>NC_067420.1:38895759-40190759 GCF_009764475.1 Pristis pectinata
GGTCAGTGTAGACTTAGTGGGCCGAAGGGCCTGTTTCCGTGCTGTGCGATTCTATGACTATGATTTTTTTAAATGGAGAATGAACATCTAAGGTGGTGCTGAGAATCGTAAGTCTCTACAACACGATTACACAGATAAACAAACATTCTGCTGGAGGAACTCAGTGGGTCGAGCAGCATCTCTGGGAGGAAAGGACTTGTCGGTGTTTTGGGTCGAAAGTCCTGAGGCAGGGTTTCGACCGGAAATGGTGACAATTCCTTTCCTCCCACAGCTGCTGCTCAACCTGCTGAGTTCCTCTAGCAGATTCTTTGCCGCTCCAGATTCCAGCATCTGCAGTCTCGTGTGTCTCCATGAGTAAACAGAAGCAATTTGCAAACAACAGAGCAACCCAAATGACACACCGACCCATGCTGACAAGAACCCACTGTCCCACATGTGGCAGAGACCCTGTGAATCCAATATCAGCTTCATCAGCCTCCATAGGACCAACAGAACCAGGGTGGGATCAAGTCATCCTTGACCCTGAAGGAATACCTTAGAAGGATGAGCCAAAGGACTTTTAGTTCTGTTAAGATAAAATATCTTTATTAGTCTCATGTACATCGAAACACACAGTGAAATGCATCTTTTGCATAGAGTGTTCTGGGGGCAGCCCGCAAGTGTCGCCACTCTTCCGGCGCCAACATAGCATGCCCAAAATTTCCTAACCCAAATGTCTTTGGAATGTGGGAGGAAACCGGAGCACTCGGAGGAAGCCCACGCAGATGCAGGGAGAACGTAGTAACTCCTTACAGACAGCAGCGGGAATTGAACCAGGGTCACTGGCGCAGTAATAACGTTACACTAACTGCTACAATAAGTTGCTGTGTAACTTTAAGCTCTTGTTGTTGGAGGTACCTCTGTGTTAGCTGGGCTAACACTTTCTGGTGAATCTGATATTATTCTGTTCAAAATTAAATGGAAGTCTGGAAAGAATGCGAGGGGTGATTACAGCATCCAGCTGCCTTTCACAGCAGGGCTTAATGAGGATGTTGAGCTGTGGTCTATCATAGGATTCCAACATGATTAAGAGCCTGGTGTGCTGGAAATGATGATTACCCCCATTAGTATTTATTCACAGCAGGTCTTTGCATTGCACATGGGTCAAACCCCCAGTGCCATTGCATGTGGGAATTCAAACAAAGATGTAGCAGGAACTCTGTTTATTTGGACCAGGCCACACTGTTATAATTCAGTCATCATTGCACAGTGAAGCATTGCGGGGCAGAGTTTTGACTTTCAGTACATTTAGAAATTGGCTTTATATTACGCTGGCTGAGTTTCCAATTAAATTAATTTGTATAACCACAAACATAAAATCTTCACTGAGCCACTGTGATCAGGCAGCAGATCAGGGTGTTGACTCTATTAAAACATACTCCTTGATGTGTTGGGGAACTGGTGCAGTTTCGTGAGTAGAGTTGAAGATTGGACATAGGATAAGAATGGAGCTGGAAATCCCTAGCAGGAAGCAGCGGAAGACAGGGTTAATGTTTCAGGGCTGAAATAGGTGGAGGTAGAGTGCATTTTAATTTTCAGAACAAGAGGGAAATGGGCAGGGAGAGAGGAGGGCGGGTCTGTGCTGCGGTGGAAGGTGGGAGATAACGACAGAAAGAAGCGTTAGCTTGTGGAATGAGCTGCCAGCAGAAGTGGTGGACGTGGGTCAAATTGTAACATTTGGATAGGTGCACGGATGGGAGGGGTTTGGAAGGATATGGTCCGGGTGCAGGTAGATGGGATGGGACTAGGCAGAAGATCAGGTGGGCATGGACTAGATTAGCCGAAGGGCCTGTTTCTGTGCTGTAGTGCTCCATGACTATGACCCTATGACTCTATGAATCTGAAAGAGGATGCTAATGCAACAAGTAAAGAAACTAGACCCTGGAAGAGACGTAACAGAGAGTCATACAGCACCGAAACAGGCCCTTCGGCCCAACTCATCCATGCCGGCCAAGCTAGTCCCATGTTTGGACTGACTACCATTGGAAATGACTACCATTTCCCCATGTTTGGCCCAAGTCCCTCTGATAAAACAGAAAAGTGAACGAGTCAAGCAGTATCTGTGGAGAGAGAAGCAGAGTTACCATTTAATGAATGACAATCTTTCATAAGGGAAAGTGTAAAACACGATGATGCTGGAGGAACTCAGCAGGCCAGGCAGCATCCGTGGAGAAAAGCAGGCGGTCGACATTTCAGGTCAGGACCCTTCTTCAGGACTGAAGATAGGAAAAGGGGAAGCCCAATATATAGGAGGGAAAAGCAGAGCAGTGATAGGTGGACAAAAGAGGGGTGGCGGGGTGGGCACAGGGCGGTGATAGGTAGGTGCAGGTATGAGATAGTGATAGGCAGGTACGGGGGAGGAGGGGAGAGCAGATCCACCGGGGGATGGGTCAAAGGTGAGAGAGAGGGAAAAAAGGGAGGTAGAAAAAGAGGCTAGGAAAGGGAAGAAGAGAAGCATGGGGGGGGTGGTTTGTGGGGAGTGGTAGTATATGGCTGGTCAGTATATGGAATGAGCTGCCAGAGGAAGTGGTTGAGGAAGGTACATTAACAACATTTAGATGACACTTGGACAGGTACATGGATAGGAAAGGTTTAGAGGGATATGAGCCAAACACGGGCAAATGGGACTAGCTCAGTTGGACATCTTGGTCAGCATGGACAAGTTGAGCCGAAGGGCCTGTTTCCATGCTGTATGACTCTATGACACCCCCAACCTGTCTCCACCTCCCAGAAGAATCTGAGCAATCGATCTGACGAGAATAAGTTTACCGACACTGAGAACAGGGAACTAAAAGCTGCCCCTCTCTTGTGCCCCCCTACACAGCACATTCTGGTGGTACAACGACAGATGTCAGTGTTGGAGGAGGAGGTGGAGGAGTTCCGCCAAGCTTTGGAACGCTACGTGGAGTCCACGGCCAATCAGAATGGGAGCTTGCAGTAAGTCGGAGCGTGTGTCTATTCTAAGTGCCAGACAGGTGGAGGCAATGTTAAAGCAGGCATGGTCTCACTGCTGTGGTCCCTGGAAGCTGCTTGAGACTACAAAGGTCACCAAATCTGTGTCCTGCTCACCTGTCCATTCACAATATTTTTAGAGCACATCAGATTTATTTGGGTGTACGAATATACAAATACTTGTTTTCTCTATAGTGGGGCGACCAGAGTTGAATGCGATATTCCAGATGTGGCCTAGATAGAATTTTATAAAGCTGCATCATAACTTCCTGACTCTTGAACTTAATGCCTTGACTAATAAAGGCAAGGATGCCATACAACTTCTTTACCACCCCATCAACCTGTGCAGCCACTTTCAGGGAGCTGTGGACTTGGACCCCAAGATCCCTCTGTACATCAACGCTGTTAAGAGTCTTGCTGTTTACTGTGTACTTCCCCTTTACACTTGATCTCCCGAAGTACAACAATGCACATTTGTTACACCATATGTGATGCTCACACTTGATAACCATGTTATCGATTCCATTGGTGCCTCAAGGTGAGATCAATAAACACAGCAAAATCTTAATTCATGGCCTTTGGACCCAATGGAATATAGAGTCGTAGAGTCAAGGAGTCTTACAGCATGGAAACAGGCCCTTCAGCCCAACTCATCCATGCTGATTGTGTTGCCCAGCGAGCTAGTCCCATCTGCCTGTGTTTAGTCCTTAGCCTTCTAAACCTCTCCTATCCATGGACTTATCTAGATGGCTTTTAAATGTTGCTAATGTGCCCACCTCAAAAACTACTTCTGGCAGCTTATTCCAAATACGCACCACCCTTTGCGTGAAGGAGCTGCCCCTGATGTCCCTTTTAAATCTCTCGCCTCTGATCTTAAACCTGTGCCCTCTTGTTTTTAGCACCCCCTCCCTGGGAAAAAGACTCTGTGCTTTCGCCCTGTCTATGCCCCTCATGCTCTTATATTCCTCTATCAAGTCACCCCTCAGTCTCCTACGTTCCAGGGAATAAAGTCCTAGTCTACACAACCTCTCCTTGTAACTCAGGCCCCCAAGTCCAGGCGACATCCTGGTAAATCTTTTCTGCACTCTTTCTAGTTTAATAACATCTTTTCTATAACATGGTGACCAAAACTGTACACAATACTCCAAGAGTGGCCTCACCAATGTCTTAGATAACTGCAACATAACTTCCCAACTCCTATATTAAATGCCCCAACTTCCCAACTCCTAAAAACAATATATCAGCACACGTACATTCATTGGGAAACCATTAGGTTTAATGTCAGGATCACTGGGAGGAGGAGCTGTGTTGTGCACTGGTTTCAGGTTCAATCTGTACTTCATTAACAGCATTTCCGTTCAAAAGTTGGGGAATGAGAGCTGCTTCCTGGTCTATGAACTCTGGCAGGACAGGACTTCATGGAGGAGGTAGGAATCTCGCTGGATTTTACTATTAGTACGGGTAAAACCCTATTATAAGGGCTGAAGACGCTTAAGAAACTCTGATGGGCAGTCACCCACCGGAAACACTAGCTCTCTTTCTCCACACATTAATTCATTAATGGAAAAAGAGCTAAGTGGGAAAACAAATGTGTGTTAAGTTACAGTGGGAAGAAGGGTAATTGGTAATAGGTTTATTGCTGTCACATGTACCGAAATACAGTAAAAAGCTTTTGTTTGCATGCCATCCAGTCAGCTTATTCCATACATAAGCACATCGAGGTAGTACAAAAGGGGAAGAAAAAACAGAATGCAAAATATAGTTTTACAGTTACAGAGAAAGTGCAGTGTAGGTAGACAAATAAAGTGTGAGGGCAATGAAAAGGTAGATTGAGAGATCAGGAGTTCATCTTTATCATTCATGAGGTCTGTTCAAGAGTCTGATAACAGCAGGATAGAAGCTGTCCTTGAGCCTGGAGGTGCGTGTCCTCAACCTTTTGTATCTTCCACCCAATGGGATGGGGGAGAAGAGAGAATGACTGGGTTGGGAAGGGGTCCTTGATTATGTCAGCTGTTTTCTGAGGCAGCGAGTGGTGTAGACAGAGGCCATGGAGGGGAGGCTGGTTTTTATCATGAACTGGGCTGCGTTCACAACTCTCTGCAATTTCTCACCGTCTCGGGCTGAGCAGTTACCATGCCGAGCTGTGATGCATCCGGATAGGATGGTGAAGAGAAGGAATGTCTGTGATGGAATGAAGGTCTCGAGAAGCCAAGTGACATGGGTGGTAGTTGGTGTCACGGTAAGGTCTGCTGCTGGAGGTGATCTGAACAATACTTGGTGATGATCAGCTTCCAGCAGTCAGCTTCCAGGTCTAAGATAAAAGGAGCAAAAGTCACACATGCAGCCACCAAGCACTAGGCACACAGATGGGCCAGAGAAAGACATAGCCTCACATATTGGAGACACACGTCAGCCCAAGCACACACCAAGCCACATATTTAGAAACACACACATACGCACATCCATCCGCACATACACACATCGAAATAGCAGAGGAATCAGACAGCTTCACAGAAGAAGACACAAGACACCTGCCAGCAAAACCAGCGAACAAAGGGTCTAGTAAAAATCACAAACTGAAGGAAATCAGCATTAGTTAAAAAAGGTACTAGAGAAGTTGGTGAGACTAAAATGCCAATAAATCTTGAGGACCTGATGAGCTACATCCAGAGTTTTGAAAGAGGTGGCTATGGAGATTAGTGAATGTTTTGGTTATAATCTTCTGAAATTTTATAGATTCAGGAATTGTTCCTGTGGATTGGAGGGTAGCAAATGTGATTCCACTGTCTAAAAAAAGGGGTCACTGCACATTGGCCTTGGTGTGTAAGTGAGGAGTAGAATCTGTGGAGAGTTGACGGGAAAGTTGGGAGAATAAAAAGAGATGAGTGTAAATGGGCAGTGGCTTTTGGTGCAGATTCAGAAGACCAAAGCAGGTGTTTGACTCAATGATCAATGGTCTCAAAGATCTCAACACTGGCAACCTAACTCAGTCCAAAATAAAGATCCCACCTCCGCACAGGGAGTCTAAGAAGGCACTGAGCATTTCTTCTCTGTATTTATGTCATGGATTGTTGTGTAATTTAACTTTCTGTTCCTTTCTCACTGGAACACCAACTCTCAGTCACTTGCAAGCGAATCACAGCAAGACCTTCCAGAGGAACAATGTGGACTTCCTGGAGACCCCAGAGCTCATGACAACCATGTTACTCCCTGGTAAGTACAGATCGTATGTCAGGTTCAAATGATGTTAATGGAAACGGAATAAGCTGACCAGGAGGGTGAATTCTAGGGTTGAGGAGGAACAGAATTATTGCCCCTCCCTAATTGCCTGTTAAGTGAATGCTTTGATGGTCACATCCAATCACAGTGGAGGGCCTTGAGTTATATACAGGTCCAATAGGATATAGATGGCACATTTCCTTCTCTGAGGGACATTATCCTCAAATCTTTGTCGGAATGCAGGCAGCATTAATAACAAGATGAAATAAAGGCAAAGATAGAAATAAATGGATGCGATTTAATAGTCATCACTGAGACAAGGTTGCATTATGAACAAGGCTGGGAATTAAGTATTCTCGGATATTCAACTTTTAGCAAGGATTGGTCAAGTGGAAAAGGCAGTAAGAAAGCCCTGATATTGAAAAGTGGGTTACTAGCAGTGGAGAGGAAGGATCTTGGATCAGAAAATCATGAAGTACAATCAGTTTGGGTGGAGGTTTGAAACAGAAGGGGCCAGAAAACATTGCTCAAACAGCCATATCATGTAAGTTATGGTATAAATCAGGAAATTAGATATGCATCTAACAAGGGGGATCTTAATTGACGTATGGACTGGACAAACTAATGAAGCAGTATAATGTGAAGTGTATAAGGGATGGCTTTCCAGATCAATATGTAGAGGAACCAGTGAAGGAACAGGCCAAATTCCTTCAGGCTAAATCTTGTATTGTGTAAGGATCTGGTACTTCAGGGGCCTTTGGGGAACAGTGACCATAACATGGAATCCCTTAGAAAAGGTGAAAATGTTGGGCAAAGCAAACTACGAAGATATGAGGTGTGAGTTGGCTTTGGTAGGCTGGGAAAATACATTTAAAGAATTAATACCTCATTTACAATAAATTTCCCTTTGAGGCAAAGTAATCCAACAGGGAACATAGTGCAGCCATGGCTATTAAGGATGGTTAGATCAAAGGGTTAATCATTGCCAGAACAGGAAGTTAGCCTGAGGATTGGGAAAAAAATCAAATTTCAGTGAAGAAAGATCAAGAAATTGATGATTACAAGGGTATCTTATTGAGATGCATAAAAATAGTCAGTATGAGCAGTATATAAAAAGGAAAAGATTGGCTAAATTTAATGTGACTTCTTTACAATAATATGATATTATATTGGGGAATGGAATGTAGAACATAGAAAAGTACAGCAGAGGAACAGACCCTTCAACCCACAGTGTCTATACCAAACATGATGCCAAATTAAACTAATCCCTTCTGCCTGCAATGATCCATATCACTCCATTCCCCACATATTTGTGTGCCTACCTAAAAGCCCACTGAACACCACTATCATATTTGCCTCCACTACCATCCTCAGGCATCCACCACTCTCTTTGTTTAAAAAAAAACTTGCCCCGCACATCCCCTTTAAACTTTCCCCCTCTCACCTTAAAGCTATGTCCTCTAGTATTTGACCTTTCTACCCTGGGAATGGCAGAAGAAATTAAACAATATTTTGTATTTGTCCACAAAAGAAAGCATAAAAAAACCTTCCTGAGAAAGGTGGAGTTTAATTTGGTAGGAAAAAAAAGGAAGCTGAACTTTGTTTCTATATGATGAGAAATTTAAAGTGATCGGCATTCAGAAATAGCTGAATGACATTATGCACAGATCACTTGCAGGTTCAGCTGTGAATTAGGAAGGCAAGCAGTTCATTGACGTTTTTTGCAAGAGGATTTGGACATGAGGGCTTATGCTCTCCAGAGTTTAAAAGAATGTGAGATACAGCTCCTCCCCAGGTTATGACAGGGTTCTGTTTCCAAGAATTGTTTGTAACCCAAACTATTTGCAAATCAGAAATGCAACCACCCGGCAATATATTTAAATAAAAGCATAAACCAGTATATTTACATAAAATACAGGCCAGCCAAGAGTAAAATGTGTAGTTAAGCCAGGGTGTTCAACTCAACCATTCAGATTTCCCTGCAAAATGCAGTAATATTACCACAGGTTTCCCACACGGCACAAAATGCCTGCAGCCCCATAGCAGCTGGTAAATCCATCCCACCGGTCTCCCAAACACTCGACTGTATGTAAGGCGTGTCCATAAGTCGGGTGTTTGTAACCTGGGGAGGACCTGTGATAGCATTGAAACAAGATGTGGGGGTGATGCCTTCCCTGGCCACATCGGCGATGTCATCCAGGCACTGGACTCGCAAAGAAATAGCTTTGTTAACATTGAGGAACAGGTGCTGGCGGCATTGCAGGCTTCCCAAGAGTGCAGGCAGCCATCGAGTGCCCTCGTACCATCGAGAGTCCCTGTGACAACCTGAACCTTTTCCATTCTGGTCATTGTCGTCCATGAGTAGAAATCCCCGAAGACCATCATGTTTCCAGAAAGCCCATGTGACTTAGTCACTCGGGAGGTGTCCGCACTGTCCAACGTTTGCAGAAGTTGGCACTGCCCAGGGAGATGGATTCTGGGGGACAGGATCCCTGGGTCTTCGTACCAGGACCAGGGCAGCTGGCTGCAGATACAGTGGGAGCCACACGAGGAGCAAGGGTAGCAGTAGGAAGTGCCACTAGCCTCCTGGAGATCTGGAGATGAGGGTTGTAGCCTGCGTCAGTCAAGGGATGCCCTGTAGTACAGGTGGAGAACTTATCGCGCGCTGCATGCTGCACATTCCAGCGAAGCAAAGACCGCAGCCATTGCCAGAGGAAGAGCAGCAGGGAGACCCGGAGCCCAAGGACCCCGAGATGGAGGAAGAGCAAGAGGAGCAGGAGGCAGAGGAAGGCCACCAGACGGTGTCCCTGCTCAGCGCTCACTGCCTCATCTCCCAGCCGAGCAGAGGAGGGAAGAAACGTCAGCCCCAACTACCCGTCTTTCCTTCAGGTGCTCTGGTTTCCACCCAAGACGTGTGGCTCAGTAGGTTGATTGGCCGCCGTAAATTGTCCCTAATGTAAACCGAGTGACCCTTTCCACCCTCCAACACCAACATAATTGGCCAGTAGAGACACAAGAGACTGCAGATCCTGGAATCTGGAGCAAAAATAAAAGAAACTGCTGGAGGAACCCTGCGGGTCAGGCAGCATCCGTGGAGGGAAATGGACCCTTCGTCTGCATTGGATAATAATTACCCAGGACAGTCTGGATGATGAATATAGCCACTCAATCCTGCTCTGTAGCTTCTCCAACACTGAATATTAACTCAAAAGTGGATGAAGCCCTGGTCCAATTACTGTAGTGGCCACAACAACTTCCTATTTCCAGATGAGTGACACTTTGCTTGAAGAACTCAGACCTTCACATTAAAAACTATTCCTGTGAGGATCTAAGAATCAGAATCAGGTTTATTATCACTGACATTTGTCGTGAAATTTGTTGTTTTGCGGCAGCAGTACAGTACGAGACATAAAGACATAGAAATTACTATAAGTTACAAAAATAGATAAATGATGCAGAAGAGGAGTAATGAGGTAGTGTTCATGGGTTCATGGACCATTCAGAAATCTGATGGCGGAGGGGAAGAAGCTGTTCCTGAAATGTTGAGTGTGGGTCTTCAGGCTCCTGTACCTCCTCCCCAATGGTAGTAACGTGCACTGCACTACAGATATGATTAGTGTGCAGATCATCCTGATGCATCAAGTGAAATTTCTTCCAGCATTGCTGCATTGTTTGGGGTGGAGTTGTCACCTCTGGAGGAGACTACATTAGCCACCTTGTACCTCCCTCTTCCAGTGGGTTTGGTGGGTCTCCAAGACCCTCTGGTGCACAGAATCTCCCCTCTACCATGTGTCCCTTTTAGCTGTTTGTCTCGCCCCCCTGCAGCACTTATTCCTTCCACAAGAGCAAAGGTTTGTCCTGTTGCTGTCTGATAGCCATGGGGTTTGTGCCTTTAGGAGGCGACATCCATCATCAGGGACCCCCACCATCCAGGCCCTCTTCTCGATGCTGCCATCAGGCAGGAGGTACAGGAGCCTGAAGACCCACACCTCAAGGTTCAACAACAGCTTCTTCCCCACTGCCATTAGGTTTTCGAACCAACCTGAAAACCCCTAGCACAACCTCAGACTTTTTCTCTATCAACTTGCACTAGTGTCGTTATGTGCATTTGGCGTGTAAGGTATGTATGATGTATGTTAATTTAAGTTCATGTTAACTTATGTGTGTAATGTACTGTGCTGCTGAAAGCTAATTTTCATGGCATTTATACCCTGGGTATGTCTGCCTGTGACAATAAACCTGAACTTGATGCCCCTCTCTGAATGTTGACCAACAGACTGACAAGCGATGCAGAAAACTGAGCGACATCCTGTCAGGAATTGGGAAGCTCCCATTTCAGTACTTGCTGTCAGGTGCAAACCACCTCATGCTGTTTCAAACCCAATTTTAGTCACATCCACTGTTTTGCGGTGACCACTATACAATGGCTGTATTTTAGCACTCCAAGAATGTGCAGTCCAATTTCTAAGTACATTTACATCTACTGCATTATTACGCAAAGAAATTTGCATTAGGCCCTTAATACTAAATTTGAATGTTGGATGCCTGTCAATCTGTGTTTTACATAAGTTGCATCAGTCAAAGTAGAAATGTGCAAAGTTTTGCAACCTCCTTCCAGCTGTCAGAAACATTCTACAAAACAGCAGCAGCCAGCATTTTTATAGCATCCTTAAAATAGTAATATATCAGAGGAACATCCTGTAGCTCTCTTGTGTCTGTGATGCTGCTGCAAGTAAGTTTTTCATTGCACCTGTGCATACATGGACTTGTGCATGTGACAATCAACCCAACTTGATTTGACAGAAAATTAACACTGAACCATATAAGGAGAAACTAGAGTAGGTGACCAAATGATTGGTCAATATGGCAAGTTTTAAGAGGCATCTTAAAAGGAGGAAAAAAGGAGTAAAGCGACGCTAGGGTTTAGAGATGAAGTTCCAGAGCTCGGGACCTTGAGGGTTTGCCATGCCCAGGAGCATGACATAGGGGCTAAGATTTGATGTCTGCCTCTGCTCCTGCCAACCTGAGTGGATTCCACATCAAGATCGTACATGAACCTTGAACAATTGTCTTGGATCATAAGGTATTTTACTGCAATAGATCCATGGATGAGGAATGTCAGCTAGAGAAGATGGGATTCTTGGAGCAGGGAAGGTTGGAGATTTGATAGGGGTGTACAACTCCCTGAAGGTAAATGGAGAGAAACTGTTCCCATTATGGTAGAGGGCCCAGACTTAAAGCGATTGGTAGAAGGATTAGAGCTCGTGTGACAAGGGAGTGACTGCACTGGACAGCAAGGCAGCATTTGACCGAATGTGACATGAAGCCATCCTTTAAAACTGAAGTATTGGTATTGGTTTATTATTGTCACTTGTACCAAGGTACAGTGAAAAACTTGTCTTGCATACCGACCTACAAGTCAATTCATTACACAGTGCAGTTACATTGAGTTAGTACAGAGTGCATTGAGGTAGTACAGGTAAAAACAATAACAGTACAGAGTAAAGTGTCACAGCTACAGAGAAAGTGCAGTGCAGGTAGATAATAAGGTGCAATGTCACAACAAGGTAGATTGTGAGATCAGAGTCCATCTCATCATATAAGGAATCTGTTAAATAGTCTTATCACAGTGGGATAGAAGATGTCCTTAAACCTGGTGGTATATGCCCTCAGGCTCCTGTATCTTCTACCTGATGGGAGAGGAGAGAAGAGAGAATGACCCGGGTGGGTGGGGTCTTTGATTATGCTGGCTGCTTCGCCCAGGCAGCAAGAGGTAAAGACAGAGTCCATGGAGGGGAGGCTGGTTTCCGTGATGTGCTGAGCTGCGTCCACAACTCTCTGCAGTTTCTTGCGGTCCTGGGCAGAGCAGTTGCTATACAAAGCTGTGATGCATCTGGATAGGATGTTTCTATGCTGCTTTCTATGGTCAGTGGGTGTCAGGGGGAAAACACTTGAGTGGTTGGAGCAGTACTTCACACAAGAGAAGATTGTTGTTGTTGTTGGAGGTCACTAATTCCAGCCCCAGGACATGTGGGAGGTCCTCAGGACAGTGTCCTGGGTCGAGCCATCTTTACTGCTTCATCAATGACCTTCCATCCATCATAGAGTCAGTAGGAGGGAGGGTTCACTGACGATTGAACAATGTTCAGTTTCATTCATAAAGCCTTAGCAAATGGAACAACCCACACCTTGATGCAGCAAGACTGACACAACGTTCGGACATGGACTGATAAGTGGCAAGTGACATCCAAGTCTCAGGAGTGTCAGACAATGATCATCTCAACAAGAGAGAGAGTATAATCACCTAACCTTGGCATTCAATGGCATTACCATCACTGAGCTCCCCCTGTTAATATCCTAGGTGTCATCACCAACCAGTAGCTCAACTGGATCAGCCAACTGACTGCCTGCTTTTCTCCATGGATGCTGCCTGGCCTGCTGAGTTCCTCCAACATCATCGTGTTTTTCAGCTGAATAACATAGCTACAAGCGCAGGTCAGAGGCGAGGAATCCTGCAGCATGTGACTAACCTCCTGACATCCTAAAGCCTTTCCATCATCTACAAGGCAGAAGTCAGGAGCATGATGGAATAATCTCCTCATGCATGGATGAGTGCAATGCCAACAACTTTCAAGTAACTTAACACCATCCAGGATAAAGCAGCTGCTTGATTGGCATCCCATGAACTACCCTAAACATTCACTCCCTCCACCACTGATACACACTGCGCTGCAGTTACTCACCAGACTACTCTGACAGCACCTCTCAAACCCACGATCTCAAGCACCAAGAAAGGGCAGCAGGTGCACAGGAACACCACCACCCGCAGGTTCCCCTCCGAGTCACACACCACCCCAACTTGGATATATATCGGCTGTCATTCGTCACAAGTCCTGGAACTCCCTCCCCAACAGTACAGTGGGAGCACCTTCACCTGAAAGGCTGCAGTGGTTCAAGAAGGTTCCTTCTCAAGGGCAATAAAGGAAGAGTAATAAATGTTGGCCCAGATGCCCAGATCCTGAAAATAAATTAATAAAAGGAAAAATATCTTTACACAGAGTGGTTGTGAGGTGGGCTGTAAGTGTGGTAGATATAGATTCAATTGTGGCTTTCAAAATGGAATTGGATTAAAGTAAAATAAAAAATACCGGGCTATGGGGGTGGGTAGATGTAAAGTAGGTGGGACTAATTGAAGAACTCTGGGAAGAGTTAGCACAGCAAGGGTATGAAAGTCGATCCGCGCTGTAATAAAGGAGACAACAACAGAACCAAGGAGCGTACAACTAATGCTTTATTATTTAACGCTAGCGGGAGTGAGGGATACAGAGAAAGAGTAAACAGTGTAACCCGAGCTCTGTACTGATCCCACTCAGAGATTTACATGTTCGTGTCCCTCTTATACTTAATCTAAAGCTGCCTACGTGTGGAGCTGCACATACTTGGGCAGTTGCTTACAGCAAACTTTAGCAAAACAAGATATGCCTTAAGCACGTCTTTGTTTCACCCAAGCATATAGGCACGCCATGGTTGAAGCAAGAACAAGTATATTATTAACCCTTACATTTCCAGTTACTTTTGCAAGTGATGGGCTGAATGGTTGCAGCAATTCTATGATTCTCTGAATCAGTGTTTAGGGAGGATTTGAGAAGGATGGGTGTTGGTATCAGGATTCAGATGAAAATTAACTCCCGTCACACTGTTGTTCATCATTTACAGCCTCTTGGTGGATCATAAGCAAGAACAACAACAACTGAGCCCTTTGCATCTGAAAGCAACATCACTCTTGAGGACCTTCTCAGCAGAGCATCCCCTGCGAGAATGTCTGATGTTGCCTCTGGAACCGAACACGTCATTCAAACCACTGCCAAAATGATTTCTTTAGAAAAAGCTGCACTCTCAATGACAAATAGCTACTGTGTAATTTGATTGCTAAAATTATTTATTGTGAAATGCAGATGGGATGCAGTTGATCTGTGACCCCAGTGTGACTAAAGATAAGTTATGATTTGCCTGTATGCAGTAATCCACATCTCCGCTGATTCCCTTCCACACAGCACAGCACTAATTTGCTTTGTAACGTAATGAAAATGAAGTGAAGTCAACATGTATATTTAATGAGCCAACTGTTGTCTAATTCTCAAGAAGAGTTTGCAAAGCGATGGTGACAGAGTGGGGCAGTGGGATTAATTGGAGAGCTGGGCCAGATATGTTGGCCAAATGGTTCCCTTCCATGCTTTATGCTGTCACAATATATGCTATTTTTGTACAATTGTTGAAGAAAGGTCTCTCTATAGTTATGTGCACCAAAACCGAGAAATTGATTCGACTAAGACCTGTTTCTCAAGTATAAATGTGATTTAACCTGGGTTAGATAGCACAAGCAATCATTTCCAGGTGAAATAAAATCAAATAATTGCAGATGCTGGTTACCTGAAATGAAACAGAGAATACTAGAAGCATGCAGCAGGTCAGGCAGCATCTGTGAAGAGAGAAACCACTTTCCAGGTTCTGAGAAAGGATCCTGGACCTTTCATCTGATGAAGGGTCTGGCACCAGTTATGTTAATTCTGTTTCTCTTTCCACAGACGCTGCCTGACCTGCTGAGTTTTCCCAACATTTCCTGTTTTTATTTCCAGTGAAGTCCTGCCCATTAGTAAATTGGCCAGGCATTTCCTGCTGCAATTCCCTTTAGTGCAAATGATAATTTTCCAGTGTTGGTCACATACCTAATGAAATTCCAAATCACGCACCACATGTTTCCTCTCTTACCAACATAAATTGGATCTTTCAGGTGCAACCTACAATCTTTGTTAAACACTCACAAAAAAACTAGGAGCTCATTGTACTGAGATCTGCAATAAGACGTCCATTAAAAGGTCTCCATTCTGACGTCAGTGCCTCACACGTAGCGTCTGACATGGAGACGCACGAGACTGTATTCACTGGAATCTGGAGCAACAAACAATCTGCTGGAGGAACTCAGTGGGACAAGCAGCATCTGCGGGAGGAAAGGAATTGTCGACGTTTCGGGTCGAAACCCTGCCTCAGTGGTCTACACTGGTGAAGCCGAACACAAGTTGAATGATCGCTTTGCAGGCAACACCATTGAGTCTGGAAGGGTGACTCTGAACTTCCAGTTGGCTATCACTTCACTCTTCCATCCCCACTCACTCTGACCTATGTCTTCACTCCCACACTGTTCCAGCAAAGGTTAGTATCAACTGGTCAGCAACTCACCTTCCAACTGGGCACATTACAGCCTTCAGGGCTCAACACTGAACTCAATGATTTCAGATAATCAGCCCCTCCAGTCTCACATTTCCAGCATTTTTTTTAGTTCTTCTGGTATTTCAGATTTGATTCACCTCTTCCTATTTACGTCTCACCAGTTACACCCTTTGTTATTAACCAGCCTTCATCATCCCCCTTCAGCCAGCACCTTCTCCCCATTCAGTCACCCCTGGTTCCCACACGTTTACCAACTTTCCCTTTTAATCTCTCCGTCCCTCTCTCTGCATCTTAAAACTTTGTTTTACCTCACATATTTCCCGGTTCTGCTGAAAGGTTTACTCCGTTTCTCACTCCACGGAAGCTGTCTGGTCCACTGAGCATTTCCAGCATTTTCTGCTTTTATCTCAGACTTCCAACATCTGCAGTATTTTGCTTCTGGATAGCTGTAGAGGTTTGAGTGCTCAGTTAGGAAACAGTATGTTGCACAGGGGAGATCCAAGCCAGAGAACTGGTTGGAACTATACAGTTATTTTGTTCTTATTCCCTAGTTGAAGATAATCCATGGACTGGCAGAAGTTCTGTGAGTCTAACAGTCAAGGCTCAGTGGTTTACAACCCCTCCTTCTGATTAGGCACATTACGGCCTTCCAGACTCTACACTGAATGTAAGCTGTTCTTGGTACTCTGATGCATGTTTTCTCCTCAAGAGGAAGTATTGCTGTATCCTAACGCACAGTGAAGTCCCATTCACCCTTTCCTTTTTGGAGTGTTCCTGTTCTAAACCTTCCCAGCACCAGCATTAGCATCAAGTATAGACCAGCATTGCAGGCTATGGTTTAGGCAGTGAGATTTGCTATGTGTTTTTATTCATTTACCAGAATGTGGACTCTACTGGCAAAGCCATGTCCACTGTCCATGCCTAAATGCCCCTGAATTGAGGAGGCTATCAAGATTCAAGACTGGGATTGGAGTCACATAAGAGCTAGGTGGCAATTTCCCTCCCTGAATGATGTTAGTGAGTTTAATCCCTGCCATTAATGGGACTTGCATTTTAACTTATTTGATTCATTCAATTATGCAAATTTAAATTCCCCTGTTGCAATGGATTGGAACTTATATCTCTGAATGCTAGCCCAGCAACATAACCACTGGGCTACCATACCCCACTGGATATAGATTTTCTGATGTTGAGCTTCTGGTGCTACCTTTTTGAAGGTGGCTCAGTAATTTTGACCATCGACTCAGTCAGCACGTGTCATCAGTAAGTGTCATCAGTTGGGCAAACCTCTGAAGCAAGAGAATGAAATCAAAAAAGGCCACGGCAGGAAGCTTGTGAGCAGAGGTAGAAGTTTAGATCAGTGCAAAAGAACTGAACACCGATGCATGGATGATGGAACATTCTTAAGGGATATTTTGCCAGAGACTTCGAAACATAGCAGGTGGGTTTCTTTAGACATTTGCTTTTGTGAATTATTTAGAATATTACTGTTTATCTGTAAGTGAAATAACGTAATGTAAGTAATAAACCACATTGGATGTGAGGATCTCTGACTCCTTGTTTAACCCTGAATAGACTCTGGTTAGAGCTATCCTCAGATGGTTCCTGAGTCAAGTGTGTGAATTTTGTGTGCTCAGAAACTTAATCTCTGACTAAGTCCACTGCAGGATGTACAAACTGATACACAAGAGACAAGTCAAACAAGGGGTGTGGACTTTATTCTTCACACAATGTCTGTGGAACTTTATATACAAGTTACTGCAGCCTAGAGAGAGAGATCAGTCACACCAGAGATTAGTCACATGTTACATGATTCCAAACAGGGACAGTTATTGTTCACAACCAAAGAAAATGTTGATTTAACATGTTTGCAAGTTTTATAAATGCAGTGGTTTTCACGCTCTCTGTAACTGCACAATGGCGCTCTCGCTGAACCTGTAGATTTGCCAGATGTTGCATTACTGAACTAGGAATGGGAATTGGTCTATTATTGTCACATGTACCAAGGAATAGTAAAAAACTTGTCTTGCATACCGTTCATACAGATCAATACATTACACAGTGCATTGAGGTTGTACGATGGAAAACAAATACAGAATGCGGAGTAAGGTGTAACAGCTACAGAGAAAGTGCAGTGCAGGTAGACAATAAGGTGCAAGGTCATAACAAGGTAGATTGTGAGGTCAAAAGTCCATCTTATTGTACTAGGGATCGGTTCAATAGTCTTATAACAGCGGGATAGAAGCTGTCCTTGAGCCTAGTGGTACATGTTTTCAGGCTTTTGTATCTTCTGCCTGATGGGAGGGGGGCAGAAGGGAGAATGTCTAGGGGTGAGTGGGGTCTTTGATTATGTTGGCTGCTTTACTGAGGCAGCGAGAAGTGTAGACAGAGTCCATGGAGGGCAGGCTGGTTTCCGTGATGCGCTGGGCTGTGTCCACAACTCTCTGCAGTTTCTTGCGGTCACGGGCAGAGCAGTTGCCATACCAAGCCATGATACATCTGGATAGGATGCTTTCTATGGTGCATCAATAAAAATTGGTGAGGGTCAACAGGGACATGCTGAATTCCTTTAGCCTTCTGGTGAGCTTGGCGGTGTTGTCTCACTTTGACTTTCCTTTGAAATATTAGCTCTTCTTCAACAATCGTGGGATTGGCCAGGAATGTCTTTAATTCTGCTGATTGTCATGTGCTAGGATCAAATGACCTACTCTGAATTACTCACCCACATTAACAAGACAATGTTCAGACTGTATACCTCCCGTATTTCTCCCATATCCAATTTTCTCATCCCTAACCTTCAGGGTGTGAACTCAGTCATGCAGATTGCCCTCTTTTGCTTGCAGCTTGTGACATGATGCTTACCCTGTCCAATCTGTTTTTTTCCACCTTCCCTTCCAAATCAGGCTGGTCAAAATTCAGTTGTTCTGAGTTTTCTATTTGTTAGCATTTCTGCAGAGGTGAATCATTACAGAGTTTCATGGAGGACGTTAATTTGACGTTCCATAACCTCTTCCTTCGCTGCCCCTTTCACCATGTTAAATCTTTCCACATCCCTTTTTGAAGCTGGGTGTGGTGAGAAGTGAAACAGTTCTTTACTGCACTGGCCTTTGCAGGTTGTTGTTCAAATTGAAACATTCAGAAGGTCAGGAGCTACGGGATCCAGGGAAACCTGGTTGTGTGGATTCAGAATTGGCTCGCCCATAGAAGACAAAAGGTGGTTGTAGATGGAGTGTATTCTGCCTGGAGGTCGGTGACCAGTGGTGTTCTGCAGGGATCTGTTCTAGGACCCCTGCTCTTTGTGATTTTTATAAATGACTTGGATGAGCATGTAGAAGGGTGGGTTAGTAAGTTTGCTGATGATACAAAGATTGGTGGTGGTGTGGATAGTGTAGAAGGTTGCTGTAGATTACAACAGGATTTTGATAGAATGCAGACCTCGGCTGAGGAGTGGCAAATGGAGCTCAACCCGGAAAAGTGTGAAGTGATAAACTTCGGTAGAATACAAGGTTAATGGCAGGACTCTTAGCAGTGTGGAGGAACAGAGGGATCTCGGGGTCCATGTCCATAGATTCCTCAAGGTTGCCGCGCGGGTCAATAGGGTTGTTAAGAAGGCATATGGTGTGTTGGCCTTCATTAGTCGGGCTATTGAGTTCAAGAGCTGCAAGGTAATGTTGCAGCTCCCTAGAACTCTGGTTAGACCACACTTGGAGGATTGTATTCAGTTCTGGTCGCCTCATTATAGGAAGGATGTAGAAGCTTTAGAGAGGGTGCAGAGGAGATTTACCAGAATGCTGCCTGGATTGGAGAGCATGTTTTATGAGGATAGGGTGAGTGAGCTAGGGTTTTTCTCTTTGGAGAAAAGGAGGATGAGAGGTGACTTGATAGAGGTGTACAAGATGATAAGAGGCATAGATCAAGTGGACAGTCAGAGACTTTTTCCCAGAGCGAAATAGCTAATATGGGAGAGCATAATTTTAAGGTGATTGGAGGAAGGTATAAGGGGGATGTCAGGGGTAAGTTTTTTACACAGAGAGTAGTGGGTGCGTGGAACGCACTGCCGGCAGAGGTTGTGGGGGCAGGGACATTTAAGAGACTCTTAGACACATGAATGATAAAGAAATGGAGGGCTATGTGAGAGGGAAGGGTTTGATAGATACTAGAGCAGGATAAAATGTCGGCACAACATCGTGGGCCTGTACTGTGCTCTAACGTTCTACGTTCTAACCTAAACTGGACCATTCCTTGTTACAACGTCTCTGGAAGACCGTGCATTCTGTGGTGGTGAATGGCTTCATGTGCTTCTCCTCTCACCACTTTGAGTGGCTGTTGTTTAATGCAGGCAACCTCCATGTAACGGCAGTTCAGGTCATGGAAAGTCACCCTTATGGAATTCACAAATCACCACTAAAAAATTTGACACACGGAATAAAAATTTGCTCTTATGAAATTTATGTGAAGGAAAGTAAATAAGCACAACATTTTTATTTCAACTCGCATTTCTTGATGCATGCACAGACAATGCAGCTTTGCTTGAGGGAAGTCCATGATAGAGACTGTTCTCGAGGGACGGTAACCCCCCGTAACGTGGGGTTCGCCTGTACTGAGGGTTTACACATAAGTATAAAAGGCCACCAAGTCCTTTCTTGCAATAATGTGGATGGACCTGTTGGAACGATCTCAGAAGCAGCTTCCACACCTGGACTGATGCTTCAGGAAGTTTTGCTCTGTATTTCTGTTATACTCTGAGTATACTGGCTTATCCATCTTTGCCAAACCAAAAGATGATGCCTTCGTATCCACCAATAAGCCTGTGTTCTTCCATAAGCCTGTTCTGCGATGCCTTGGGTTTCATTAGCCTCCGTACCCCTGTTAAACAACCTTGGCGATGAAACAGTTTCCTGCCTTCATCCAGACGTATATCTAAGTCATTCCATCCACGTAGCGTGTGTTCATGCACTTGCCTCAAAAATCAGGTTTTGTTTGCACCACTCAGCTCTTTCCACTGCTCTGACAGAGCTGTTATCTTCTGCTGCCGGGAGAATATGATTTTTGTTTTCTAAGCTTCTTGTAGGTGATCTCAATAGCACATTCACCACTGAGGTTATGTTTGAACGCTCCATACTCAATGTTACAGTCCAAGTGGAATAGAGGCTTGGCCCATCTCTGTACCCTTGACTCTGTACCATCGAGGCAATAATAGACTGTGACCCCAGAATGGCCAAGTGAAGGTTTGTGGTCAGTAACTAGTGTGAGTGGTCTTCTCAGCAAGAATTGGTGACACCTTATAACTCCAAATATAATCACTATTGCCACATTCTTTCCATGAGCATAGACATTTCTACTTCTCATCAGTAGGTGTGACATACAAGTAACAGGCATCTCATGGATATCTGAAATATCTCTGCAGGAGCCCTGGCAGGATATTTGAGATATCCATGGTAATCTTAATTAACCACGGGTGAGGTGACAGAGGACTGGGGTATAGCTAATGTTGTTCCGTTGTTTAAGAAAGGCTCTAAGAATAAACTGGGAAATTATAGGCCAGTGAGTCTGATGTCAGTCAAAGGTAAATTATTGGAAGGTATTCTGAGGAACAGGATATATAAGTACTTGGATAGACAGGGCCTGATTAGGAATAGTCAACATGGCTTTGTGCGTGGTAGGTCATGTCTAACTAATCTAATAGAGTTTTTTGAGGAGGTTACCAGGAAGGTTGATGAAGGGAAGGCAGTGGACGTTGTCTACATGGACTTTAGCAAGACCTTTGACAAAGTCCCACATGGGAGGCTGCTCCAGAAGGTTGAGTCGCTTGGCATTCAGGATGAAGTAGTCAATTGAATTCAACGTTGGCTTAGCAGAGAAGCCAGAGAGTGGTAGTAGATGGTTGTCTCTCTGATTGGAGGCCTGAGGGTAGTAGTGTGCTGCAGGGATCAGTGCTCGGTCCATTGTTGTTCATCATCTATATTAATGATTTAGATGATAATGTGGTAAAATAGACCAGCAAATTTGTGGATGACACCAAGATTGGTGGCATAGTGGACAGTGAGGAAGGCTATCAAAGCTTGCAAAGCAATCTGGACCAGCTGGGAAAATGGGCTACAAAATGGCAGATGGAATTTAATGCAGACAAGTGTGAGGAGATGCACTTTGGGAAGACAAATCAGGGTAAGACTTACACACTGAATGGTAGGGCACTGAGGTGTGCGGTAGAACAAAGAGACCTGGGAATACAGATCCTTAATTCCTTGAAAGTGGCGTCACAGGTAGCTAGGGTCGTAAAGAGAGCTTTTGGCACATTGACCTTCATAAATTGAGTACAGGGGTTGCAATGTTATGTTGAAGTTGTATAAGACATTGGTGAGGCCAAATTTAGAGTATTGTGTGCAGTTTTGATCACCAACCTATTGGAAAGATGTCAATAAGCTCGAAAGAGTGTAGAGAAAATTTACACGGATGTTGCCAGGACTTGAGGACCTGAGTTACAGGGAATAGGTTAGGACTTTATTCTGTGGAGTGCAGGAGAACGAGTGGAGATCTTATAGAAGTATAGAAAATTATGAGGGGTATAGATAGGGTGAATGCATGCAGGCTTTTTCCCCTCAGATTGGGTAAGACTAGAACTAGAGGTCATAGGTTTAGGGTGAAAGGTGAAATATTTAACAGGAATTTGAGGGGGAACTACTTCACCCAGAGGGTGGTGTGAGTGTGGAACGAGCTGCCAGCAGAAGTGGTGGATGCAGGTTCAATTGTAACATTTAAGAGAGGTTTGGATAGATACATGGATGAGAGGGGTATGGAGGACTATGGTCTGGGTGCAGGTAGATGGGACTCGGCAGAAAACCAGGCCGGCATGGACTAGATGGGTCGAAGGGCCTGTTTCTGTGCTGTAGTGCTATATGACTCTATGGCTGGTGTTCATGATGGGGCTAATCTTCACCCCAACTCCATAGTTGGAAGCACTGCAAGACAACTCCAATTATCTGGCATCCAGTTGTTTGGAAATCCTGATAGTCCAATATCTGGCTCACTCATCAGTCCAGAATGTGAAGCAGGGGTCCAGAGTGCAAGTAGGGTGTCCATCCAGAACTGGGGTCCCGGGGTCTTGATTGGTCAGGGGGTTAAAGATTACTGGGAGAAAGTGGGAGAATGGGGTTGAGAAGAAAAAAATCAGCCATGATTGAATGGTGGAGCAGACTCGATGGGCCGAATGGCCAGTTTCCATATCTTATGGCCTTATAGTCCCACCAGGATCGGACTGTGGGCCAGTTGTGAGACTGGAGCCAGGGTTATGGTCTGGAACACCAGAGGTCAGGAACGTGGGCAGGTTTGTGGTTGGAACCTTGCATATTTCCTGCTCCCTTTAAGAACAGCGGGTTCACTGGAAAATTTATGATACCACTGAGTAACATGTAAATACTCGTGTGTTTGGGCAATAATAGGAGAAACATCCAATAGTCCAGAAGATCTGCTGGTCCAGTACCAACAAAGTCCAAAAACGTGCTGGATTATCAGAGCAAGCTTCAACACACCTGGTGCAGGATGTAAATTGGTTTATTATTGTCACATGTACTGAGGTACGGTGAAAAACTTGTTTTGCAAGCCATCCATACAGATCATTTCATCACATCACATCATGTACCAAAAAGTGCTCACTGCCAACCCCTTTCTTGCAGGAGTAGCACACCTCCTCTGCTCTCCCTCCCACCTTCATGGTTCGCCTTTCTTTAACGGTTGATGAAATGGAGGCAGCACTGGCAATGGAGGCCAGAACCTGATGTAATATTGGGTCATACCATACAATGACCAGGGCTCAGTTTCACATTCTGGCTCTGGTAAGAGCCTCACATTTCTCTTCAACTGCCTGTAGTCTACATCTCCTCGTAGACCTAAATAAATCGCTTCCTTCTGCCTAAGGGCCATTTTCCTTTTTTTTTAGTTTAACATTATGTTGATGACGCTTTCTGAACACTTGCTCAAGTATTTGGAGGCTTTCCTCCTCTGTGCAATTTGGATGCCATCCTGGTTGTGCAAGCCGTACTGGAGCCCCTGATTAATATATGTGGCCTTTGAAATATTGGGCGTGTACCCTTCTAAGAATTGTAGCATATGACCAACTATGTGTCTGTCACTATAAATAGTTCAGTATTGGGACTTTCAGATTCTCTCTGTCTGCCTCTGGGGAGAAGCTACCTCCGCGGACCGATAGACACACCATGGAGAAATGCTGCGTGGCACAATGTATGTTCTTAGATAAACAAACTGCCTTCATTCCTTACTTCAAATAACCTCAAGGGTAAATAAGGCAAAGATACAGAGACACTTTGCACCATCTTATCTGCTTCTCCACTTTAGGTAATCCCCACCCCACCCCCACCCACCAGGCACGGTAGTGTAGCGGTTAGTGTAACGCTTTACAGCGCCAGTGACCCAGGTTCAATTCCGGCTGCTGTCTGTAAGGAGTTTGTACGTTCTCCCCGTGTCTGCGTGGGTTTCCTCTGGCTGTTCCAGTTTCCTCCCGCGTTCCAAAGAAGTACAGGCTAGGAAGTTGTGGGCATGCTATGTTGCCGCTGGAAGTGTGGCGACACTTGCGGGCTGCCCCAGAACACACTATGCAAAAGATGCATTTCACTGTGTGTTTCAATGTACATGTGACTAATAAAAATATCTTACCTTGTCTTAAATGAATCTGGAGCCCTTTTATATGTGTAATCCTTAACTATATCTTCATATTAATCCAGATTTTCTTTAAACATACCTGTGATGCACTCACATTAAATGTGCTTTTCCAATCTATCCTCAACTCTTTCAGCCGATCTATCCCTAGCAGGGTTGTTTCTTTCACATAATCAACCAATATAATCATTAGCCTGGCCTTTTGCCCATTGTGGGGGACTACACACTCCATTTGTCCCAGTATTTACTGGTTCTCATTTGAACACCTTCTCAACTTTAATGCACTTCTTGCTAATGGCACCTTACTGATCCCTTGGTTATGTGTAACCCTTCCCATAATGGTGCAGTCAAGTTCTATTTCAATATTCATGTCTACGTCATGAAGTTATATCCCTCTAGGCCTTTTCTATTCATGTACCTTCCAAACGACTTTAAAACATTGTAATTGTACCCGCCTCGAAAGCTTCCTCTGCTCCTGTGCCCTCATGTACTAAAACAACCTGCTACAGAGACACACATGGTGCTGGAAACCTTATGGATAGAAATTAGTAGAAGGAGCACACAGAGCACCCAGAAATCCTACAGTAAAGTTCCCATAAGATGAAAAAATTATGAATTGCAAATCAGCTGGAATTATGCAAGAAAGACTTTAGTGTGTTCAAGCATTACTTTGGCTGTTATGGAGTCATGGAGTAATGTAGCACAGAAAGAGGCCCCTTCAGCCCAACCAGTCCATGCTGACCAAGATGCCCCATCTAAGCTAGTCTCTGTTTGCCTGCATTTTTATAGAGTAATAAGTCAATAACTTAATTATTAATGTTTGCTTTAATTTTGAAATCACTGCTTTTATCAGTGGCAAATAGCCCATTTACAAAGCCTTCGTCTTGGTCTTCAGCCTCATGTTATGTAAGCATCCTTCCTGTGGTTTTTCTACTAGAATTATTGACCTTCCACTGGGATGAGGTCCAATTTGACCGGCTATATCCTGTATAGCCCTCTGTGGAGACCATACACCCCTGCTCTCTACAATTGAAACACCTGTGCTGAATGATTCCCATAGCAATGGTGACGGTGTTTCCCACTGGTGACTGTGTTTCCCAATGGTGACAGTGTTTCCCCAACAGACTCTCTTTGTTTCACGATTCCATGGCATCATGGCCCCTGACACTGGTCCGCGTGCCATGTTTACATTAACATTCCGTCCCGGCTGAAATATCCTTCACGCTTTTAGGGGCCATTTCCTTAAAGACAGTTACCTTGTATGCCAGTTTCAAATTACAGAAGTACATCAGAAATAGAAGCAGGACCCTCAAACTTGCTCCATCTTTCAACGTGATCACGGCCAATCTTCTAACTCAACATTACTGATCTCAATTTTGAATGAAGCCAATGACTGAGCCTTCATAGTCATCCTGGAGAGAGAACTCCAAAGATTCATCACCTTTTGAGTGAATAAATTACTCCTCATCTCAGTCCGAAATGGCCTACCCCTTACTTTAGGGCTGGGCGCCTGATTCTACCTTCCTCAGGCAGGAGAAATAATCCTCCCAATATTTACCTCGTTAAACTCTATAAGAATTTTGTACATTTCACTGAGGTAGCACGTTTAGTAACGGACTGGAGGTCTCATCAGTTAGTTCATGTTCAAACTGGTCTCACAGTGTGTGATCCAAGAATGCACCAAAGTTGACATAATTCTTAAAGGGCTAACAGCCTTACAGCAACAATTATAGTTCAGTCCTATATGATGCACACTATAAACATCCATGGCAAACACTTGAGCACAGAAATCCAGGCTGGCTACTCAGGGAACTGCTGAACTGTTGGAGATTATGAGAAGTCAAACTGATGCCCCATTTGCTCTCTCAGGTGGCCATATAAAATCTGATGGCATCATTCTGAAGACGAGGGAGGTTATCTCCTCAACTATTAAGTCTGATTCTCTCTCCACAGATGCTGCCTGACCAGCTGAGTATTTTAAGAACTTTCTGTTTTTATCTCAGACCTTCAACATCTGCAGTACTCTGCTTTTGAGCTCTCCCCTGTGCCCTGGCCAATCAACATCGATAAAGAAAAACAGGACCCTGGTCATTATATCGCATTGCTATTGGTGGGAGATTGCTGTGTACAAAATGGTTGCTAACTATCCGTCATTACAGCACTAACTGTACCTTAAGAAACATTTCATTGGTTGTACAATACTTTGGGATGCTTTGAGGTCCATAAACGGTTCTTTATGAAATGCAAGCTCTCTTTAAGTTTTTAGTCTATCCCTTGACACACTGAGGTATTTATGCCATCAAATCCATTGTGCATTACCCTTCAATATTCCATGCACCAACTGTCTGTCCAATCATGCTTCAAGATGATTGTTGGACCTGGGCTTATGAAAATTGAGCAGCCAGGAGATCACTGACTGGTTAAGTAAGTCATGGGGCAAGGGTGGGTTTTGTTTGTGGGGAGGAAGGGTAAAAATTCCCTTTTTTCTGGGCTGCAGAGGATCACTCCTGCTCCTCACAACTCCAGACACATCTTGGTAAGTTTCAAACTAACCCAGCAGGGTTTTATTGGGACAAGGAATAGGAAGTGTCCAGGCTGGATGTACTGATCAATGTTTTGATGACACCAGGACCTTAGTTTACATATCCCTGCAAGAGTCAAGATGGCTTCCTAAACTCTCAGAAGAACAACAGTTCAAAGTCAAAGTCGAGTTTATTGTCATACGCACGAGTACATGTGTGCACAGGTGCAATGAAAAACTTACTTGCAGCAGCATCACAGGCACACAGCATCAGGTAAGCAGCTTATCCTCATAACGACACAACAGGAGTCGATTTGGTTGAATGGTTTCATGTCAGCTTCTGGGGAGCTATCCCATTACCCTGTATCCCTTCAACTTATTCTCTTACACACACGTCCACCAACACCCCTTTCAGTATTGAACGGTTTGCTAGTACGATAAGAAGGACTCTTGATCAGCGTGGCACGGTAGTGTAGCCATTAGCATAACGCTATTACAGTGCCAGCGACCCGGGTTCAATTCCGGCCATTGTCTGTAAGTTCTCCCCGTGTCTGTGTGGGTTTCCTCCAGGTGCTCCGGTTTCCTCCCACATTCCAAAGACATACGGGTTAGGAGGTAGTGGGCATGCTATGTTGGCACCAGAAGCATGGCGACACTTGCGGGCTGCCCCCAGAACACTTTACACAAAAGATGTATTTCACTGTGTGTTTTGATGTACATGTGACTAAAAAAGAAATCTTATCTTACCTCGTTATGACCTTGCACCTTATTGTCTACCTGCACTGCACTTTCTCTGTAACTGTAACACTTTATTCTGCATTCTGTTATTGTTTTCCCTTGTTCTACCTCAATGCACTGTGTAATGAATTGACCCGTACGATTGGTATGCAAGACAGGTTTTTCACTGTACCTCGGTACAAGTGACAATAATAAGCCAATGCCAATTCCAATTCCATTAACCTACATTTAGAGGGATATGGGCCAAACGCGGGCAAATGGGACTAGTTTAGATTGGAACCTTGGTCGGCATGGATCAGTTGGGCCAAAGGGCTTGTTTCCGTGCTGTATGCTTCTATCACTCCATGACTTGGTGGTAATTTACAGTCAGCGACTAACTTACTGGCATGTCCTTGGGATGTGGGAGGAAATGGGAGACCTGCGCTATCACAGTGGGAATGCGCAAACTCAGCACAGAAAGGACCCAAAATCAGGGTCAAAACCAGGTCCCTGGAGCACCACCACATCACTTAGACAGCTGTCAAAGATTTTGTGGGCAATTGGTGGGAAAACTGGAAGAATAACAATTCCAGGGAATGCTTGATGGGCTGTGTGCTCTCCTTTCATGCCACAATAATTTGAGATTCAGTGGAGAATCATTTAAAGGGTAGAGTAAATATTGAATGTGTTCAAAAAAATCTCTCCGCAGGAAAAACAATAACCAAAGTAAATGAGCCTCTGGGGGAACTCACTATGTTCCTGTAGATAATAGACTCTTAGATGGGATTTCAATTACAGGAAGACTATACATTTAAAATGGGTGTGTGTGTGTATGTGTGTGTGTGTGTGTGTTTATAGTTACCATAGATAAAAAATACAATGGAAAATCACTGATTGGTGAAATTTTGAAGAGATAGAGAATAAGGCCTATGTTGTACCAGACGACAAGCTCAATCAAAGCGTCTCACCACTCCTTCCCTCCTCTTTATACTGGTCATCTCCCCTCTTCACTCTCAGTCCTGAGGTAAGGTTTCGAACCCAATCATTGACAATTCCTTCCCTCCCCCACAGATGCTGCTCGACCCGCTGAGTTCTTCCAGCAGATTGTTTGTTGCTTCAGATTCCAGCATCTGCAGTCTCTTGTGTCTCCACCAAGGGAGTATGAGGGTGAGGAAGAAATCATGGGCAGTATTGTTAGAAATGGGTTTTGGGGCCTGGGTTTGACACATGGCCTGTTCGGTGGAAGGATTGGGATTTTCATCTGGGGGGAGGGAGATAACGAGAAGATTGGATGGGGCTGGTGGGCATTTGATGTGATGCAGAGTGATGTAGTCATCTAAAGATTTCACTGACATGGTGGATGTCCCCATTCAGTGCACTGCCAGTAAGACCGAGGGTGTCCCAGGATGACTCAGGAAAGGACTTCCCCTGGACAACATGGTCTCAGTTCCCTGCAATGCACAGGAAATGTCAGCCAACTGTGTGCCCTGATGCGGAAATCTCTCTAGATCCAATTTCCAGGGTGACGCCAAACAACTGGAAAGTGATTGTTATCACATTTCAGTCAAGATTAAAATGGGTTTTACAGTGCTTGATCCTGAAAAGAACAGCATCATACGATTCAATTTCGAGTCAAGAGTGCTGTCCTTTCATCAATCCTGTGACCATAGTTCTGATAAAAGAGGGTATGAAAACATTGACGATACATCTAATTAAGGACATAAGAAATAAGACAGGGGTTGGCCCTTCAAGCTGCTTTGCTGTTCAATAAAATCCAGACATATGGTTTTTGGCCTCAATACCACATATTTGCTGATTCCATGGTAGTTTAAATGTCTCTGCAGCTCTCTAGGGGAGATAATTCCAAAGATTCATGACCCACTGAGTGAAGAAATTTCTCCTCATCTGTCTCAAGTGGCTGACACTCTGGAATTATGCCTCCTAATTCTAGACACCCCGACCCAGGGAAATAACCCCGCAATGTCCACAGTGTTGCAGCCCCTCAGGGTCTTGTGTTTCAATAAGGACATCTCTCATTCTTCTGGCCTTTATACATCAGCTCCTTTTTCCCAGAAATCAGCCCAGTGAACCTCCTCTGCAAGGTCTCTGGTGTCAATATTTCTATCCTTAAATATGAAAATCAAAACTGTACGTGGTACTACAAGTGCAGTCTCACCAGCATCAAAGTTGCCAGAAGTAGCATCAAAACTTCCCCACTTTTATACTCCATACCCTTTGCATTAAAGGTCGACATTCCAATAACCTGCAGCAAAAAACAAACTGCTGGAGGAACTCAGTGGGTCAAGCAGCATCTGTGGAGGCAAAGGGATGGCCGATGTTTCGGGTCGAGACCCTGTATCCTGATGCACCTCTTTGACCACCTCCTTGCCTCCACAGATGCTGCTCGACCTGCTGAGTTCCTCCAGCAGCTGCTTGCTGCTCCAGATTCCAGCATCTGCAGTCTCTTGTGTCTCCATTCCATTAACCTTTCTAGCTACCTGCTATACCTGCATGCTATCCTTTTGTGTTTCATGAACCAGGGCTCCCAGATTCCTAAGGATCTCATTATATAAGTCTCAATTTGTTTAAATAATAATTTTCCTTTTCATTCCTCCTTCCAAGGTGCACAACTTCACACTTCCCCACATTACACTCCATTTGCTAACTCCTTGCCCACCAATTCACCTCTCTATGTCCTTTTGCAGGCTCTTCGTGTCAACCTCACAACTTGCTAACCCACCGATCTTTGTGTCATCAGCAAACGTAGCTGTAGTACACTCTGTCCCTTCATCCAAGTCATCTCTACATAGCTGAGATCCCAACATTGATCTTTGTGGTACACCTAGCCAATGAATGCCAATCCAAAGGTGACCCAGTTACCCCGACCCTCTATTTCTGTTAGTTAGCTTCTCCTCTATCAGTGCCAATATATCACTTAAGTGTGAGGGGGCACCAAACTTAGGTGAAGGTTCCATTCAATGACTGGCTGCATTTGAGAACATGGACACGGGGGTTTCATTGCTTCCTTGTGATAGACGGAATCACTGACATACTGGACTAATACCAGGAATAGGCAGGTGGAAAGATTGGATGGGCTAAGCTTGTATATGCTGGAGCTTAGAAGACTGAGAGAGGACTTGATTCAAACATATAAGATCCTGAGCGGCCTTGATAGGGTGGATGTGGAGAGGACTTTTTCCCCTTGTGGGAGAATCTAAAACTAGGGGTCACTATTTATAAATAAAAGGTTGTTCCTTTAAGATGAAGATGAAGCAGTTTTTTGTTTCTCACAGCTGTCCGTGAGTCTTTGGAAATCTCTTCCCCGTAGGGTTGTGGAAAGTAAATATCTTTAAGGCAGTGATTGATGGTTTCTTGACAAGCAAGGAAGTTAAAGGTTACCATGCATAGACAGGAGTGGAGATCACAGTCAGATTAGCCATTATCTTATTTAATGGTAGAGCAGGCTCAAGTGCTGATTGGCCAACTCCTGCTCCTAATTCATATGTTTCCTTATTAATGTAACTTACAATTTTTAATAGAAAAATCCATCTACAGTTCTTGATAGTGTTATTGTTTAGCTGAAGTTGGATTCTTGAGCTGTTTAATGTATAAGACACTAAATGAGATCTTACAACCACAGATGGGAAAAGAGCAACAGGCCAGCACTTGTGTTTTCACCCCCTCTCCATCCTGTTTCTAACTTGAATCTCCCCAGTTTTAATTGCTTTGTTATTGGTGGCAGTGCCTTTAGCTGCCAAGATCCAAACTTCAGAATTCTCACTCTAAATCTTACCATCTCACTGCCTCTCCTCCCTCCTTTAATTTCCTCCCAAGGTTTTGGTCATGTTCTAAAATCTCTTCATGCCATTTGGTGTGAATTTTTGATTACTTCTTCGGTGACCTTGCAGTATGTCTAAGGCCCAGTGGAAAAGCAGGTGCATATCGTTGAATTTTAAACCTCCCTGATACGTTTTTCTAAGATGCCTTTTGTCCTCAAGAAACTCTTCTTGGGCAGGGAGTAGAGGAGCTGGTAAATTGGTGAGAAGCCATGGAAGAAAAGAGAGCCAGAAAGTGAGGGAAGGAGGTATGGAAAGGTGGAAGATAGAGGGGAGAGGGGGTAGGGAGGGAGAAAACGGGGGAGGAAGGGGGTGGGAAGGGAGGAGGTGAGGGAGAACTATGGAACTGAACCACAGCTTTTCCCACCTCCTACATAAGGCCACCTTTGAATTGGTGTCACTTCTGGAAGCCAAGTTTCAGTTGGATTAAAATACGATAGCCATTTCTAGCACAAAGGCTTTAAATAAATGCTTAGAGGGTGCCTTTATTCATCCTACCTGAAGAAAAGGTTCAAGTTACAATACATCGTAACTGCTTAAGTCATCCTTTGCAAATTTGCATCAACAGTCAAGTGTGCTGTGTCACGTACTGCATTAGATCAGAAATTTTCCAGGGGATTTGCATATTTTAAGCAAAAGTCCAATTCCCTTGAGCAGTGCCTTTGGTAATCCAATTGAATCGTACGGCTCTGACCATTCCAAGTGTATAAATGAATGGTTCTTTCTCTTTTCATTCTGCCCACCCACCTGTCCTAACTGAACCACCACAGGGACTGCGTGGGCTCCCTCATCAATGAAGTACATACATCCTGGCCCCCACCCCTCCTCCTCTGGTGTCTTTTCTTTCACTGAGCTCCTCACTTGTTCCACTCATCCTGAAATCAAGGACGTCTATCATTCACGCAACCACCCCCCTCACCTCTGCCAATCCCCCGCTCGCCCTGTGTATTTCACCGAGGTATCCTGTCTTCTTTCATTCCTTCAGTTTTACACTTGGAACTCCTCCTCATATTTCCATATTCTCATATTTCCTTATGACCCTTCAGCCCATCCTGTCTATTCCAGCTTACAAAACTATCCTCAACCCCCCACTCATTTTCCCTGTGGAGGAATCTCCCTCAAGTTGCTCTTTTGCTGTTCTCCCCACCTTCCCATCAACTCCACCTAGAATCTCCCACTCACCTACACACCAGGGGCAATTTACATTAACCAATTAACCTACCAACTTATCAATCTTCTTTGCCCTCACCTTAACATCTTCATCCCACTCCGTTCAAGACCAGCCCCTTGATCTTACCATTTGATGTGCCTTCTCTTATTCTGTGGTCTCTATCACAGATAAGGTCAACTCTTACCACTTTCTCACACTGCCCCCATAACCTCCTAACTTACTGACTAATGACCGTGGATAAGATGTTTCTCAGTAGAAACACTAATGGATAAAAAGAAGGCAAGATACCTTTAAAACTTAAAACTTTAAAACTTTATACAGCATGGTAACAGGATCTTCTGGCCCAATGAGCCCCGGCCACCCAATTACACCCATGTTAACCTACTAATCCGTACGTCTTTGGAATGTGGGAGGAAACCAGAGCACCCAGAGGAAACTCACGCAGTTATGGGGAGAACATACAGACTCCTTACAGACAGCAGCGGGAATTGAACCCCGATCGCTGGCACTGTAATAGCATTACACTAACTGCTATGCTACTGTGCCTGCCCTTAAAGATGAAATGGTGATGACAATTTAATGACATAAAGCTCTGTTTGTCAAACATTTGTTCTGTTTGTCAAACTTTGTTCAATTTGTTTCAACATAGCATTGGTATTGGTATTGGTTTATTATTGCCACTTGTACTGAGGTACAGTGAAAAACTTGTCTTGCATACTGATTGTACAGGTCAATTCATTACACCGTGCAGTTACGTTGAGTTAGTACATTGAGGTAGGACACATAAAAACAATAACAGTACAGAGTAAAGTGCCCGCATGCCCACAACTTCCTAACCCGTACGTCTTTGGAATGTGGGAGAAAACCGGAGCACCTGGAGGAAACCCACGCAGTCATGGGGAGAACATCCAAACTCCTTACAGACAACAGCAGGAATTGAACCCCGATCGCTGGCGCTGTAATAGCATTATGCTAACCGTGCCGCTGTATCTTGGTGGGGTACTTGACTGGAAGCAGTGCGGGTGTAAGCATGGATAATAGATAACAATGGCTTTAAGAAGTACTGTCCGAATCACAGCTGGCTTCCCTTCGCCCTTCATTTGGCCCAACCTACCCAAGTTGCTCTCTTGTTTAACTTTTTGGTGCCCTTGTTTGCATGAAAACTTTTACTTCCTCCAATCCTTGTTGATTCCTCACCCTGGGCAACCACCCAAAGTCCATTGTAGTTAGTGCATAATGACAGATGTGAGGTCACTGATAACCTGCCTACATCTCCACTAGAACTCTTGACCTGCACCACAATGCAAGTTTTCTAGTATAGAACACAGAACAGTACAGCACAGGAACAGGCCCTTCGGCCCACGATGTCTGTGCCGAACATGATGCCAAATTAAACTAAATCTCTTCTGCCTGCACACGATCCGTAGCCGTCCATTCCCTGCAGATTCACTTGCCTATCTATAAGCCTCTTAAACGCTACTATTGTATCTGCTTCCACCACCACCCCTGGCAGCCTGTTCCAGGCACCCACCACTCTCTGTGTAAAAAAGTTGCCCCACACGTCTCCCTTAAGCTTTCTCCCCTCACATTAAGTGCATGTCGTCTGGTATATGATGACGTTTCTACCCTGGAAGAAAGATTCTGACTGTCTACCCTATCTATGCCTCTCATAATTTTATAAACTTCTATTAGGTCTCCCCTCAGCCTCTGACGCTCCAGAGAAAATAACCTAAATTTGTCCAACTTCTCATTATAGTCATGCCCTCTAATCCAGGCGCCTCTTCTGTACCCTTTCCAAAGCTTCCACATCCTTCCTGTAATGAGTGACCAAAATTGCACACAATACTCCAAATGCGGCCTAAACGAAGTTTTATATATGCAGGGCAGGCACGGTAGTTTAGCGGTTAGCGTAACGCTATTACGACGCCAGTGACCTGGGATCAATTCTGGCCACTGTCTGTAAGGAGTTCGTACGTTCTCCCCGTGTCTGTGTGGGTTTCCTCCGGGTGCTCCGGTTTCCTCCCACATTCCAAAGATGTGCAGGTTAGGAGCTGTGGGCATGCTATGTTAGTGCCGGAAGTGTGGCGACACTTGCGGGCTGCCCCCAGAACACTCTACACAAAGATGTATTTCACTGTGTGTTTCAATGTACATGTGACTAATAAAGATATCTTCTCTTATCTTTACATGACTTCCTTACTCTTGTACTTGATGCCCCAACCAATGACGGCAAGCAGGCAAAATGTCTTCTTTACCACCCTATCTACTTGCATAGCCACTTTCAGGAAATCTATGGACTTGGACCCCAAGATCATTCTGTACATCAATGCCTTATAGTGTCCTGCTATTAACTGTATACTTTCCCCTTACATTTGACCTCCCAAATTGCATCAGCTCACCCTTGCCAAGATTAAACTGCATCTGCCATTCCTCTGCCCATATAATATTGGATTGGCACAGTGGTGCAGCTAGCAGAATTGCTACCTCACAGTTCCAGTGACCCAGGTTCCATCCCGACCTCTGGTGCTAATTCTGTAGAGACTGCACGTTCTCCCTGTGACTGTGTGGGTTTCCTCCGGGTGCTCCAGTTTCCTCTCACATCCCAGAGAGGTGCAGGTTGCACTTAACTGGACACTGCAAATTGCCCTGATTGTCTTGATGAGTGGTGGAATCTGGACAGTTGGGGATGTGGGGAGTATGAAATGGGACTAAAGTTGGATTAGCATGAATAGGTGCGGGCTGCCTTCAGAACGCTCCACGCAAAAGATGCATTTAACTGTGTGTTTCGATGTACATGTGACTAATAAAGGTATCTTATCTCATCTTATCTTATCTTGATGGTTAGCGTGGACTTGGTAGGTCGAAAGGCCTGTTTCATTGCAGTATAATTCTAATTGTCATAGTTCTGAGTGCTGGTGCTCGATTCTGCCCCTTATCCCCATTGATGGGGCCTTGTTGTGCAGCACATGGTTTCCATGCACTACTATTTGCTAATGACACACGCCTGAGTTCCATCAGGAGGCTAGTATAAGAACCCTGGTTTCACAAACACTGGTTGCCAGATTGTTGGTCTATCTCTGGGTGTACTTTGTCTCCTGGCTGCTTAGAGCTGGCAACTCTAGAGCAGTCCTGGTATTGCTGTTTCTCCTAGAAAACCCTGTTTGTGTTGGGACTCTGTCTCAGGGCCCTGAAGCAAGATTCCTTCTGTTTGCTGTTCTGCATTTGGTTCTGAGGAAGCATCCTGACTCCAGTCTTGGACTGGTGTACTGCATTTGGGTTCTCTGCGATCTTGCTCTTTGTGTGACATTGTGACACTAATATCCAATGAGTGAGTTGCAGTTTTCTTCATTGAGCATCTCTTCCCCCACCACAACAAGCCACTTGAGACTAGCACTAACTTAATCATCCTCCCTCACCATTATCTCAGGCCTGTTCACCAACTCCCTGCCCCATATCCTTTTTCAATCTGAGCTGAGCTTCACACCACAAATTCCCTCCATTCCCAAACACTTCACCTGGGATTCCCAGAAGCCTTTGAAGTCTCAATGGGATTCTTACATTCCCCTGGCTTAACACTATATTGAAAGGTTTATGTGGAGAACTAACAGTGGTCTTCAAAATTGTCAGGGTGTCCTTCATAGAGGAAGCAGAGCAAAACCAGTTACATCAGCAAATGAGTCAGTAACCATAGGTCATTGACCCAAAATAACTGGCAAATAACAGGAGAGAGGTGAGAATCAATACTGTACAACAAAGCGTGGTTGGCAACTGAAGGCACTAGCTTGAAATCTGCAAACGTGTTGGTCTCTGATTCCCTCAGAATTTATGAATGGCATTCAATGAAGACTTAGGAGGAACTAATTATCAGAGTTATAGGGAAGACCTGAGTTGATATTGGTATTGGTTTATTTTTGTCACTTGTACCGAGGTACAGTGAAAAACTTGTCTTGCATACCGATCGTACAAATCAATTCATTACACAGTGCATTGAGGTAGTACAGGGTAAAAACAATAAAAGAATGCTGAGTAAAGTGTCACAGCTACAGGGAAGTGCATTGCAGGTAGACAATAAAGTGCAAGGTCAAAACAAGGTAGATTGTGAGGTCAGGAGTCCATCTCATTGTATAAGGGAGCCGTTCAATAGTCTTATCAGAGTGAAATAGAAGCTGTCCTTGAGCCTGGTGGTATGTGCCCTCGGGCTCCTGTATCTTCTGTGTGATGGGAGAGGGGAGAAGAGAAGAGAGAATGATCTGGGTGGGTGGGGTCTGTGATTATGCTGGCTGCTTCACCAAGGCAGCAAGAGTTGTAGCACTAACCTACATCTGGATAAACCATAACCGTCAAGGCTATGGACCAGGAGCTGAGAAGTTGTAATGGACCATAATTGCTCCATTTTGGCTGGCATTGATACAATGGGCTGAATGGCCTCCTTCTGTACTCTGATTGACACTTTAAGTATTTCCTACTACTTGTCTGGTTCATCTGCCAGGTACGTGATGTCAACAACTGATTGTTAATAAGGCACATGCATTTCTATAGCACCTTTCAGCATCAAGGATACTTTATAGTCGCCCAGCACTTTCGAAGTGTGGTCACAGTTGAAACATAGGAAATGCAATCAACACAGTGCAGAGCAAGATCCCACAGAAAATAATGCAGCAATAGCCAGGCAATCGATCTTTATTAAGGAATAAACATTATCCAGCAAAACCCCCCTGATCTTTCTTCCAAAAGTGTTCTTATCTAACCACCTGAGAGAGCACGTCACCTGAAAGACTCTGGAGCATACTAGAAACAGTGGCACAGCTAGCAGAGCTCCTGCCTCACAAGGAAGGCTGTGTTAAATAGGGAAGTAGAAAATGCAACTCCTTTCATCAGAAAGGGCAGGAACCTGAGAGCAGGACCAGTTACCTTAATATTTGTCATACAAAATTGTGAGAAGCCATTGTTAATGGTGCTATTATTATAAGGGACTTAGAAATATTCAAATAAATTTATTGGAGCTGTTTGAAGAGGTATTGTGTGTGTTGATAAAGAGCAAACTAAGAAAGCGTGGATGTATGTACTTAGATTTCTGGCTGACACGACTTCAAAGGTCAGAATGGAACATGAAAGCTCTAGGAGGAAGATCTGCTGGGTAACGGGAAACTGAAAGACATAAACAAGCCTTTATCTGGTCTGCGAGATACGATAAGTGATGTGCCTCAACATTTTGTATAACTTGGACAAAGGCAAACAAGGATGTGCTTGCAAAATCTGCTGATAATCTGCCGACTATTGAACAGTCCCCTTGTACCTCACAGTCTACCTCGTTATGGCCTCGCGCCTTATTGTCTGCCTGCTCTGCGCTCTCTCTGTAACTGTAACACTTTATTCTGCATTGTGTTATTGCTTTTCCCTTGTACTACTTCAATGCACTGTTGTAATGAAATGGTCTGTATGGACGGCATGCAAAACAAAGTTTTGCACTGTACATGTGACATTAATATACTGATTTACCAATTTAACACAAAGATAGGTGGAAACGTAAGTTATGAGGGGCATGGAAGGAGGCTACAAAGAGATATAGATAACATGATTGGGCAAAAATCTGGCAAAAGGAGTATAATGTGGGAAGGCTTGACATTGTCCATTTTGGCAGGGAAAAAAAGAAACATTTTATCTAAATGGTGAGAGATTGCAGAACTCTGAGATGCAGAAGGATTTGAGTGTATTAGTGTATGATTTGCAAAAGGTTAGCATACACGTACAGCAAGTAGTTAGGAAAGTTAACAGAACGTTACTGTTGAGCAATTGAACACATGACTAGGGAGATTATGCTACAGTCATCCAGGATAATGGTGAGACCACATCTGGAGTACTGTGTACAGTGCTTACTTAGGGGAGAACGTAATTGTGATGGGAGCAGCTCAGTGAAGGTTTACAAGACTGGTTCTTGGAAGCACTGGTTTGTTTTAAAGGGAACGGTTGGATGGGCTACGCTCGTATCTGCTGGAGTTTAGAAGAGCAAGGGGTGACAATTGAATCACTTAAGGTCCTGACAGACCTTGACAGAGTGGATGTGGAGAGGTTGTTTCCTCTTTTGGGAGAACCTAGAGCTAAAGGTCACTGTCTAAAAATAACCCATTCAAGAGAGAGTTTCTCAGAATGTCAACAGTTTCTCCGAATGTCAGCAGTGTTTAGAACATTGTTTCCCAAAGGGTGCTGGAAGCAAAATGCATGAATATTTTTGATGCAGAGACAGACTGAGTCTTTGTTAGGAAGGGGATGAAAGGTTACCACAGGTGGATGGGAATGTAGCTGAGGTTACGATCAGATTAGCCATGACCTTAGTAAATGACAGAACAAGCTCGTGTGGTTGAGCAGGTATCTCCTGCCCTATTTGGGATTCTTTTAAAGCATCATGAGAGCAGAGTATTTGAATATTTTGTTTTAAGATAAAGGCAGACAGATACATGATAAGCAAAGGAATGGAAAGTCACTGGGGATAGACAGGATTTGTAGATACAATCAGATCAGCCCTGTAATTAAATGACAGAGAAGGCTCAAGGGGAAGTGTGGTGGGGGCGTGGGGAAGGGTGGGTGGGAGGGAGGGAGGGAAGGGATGTGGAGGATAAGTTGCCTATTCATGCCCCAATTTTCATATGCAGATATGCAGGACTCGAGGGATTGTGTTACCTGGGTTGCACTAGGACTTTATTCATTGGAGTGTAGGAGAATGAGCAGTGATCTTATAGAGGTGTATAAAATCATGAGGGGCATAGACAGGGTGAATGCACACAGTCTTCTTCCCAAGGCTGGGGAATCAAGAACCAGAACGCATAGGTTTAAGGTGAGGAGGGAGAGACTTAATAGGGACTTGAGGGGCAACCTTTTCACCCAGAGGGTGTCCATATATGGAATGAGCTGCCAGAGGAAGTGGATGAGGCAGGCACATTGCAACATTTAAAAGGCACTTGGACAGGTCCATGGATAAGAGAGGTTTGGAGGAATATGGGCCAAACGCAGGCAAATGGGACTAGCTTGGATGTGCATCTTTGTCAGCATGGACCAGCTGGGCTGAAAGGCCTGTTTCCATGCTGTCTAGGTACCTCCTAGGTTACGAACACCCGACTTATGGACAGCCCGACATATGAAAGAGCTTTTGGGAAACCACCGGGATATATGGGGGTGGATTTGCCATCTGCTGCAGTGCTGCAGGCATCTTCTGCTGGATGGGAACGGGACATTTCCATGTGTCATCCCTTCCCACCGCAGCTGTCCCCACCCTCCCTGAGCCCCAATAATCGGGGGGCTGGGACAAGCCGAGCAGAGCCGGGAGCGCTGAGCAGACTCACTCGCTTGCTGACTGAGTCAGTGAGACCGGCTGGCAGCCACTCTTCCCGTGCCCGCTCGCTCTTCCTGTGATCCTCTGCCACACACTGTCATCGTTCATTTTCGACTAACAGACGGTTCTCAGGAACTGAACCCTGTCCTAACCTGGGGACTGCCTGCAAGTATACATCTGAGCGCAGCAGTAAAGATGTCTTACTGCAATTATATAAGGACTCAATGAGGCCGCAGCTAGAATATTGAAGACAGGTTTGGTCTCCTTACCTGAAAGGATAAACTTGCCAAAGAAAGAATGCAATGAAGATTCACAAAACTGGTTGCAGGGGTGGTGGGTTTGCCGTAGAAGGACTGAATGAAAAGACGAGGCCTGTATTCTCTACGGTTCAGGAGAATGAAGTTAAAATTTCTTATGAATCATGACTGGTAGACATGTTTCTTTGGCTGAAGAGCCGAGGACCAGGGTCACAGTCTTGGAATAAGGGCTAGGTCTTTTAGGATTAAAATGAGAAGAAATTTCTTAACGTAGAAGGTGGTGAATCTTTGGAGTTTTTTATATCCCAGAGGGCTTTGAAGACTCAATCATTCAAACTAGAGATCAATGGGTTTCTGGATATTAGGGGAACCAAGATATATGGGGATAATGAGGGAAGCGGAGCTGAAGTAGATCAGCCATGATCTGAATGAATAGCGGAGAAGGTTTGGAGGACCAAATGACCTATTCATTGCCTCTACTTTGCCTTTATGTTCATGAAGGAGCAAATCAAATAAAACACTACTCAAAAGTTACAACGATCAATGCTTTTTTGTTAACTGATAATTTTTTGGCAGGGTTCGCCTGAGGCTGTGCTACAGCGCTAGATAAGTGCAAATATTTTCTTCTTTCTCCTCTGAAAAGCATATAGTAATTTTAAACTTTAAAAAAAATTCCAGTTCTAATTGTACTTTGACCTAACATCAAGGGTGATCAAACCATGAGATCCTGATCAAGTCAGGGTCCCTATGTGGACAGAACTGGAGCCTGAGGTGATAAGTTCCATTGTCTGCCAGATGCTGTTTCCTTTGTCCTTCAGCAGTGAGATGTTGCGTTCCTTTGAACAGGGCATTCTTTTGAAATGTGTGGTTGAGCAACGAGTTCACGAGAACCCAGACCAGAGCTAAGACCAGAGATGAGTAGTTCCTGCAATGTATCTAGGTGACACACCCAGCAGCTGACTGAGGTGTTGTGGTTAAGATGCTGACCACTGAAACTCTCTCAAGTTGTGCAATACACTTCCATGCTTGCAACTGCAGTGCTGAAATCTGTCCTACAGCCAAGAGCTCAGTGTTGCCTATACTAGGATAGTTCACATCCTTAGAATATAGATGTTGTGCCGAACTAATTAATCTAGTACTTAAATGCCTAACTAAACTAATCCTTTCTGCCTACACTATGTCCATGTCCTGCCACTCTCTGCACATTCATGTAAGAGCCTCTAAAATGCCTCTATTGTATCTGCCTCCACCACTGCCCCTGGCAGCACATTCCAGGCACCCACTCCTCTCTGTGTAAAAAAATTTGTCCCCTTCATCTCCTTTGAACTTACCCCCTCTCACCTTAAAGCTATACCCTCTAGTGTTTGACATTCCTATCCTGGGAAAGAGATTCTGACTGTCCACCCGATCTATGCCTCTCCTAATTTTTTAAATTTCTATCAGGTCTCCCCTCAGCCTCCGTCGCTCCAGAGAAAACAACCCAAGTTTGTCCAACCTCTCCTCATAGCACATGCCCTCTAATCAGGACAGCGTCCTCTTCCGCACCCCTCATCCTTCCCACAATGGGGTGACCAGAATTGAATGCAATACTCCAGATGCGGCCTAACTAGAATTTTATAAAGCTGCAACATTACTTCCCAACTCTTGAATTCAGTTCCTCGACTAATAAAGGCAAACATGCCATACGCCTCCTTTACCACCCTATCGATCTATGCAGCCACTTTCAGGGAGCTATTCAGGAGCTTCTTTCTTTTAATTTGCACACAGATTATGGGATAATGCCAGCCTTTCCCTAAATAGACTGGGGTGGCAGTTGACAGCCAACTGCAGTCATAGTTCTAGACCTAAAAGGAGATTAGGGCAGTGGATATTCCTCTGTGCCACTGTTGACCCTGAGTCAACTAACTCAGGCTGGGTAAATAACCACAAGTCCTAATTAATCCAAACTACTTGCAATTTTATTGTATCCATACAAATATCCACATAAGTTATGTTGACGGCAGGTCAACAATTCCAGAATACTATTGTTCCCTTAGTACTGGTACTCACCCAAACTACTTCTCCCATTTACAGCACTAATAGGGGATCTTCTGTTGGCCAAATGATCAATCCTTCTTCTCCCTGCCCAGGTATGGGGGTCTTCCTTGTGATAGTTAGTCTCCAGAGTTCTCGCTGCTCTGTCTCTGAATCTCTTCATTGTTATTCTGTTTCCTTATCAATTCTGCACCGTTATAAGATCTCTTTATTAGTCACATGTACATCGAAACACACAGTGAAATGCATCTTTTTGCATAGAGTGTTCTGGGGCAGCCCGCAGGTGTTACCACACTTCCGGCGCCAACACAGCATGCCCACAACTTCCTAACCTGTACGTCTTCGGAACGTGGGAGGAAGCAGGAGCACCCGGAGGAAACCCACGCAGACACGGGGAGAACGTACAAACTCTTACAGACAGCGGCTGGAATTGAACCCGGATCGCTAGCGCTGTAATAGCGTTACACTAACCGCTACACTACTGTGCCTTGATTCTGTTGGTTCTAATTTATCGGGCTAGCCTGTGTCTACCTTTCACCGTCTCTGTCCCAAGGCTACAGGTAGCTTTACCCCATTGCTCTTCTCCCGAATAAGGAAATGTCTCTGATGTGATTCTCTTGTTTTTTTTTCCCTGAATCAGGCCATTCAAGCCAATTAATCCAGTTCAAGTGAGACTCAGGTTATATCAGTTCACGGACACAGACAATTGTCGATACTTCTACCTTGTCGAAGAGTATCCCACAAATAACTTATTATTTGGAAATGATCTCTGATTAAGCAGATTATTGGTCGGGCCTTCGTTACGTCCACTTCCATCCAGAAAGAGATAATTTGGAAAACTAGTTCACAAAATGGTGGTCACAAGAATCGTCTGTCAAAGCGACAGCCTCCACTTCTTTCAACATGTGGCAAAAATAAAGACGTTTTGTTGTGTCTACTCATCCACTGTCCTTGATTTGTTCCAGCCGGCTGTTTTGTGGATTTTTAATTTCTTCAGGCCAACACCACTGCCTTACAGTGCGAGAGATCCGGGTTCAGTCCTGACCTCAGGTGCTGTCTGTGTGGAGTTTGCCAGTTTCCTTTGTGACCGTGTGGGTTTCCCCCGGGCTCTTGGTTTGCTCCCGCATCCTGCAGACATGCGTGTTGGTAGGTAGATTGTCTCTTGTGTGTAGGTGAGTGGAGTGAGTTGATGGGAGTGTGGGGAGAATTAAATAGTATAAATGTAGGATTAGTGTCATTAATGGTCAGCATGGACTCAATGGGCCAAAGAGCCTGTTCTGCGCTGTATCTCTCTATGACTCTTATGATATTATTGAACCAGATGGCTTTTACAACAACATGCTGCCCTCAAGCTTGCCATTTTAATTCCATGATTTTAATTGGTTGAATTTAAATTCCCCAGCTAGGCTATTTAGATCAATAATCCAGGCCTTTGGATACTAGTGAAGTAACTAGATCTTGATTCCATGGTCACCTGAGTCACTGGTATCTGGCTGTGGAGTATGTTGAAAGCAAAATGATGAGCAGAACAAATGACCTTCCTCTATAGGAGCAGCAAGTTCCTTCTCTCTATTTCCTGCTTCCTTTCATTTTGTTTCAGGTGAGAGGGAAAAGATTTAAAAGGGACATGAGGGACAAGTTTTTCACACAGAGGGTGGTGGGTATATGGAACGAGCTGCCAGAGGAAGTGGTAGAGACAGCGACAATTACAATATTTATAAGGCATTTGGACAGGTGCATGGATAGAAAAGGTTTGCATAAGAACATAAGAAATAGGAGCAGGAGGAGGCCATCTGGCCCGTCGAGCCTGCTCCGCCATTCAATAAGATCATGGCTGATCTGGCCGTGGACTCAGCTCCACCTACCTGCCTTTTCCCTATAACCCTTAATTCCCCTACTACGCAAACATCTATCTAACTGTGTCTTAAGTATATTTAATGAGCTAGCCTCCACTGCTTCCCTGGGCAGAGAATTCCACAGATTCACTACTCTCTGGGAAAAGCAGTTCCTCCTCACCTCCGTCCTAAATCGTCTCCCCCAAACCTTGAGGCGATGTTCAGAGGAATAGGAGCCAAATGCAGACAAATGGGACTAGTTTAGATGGACATCTTGGTCAGCATGGATATATTTGGCCAAAGGGCCTGTTTCCATGCTCTTTAAATCTATGACTCTATGTCTGGCTCAGCTTAAGGAGCCTTATGCTGTCTGGCTCTGAAAAGGTCAAGTGTATCCAAATGCAGATTTATACCACCTCACCTTTAACTCCAGTTCAAAGAGAAGCTTTATTTTTGATTCCCTGATGTCACAGATATCAGAATATCTAATTGTAATAGTAAATTAGTAAATTGCTAAATTGGTTTATTATTGCCTCATATAATGAGGTACAGTGAAAAACTTTGTTTTGCATGCCATCCATACAGATCATTTTATTACATCAGTACATCAAGATAGTGCAAGGTAAAACAATAACAGAATGCGGAATAAAGTGTTACAGTTACACAAAGTGCAGTGCAGGCAGATAATAAGGTGAAAGGCCATCACGAGGTAGATTGTGAGGTCAACAGTCCACCTTATCGTACAAGGTATCTGTTTAATAGTCTTATAATGGTAGGATAGAAGCTGTCCTTGAGCCTGGTGGTACGTGCTTTCAGGCTTTTGTACCTTCTGCCAGATGGGAGGGGGGAGAAGAGAGAATGCCCGGGGGGGGGCGGGGGGGGGGGGTCTTTGATTATGTTGGCTGCTTTACCGAGGCAACGGGAAGTGCAGACAGAGTCCATGGAGGGGAGGCTGGTTTCCATGATGTGCTGAGCTGTATCCACAACTATCTGACAAGTTCCAGGTCCAATTCCCTCCCTGTGCTGTGATGGTAAAATAACATAGGTTATCTTGGAGTATTGCCCACAGTGCTAAAGGCATTTCTCTGAAAGACATTTTCATTTCCTTCAACTGCTCTTCCTTGAGAAGTATGTAAGTTCCATTTAAGAGATGTTGTTGATTTTGATCCCACTGTGGTTCCTGATAGGAGAGGCCAAGGGTTAAATTGGACAGACCCAAAAAAACAGGCACAAGTGCAAAGACCAGTTAACAATCTTAGTCATCCTAAACAGTGCCCCTCAATCACGCTGCAACACAGCTCCAGAGACCTGAGGTTCAACACTGACCTTGGGGCGCTGTCTGTGTGGAGTTTGCACGCTTTCCCTGTGACTGCGTGGGTTTCCTCCTGGGCATTCCGGTTTCCTCCTGCATCCCAAGGACGTGCTGGTGGGCAGGTTAGTTGGTTGCTGTAAATTCCCCTGGTGAGGGGGGAATGGAGAAGTATGTGAGAAAGACCATGAGATCATAAGATATAGGAGCAGAATTGCGCCATTTCGCCCATCGAATAGATTGCAGGGAAATAAGTGGGGCAATGGGACTAACGGGGATGCTCCAACAACTGGCAAAGATGATGGGCTGAATGGCCTCCTTTTTTGTAGTAGGATAAATATGAGAACATAGAACATAGAACATTACAGCACAGTACAGGCCCTTCGGCCCACAATGTTGTGCCAACATTTAATCCTGCTCTAATATCTGTCTAACCCTTCCCTCCCACATAGCCCTCAATTTCTCTCTCATTCATGTGTCTATCTAAGAGTCTCTTAAATGTCCCTAAGGTATCTGCCCCCACAACCTCTGCAGGCAGTGCGTTCCACGCACCCACTGCTCTCCGTGTAAAAAAACTTACCTCTGACATCCCCCTTATACCTTCCTCCAATCACCTTAAAACTATGCCCCCTCGTGTTAGCCATTGTCGCCCTGGGAAAAAGTCTCTGACTGTCCACTCGATCTATGTCTGTTATCACCTTGTACATCTCTATCAAGTCACCTCTCATCCCCCTTCTCTCCAAAGAGAAAAACCCTAGCTCGCTCAACCTATCCTCATAAGAAGGGAATATGAGGCAGGACAAACACTGTGTGCTCGTTACTCTCTTGCATTGATTCTGCATCCAGCCGTCATTAACCCCTCTGTGGCTGAAAAGCTGTGGCAGGTGCTCAGTGTTCTGTGTAGATAAGGCTGGTTCAAGCAGTATGGTAGTGCAGCTGCCTCACAGCTTCAGCGACCCGGGCTCAACCTTGGCCTCGGGTGCTGTCTGTGCGGAGTGTGCATGCTCTCCCTGTCACTGCCTCCTCCAAATCCCAAAGACGCGCGGGTCGATAGCTTAATTGGTGAGTCTAAATTCTCCCTAGTGTATGCGGGTAGTAGAAGGACGAAGGTGGAGTTGATGGGCAGCTGAGAGAGAATAGGTTATAGGGAAATAAAAGGGGGAACGGGATCGACAGGAATGCTCCAAGGGCTGGTATACACTCAATGGACTTAATAATAAGACCAGATTTGAGAGTGATCTCTACCCCACTAAAGAGGAGGTGCAGTGCAGCCGGAGTAAATAGTAATGTGTACCTACCACCCACCCTGGGCAACATAAAGCACAATATGTGGAGACCAGGACTATGACCTGGGATTTTCAGGAACTGCACCTGACCTTGGTGGGATGGAAACATCCTGTATCCACCAGGGTCCAAGGGCTTTCATCTACACTTCTCACTGCCTCGGAAAATCAAGGATCCCTCCCACCCTGATCGTTCTCTCTATTCCCCTCTCCCATCGGGCAGAAGATACAAAAGCTTGAAAGCACGTACCACCAGACTCAAGGACAGCTTCTATCCCGCTGTTATCAGACTCTCAAAAGGACCTCTCATATGCTTGAAATACGAACTCTTGATCTCCCAATCTACCTCGCCGTGGCCCTTGCACTTTATTTGTTTACCTGGGCTGCACTTTCTCTGTAGATACAACACCATATTCTGCATTCGTTTTTTCTTTTTACTACCTCGATGTACTTATGGGATGATCTGACATCGCAGATCTGACAGCACGATCTGACTGGCTGGCATGCAAACAAAAGTTTTTCACTGTATTTTGTACATGAGACAATAATAAAACGAATACCAATAGGTCCCTTCTGGGTGCACATTCAAAAGACAGAAGGAATTCATAACTGTGACAGTCTATATTGTGGGGGGAGGGACAGCAAGCCTTGAGGATCTTGATGCATTCATACAAGAAGTTGTGAATTTATTTTATTAATTAGCCCTGCCCTGCAGTGGTAGGTGGAGTTGGAAAGGCCTATCAATAGTTGCTCCCTAGAAGGAAGTGGTGAGCTTCATTCTTGAACCTCTGTAGTGAGTGTGGAGAGGCATTCTCACCATCCTTTCTACCAGAAGCACCAGCAGCCTTGGATACTCAGCGACCCACACACCCTCATTGCTCACCAACAATCTGGACTCTTCAAGAGAACTCACACGCTCCACCACACCCTCACATACTCGGCACTACTGCAGGATGAATCACACAGCTTGTGCACAACACACACCATTCAACCATGCCAGCCACATCAACTGAACGAGTTGCACAGCCCCCAATGAGACACCACCTCGCTCTTACAGGTCAAGATTGTGCCCAGCTGAAGGAAGACAGACTGAGTCGCTGTTTCCTAACACCCACCATGAAGGAGAATGCTGTGTGTTGTTGGATTGGCAACTGATGAGCCTGTGGCCAGAGCAGGGACTGAATCAACAGAAGGTGAGTGTATCCAGCACTTCATCCTCTTGTCTCACATCTCCCCTCTTCACAGTCTCTTCTGGTCTGCGAACTTCCAGTAATGTCCTTGCACCTTTCACGTTTCCTCACTCCCTGCCTGAAGCATAACTTTGCAGAAACTTTTCAGAAACACAAGGTGGGTAACCTGAGGTTAGCAGAGGAAGAGTAAGGAGATTGGACTGACTTCGGTGAATGACTATCAGTGCAGCGTACGGCACACTGCTGTGGCTACATTGCCTGTTTAGCAGGCAACCTGTCTTTACCTCCCGCTGCCTTGGTGACGCGGCCAGCATAATCAAAGACCCCACCCACCCAGGTCATTCTCTCTTCTCTTCTCTCCTATCAGGTAGAAGATACAGGAGCCTGAGGGCACATACCACCAGGCTTAAGGACAGCTTCTTTCCCACTGTGATAAGACTATTGAATGGTTCCCTTATACGGTGAGATGGACTCTGACCTCACAATCTACCTTGTTGTGACTTTGCACCTTATTGCACTGCACTTTCTCTGTAGTTGTGACACTTTACTCTGTACTGTTACTGTTTTTACCTGTACTACCTCAATGCACTCTGTACTAACTCAATGTAACTGCACTGTGTAATGAATTGATCTGTACGATTGGTATGCAAGACAAGTTTTTCACTGTACCTCAGTACAAGTGACAATAATAAACCAATACCAATCCAGATCTATGTTCTTCAGAGTTTAGAAGAATGAGGGGTGATATTATTTAAACATAAGATCCTGAGTGTGCATGAAAGGGTAGATGGCGAGATGTTTCCACTAGTGGGAGAACTGTGAATGAGGGGACATAGATTATGGAACAACTGAGTTGCATAGGAACTTCTTCTTGCAGAGGGTGGTGAATCTTTGGATTTCTCTACTCTGGAAGGTTGTGGAGGCTGGATCATTGGGGATATCTAAAAAGGAAGTAGAGAGTTTCTTTGAAAGATCAAGGCATTGAGGGTTATGGGGAACTGGCACAGAAGAGGAGTTGAAGCCAGCATAGATCAGCCATGATTATATTGAATGGTGGGGCAGGCTTGAGGGGATGAGTGGCCTACTCCTGCTCCTATTCCATTCTTATGTGCAATGATTGCACAGAATCAGCCCGATTCTGGGGGCTTTCTCTCCCAGCTTTGACTGGTTGTTTTCCTGCTGTCCAGAGTGCTCCTTGACCCTGGGTGGATGCGAGATATCCCCACTTCCTCCACCGAGATGTCTGCTTAGTGCCTGTCCCCTCAGCCCTCCATCACTGTTTCCCAAGCCAGCCGTTGGCAGCCCATCATGATTTACTCCAGCCACATTGCACCTCCACCTTGCAATCTCCACTACCCCCAGCTAAAGGTGGACAGGCAAGGCTGTTCCAAATGTCACCTCTGCTCCCTTCCCTAACAACCCAGGTCTAAACTTGAACATGATCTCCAGTTCCACACTCACTCCCTCTTGCCCCCTGTGGATGGTGTGTCACAGTAGGATGCACAGTGTAATGCTGGGCCACTGCCCTTAACATTGCAGTGTGGGCGTGGCTCACAGATCCTGAACCCATTTGGTATTGGAGTCATAGAGTCCTACAGGCCCTTTGGCCTATCGAGTCCAGGCCAACCGTCAAACACCCATTTACCCATTCTAGTAGCATTTTATAGTGGCCAATTAACATATAAACCCTCACATTTTTGGACATGGGGGTGGGAACTGAAGCACTGGGGGGACCCACCAGTCACAGGGAGAATGTGCAAACTCCCCACAGTACTGGAGGTCAGGATTAAACCTGGGTCTTTGGACGTCTGAGGCAGCAAATCTGCCCGCTGCCCTTACCATTAATACTTCTCCATTTAATGCTTTGACAGCCAGCTACAATCACCTAGAACATCAGGGAGTTACATCCCTGCAGCTCTCAACCCTGAGAAATCTCCCTCTGTGGAATCAGCAGAAGGCAAACAGACTGGGGCAGCACAGTGGCCCAGCTAGTTGAGATACCTCCTCATTTGTCCAGCAATCCAGGTTCGCTGGTTCTGTCTGTGTGGAGTTTGGACGTTCTCCCTGGGACTGCATAGGTTTCCTCCAGGTGCTCTGGTTTCCTCTCATATCCCAAAGAGGTGCGGGTCGGTAGGTTAATTTGCCACTGTAATTTGCCCTTAGTGTGTTGGTGAGTGGTAGAATCTGGGGGAAGTTAATGGGAATGTGGGAAGAATAAAATGGGATTACTGGAAGATTAGTGTAAAAGCGTCCTTTATGATGGGGGCAGACTCAGTGGGGTGAAGGGCCTGTTTCAGTGTTGTATGATTCTATTGTGCTGCAAATGCTTTCCTCAACACCCAAAGTAATGCTTGAACATACTGAAGTCTTTTTCACAATTCCCAGCTGAATTGCAATTCATAATTTTTCAATTTTTAGAGAACTTTACTGTAGGATTTCTAGGTGCTCTGTGTCTTGGACACTGGTGTCGTTGTAACAGGTAGTTTTAGTACATGAGGGAACAGGAGCAGCGGAAGGTGTAGTGGACGGTACAATTACAATGTATAAAAGTCATTTGGAAGGTACATGGATGGAAAAGGCCTTGAGGGGTATGGGAAAAACACAGGCACATGGGGAAACAAGAGACTGCAGACGCTGGAATCTGGAGCAACAAACAATCTGCTGGAGGAACTCAGTGGGTCGAGAAGCACCTGATGCAACGTTTCGACCTGAAATGTCAACAATTCCTCTCCTCCCACAGATGCTGCTCGACCCGCTGAGTTCCTCCAGCAGATTGTGTGTTACAGGCAAATGAGACTAGATCAGCCAGACATCTTGGTCAGCACAGATGGGTTGGGCTAAAAGGTATATTTCTGTTCTGTGTAACTGTATGACTCCATAATTTAAATTCCTGGATGTTAACATATTGGATGACCAGTCCTGGGCCTTGCACATAGATGCAATCACAAGGAAAGCACGCCAGTGTCTTTACTTTTTCGGAGGTTAAGGAGGCTTGGTTTGTCACAGAGCACTCTAACAAACTTCTGCAGATGTACTGTGGAAAGTATCCTGACTGGTTGCATCATGGTCTGGTACGACAATTCAAATGCGCAGGAACAGAAGACTCTGCAGGGAGTAGTGGACTCTGCCCAATACATCACGGGCACATCCCTCCCCACCATCGGTAATGTCTACAGGGGCCGCTGCCTCAAGAAGGCAACATCTATCATCAAAGATCCCCACCATCCAGGCCATGCTATCTTCTCGCAGCTACCATTGGGAAGGAGGTACAGAAGCCTGAAGACCGACACCACCAGGTTCAAGAACAGCTACTTCCCTTCAACTATTCAGTTCTTGAACCAACCTGCACAACCCTAATCACTACAGTTTAGCAACATTGTGACCACTTTGATCACTTTATACTAAAATGAACTTTACTTTCATTTTGTTCCAATTGTGTTCTTGTAAAAATTGTTTAATTTATGTTTAATTTATGTTTTTCTTGTGAATGCTGCTTATATGATGCTATGTGCCTGTGATGCTGCTGCAAGTAAGTTTTTCATTGCACCTGTGCTACATGTACTTGTGCATGTGACAATAAACTTGACTTTGATTTAATGCCATCAGATATAACATCATGACTTACTAATTACCTTTGCTGTTGCAAGAATTTGTCATCAACAACAAAATATTTGTGCTTTGTTTTGTGAAGGAAGATCACCACAAAGATCTTACAATCTATAAACAAACTTCCCCTTTCCCAAAATCTGCTGCCCAGTCAAAGGGATCAAAGGGATCCCTCATGCCCAGCAAGAGCAAATTAAAAAGAAACTGCAGATGCTGTAAACCTGAAATAAAAACAGAAAATGCTGCAAATACTCAGCAGGTCGGACCACATCTATGGGAAGAGAAACAGAGCTACCATTTTAGGTTGAAGACCTGAGTAAAGATTCTTCAACCAGAAATTTAGTTTGAAACAAAATGAGTCTCAGAAACAACGACAATGGATTGTCATAAAATCTTAACTTGTACACTTATGTTAATACCCAGTTTGGCCTCTATGTGACTCCAGACCCACTGATGTGATTGATTCTGTAGTCTCCTTATTTCAGAGGCAACTATGGATGGATAATATTCATATAGATAATGTGGATTATGATCATAATATGGATAATGAATCTAAATTCCTTCAACAAGCTCTGTTTCTCTTCCCATCGAGCACAGCATCTACATTGTCATTGAGCTGGGTGAACAGCTAACATGCTAAGGAATTCTCACAGAGAGCATAATACAGAGTGCTAAATAGAGATTGGAGTACATATATGTGAGTAAGATTAAAACTGCCATATGTTAAATACAATTCCTAAACTTTTAAAAAAGATGCAATATTATTTGTCTTGCAATATACATCTGCAGAAATTACATAAAATTAGACTAGCAGATAGTTTGCTGAGCAGTAATAATGGTTCAGTGTACCATTATGACCTTGTTTATCCATTTTCAGGGCATTTTTTAGCAGGGCTGGTTTGTAAGTAGTTTACATTCCTCTCTATACATGCGATTCTCTCTACTTCCAGCGGCCTACTGGGGAGGACTGTGTCACTCACATGAAATCTAAGGTAAAATGCTGAAGCCACTATCTGTTTCACTTACTATCATTACAATTGGTATTAAGTTGCCTTTGCAGCTGCCCCAGATACCAGGGCAAATTCTTACTCCCAACTTTCCTCTCCATTGAAGCAGTAAGCTGAAGAATCTGATACAAAACACGATAAAGATGTTTACACGATTATCACGCAGTCATTCTATTCCATGTATTGTCAGTGAAACTCTTGTGCTGAACACATGTGATTCTGAGCAATTCTGTCCTGATTACTTCAGCTCGGTTGACTGTGTATCCAACTGCCGAGCTCCAGATCTCCTGAAATTCCCTCCCGAAAGCTTTCCACATCTCTCTCCTCCTTTGTGGCATTCCTTAACCTGATCTTTTGATCGTAGTTGATGAAAGGACCAACTACAGCCACTCACTCTTCCTCTGTCAGTTCCAGCAATAATCACTTGTCCTCTGTTGCCATGGCTGGACTCTCTATACATCTCCATGTAGGGAGATGTCAGGCTTGGTTTGACATGTTTGTCTGATGATGCTCCTGTGAAGCATGTTATAATGCCTCAGCACATTAAATTAATTTCAAAAGCAAAGTTCTGCTGTATAGTGAGCCCAGCCGTGGCAATTGAGGACAAGTGATTGTTGGTGGTATTGGTTGAGGACAGATGAGTGGCTGGTTCTTTCTGTGTGGGCAGCATAAGTGTACACCCCTGCCCATGGCAGACCTTGTCAATTGTTACGTGTGAAGCCCATTACACATTCACCTTCTTCCATAACCCATTCATTGTACACTCCACTGCGTATTTTCATTTCAATTTTTTTTGACAGGATGCATATTTTATTATCCATCTGTAGTTGCCCCCGAAATAAGGAGGCTGTTAAGAATCAATCAGATCGGTGGGTCTGGAGTCACATAGAGGCCAAACTGGGTTTGAGCATAAGTGGACGAGGTAGGTTTTAATGACAATCCAGTCATTGTTTCTGAGGCTCATTTTGTTTCAGTTCCTTGAATCTAAATTCCCCATCGTGTAGAACATAGAACAGTACAGCACAGGAACAGGCCCTTTGGCCCACTATGAACATGATGCCAATCTAACTAATCCCATCTGCCTGCACATGGTCTATATCCCTCCAGCCCTGCCCTTTCATGGGTCTGTCTAAGTGCCTCTTAAATGTTGCTATCGTATCTGCTTCCACCCCCTCCCTGACCGCGTTCCAGGCACCCACCACCCGGGTGCAAATCTGGCCACTGTCTATAAGGAGTTTGTACGTTCTCCCCGTGACTGCGTGGGTTTCCTCCGGGTGCTCCGGTTTCCTCCCACATTCCAAAGACGTACGGATTAGGAAGTTGTGGGCGTGCTATGTTGGCGCCGGAAGCGTGGCGACACTTGCGGGCTGCCCCCAGAACATTCTATGCAAAAAGATGTATTTCACTGTGTGTTTCGATGTACATGTGACTAATAAAGATATCTTATCTTTTGTGTAGAGTGTTCTGGGGGCAGCCCGCAAGTGTCACCAAACTTCCCTCGCCAAAATAGCATGCCCATAACTTCCTAACCCGTACGTCTTTGGAATGTGGGAGGAAACCGGAGCACCCGGAGGAAACCCACGCAGACACGGGGAGAACATACAAACTCCTTACAGGCAGCGGCTGGAATTGAACCCGGGTCGCTGGCTCTGTAAAGCGTTACACTAACCGCTACACTACCGTGCCTATCGGATCTTATCTGATCTCTGTGTAAAAAAATTGCCTCACAAATCTTTTAAACTTTCCCCCTCTCACCTTAAAGCTAAGTCCTCTAATATTTGACATTTCCACCCTGGGAAAAAGACTGATTATCTACCCTCTCCATGCCTTTTATAATTTTATAAACTTCTGTCAGGTCTCCCCTCAGCCTCTGATGCTGCAGAGAAAACAACCCAGTCTGTTCATCCTCTCCTTACAGCTGCATGGCAAGATTCAAGCCCTTGTGTCTACATCAGCGATCACCATCATTATACCCCACTCCAGTTATATATATCATGGTGGCTATCCCCACTACCCTTGAGCCTAACTTGATCCCTTCTACTTATCCAAGATTCCTTCACTAAAAGGGGCCACCTAACACAGGAGCATGTGATTTGGATCCATTCCAGAGATGGAAGCTTTACGAGAATGTTGCCAGGACTCGAGGGTCTGAGTTATAAGGAGAGGTTGGGTAGGCTAGAACTTTACTCCTTGGAATGTGGGAGAATGAGGGGTGACTCTATAGAGGTGTATAAAATCATTAGGGACATAGATAGGGTGAATGCACGCAGTCTTTTCCCCAGGGGAAGGGAACCGAAGACTAGAGGGCAGAGGTTTAAGGTGAGAGGGGAAAGATTTAAAAGCAGACCTGAAGGGCAACTTCATCACGCAGAGGGTGGTGGGTATATGGAACGAGCTGCCAGAGGAAGTGGCTGGGGCAGGTACAATAACAACATTTAAAAGACATTTGGATTAGTACACGGATAGGGAAGGGTTAGAAGGATACGAGACAAACACAGGCAAATGGGATTCGGTTAGGTGGACGCCTTGGTCAGCACGGACAAGTTGGGCCGAAGGGCCTGTTTCTGTGCTGTATTATTCTATAACTCTGTGGGTCTAAGCCCTAAAACCCAGGCTGATCTTCCAGTGCAGATGGATGGAAGTACCTCAGGGTCAGAGGTGTCACCTGGATAACATATCTGCTCCTTCCAGTCCCTGTAACTGATCCCATGACACTATTCCAAAGAATAGGGGAGACGTCCACAGTGGTCTCACCAATATTTACTCTTCAATGAACATCCCCGAAAGCAGATTCACTGGCCAAAATTACATCGACTGCATCCATTCCTGCTTACAGCGAATTCTCAAAAGCTAGAAAACGGAGTCTTGGATCGGGATAGGAATAGTGACCAATACCTACACAAGGCTCTGTTACAGATCATCTAAGAACCATCTAACGTCATCTAAGAATCTCAGCAAGTGGAGCAGCATCTGTTGGGGGAAGGAATTGTCGATGTTTTGGGTCAAAATCCTCTAATGCAGGGTTTCAACCCAAAACGTTGACAATACCTTTCCCCTCTACAGATGCTGCTCGACCTGCTGAGTCCCTCCAGAAGATTGTTTATTGCTCTGGATTCCAGCACCTAAGAATGTCCACATCTAAGAATCTTTTTAATGAGAGAATAACTAGTGAGTTATGAAAGGTGCCATTAAAAAAAACAAGAAGTTATATAAAGGAAACAATTCTTTTTGACTGCAGTGTTGTATGTTATTTCACGTGAATTGCTGAACCTCTTGAACCCATGTACATTATAATCTTTATGTTATGTTATAATCTTTTGTCCCGATAAAGGGAGTTTTCAGTGGCCACCATCACTACCATATAAGGTTAGTGAAGGGGCATGGATCACAATCTAACCCGCCCTCCCCCTCTCTCTCTCTCTCGGGCTGACGCGCGCTGTATTGTGGAGCGATGTCTAATGCCGAATGATCACGGGGTTTTCCGCAAACGAAACCACAGGGATCGCCAAATAAAAGCTCCCCAAAGCTGGAGGCATTTCTTACAACCAGTGAGCAGGGGCAAATCTGCAGCCAAAGACCACACAAGGTGAAAATCGAGTCGGAGGAAATCAACAATAATGTATTCAAAGGTAATTTCAGTGATATTGATCTACAGGGAACTTGCACACAGTCGCACAGACTGTGTCTGGCGCCTTTGTTCTTTACCAAGAAGTTATGACTGATTTTTATATAACTTTTTTTTAATATAAATGTTTCAGGCGGGACGCTATTCCAGGACCTTCTTCATTGTGTCGTTTATTGGCAATACTTAGGTACCAGTGAGTTATTAAACCTTGGTCTATTTTTGCAGTCAGTAAACAGGTCGAAACCTAATTTTTTTTACTGATATAATTTTCTGGTTCTTCAAATAATGCAAAAATTGTTCTTTCATCTAACATCTATTCACAGAGGGCTGGGGGCGTACCCTCTCGCCTATCTACACAAGGCTCTGTTGCAAATTCAAAGGGTTTTTCCTGCGACAAGGGCGAAGTTGTGAGACTTCAGTGCAGTCGTGGACTGTGAGAGTTGTCCTAGAACCCAGCTGATCCAGAAGATGTTCTGGAGGGAAGGGGTTATACCACCCAGTATGTTCGCCTTCAACGTCTAACGCGGTTGCTGCTTCAAATCCTGGGAAGTGCTCCTTCCAGGGACTTTAGGTGGTCTTTCCACATCGAGGGATAAATTATTTCCACAAATTATCCATCTGTTTCACTCGCCCTGCGTCTCACCCACTTTTATAATTCCTGCATGTTTCTCTCCAACATACGTTCTGTATCACCACTGCCATTTTCATGTACATATAGAGTGCATACAACAGTACAGCACCGGAACAGGCCCTTCGGCCCACGATGTCTGTGCTGACCATGATGTCAATCCCTTCTGCCTGCACATGGTCCATATCCCTCCATTCCCTGCATGTTCATGTGTCTGCCTAATAGCCTCTTGAACACCACAATCATATCTGCCTCCACCACCACCCCTGGCAGATCGTTCCAGGCACCCACCACTCTCTGTAAAAAAAAAACTTGCCCTGCACATCCCCTTGAAACTTTCCCCCTTCTCAAGTAGCCCTTTCTCCTACGTATTACTCTCTCCTTCTCACATTTAGTGCCTGGCTCCCTGTCCGTGAGGATATAGCCTGTGCTAACAGCCCACAGTGGGACTGAGGGACTGCTGCATTGTCAGAGGTCCCATCCTTTGGTTGGGCCTTTGCCTGGGCAAGTGTGCATGCTTCCAGAGGTCAAAGATTCCAGAGAGGTTTTCTAAGGAAGGTTCAACTCTTGTGGTATTACAACATTCTTCTCATAATGTTTGTGGGATCTTACTATGTCTGCTATGACTCCCTATGATTTGCCTACAAAACGGTGCACCTTAAAGTAACACATTGTCTGCAGTGAGCTTTGAAGTCATTTGTCTCAGCACCGGTGGACGTGGAGGGTTAGGGGAAGTGACCTTTGGAGAGGCTTGCGGACAAGTATTGGGGAAACCCAGATAACATGTTGGAGCATCTTGTGGTCAATGCTCTGGTGGGCAGTGATCCATTCTTGGTGACAGGTATATAACATTTAAATGGGCAGCAGCTAGAGCACTGTGTATCGTGCTGGTCATCACACCTTAGGAAGGAGGTGTTAGTATGAGAGAGGGAGTTACAACGACTGTACCAGGGCTGAGGAAATAGACTTGCGGAGGGACCTTCTTGCCTGGGGTTGTTTACTTTGGAATAAAAGAGACTAAGGGAGACTTAGCTGAGGTGCATTAGACTGTGAGCAAGCTGGATAGGATGAACAAAAGGCATCTATTTCCCTTCAAAGAAAGGCCAGAAACAATAAAATTAATCGATAGAAGGACTGGAGAGGAGATGAGAGAAAAAAATTTCATTCAACAAGTCGTGGTGATGTGGAAGCCACTGCCTGAAAGTGTGGCGGAGACAGAAATCCTCACCACATCTCAAAAGTACCCTGTGAGCATTTGAGGAACTATCGACCACAAGCAGGAAAGGGAGTTTAACCTATTTTCTGCTGGTGTAGACACAATGGGCTCTGCTGTGTTGCAAACAAATGTGATTTCTATGACCTAAAAATGGGTAGAGGTGATCTACTGATACCAGTGACTGGTTGGTTTATGACACTACAATATTCCACAATGGATCTTAATCTTATGGCTAAAAGTGCCTAAGATAGTTAGATCACTTCCATATTTTGGTTGAATTAATCATGTGCAGAAGGGTTGTGGGTAAAAGGGGATGTGTGACCCAGTCTGCAGCCCATACGGGTGTAAGTAACTGTTCACAAAACTTGGAGAGGAATTCCCCAGAGTTTCCATACTTCTCCAACTGACCTAAGGTTTTTCCCTCTCTTTGTCACACTGTTAGCTGTCTTTCAGATAAAGCCTTAAGCTGGGACCTCATCAGATGGGTGTAGAAAAGTCATTTGGAATCATTTTAGGAAGAGCAGGGAAGTTTTTCAGGTAACCTGACCAGTTTTGAGTTCTCATCCACCAGTGAATGAGGTTGTGTTGCCAGGACTTTGCCTGACTGTAGGACCTTGGCGTTCATAACCTTGCTCATAATCAAGGATACCCCAATGCTGGGCATAAGCGTCAGACTAAATTCTCCTTGTTGTATTGTAGTAAATAACTTCTCATAACATCAGTCTGTTTGAATTCATACCTAGGCCTTAAAAGTTTAAAGAATTTTTAAAATTAATTTCTTTAGGACATGTGCATCACTAGTAAAGCCAGCATTTATTGTCCATTCCTATTTGCCCTTGAGAAGGTGGTGGTGAGCTGCCTCTTTGAATCATTGCAGTCTTTCTACATAGAGTCAGAGTCTTACATGGAAACAGGCCCTTCGGCCCAACCCGTCCATATCGACTGTGTTGCCCAGCAAGCTAGTCCCATCTGCCCATGTTCGGCCCATAGCTCTCTAACCTCTGCTATCAATGTACCTACCTGGATGGCTTTTAAATGCTTTTAAATGTATAGAATTGGGAACAGTTCCATACCTGGAGTTCAGGTATGAGGAAGAAAATTTAAAGAAATCAAGGGACAAGATAGCCTTAAATATAAATGCACTGCTTATTATTAATATAGAATGGATTTGGAGTTACTCCCCACACTCATACTTATCTGATGCAGATTCAGAAAGTCTTTTTTTCACTGGTCTGAAGCATCCCAGACCACAGCAGTGCTTTCTGGTGAATGTTCTCCCTTATTAATGTTGGGGAGGGAGTTTCAGCATTTTGACCCAGCAGCAATGAAGGAATGGAAATCTCTTTCTAAGTTAGAAACGGAGGAAAAAAAACCGACAAACATTTATTGTGCACTGTGAGCTACTGTTGATGTCATGAGAGTTGAACTCCCGAATCCCACTGTAAAAAATCAGAGGTACAGATCTCTTTAGGATGTGCTACAAACTAACAACTAACACAGCGCTTATGTTACATATACAATTATTAAATCAAAAAAATGTAATGTTGGCAACTAATTACCTGCTTTGTATGTCTCATCGAAAAAAATTGCCTTACGCAGGAAGTTTTTCTTTATTTCCAGTGATTCAGCCCCTGACCTTTCACCACAGAGGCCTAGGTTTGAATCCCAGCTAGACAACTGAGGTGAAAAGACCCCGACAACCATTAAAAAAGAGACTCAGGACAAATTCATATTGGACATTTCCAGTCTGATTTTAAATCCATATTCACAGCACTTAAAGCCAAAATTATAATTGTAAGAGATATTGAGAAGATTTGTGTTGGGATTATTAGTAGGGTTTGAGAGCAGCGGCCGTTCTCCTTGAAGGTGAGCTCCAAATCACACAGCTTTGTCTCAGTTCCAGCTCCATATCTTTTTTGCAGAACCCGTGTGACTGGGATCATAACACCCTGGGAATGTTTGCTCAAGTGTTTTCAGTATTTTATCTCTAAAATCCGCTGATGTAATTCCAGATGCTTCTGATAACTCCCTCAATAAAAGGAACTCTTTTAAGCAAAGGCATGCTTCTTCATGTTTAATTGGATCACGATGGCCAGCTGTATCTGGTGGAACTATTTATTAGCTTTACAGCCTGTAGTGATTTTAAACATGTCATTTTAACATGTTTTAACATGTTTGATTGATCTCAAGTCATTACTGCACAGAAAAGCAATGATTTATAATTACACCAAGAAATCCTGCGTCATTTCTGTCTTAGTCCTGTTACAGATTAGGAGCAGCTGGAGCTAATTACTCTTCTAACTCCCTTTCCCAGACATGTACAGGGTCCTGGTTGCAATGTGGGCTTTCACTGCACAGTCAACAAGTTGTAAGTTCAATTCCCACTGGAGCAACAAGCAATCTTCTGGAGGAATTCAGCGGGTCGAGCAGCGGCTGTGGCGGGGGAAGGAATTGTTGATGTTTTGTGTCGAAACCCTGCATCAGGACAACTTTGACCCGAAACGTCGACAATCCCACTGGAGTTTGCGATGCACTAGAATTAACAAACCTGGTTACTGGTGGCATAAAACATAGATCGGCAGATTGTCGCTCAAAAATGGGTTCACAAAGACGCTTCACGGTGTGATTTTAGTTTGTTTATTTCCCTTGGCAGGGTAACTGATTTACCAGCAGAACAACATTCCTCTATTCAATAAATGTTCTAAATTAATCCATTTATTTAAATATGGAAGCACAGCTACATCATAAGAGCAGCCAAGTGGTATAGCTGCTGCCTCACAGCTCCAGTGACCTGGGTTCAATCCTGACCTTTGGTGCTGTCTGTGTGACATCTACATATTCTCTCTGTGACCGTGAGGGTTTCCTCTGGGTGCTCTGGTTTCCTCCTACGTCCAGAAGACGTGGGCTGGTAAATTAATTGGCCACTGCGTATTGTCCCTGTTGTGAGTTGTAGAATCTGATGGGAAAGCAGGGATTGGTATAAACATTGGTAGAATTGGTATAAACATTGATATAAACTTGATCGTTTATGTGGATGTGATAGGTTGAATGACTCTATGAATCGAACCATAAACAGGTTTCATAATGCATATTTATGACATGCTTAGCTGCATTATTTTAAGCTCAAAAACAACTTCCACTCTGTTTAAGAAATATTTGGGAAAGTCAAGTCATTGCCGACAAAATCCAACTGGTTGATCAAAAGGGAGGCACACTGTCACATACCTGCCCTGACCTACATGCAGCTCCTGACCCAGACTGTGTGCCTGCTGTTGGTTCAGAACCATCTGCATAGACCATGTCCCAGAGATAAAGTGTATTTTTAAAATGCACACTGCCCAGGGCCAAATGAACATTAGTTACTTGTCCTAAATCATCTTGACTCAGACACACAGCTGGTGAATGTCTTAACCCCTTCTGCTCCAGGAAAACAAGCCCTTTGCTGTCAAATGTAGCCAGGTGCCTTGTGCAGGTGGAAGTTCAGAAATGGTGTCTGCTGCCTGATTTATGCTTCATTTAAGATGAGCTGTGTCTGATGTTAGGAATAGCAGTGTACCCTGTACTTTGCAACCTCCCAGTGTGTTCTGACCTGTACTACAGGGTAGAAAGAATACAAGTTCACACCTGCAAACATGCTGTCATGGAAGGAATTCATACATAAATACCACCTTTCATGCATGCTGAATAGCCCAAAGCATCTCACAGATACATACATGATTTGTGCAATTAGTGTGTGATAGAGAAAATCTTGTTTCACACAGCAGGCTCCTACAAGTCTTAAACCTGTTTAAGTGATGTTGGTTGAAAGATAAATATTGGGGAAGATCCCAAGGTGCCTCTCCTCCAGTTGATTCTATTGGATAGCTTAATAAGGAGGTGGAGCCTGACCATTTGTTCCTGTGCTTGGGGACTCTTGTTTGGGCAGCACCCCCACAGTACTGGAGTTGAATGCCAGTTTATATAATCTGCTTAGGTCTCCACATTGGGTCATAGAGTCATACGGCACAAAAACAGGCCCTTCGGCCCAACTGGTCCATGCCAAATAAGATTCCCATCCAAGCTAGTCCCATTTGCCCTTGTTTGGCCCATATCTCTCTGAACCTTTCCTATCCATGTACCCGTCCAAGTACCTTTTAAATGTTGTTAATGTACCTTCCTCAACCACTTCCTCAGGCAGCTCACTGCATATATGGACCACTTTCTGGGTGAAAAGGTTGCCCCTCAGGTTCCTATTACATCTCTCCCTGCCTCGCCTTAAAACTATGCCCCCTAGTTCTTGTTTCCCTAACCCGGGGGAAAATGTGCGCATTCAACTAATCTATGATCACGAATCTAGGAGCTTCTGACCATGAGACAAGATGTGTGAGCCAGCTGCTTGAAGATCTCTGCCAGTTCCAGGCCTCCACTTGGAGTAGTGTGTAAGGAGGTTCATTTCTTGGGCTCACATGTTCTCCTCGCATGTGAATGAAAATCAAGAAAAACTAGCGATGCTGGAAATCTGACTGAAAACCAGAGGACGCTGGAAACTCAGAGCAGGTCAGGCCGTGTCTGTGGATAGAGGAACAAGGTTAACCTTTCAGGTGGAAGACCTTCAATCAGAACTGTTGGCCTTCCTGATAGAGGCGCCTTTGACCGGACATGTTAACTTGTTTCCATTTCCACAGACGCTGCTTGACCTCCTGAGTGTTTCCAGCATATTTTTCATCCTGGCTGGTGACCTCTTTAATCACTAATGCACACAACTTATCGAAGAAGTTCTCCCCAGTACCCAGGCCAACATTTACCTCTGAGCTCACTATTACCTGGAAGTTATTGTGCAAGTCTGTGTGGGACCTTGCTGAAATGATGCTGTCTGACATCTCTCAAACATCGAAATTATGACAGCAAAACTATTTTATTAATTGCTAAATGCTTCAGGGTGCTACAGATGCCTTTCTGCAGTACAAAATTACCTTGTGTAATGTCAACTATTTATGCAGGTGTTTGAAATATAATAGCTTCTGCCCAATTGTTCAATCTTCTCTTCTCATGCTTATGGTTCCCCTCCCATGAAAGGATTGACTTTTATGAGTCAGTCATAAAAATGAAAGATGCTGGAGATTGGGAACGATGACAGAAAATGCAGCAAATACTCAAAGAGTCAGGCAGTATCTGTGAGTAGATAAATGCTGATGATCTTTTATTAAGGAGAGGCATGAGAGACTGCAGATTCTTGAATCTGGAGCAACACACAAAGCTCTGGAACTGGGAAAGGTCATTAAGTTGCGGGGAGAGGAGCAGAGTAGGGAAGGTCTGTGAAGGCAGGACTAAACACTCAGGTCAGGCAGCATCTGTAGAAACAGAAACAGGGTCAATGTTTTAGGTCTGAGACCCTTTGTTAGAAGGCATGGTTGGTAATGGTAGAGTGAAGGGTGAAGATAGACTAATGTGTCGAATGTTATCATAGCACATCAGCGTCTTTACTTTCTCAGGAGGTTAAGGAGGTTCAGCTTGTCACCAAACGCTTTTAACTTCTACAGGTGCACTGTTGAAAGTACCCTAACTAGTTGTATCATGGCCTGGTACGGCAATTCGAATGCACAGGAACGTAAGAAGCTGCAGAGAGTAGTGGACTCTGCCCAATACATCACGGGCACATCCTTCTACACCATTGGTAGTATCTACAATATGCTTCAAAAAAGCAACACCTATCATCAAAGGTCCCCGCCGTCTGGGCCATGCCACCTTTTCACAGCTACCATTGGGCAGGAGGTACAGAAGCCTGAAGTCCCACACCGCCAGTTTCAAGAACAGCTACTTCCCTTTCAACAATGCAGGTCATCCAATATGTTAACGCCCAGGAATTTAAAGCTGCTGACTCCCTCCATTGCCGATCCCTCAATGTAGACTGGCGCATGTTCACCCTCCTTCCCCTTCCTGATGTCAACAATCAGCTCTTTAGTTTTGCTGACGTTGAGCAAGAGCTCAACACACTGTAGAAAGGTGTGGTAACAATAGGAAAAGTGCAGAAGAGTTTCACTGGGATGTTGCCTGGAATAGAAGACTTTAGTCACAAGGAAATATGGGATAGGCTGGTGTTGTTCTCCCTGGAGTGGAGGAGGCTGAAGGGTGACCATATAGAGCTCCATAAAATGATGAAGAGCAGAGATAGGGTAGATAGTCACAGTCTTTTTCTAAGGATGGAGGAGTCTGAAACTAAAGGACATAGGTCTAAGGTGAGTGGGGAAATACTTAAAGGAGATCTGAGGGCCAAGTTTTTCACCCAGTGGCTGGTAGGTCAATGGAAGAAGCTGCCAGAGGAGGTGGTAGAGGCAGGTGCAATCACAGCATTTATAAAGCATTTGGACAGGTAGGAAAGGAACAGAGATATGGGCCAAATGCAGGAAAATTGTATTAGCATAGATAGGCATCTCGGTTGGCATGGACAAGTTGGGCCGAAGGGCCTGTTTCCTTGCTGTACAACTCTATGACTCTATCTCAAAAGTGTTTTAGCCTGTAAATTATCCATGTACATGGACCATTAGGTTAGCAAACACAGCAAAGCATAACAAATGAATGACCAATTTATTTGGTTATTAGATGGATGTTAGCCAAGTTATTGAGAAACTCCTGCTTTTCTTGAATAGCACTGTTGGAGGCAGTTTAGTTAGTAGAAGAACAGTCACTTGTAGTTCAAGTAAGTGGTGAGAACAGTAATGTGAGTTTCTTTTAACTGATCTGACAGAGACAAGAGGTGTTGGTTCAAATTTCCAGAGGAAAAATTGATGAGAGAAGATTTTCATTGCCTCTTTAAGGATCGCCAGGAATCAGCATCAGGCTGATTTGACTGTGAGATCCGAAGGTTATGATCTCTAGTCTGAAGAAAGAACCACAGAATTAACAGAGTGGATGATGAGCAAGGATTAAGTTGGTGAGAGCAGAGCTCAGGAGGGCTCCTGAGGTTCTGGACCAAGACCCAGAGAGGTTTGAGGTTCAAGAATTTAAGGAAGATAGACAAGCAATCGGAATGTTTACAGAACACGATGTTTCACAATGATATCTGGCCCGGATGAATTTCAATATTAAGTTGATAACTTGGATTATATTAGCTAACCTAAAAGTAAGAGATTTCATCTTAGCTCACCATTTCAAGGTTTACTTGTGATTATCCATCTGCTTTAGAAGGTCAAATTAGGTCCTTTCTGTGCGATTAGCCAAACTGCTTGGGCTATATGATGCACAAGAGACTACGGAGGCTGGAATCTGGAGCAACAGACAATCTGCTGGAGGAACTCAGTGGGTCGAGGAGGAAATCCTCTTTGAAGTCGGAATGCCTTGAAGAGACTTTGTAGTAGAGTAGTAAAATGTAATTCCTTTTACCTCCAACAGATGCTGCTTGACCTGTTGAGTCTCTCCAGCAGATTATTTGTTGCTTTTGACTCTCGGACTGTTTGTTACATTACACACTTTCAATCTTCTTGTTGGATTTGTGCTGCTTTCAAATCCTAGTGAGAGCTTGGTGGTAAACAGGAATCTTCTTTAGTTTCTGCAGGTTGAATGGGTTGTGTGTCTTGTGTTGCTATCGGAGGCCGTCCTATCCATTGGAGCCTGGAAGTTGTGCGCTGAACCCTCAGAGAAGCACCTGTCGAAGAGGCTGGCCCATTTGGAGTCCAGTGAGTTGGGCTCCAGTGCGAGGCAGTTCATTCCTGGCAAAGAATTCAATGCCTCCCACAGTTTCACCTCTGTGGTTGGAGAACGGAGCACTTCACCATGGTCTTACAGGTAATTATAGAGTATTATTGACTTATTCACCAGTAGACCATTGACTTAACCTATTCCTGCTTCCTTTACTGCTGGTGGAATTGTAGGAACTACAACTCCACAATCCAGGGAGCTCCCAATTATGGTCACTTGCTCTGCCCTGAATCCCCTGATCAACCAGATGAATTAGATGCAGGAGTACTTCCTTGGTTATCTAACCCTAGGTCCCCTGTGGATCACCATCTAGAGATCCCTGCTAATCTCATGTTGGATTAATAGAGGCCAGGGTGTAGAAGAGATTCAGCAAGCAGATACCAGGAATAAGAAACCTTGGTTGGAGAGACCAACCAAAGACAAGGAGGACCTCCGATTGAAGTGATCAGTTCATTATGAAATATTTGCACTGGTCCATTCCTTGAGTGTGTAAACTTACAATCACCATCTTGAGAACAAAGGGAAGAGTTAGGAGTATTCTTAGTTCAATATTCGCTCCAGCAAATGTGAAACCATGGAACCCTCGTCCAGAACCACCGGCAGAAGGGTAATCTGCACTTGCTTTCATAAGGGAAATTGCTAAATATATAAAACCAGACTTTACCAGGAAGGGGGAGAGGGGATTGAACTCAAACTAAGGAGACTGGTCTTTGAGAGGAGACAAAAGAGACTGCAGATGTTGGAATCTGGAGCTACAGCCAATCTGCTGGAGGAACTCAGTGGGTCGAGCAGCATCTGTGGGAAGAGAAGGAATTCTCAAAGCTCTGGGTTTTGAGATGTCGGTAATTCCTTTCCCCTGACAAATGCTGCTCACCCCACTGAGTTCCTCCAGCAGATTGTCTGGAACACTGAACACTTGATTGTCTGTTGCTCCAGATTCCAGCATCTGCAGTCTCGTGTGTCTCCATGGAAACAAACCTTTCAGCCCACTGAGTCCGCGCTGACCAACAGCCACCCATTCACACCTCAAATTTTCAATTGTTGGGGTGAGGTGCGGATCATTTAAAACAAAATACTCAATGAATTATTTTGATGTGGAACAGAGTCCCTGAAAGGTTCGATAGTAACTTTCAAAAGGGAATAGACTTCAAAAGGTCTTAAGAAAGAAAACTGTGCAGGACTAAAGGGAAGAAGAGAGAGAGGGACTAATTGAAAGGTTCTTTGATGAGCTGACAGAGGAAGGGCTTGATGAATGGCCCACTTCTGCGATGTACGATTCTGTGGCCCTCACAATCATATAAACCACGTAATAACTCCAAAGTATTGGCCACCCCAGGCCCTTTCACTCGGCAGAATGTTGGAGCAGCATCCTCACTGTTCATTTTAGAATGTAAGAAATTGGATAAGGAGTAGGCCCCTCGTGCCTGTTCTGCCACTCAATAAGATCAAGGCCAATCTGCTTCCATTTCCAAAGACACATAACCCACTCAGAGGAGAAATTCCTCCTCACCTCAGTCTTCAATGGACAAGCCTTTGTCCTAAGACTATGCCTTCTACTGCAAGAGTTTCCCACTGGGGAAAATATCTCACACATCTGGTTTGAACAGTGGAGCAGATAGGAAGGGATGTAAGGCCTTGTCTTGCACCTATTACTTATGTTCCCTGATTCTACAGGAGTGCAGCTGTTCAATAGAACGTGATGGAGTAGTCTCCACTGGTCTGGATGAGTGCAGTTTCAACAAGAAGCTCAACACCATCCAGACAGAAGCAGCCCACTTGATTGACACCCTGGTGCCACCATAAATGTTCTTCCCCTCCACCATCGACGGACAGCGGCTTCAGTGTGTACCACCTGCAAAATGCACTGGATTTACTCACCTAGGCTACTTCAGCAGCACTTCCCAAACCTCCCACCTCTGCCAACTAGGAGAACAGGTGCAGGGGAACACCACCGCCTGCAGGTTCCCCCCACACTGCATGCAAATACATCACAGTTCCATTGACAAAGCGGCTCAGCAGGGCAGCACGGAGGAGCAGCTGGTAAGAACTGCTGCCCCACAGCTCCAAAGACCTGGACTCGACCCTGACTGTCGTTGCTGCCTGTGTGGAGCTTGCACATTCTCCCTGTGACTGTGTGGGTTCCCTCTGGGTGCTCCAGATTCCTTCCACATCCCAAAAACGTGCGGGTTGGTAGTCTTGACCTCACAATCTACCTCGTTATGACCTTGCACCTTATTGTCCACCTGCACTGTACTTTCTCTGTAACAGTTACACTTTATTCTGCATTCTGTTATTGTTTTCCCTTGTACTACCTCAATGCACAGTTGTAATGAATTGATCTGTATGAATGGTGTGCAAGAGAAGTTTTTCACTGTAACTTGGTACATGTGACAATAATAAACCAATTCCAATTTAATTGGCCACTGTAAATTGCCTCTAGTGTGTAGGTGAGTGGTAGAACTGGGGGGAGTGTGGGAAGAATAAAATGGGTTAGGGTGGGCTAAAGGGCCTGTTTCTGTGCAGTACCTCTCTGTGCCTCTATGCCCGTTGATTCATCATTGCTGGATCCTATGCTCCAGCACTGAGGGAGTATCTTCAGCAGAAGTACTACAGCAGTTCAAAAATGTGGCTCACCACTACCTTCTCAAGGCCAATTGGCGATGGGGACTAAATTCTGGTCTTGCCAGTGCTGCCGGCCCTGAAAGATTGCATAAAATAAAGTTGTTGCTTGCTAACACCTCATTCCAGGGTATGTGTCATGCCTTGTCAATCAGGTAGAATTTAGCAGGCAGATTTGTTTCCAAAAGAGCAAGGGTGTGAATTGTAAACACATGATTTAGCCCGGTCAGGTTTATCAGGATTTTCTGCTGTTACGACATTTATTCTTAAGAAACAACAAGGTGTGTCCCGCAGCAGGAGCAGGACACTCTGTGTCTGCTTCTCCAGTGGCCCACAGTAACTATAAATGAGATGGGTGCTGTCTGCATGGAGTCCGCAGGCTCTCCCTGTGACTGTGTGGGTTTTCTCCAGTTGGTCCAGTTTCCTCCCATGTTCCAAAAGTTCCCAAGGTGTTCCAAGGTTTACGAGAATGTTGCCAGGACTTGTGGGTCTGGGTTATAGGGAGAGATTGGGCAGGCTAAGACTTCATTCCTTGGAGTGTAGGAGACAGGGGTGGATAAAATCATGAAGGGCATGGATAGGGTGAATGCACACTGTCTTTTACCCAGGGAAAGGGAATCAAATACTAAAAAGCATACGTTTAAGGTGAGAGGGGACCTGAGAGGCAACTTCTTCACACAGAAAGTGGTGCGTATATGGAACGAGCTGCCAGAGGAAGTTGTAGAAGCAGGTACAATAACAACATTTAAGAGACATTTGGATAAGTATGTGGATGGGAAAGGGTTAGAGGGACATGGGCCAATTGTGGGCAAATGGAGGGCAAATAGAACTAGCTTAGGTGGGCACATTGGTCAGCATGGACGAGTTGGGCCGAAGGGCCTGTCTCTGTGCTGTATTACCCTATAACTCCGTGTGCACTGCTAGGGTAATTGGCCACTGTAAAGTGTCCCTAGTGTAGGTGAGTGGCAGGAGAATCAGGGAAAGTTGATGGGTATGCAGGGAAGGATAGCTTGCATGGATATGTGAAATAGGACTGATGAGATTGCTCTGAGATGGAATAGACTTGAAGAGCCGACCAACCTCTTTCTACATCATAAGGGAACATGAGACTCTTTGCTCTGAATTTACCCCATTTGATGAAACATTTCTTCTGTAACTGCTCTCTCATTCACTAACTTAGATCTCTCCTCCACCTTCTAATGCCTGTATATTAAGCTGGATTTCACATTGGTAAATTGGTTTATTATTGTCACATGTACGTGAAAAACTTGTCTTGCATACCGTTCATACAGATCAGTTCATTACACAGTGCATTGAGGTAGTACAAGGAAAAGCAATAACAGAATGCAGAATAAAGTGTAACAGCTACAGAAAAAGTGCAGTGCAGGCAGACAATAAGGTGCAAGGCCATAATGAGGTAGATTGTGAGGTCAAGAGTCCACCTTATCATACTAGGGGACCATTCGATAGTTTTATAACAGCAGGATAGAAACCGTCCTTGAGCTTGGGTGGTACGTGCTTTCAGGCCTTTATATCTTCTGTCCGATACTCTAGGAGGGGACAGTGGGGGCCACAAGAGGTAGCAGTTTTATCCTATTCTGTTTTGCTTTTCAAACCACAGAATTAATGAGGACAAAGCACGTTACCCAAGGAAGCTGATGGAAGCATACTGTCTCCACAAGGGCTGCATCGGAACCAATGGGAAAATTGATAACACTGTATTGAGCATGCCATATCACACAACCGTCGTAGTGCTGAGAAGGAAATCAAACTGCAAACACAAGACCTTTGTCTACAAAAAGGCCATGGAAAAGATTGCGTTGTTCTGCATTTGTGTGATGCCCACAGGGGACAAGTCTTAGACGGAACATCCAAGATCCCAGTAGAAAGAATGTAGCCCTCTTTGTAAGATTCATGGAAACCCATTTCTGTAGGCCAGGGATAAAAATGTGAAATATTTTAATTGTTTTCTAAAGCCCCACTTTGCTTATCCATTCCTCACTAATGGGAGGGTGAGTTGAATTTAAAATGATGGACCCCCCACCCCTTCTACTAGAACACATTGACATTTCACCAACCCAAGGTTGGATACGGCTGAGGATTTTATCCTCCTCTCTGTTGTCAGGATTGCACAGTGAACACCTTGTCGAAATGCCTGAAGAGACAAACGCTCAAAGATTCTATTGCTCAGCCCCATGTGTTCTCTGCAATAGAATTTTATCTGGAAGCCTGTTGCTTTATACTTCATAATAAACAGAGATTGCTAAGTTGTTTCTGGGCCCCACGCGGGTATGAACGCAGAGGTCTCCAGATATGCAGTGCGTGTTCAGAAGCCTCTTCCAGGAAAGTCAGTCCTTTAAAACAAACAGGAGGCCTGTCAAGGCAACACTTAAAGGGCACCTGTCCATGCACTATACTTGCCCATGGAGTCTTGTGCCTGGAAAAGACTGCGGTTAGGTGCCCTTTAAGAACCCGCACCTTACTCCAGGCCGCCTTTGGTCCCTTTATGTTGTACCCTGACTCACTTGGAAACCTGAAGCCCTCGCCCTCCCACAGCGTTTCCCTCAAGTGATTTAAGCCATCTTGGTCCTCGTGGCTCTGGTTATGGTTTAACCCCATGCTCGGATCACTCTTCAATGTGAATGTCCCCTGCCATTCGTGACCCTACCTAATTTCCGCTCTTTGTGATGGTGTGATGGCCAGAGGAAAGTGTGTAAGGCCCATCCTGTTGCACGTGACATCTGGGACCTCATGCACAACAGAATCCTGCAGCAATGAGCTCCCACATTAAAACCGGCGCTGGCACAGCCAGAAAGAATTCTTTCACCAATTGCTCTTCACCTGGCCAATTATTGAATGTGGTCCTGTTGAAAGTTCCTTTCACAGCAGTAGCTGGTGTAGCAACAACAACTTTCATTTTTATAGGGCCTTTCATTGCAAAACATCCTGAAGTCCTTTACAGGAGCACCAAACCAAGATATCAGGGCAGGCAAGCAAAAACTTGAGGAGAGAGGGGAAGAGAGCCTCAGGGAGGAAATTCCAGATCGTAAGGGCTGGTTGAAGAAGACGTGGCTACCAGTAGTAAAATAATTATCTTCAGGCTTGTACAAGAAGCCAGAGGTAGAGGAGCTCACATTTGGAGGGCTTCAGAGTTGAAACAAGTTGACCACACTTTGTTTTAGAGCATCCCTTCGATAGGAGTTGTAATTGAAATCCAGTCAAACGCTAGGAGTTCCATGTTGGGTTTAGATCTGAGTTTGATGACTGATCTGTGCTAGGCTAAGCAATCGCCCTCAACATGATGCAGAGGAGATTTACAAGGACATTGCCAGGACTGGAAAATTTTTAGCAATGATGAAAAATTGGTTATGTTGGCTTTGTTTACTTTGAAAGGAAGGAGGTTAATGGGACACTTGAGGTGTAAAGGGGGCATAGATAAATGGGAAGGATCTATTTTTGGGGTAAAATCCGGAGGGGGGGAGGGAAAGATTTAAAGTAATCAGCAATGGATCAGAGAGAAGTTGAGGTAAAATGACTTCACTCAATGAGTGGTGGGGATTGGGAACTCACTGCTTGAAAGGACGATGGAGCCAGTAACTATCATGAAAGTAGCTGACCATGTACTTGAAGATCGGTGACCTGCAGGGCTATGGACCAAATTCTGGAAGGTGGGATTAGGCAGGGTTGCTGTTTCTTGACCAGTGTAAATACAATAGACCAAACAGTCTTCTTCTGTGTCATAAGTTTCCTCTGATTTAAGATGGAGACTGCACAAGGTTGGTTGGGTTGGATTCTAATGGCCGTGGAGTGTGCAGGGCCAAAGTTTCCTACTTGGCGGAGTAGCTCTGCAGATCATTGCAGGGTGGACCTATTAGTGGACAAGCAGAGGTTCCCCTCCTGTGCCCAAAACCATCCATCTTTAATCAGCCAGATGTTGCATGGCCCTTGGTACAATTTGGGATCCAGCCAGGCATGAACTTGTGTGCATTTCTTGAATTCCTGTCTGGTGGCCCCTTAATTGCCAGAATTAGGAGAGAAATTTGACCTTACCTGCTGCAAATTGGACTGGAGCTGCGAGGGATGTAAATACTTAAAAGACAGAGAGTAATGATTTCCCCACTCCCTAAATATTTGATGTCAAGAAGATTTGATGCATTTCCAAGCTTGTGGTTTCAGATTATGCATGTGACTGTTTGCTTGTCGGCAAGATCAGACCCAACTCCTTATGGCACTATTAAATCGGCACTGTAATTATGCTTGGTCATGTGAAAACAGAAAGTACAGTGGGGTAATCAGCTTATGGTCTTTGCTTCCGCTAGACTGAACTGCCAGTGAACTGACCTAACTTAAAAGTTAATGCCCAGTCCATTTGCCTTCACTGCAGTTTTGGCAGAAGATTGATGGTAAACTCATACGGATCTCCACAGAAACTTGGAACCAGTTCCAACTCAACCCACCCAATGTGAAACCAACCAGCTGATCAAGTGCAGTGCCTGTTTTAAATCCTCCCTGATCTTACTCCCCATTGAAGTTAACTGAGAGAATTATTGAGGTGAAGCCACTGTCCCACCAAGCCCTGAAGGAATTTCACCTGGGTGAATTAGGTTAAAGTTACCACCTGGCCCCCTCCCTACACCCAAAATATAAAGTCATTGCTGCCAGGATCATGCTGAAGTTAGTAGAACCACTTTGGGAAAATTTACTCCAATCTCTTCAAGATGTGAATAAGATCCCACTGAATGTTCAATTGGATAACTAGTTGTTCTCCACATATCCTCTTATTAGCTGTACTGGGGAACCAAATACACTAACCCTCAGATATCTGAGCACAATCTGTGCAAAGAATGATTTTTTTTTATTCTTAGTTTCTTTGTACATGAACTGTTGTAACTTTGTCTCTGTAGTTATTAAAACAAGTGAGCCAAGGTTATGACTAAGCGATGATTGGACTGACATTTCCTGGTATATCCTGTTTAAAGGACTTCTTGCAGCCTGGTATTAAATCATTATTTGTCCAGAATGTCATTGGAGGATTTAAGAATGCTGCCTAGTTCCAATCTCTGTACAACATTATCAACCATCCATAGGGCATTTATTTTAGTAATGCTTTTGACCAACATGTTGTGATGAAAAATCTGCTACTATTACAATAATAAAGCCTGAGATGACTGCCATAGTTCTGTGGAATTTTTAAAGATTCTTATTATGGTAAAAGGAAGCCTTTAAGTCTTTAACTAAATTGTGTGATGAACTTCAAAATAAAAATGTGGCTCAGTTGCGGACAAGACATATAAAATTGTGGCAAATTAATATTTTCTTTGACTAATGGTGGTAATTTGCAAAAGTCAAAAGGCATTTTCATTTCTGAAGGGAAACAGCTCAAAAGGTGAAAACTTTACACTTTTTTTAATCATATCTGTGGCGTTTTTCACCTCAGGAACAATCTTCATTCTCTATAAACATCCTTTTGTTCTCTGCTTCTCATTGCTTCGCCAGGGATGATTTGTTCACAAGTGAAAAAGAGGTGATTTAGGGGCCGAGGGATCAAAAATACTGCAGATGCTGGAAATCTGTCACAGAAACAGAGATTTCTAGAAAAATTCAGTAGGTCAGACAGCAACTGTGGAGTCAAATGTTTTAAATGTGGGACTTTTGATCAGAACTGAGAAAGAGAGAAGCAAATTGGTAGAACAGAGAAGGTGGAGGGTGGATGGAATGAAAGGAATTTCTGCGATAGGGGATCTGGGGTTGTGTGGGCAGCGTAAATCTTCGAAGTGACCAGGAGGGGAACAGGAGACCTTGGAATAGCTGAGAGGAAGGCCCCGAGATTGTGGCAGTGGCCAGGAGAGAGGTCAGAGACAAGGAGCTGTACCTTTTTATATTGTAGAATCTGTCGTAACTACAATCCTTACTTGCCCATCTCCTTGTGACATGGGTGTCACTGATGAGTCAGTATTTATTGATTATTCCCAATCACTTAAGAACCATGTGTCATGGAGCTGAAGTCACATAGACTGGACTTGGAAGTGCATTTGTCCCTCTGAAGGACCAGTTGCTCAGTTGGACCAAAACAGCCCGCATGCTCTGAATTTAATTGCATAATTAGACATTCCATGATTATAGAAGTATGCTCAGTCCACCCCACAAACTCTCAGCCACTGTATCTCAAAGAAGTCCAACAGCTTCTCACGCACGTTAGGGTCAAAGTTCCACCATAACTATTTCCAACTGAGGTAAGGAGGAAGTTCACCCAGAGGATTGTGAGTCTTTGGAATATGTTATCCTAGAGAGTTGCAGATGGCCACTCAAGAGTAAATTCAATACTGCTTGATCACGTTTTGGGCACTGCGGGAATCAAATGGGAAAGGAGAAGTTGTGGCAAAGTTAAGAGATAAGATAAGATCTCTTTATTAGTCACATGTACATCGAAACACAGTGAAATACATCTTTTGCGTAGAGTGTTCTGGGGTCAGCCCACAAGTGTCACCACGCTTCCGGCGCCAACATAGCATGCCCACAACTTCCGAACTCATAGTCTTTGGAATGTGGGAGGAAACAGGACCACTCAGAGGAAACCCACGCAGACACGGGGGAGAACATATAAACTCCTTACAGACAGTGGCCGGAATTGAACCTGGGTCGCTGGCGCTGTAATAGCGTTATGCTAACCACGACAGTACCATGCCTGCCTACTTAAGCCATGTTCTGAGCAAATGGTAGAGCAGAACCAGGGAGCTGCATGCTCTGGTTTTGTGTGTTCTTACATCAAATTAACTTTGTTTCAGAGGTAGGAGGCTGAATCCTTAGCCATAGGCATATGCAAAACATTGCAAGTAATACGCACATCTGGGGCAATGCCTAGTATCACATAGTTAACACTGCATTCCATATAATTACACCACTCTGGTCTGAGATTGGAACCTTCAGCGGGTGTCTGAACTCTTTGGTAAGCCAGAGTGACTGATTAGAATTAGGTGCCCACTCGCCCGATTTTGGAGACCCCAATACCACTTTTGACCCGGCAGCTTATGTCTGGTAGGGTAGGGGAGAGGCAATTGATGAATGTTTGCAACACGTCCATTGGGCGGTTATCCTGTGTAGCACATGGAGGATTTGTTGGCCAGAGTCCTTTGCACTGCCATCCACTCAGACCACCATCACAGAACATAGGACGTAGAACAGTACAGCACAGGAACAGGCCCTTCAGCCCAGCACGTTGTGCCAAACTAAGTAAGCTAATGACACCTAATCCCTTCTGCCTGCATGTGGTCCATATCCCTCCATTCTCTGCATATTCATGTGCCTATCTTAAATGCCTCTATCGTATCTGCCTCCACCATCACCCCTGGCAGCACATTCCAGGCACCCACCACTCTCTGTGTGTAAAAAACTTGCCCCCTCTCACCTTAAATGCATGCCCTCTAATACTAAACGCTGGGAAAAAGATACCGGCTGTCTACTCTAACTATGCCTCTCATAATCTTATAGACTTCTATCAGGTCTCCCCTCAGCCTCTGCCGCTCCAGAGAAAACAACCCAAGTTTGTCCAACCTCTCCTTATAGCATGTGTCCTCAATTCCAGGCAACATCCTGGTAAACTTCTTCTGCACCATCTCCAAAGCCCCCACATCCTTTCTGTAGTGGGGCATCATGTTCATCAGAAAGTCATTGGAGACCACTTAGTCCATCACATCCATATAAAAAGCAATGCCCTGGTTTCTTTCAGATGACAAACTGCAGGCAACTGGGATGTGACAAATTGCAAGCAACTTCCCTTTAAATATAGGGCCCAAGCCCTTTAATGGTCTGTAAAGGTGGCTGTCCTGTCCAATTTTCCAGTGGTAGACAACCAACTTGGCTCTCTGCTTGGAGAAGGCCTGAACAACAGGCATAGTTGCAAGGAGCTCACAACATCGTCATGGTGCTCACTCTGAGATTTGTCCAATCCGGGATAACAGGCGTCCTTCCTGTTTTGGAGGTGCCCTGTCCCTGACAACCATCCAGTCATCCTGCCTGCAGGTACGCACATGAGCGAGCAGCTTTGGACGTGGAAACCGCTTGTCCGATCTGCTCCTGCCCCTGATACCACACGTGGGTGCTGTCTGAACTTGTGCACAAAGATCTACTGCAACTCAAGCCATCACAGCCATGCAAATGATTGGTTGCTGTGTCTGTCTGGTCAGGTCTCTGGCTTCCAATGGGGTTCGAGTTCCACTCCAAAACCTTCAATCAGTATACAGTTGACACTGTCACCTCAGTGTGGTATCTCGGGGAGGACAGAGGTGAGTAATGAACTGATGTCAGGTGGGAACCAAAGACACAATGGCTTTGTTTGGAAGAGGAACCAATACCATAAATAGATTACCCGTCATCTACAGCTTTAGAAAACATTGGCAAGGCTACATCCAGAATATTGTGTGCAGTTTTGGTCACCACATTATAGGAAAGGTGTGATTACTCTAGTGAGGGTGTGCAGCAGATTCATCACTGAGAGGGAGTGTCTTGTAACTGAGAAGAGACTGGATAGACAGAGTTTGTTTTCTTTGGAGCAGGGAAGGCTGAGGGTGGACCTGATAGAGGTGTACAAAATATTGGATAAATTGGTAAATTGGTTTATTATTGTCACATATACTGAGGTACATTGAAATACTTTGTTTTGCATGCCATCCATACAGGTCAATTCATTACAACAGTGCATTGAGGTAGTATAAGGGAAAACAATAAAAGAATGCAGAATAAAGTGTTACAGTTACAGTTGCAGTGAAGGTGGACAGTAAAGTGCAAAGTCACAATGAGGTAGATTGTGAGGGTCAAGAATCCATCTTATTATACTAGGGAACCGTTCAATAGTCTTATAACAGTGGGATAGAAGCTGTCCTTGAGCCTGGTTTCAGGCTTTTGTATCTTCTGCCCGATGGGAGGGGGGGCGGTCTTTGATTATGTTGGCTGCTTTACCAAGGCAGCAAGAGATATAGACAGAGTCCATGGAGGGGAGGCTGGTTTCCATGATGTGCTGAGCTGTGTCCACAACTTTCTGCAGTTTCTTGCGGTCCTGGCAGGGCAGTTGCCATACCAAGTCGTGATGCATCTGGATAGGATACTTTCTATAGTGCATCGGTAAAACGTAGTGAGGGTCAAAGGGGACATACCAGATTTTTTTGATAGGGTCGACATTAGTAATTTTTTTTGCCATTAGCCGAGGTATTTCTAACCAGACGGGGTGGGTTTGAGGTACCGTCTACCCCACGTTACAGCAGTTTGGGTAATGGAAATTCACCCTTATGGAATTCACAAATCACTACCAAAAAATTTGAGATAGAGAATAAAAATTCATCCTTATTAAAGTTATGTGAGCAAAACTAACTAAATAAGCACAAAATGTGAAAGAAAAAACAAATTTTGTCAATTTTTATCAGGGTTCATGTTGGAGAAAGTGGTGATACGGACAGTTTCCTGGGAACGCAACCCCTCTGTCACGCAGGAGTGTACAGCAATGATAAGAAGTTTAGAAGGGATCTGAGGAGGAATTTTTCAATCGAAAGGTGGTTGGAATCTGGAACACACTGCCTGAGGAGGTGATGGGGACAGGAACTCTCAAAACACTTAAGAAATATAGGGAGGAGCACTTGAATCGCAAAAAGGCGCGTTTCACTGTGTGTTTCAATGTACAGGTGACTACTAAATAAATATCTTTTCTTATCTAGAAAGATACAGACCAAGTGCTGGTAAACAGGAAAGTGCTGGCATACAGACCAATTCCTGAAGCAGGTTACCTCCACTACTTGTGTAATGAGAACCCTGCTGTGCGCTAATTGGCTGTCATATTGGCAGGAAGTTAGACAAATTATGAAACTGTTCCTTCCCATTGCTGCAATCTTTCTCCACAGTTCTGCAAATCTTTTCTCTTCAAGTAAATACCTAGTTCCTTTCTGAAAGTTATTAGTGAATTAGGTTACACCATGTTTTCAGGCAATACTTTCCAGAACGTGCCAACTTATTTCTTAATGTAAACACTTCTCCATCCTGCCTCTGGTCAGTTTTTACTTGTTGCTACAAAAGAAAATGAAATTATTTGGCTTGAGTAAAATTTAACTTACTGGTAATATTTTTAAGGCACCTCCTTAAACAGGAGAGGCTGAAAATAATATTTTGTATTTATCCAACTTCACGGAAATCGCACCGCAGGGAACTACTTCTGATATTCAGGTACTTTGGATGGACGGACACAACTTGACCATTAATGGTTTGGAGATTGGAGACACACGAGACTGCAGATGCTGGGATCTGGAGCAACACACAATCTGTTGGAGGAACTCAGTGGGTCAAGCAGCATCTGTGGGAGGAAAGGAATTGTCGACGTTTTGGGTTGAAACCCTGCATCAGGTCTGGAGCAGAGTTTTGACCCAAGATGTCGACAATTCCTTTCCTCCCACAGATACCGTTCGACCCAATGAGTTCCTCCAGCAGATTGTGTGTTGCTATGGTTTGGAGGTGAATGTGAATGGATTACTCTACCAAGAACCAGAAAAGACTCAATGGAGCTAATGGCCTCCTTCTGTGATGTAATGATTCGGAGATTCCATGTTTCTGTGCTCTTCCATTAAAATTCCTTCTGGGAAGAAATCACTGAGATATTCCCAGGAAGACCATCCAAGTCTCCGGTTGCATCCTTCGACAGGAACCATGGAGAGGGGAGGGGGGTGGGGGGTGGGGGGGGCAAGCAACAATACGCCACAAAGAAAATAATGGTGAGACACAAGAGATTCTGCACATGCTGGAATCTGGAGCAATACACAAAGTGCTGGAGGAACTCAGCAGGTCAGGCAGCATCCATGGAGGGGAATAAACAGTCGACGTTTCGGGCCGAGACCCTTCATCGGGACTGGAAAGGAAGAGGGCAGAAGCCGGAATAAGAAGGTGGGGGGAGGGGGAGGAGCACACGCTGGCAAGGGAGAGGTGAGTCCAGGTGATAGGTGAGTCCAGGTGAGAGGGGGAAGGTAGTAGGTGGGGGAGGTGGAGAAGATGTAATAAGCTGAGAAGTGATAGGTAGAAGAGGCCGAGGGCTGAAGAAGGAGGGATCCTGTAGGGGACCCTGGGGATCTTGACGCATGCATATTGCAATGAAAACTCTTGATGTTAATTGGCATATAAGCAACATAAGATGAAGTATTAGGTACTAACTGGTACTAATTGGCCATTGGTATTAATAGCCAATGGTACCAACTGAAGTATTGGTGCCAATACTAATTGGCCCAGCAAAAGCTGAAATACTAGAGACACAAGGGACTGCAGATACTGGAATCTGGAACAGAAAACAAACTGCTGAGGGAACTCAGCAGATCGAGCATCATCTGTGGCGGGGGGGGTGCGGGGAAGGGACTGTCGATATTTCAGATCGAGAATCTACATCAGAACTGAGAGCGGAGAGGGAGGATAGGTGGTATGAAGAGGAAAGGGGGAGGGGTGTGCAGGGGCCTGTAGGTGACGGGTGGACCGAGGAGGGGTGAAGGATGATGGGCAGAAGGAGCCAGGTGGGGGGAGAGGAGGGTGAAGGTGGAGACAGAGGCTGGAGGGTGATAAGTGGGAACACAAAGGCTACAAGTACTGGAATCTGCTAAGTAGCTGAAATATTACGTGGATGCAATATGTTTAAAATAAAGTCGTTCAGTAATATAGCAACTCTCATATCCCAAAGCACAATGAATTGTGGCAATTAGCACACAGCAAGCTCCCAGTGCAACAATGATCTGTATTATCTGCATTAATTATGTTTAGGTGGTAAATATGGGGCAAGACAGCAGAGAAAACTCCCCTAATGTTCCTTTTCATCCTCCTGAGAGGGCAGGCAGGGCCCTTGTACAGGCCATCCCAGGGTAATGAACGGGTTCCATTTTTACAGATGTCCTTAAGTCAAATTTGTCCACAAATCGGAAAATGTACAAAAATCACTCGATTTGGTAACCACACTTCCACAGTATGATAAAGAAAGGCATCAAAGGCACGTAAGACTAATTAAAAATAATTACTAAAGGTGGAGAGGGAAAGGAAACTAGTTCTGCCGTTTGTAGGAACGAACAGATGTACGTACGTCGGACTTTGCTGGGAGCTTTCTCACGTGTGTGGGTGTCTATAAGTTTGTAACGTTGGGACAGCCTGTACTTAGATGAAAATCAAAAACTGCAGATGCTGGAAATCTCAAATAAAAACAGAAAATGCTGGAAACACTCACCAGGTCAGCCAACATCTGAGGAAAAAGTATGTTTCAGGTCCAAGAACCCTCTTCAGATTTTATTCCATGAAAGATTCCAGGCCTGAAATTTTCCCCTATTTTCCTTTCCACTTGCTGAGAGTTGCCTGACCTGCTGAGAGTTGCCAGCATTTTCTGTTTCGATTCATTGTTTAATATCTCATCTCAAAAAGGCCAGTGGATGATCTTGAGTAAAGCTTGGGTGGACTTTGTTATGTAATTATGGGAAACTGCAGGAGCAACTGCAGGAAGGAAGGGTGGCGTGCAGACAGCAAAAACCTCAGCAAACACCTTTGAGGCATTTCAAAATTTCTGCTTTCATCACACTTGTATGGGAATCCTGAGCTTCCTGACACTTACATAGAGAGTACTGCTTCGATTCTCAACGAAATCTGGCCCATTGAAGCTGGGAACTGAAGACCAACAAAGCACACTCTCAAAAGCAACTAGTTCCAAGTGGCATGATCAGTAAACTGAGGAACTGGATGTGGGTCACTGTGTTTATTTCCCACCATGGCAACAGCGCAAACAACTTGGAGGGCATTACATTGAAGTAACCCACAGAAATGGATCTAAACCTCAGCAGTTCATCACAACATAAAGAAGAAACCTGAGTCTATAGACAAATTCAGGACTTTGCTAAGTATTTTACAACCAATTGCAGTGCATTCATTGCCATAAAATAATAAATGTGGCAATCAGTGGGTTCACAGGAAGACTTGAAAAACAGCAATGAAATAAATAGCTGGAAAATCTAGGTTTGTAACACTGATTGATGGATAAATATTGTCATAGACACCTGAGGAAAATGCTTCTCTTGGACCATGGGATCTTTTCAGTCCATTAAGGAGAGAAGCCAGGACTTCACATTGAAAACTGCGCCCCCACCTGTACAGAACTCTCTCAGAGTGGTGAAGGAGTATCAGCATTTTTTTAAATTTCAAAGTTATAATTTATTCATCATATCCCTCAAGAAGGCGGCATCTACCATCAAGGATCCCCACCATCCAGGCCATACACTCTTCCCGCTGCTACCGTCGGGCAGGAGGCACAGAAACCTGAAGTCCCACACCACCAGGTTCAGGAACAGCTACTTTCCTACAACCATCAGGTTCTTGAACCAACCTGCACAACCCTAACCCGACCTCAGCAACAGAACGCCTCTTGCTCTACCATTGACTTGTCTCTTTTTTTTTGCACTAATGTCTTGTTTCTTTTCCCTTCAGTCTCTTCTATAATTTATGTTCTGTGTGTTGTCTGAACTTACATGCCTGTGATGCTGCTGCAAGCACGTTTTTCATTTCTCCCCACATTCGCATCAACTCCCCCCAGATTCTGCAACCCACCTGCACACTCGAGGCACCTTACAGTGGCCAGTTAACCTAATAACCTGCACGTCCTTGGGATGTGGGAGGAAACCTGTGCAATCACATGGAGAATGTGCAGACTCCACACAGACAGCACCCGAGATCAGGATTGAACCCAGGACTCTGGTGCTGTGAGGCAATGGCTCTGTTAGCTATGTCACCACCTCAACTTACGTTCTATGTTCTGTAGCATCCAATTAATTTGAATGCTTGGGTGATGGACTCCCAATATTTATAAATTCAAAGCTCTTGTAGAAGTAGTTTTATTCATTCTGTGGATTTGGATGTTGTTGGCCAAACAAGTATTGTTATGCCTTGGCTTTGGTGAGCTACCTTGCTGAACCTCTGCAGTCTGTGTGGTATATCTACAATGCTAGTAGGTAGGGAAATCACAGGAGAAGGAACATTAAATTTCAATGGCGCTTTTAATGTTTAACTAGCTTATTGAATAGTGCTTCTCAGTACAGTCAAGATCAAAGCCATCTGCAGTGTGACCACGTTTTATTTTAGACTGTTCCTTGTGAGCAACACACAATGCTTTAATGACATACTGCACAGGGCCTCTTTAAATAGAAACCAGGCAAAAGTTCGTTAGCAGGTAACTATAGATTTCAATGAGAGGCACATATATGACAAGCAGGGAGGTCCCACTTGTACTGCGTAAAACACAAGTTACATACACTTCTGGCTTACAAATAGGACATGGTTAGATTAGAGGAGACAGAGCCTGGATTGAGGAGGATGTTTATATCAATGAAGTAGTTTGGACATCAGGAAAGGTTGGTCAGGATGTTTTTCTTCCAAACAGTGGAAGCTTCAGGAAAATTTAATTTCAGTGTATAAGATTAGGAGAAACATAGACTGGATGAGCAGATCAGACCTGTTTCTCATAGCAGGGAGGTCAATAGATTTAAAGCAATTGGTAAAAGGATTGGAAGTTGGAGTTGAGGAAACTTTCTTTTCACTTGAAGGGCACTGGGGGCTGCAGTTCACCTTACTGAAGGGAGGTGGAGATGGGAAGCCTCAGCATATTTAAAGTGTTCCTAGAGAATTACAGCACCAGCGATCTGGGTTCAATTCCTGCTGCTGCCTGTAAGGAGTTTGTACGTTCTCCCCGTGTCTGTGTGGGTTTCCTCCGGTTGCTCCGGTTTCCTCCTACATTCCAAAAAGACGTACGGGTTAGGAAGTTGTGGGCATGCTATGTTGGTGCCAGAAATGTGGCGACACTTGCGGGCTGCCCCCCGAACACTATGCAAAAGATGCATTTCACTGTGTGTTTCGATGTACATGTGACTAATAAAGAGATCTTATCTTTTTCACTGTACCTCACTACATGTGACAATAGTAAACCACTTTACCAATTATTTAACAAAAACTCACATAATTGGTGAAAAAAAAGTTAAGAAATCATTGGGCTGGTCTTTGCCCTAATTTGTGCAGTTAAGGTTTTACCTGCATGGTCGCCCATGGCAACTGCTGAGGAGTTGCTGCACTGGCTGCTGGGAAGTGAGTCAGGCCTTAAAGAACCTTCCCCATTGCACCCAGAGTGAAGCAGCAGAAAAAGGTAGCCATGGACATAAGGGAAAACATGGGGTGCAGGTGGTGAGGACGTAATCAGGGCTGACAGCTCGAATGTGCCTGAGCACTCCCACACAACTGGCAGTCTCAACGAGTCTATGCCACAAGTGGTCCTGAGTCAGTGTGAGCTGTGGACTGACCATGGGGCTAGTGAAGGCAGCATGGAACTGAGCACCAAAGGCTGTGGTCAGTGAAGGGAGTCCCAGGGAATTACCTAACATTAGCGTGCCAGTGACTAGAGAGTCCGGGAGACAGTGTGTGCAGGATGTTTTTTGTCACAGTGTGGATTTTTTAAGTGACAACTCATTCCTGAATCCTGCCTAACATGCTCCTGGTATTTTTTGAGTGAAATCTTTTTGCAAAAACTCCAATTTCCGCAGTCAGCGGAGGAAGTGAGTGTTGCATAACCTTCCTGCTGTGCGAAAGCACAACTACATTACTAGTCCTGTGGCTGGCCTTGCCAAGGGGAGTTGCCCATAGATATGCCCGCATCTATTTCCTATGTTGTTAATCAAGCCAGAATTGCTCATCCTATGTGAACAAAGTGGCTACAATGCATAAATATGTCTCACTACAGGAAGGATGTGGAAGCCATAGAAAGGGTGCAGAGGAGATTTACAAGGATGCTGCCTGGAATGCGGAGCATGCCTTATGAAAACAGATTGAGGGAACTCGGCCTTTTCTCCTTGGAGCGACAGAGGATGAGGGGGGAACTGATAGAGGTGTATAAGGTGTTGAGAGGCATTGATCGTGTGGATAGTCAGAGGTTTTTTCCCAGGGCTGAAATGGTTGCCATAAGAGGACATAGGTTTAAGGTGCTGGGGAGTAGGTATAGAGATGTCAGGAGTAAGTTTTTTACTCAGAAAGTGGTGAGTGCATGGAATGAGCTGCCGGCAACGGTGGTGGAGGCGGATACGATTGGGTCTTTTAAGAGACTTTTGGATAGGTACATGGAGCTGAGAAAAATAGAGGGCTATGGGTAAGCCTAGTAATTTCTAAGGTAGGGACATGTTCGGCACAGCTTTGTGGGCCGAAGGGCCTGAATTGTGCTGTAGGTTTTCTATATTTCTATGTTTTCATTCCTGAGCAATTTATTTTTCGTTATTCTCTCAATGAAGCTCAAATACAATCTGACGCTTAACGTATAAGGAGTGTTTAACAGCTCTGGGCCTGTACTCGACAGAGTTCAGAAGGATGAGGGAGGATCTCCCCGTGCCTGGATGGGTTTCCTCCGGGTGCTCCGGTTTCCTCCCACATTCCAAGGACGTACAGGTTAGGAAGTTGTGGGCATGCTACGTTGGTGCTGGAAGAGTGGCGACACTTGCGGGCTACCCCCAGCACATTCTCAGTAATGCAAAAAGATGCATTTCACTGTGTGTTTCCATGTACATGTGATGAATAAATAAATATCTTATCTTATCTCATTGAAACCTACCAGATACTGAAAGGCCTGGACAGAGTGGACATGGAGAGGATGTTTCCATTAGTAGGAGAGTCTAGGATCTGAGGTCACAGTCTCAGAATAAAGGGAGGTTCCTTTAAAACTGAGATGAGGAGGAATTTCTTCAGCCAGAGGGCGGTGAATCTGTGGAATTCGTTGCCGCAGAGGGTGGTGGAGGCCAAGTCATTGGGTGTATTTAAGGCAGAAATTGACAGGTTCTTGATTGGTAAAGGGGTTAGGGGTAACGGGGAAGAAGGTGGGTGAATGGGGTTAAAACAATCAGCCATGCTTGAATGGTGGAGCAGATGATGGGCCGAATGGCCTAATTCTGCTCCTATACCTTATGGTCTTGTGGTCTCCAATGCTCTGGTTTAGCTTCAGACAGTTTACCAGCAGAGGGAGCAGAGTTTATGTAGAGGCCTAAGGCAAAAGATTTGGTCCACCCAACCTTCAGTTGACGGAATGTTCTGCTCCTCAATTGTTGGATTCTGGATCAAGTCATAGCAATCAGAAAGCCTTCCTGTCCTGTTCTCTTCCCATAAACCCTGAGCCCTGCGGTGAACTTCCAGAACAGGACCATCGCTGAGACTGCCTATTTCTACCTCTGCGACGTTATGCATTTCCAACCCTGCCTCGGCTTATCTACTGCCGAAGCCCTCACTCTTACACTAATTAACTGTAGATTTGATCCTCCATTACTTTGTTGTGTTTGCCCTAACACATCCCATTCAGTTCACCCACCTGACTTACAACAGCTTCTGGTCTGACAGCTCATTGATTTTCAATTGCTCATGCGAGGAGGGTGTGGTGAAAGGTGCAAGGGTCCTTGTCACGTTTCATCCCCAGCAGTTGTGTAACAGAGGATTCTCTGATCTACGGGCTGTTCCCAGGGACACACACAGAGACGGACATCAACTGCTGCTGGTAGGTCATCAACACAGTGAAAGACGCCCTTTGGTCTGCCCGAAACTTGTTGGTCTCCCAGCACTGCGAGATGTCCGTAGGGGAATGCTGCCCACTGGCACATTCCAGGCTGCAGGAGTACGTGCTGAGGGACGCACTGAAGCTGGGTGCAGCCAACGCAAGGGCTCAGTGGGGAAGGACTAGAGTTTAGGGTTCTTCTGCCACTGAAGAGGGAGGGGTGGGATCAGGCGAGAAAGCCCCTTAAATATTGTAAATACGGGATTGGGGTAGCTCCCCAGGGAGCCACACGAGTGGCATCGGTGCTGTGTTCTTTATATAAGAAAGTAACACTAATGATTGATCCGAACACAAATGTAAAGGTTTGCACTGTTTTATTGTTGAATATAGTTTATTTTTTAGGATGAATAAAGTTTATTTTGGAATAAAAAAAAGCTCATGCCTTATTTTCCGATTCTTCCATTGGAAGAATGGAAGTCTGCTCCTCTTCCCAAGTTACAGCAGGGTTCCATTCCTGAGAACCATTCGCAACTCAAACAGTTCGCAAGTCAGAAAAAGTGAGTTCCCAGGCAGCAGAAGATTCCTGCAGCCAGCAAATCCATCCCGCGCGTCTCCCAAACGCTCGCTCGTGTGTATGGGCTGTACATAAGTCAGGCGTTCGTAAGCTGGGTAGGACCTGTGCATGACTCCCTCCAGTTCTGTCCCCTGCAGCATCTGTTTTCAGTCGCTCCAACATTGACAGACATGTTGCAGCCTTCAGCTCTGGAATTCCCGCCCTAAACCTAACTCTAAGACACTCCCTAAAATCTACCCCTTTTCCCTAACAGCTTCTGATGTGGCCCAGGTCAAATTTTGTTTACATAAAGCCCAATGCATTGAGCACATTCCAGGGTTTTATTAGAATAAAAATGCTCTATAAATACAGGTGGCTGATCTTAAAGTTATCAGGCAGGTAAAACAAGTAGGTAAGAAGGTAAACAACATTATGGCCTTTATTACAAAACAGTTTTGTTTTTTCATTACAGGGTGTTGGTGAGGCCACACCTGTAGTACTGCACAGTTTTGGTTGCCATCTTTAAACAAGGATACAAGAGCATTGGAGGCAGTCCAAAGGATATTCACCAGAAGAATTCCTGGGATGAGAGGGTTGTTCTATCAAGAGAGGCTGGACAGTTTGGGCCGGTATTCCTTGGAGTTTAGAAGAATGAGTGGTGACCTTATTCAAACATACAAGATCTTCAGGGGGCTTGACAGGGTAGATGTTGAGATGTTTTCACTAGTGGGAGAGTCATAAGCAAGGGGACATAGCTACAAAATAGGGGACCAGTCATTTAAAACTGAGGTGCTATTTCTACAGAAATTCTTTCAGAGGGTAGTGAATCTTTGGTATTGGTATTGGTTTATTATTGTCACTTGTACTGAGGTACAGTGAAAAACTTGTCTTGCATACCGTTCGTACAGATCAATTCATTACACAGTGCATTGAGGGTAAAAACAGTAACAGAATACAGTAAAGTGTAAAGTACTGAGTAAAATCTCTGGAATTCTTTGCCCCCAAGGGTGGTGAAGGCCAGATCATTAGATATATTTAGGGTTGAGGTAGATAAATATTTGAAAAGTTGAGGAATTGTGGGTCACAGGGAACTAGCACGGGAGAGTTGAGGCCAGCAATAGATCAGCCGTGATCTTATTGAATGAGGGGCTGGTGGCCTACTCCTGCTCCTATTTTCTTGTGTTATTACAGATTCAATAGGCTAGATGGCCTCAGCTTGTTGATCTAAACTAGCACTCAGTTTTAAGCAATAGCTTGGTTTTAAAATTCTCTCTCAAGTAAGTTCAAAGGAGATGTGTGGCACAAGTTTTTTTACGCAGAGTAGAGGTTGCCTGGAATGCACTGCCAGAGGTGATAGTGGAGGCAAATTCGACAGAGGCATTTAAAAGGCTCTCAGATAAGCACGTGAATGTGCAGAGAATGAAGGGTTATGGACAGTGTGTAAGCGGAAGGGATTAGTTTGGTTAGACAAATAATTACGTTTAATTAGTTCGGTACAACATTGTGGGTCAAAAGGGCCTGTTACAGTGATGTACTGTTCTATATTTGATGAAATCTGTAGACCCACTCCTCAATCCAAGATATAACCTACAGCTCTCTATCTCCCCCATTTTAAGGCACTTAAAATATTGTGTTAGGACTGAGTTTTAGTTCAGTTTCTATTTAATAAAGTTCCTGTAAAGCCCCGGGAATATTTTACCACCTTAAAAGCACTACATAAAGAGAATTCAACGCCGTTGTAAGATTCTATGGTTCTACATGTGACTTTTGAGAATAGAACTCAGCAGTTTCAATCTCTGGCTAAATGCAAACACGCAAGATGTCGTTAAAAAAAACACTTCAAATTTTTACAAATATTTATTTACATTTACAACAAAGAAAGGAAAAAATACCCGATTCAAAGAAGCACGGCGTTAAAAGGAACAAATACTGCAGGTCTGTTGCTAATCTCCAAGAATTAGCCACTGCATTAATGGAAGATAGGTTTGGGACTGTACTTTCAACATAGTTTGCTGTCCATCACGCTGTTGTTCGCCTGGACTGTGTTTTAACAGAAGGGGCGGACAAGTAATGTTATCTTTGTGGCGGTTGTTGGAATTGCTGATGGAGGATGGTTAGACATTACACCAAGACAACCTTCAGGCTGTGAGTGTGCTCCAGGCAAAGATCTTATTTCCATATGGCCTGGAATTACACTTGCCAAGGAACAAGTACCACATACAATCCAGGTTGCTGTACTCGCAAACCAAAGTGTGAGGCTGCTGTTTATGTTGAAAGTACTTTCCCTTACAGGTTAGCTACTGTCCCAACAACTCTAGGAAAAGCTCAGACTAAATTAAGTTCTGGTTTCTCATTCTGACGAAGGCCAAGTGCAAACTTGGCCTAGATATTTCACATCTCTTCTTTGGCAGGAACCTGAGGCCACACTTTGATACGCAGACGCCCGATCCTTATACTTGGTACATGCCTGTTCCGATATGATACAGATCCAATTGTGCTTGATGATTACCTGTGTCTCCATTCTGGGATTCACTGCCTGACAGGGCAGTGGCAGCAGATTCTATAACTACATCCATAATTATCTAAAATGAATTTATAAATAAAAAGTGAAAGGGAAAGAACCTTGTGAGATAGCTCTTTCAATAAGCCAAATGGCCTCATATGATTCTATGAGAGCTTCTCATGGTTAAGTAGTGTTCCCTGCAGTATCAAAGTATCTCATCTGACTGGAAGCCAAGATGGACATATCTATATTTGTATTATAGGCTGAAATTATAACATTAATTGGAAGTTAAAACCTGTGTATGCCTGAAATTTGAAACTATAGTCATAGATCTTGGGAATAAGCCCTTTGGCCCAACTTGTCCATGCCGACTGCATTGCCCAGTGAGCTAGTCCCATCTGCCCGTGTTTTAAATTAACACGGAAAATTCTTAAAACACTCAGCAGGTCAGGCAGCATCTGTAGAGAAATGGTTAATGTTTCAGGTCGAAGATCATTCATCAAAAATTCAGATGAAGGATCTTCGGCCTGAGATGTTAACACTGTTTCTCTCGCCCCAGATGCTGCCTGACCTGCTGAAATGATAACAGAGTTGTCACAAGGACACTGAAGACCAACAAGTTGAATGCTAGCACCAGGGTTTATGCACATCTGCTCATATGCTTATCCAAAAGAGAGGGCCAGTGAACAAGAGTAAGTCTGAGGTAAGCAGGATTGGAAGAATCCAATGGTTGGCCAGAAGTTTAACGTGTGTCCTAGGGTATGGCACAGGGAGACCTTGAAGGAAGACGAGAGAGACATTGTGGGTCAGGAGACCTCAAGGGAAGGAAAACTTGAGGTGTAATTGTGTATGCATATGTGCAGTAGGGGTTATGACAATGGCAATAACACACTATAATCCTAAAGATAGAAGATTGGGTTTTGTGACATAATCTAGAATGAGGAATAGGGAGCCAACATATTCTCTGTATTTTTATCTCTGATGACTGCCCCCAGAGAGATGTAAGACAGTCTTTCACCCATCTTACACCATGGTTTTACAAAGTTGAGATCTCCACCTCCACAAATGCTTGGATAACAATTTGCTAGCAATCATCAAAATTTGATGCTGGTTCTTCTCCTTATGTTGGGTAATTCTTTACAAAAGATCTGGTAAAATTTATGCTGTAAATGCATGGGAAGGTCCCAACAACTCCATGACCCCAGTGCCAGCCAAGAATGTGACGATTACAGATAACATTCCTTAGTGTATTGGGTTCCTTAGACATGCCTTTTACACCATTTCCACTGGTCGGTCACTACTTTGGTTGGTAAGGTGGATAAATCCAAGTTACCTAGATACAGGTGAAGGTTCAAGTGAAATGGCAGAGCTCAGGGAGTAGGCGTGCATCCTTGATCACACGTGGTTCAAGTACTGGTTGCCCACTTCACACCTCTTTCCAATATTGAAGTCAATGGAACCAACATCAGGAAGGGAATATGCAGGTGAGCAAATGCTTAGAGATCTCCAACTGATTGTTCATTGAAAATGTAACATGGCGATCATGTGTCTAAGGTAAAGAGGCCATTTTTGGTTTGGTATTGAACTTCTTTATTGCCCGTGTAAGTGTGGATTGAATTGATATTGGTCCAGTAATGGGAGGGGATGCAAAGTCCTGAGAAACCAGAAGTTAATTTTCAACAACCTGAATTTACATATTGCACAATTTGGGACAAAGTCACCAAACTACTGGCTGATTAATTTGTCACTTTATACCAGCAAAAATATATACACATCTGTGAGGAAATAACAGAAACAAAATGAGTCTCTTTATATGGATTTCCCTTGGGATATGATAGCGGTGGTCAGATTAGAAGTCCCTGTAACTTCTGACAGGGTAGGTTAATAACGCACAAGAGTATGGGCAAAGTGTCATAATCGAAAGAATGGCTGGTGTTACAAGTGCACAGGTTGATATGATTTGCTTTCGACAAGTAAGCTTAGCCAGCACTGCTAAATGTATCTTTTATACACCCAAACCCACGTGTTGAAAGCCAGCACGGTCAACTCTTGGGGGGGCAGATGGGAGCAGAAGCTATGACGTTAACAGGAGCAATGACGCAAAGTTTTGTAGAATATACAGCATTCGGCCAAACTAATCTGCTGGTATCTATGATTTTTCTCCCATGCCAGCTGTCTCATCTCCTCCGCAATATCATTTTCCACACCCTTTCTCTCTCTTGTGCTCACCCAGTTTTGTTCTGAAAGTATCTAAGCTTTATATCTCAGTTCCTTGTGTGGGAGGGAATTCTGCATTCTAACAACTCTCTGAACAAAGACAATTCCTCTTATTTACTTACTGGATGTAATAATAAAAGATGGAATATTGGGTCAGCTGTATTGCCATATCTCTCGAATAAAAAGTCAGGAAAGTGGGTGGCTGATCCAATATCACGTTTTGCCCACAGTCTAAATTATCCCCAATAATTCTACCTTTTCACTTTCTCGTCATTGATTAGTGCTGAAGCCCATTGTGGAGAGGAGGGAGGGGCCACTGCCCCAGTCATGGGGAACAGTTGACCTGTCCCTTCCATTACCGTTTCCTTCTGCCCATTAAATTCCATTAACGGAAGTTGGTAAGTTCCTTTTGCATGGGTGGCACCAGATGCACCCGTGTAGCGCACTTGGTCTCGTCAGTGGGCAAAGGGAGGGGAGCTTGAGGGGAGGGGAAGAGGGAGAAGAGGTTAATGTGGAAGAGAAATTCGAAGCGAGGAGCTCCAATGACCTCATCACCACTTCGGAAGAGTTCCCTTGCTATCACCAGCAATCTGATTGGGTTATATGCCTATGATTTGCAGCAGTCCTGAGGTACCAAGTCATCGGCCTGAAATGCTGACTGTCTCCCTTTCCAGTTGCTGCTTGACTTGCTGAGTATTCCCAATATTTTTTGTCTCTATCCAGAGGAGGTCATCAGTGGATGTGACCCTTTTAATGGAATCTGGTAAAGCCCAATAGAGTCCAGGAATTGAGTAGGAGATAATTCCATCACTCTTCTCCCTGAATGGAAGTAGCTCTTCCTTTCTTGTCCTTTTCACTTTATCCAGTCTGGACCACACAAAGTCCTTAAAGAGATTGTTTTAATTTTACATTTCTGGGGATGAGGGTATAAGAGGAAACAATGAATGTTGGAGGAAAGATTCAAACTTATTCCAAACCTCAAGATATTTCAAGTCATAAGTCATTGGATGCAACTCAACACCAAAAGCCACCAAATAATGTGGCTCCTGGGGGTCAAGCCACCAATGACCAGGAGTTCATTCTCAAGTTCTCAGAGGTCTCGTATTGTTGACAAAGTTCCCAGAGATTCTGGGTCACATCCAGTGAATTCCCAGATAATACCACTTTAAATGGTTTAACAGCACAGAGAATTTATTTGTGGGAGGGCAGAAACGTGTCGGATTCTGTGCCCATACTTTCACAACGAGTCCAGCCCATAGACCCAGAAGGTGCAGGAAGACTGGAATCAGTTTAATCTGATTAAAATCCTGAAGTGGTGATTAAATCAGAATGTAGCACACACCAATGACACAGAACATTTAAAATAAAAAGGTGGCAGAGACAAATTGCCATTTTATCGGTTGCTTACACAAATTCTTCTTAAATAAAAAAAACAGACAAAAAAATCAGTAATCACAACACGACAAGTTCACTGAAGAGAAAGAAGTCACAAGCCATAGAGGCTGCTTTCATTGACTTCAATACTACAACATCTTACACTGACCATTCACAAGTGAAACAATTAAACTGGACTTCTCATTCACTTACGGAGACACATAGCCGAACAGAGGGATTAGTTTATTCGGTTTTCTTTATCTTTGTTGAATCCTGAACTTTGAGGTTTTGGTTGTTGGCCCAGCAAGCTAGGCCCTCTTCGACTTTGCTAAGTTGAAGAGAGAGAGAGTTTGGCTTCGGTAGTTTGGTTGTAGAGTGATAATTTGGTTCAGTTTTCATTTTGGTGGACACACACACATAAGATGCGTATGTGAGGTGCAGTGCTAACAGTATGCTTCCAATCTGATCACAGCCTGGGATACCTAGAGGCACCTGGTTTTATTGGGATTTCTGGAGGAGGGCTCAAGAGGAATTAGAGGCAGATGTAAACCAAGAGGGTACATTGAGTAAAGGTTCCTGATCTGTACCGATCTTACATTTCCTGCTTTCTGTAAACAGAGGAAAGAAGATTTCACTTCAGTCTTAGAGGATGAAATGTGCTTGGGTGTACAGTAGCCAAAAGCAAAAGAGGAGGAGATGGGGGAAGATGATTCAGTGATGACTAAGTGCTCTGTAATCCAGTAAAGGATGTTTATCATAATTGGATGCACCGATGTATAAACTCCAGTTTAACCCAGGCATTGGATAGGACTCTACAGACTAGATTAGTATCCAAAGACTTGGACATGAGATCTTGGAGTCAGAGGCTTGGACTATTATCAGGAAACATGAGTTCGAATCCCACCATGGCAGCTGGTGAATTTAAATTTAAGCAACTGAATAAAAGGTAACAATCTGGTGGAGGAACTCAGCGGGTTGAGTAGCATCTGTGAGGGGAAAAGGAATTGTCAAAGCTTCAGGATGAAACACATCAGGACTGATGCAGGGTTTCAACCCAACACGGACAATTCCTTCCCCCCCCCCCCACCCCCCACAGATGCTGCTCGATCCACTGAGTTCCTCCAGCAGATTGTTTGTTGCTCCAGATTCCAGCGTCTGCAGTCTCTTGTGTCTCTGAATAAAAAGTAATCTGGAATAAACAGGTGGAACCAGCTGGTTCACGAATGCCCTTTGTGGGAGGTAATCTGCTGTCTTTACCTGCTCTGGCTCCTGACCCACAGGAACCTGGTTGATTCTTAACTACCCTGCAAAATGGCCCAGCCAATTGCTCGGTGTAAGGGCAGTTAGGGATGGGCAATAAATGCTGGCATTGCCAGTGACACCTTCAAGGAGGAGATGCAACTGCTGGGGGAGTCAGTGGGGTAGAAGTCTGTCCTTTGTCCTACATGGTGCACCCAAGGTGTGTGAGTGTTGAACTCTGCTTCTGAAATCTTGCTCCACTGAGCTCAGAGCTGACTACATCACGTGTTTACTGTACAACAAAGAACCCCCCTCCCCCCCCCAGAGGTTTTTATAAAAGGCAAGAACACCACAAAGCTCATATAAATCAATGAGTTACCACTTTGATTCCTTGCTCTGTTCACTTGCCAATTTCTGGGGGAGAATTTGCTGACAGTTTTAATTCCATGAGTTGAGTTTGTGTTCCCAACACTTGATGACTGGCTCAGAACCTTCAAGGACTGAACCTCAACGACACTATTGCACTCAGCTCTTTGGAGATGACTCACGAGGCATTAAAAAAAAAGTTATGCTTATGTTTTAATTTCTCTTTCTTAAGCTAGAAAAATGTAAGAAATAGGAGAACTGGGTCAAGAGACTTCCAATGGGATAATGAGGAGTATTTTGGCTTTCCAATTGGTGTGGCAAGCCTATGCAGTGCAACTTTGGCCAACCAATGGGTGGACAGTGGAGAGAAGGGAGGAGATTCTGTAACAAACTCCAGGGATACAGTACAGGAGAGAAGCCACACTTAGTTGAGGGGTACATAATAAATGCAGAACTCTCCCTGGGCCATTGTCAAACCAGCTCATGGGTAGAGCAGCCTGGGACCTGGGATGTACATTGCCAGCCTGCAGAAGTGCAAGGTTCCACCTGCCAGTATCTGGAGGTCACAAGAGGGACCCATTACATACTCAAACACTGTTGTGGAATACCAGCGAACTCTCTAAGCAGCCAACAAGGTCAACTACAGTTCATTACATAGAAAGACCATGTGAAATCTTCAGGAATACCTCCAACCAGAGCTCATTACCCTTAGAACCCACCCATGTTACCAGAAAGACATAATTTATTCATAATAATGAACTCTGCACCAGTCAACAGTCAAACATCACCAGTGAGGACCTGTGGCACTACTAGCACTAGCCAAATATCTTGCCTACCCAGAGGACTAATTACAGGGCACCTCTCACGTATATGGTGGGCAAATCAATCACATTCACTTAAACTTTCCAATTAGCCATTTCAATTCTGCTGCCTGGCACTGTTTCCAAAACACAGTGTTATTGAAGGCCACACCTCAGACACAGATGACAGTGGGAGAGTTTCTCAGTCCCACCTTGATGCGTGTTGCCTGAGCTGTTTCACAGGTTGCAGCTATTCAGTAGACAGCTTGAATCCTCAAAATTGGGTTAGTGTCCTATGTAATTGGGCAATGATCAGACGTAAATTTATTTGGCAAAAAAAATGTGCTTAGGGTTACCTGAACCCCTTAATGAAGTGTCATTCTTGTGACTGTTCCAATTTGCCCATTGTGAGTACCATCAGCTGGTTGTCTCTTTGCTACCATGGTCTGTGTGTGATAGGTAATTCCAGGGAAGATCCTTTCCTTGATAGGAGTAGATTAAAAAGATAAAATTTACCAATATTCAACAGCTTGGCAAGTTCCGACCAAAGGAAGCCTGTCTGTCTCTGAAAGTTACAAATAAAATATTGTCTTGTTTACGTGATAGTTTTATTTAACTACTGGTTGACCTCCCATGGAGTTACTTGTGGCAAGGGTCCCAGTGTGTCCAAGGTGAGCACTGGTTAGTAACTGGCAGTGTAAAGCACGGTAGAGGCTAGGATACCGGCTTCAATTCTCTCCTTTTAGATGTTTTGGCTGATGTGGGTGTCAGGTACCTCAAATGATGAATGCTAAGGTTACCATTGGCCCTTGAGTTTGTGATGTGATTGGTTGCTGCTGGACCAATTGGCTAACATCTATCAAAACACTATGGAGAAGTAATTTATAGAGAGTTCGGTTCCACAAGTGGGTTAAGTTAATTATTCATGGCATTGAAATAATAGAATATAGTGCAACCTTCTGCAGTGGGATTCATGCATCGTCACCAATGGAGACCAGGTGGTGTTCCCCAGGATGCCTCAATTGCCTCTGTGAATGATGCACAGCCAATAGCAAGAGGATGGAAGCCTGGTTTACAAAGCTTGGACAAGATTTTTTAACTCCCAGAATGAGGATTAACTTTTGAATTTAGGGAATCACATCAGGCTGGAAACTGTCTGTCCATTGATCTACCAACAACACCCCACTCCCTTTAAGCAGGAAGGTGGGATAATGGGGCAGCACTGGGTCAGTGTTGTGGGATTTACCCGCTTGCTATACAAATCTCCACAAATTTAACCTTCATTTCTGGCCAGCTCTTGGCAGTCTCCAACCAGTCTCCTTTTCCATTGGGGGGATGGTGGTGGTAGGAGGCTGCACAATGGGGTTGAAGGGTGGGGGATGCTTTGGCAAGCTCGAATAATGGAAGAGTCATCAACTGTTTCCAATATCTTGCCTTTCGCTTCTTTCTTTACCCCCCTCTCCTCCGCTGTCTCTCGTATCAGAAGGGTGGCTGCTATTTTCAGTCAAAGAAAGCTTACCAAAGGAGAGAGTCTTTGGCCGATGGCATTTAAGTATCTCAGGCAGCTGTCTAGCTCTGACCAGGCAGGAAATAAGCAGGCACCATGTCACCAGATACCTGAACTCCTGACGGCAAGGAGGCTACACACACAGTCCCTCACATCACCACAACTGCAGTTTTTTTTTAAGAATTACATTTATGTGCCTTGAGTTTTTTTACTGTTAGCGCACAACACGGACTGTTCGCTTGCTTTGAGGAGGTTAAAATGGGAGGTGAAGAGATATTTCTCAAGAGGTCAGTCGTTTCAAAGTGGCGGGCAAGGAGCAGGTCCCCAGGCGAAGATAAACAAGCCCATCCTTCCCACCACTTGTCCTGCTGGAGGAGCCATCAGCAAACGCTTAGCTCTGCTGAACACCCTTGTGCAAGGGACTGAACAGCGGCAGGGCAGAGGAATCAATGTATGGTCCCCCTCTGTGGGTGCACAACTTTCACATGGCGGATTCCCACCCAAAGGGCTATGGAGGCTGATTACAAAAGTTCCTTCATCCTCCTCAAGAGCAGTGAGATAAAAATAGCCACATTACTTTTGACTTTTTTTGTGTAAATTACAATCTCTTGAAAGAGTTCCACTTTCGTCAAGAGGTAAAGAGTGCGTCGAGTACACAGAAGTTGGAGTCCCAGGCCCCCTTTCGATTGCCGTGGCAACTGTTCACCTTCTTGGACAATAGGGCAGGGTGTGGAGGGGGTTGCTGTGGAATGGCAGTGTAGGGGCAGAATCACACGAGGGAGGAAAGCGAGGAGGTTAATGTCGATGTGTACAGCATCCAGTCTCAGATATTTCTGCCGCAAAGTCTTCAAGGCCCGAGCACTGTTGCTGGATGATGCATTCCACAGTCGACTTCTGGCTTTGTGTGAGAGAGCCTGGCTGCAAGTTTCTGCCGTTTGGCTGCTCCGGACATTTCCAAAGATGTGTGTACTCTTGCTAATATTAAGCTGTTATTTTCTTTCTCCTCCTCCATCAGTTGCCAATTTATATTTCTTTGAAAAAAAGTTTCTGTAAAAGCCGAGGTCTACACCGGATACAAAACCGCGGTCAGGCTGGGGGAAGGGCGTGGGGTTTCCTTCCTTGTTGGTGCAGGTCGGAGGTCACGTTACTGGACGCCGGCGTCCGGAGTAGCCGGGGTGGCTGACCTGGAGGTGACGGTGGACGGCGGGGTCTTCTCCAGGGTGGGACTCTTCTCACCCTTGGGGGCCTTTGGGACCGAGCCTCCGGAAGGCAGGGCCTTGGCCTGGGCCTGAAGGTTCTGCCCGCAGATGCGATGATGCTTCTCCCAGTCTTTGTGCTGGCAGAAGGAGCCGCAGTAACGGGCTGCGTTGCACCCGCTGCAGGTCTCGCTGGCCTTGCGTCCACAGTTCCAGCAGCTCTGAGGAACAGAAGAAAGGTCAGGTTCTGGGTTAGAAGTCACAGGTCAGGTGCGGGCGGGGGGGTCAGAGGTCAGATTCAGGGGGAGGTCAGAGGTCAGGCTCCATGGGCAGCACCCTTGCCTCTGAATTAGAAGGCACTGGGCACTGAGAGGGGACCCACCTTTTTCATACAAGTCGTAGAGTTATACAGCACGGAAGCAGATCAACTGGTCCATGCTGACCAAGATTCCCATCTAAGCTAGTCCTATTTGCCCATGTTTGGCCAAAATCTTTCCAATCCATGTACTTGTCCAAGTACCTCTTAAATGTTGTTAATGTACCTGCCTCAACTGCTCCCTCTGGCAGCTCATTCCATAAACTGACCACGCTTTGCATGAAAAAGTTGCCCCTCAGGTTCCTATTAAATCTCTCCCCTCTTGCCTTAAACCTATGCCCCCTACTTCTTGATTCCCCAACCCTGGGAAAAAGACTGCCCAGATTGACCTTATCTATGCCCCTCATGATTTTATACACCTCTATAAGATCACTCCTCAATCTCCTACATTCCAATGAATAAAGCCCCAACCTGCTCAACCTCTCTCCATAACTCAGTTCTTCATGACCCGGCAACATCCTCGTAAATCTCCTCTGCACTCTTTCTAGCTTCATGGCATCTTTTCTACAGCAGGATGACCAAAACTGAATACAATATTCCAAACGAGGCCTCACCAACAACGTTAAAGCAAAGCTTTAAAGTCAAAGAAAGACACAGCACGGAAACAGGTCCTTTGGCCCACTGAGTCCGTGCCAACCATCAACCACCCATCTCCGTTAATCCGGCATTAATCCCATTTTTCTACCGTCCTGTCAACTCCCCCCAGATTCTACCACTACCTACACACTAGGGGCAATTTACCGTGGCCAATTAATTTACCAAACCACATGTCTTTGGGATGTGGGAGGAAACCGGAGCAACTGGGGGAAATCCACGCGGTCACAGGGAGAACGTGCAAACTCCACACAGAAGGCATCCGAGGTCAGGATTGAACCTGGGCCCCCAGCTCTTTGAGGCTGCGGCTCTACTGCTCACCGTTCTGGCCCCCTCTGCTCTCTCTCTAAATGATCCAGCGACATTATTTCAAACAACAGAGCCCTGGTCAATATTTATCCCTCAACATCACTAAAACCAACATTAAACATGAGAACATAAAAAATGGGAGCAGGAGTCGGCCATCTGGCCCGTCGAGCCTGCTCCACCATTCAGTAAGATCACGTCTGATCTGGCCGTGGATTCAGCTCCACCTACCTGCCTTTTCCCCATAACCCTTAATTCCCCTACAATGTAAAAATCTATCTAACTGTGTCTTAAATATATTTAATGAGCTAGCCTCCACTGCTTCCCTGGGCAGAGAATTCCACAGATTCACTACTCTCTGGGAAAGGCAATTCCTCCTCATCTCCGCCCTAAATCTATTCCCCCGAATTTTATGGCTACGTCTCCTAGTTCTAGTCTCACCTACCAGTGGAAACGACTTTCCTGCCTCTATCTATCCCTTTCATAATTTTATATGTTTCTGTAAGATCCCCACTCATTCTTCTGAATTCCAGCGAGTGTAGTCCCTGGCGACTCGATCTCTCCTCATAGGCTAAGTCCTAGCTGGGAGTTGTTTGCAAATTCACAGTGGTGCTTTCCCCATATCACCCCTAGCTGCATGTCAAGAGTCCTTCACTAGTTGGGAAGCACACTGGAGAACCTTAGCAGGACCTGTGAGAGGGCACTCTGCAAATACAAGCCTTTCTTCCTTTCTTGACACAACAGCCAGTTCTTATTAAATACTCTTCTGGTATAGTTTTCTAAAATCATAGAATCATTCGGTCTGGAAACTGATACCTTGGCCTGTCAAGTCTACACTGATCAAGTGTCCAGTTACACAATTCACAATTTTATTCTCCCCACATTCCCAGCAACTCCCCCCCCCCCCACAAATTCTACCACTCACCTACAATTTACAGCAGCCAATCAGCCTAGCAACCCACGTCTTGGGGTGTATTTTAGGCAGAGATTGATAGGTTCTTGATTGGTCAGGGGGGTTAAGGGTTACGGGGAAAATGGGGTTGAAAAAAAAATCAGCCATGATTGAATGGTGGAGCAGAGTCAAAGGGCCGAATGGTCTTTGGGATGTGGGAGGAAACCAGAGCACCCGGGGGAATCCCACTCCGTCACAAGGCAACCTCTCCACACAGGAGCACCAGAAGTCAGGATCGCTGGACCTATGAGACAGCAGCTCCCCTACCTGTGACACTGACTCACCCAGTGAATAACTGGGGAAGAGGAAGAACCTTATTTCAGACCCCCAGCTTTCGTCTAAAGTGGTGCCCTGGACACCCCCAGTATCCTGCTGTAAATGTAAGTCGAGCGAGGGCTCTTGATTAGTTACCCTGCACAGCCCTGCTCTCACCCAGTGAGAGTGAGTGGGATCTCTAGTCTGATATTTCAACCCCAGGAGGATCTCTGCCTGGGAAGGACCCCTTGAACTGGAGATCTGCAGGGTGGTAGGCACGAGACAGAGAGCGGGTCACTGACCAAGCCAGCGAGCCTTGCTCTATGCTGAGAGCGGGTCACTGCTCCTGAGCCAATGGGCTAACTAGCACCTGTCAGAGGAAGGGCCGTTGCTAGTGGTCAGAGTAAGTGTTCCAGCAGCAGAGAGGAGAGGACATCTTACCTCGCTGGTGTCTTCCTGCTCGTTGATAACCGTGAAAGCGTCTTCGGCCGCTTGCCGTTTGGCATCCGCTATCTTCTGCTCCATCTTGGCCCGCTCTGCCGTTATCATCTCGTAGGCTTTCTGCTCGGCTTCGGTCACTGCCTTCTGCAGCTGCGACACCGCCTGCCGCTTCACCTCGTTGACTGCTTCCTCTGTTCACCGAGGAGAGACAGAAACATCTCTAAGAGGTGGCCACATGGGTGCTCAAAATGATCCCAGCAGAGAGGGAATTGGAATTGGTTTATTATTGTCACATGTACCGAGGTACAGTGAAAAACTTGTCCTGCATACCGTTCATACAGATCATTTCATTACACAGTGTACTGAGGTAGTACAAGGGAAAACAACAACAGAATGCAGAATAAAGTGTAACAGCTACAGAGAAAGTGCAGTGCAGGTAGACAATAAGGTGCAAGGTAATGATGAGGTAGGTTGTTGAGGTCAAGAGTCCATTGTATTGTACTAGGGAACTATTCAAGTCTTCTAACAGCAGGATAGAAGCCGTCCTTGAGCCTGGTGGTACGTGCTTTCAGGCTTTTGTATCTTCTGCCTGATGGGAGAGGGGAGAAGAGAGAATGTCCGGGGTGGGTGGGGTCTTTACTGAGGCAGCGAGAAGTATAGATAGAGTCCATAGACAGAGGGAGGGAGTGATTTCATGAACAGGAAAGGCAGGTGTGAAGAAAACAAACATTAAAGGCAATAGGAAAATTATAGTACTCAGTTCTTTAGAAAAGGTGTAAAGGCTTTACAGATGAAGCAGAAGGTAGTTATCAAATGATTCCAGGAATGGTGGGCATTATTTATATGGATTGATGGAAGAAGCAAATTTATTTTTATAGATTCTTCGAGTTCTACAGAATGGAAACAGGCCCTTTGGCCCAAGTCATCCATGCTGACCAAGATGCCCATCCATGCTAATCCCATTTGCCTGCACTTTTCCCATATCCCTCTAAACCTTTCCTATCCATGTACCTGTCCAAATGTCCTTTAAAAGTTATAACTGTACCCACCTCTGCCACTTCCTTTGGCAGCTCGTTCCATGTACCCACCACCCTCTGTGTGAAAAATGTACCTCTCAGACCCACTTTAAATCTTTCCCCTCTCACCTTAAACCTGAACCATCTAGTTTTAAACTCCCTTATACTGGGAAAAACACTGTGACTATCTGCTTTATCTATGCCCCTCATAATTTTATAAACCTCTATAATGTCACCCCTCAGAGTTAGTCAACCTGCAAAAAAGTGGAAATTGTGAGACAATCTGACAGCAGTTCTTAAAGTCATTGAAAAGGTTCAGACAGTAGATAGAAGCTGCTGTCAAGAATGAGTGGATACTGAGTGAACTGCTTGGCAGAAAAGCCTAACTGGCATAAGGAAACTCTATTACACAGTGGGTGGCAGAGAGATGGAATAGACTGTCAGTGGGGAAGGGTAGTGAAGGTTCAATTGTGGTGTTCAAAAGGGAGAAACTTGAAAGGAAAGGATTTGCAGGTCTGTGGGGAGAGAGCAAGGAAACACGACCAGTCACATTGCTCTTGCATTGAGGAGAAATAAAGGACTGCAGATGCTGCAATCTAGATGAAAAATACAATGATGCTGGAGGAACTCAGCAGGCCAGGCAGCATCCGTGGAGAAAAGCAGGCGGGTCAACGTTTCGGGTCAGGACCCTTCTTCAGGACTGGAGATAGGAAAAGGGGAGGCCTAATATAGAGGAGGGAAAAGCAGAGCAGTGATAGGTGGACAAAAAAGGGGAGGCGGGGTGGGCACAGGTAGCCGCAGGTAAGAGATAGTGCTAGGCAGGTGTGGATGAGGAGGGGAGAGCAGATCCGCTGGGGGATGGGTCAACTAAGGAGAGACAGAGGGAAGAAAACATAGAAGAAAAGAGGCTAGCAAAGGGAAGAAGAGAAGCACAGGGTGGGGATTACCTAAAGTGGGAGAATTCAATGTTCATGCCGTCAGGCTGCAAGGTTCCAAGACAGAAAATGAGGTGCTGCTCCTCCAGTTTGCGCTTGGACTTCTCCTGGCAGTGGAGGAGGCCGAGGACTGACATATCTGTGATGGAGTGGGAGGGGGAGTTGAAGTGACTGGCAACGGGGAGATGCAGATCGCAGTTATGGACAGAGCGCAGGTGTTCTGCACAAAGGTCACCTAGTCTGCGCTTGGTCTCACTAATGTAGAGGAGGCCAATGTAGCTAGTACATGCTTGATGAGCCAGCTGGCCTTCCTACATTAGTACATTAGACAGTGTTTTAACAACAGACCAGTAATTTCATGGTGACTCTGACTGAAAATAGCCTTTTAATTTATGAAATAAAAACAGAAAACGCTGGAGAATCTCATCAAGTGGCAGAGGGATAAGGACCATGTGCAGGCAAAAGGGATTGGTGTAATTAGGCATCATTAGCTTAATTAGTTCAGCACAGCATCATGGGCCGAAGGGCCTGTTCCTGTGCTGTACTGTTCTCTGTCCTAAAGTCATAGAGAGATACAGCCCATCGAGTCTGCGGCAACCATCAACCAATCCAACATTAACATCATTTTTTTATTCTCCCCACATTCTCATCAACTCCTCCCAGATTCTACCATTCACCTACACACAAGAGGTAATTTACAGCGGCCAATTAACCTTCCGACCCGCACGTCTGTGGCATGTGGGAGGAAACCAGAGCACCCGGAGGAAACCCACACGGTCACAGGGAGACCCAAGGTTGGGATCGAACCCGGGTCTCCGCTGCTTGTGAGGCAGCGACTTTACCAGCTGCACCACTTTGCCACCTAGGCAATACTTCAGATTTCCAGTATCTGCAGTTCTGTGCCACAAACAATCCTGGGTTGAGCAGCATCTGTGGGGGCAGAATTCCTTTCCCCTACCGTCACCAACAATTCCCCCCCCCCCCCCCCCACAGATGCTGCTCGACCCACTGAGTTCCTCCAGCAGATTTCTGACTGCTCCAAGTCCCAGCATCTGCAGTCTCTTGTGTCTCCATCTACAGTTTTGATTTTCATTTTCATTTTTAATTTATGAACAAAATTTTTAAAATTAAATGGCCCGACACTGTGATCGGATCTGAACTTGTGCCTCTGGGTCGGGCAACTGGATGTCTATCCAGTAACACAGCACCGTGTTTCCTTATCCTGTGGGGGAACCTGACAATAAACAAATAAATGGCAGGTGCCTGACACCAGTGTGATACGGTTACCAGTTGCAGATGGCAACGGCACACACAAACTCTCACAGAACCAAAAGCCCAGAAGTTGCCAGGGCAGAGTCAGACTTTGGAGCTAATTCTGCTCTGGGTTGGCAGATGGTGTATTTTCTGCAGGTGAGACAGTGCGACAGTTTTCCTCCTTTCACCCTCTGCTCTTTTTCACTCTGCCTCTCCCCTCCCCCGCAGAATGGAATGCTGTCTTGTACAAAAATGCCAAGCCTTTCTACGCCAGCTGTCAAACTACCCAACTGTCAGAGGAAATATCAAACTGCAAACTCACATTATCATCACTGGGTGATTTCCCTGCTGCTTGTATTTTCCATCTTCACCGAGTTTCCACTCTCTTCTCCGTACCTATGCTCTCACACAATGTTTCCTCTGCAAAGTGGGCTGCCATCCATTTCACACGACTTCCCGAGACCACCTTCATCACCACTGACCCCTCACAGAATTGTGTGACATCTCATGCACGGTAGCACACTTGCCTCTGAATCGGAAGGTCGTGGGTTCAAGACCCACCATGGAGACTTACAGTCATAGAGTCACAGAGCTATACGGCACTGAAAACAGGCCCTTCGGCCCAACTCGCCTATGCTGAACAAGTTGCCCAACCAGCGCCTCTACCTCTTCAGAAGGTTGAGGAAATTCGGCATGTCCCTGTTGACCCTCACCAATTTTTATAGGTGCACCATAGAAAGCATCCTATCCAGATGCATCGTGGCTTGGTATGGCAACTGCTCTGCCCATGGCCGCAAGAAATTGCAGAGTTGTGGACACAGCCCAGCACATCACGGAAACCAGCCTCCCTCCATGGACTCTGTCTACACTTCTCACTGCTTCGGAAAAGCAGCCAACATAATCAAAGACCCCTCCTACCCCAGACACTATCTCTTCTCCTCCCTTCCTTCCGGCAGAAGATACAAAATTTTGAAAACATGCACCACCAGGCTCAAGAACAGCTTCCATCCCGCTGTTAGAAGACACTTGATCAGACTCTTGTACATTAAAGACAAAACTCTTGACCTCACAAACTACCTCATCAGGGCTCCTGCACCTTATTGTTTACCTGTGCTGCACCTTCTCTGTAACTGTAACACTATATTCTGCATTCTGTTATTCTTTTCCCTTGTACTACCTCAATGTACTTAAGTTTTGAAAGTATCTGTATGGATGGCTAGCAAAACTAAGTTTATCACTGTGTCTCAGTATACCTGAAAATAATAAAACAATTACCAAACCATTTCCCAGTCTTAGACACAAGCACTGCCAGGTTTGAGATGTTAACTTGCTCTCTCCGGTTTATGTATACAAAGTCCATGGGAGTTACTGAACATCCTCCACTCAATTGGTTTAAAAATGGGTTGGCCATTATCACATCGATGTTTGCGGGAGCTTGCTGTGTGAAAATTGGCTTCCAGTTTACCCAGATCACAACAGTGCTTATGTAAGTATTTAATTGACTATAAACCCGATTGAAACATCATGAGGGACTGTAGCAGTTCTGGAAGGTGGTTCACCACCACTTTCTCAAGGACAATTAGGTATGGGCATTGAATCCTGGCCTTGCTGCTAACACCCAGATCCCACAATTGAACAAATAAAAACAATATAAATGCAAGTCTTTCTTTTCTTTTAGTAAGCAAGAAAAACACAATCTGCTTTCACAACACACAAAAAGCTGGAGGAACTCAGGTGCTGCCTGACCCACTGAGTTGCTCCAGCTTTTTGTGCACCTGCAGTCTCTCGTGTCTACAATTTGCTTTCACATTGACCACTGAATGCAGCGGCTTTAGAAGAATTCTCGTCAATGCATAGGGTCCTATGGGAACGCGGAAATAGACCCTTCGGCCCAACTGGTCCATGCCGACCATAATGTCCACCAAGATAGTCCCATTTGCCTGCGTTTGGCCCATATCCCTCTAAACCTTTCCTATCCACGTACCTGTCCAAATGTCTTTTAAATGTTGTAATTGCCCCTGCCTCCACCACTTCCTCTGGCAGCTCATTCCATATGCGTGAAGAGTTTGCTCTTCAGGTCCCTTTTAAATCTTTCACCTCTCACCTTAAACCTATGCCCTCTAGTTTTTAGTTCCCCTTGCCTGGGAAAAAGACTATGTGCATTCACCCTATCTATGTCCCTCATGATTTTATACACTTCTATAAGGTGACCCCTCAATCTCTTATGCTCCAAAGAATTAAGACCTAGCCTGCCAACTTCTCCCTATAACTCAGGCCCTCGAGTCCTGGCAGCATCCTCGCAAATCTCATCCACACTCTTTCCAGTTTAATGATGTCTTTTCTATAACAGGGTGACCAAAACTGTACACAGTGCTCCATGTGTGGCTTCACCAATGTCTTGTACAACTGCAGCATAATGTCCCAACTCCTATACTCAATGCCCTAACTGATGAGAAGGGGAAAAGTGTAGGGGAATGGTATAGAAGGTGTGGTATGTTCACACTCCATACAAATCTCCCCCTAACCTCTTTACATTCCAACTGATCAGCAAACATTTCTATTTCCTACTCCCTTATGCATTTATCCACTTCCCTTAATTGCATCTGTGTATTTGTCTTAACCATTCCTAAGGTTTCCCATCCTAACTATTCTCTGGGTAAAGATGTTTCTCCTAAAATCCCTGTTGGATTTAAACTGCAAACAGAGACAATGCTATTTCAGACTAATTCCACTGTCAGTCAATCTTGCTGTGTGTGACTGAGGTTGAACTGAAATACGTAATTATGAGAGCATGGATAGAGTAGACAGCCAGTATTTTTTTTCCCAGGGTCGAGATGTCTAAAACTTGAGGGCATATATTTAAGGTTAGAGGGGAGAAGTTCGAAGGGGATGTGCGGGGAACGTTTTTTTTACACAGGGAGTGTTGGGTGCCTGGAATGCACTGTCAGGGGTGGTAGTGGAGGCAGATACAATAGAGGCATTTAAGAGGGTCTTAGATAGGCACATGAATATGCAGAGAATGGAGGAATATGGACCATGTGCAGGCAGAAGGGATTAGGTTAATTAGTTTGGCACAACATCGTGGGCCGAAGGGCCTGTTCCTGTGCTGTACTATTCTAATGTTTTACTAGTTATTAGAACACTATGTAACTCTCCTCCATTCCCTGCATTTCTGATGAAAACATCTTATTTAGATGCTGTAGTTTCTGCCAAAACTTTCCTCTGCCCTTTAAATGAACTATTTTCTTAGTGAATTGACATTGTTAGCTGTACAATCACTTCCAACTCACTGACTGGCAATTAACAGCCAACAAATATTCTGTAAGATTTACTGGGTGTTATCTTACACTGCAGCCTCTCTGACTAGTGGAAGTGTTTACCAAACACTTAGTAAGGACCTCTGTTACATATTTGCTCAGTTTTCAGTTTCCTGGAGAAAAGAGTTCAAGCCTGTTAAGTTTTCCTGGAAAGGAAAACCACCTAGTTATGATATGATCATTGTAAATCATCTGAAGGGCTCCTGTACCCCTTTCATATAATGTGACAACTAGGACTGCACAAAGAAAACTAGCCGTAGTTCAGTCAAGTCTATATAACTCCTTTTCCTTTCACCTCTCTCTCTTTTGAAGTGATTTTTTTAATAGCCCTACGAGCCAATGATTTATTTATCCCTTCAGTCCTGTGCCCCCATTCAGACTTATCATTACCCGAAGAAAATCCACCACCTTTAGAGAGAATGCATTTACATTTTTGTTTACATGCCATTTCAACTCCCCTTCCCATTCCCAAACGGACCTGTCAGTCTTCTGGTCTTCTCCACTGTCAGGGTGAAGTCACACACAAACTAGAAGAACACCACCTCATATTCTACCTGAGCAGCCTACAACCCAATGGTATGAACAGTGAATGTTCCAACTACTGCTCTTCTGCATTTATAGTAGTACCTTCTATCACACTCAGGATAAAGCAGGGCTCTCCACTAGCAATAAGTTCTTGTTTAGTACACCTTTTTGACAGGTCAGCCATGGTATTTTAGTGACAAACATCCCAGCTGACTATCTTAAATATTCGTCCTTGGCATGTGGACAAAGCTATCCTTCAGCCTCCACCCGACAGAAGGTCAGCCTTCTTCTTCAATCTAAGGTCACTAACTTTATACAGACAACAAAATACAAACTTCCGAAACATTTTTACTTAAACCTAGTATTTAAGGTACTGAGGTGGCCTCAAGCCCATGCTGGTGTTGATGTTCCAAACCAGCCTCATTATTCCCATTTTCATCTAATTGCATCAACACATCCGCTGCTCTTTCTCACCCACTTTACTCTTTAATATTTCTTTCCCTGGAAGACCATTTGCTTGTAAAAGTAACTGGAAATGTAAGGGTTAATAGTGTACAATTGTTATTGCTTTAACCACGGCGCGACTATACTTATGACTGCAGGATGTGCAGGTGCTTGGGAGTGCTTAAGGCATATATTGTTTTGCTAAAAGTTTGCTGTAAGCAACTGCCCAAGTATGTGCAGCTCCGCATGTAGGCATCTTTAGATTAAGTATAAAAGGAGGGACACAAACATGTAAATCTCTGAGTGGGGATCAGTACAGAGCTCGGGTTACACTGTTTACTCTTTCTCTGTATCCCTCACTCCCACTACTGTTAAATAATAAAGTGCTTATTGTACACTCCTTGGTTCTGCTGTCGTCTACTTTATTACAGCGTGGACTGACTTCCACAGCTACTTTAGTCGCTCTTACCTCCCCGGAGGTACATTCCTTTAAGGCCCAAACCCCAAAGTGATTCATCTGTGACTGACCACAAAAAATAAAAAAAGTATTATTATCAAAAGAAGAGGCTTGAAGAGTTGCCAGAAAGAAGAGTAGGTATGGGGATTGGTAGCATTTTGGAACTCGGCAGTGGAGAACTAAGAAACTGATAAAGAAAAGGCAAGACAGAATATGAGTGTATCCTGGTGAGTATGATAAGAACAGATCTACAAGCTGAATAAGACTAGTGAGGGGAAAGATGAGCCCCTTAAAGCGACTGGAGAATTTATAATCCAGAGGCTGAGAGGTGACCTTATGGAAGTGTAGAAAATAATGAGGGGCATAGATAGGGTGAGTGCACACTGTCTTTTTGCCAGGGTTGGGGAATCAAGAACTAGAGGGTATAGGTTTAAAGTGAGAGGGGAAAGATTTAACAGGAACTTGAGGGGCAACTTTTTTTACACAAAGGGTGGTATGTATGCGGAATGAGCTGCCACCGAGGCAGGTGCAATAACGAATTTTAAAAGACATTTGGACAGGCTGATAGAGAACAAAGAGAGAGCCAGTATAAAAAGGTGAGGGGAAGGGGTGGAGCAAGAGCCAGCAAATGATAGGTGAATCCAGGTGATGAGGAGGGGCGATAGACAGATGGAGGAGGGAAGAGTGGAAAGAGCGGCAGAATCTGGGAGGCGATGGGTGGAGGCGACAAAGGGCTGAAGACGATGGAATCCGACAGGGGAGGAAGTTGGAGCGTGGAATCAAGGGACGGAGGTCAGGAAGGCAGATGGGACCAGTGGGGAGGGGAACAAGTGGGAGGGGTGTGTGGGTAACGGGCAGAGGGAGTGGGTGGAGCAGGGGAAAGAAACAGGGTGATGGCGGGTCTGGGGTGGGTGTAGGAGGAACTGGGTAGATCAGGAGGAGAGAGAAAAGGACAGACGGGGAGTAGTTTACCAGAAGTTGGAGAAGTGGGAAGGGTTTGACTAATCCGCTGGAGTCCTTTGACTGGTAGAACAGATAAAGAGGAACCATTGGATGAGGTGTATTTGGACTCCCGGAAGGCTTTCAATAAGATCCTGCACTGGAATCGGCCAACAAGGTTAGAGCACATGGAATTGGGGGTAATATATGGATATCGATTGAGGATTAACTACTGCACAGAAAGCAAAGGGTGTGAATAAACAGATGCATCTCAGCTTGGTAGGTTGTAACTGGTAGGGTTCTGATGTTGGTACTTAAGCCCCAGTTATTCATGATCTATTTCAAATATTTGGCTGAGAATATGAAATGTCACATTTGCTGATGACCCTACACTCAGTAAGAAGCTTCAAGTGAATATTGACAAGCTGAGTGTGTGGGAGAGAACACGGCAGATGGAATATAATGCAGAAAAATGTGAGATCATCCACTGTGATGCACAAAATATTGTGCAGATTGGGTAGCGCTGATATTCAAAGGAATGTGGATGTGCTTGTACACAAGTCACTGAAAGCCAACAAGTTGGTGCAGCAAGTTTAGGAGGACAAATAAGACGTTAACCTTTATTACGAGAGGGTTTGATTAGAGGAAGAAGGAAGTCTTATTGCAATGGCACAGCGACTTGGTGAGACTGCACTTGGAGCAATTGTTTTAGTTCTCCTTATCTTAGAATGGCTATGTACCTTGGAGGGAATCCAGCGAAGATTCACCAGACTGGTTCTAGGCGTGGCAGGTTTGCATTACAAGGAGAGGTTGAATAGACTGGGACTGCATTCTTTAGAGTTTAGCAAGATGTGAGGAGATCTCATTGAAACTTGCAAAATTCTTACAGGGTTTAGCAGACTAGACGCAGGGAAGATATTTCCCCTGACTGAGAAGTCTAGGACCAGGGGCCACAGTTTGAGAACAAGGGTTAGGCTGTTTAGGTCCGAGATGAGGGGAGATTTCCTCACTTGGAAGGTAGTGAACCTTTGGAATTTTCTACCCTGGATTGGTGTAGAGACTCAGTCATTGAGTCCAATCAAAACAGACATCCATATGTTGCTGGACATTAAGGAAATCAACAGATATGGCATTGATGCTGGAAAATGGTGCTGAGGAAGGAGGTTAGCCACAATCTTATAGGGTTAAAGGGCTGGACTCCTGCTCCTGTTCCTTCGATCTTATGTTCAGAGCAGACCAGTTGCTGTCATATAAACCAAGAGATGCTAAATTATCTCCAGTATGGCTTACCTGCCTTTTTCCAGATGTCATCGGGGACGTACCCAGCTGATGGCCGGTGAGTGATCTCCCGAAGAAGCTCTGCCGAGACACAAATCAACTTAAAGTAAATGGAAGCCCATTTCCTGGGGGGATCCATTCCTTCACTGGAGGAGACTCCAATGCAGGCAGAGATAATGAGTTGAACCCCATGCCCCAGCGAACAATTATATCGGAGGCTCAAAGAGATCTCTTTCCTCAGGCGATGAAAAGACAATGAGAAGGACTATCTAGGACTAGGGGCCACAGTGGTGCAGCTAGTAGAACTGCTCTCTTATAGCCCCAGAAACCTGGGTTCAATCCTGACCTTGGGCGCTGTCTGTGTGGAGTTTGCATGTTCTCCCGGTGACCATGTGGGTTTCCTCCCACATCCCAAAGACGTGTGCACTTTGGTCAAGGAGAAATGGGCAAGTCAAAGGAGATTTAAAGAAACAATCAATCTGCTGGAGGAACTCAGCGGGTCAAGCAGCATCTGTGGGGGGAAAGGAATTATTGACATTTCAGGTGGAAACCCTGCATCAGGTCTAAGAGTGGAGAGGGGAGATGGCCAGTATAAGGTGGAGAGGGGGAGCAGTAAGACAAGGGCCAGAGGTGATTGGCGGACTGAGGGTGAGGGGGGAGGGGAGGTGAAAGACGATGGGCAGATCAAGCCAGCTAGGGAAGAGGGAGAGGTGGAGTTCCACCAATCACCTCAGCTCCCTGTCTCACCAAGCCCCCTTCTCCTTTTTATACCGGCCATCTCTCCTCTCTACTCTCAGCCCTGATGCAGGGTTTCGACCCGAAACATCGACAATCCCTTTCCGCCCACAGAGGCAGCTCAACCTGCTGAGTTCCTCCAGCAGATTGTTTGTTGCTCCAGATTCCAACATTGGCAGTCTCTTGTGTCTCCAGAGGAGATTGAGAGCTTGGTCAAAGTGGCTAGTTTTTAAAAAGAGATCCTAGAGAGTAGGATTTGGAGAGGGAAACTCAGACTGTGGGTATTATGAGGTTGTGAGCAGAGTCACCAGTCTTGGGGTTGTAGGTGGACAAGCAGCTGGAATCAGTAAAGATGCAGGGTTTTAGCAGAGTTGGCGGCAGATTATAAAGAAAGGGAGAAATAAGACCAGTCATGGTTTTAAAAACAGGAATGGGGATTCAGTGACATGCAAAGGTAAGTGAGGCAAGGATAATTGGTGAGTGAACTGTTGCAGAAACCTTGAAGTCCTGCTGGTGGTGCATCTAACCTGGTCATGCACCTCAGGGGTTTGTGGGGTCAGACCCCTCTCGCAGTGTAGTACATTACCAAAGGCATGCTGCACTGTCAGAGTTACCATCTTTTAGCATACTTCAAACACTGTGAAGGTACAGTGGTGCAGCTAGTAGAGCTGCTGTCTTACAGCCCCAGGAACCTGGGTTCAATCCTGACCTCGGGCCCTGTCTGTGTGGAGTATGCACATTCGCCCCGTGACCACGTGGGTTTCCTCCCACATCCCAAAGACGTGTGGACTGGTAAATTAATTGGCCGTGATAAGTTGCTCCCAGTGTGTTGATGAGAGATAGAATCTTGGGGGAGTTTGATGACTACATGGGGAGAGTAGAAAATGGGATAATGTTGAATTGGTGTACATGGGTGTTTGATTGTTAATGTGGACCGTTGGTTGCTGAAGGGCCTGTTTCTGGGCTGAATCTCTCTCTGACTCTACAGCCCTATGACAGACAGCAGCTACTCCCCTAGACAGAAGTAGAAGTTTCCATGGGACTATCCTGAAGATGGGCAAGGAAGATGTTTCTGGTACCTAGCACATAAGCACCCCTAGATCAACAAAAGAAACCCCTGATGATCTGTTCAACTTCCTGTTGCTAGTTGTGGGATCTTCCTGTATGTAAATTAGCTGCACTGCTTTACATTAGAATGATTGCATTTCGGAAGCATATAACAAGTTCCGCGGAGCTTTTGAAAGGCAATATGTAAATGCAAATCTCTTTCTTCAGTTCAGACAAATGGAACGGCTGCTCATAAGCATTGTCAAGCTACCTGCATGAGGCAAGACAGGGAAGGGAACTAAACCAGTCTCGGTGACTTGGCTGCCAAGGACAATGAGCAACAGAGCCATCCAGACAGCAGGCCACCATTTTGTGCTGAGTCAACTGACTTTGGGTGCTGTCACAAAATGGTTGCCAGCTGTTGGCCTCAGTGCACCTGGTGTAGGGTGGGGGTAGGTCACGGGAGGATGGGGATGGAAGACCAGGGCGGGATGAAGCCTGGATGCACTGCCCCACACCGCCAAGTGACCCATCAGCAAGCAAGGCCCAGAGGGGCAACTGGACGAGGAGCCCCAGAGCGACCATCAATCCTTGGAATGTTGCCCCAGGATGAGTCAGGGGGCTTGGGGAGAGAGTCAGGCAGAAACCTGGCAACTGGGGTAGGGTGGGGTGGGGGGGGGGTGGGAGAGACTGTGGGGTGGCTGGTGTGTGAACTGAAGTTACATGGAGGCAGACCAAGAACAGCTTCCCGCTGCACCCAAGCGCTCTACACCATGAGGTTCCTCATGGTAGGCTCGTTCAGAAAGTCATGAGGTATGGGATCCATGGAAAATTGGCTGTGTGGATTTGAAATTGGCTTGCCCACAGAAGGCAGAGGGTGGCTGTAGAAGGGAGTATTCGACCTGGAGGTCGGTGAGTAGTCGTGTTCTGCAGGGATCTGTTCTGGGACCCCTGCTCTTTGTGGTTTTTATAAATGATTTGGATGAGGCAGTGGAGGGCTGGGTTAGTAAGTTTCCAGATGACACGAAGGTTGGTGGTTTAGTAGATAGTGAAGAAGGTTGGCGTAGATTTAGACAGGATGCAAAGCTGGGTGGAGAAGTGGCAGATGGAGTTCAATCTGGAGAAGTGTGAAGTGATACACTTTGGAAGAACGAACTTGAAGGCCGAGTACATGGTTAATAGCAGGATTCTTAGCAGTGTGCAGGAACAGAGATCTTGGGGTCCAAGTACATAGATCCCTCAAAGTTGCCTCACAAGTGGATATGGCAGTTAAGAAGGCGTATGGTGTGCTGGCCTCATTAGCTGGGGGATTGAGTTCAAGAGCTGCGAGGTAATGTTGTAGCTCGGTAAGACTCTGGTTAGACCACACTTGGAATATTGTGTTCAGTTCTGGTCACATCATTATAGGAAGGATGTCGAGGCTTTGGAGAGGGTGCAGAGGAGATTTACAAGGATGCTACCTGGGTTGGAGAGCATGTCTTATGAGGAGAGGTTGAGCGAGTTGGGGCTTTTCTCTTTGGAACGACGGAGGATGAGAGGAGATGTGATAGAGGTATATAAGATTATGAGAGGCGTGGACAGCCAGCATCTTTTCCCCAGGGTGGCAATGGCCAATACTAGAGGTCACCTGTTTAAGGTGTGTGGAGGAAAGTTCAGGGGATATGTCAGAGGTAGGTTTTTTTTTTACAGAGAGTGGTGTGTGCCTGGAATGCACTGCCAGGGGTGGTGGTCGGGGCTGATACAATAGGGTCATTTAAGAAACTATTAGATAGGCACATGGATGAAAGGAAAATAGAGGGTTATGGGAGGTGAAGTAGAGAGGGGGATAGATTGAATGGGGGTAAGGTTTATATAGGTCAGCACAACATCATGGGCCGAAGGGCCCGTACTGTGCTGTACTGTTCTATGTTCAAGGAGGCAGCACTTATACCATCGCTGATTAGCACCAGAGAAAACTACCTAGAGGGCATCTTCTTCCCTGGTATTAAAATCCCTCAGCCTGATAAGTATAAAAAAACTTCAAAGTAATTTGAAGAGGGTTCAAAGGAAAAGCGTAATCGTGGAAAAGCCCTTAATCCTGGTGCAGAAACACAATCCACGGCCAATTATTCACGCTCTGGGTGGCCATTTTACACTTGCAGGACAGGCAATAGCAAACCAGCAGCATGCTTTACATCCAATCTCAAGTGTTGCACTGAGTCATACAGCCGGGAAACAGGCCCTTCAGCCCACCGAGTCCATGACTATCATTAAGCACCCATTTATAGTCATCCTATTTTATTCTCCCCACATTCCCATCAATTCCCTCCAGATCCAAGATATCTTTATTAGTCACATATACATCGAAACAACCAGTGAAATGCATCTTTTGTGTAGACTATTCTGGGGGCAGCCCGCAAGTGTTGCCACGCTTCCGGCGCCAACATAGCATGCCCACAACTTCCTAACCCGTACGTCATTGGAACCATAGAACCATACAGCACAAAACAGGCCCTTCGGCCCACCGTGTCGTGCCGTCCATCAGACCACCCTCACACTACCTAACCCCCTCCTCCCGCATATCCCTCTATCTCACGTTCCTCCATATGCCTATCCAACAAGCTCTTGAACCTGTTCAATGTATCTGCCTCCACCACCATCCCAGGCAGTGCATTCCATGCACCAACCACTCTTTGGGTGAAAAACCTCCCTCTGACATATCCCCTGAACCTCCCACCCATAACCTTAAAGCCATGACCTCTCGTCTTGAGCATTGGTGCCCTGGGAAGGAGGCGCTGACTGTCTACTCTATCTATTCCTCTCAATATTTTATATACCTCTATCATGTCTCCTCTCATCCTCCTCCTTTCCAGTGATAAAGCCCTAGCACCTTAAGCCTCTCCTCATATTCAATACTCTCCAATCCAGGCAGCATCCTGGTAAATCTCCTCTGCACCCTCTCCAATGCCTCCACATCCTTCCTATAATGAGGCGACCAGAACTGAACACAGTACTCTAAATGTGGCCTAACTAGAGTTTTGTAAAGCTGCATCATAACCTCGCGGCTCTTAAACTCAATCCCACGACTTATGAAAGCCAACATCCCATTGGCCTTCTTAACTGCTCTCTCCACCTGTGAGGCAACTTTCAACGAACTGTGAATATGAACCCCCAGATCCCTCTGCTCCTCCACACTGCCAAGTACCTTGCCGTTTACCCTGAAAAGTGTACCACCTCACACTTCTCCGGATTGAACTCCATCTGCCACTTGTCAGCCCAGCTCTGCATCCTATCAATATCCCTCTGTAAGCTCCGACAGCCCTCCACACTATCCACAACACTGCCTATCTTAGTGTCGTCCGCAAATTTACTAACCCAGCCCTCCACCCCCTCATCTAAGTCATCTATAAATATCACAAAAAGTAGAGGTCCCAGAACCGATCCCTGCGGGACACCACTAGTCTGCCTTCCAATCCGAGGGCACTCCTTCCACCACAACCCTCTGCTTTCTACATGCAAGCCAATTCCTAATCCACAAAGCCAAGCTTCCTTGGATCCCTTGGCCTCTGACCTTCTGAAGAAGCCTACCATGAGGAACCTTATCAAATGCCTTACTAAAATCTATGTAAACCACATCCACCACACTGCCCTCATCAATGTGGGAGGAATGTGGGAGGAAACTGGAGCACCCGGAGGAAACCCATGCAGTCACAGGGAGAACGTACAAACTCCTTACAGACAGCGGCCAGAATAGAACCCAGGTCGCTGGCGCTGTAACAGCGTTACGCTAACCACTACGCTACCGTGCCTGCCCAACCACTCACCTACACACTAGGGACAATTTACAGCGGCCGATTAACCAACCCACCCAGACGGATCCCAGGGAAAAGTGCAAACTCTACACAGTCAGAATTGAACCAGCGTCACTAGAACAATGAGGCAGCAGCTCTGCTAGCTGCACCACTCTACCAGCCCTCTTTTCCAGCTTTTATTTTCATCAGTTTGCTATCAGAGTTTACAGAGGGCACCTGCTTCTCTCTCTCTTTTGACACTGAGGATACAGATCAACATCGTTCCTCTTTATGCCAGCCAGTATGAGCGAACAGAGTGAATGCTGTAGCCTGCTCACCAGACTGAATGGCGTCCACATTGCCGGGGCTAAGCTGTCGGAGGTGAGTGCTGCTGCCCTTTCGCACATCCTCGGTGTCATTATAACGCCTCATCCAGTAGTTTAGCTCTTCTCGGTCTGCCTCCTGGCAGCGACAGAGGACGGCCAGCGAGCGCCGGGTCTTCTCCACCATGTCCATGATGCAGTTCAGGAGCTGGAAGTAAACAGAATGCTTTCGTTCCTATGTGACCGACCTCCAACGGCTGCACCTTGAAACAACAACATCCAGTGGGGACTCCCAACACCTCCCAATCGGAAACCAGGCGTTTATGGGGACAAGTCCCAGACTGCCAGCCAATAGGAACAAGTGTGGAGATTGACCGTAACCACCCCCAAACACAAATTGGTGGGACACGAATATAGTCATAGAGCACAAAAAACGGGCCTTTCAGCCTAACTGGTCCATGCCGACCAAGATTCCCATCTAAGGTGGTCCCATCTGCCTGCATTTGGCCCATATCCCTCTAAACCTTTCCTAACCATGTACCTGTCCAAATACCTTTCAAATGTTAATGTACCTACCTCAACCACTTCCTCTGGCATCTCATTCTGTATACTGACTACCCTCTGGATGAAAACATTTCCCATCAGGTTCCTATTAAATCTCTCCCCCATCTCACCTTAAACCTAGGCCCTCTAGTTCTTGATTCCCCCTGAGAAAGAGACTGTGTGCATTCACCCTATCTATGCCCCTCATGATTTGAGCATGTACAATCCAATTTCCTGCTTTATAAACAAAATATTACAAATGGTGGAAATCTGAAATAAAAATTCATGAGGATATTACCAGGATTGGAGGGCTTGAGTTATAAGGAGAGGATGGATAGGCTGGGACTTCTTTGCCTGTTGCGTAGGAGGCTGAGGGGTGACATTATAGAGGTTTATAAAATCATGAGGGGGATAGATAAGGTGACTACACACAGTCTTTTTCCCTGGTTAGAGAGTCTAAAACTAGAGGGCATAGGCTTAAGATGAGAAGGGAAAGAGTTAAAAGGGACCTGAGGGGCAACATTTTCAGACAGAGGGTGGTGGGTAGATGGAACGAGCTGCCAGAAGTAGTGGTTGAGGTGGGTACAACTACAACGTTAAAAGACATTTGGATTGGGATTGCAGAACGCAGACAAGGTGACCGTTTCGCAGAACACTTGCGCTCTGTCCGTAACCGCGATCTGCATCTCCCCGTTGCCAGTCACTTCAGCTCCCCCTCCCGCACTATCACTGATATGTCAGTCCTCGGCCTCCTCCACTGCCAGGGGAATTCCAAGCGCAAACTGGAGGAACAGCACCTCATTTTCCGTCTTGGAACCTTGCAGCCCAACAGCATGAACACTGAATTCTCCCACTTTAAGTAATCCCCACACCCCTTCCCCACCCCCCCCCCACCCCACCCCACCCTGCTTCGTCTCTTATTCCCTTTCCTAGCCTCTTTTTTTTCGTTTCTCTCCTTACCTTTGACCCATCCCCCGGTGGATCTGCTCTCCTCTCCTCCCCTGCACCTGCCTATCACCATCTCTTACCTGCATCTACTTATCACCACCCTGTGCCCACCCTGCCTCCCCTCTTTTGTCCACCTATCACTGCTCTGTTTTTCCTCCTATATATTGGGCTTCCCCTTTTCCTATCTTCAGTCCTGACCCGAAACACTGACCGCCTGCTTTCCTCCACGGATGCTGCCTGGCCTGCTGAGTTCCTCCAGCATCATCGTGTTTTTCATCTAGATTCCAGCATCTGCAGTCCTTTATTTCTTTGGATTGGAAAGTTTAGAGGGATGTGGGCCAAACACAGGGTAATGGGACTGTCTCAAGTAGACAGCTCGGAAGGCATGGACGAGTTAGTCTGAAGGGCCTGTTTCCCTGCTGTATAACTCTACGACTCTAAAAACAGAAAATGCTGGAAATAATCAGCATCTGTAGAGAGAGAAACAGTCAATATTTCAGGTCCAAATAAATCAGAAGTTCTGAGGAGACATCATAGACCTGAAACCTAACTCCCTCTACAGATGCTGCCTGACCAATTGAGTATTTCTAGCATTTTCAGTTTTCAGTTCCAATCTCCCCCCTCTTTTGAAACTTGTTGGATGAAATAGAAAGCTTCCATTGTCGTAATGAACACTGAGTTTAAAAACATAAAAGAAACATTTAAGATTATGTAGAAAAATCTTGAACATTCTTCCTTCTGTCAATTGTGCTACGAACTACAATAGCCAAACTCCCAGTTACTCAAACTCCTCAGGGTTTTGTTCCATCTCAATCTGTAACTTCAGCCCATTATGACACCCTACCCACAAGTGAGGACACTTTGGCAGATTCCTCTGCAGTTACAGAGCATATCAGGACAGGGAACATTTAGCTTAAATTGCCTGCATCTAAATGGGTCAAACTTCAGTAGAACCATTTGTGAATCAGAAGGTTATGGAAGAGAGTAAATAGGACAAGAGGTAAATTGCTGAGGTCCACAGAAACGGATCATTTAACAGGCACAGGGCAAGTTGATAAGGTGGTTTGTAGATGGAGGCACTGAATGTAAAAGAAAGAATTCACCCCAGAACATCACAAATCCCTGATTAATTGCCGGCTGGACTAATGTGAGAGGAGGTAAAGGTCTTGGAAAAAGTATCCAAACAGTTTAGAAGAATGCTTTCAAGTACCTTGCAAAGCAACTACCTCTACCACTTAGAAGGTCAAGGGCAGGAATACGACCCCCCCCAGTTCACACACCATCCTGATATTTACCATCCCTTCATCATTGCTGGGTCTACATCCTGGAACTCTTTCTACACAGCACCGTGGGAATACCCCTACCTGAAAGGACAGCAGTGGTTTAAGAAAGTGCCTCACCACCACCTTCTGAAAGAAAATTAGGAATAGACAATAAATGCTGGCATTGCCCACAATACCCTGATCCTGTAACTTCACTAAACAAATGTAACCAGGGCCAAGAACTTGCTCTGTAGCTATAACACTATATTCTGCATTCTGCTTCTCCTTTTTACTACTGTACTTATGTATGGAATAATCTATCTGAATGGCACGCAAACAAAAGCTTTTCGCTGTACATCGGTGAGACCCGACGCTGATTGGGTGACCGCTTCGTCGAGCAATTTCGCTCCGTCCATCGCGACAGCCAGGACCTCCTGGTGGCCATCCACTTCAATTCCACATCCCACTCTCACACTGACATGTCCATCCACAGCCTCCTTTACTGCCACGTTGAGACCAGATGCAGGTTGGAGGAACAACACCTCATATTCTGTCTTGGGAGTCTCCAACCTGATGACCTTAACATCGATTTCTCTAAATTCCAGTAACCCCTCCCCTTCATTTTCTTCCCCCCCCCCCCCAACTCCTTTGCCTTCCCTTATTCCTGTGGCTCCCTTTCTCCGCATTGATGACCTGCCCATCTCCTCTCCTCCCCTCCCCCATCCTTTATTCCATGGTCCACTGTCCTCTCCCACCGGATTCCTTCTTCTTCAGCCCTTTGCCTCTTTTACCTATCACCTCTCAGCTTATTACATCTTCTCCCCCTACCACACCCACTTACCACCCCCCTTTCACCTGGACTCACCCATCCCCTGCCTGCTTGTGCTCCTCCCCCTCCCCCACTTTCTTATTCTGGCTTCTGCCCTCTTCCTTTCCAGTCCTGATGAAGGGTTTCGGCCTGAGACGTCGACTGTTTATTTCCCTCCATGGATGCTGCCTGACCCGCTGAGTTCCTCCAGCACTTTTTGTGTATTGCTCCAGATTCCAGCATCTGCAGAATTTCTTGTGTCAATGAATCTTGGTACATGCAATTCTAGAAAAGCTGGGAATGTTCTCCTTGGAGCAGAGGGCATTAAGACATAATCTAATCGAGCTTTTTAAGATGATGAGAAGTTTTTGATGGAGACAAAGCATTTCCTCGAACAATCAAAAGAAAGAAAATGTACAATTGTTGTAAAAAGGTCTAGATAAGTAATGATAACTGTTCCCATTTAGAAAGGGGTCAGGATCATAAATGCCCTTCCTGAACAGGTTAAAACTGCTTCCGTCAATAATTGTAAGCAAAAGTTTGGTTGGCCCATGTGGTTAAGTCATGGATAAAAAGCAGGGCTGGCATAGGCAAGATGGGTTAAACAGTCTCCTTCTATTATTCTTTGACAGCAGGAGAACTGAGGACCTACATGATCCAAATGCTTCCATTCTTCAGCCCACTCCCGATCAGTCAGTCGATGATCGATCATTTCCTCCTGATACACCCCACGGGATCCTGCTGCAAAATAACCAAAAGGAGGAAAAGAAATGTTTGAGGCTTGAAAATGGCATTTATAAGAATTGCTTGAGTTTTTTTGCAAAAAAGGGCTTGCCAACCCCTTGAAGGGTTTGGCAGAAGCTTTAGAAAGAGACATCCAGTGAGTTAAGTATATAACTTGACAGGCCAGTGAGATAAGAAGTGATGAATAGATACCAGAAAGTGCAAACGTTAACAACATATGCACTGCCAACAAACTCTGCTTTCCTTTGAGGTACGCTTTATCTTGCAAAACATTAATGTTTGGCATGACAAAAGTAAATGTCTGTGAAGGGGATCCTGCTATCTGCACCTCTTAAATTTTATTTTAAAATCCACTTTCTCCCATGTTTGTTTAACTGGTCCAGTGTGTCTGTCTGTGAGATGAATTGACAGGGTTTCTCTAAGGAACCTCACACCCAGTAGGGCTGCCATACTAAAGCCAGTCACCGCTGCGGTAGTTCCCTGGTACCTCGTCCAGGAGAACCTCCTTCAGACACGAGCCTGGTGAAGCAGAAGATATCAGTTGTTGTGTGAGGAGGGCAGAGAGCGTCCCAGGTGAGGGGACCCTGTTCCGAGCCTACGCTCTTCACGAAGGCCATTGGAAAACCAAGCTGATGGCTTTTCCTCTCTCTCTCTTCAAAACCAACATCACTGATGCCAGTGAGAGCTCTCCAGCCTGACAGAATTAGCTCAACGGGTAGCCCTCTCAGCTTCACATCATAAGATGGTGGGTTTGAGTCTCCATCGAGACAACTCTAGGTTGGAACCCTAGCCCCAGTACTGAAGGAGTGCCTCACTGTTGTCTTAAGGCCCTGTTGCATAAGGTACCCCTTGGCTATAATTGGTGGAGTGCTTCCATTATGCTGGACAATATAAGACAAGATTTCTTCAGTAGTCACATGTACATCGAAACACACAGCGAAATGCATCTTTTGCGTAGAGTGTTCTGGGGGCAGCCCGCAAGTGTCGCCACGCTTCCGGCGCCAACATAGCATGCCCACAACTTCCTAACCCGTACGTCTTTGGAATGTGGGAGGAAACCGGAGCATCCAGAGGAAACCCACGCAGACAGAGGGAGAACGTACAAACTCCTTACAGACAGTGACGGGAATTGAACCTGGGTCGCTGGTGCTGTAATAGCGTTATGCTAACCGCTACACTACCGTGCCTGCCCGTCAAACCCTCAATCATTATTACAATAAGGGAGTTATGGCTGGTTGGTCACACTAAATGCTCTATATTGTGGAGGCAATGCCCTGTACACTACAAAATTCATTCTGTTGGCCTCAACGAAGAGAATTTTGGAGGGAAGAGTAGAACATACTGACACCATCATACAGCGTGTTCAACTGCTCTGCCAGGCGATGTATTCCTAGGCAAGATGATCTCAACGGAGTTTGTGGGATCTTGCTGTGCACACATTAGCTGTTGCTTTTCTTACCTTTCTGGCTCCACGGGGCTTTGGGAGCTCCTGGAGCCAAGAAATGTGCTTTATAAACGTGTGTCCTTTCCCTCCAATTAACCCACATTGCAACAGAGGCTCTCTCCACAGCTACCCTCGGCACTGATGGTAGGGATAGCTGCTGCTAGCAGAGCCCTGACACCCGAACCACTCACCATGATGTCTGTGCCGGTCCCTGTACTCAGGAAGTCTCTGTGGGTCTCTGTACAGGTGGCTCATGGCCACGTCATCCAGGCTGTAGTGCTGCAGAGGGGGAGGAGTTGGGTGCAGTTGGCCGTTGGGTGGGGGTGGTAAGCTGACGCTTGGGCTGTGGCGCTGGGCGGGGCTGATCGTACATACTCGCTTGGCCGGAGGGTCGCGGTCAAAGCCATTTTCTTTATTCCTGAGGGAATAACATCACAGTGAATAAGCATAGCTTTCAGGAGGAAGAAACACCGTCGACAAACAAGACAGATATTGGCCGGGAAGAACATTCATTGCCCTTCACGGTACCCCGAGAAAGAGGCGAGACCTCAGCTTCACATCTTATCTGAAAGACAGCACCTCCCACAGTGCAGCACTCCCTCGGTACCACAGAGGAGGTTGGCATGTGATAGGTGGACAAAAGAGGGAAGGCGAGGTGGGCACAGGGTGGCGATAGGTAGATGCAGGTGAGAGATAGCGATAGGCAGGTGCGGGGGAGGTGGGGAGAGTAGATCCACCGGGGGACGGGTCAACAGTACGGAGAGAAAGGGCAGGCAGACAGGATTAGCTTGGATTGGCACTGACTGCATGTGCCAAAGGCTGGTTCTTGTGCTGTACTGTTCTATATTCTATTTTCCCTCAGTTGAGGGGTCGAGAAAACAGTGATAGAAGAAGTAGAGGGGAGATGAGGGAAAAAAGTGCACAGCCAGGAGCAGTGGATGGTAGGGACAGAACCCTCCACCAGATTTCAAAAGTGCCTGGATGTGTACTTGCAGAGCTGTGACTGACAGCTCTGGGCCCAGTGCTGGGATTGGGTTAGGCAGTTCCTTTGTGACTGGTATGGAAAGGATGGGCTGAACCTTCTTCTGACCATCCCACTTTATTTCAGTCCAGATGAAGGGTCTCGACCCGAAACATCGACTGTCCATTTCCCTCCACAGATGCTGCCTGAGTTCCTCCAGCGCTTTGTGTGTGGCTCCAGATTCCAACGTCTGCAGTCTCTCTTGTGTCTCTACTTTATTTCTTGATGGTTTGTCCTTTGGTAAACTTCCTGCAGCACTGTGAATGACCTCAGAATCATAGATCACAGGGGGTTGGGCGAACAAGTGCATGTGGTTGGGAAGTAGAAGCTGAAGATACTTTGGGATGAATTGGTACATTACAAGTGCTATATAAGTGCAGGTTCTTGTTGCTGTTGAGCAGATAGCTTAGTACCTTGAGCGATTCAACTCCATTATCTTTGAACAATACAGATGGAGGCTATTTGGCCCATTGAGTCCATGCCAGCTCCAAGGAAAGCAATCCCATTAGTCCCATTCCCCCCTCCCTATTTCCCTGTACCTCTGCAATACATCCTCCCTCATGCATGCCCATCAACTTGCCTTTGATTATTCAAGCCATTAACCAAGAGATATTTTACAAAAGTCAATTCACCCTTATAGAGATGTATAAAATCATGAGGGGCAAAGGTAAGACCATATGACCACAAGACATAGGTGCAGAATTAGGCCATTCAGCCCATCGAGTCTGCTCTGCCATTCAATCATGGCTGATTTATTTTTCCCTCTCAACCCCATTCTTCTGCCTTCTCCCTGTAACTTTTGACACCCTTACTGATCAAGAACCTATCAACCTCCACTTTAAATATCCCCAAAGACTGGGCCTCCACAGCCATCTGTGGCAATGAATTCCACAGATTCACTACCCTCTGGCTAAAGAAATTCCTCCTCATCTCTGTTCTAAAGGAACATCCTTCTATTCTGAGACTGTGCCCTCTGGTCCTAGACTCTCCCACTACTGGAAACACCCTCTCCACGTCCACTCTATCCAGGCCTTTCAATATTCGGTAGGTTTCAATAAGATCCCTCCTCATTCTTTTAAACTCCAACGAGTACAGGCCCATAGCCATCAAAAGCTCCTCATACGTTAACCCTTTCACCCCCGGGATCATTCTTGTAAACCTCCTCTGGACCGTCTCTAACACCAACATATCCTTCCTTAGATATGGGGCCCAAAACTGCTCACAATACTCCAAATGTGGTCTGACGAATGCCTTATAAAGTCTCAGCATTACATCCTTGCTTTTATATTCTAGTCCTCGCAAAACGAATCCTAACATTGCATTTGCCTTCCTTACTACTGACTCAACCTTCAAGCTAACCCTTAGGGAATCCTGCACTAGGACTCCCAAATCCCTTAGCACTTCCGATTTCGGAATTCTCTCCCTGTTTAGAAAATAGTCTACACCTTTATTCCTTCTGCCAAAGTGCATGACCTTACACTTCCCTACGCTGTATTCCATCTGCCACTGGAAGTGTGGCACCAGAAGCCTGGCAACACTTGCGGGCTGCCTCCAGAACACTACGCACTGTGTGTTTCGATGTACATGTGACTAATAAAGATCTTATCTTACTATCTTATCACTTCTTTGTCCATTCTCCCAACCTGTCCAAGTCCTTCTGCAGACTTCCTGCTTCCTCAACACCACCTGCCCCTCCACCTATCTTTGTATCATCCGCAAACTTGGCCACAAAGCCATCAATTCCATCATCCAGATCATTAACATATAACATGAAAAGCAGTGGACCCAACACCAACCCTTGCGGAACACCACTAGTCACCAGCAGCCAACCACAAAAGGCCCCCTTTATTCCCACACTTTGCCTTCTGCCAGTCAGCCAATCTTCTATCCATGCTAGTACCTTTCCTGTAATACCATGGGCTCCTATCTTGTTTAGCAGCCTCATGTGTGGCACCTCCTCAAAGGCCTTCTGAAAATCCAAGTAAACAACATCCACTGACTCTTGAGAAACAAAGGACTGCAGATGCTGGAATCTAGATGAAATACATGATGGTGCTGGAGGAACTCAGCAGGCCAGGCAGCATCCGTAGAGAAAAGCAGGCAGTCAAATCCTGTCTATATCCTTCCATTCCCTGCCTGCCTAAATGCCTCGTAAACATTGCTATCGTAATAGGTCCTTCCCAATTATTCTATCAACATCCCTTCTAATTCTATGCAAACTCCTGCCACCCCAGCAAACCTCTGCTGTTCCAAAGAGAACAACCCCAGTCTGTCCAAACTTTCCTCATCACAACATCCTTGTAAACCTCCTCTGCACTGTATCCAGGCCAGGATCCATGGCTGAGACCTATCCCTAACCTTACCATCCAATATTCCGGAATCCAAATACTAAGTTCAGGGTGAAGTTCAGGGATCACTCCTACTGCATTAATGAACTTGCACCAAGAGGCCTCTTAAACGCCTCAGTAAGTATGACTCAATATTTAGCCCCAGCCGAGTGATTCACCACTCCTGCTTCAACATTCATTGTTATGATAAAAGCTGGCTTGTCCAATTTTGGTGAGCAATTTTTTCTGGCATTTTTATTCTGTAATCTTATTGGAATGTCAAACACTCCTCCCCCCCACTCGCCCCAGCTCAGCCCCCAGGAACTCTGCTTTTTGGTACTTGGCTAAAAGGTGCTTGGATCAGATCCAGTCTCACTGAATTCTCTCATCAGCTGAGGCAAGTATAAACTGCATCACTTAAGGTTTCCCTGTAGCAGGTTGGCAACACAGACTGTTACATACTTGGCTGAACCAAAGGCAGATAAGGTGTTCCAAAAATGAAATGTCCATTTACATGCTCCAGAACATTTCCTATCAAATGGTTATCCATCTTAGTAAATATCTAGAAGAGGAAGCCCAGAGATAGTGAGACGGATGACATACAGCCATGTTTTCCTTTCTTTGTCAAGAGTGACAGACATGTCCTTTCCAAGTTATGACAGGGTTCTGTTCCTGTGAACAAGTCGGAAATGCGGCCTCCAGCCCAGTTCCCACACGGCAGAAGATGCCTGCAGCCCCTCAGTAGCCAGCAAATCCATCCTGATGGTCTCCTAAACGATCGCCTGTATGTGAGGGCTGTACATAAGCTGGGCGTCCGAAACCTTGGGAGGAACTGCACTCCACTTATTGGCTGAGACATCAAACACAAGAGCAGGGAACATTGTCCTTTAGCCTTCAGGTTTCACCCAAAGCTCTGAGCTACATTGCCCCACATTTAATGTGTCGCTTGTGTCTTCTCTCTTTCTAACTGCCCTCATTAATATATTAGCCACAGCAGGTCAGGCAGCATCCGTCAACGTTTCAGGTCAAGACCCTTCATCTGGACTGAAAGGTAGCAGGGAGATAGCCTGTGTAAAGTGGAGGAGGGAAAGGGTGGGGAAGAGCTGGCAGGTGACAGGTGGATCCAGGTGAGGAGAGGTGACAGGCAGATAGGGGAGGGGAGAGTGGGAACAGTGCCAGAAGTTGGGAGGTGATTGGTGGAGGCAACAGAGGGCTGCAGATGATGGAATCTGATGTTCTGAGCATTGAATTCTCCAATTTCTGGTAAACTGCCTCCCCTGCCCCCTTTCTCCCTTCTCCTGATCTACCCCGTTCCTCCTACACCCACCCCAGACCCCCATTACCCCGTCTCTTTCCCCTCCTCCACTCACTGCCTCTGCCCGTCCCCCACACACTCCTCCCACTGGTTCCTCTCCCCCACTGTTCCCACCCGCTCACCCCCACCTCCCTCCCTCGCTTTCATGCTCCAACTTCCTCTGCTGTCAGATTCCATCATCGTTGATGCCTCCACCCATCCCCCCCCACCCCTCACCTGGATCCACGTCCCCTGACAGCTCTTGCTCCACCCCTTCCCGTCACCCTCTTTATACTGGCCATCTCCCCTCTACCTTTCAGTCTAGATGGAGGGCCTCAACCCAAAACGTCGACTTTCCACTTCCCTCCACAGATGCTGCCTGACCCTCTGAGTCCCTCCAGCATCTTACTTTTTCGCTACAGATTCTGGTATCTGCAGTCTCCTGTGTCTGCTGTATTCCATTTATTGGCTGAGACAGCAAAAGCCTGAAAGCACATACCACCAGGACAGCTTCTATCCTGCTGTTATAAGACTATTGACCTAGTACGATAAAATGGACTCTTGACCTCACGATCTACCTCGTCACGGCCTTGCACCTTACTGTCCACCTGCACTGCACTTTCTCTGTAACTGTAACACTTTACTCTGCATTCTGTTATTGTTTTTCCCTTGTACTACCTCAATGCACTGTCGTAATGAAACGTAAGATGTAAGATATCTTAATTAGTCACATGTACATCGAAACACACAGTGAAATGCACCTTTTGCGTAGAGTGCTCTGGGGGGCAGCCTGCAAGTGTCGCCACGCTTCCGGCGCCAACACAGCATGCCCACAACTTCCTAACCCGTACGTCTTTGGAATGTGAGAGGAAACCGGGGCACCCGGAGGAAACCCACACAGACACGGGGAGAACGTACAAACTCCTTACAGACAGCTCTGTATGGATGACATGCAAAGCAAGGTTTTTCACTGTACCTCGGTACATGTGACAATAATAAACCAATTTACCATTTTCCAAATTTACAAGAGCAGGGAACATTGTCCTTTAGCTTTCAGGTGTCACCCACAGCTCTGAGCTACATCTCACAGCATTTAACGTGTCCCTTTGTGATGTTTACTCTTTGTAACTGCCCTCGTTAATCTCTTAACCTATCATCTCTGTAAACACTGGGATCATCTGGGCAACCCTGACGCCACCCCATCCACCACTCCCCAACCCTCTCTGCAACTATCTTGTTTCCTTTTCTGGTTCTGACGATATGGCTTCCACCTGAAATGTTAACTCTTGTTTCTCTTGCTGCAGGCGCTGCCTGACCTGCTGAGTGTTCCTAGCATTTTCTGTTTCTACATGAGAGCAGGGGGTTTCACACGAGAACCACATACAATGTTGGGAAGGTGACTGCTGCAACATGTACAGTCTGATCATCACATTACTGCAAGGGCGTGACCACATGACACGATGCAAAGGTTTGCAAAGTTGTTGCCAAGGCAGACTGGGAAACATTGGCTGGTCTGGGACTGTTTTACTTGGAACAGAGGAGAAGTAATTGACGTGTATAAAGTTACAAAAGACCTTGAAGGGTGAAGAGATTTCCTTAGAAGTGAGCTGAGTAAATGGGGAGTGTTGTTTAACAATTAAAAAGGGTTAGAAGGGAAATGAGACAAAGATTTTCTTCCAGGTGGAAGAAGGAGGTCTCGAACTCACTGCTTGGAAGGGTTGTGGAGGCAGAGATTCCCAGCACATTGAAGCATCTGGGTGAGCATTTGATGTGCTGTGGTCAACAGGGTTGTGGTACAAGGACTGAGATATGGATTCGTCTCAGTTGCTCTTTTCTAACTGGCACAAACACAATGGGCCCAATGATCTTTTGCAAGACAAAGTCGAAGTCGAGTTTATAAGCACAAGTACATGTGTGCACAGGTGTAATGGAAATCTTACTTGCAGCAGCATCACAGGCACACAGCATCAGAGACACAACGTTTGCAAGAAAAACATAAATTATTCAAGGAAAGAACACAATTTGAACCAAAAAAAAGTCCATTGTAGTGCAAAGTGGATGTACAAAAAAAACAAAGCATTGTAGTGCAAAGTGGTTAAAGTGGTCACAGTGTTGCTGTACTGAGGTAGTGATTAGGGTTGTGCAGGTTGGTTCAAGAACCGAATGGTTGAAGGGAAGTAGCTGTTCTTGAACCTGGTGGTGTGGGACTTCAGGCTTCTGTACCTCTGCGCATTTCCACGGAAATGCCTTGGCATTATAACACAAATTATTGGCGATTTGGAGTGGGGGCTTTGAAAAGAGGTGAGTCTCTGTCCGTGTGCTTGTGAGTTTCACCTTGCAGAGTCGGGAGTTGGAGCCAGATTTGGAGCAGGAGCTTTGAAAAGAGGTGATATAATGTTCTATGTTCTATTCTACCACTGCCCGGATTCCCAACGCAGTTGAGTGACATTTGCCACCTGCTTGTACATTTCTTTGCAAGAGTCACACTTATTCCCTGTTACATTTTAGTGGTCACACCTCAGAATAGCATGTGATCATATTCCTGAACATCCATTTCCTCCACCAATAGTGTACAGTGGCTGCAGTGTGTACCATCTACTGCAGTTACTCCCCTAGGTTATTCCAACAGCACCTTCCAAACCCACAACCCCTACCACCAAGAAGCACATTGGGAAACAGGTACATAGAACACCACCACTTGCAGGTTCCCTTCCAACTTGCATCCTGACTTAGAAATACATCGTTGATCCTTCATCACCGCTGGGTCAAAGTCCTGGAACTCCCTCCATGCGGAGCACCTTATCACCGCACCAACAAGTCAAAGCAGCTCAGCACCAAATTCACAGTAGTAATTAGGAATGGTTATTAAATGCCGATCGTGAAAATTTTTTTTAAAATTGCAGATGCTGGAAATCTGAAACAAAAACAGAAAATCCTGGAAAAACTCAGAGGTCAGGCAGCATCTGTGGAAAGAACTTTACCTCATAGAAGTGTATAAGATTATGACAGGCATAGATAGAGTAGACAGCGTTATCTATTAAGTCAATATGCAGCCTTAAATGTATGCCCTCCAGAATTGGACATTTTTTCCCAGGGTCAAAATGTTCAATACTAGAGGGCATGCATTTAAGGTAAGAGGGGGGAAAGTTCAAAAGAGGTGTGCGGGGCAAGTTTTTTTACACAGAGAGTGGTGGGTGCCTGGAGTGCGCTGCCAGGGTGGTGGTGGTGGAGGCAGATACAATAGAGGCGTTTAAGAGGCTCTTAGATAGGCACATGAATGTACAGAGAATGGAGGGATATGGCCATTGTGCAGGCAGAAGGGATTAGTTTATTTAGGTGCTTAATTATTGGTTTAATTAGTTTGGCACAACATTGTGGGCTGAAGGGCTGTACTGGTCTATGTTCCAAAGAGAAACAGTCAATGTTTCATCAGAACTAGGAAAAAGAGAGATGCAAGTTAGTTATTTTTGCTGAATTTTTCCAACATTTTCTGCTTTTGGTATTAAATACAGGCTTTGTCAATGGCAGCCACATCCTGTAAACAAATATAAGACCTCCTTGTCTCGAGCCGCATGCAGTGAGACACCCAGTGGGCACGTCGATCAGCGAGGATTGGACTTACCTCTCTGGGCTGCTCCTCTTCCCATTCTCGTTCACCTCCAGGAGATCCGTTGAGTTGACCGGGGATGTGGCGTTGGCATTCAGCAGCAGGTGCTCGTGCTGTGCCAGGTACTGAGCTGGCGTCTGCTTGGCAGAGCGAGCACAGTGCAGCAGTTCCCGTTGGAGCAGGGGCAGGTTGGCCTGGTAAAAGAGAGAGAGAGACCACACTGTGATTCACTGCCATCAGGCACCATGCACATCCAGGCAGCTCCACACTGTTTATGTGGAGCCTGTAATGCTTACATCCGATAACACACTTCATGGGAAAATTAGTAAATGAAATCTGATGTTCTATTAACCATGCAGATGAAAAGCTGCTCAAAGTGATGTTATAAGGAATATCTTACAGGAGGCAAGAGAGGTGAGCATGTTGAAACCCCCATCACCAAGTACAGACATCTGGAGATCCCCATCACTGTTGAGTACAGGCATCAGGGGAGCCCCATCACCACTGAGCATCAGGACAAGGAGACTCCCATCAATGTTGAGCACAGGCATCAGGAGACCCCCATCATCACTGAGTACAGGTTTAAGAAGAACCCATGATCATTGAGCAAAGGCATCAGAAGATCCCATCACCACTGAGTACAGGCATTAGAAGACCCCCATCACAAGTAGAGGCACCAGAAGACCTCCATCACTGTCAAGCACGGAGATGAAAAAATCAATTTTGCTATCAGCAGTCAAGTAAACGCTTTGCATATTAAGAAATAATTTTCTGATTTCTGATTTCACTGCTTCGATCTTCAGGTGTCTTGTGGTAATTGGTGTCTACTGGGGAACTACTGTGGAGTTAAGGTACAAATCCGCCAAGATCCCCTGGAAGGGCTGTGATACTCCTGGGGGTCTGCACTGGAACCTTTGCTGTGTTTGATCTAAATGATGTGGGTATGTAGGGAACGTTTCCAAACCCTGTGGACAACACAACATTTGGAGCTGTGGTAGAGAGCAAGGGCAGTAATAACTCCAAGAAGAGAGACCAGCTGAGAGGGCAGAAAAGTGTTGGAAGAAATTTAACGCAGAGAAGTATTGTCACGAACCAGCAACAAAAGAAACTCACTGAGCAGGATTCAGTGTTAAAAACTATTTTATTAACCACTACTTATGATAATACGTAAAATAAAAGTAAAAATGTTAGTATGTTAGAATTCAAAAATGTTAAACCTTGAACGTTAACCCCAAAACTAAACTCTTCGTGTGTGTGTGTGTGTGTGACAAAGTCCAAAACTCCCAGTTCAGGAATGGCTCTTAAAGTTCAGTTCCGCAAGCCATAAGGTGAAACATGAGCAAGGGCTTCTTCAACAACCACCGTTGTCTGAAGATAAGACGTAGACGTAGAGAAACAGAGAGAGAGTAAATACGAAATCCAAATGTTCCACGATGGAACCCAAACGACACTCCAGCGTTTACTCGGTAGTGACTCCCTCACCCCGAAAAGCATCGGAATCGTGGTCGTCCAGACAAATACCTGTTTCCTTCTACAGGTCAGCAACAAAGTGAACTCCACCAGATTACTTCTACTTTCCATACATGGATTTCAGTGGCAGACACAGTTATAGTTTCTCATCCATCAATACAGAAAACTAGCAGGCTGGTGTCTCTCTCCCTTCTCTCTCTCTCTTCTTCTTCTGACTTCTTCTACAACGTCATTACGTCCTTTATCTTCTATTGACGTAAGCACACCCCACACACACATACACACACACACTCTCTCTATCTTAAAGGGATATTCACTGAGTCCGTAACAGTATGAAGTGGTAAACTTTGGCAGAAAAATTAAGCAGAGACAATGTAAACTATAACCCGAGAGCATGGGTTTATGGTAAGGGGAGGAGATTTAGAGAGGACTTGAACATTTTATTTCACCCAGGGGGTGGTTGGAATCTGGTGGTGGTGTCATCGCTGATATCAACTAGACTCTGACAACTTGTTTCTCAATCACACTTTATTTTCTTGTGCACAAGGAGAACAGTCTGGCCCCTCTCACTGAAGTATTCTGAAGTTTCAATAAAGAGTTGTCTTTTTTAAACAGATATTGACCAATTAAAATCTTTGGGCACCTTAGAATCCCTCATTTGCATACCAATCATAAAATACCAATCATATTCCATTAATATAGATATTAATGACCAATAGAAACTACAGGTTAATGGCCAATAATACCTTAGAGTCCATAAAGTATTGCTCGATAGTTCGTGTATGCTTTAGAGTGACTGGTCATTGACTTCAGGAAAGGGGGTGGTGTACATGCACCTGTTTACATCAATGGTGCTGAGGTTGAGAGGGTTGAGAGCTTCAAGTTCTGAGGAGTTAACATCACCAATAGCCTGGCATGGTCCAACCACGCAGACACCATGGCCAAGAAAGCTCACCAGTGCCTCTACTTCCTCAGGAGGCTGAAGAAATTTGGCATGTCCCCTTTGACACTCGATGCACCACAGAAAGCATCCTATCTGGATGCATCATGGTTTGGTATGGCAACTGCTCTGTCCAGGACTGCAAGAAACTGCAGAGGGTGTGGACACAGCCCGGCGCATCACGGAAACCAGCCTCCCCTCCATGAACCCTGTCATTCTCTCTTCTCCCCTCTCCCATCAGGCAGAAGATACAGGAACCTGAGGGCACATACCACCAGGTTTCTATCTCACTGTGATACTTATTGAACGGTTCCCTTATACAATGAGATGGACTCTTGACCTCATAATCTACCTGTCTGACCTTGCACCTTATTGTCTACCTGCAATGCACTTCCCTGTAGCTGTGACATTTTACTTTATATTCTGATATTGTTTTTACCCTGTACTTCCTCAATGCACTCTGTAATGAATTGATCTGTACGAACAGTATGCCAGACAAATTTTTCACTGTACCTCGGTACAAGTGACAATAGAAACCTATACCAATCCTTCGTCTGCATCCTTATCTTGTCTCGGTATGCCTGGTGACCTTGGTTCCCATGCTGTACAAAGAGGAGCTATGCTCTCAAGGGCCTTTCTCAGCATGGGTGACTGCACACTGTCTGCAAACCATCTCTGCCTGCACACTATCTTAACCCTTGCCTTGCCACCGTGTCCACAGTGGAGGCAAAGACTCTCACAACATTTAAGAAGTTTTCAGATTACCACCTGAAACCCCAAGTCATAGAAGGCCACAGGCCAAACACTGGGAAATGGGATTAGGAAAGATGGATACTTGAGGGCCAACACAGAAATATTGGGCTGTAGGGCCTGTTTCTGTGCTGTCTGAATCTCTGTCTATGACAGACAGAAACCGAAGGGAGGGAATTCCAAGGCTCAGGGCCGAGGCAGCAAGAGGAGCAGCTGCCTGTGGTGGAATGATTGAATCAGTGATGTGCAAGAGGGCAGAGTTTGAGGAATGCAGAGATCTCGGAGGATGGTACGACTGGTGCACTGATCAGAGATAAAGACAGGACAGGCCCTTGGAAAGTTTTTAAAACCGAGTTGTTGCTAGACTGGGAGCCAATCTAGAGTAATGAGCTTGAATCATTATCAATTGAACAGCAGCCAATAATTGCTGCCCTTTCCAGCATTGCCTACATCCAGCAGATGAAATAAAAGTAGCTAAAAACTCCTCAAACGTCACTGCACAACCCCAAAGTTATCACCAGAGTTTTGCTTCTTCAGAGCTCGCTGTGTGATGTGTTCCATGTTACAACAATGACTACACCCTAAACAATCTGCTGGAGGAACTCAGCGGGTCGAGCAGCATCTGTGGGGGGAGAGGAACTGTCGACGTTTCAGGTCGAAACCCTACACCAGGACCGAGAGTGGAGCTCTACAAAACTCTGGTTAGACCGCACTTAGAGTACTGTGTCCAGTTCTGGTCGCCTCATTATAGGAAGGATGTGGAAGCGTTGGAAAGGGTGCAGAGGAGATTTACCAGCATGCTGCCTGGTTTAGAGAGTATGCATTATGAGGAGAGACTAAGGGAACTCGGGCTTTACTCTTTGGAGAGGAGGAGGATGAGAGGAGACATCATAGAGATGTACAAAATATTAAGAGGAATAGATAGAGTGGACAGCCAGCGCCTCTTTCCCAGGGCACCAATGCTCAATACAAGAAGGCATGGCTTTAAAGTAATGGGTGGGAAGTTCAAGGGAGATATCAGAGGGAGGTTTTTTACCCAGAGAGTGGTTGGGGCATGGAATGCACTGCCTGGGGCGGTGGTGGAGGCAGGTACATTGGTCAAATTCAAGAGATTACTAGATAAGCTAATGGATCGTTTTAGGCAAGGTTTAAAGGTCGGCACAACATTGTGGGCCGAAGGGCCTGTATTGTGCTGAAGAAAGGAAAAAAAAGAGGGGAGATGGCTGGTATAAAGAAGGGAAGGGGAGTGGTGAGACAGGAGGCCGAGGTGATCGGTGGACTGAGGAAGGGTGTAAGATGACGGGCAGGTAGGGGAGGGGAGAGGAGGGGGGGTGGAGTTGGAAGAGAGTGGCAGGTGGATGGAGGCAGACAAAGAGAGAGAAAAATGAGAGGCAGATAGAGCGAGGTGTGTGGGGAGAATGAAGGTGGGAGACTTTAAAAGCTTTAAAGTCTTTGTACTTTAAAGGTAATTCATTGGTTGTAAAATATTTTGGAACATCTTCATTGCAACAAATGCAAATCTTTTTTTTTCAAAATTTATAAAGTCACCTGGATTTTCTGAAAAAGAACTTCTCAGCGTGTCTGTTACTTTTCTGAACCTCACTGTATAACTCTGAATCTTTCAAATGAGTTAATAGTGGACTCTGAGTCCTTGTTTATAGAGTTGTGCTGGTTGCAGTCAGGAAGGATGAAATCCTGGCTTGGTGGTGGGGGTGGGGTATGTGTGGATGAAGGGGGAGGATCCTAGAATCCTAGAACCTAGAAACTGGGCTCTTCCTTGCAAAATTCTGGGTTAGATGAAGCAGAATTGGTCCCTACACACGTACCACCCCCACTGCCCTACGTTACCAAGCAATGCTGAACTCCTGCTACAGGTCAGCCAACAGTAACATTGCCTTCAGGTAACATCCTGTATCTGCAAGTGTAATCAGATAAAAGAAAGGATCTGGTTCAGAAATGATGGTGAAATGCAAAATGTCACACCACTTTCAGCAATAAACCAAGTAGGTGTGGTGAAGTACAATAAATTTATAATTCTGTTACCTGGGCAACAAGGACTCAGGGGTTGCCATTAACTCATTTGGATGATTCAGACCAAGTTACACAAGAAGTCCAGAAACAAAACAGGTCACTCAGTATGACTCTCCATGCTGTTATTTACCTTCGAGCTTTCAGACATGTGTCATAATCCCTGCTCGTGATACTTTGCCAGAGTTTATTTGATGACATTTCTGTGTAGGCCCTCAGAAGGTCAATCTCCATTCGCAAGCCCTCTTCTATGGACCCTCTCAGTTGGACCAGCCATAGCTCAGTGGTCTGAGTCAGGAGGTTGTAACTCCAGAATTTGTAGCACAGAGATCCAGACTTCCACTGCAGTGCAGTGCGGTGGGAGTGCAGCACTGTCAGGGATGCTGTACACCATCTCTGATTTTAAACTGAGGCACCATCTACCCTCTCGGGATGATGTAAAAGATTCCATGGCACTCTGAGGGAGATGATCAGGGAGTTACCCCTCAGTATCCAGGCCAATACGTATCCCTCACTATAAATGAATGAATGGGCCATTACTATTCATGGGAGCTTGCTGTGCACTAATCACCTTCAGCACTGGCTACCCTTCAAAGGTACGTCCTTGGCCGCAGAGTGCTTTTGGACTTTGTGAAAGGCACTATATAAATGCAATTTGTTTCCTTAATCTCTTTTCTCCCCCCTCAATTCTGTAGTGTAGCGGTTAGCGTGACGCTATTACAGCGCCAGCAACCCGGGTTCAATTCCGGCCACTGTCTGTAAGGAGTTTGTATGTTCTGCCCGTGACTCCGTGGGTTTCCTCTGGGTGCTCCGGTTTCGTCCCACATTCCAAAGATGTAACGGTTAGGAAGTTGTGGGCATGCGTGGCGACACTTGCTGGCTGCCTCCAGAAAACTCTACACAAAGATGCATTTCACTGTGTGTTTCGACGTACACGTGACTAATAAAGAAATCTTATCTTGAACACCTTAATTGCCACTTTGCTATTCACCTGGGGCAGCACAATTCACATTCTCAACGTCCTCTGGGAAAGGAAATTTGTCCTAGATTCCCTACTGCATCATTCTGCTTCAGAATCAACAGTCATACAGCACGGAAACAGGCCCTTCAGCCCAACTGGTCCATGCCAACCAAGATTCCCATCTAAGCTGGTCCCATTTGCCTGCATTTGGCCCATATCCCTCTAAACCTTTCCTATACCTGAACCTATCCAAGTACCTTTTAAATGTTAATGTACCTGCCTCCAACACTTCCTCTGGCAGCTCGTTCTATATATTGACCACCCTCTGGGTGAAAAAGTTGCCCCTCAGGTTCCTATTAAATCTCTCCCCTCTCACTTTAAACCTATGTCCTCTAGTTCTTGATTCCCCAACCCTGGGAAAAAGACTGAGTGCATTCACCCTATCTATGCCCCTCCTGATTTTATACACCTCTATAACATCAGCCCTCATTCTCCTTCACTCCAATGAATAAAGTCCCATGGCACAGTGTGATCCCAAGTCTGTGCAAGGTGGGGAGTCTCCCAGCCACCCTGGTGCCTCGGTGAGTATGCGGTGGGATTGTTGAACCACTGGGCTCTGAAACACCCACCCCAACCCCCACCTTCAAGTCCCAGCCCCAAACCGCATCCAATGACCCCAGCAGAGAGAGAACAACAGGTATCATTAACCCTCACCTCCTGCCCACTGCCCCCCCCCCCCAATCAGAGAGGATAGGGCTAAAATAATAAGGGGTTTTGTACAGATTTCAATTTGACATGTGAGGATTCAAGGTGATGACAGATGGGAATATGATGCTCCCTTGGTCGAATAGCCTGCTAAAATGCACCAAGCAGAATGGCTATTCTGTATGTCAGAACATCGCGCCTGAGGAATAACCCACTAAGCTCGATTAGTCTTCTGGATCAGTGGATAATTAAAGAATAAAAGAGTTTCACGGTGACCTGTGTGTGTTTTAATTGATCATCCAAAGAAAACACTTAAGTGGGTTCACAAAGGCACCCACCACTCAGCAGGCGCTCTCGGTGTCGAGTTTCATCCAGTGGTACCCCTGCCAGGAACCAGCCCGCAACAGGTTCCCGCACTAATGGTGGGGTCAGTCAGCAAACCAGCCCTCCAACCCCACCTCACAAAACACCCTCACTACACTCGCCTTCCAGAGATAAAGGAGAAAGCACACACACACATCCACACTTACCCACACGCACACGCATACTTACCCACATGTGCGCACACAAATACACACCCACATGTGCGCACACAATTACACACCCACACCCTTGCATGCACACAAAGCCACAAACATGGTCACACACACCAACATGCACGCACATACACATCAAACAAGTGAACTCACACAGACACACAAATACCCACACTCACATTTGCTCAGACACAAACCACCCTCACACTGGCACACACCACACTCACGCAGAGACACACACACACACAAACACCCACGGGCACACACACAAGTGCACACACAGACACACAAACACCCACACACATGGGTGCGCACGCACACACACACATATACAGACACACACATGCTCACACACATACAGACACACACACATACAAACAGACACATACACAAACACACATATAGAGACACTCACACACATGCAGTCACACCCACAGAGACACATACAAACACACAGACACACACCCACATACAGACACACACACTCACAAGCACACGCACTCACACACACCAGACACAATACAGACATGCACACTCTCAAACACACACATACAAATCGACACACACTCAGACACACACACACTCACAGACACACACACACACACATACATTCTCACACACACACACACACACACACACACACACACACACACACACACACACACACACACACACACACACACACACACTCTCACATAAACATTGGCAAACTTTGCTCAAGTTTCTGTTCTAACAGCCAGTTACAGAGTTACGCAAATAACTGCACTCCCGTGAGTTTCCCTCGGCAAAATCAAAGACAATTAAAGCTGGCTAATGTCGATCGGAATGGGTTGCAAAGTCTTACTGGTGCTAATGTCAGCAGTGGACCTGGTAATTGAAATGGTTTCCATTATCTTTGCAGTGAGCAATTTGACACACTGCAGATTGGAATGGGAGTCAGAGGGTTACATTAGTGTAATGAAAGGCAGACTCAGGAGCAGGCAGTTCCAGCTGCTTCCCTCATTGAGGATTCAGCTCAAATATCCAAACACATATGGTCCCTGTCATTTACTCTTCCCTTGGAGGGTGGATGATAACGTTTCGAGCAAAAAAAAATTCTCCCATTCAAATGATTGCCACTAAGTGATATGGTGCCCATATGGTGTGCGATACTTCCACGAGAAAAATGGTTTGCAGTGTGGTTTCACACTCATGCTCTGCAACAGAGACACACACACACAGACACCAACCCCCACCTCTTCCCCCTTGGGAGAGCAGATCCCACAATGAACGCTACTCAGTCAAGACGGCACAGAGGAGCCTGGCTGCTACAAGCAAACTTAACCCCATCTCTTCAATGAAAATTGAAGACATTTAAAATTAACATGTAAATCAAAGAAAATAATGAATATGCTAAGCAGAAAATGGTGGAAGTCTCTGAGAAGAGGTTTTCAATTACTGTGGGCTTCTAACCACAATACTCATTCACTAATCCAATGCCAACAACAGCTTTTATCTACACTGCAGACAGTCCCCAGGTTACGACAGGGTTCCGTTGCTGACAACTGTTCGTAACCTGAACCATTTGTAAGTTGGGAAAGAGCAACAGCGGTGTGTGCGAGAGGGTCGCAAGTACAGGGGTGACGGGAGAGCAAGCAGGCGCGCGAAGAGCGGCCGCCAGCCGGCCTCACCGACTCAGTGAGTGAGCGAGCGAGTCCGCTCGGGGCTCCCGGCTCTGCTTGGCTCCACCTGGACCCCAGGTTGTCGTGGGGAGGGTGCGGTGGGGTTTTGGGAGAGAAGGCACGTGGAAACGTCCCAATCCCATCCAGCACAAGATTCCTGCGGCCCTGCGGCAGCCAGCAAATCTATCCCTATCCACCCCGCCAGCCTCCCAAATGTCCGAGGGTATGTAGGGGGTGTGCAGAAGTCGGGCATTGGTAACCCGGGGAGGACCTGCATTTGTATATGTATTAAAAGATAGGAGCTGAGGCTGGCCACAAGGCCCTACAGCCGGTTTCACCACTTCCATTATCGATACTCTTGCTGGTCCACATTCCTGCCCGATCCCCATATCCCTGATTTCCCCTGTCTACAGGAATCTATCTGTCCCAACCTTGAACAACTGAGGTTCTGGGATAGGGAATTCCAAAGATTAACAACCCCTGGATGCAGAAATTTCTCCTCATCTGCCTGATTCCTTATCCTGAAACCTCTGAATAACCCAGCCTAAGGAACTGGCCTCTCAGTATATGGGAGTCCCAGTGTTTGGGAGTCCCGGTGCTTGGGATTTCCAATGTTTGGGATTCTCAGTGTATGGGAGCCTCGGTGTACGGGAGTCCCGGTGTACGGGAGCCCCAGTGTTTGGGATTCCTGATGTTTGGGAGTCTCAGTGTATGGGAGTCCCGGTGTATGGGGATACCAGGGGTTGTGATTTTGAGTGGTTTCATTGTGATGCAGTGAGGTTTCCTTCCTCCTCTGAATCTGTGCTGAGCTCAAGTCCCACTCCAGAAGCACCTCCACAAAAATGTGGAGAACAGGCCTGAGAGTAAGTGATGCAGATGAAGGGGCTAAATTCCAGATGGGACATTAAGCTGATTACCTGTCTGTTCTCTCAAATGAATGTAGAAGATTTCAAAGATGGGTAGGGAAGTTATCACTAACACAGATGATCTGAACATTTCAACATTACCTTTTGTGGGAGCTTGCTGTGCACAAATTGGCAGCTGTGTTTCCTGTTACAACAGCGCCTGAGAATGACTTTGTTGGTTATGGTGCATGTTAGGATGTGAAAGTCACTATGTACTATATATGTTTTCCATTATCTGTGCTATGATAAGGGGTTCATGCAGTGAAGATGAATCACTGTCTTATATGTCAATTGGTGTGCAGAGAATTTCACGTCAACAGCAGCCAGTACTGGGGTTGCCAATTCTGATTGGGTGAATTCCTGGAAGATTCACGTCAAGATCTCCTAGTCTAGACAAACAGACTTCTCTTTACCATCCAGCTTTTGTTTTTATTATGAATAATCCAATATGTTCTTTCTATCTCATGCACACACACATCCTTTTCTCACAACATGCATTGGAAAGGGAACTTGAGTTGTTCATTCGAAAGATGTTGCAAAAATACTCCTCCACTATGTTAACAGAAGAACACTATCATCCCGATACCTAAGAAAAACAAGGTAAGGTGCCTTAATGACTACTCCCCGGTGGCTCTGACATCCACCATCATGAAGTGCTTCGAGAGGCTGGTCACGGCACGCATTAACTCCAGCCTCCCAGGCAACCTCGAACCACTGCAATTCGCCTACCACCGAAACAGGTCTACAGTGGACGCCATATCCCTGGCCCTACACTCATCTCTGGAGCAGCTGGACAGTAAAAACACCCATGTTAGGCTATTCTTTATTGATTACAGCTCCACCTTCAATACTATAATTCCAAGCAAACTCATCATCAAACTCCGAGACCTGGGACTCAACACCTCCCTCTGTAACTGGATCCTAGACTTTCTGACCAAAAGACCGTAATCAGGAGGACAGGCAGCAACACCTCCACCATGATTATCCTCAACACTGGTGCACCACAAGGCTGTGTCCTCAGCCCCCTACTCTACTCCCTATAGACTCATGACTGCATGGCCTGATTCTGCTCTAACTCCATCTACAAGTTTGCAGATGACACCACTGTAGTGGACTGGCTCACAAATAACTGTGAGTTGGAGTATAGGAAGGAGATAGAGAGCCTAGTGGCATGGTGTCACGACAACAACCTTTCCCTCAATATCAGCAAAACAAAACAGCTGGTCACAGACTTCAGGAAGGGGGTCAGAGCACATGCTCCTGTCTACATCAATGGTGCTGAGGTCAAGAGGGTTGAAAGCTTCAAATTTCCAGGAGTGAACATCACCAATAGCCTGTCCTAGTCCAACCATGTAGACGCCACGGCCAAGAAAGATCACCAGCACCTCTACTTTCTCAGGAGGCTAAAGAAGTTTGTCACGTTCCCTTTGACCCTCACCAATTTTTATCAATGCACCATAGAAAGCATCCTATCCAGATGCATCAAGCATTGGTATGGCAACTGCTCTGCTCAAGACCACAAGAAACTGCAGAGTGTTGCGGGCATAGCCCAGCACATCACGGAAACCAGCCTCCCCTCCATGGACTCTATCTACACTTCTCACTGCCTCAGTAAAGCAGCCAACATAATCAAAGACCCACCCACCTCGACATTCTCTCTTCTCCCCCCTCCCATTGGGCAGAAGACACAGAAGCCTGAAAGCACATACCACCAGGCTCAAGGACAGTTTCTATCCCACTGTTATAAGACTATTGAACAGTCCCCTAGTACAATAAGATGGACCCTTGACCTCACAATTTACCTCATTATCGCCCTGCACCTTATTGTCTGCCTGCAATGCACTTTCTCTGTAACTGTAACACCTTCTGCATTCTGTTATTGTTTTCCCTTGTACTACCTCAATGCACTGATGTAATGAAATGATCTGTATGGATGGCATGCAAAGCAAAGTTTTTCACTGTACCTCGGTACATGTGACAATAATACACCAATTTGCCAATTTAGCCATGGATCAGTGGGGAGCACCCTTGGGGTCAATCCTCCCCTGCTACTCAGTAATTCCTTAATCCCTGACTAATCTGCACCCACTTCGGACTCTATACTCCACTGTTATTCAGTAATGCCTTGTAACTCTGTACTCCCTTGTTATTTAGTAATTCCTTGTTATTCTGTACTCCCTTGTTACTCAATAATTCCCTGTTACTCCATACCCCTTGTCACTCAGTTCTCCTTTGTTACTGCTGACTCTAAGATCATTTATTACTGAGTTCTCCCTTGCTGTTCAGTACTTTGATCATTCAGATTGTTGCTCAAAGGCGACGTGGGAGCAAACACCTTATGGCAAACTCTACCCCCAAGGATATGGCCCAACATGTAACCACATACAGGGGTGAAGGCGATTCCCTAGTGTAACGGATTCACTGCTCTCGGTCTCTGTGTGGCTAGACACCAGTGGCTCTGAACAGAACCTGTGAGACCTCCTATGCCCTTTGGATTTGCTGTTAAACTCTGCCTGCTCTCACTGGTCGATATATTCTTCTCGTTTTGAAGACCAGTTAACCTCTTTATGAGTCCTGGCCAATATTTATCCCTCAATCATCACCAATAAAAATTAGTTCACCTTATTATTATAAGATTAATATTTATGGAAGCTTGCTGGGCATAAATTTACTGCCACGTTTTGGAAATCACACTTTAAAAAAAAGATGTTTGGCAGTAAAGTACTTTGGGATGTCCTGAGATTGCTTCTTGGAATTGGGACATCATGTTGCAACTGTACAAAACACTGGTTACACCCCACTTGGACTATTGTGTACAGTTCTGGTCACCACACCACAGGAAGGATGTAGTAGCAATAGAGAGAGTGCAGGAAAGATACACCAAGATGTGGCCTGGAATGGAAGGCTATAGATATTAGATTAGATTAGATATTTATTTATTAGTCACATGTATAACGAAGCACACAGTGAAATGCATCTTTTGCGTAGAGTGTTCTGGGGGCAGCCTGCAAGTGTCACCACGCTTCCGGCGCCAACACAGCAGGCCGACAACTTCCTAACCCGTACGTCTTTGGAATGTGGGAGGAAACCGGAGCACCCGGAGGAAACCCACGCAGACACAGGGAGAATGTACAAACTCCTTACAGACAGCGGCCGGAATCGAACCTGGGTTGCTGGCGCTGTAATAGTGTTACACTAACAGCTACACTACCGTGCCTGCCCCTTATAAGTTATAAGGAGTGATTGGATACATGAGTTTAGTCTCACTGGAATATAGGAGACTGAGGGATGACCTTATAAAATTCTGAAGGGCAAAGGTGGGATGGATAGTTGGGATTCTTTTTCCTGGGGCAGAGGGGTCTAAAACTAGAGGGCGCAGGTTTAAAGTGAGAGGAGAGAAATTTAAAGGAGATCGGATGTGTAAGTTTTTCATACAGAGGGTGGTGAGTATCTGGAACGAGCTGCCAAAGGAGGTGGTGGAGGCAGGTACAATCACAACTTTTAGGAGGCATGTGGACAGGTACTTAGATAGAAAAGGTGTAGAGGGGTTCGGGCCTAATGTGGGCAAACGGGATGAACAGGGACAGGCATCACAGCCAGCATGGACGAGGTGGGTTGAGAGGGCCCATTTTAGTGCAGTCTCAATTCCACAGTTCTTTCATTACACAGCCGATTCATATTACATCTTAACATGGAAACAAGACCGTGGAATAGTGAGGTCATTGTTGAGAAATGTCAGGTTTTGTACACTTCATATACCAAGCCTTGACACAGTGAGAAAACAAGTTTTCAACAAAAACCCCCCAGAAAAAAGCCTGTGACTAACCCAGAGGATTTGCATTTATGAACAATTAGATCAGTCCTCCAACTAACCTCCGCCTTGAATAGGCAGATTGAATCACCTGGCTTTTTAAGCATTTGGTGTAAACTTAAAAGGGACATCTCAATTTGCCAGTTAAACATTAAACAAACTGAACAGCAGTGCTGCACCTAACAGCACTTACTATTTCCTTATTCCTGGGAATAATTACAAGGACAGGACCCAGAACTAGGTAAGGAAGATTTGCATTTATATGATGCCTCTCAGGAGACCAGTGTGACACAAAAAAAAATACAAGCACTGATGTCCTTGGTGAAGTGTAACACTACTGCAATGTAGAAAGCATGGCAGTCCGTTGATGCACAGTAGGCTTCCACAGACATCTGCTAATGGAGTGCTGAGTAACAATGGTACACTCAATAATAAAGAAGTACTTCCAATTGTGTACAGAGTAATAATGGACCGATAGATAAAGTTGTATTGAGTAACAATATCAAAGTACCAACGAGGGAGAAATTACAATGGTGCACTGAGTAGCAAGGGGACAGTGAGTAACAAGGGAGTATTAACAAATAATGATATAAAAAATTGCACCAAGTAAGAAAGTATGTATTGAGTAACAAAGAAGTACTGAGTAAGTTGGCTGCGCTGAAACAACACTCAAATAATCTTGGATTCAGCAGAGTTTAGTGTCCACTTAACAGGAAGTTGCCATCCCCAAGAAGCACCTGTAATGGAGGATTGGCTGCCAATTCTAAAGGATTGTTCTGGACTTTCCAGTGATTCAAAATTTTCCTCCTTCCAAAATAAAAATCCTCCCAAAAGAAAAGTCATAGAAGAATTGTAAATTATTTTTTCAATGTATTTATTAATTACAAAAATATTGGGGATGGGTGTAAAGACCTTTTAGTGATTAACAGCAATGATCTGATGGGGAAAGCAGGGGTTCCATTGATAAGGGAACAGGGCGGATCCCTAGGAATGAACACGTCAGGTGACCAGTAGTGGGGAAGTCAGAGGAGGGAGGTCACATGATCGATACACCAGAATGTGCCCATAGTTGGCCACACTGCCTCCCCAAGACAAATATGTTGGTGTGAGTGATTCCCTAATGAGGAGCAATCAGAGTAAAAGGAATGCTTTCATGACCATTGCCAAAGGTTATATCCATGGTATCCAGCTGGGTGATGGTCATGGAGATCAACAGAGTACCTGCAGTGACAGACAGTTGTTGGCCTTATTGGATGGGATGGCCAATAAATGCTAGTCTGCTGGCAATGCCCAGATCCCAAAAATGAATAGAAAAGAAAGATCTTCCCATCTCCCTCCCCACAACAATGCCCACCCACATGACGTACTTATACAGGAAGAGACCGCATTACCTTTAGAAATGGAATGACAAAGGGTCGCAATGGGAAGTTTGTTGCCTCTTGCAGCTTGGAGTGAAATTCTTCAATGGTCACAGTTGAATTCTGCAAGTGTACATGAGGGAATAAAAGAAAAATCAGGTGGGTGTTTGCGTATGAAGCCATATCCTGAAGTCAAGAGGCTCATTTGTTGGTGGAAAACAATCCCATGGAATGCTAACTTTCAGATTAGTATCCATAAAGAACAGCCCTAGGTTGAGCTAAGCTCTTGGGAATTCTTGGATCACCTACTTCCACACTAAAGAGCCTCGAAAACCAACCAGGTTACTGTTCAAAGGCACCATACAATGGCTCTTGGGAACCGTTTTCCAACTGGAGTTCAGGGGGAAACGAGGAGGAATTCATTCTCTCTTTCACTTGGGGGAGACTCGAACAAATGGACATAGTTTCAAGATAAGGAGCCGGCCATTCACAACATCAAGGTACGTGAAATTCCTCTCACAGAGCATGGTGAATCTCTGGAATTGTCAGCCCCAGACAATTGAGAAGAACTATTTAAGGAGGTAGATAATTTTTTTGGAAGACTAGGGGATCGAGGTCTATGGGGATCTGGTACAGAGAAGAAGTTGAGGCCTGGGGTAGATCAGCCATGATCATATTGAATGGCGGGGTAGGATTGAGGGGCCGAGTGGCCTACTCCTGCTCCTATTTTCTTGTGTTCTTGTGGTTGATGTGCTAAACATACACAATACTGCAGGCTCATGAATACTGATTCTGAAAAGCAGGCTGTCATTTGCATTCATTATTACACTTTGTTTACTACACACAAATATCCACCCTGGGGTCCTGGATGGTTTCTCGGGCACCAGAGGATTCCCACCCAGGGTCATCCCAACACATCCTACTTCCCGGCATCAATGCCCACACTGAAATCTCCCCACTTGCAAACCAACCAATTTGTGACTTGACAACTGACCGTCCCGAGTCAAAGTACTCAGAAATGTTTCAGTGTGGGCAGGTACATTGATACTTGGTTTTAATAAAGGCAAACTGGTCAAGAAACTGTGAAGTCTGTTAGGCACAGATGGGATAAATGCACACAGTCTTTTTCCCCAGGGAAAGGAAAGCAAAAACTGGAGGGCACAGACTTAAGGTGAGAGGGGAGAGATTTAAAAGGGACCTGAGGGGGAACTTCTTATGCAGAGGGTGGTAGGTATATGGAACGAGCTGCCAGAGGTAGTTGAGGCAGGTGCATTAACAACATTTAAAAGGTACTTGGACAGGTACATGGATAAGAAAGGCTCAGAGGGATAGAGGCCAAACGTGAGCAAATGGGACTGGCTTAGATGGGAATCTTGGTCGGAATGGACCAGTTGGGCTGAAGAGCCTGTTTCTGTGCTGTATAACTCTACAACTAGAGGGCATCCGTTTAAAGTGAGAGGGGAAAGATTTAAGAGGGGCCTGAGGGGCAACTTCTTCACGCAGTGGGTGGTGCGTAGATAGAACGAGCTGCCGGAGGAAGTGGTTGAGGCAGGTACAATGACGAGATTAAAAGACATTCGGACAGGTACGTGGATAGGAAAGGGTTAGAGGGATATGCGTCAAATGTGGGCAAACGGGCTACTTGGTTGGCATGGACGAGTTGGGCCGAAGGACCTATTTCCGTGCTGTATTACTATGTGACTCTAAAATAAAACCCTTGCTTCTGTTGACATCTGGTTGCCAAGTGTTCAGGTTGTCTCTGATCCCCAAAGGCTTGAGAGTTCCAGAACTGTCACAGAGGTTGAAGTGTGCACCATCACTGGCACTGTAGTTACTAAGCCAGGTTACTCAACACCTCCCAAACCCACAACCACGATCACCAAGGAGGAGGAGGGAAATAGGCACATGGCGACACCACCACCTGCAGGTTCCCCCTTCTGACTTGGTCCTTCATCATCACTGGGTCTAAATCCTGGAACTCCCTGCCCAATAGTATTGTGGGAGCACCTTCACTAATGGTGGTTCAGAAAGGTGGCTCACCTTTCAAAGGGCAATAGGGATGGGCAATGAATGCTGGCCTGCCATCCAGAACATGAAAATGAATATTCCAGATTGGTTAAGGATACATTCAGCCAAGGCGACCACAGGTAAAGTCAGTTGAAACAATAACCTAACTGTGTTTGAAACCACAGTTTTAAATTAGCTATCAAAAACCCAACACTGATGTCAATGTGAGGATAATCCATGTCAAGACTTGACTGGCAATCTATTAGAGTCTATTGATAACCAATGTGGCCAACATGCTCAATATATCAAGGAGCTTCTAAAGAAGCCCTGTCAGTATTGTTCCAATCTTAAATCAGAGTATAATTTATACAAAGGATTAGTATTAGTGCACCAATGAGTTCGATGTTCTCACTCTCTCCAGCACCTTCGATAAAGCGATTCTTTAGAGCTCCCTATTGGATTTCTTGCTATTTTAAAACAGAAGGTCTCTAATTTTGCTGTTCCCAGGTGTAGTGTGCCCTGAGGCACAACACAGTTTGATTCCTGCTCAACGGAGATGTTTCTGCTGGAAATAGAGCACTTTCCCAGCCCAGGTCTGGGTCAATCAGTCCAGGTCCAAAACAGCACAGCCCAGATGCAGCGACGAGCTCCTCCCTGCCTGCCTCTGACATTGGGTTTGGGTGTACAGGGTGGAAGTTCACCTCCAGGTACATGCACTGCTTGCATGACAAAGCAGAATTTGTGCACCGCTACTGAAATTCAGTTCAGTTGGTGCTCACTGGTGTAATGCACCTTTAACCTAGTGACTAAAGCCCCATCCCCACTCTCGTGTACGTCCCTTGCCCCTAAACCATTGGTAGTTTTGTGTTAGTTTGCTCAGAGTAGGTAGCCTAGAAATTCGAAGGCAACTTTCTTACGTGCTGAATGGCAGAATCTTTTTAAAATCCCAATTGCGATTGGGTACCTTGCCCGCCAATAACACTCTTCCAGAGCTTTGATTGGAGTCTTCTGGGATAATACGGCCACTGGGCACACATATGCTGAGGCCAGACAGTGTACTCTACACTTGTGTCACATTCTGCCCTGCAGACAAGCCCACAAAGGGCACGTTTATGGAACACCGCAGTGTGCCTGGACTACAGGCCTGAGCTACAGGCCTGGAATACTACAGAGGGCCTGAGCTGGAGGCTTGAGGCCAACCTCAGCATTGAAAGGCCTGGCCCCACTGATAGTCGGCCAGCAACTAAGTCCGCGGGTGGCTTCCTGCATCCAAGCAGGCTTCCTTGTTAATTTTCCACAGGTAATGGCTGCCTCTATAAAAGGTAACTGGAAATGTAAGGGTTAATGGTGTGCAGCTATTATTGCTTCCACCATGGTGTGACTATAGTTATGACTGCAAGATGTGCAGGTGTTTAAGGCATATCTTGTTTCACTAAAGTTTGCTGTAAGCAACTGCCCAAGTATATGCAGCTCTGCACGTAGGCAGCTTTAAATTTAGTATAAAAGGAGGGACACTAACATATGAATCTTTGAGTGGGGATCAGTACAGAGCTCGGGTTACACTGTTTACTCTTTCTCTGTATCCCTCACTCCCGCTAGCGTTAAATAAAAAAGCATTAGTTGTACGCTCCTTGGTTCTGCTGTTATTTGCTTTGTTACAGCGCGGGTCGACTTTCACACCTCCGCCCATTCCCCATCGTCCGCTCCCTGGCACATCCCCTGGCCTCACCTATTCACCACCTCTCTCACCGATCTTCACTCCATGATTACCTCTTTACCTCCGCAGTCCAACGCAGTAACCTCGCCACTCGCTCCCCTCCCCTCTGCTCCCACAGATCATTTGCCCAACCTTCCCCGCTCCCTCAATTCCTTCCTCCTGCCCCAACCCCATCCCAGGGTGATGTCCTGGGGCTGAGATGTGAGGTGGTTTAGTTTGCGTGGAGGAGATCGGGTCAGGGGTGGAACTTTGGAAGAACAATTGGAAATGATGAAACACTAGGGCAAGGAGAGTAGAAACAAATAGTTTTTTGGTGCTGGAGGAACTCAGCAGGTCGAGCAGCATCTGTGGGGGGGAGGAAGGAATCATCGACGTTTCAGGTCGAAACCCTGCATCAGGATTGAGAATGGAGGGGGGAGATGGCTGGTATAAAGGGGAGAAGGGAAGTCGTGAGACAGGACTCTGAGGTGATTGGTGGAGGGGTGTGAAGATGGCGGGCAGGTTACGCTAGGTAGGGGAGGGGAGCGGGGGGTGGAGTTGGGAGACAGTGGCAGGTGAATCCCCTCCCTCTGTATACCAGCCATCTACCCTCTCCACTCTCAGTCCTGATGCAGGGTTTCAATCCAAAACATTGACAATTCCTTTCCTCCCACAGATGCTGCTCGACCCACTGAGTTCCTCCAGCTTTTTGTGTGTTGCTCCAGATTCCGGCATCTGCAGTCTCTTGTGTCTCTCAAATATTTTTCAGTGGTCTGGATCCAGGAGGGAAGAGCACCAGAGAATCCTCTTTACCTAGTAAAGGTGGTGGGGTTGTGGAATACATCATTGGAACCATTGATTCCGGCACAGAACATGTCAGTATTTTAAGGGTAGGTTAGATAGGTGGCTGAAGAGGGGAAGGCAAAGGTGTACTGGATCAGAATATTGCTCGTGAAGAGGGGGGAGGTACAGTTTCTCTAATTCCACACCAAGGTATTCCCTGGTGTACAATGGGATAAAAGTAGAGGAACCATCTCATCTCTCTGTCAACAGACGGGACCATTCCAATTGCTCCAAGCCCAACCTTTGAGGGGTCACAACACAAGAGTGTACATTGAGCTCAAGAGTTCCAAAGTTATGCTGCAGCTTTATAAAATTTGGGTTAGGACACATCTGGAGTACTGCATTCAGTTCTGGTCGCCCCATTATGGGAAGCATGTGGAGGCTTTAGGGAGGGTGCAGAAGAGGTTCGCCAGGATGCTGCCTGGATTAGAGGGCACGTGCTATGAGGAGAGGTTGGACAAACTTGGGTTGTTTTCTCTGGAGCGTCGGAGGCTGAGAGGAGACCTGATAGAGGTTACAAAATTATGAGAGGCATAGATAGGGTAGACAGTCAGAACCTTTTTCCCAGGGTTGAAATGTCTAATACTGGAGGGCATGTATTTAAGGTGAGGGGGGACAGTTCAAAGGGGATATGGGGGGCAAGTTTTTTTTTACACAGAGAGTGGTGGGTACCTGGAATGCACTGCCAGGGGCGGTGGTGGAGGCAGGTATGATAGAGGAGTTTAAGAGGCTCTTAGATAGGTACATGGATATGTAGGGAATGGAGGGATATGGACCATATGCAGGCAGAAGGGGTTAGATGCCATTAGCTTAATTAGTTGAGCATAACATTATGGGCCGAAGGGCCCACGCTGTTCTGTTCCATGTAGAACAAGGCTGGTAGGATGTGGTCATCTCCAATCCAACTGAGCATGGATCAGATGGGCCAAATGGTCTGCTTTGTTCTTCCTGCCCTTTCCGTCTGCACCAACACCCCCTCTTCCCGACCGGTGTTCCCCCGTGAAGTTACTCACCACCAGCGCCAGCACCAAGCTGCGCACGCGCTCCCCAATCTCCGGCGAGATGTCGTTGCCGAACTGCTGCAGTGTGGTCAGGAAGCGCTTCAGTTTGCTGAGCTGGCGGGCACCGCAGGTGGCGGGGAGCTGCTGGCTGGCGAGCGAGGACGACGGGCCGTTGGTGAACCGCTGGGGCGGGGATGGCACCCCATTCAGGGCAGGCGGGGAGTGCTCGACGCCATTGGGCACTGGGGGAGAGGAAACACACGCGCAGACACACACACAGACAGATGTACACACACATGCACACACACACACAGACAAGCACACACACAGATGCACACACAAGCACACACACAGACAAGCATCGATGCACACATACACACATGCAAATGCAGTTACACAAACAAAAATGCAAACACATATACAAGCAAACATATACACACATGCACATATGCAGAGGTCCATATACACAAACAAATGCAGAAATGCACAGAGACGTGCACACAGACAGATGCATCACAAAGGGAGATGCACGAACAAATACAAGTATGCACAATTACACACAATGCACGCGCACACACACATGCAGATACAGAGGCATACAAATTCAGACAGGAGCTCACACACCCACGAACACATCCAGACAGATGTAAATACATACATGTACACATTATGGCAAAACGCACACAGATCCATACAGATGCGTAGATTCACATGCGTAGATGCAGGCAGAACACATGTAAACACACACACACACACACACACACACACACACACACAAAACCCAGTTAGAGTCTTAAAACCAAGAAGTCATTTCCATCTGAGCATTAAACTTAAGTCTAACTTAATTTAACTCTCCTGAAAGACTCAGCAAAATAAAGAGTTTGCATTTATTTAGAGCCTTTCACTAGCTTGGCGGAATGCAAAGTACTTTGGGACATCCTGCAAGAGACAGGAGGAGGCAAAGGAATCCCCAGCTCATGATCAAGAACACAATGCCTCAAAGCAGCTTCACTGGCAATTGTGCAGAGGGGAAATGGGTAACTATTCAAAGGGAAAAAACATTGGGGAAGGATAGAGTGGTGCAGAGTGGTGCAGCAAGTAGGGTGACTATCTCACAGCACCAGCGATCCCGGCTCAATCCTGACCTCCAGTGTTGTCAATGTGGAGTTTGCACGCTCTCCCTGTGACCGTGCAAGTTTCCTCTGTGTGCTCTGGTTTCCTCCCATCTTCAGAAGATGTACTGATTTGTAGATTAACTGGCCATTGTGAATTGCCCTTAGTGTATGTGGGTGGTGGAACTGATGCAATGTGTAGCAGATAGGTTCCAGGAAAAATTAGTGGGGGAATGGGATTGTTCTGTGAGCTGGCAGAGACTCAATGGGCCAAATGGCCTCCTTCTATGTGATAAGGAAATATGAAAAATGGAATGCAGAAGGGTGGGAGGTGGGAAGAGCAGGCAGCAGGTAGAGGATGAATAGGGAAAACTAACAGTTTCCTTTTGAGTGGAATCGTTCCAACCAGTCCGCACAGACAGGTGGAGTTGAAGAACAGGATAAGAAACATCAATGAAAGTTCCAACAAAAATAAAACTCTGGTGAGGCCACATCTGGAATATTGCATTCAATTCCGGTCTCCCCATTATGGGAAGCATGTGGAGGCTTTGGAGAGGGTGCAGAACAGGTTCACCAGGATGCTGCCTGGATTAGAGGGCATGTGCTATAAGGAGAGGTTGGACAAACTTGGGTTGTTTTCTCTGGAGTGTCGGAGGCTGAGGGGAGACCTGATAGAAGTTTATAAAATTATGAGAGGCGTAGACAGAATAGACACTCAGTATCTTTTTCCCAGGGTTGAAATGTCTAATATGCATGCACTTAAGGTGAGAGTGGGAAAGTTCAAAGGAGATGTGCAGGGCAAGTTTGTTCTACACAGAGAGTGGTGGGTGCCTGGAATGTGTTGCCAGGGGTGGTGGTGGAGGCAGATACAATAGAGGCTCTTAGATAGGTGCATGAATGTGCAGAGAATGGAGGGGTATGGACCATGTGCAGGCAGAAGGGATTAGTTGTCATTAGCTTACTTAGTTCAGCACAACTTGGTGGGCCGAAGGTCCTGTTCCTGTGCTGTACTGTTGTCTATGTTCTGTGTTCTAAAAATCCCGCAACAATTTTAAGATGCATCTTTTGCATAGAGTGTTCTGGGGGCAGCCTGCAAGTGTCACCATGCTTCCGACGCCAACATAGCACGCCCACAACTTCCTCAGAGTTATGTCTGATCTTCCCATGTCAACATCATAACAAGCTGAGCTCCCAAAGACAGCTCAATACTGCACTATGTCTATCAGCCTAGACTTCTATGCCTAGAGCAACAAACAATCTGCCGGAGGAACTCAGCGAGTCAGGCAGGATCTGTGGGGGGGGGAAGGAATTGTCAAGCGCTTTGGGTTTTGTCGACCTGAAATATCGACAATTCCTTTCCTCCCACAGATGCTACTCGACCCACTGAGTTCCTCCAGCAGATTGTTTGTTGCTGCAGATTTCTGCAGCTGCAGTCTCTTGTGCCTTCTATGCTCTAGAGTCTGGGCTGGGACTTGAACCCTCAGCCTTCTAGCTCAGAGCAGGGAGAGCCACCAAGCTAATCACAGCTCACATAGGGAGTCGTTGTATTATCAGGGCAACAGAACTTGGTTTAAAATGAATGGGATTTTGGAGGGAGAAGGAACGGTGGATTGGGGTTAGAAACTGGTTGGTGGGAATAAGCTTGTTGGATGGGATAGCTCGACCCTTGGGAACTCCTGCACTGCGGGGAGAGAACTGGCTTGTCTGAAGCAATGAGGATCACTGAGGATCAGAGACTGGATTCTGCAGGGGGGGTGAATGGGAAAACAAGGGTCTGCTTTATGAGGTTTTCTTTGAACAAGTGAACGCTGAATTGGATGGATTTTGCAGATTACATTACGATCATTGAATTGAACCACACAGCATGGAAACAGGACCTTGGCCCACCGAGTCTGCACTGATCATCAAGCCCCCACCTTATACATCGTACCCTAACTCATTTTATTCTCCCCACATTCTAATTAACTCCAACCCCCCCCCCCCACCCACCCCCAGATTCTAGCACTCACCTTTGCACCAATTCACAGCAGTCAATTAATTTACCAACCAGCACGTCTTTGACATGTGGGAGGAAACTGGAACACCCAAGGAAAACTCACACAGTCACAGGGAGAACATGCAAACTCCACACAGGCAGCACCCGAGGTTGGGATCGAACCCGGGTCTCTGGAGCTTTGAGGCAGCAGCTCTGCCCACTGCACCACTCTGCAACTCCGTTGGCTTCACTGGCGGATTGCAAGCTATGAAGCTTCACTCACTCTGTAGTTCTCAGCACCTGACTCACAGGAACGCAGGTGTTTAAATGAAAGGGTTTAAACAAAGGACACAGATGGCCGGTGTAACTTAGCAACCCCAGGAAAGCAGGATCAATACATTGGGCATTAATGAAGACTTACGTGATGTTGGGGTGAAGGAGGTTGTACGTGGTGCCCCTTGGTTCCCTGAGGGTGGTGGAGGCATGGTTGGTGGGGTGGCCCTGGATTGGGCCTTCACATCCACGGGAGATCCTGGCATCATGGGACGCTTCTTCTCTCCGTTGACTGTTTAGTGACACAAGAAGGAAAGAGATTTTTCTTAGGACATTTTAAATCCAAACACTGTGGAGTCCCCTGAGATCGGATTAGCTCATCTCAGTGTCCGTTCTGGGCTTAATTCCATTTTGCCTCAAACTGTTGACTCTCCCTGAACTCAGTTTCCTGAGAGCCAGATGTGAATCACAGCCACTGATTGACCAGCCCATTATCGCTGATGTACGTAAACCTACTTAAAAACTAATCATGCTAGCAAAAAGTGTTAAATTTTTTAAATAAGTTGAACGCTCTAAATTAAAATGCGTCACGCCTAACAACACAAAAACAATTGTGCATTAAAATAACCCTGAATTATCAATACAGGTTGAAACTCTAGTCCAGTTTCCTGGATCAACACACAAAAATTGCTGGAGGAACTCAGCAGGTCAGGCAACATCTATGGAGGGAAATGAACACTCGATGTCTTCCCCCCTCACCTGGATTCACCAATCACCCGCCAGCTTGTTCTCCTCCCCCTCCCCCACCCTTTTATTCTGGCTTCTGCACTCTTTCTTTCCAGTCCTGATGAAGGGTCTCGGCCCGAAATGTTGACTGTTCATTTCCCTCCATAGATGTGCCTGACCTGCTGAGTTCCTCCAGCATTTTGCGTGTGTAGTCTCTCTTGTGTCTCTGGCTTCCTGGAACCTGACTGGTACTGGACCATAGAAAATCCCGACCACAGAAATAGTCCCCAGTCAGCTTCCTCTGTGCAGCAGAACTGTTCTTTCTAATTGTAGAGAGTCCCGGGTCTTGTAAGGGTTCTGAGAACTGTCCATTACCTAAAGTTTCTGTAAGTCGGAAACGCTGTTGGCTGAGATTGCAAAAGGTACGTATGAAAGGTCTCAACCCAAAACGTCGACTGTTTATTTCCCTCCATAGATTCTGCCTGACCTGCTGAGTTCCTCCAGCACTTTGTGTGTGTTGCTCTAGATTCCAGCATCTGCAGAATCTCTTGTGGTGGTACGTTAATTAGCTACAGATTAGTACAGATCTTAGTTAATTTTAGATCTTAGTTCATACTGGTTAACGGAAATAGATTTGTACTACAGATTCAAGACATGTCAGGCCCTGGGAGTTAGCGGTCCACAGAATGCCAGACCAGAGAGTTTCAACCTGTACTTATAAATACCCTTTTCCCTTGTAGCCGTTCTTCTCCATTCAGAAGAAAGGGCATGCTCCTCCTGAGCCAGGAAGAGTAGCACGGGAAGAGTGGGCAGATTCCTCAGTACAAGTGCTGGGAAATCTGCTACACAGCTGAACACCCTGAGGAATCTGATGCTGAAATATCACTGGGTCATACAGCAGGAGTTCTGCAGATTTGAGACAATATTCTTGGTAAGGAAATGGTGCTGAATTAGAGGACAAAGAATGAACAAAGAGGAAAGGAGAGCGGAGAGGAGAAGAGGTTAGAGGAGGAAAATGGCTGGAATTGTGCAGCTGCCTGCCATATGTGTTTTGTGATTAAGCTGCTCAAGATCAAGAAATAATTAGTTCCAGACAATTTTGACAGACCACCACAACTATTCTCCCTGTTGTAAACGCTTCCTTTGCTAGGAAGTAGCCATACAGACTTATGAAGAAGCTTGTTCCCACTACCCCTGCTTCCCAGAAACACACAGTATGTTCCCGTAATGAAAGGCAGGGGCTTTATCCAGAGCTACGATCCCATGGATAACAGCAACACATTTCCATCACTGTTGTGCATTAAGTGTGACCTCATATCATGGGTGAGCTGTCTATCAACAATGGGAATAGGATAAGATGAAGAGAGGTGGGAGGTAACATGTACAGAGCACGAACACCACATATGGGCCGAATGGCCTTTTAATTTCCTTTAGTATTCCACCATCTCGGCTAAATCTTTCCAATTGCAGGTCAGAGGTGCCCTTTCCTACTGTGAATGACTTGCAATATCTGGATGAGGGCAGCTTCAATGACGCGCCATCTAAAATACGCAACTCACCAGAGCATGCTTTCTGCCACAGCACTGCTCCCAAGCACTGGCATCTACCACCACACAGGACAAGGGCAGCAGGTGCAGAGAAACACCACCGACTTCAGGTTCTCTCCCCAAGTCGCACACAACCTGAACTACATCATCGGTCCTCTGTCATTGCTGGGTCTTAATCCTGGAACTCCCTACCCATCAGCAAGGTACTAGTCCCTTCTCCAGAAGGACTGCAGCTATTCAACAAGGTGGCTCATGACTTCCCTCTTGTGGGCATATAGGGATAGGTAATAAATGCTGGCCTTGCCAGCAACACCCAGATCCTGCCGTTGAGTGTTTAAAGCATGCGAGGAACACGGCATAAGGCTCTTTACTTCTCAGTCTGAATTTTCATTTCATTTTGTTCCTGTCTCAAGAACAGATGTTCTCAGCCGGAGAAATAAACACGGTAAATGAACTGGGAGGACGTAAGTGAATTAAAAGCCGCGGACTGCAACACAAAGCAAATAGAGGAGACCTTCACTCTGAAGGAGAAACAGAAATCAGCTCAAAGCCTTTGTATAAATTCTCACAAAGTTTGCATTGGTTAATGATTGTCACATGTACCAAGGTACAGTGAAAAGCTTTTGTTTTGTGCGCCATCCAGAAAGATCATGTCAGACCTAATTATATCAAGGTAGTTAAAAGAAAACAGAATGCAGAATGTAGTGTTGCAGTTATGGAGAAAGTAAAGTGCAGATAAACAAATAAAGTGCAAGGGCCATGACGAGGTAGGTTGGGAGTTCAAGAGTTCATCTTTTAGCGTATGAGAAGAACGTTTAAGAGTCTGATAACAGAAGCTGTCCTTGAGCCTGGTGGTACGTGCTCTCAGGCTTTTGTATCTTCTGCCCGATGGGAGAGGGAAGAAGAGGGAATGACTGGCGTGGGAGGGGTCCCTGATGACGTTGGCTGCTTTTCCGAGGCAGCGGGGAACGTCAACGGAGACAATGGAGGGGAGGCTGGTTTTTGTGATGGACTGGGCTGTGTCCACAACTCTCTGCAATTTCTTGTAGTCTTGGGCAGAGCAGTTGCCATACCAAGCTGTGATGCATCTGGATAACGTGCTTTCTATGGTGTATCTAAGAGAGACCTTGGAGAAGCTGGGTCCAGCATCATGAGAGGGCGGAGGGGTGGGGGCACTGGAGGAGTTTGTTCAGAGCTTTACCAATTCAATCCCTTGTAGAGTCATAGAATTGTGTAGCACAGAAACATGCCCTTTGGCCCACCAGGATGCTGCCTGGATTGGAGACCATGTCTTATGAGGATTGGTTGAGTGAGCTAGGGCTTTTCTCTTTGGAGAGGAGGAGGATGAGAGGTGATTTGATAGAGGTGTACAAGATGATAAGAGGCATAGATCGAGTGGACAGTCAGAGACTTTTCCCAGGGCGACAATGGCTAACACGAGGGGACATAATTTTAAGGTGACTGGAGGAAGATATAAGGGGGATATCAGGGGCAAGTTTTTTTTACACAGAGAGTGGTGGGTGCGTGGAACGCACTGCCGGCAGAGGTTGTGGGGGCAGAAACATTAGGGACATTTAAGAGACTCTTAGATAGGCACATGAATGATAGAGAAATGGAGGGCAATATGGGAGGGAAGGGTTAGATAGATCTTAAAGCAGGATAAAGTGTCGGCACAACATTGTGGGCCGAAGGGCCTGTACTGTGCTGTAATGTTCTATGTTCTATGTCCATGCAGACATTTTTGCTAATCTCATTTGTCCACATCAGGACCGTATCTTTCCATGATTTGCCGATGTAAGTGGAGAGACAAAAGACTGCAGATGCTGGATCTAGAATAAAAAGCAATCTGCTGGAGGAACTCAGTGGGTCAGGCAGCATCTGTGCGGGGGAAAGGAATTGTCGACGTTTCAGATGGAAAATTTATCCTGATGCAGGGTTTCGACCCGAAATGTTGAAATTCCTTTCCCCCTACAGATGCTGCTCGACCCACTGAGTTCCTCCAGCAGATTGTTTGTTGCCTATTTAAGTGCCTGTCTAGATATAGATATTTACTTATTAGTCACTTGTACATCGAAACACACAGTGAAATGCATCTTTTGCGTAGAGTGTTCTGGGGGCCGCCCTCAAGTGTCGCCACGCTTCCGGCGCCAACATAGCATGCCCACAACTTCCTAACCCATACATCTATAGAATGTGGGACGAAACCGGAACACCCGGAGGAAACCCACGCAGACACACATGGAGAACGTACAAACTCCTTACAGCAGCGGCGGGAATTGAACCCAGTCTGCTGGCGCTGTAATAGCGTTATACTAACTGCTACACTACCGTGCCACCCTCTAAATGCCTCTTAAACGTAGTGATTGCATCTGATTCCACCACTTACTCTGACAGAGAGTTCCAGATATCAACCACTCTCTGTGTAAAAACAAAATCCCTTACATCTCCTTTAAAACTCTTTCCTCTCACCGTAAACTTATCCCCACTTGTTTTTGATAACACTACTCCAATAACCAAGGCTCCAAGGATTTCCCTGTTGCAGTGGTTGATGCCTGTGGGCATTCCGCAACACCACAAAGCTCATGCGACACCTTTAACATGGCAAGATGGAATGTTAACAAACAATAGCTGGCAACGAGCCACATTAGAAGGGATTAGAACAGGTGGGGTCAAGCTCAGACAAAGAGGAAGGTTTTTAAGAAGTGTTTTAAAGTGTCAGAAAGGTTTCCAGAGAAAACATTAATTCTAAACTGGAGCATGAGACACAGGCCAAAGAAATCATGGCACCTGTGGTGCAGCGATTAGAGCATACATTGGTGTGGCTCCCTCGTTGCTAACGATGCATCATGATAAAATATCCACTGCTACGCAAGCTCCGTGTGGATTTCCTCGGGGCAGGAGGTACAGGACTGTTCCCTCTGCCAGCTCCCTTCGAAAATCCGTGGGGCAGTGCTGGCTTCGCCTCACCTTCCAATCCTACAGGAGCCCTCGAGCTTTCAGTGGAGCCCTATGGCTTGACGCCTGGTTTTGGCTGATAATGTTTTCCATCAAGCTCCTTGGGACATTCCACAATGTTAAAGGAGGTAAATAATTGCAAATTGTTGCTTCATTCACCGAAATAAACTGCACAAGACAGGTTGAGTGATGCTCAAGGAGAGAGACTGCAAATCTATTAAAGGGCTGGGTGGCCTGCCTGTTTCAAATGGAAGACTGTGAAAATGTTAGTGTAATGAACTTATCCATCTTCAGTGCACACCAGCTGCTGCCAACTGAAATGAGGATGATCATTTTTTTTGCTTAGCCACAGAATGGGAATATTAAAAATTTAGTTAATGCAGTTTAAATTACTCTGGTGAGATCCTCGAGGTCTCAGAGACTATTGCTGTGATGAATGACGGTAATCTGTGAGAGACTCATCTATTGCAAGTGGAAAACCATGCAGAATTAGTTTAGGAGGATCCCCGCATCATCCCCTTTTCGCCCTGCTGACATCCAGCCATGCTCAGAGTTCGTCTCTCCTGCTCACAATGCAAGATCATTTGTCAGCAGAAGGCTGGGGATAATGACCCTTTTTTGAGGGAATGGGGCTAGGATATATTTTGGTGGGAAGGAGGTGTTTAGATCCTGGTGATAACAGGCAAATAGGAATACCATCATCCAAAGATCCCCCTCTAAGTCACACATCACCCTGACTGAGAAATCTGTCACTGTTTCTTCAAGTTCTCCGGATCTCAATCTTGGATCCCTCTACCCTATAGTGCCAAGAGATCACCTTCACTGGAAGGCTGCAGTGATTTAAGGCAACAGCTGACAGAGAAGCCTATTAAAATATCATTTAAATATCCCACCTTGACCATGCGTCTTTTGTTAAAGAATTTCTGCTTATGGGATAGGAATGGGAACATTTATGAATGACCCCCAACGCCCACCCTCCCTTGCTCTCCCCTTCACCCACCCGAGTCCATCACCTATCCCCAGTCTCCAAGTCCCAAATTCAGACCTCCCTAGTTGGTGGAGACACGGGAGACTGCAGATGCTGGAAGTTGGAACGACATATCAGATACTGGAGGGACTCAGCAGGTCAGGCAGCATCTGTGGAGGGAAGTGGACAGTCGACTTTGAGTCGAGACCCTTCATCTGTCCCTAGTTGGCGACGCAGTTCGAATTAAAACTAGGCAGAATGGGAGGCTGTTGTTCATCATGGGGAGAACCTTTAGTGAAGACCTTCACTGGAGATGCTGAAGACATGTCAGATTTTAGTGTGGCTCAGTGAATTACATTCTTGTCTCTGAATTAGAAGATGTGGGTTCATACTTTCATATTTCCCATGATATAAAAGGCCATTCAGCCCATCGAATTTATGTCAGCTTTCAGAGCAATCCTATCCCTATAATCTTTCACAAGCCCATTAACTTCCCCTCAGATTCTCCCTCCGTCCACCTTCACTGGGGGTAATTTGCAACAGCCAACGACTCTACTGACTAGTACGTCTGTGGGATGTGGGAGGAAACTGGAGCACCCAGGGGGTCACAGGGAGAACGTGCAAACTCCGCACAGACAGCACCGGAGGTCGGGGTCATACCTGAGGAAGCAGCTCTACCTGCTGTGCCACAGTGCAATCCTGACCTCAGAAGCAGGAGCAATAACCCAGGCCGATGCTGCAGTGCGGTGCTGAGGGAGTGCCGTTACAGGTGCCTCCTTCCAAATGGTCCATTAAACAGAGGTCCTGTCCCTTTCTCAGGTGAACCTAAAGAATCTGCAATGCTTCCTTAAAGAGCAGAGACGTTCTCCCCAATGATCTGGGCAATATTTACTTCTCAATCATCGCCTGAAAATATTTTACAGGTCCTCCCCAGCTAATGTACAGCCTGTACATATTATCAAGTGTTTGGGATAAGATAAGATATCTTTATCAGTCACATGTACATTGAAACACACAGTGAAATGCATCTTTTGCATAGAGTGTTCTGGGGGCAACCCGCAAGTGTCGCCACGCTTCCATCGCCAACATAGCACGCCCACAACTTGCTAACCCGTACGTCTTTGGAATGTGGGAGGAAACCGGAGCACCCGGAGGAAACCCACGCAGACACGGAGAGAACGTACAAACTCCTTACAGACAGTGGCCAGAATTGAACCCGGGTCACTGGCGCTGTAATAGCGTTACGCTAACCGCTACACTACCGTGCCTGCCCGGATGGACCGGCAGGATGGATTTGCTGGCTGCAGCAGGGCTGCAGGCATATTCTGCCGTGTGGGAACTGGGTTCGTGGCAATATCAATGCATTTTGCAGGGATATCTGAACAATTGAGTTAAACGCCCTGATTTAATTACACGTTGTTCTTGGATGGCTTATGTTTTTATTTAAATATATCACCGGACTTGCAAACTGTTCAGGTTGCGAACATTTCTCAGGTACGGTCCTGGTCATAACCTGGGAAGGACCTGTACTGACAACCTTGGTTGCAGTGTTCAAATCCCATCAGGGAGAGCTGTGAACCCAGGCTCAGTGATCGTGTGGATGGACACCAGATAAAATGAGTGATCACAATCATCGCCTGGGGATCCTTGTCCCACAGTCTCCCTCAGCTGAGGAAGCCTGGCCCATGCTGCAAGGAATCCTGTTGATCCCAACACCCCCACTCCCCCCCAACTCCCATGTATCCCACTGATCCCACCCCCTCCCTGTGGCACCCACCCACACTCAATCTGACAGAACCTCAAGGATGACGGAGGCTGGCAGTAAATCCCTCCTTGTCCCCTACAGTCTTATCCCAAGAGCCACAAAGTCCCTGACAGCAAGTGGGGGGGAGAGAGAGAGAGAGGGAGATGGAGGGAGGAAAAGAGAGAGGGGGAGAGAGGGGGGAGGGAGGCAGAGAGAGGGAGGTGGAGAGGGAGGGAGGGAAGAGAGAGAGCATGTGTGTGTGTGTGTGTGCGCGCACGCATGTTCGCATATGCATGAATGTGAAATCCATGCACATCCATGCGTGTGTTCATACATGAGAACAGGTAAAACTGCACGAATGAGTGGAACAGTTCTGTCTGCAGATGAACAGATCTATAACTACCACCTCACTGTTAGTGAGTCCCACCTCAGCTGCATCCTCTTGGGTTGGCTTGCTTATAGTTTCTTTAATTTTTGCAGGAGGCAAGGATGAAGAAGGATGAAAACTAACTGAACCTCCATCCTCACACAAGGCCATCCTTGACCACCCAACCCATAACTCACCATCAACTGGGAGAATCTGTGACTGGGAACAGCACCTCCAGCACAGCATCCCTTGGAGGAGGAGGACGACTGACTGGTACTCTGACAGGACTTCGCAAGTTGCCTCTCACCTGTGGTGGGACAGAGATCCTGCCCGGGGGATTGGAACAACACAGCATCTCACCTCAGCAAGCAAATTACAACTGGTCAGTACCCCCAGGAAGGTGAGAGGGGGAAGGGCTGAGACAAGACAAGCTTCCTGCCCCTGATAACCAGGTGACACTTGCTGCACCTGTACTGCACTCTGGGAAGGACAGAACAATTGGATGGAATTGCGCTCTCAAACATATGCATGAAGCCATTCAAACACCCTCACAGATGCACACTCAAAAAACATCCATACCCTCATGCACTCACTCACGTACGCACATATACTTTCAGACACCAACAGACACACTCGTGCACACAAACACTCAAATGTATCCACACTCAAACATGCTCTCCTCAAGCACACTGTCATGCACTTACACACTCAAGCCTACAGACATTTGCTCAGATATATTTTGCACACACTCTCTCTCAGACATATACACACACACAGACACACTCTCTCTCTCATGCACATACAAAATGCAGCCACAAAGATCACTGTCCTGAGAATTCACTGCCCAAAAAACTAATCTTGGCTGACTGGCTGTCTATAATCCCTTCCACACAATTGAATCTAAAGCCCCAGAGGGAACTTCACCTCCTGCACCACAGAGAGAAGCAGCAGGCATCTTAATCACCGGAGCCAGCTGTGACCGCCACATTCCAACTGCTGGTTTCTCAGAATATCTTCACTATTTCACTGCCAGCAAACAGCCTGTGTCAATCACCTGTTTAATGCAGCACCTCGCCCTGCCTTGCCTTTCTCATCCCTCGTACCGGCAGAAAGCATTAGGGCTGGAGCCACTCGCTCCCTGTGCCCATTAGAGATAAAGATCGATTAAAAAAAACACCTGCAAATGTAAACAGATTTCCTGGAATGTTCCCACCTGCCTGAGTTTTCTGGTTAGCTGTGTGTGAACTTTCCATCAGCACGGGTGAGAATGTGGTGTTTGAGTGGTTGTTGAGTGTATGTGAAGTGAGTGTAGGAGAGTGAGTGTGAATAACTGTGGGTGTACGTACATGAGAGCAGGTATGCCATGTACAAGTGTAACAGTATGTGTGTGTGTATTTGAGTATGTACAGACAGGTGAGAGAATGTGTGTGCATCCCTCAGCATATGTGAATGGCCGAGTCTCCATAATTAAGTGAATTTCTGTGTCTGAGATTCTGTATCTTAAAGTGTCTGTATAAATGTGTGTATGTGTGTGTCAGTACTGCTGGGTTTCAGGTTCTTCTCTGTATAACGCTAGGGTACAGTACTGGCGGGGACGGGTCTGACACTGTATACCACTAGGGCACAGAACCAGTGGGGATAGGTCTGTTGCTGTATAACTCTAGGGTTCATCTCTGGTGGGATGGGTCTGTCACTGTATAACACTGGGGTACAGTACTGGTGGGGATGGGTCTGTCACTGTATAACACCAGGGTACATTAGTGGCGGGGATGGGTCTGTCACCGTGACTCATCTCCAGCACCTCTGAGGTTTATTACTGGTGGGGACGGGTCTGTCACTGTATAACACTGGGGCACATTACTGGGGACGGGTCTGTCACTGTATAACAATGGGGCACATTACTGGTGGCGACAGGTCTGTCACCGTGACTCATCTCCTGCACCTCTGAGGTTGGTCCGTTCTTATTCCATGTGCTACATGTGGGAACATTTAGTGGCTAGAAACTAACCCTCGGTGCAGTCACATAGTGCAATAAGCAAGATCAAGAGGGTCTAATTTTCACCATTAAGTCTTGCGAACCTAAAGTCTGAAACATAACTGTTCACTGGTTGGCTGATAACTGAGATTTCCCTTGTGGTCACCTGAAACAAGTATTAAGCACCTTGGATATGTAATGTGGGGCTGGGTGCCCTTTAAGGGTCCAGTTGGGATGTTTCGTTGTAGTTGGACAATACACTGGTGAGGCCACATTTGGAATATTATGTTCAGTTTTGGTCACTCTGCTCATAGGAAAGATGCCAGTTAGCTGGAAAGAGCAGAAAGATTTACGAGGATGTTGCTGAGACTCAAGGGATTGAGTTATGGAGCGAGATTGAGCAGGTTGGAATTTTTTTCATTGGAGTGTAGGAGAATGAGAGGTAATCTTATTGAGGTGTACAAAATCATGAGGGGCATAGATAGGGTGAATGTGCACAAGGGTGAATGTGCACAGTCTTTTTCCAAGGGTTGGGGAATCAAGAACTAGAGGGCATAGGTTTAAGGTGAGAGGGGAGAGATTTAATAGGAACCCGAAGGGCAACTTTTTCACCCAGAGGGTGGTCAGTCTATGGAACGAGCTGCTAGAGGAAGTGGTTGAGGCAGGTACATTAACAACATTTAAAAGGTAGAACACAGAACACTACAGCACAGTACAGGCCCTTCGGCCCACAATGTTGTGCTGACATTTTATCCTGCTCTAAGATCTATCTAACCCTTCCCTCCCACATAGACCCCATTTCTATATCATTCATGTGTCTATCTAAGAGTACTTGGACAGGTACGTGGATAGGAAAGGTTCAGAGGGATATGGGCCAAATCCGGACAAATGGGACTAGCTTAGATGGGAATCTTGATCGGCATGGACCAATTGGTCCAAAGGGCCTGTTTCCGTGTTGTGTGACTCACCCCACACCCTGGGACCTGCCCCCTGAAGCCCACCTTTGGTAAGGCAGCCGACCCACGTTGATGTATTAGTACTGATTGGTCCTGAGGCTTATATCTGGTGGAGTCCTGGGCCTTGGGTACAGCCATGGAGCCTATTCCGGGCCTGAAAACCGGCCTGAAACAAATTTCTAGTCCTTGGTTTATCCCGAAGTGGCATTTTGGTACAAAGGGTAAAAGCGATAAAAACTTCTGCTGCAAATTGTTCCAGCAAGGGTGACAGGGGTTTTGAAGAGTCAGACGATCGAAAGTGGCTGCTTTAATCCAAAGCAAGGAAAGAAGTGAGAGATAATGGAATTAAGCCATTGGGATGTGACGGCTTTGGAACGACGGAAGTAATTCCAGACCTCAGACACTCAGAGATAAGCTTTTGCGGAAGATTAACTAAATAGACTCCAACAAAATTAGAAAGAAATGGAAATAATAGTTGCACGCAGATCCGAGAGGTTATTCCAGGCCAAGGCTGAATTCATACTGACGCAGGGTGAAAATTATTCTGCTTGAATGAGCTCTCCAGATGCTCGTCACGATGAAATATTGCCAGTTAAGTCATTCACCCATAAACTGGCTCCAAATTATGAACAGTCTCATTACTTATACGGTGCAAAGAGTGGTTAAATAGGAACTCAGAGTATTATCTAATAGTTGGTAGGCTGCGAAATATTGATGTACAAAGGGACCTGGGTGTACACCAGTCACTGAAAGCAGCCAGCAGTCAAGAAGGTAAACAGAATACTGGCCTTTCTAGCAAGGGGATTTATCTCCAGGAGCAAGGGTGTCTTGCTACCATGATACAGGGGCCTTGTTAAGGCCGCACATGGAATATTGTGTGCTGTTTTGGTCTTATTTAGGATGGCAGAACTGTCATATGAGAAGAGATTGGGTTATTCACTGGACTACAGAAAAATGAGAGGAGATCTCATTGAAATTTATATGCTGTTAAACTCTTGATCAGGCAGAAGATACAGGAACCTGAGGGCACATACCACCAGGTTCAAGGACAGCTTCTATCCCACTGTGATAAGACTATTGAACGGTTCCCTCATACAATGAGATGGACTCTTGACCTCACAATCTACCTTGTTGTGACCTTGCACCTTATTGTCTACCTGCACTGCACTTCCTCTGTAGCTGTGACACTTTACTCTGTACTGTTATTGTTTTAACCTGTACTACCTCAATGCACTCTGTACTAACTCAATGTAACTGCACGGTGTAATGAATTGACCTGTACGATCGGTATGCAAGACAAGTTTTTCACTGCACCTCAGTACAAGTGACAATAATAAACCAATACCTCGTTGTGGCCCTTGCATTCAACTTGCCTACCTGCACTGCACTTTCTCTGCAACTGTAACACTACATTCTGCATTCTGGTTTTTTTTCCCTTTTGTACTACCTCGATGTATTTATGTATGGAATGATCTGTCTGGATGGCACGCAAACAAAAGCTTTTCACTGTACCTTGGTACAGATGACAATAATAAACCAATTACTAACTTAATTTACTAATTTTTGACAAGACTCAACAGGTTGGATGCAGGGATGTTTATCCAGGCTGTGAGGTCTAGAATTAGATCCCAGGAAAGACCTTTAGGACTAAGATAAGGAGAAGTTTCATCACATAGAGGATGGCCAACCTTTGGGATTTTCTATCAGAGGATTCTGTGGAGGCCAAGTTGCTGAATGTATTTAAAAAAGATCGACTTCTTGAAACAAAAGGCATCAACGGGTAATGGAGAGAGAGCAGAAACATGGTATTGAGGATCAGCCATGACCATATTCAATGACAAACCAGGCTTGTAGGGCCAAATGGTCTATTCCTGCTCTATTTTTCTATGTTGCAATGAAACATGGTGAGGAAATGCTGAAAAGAAGCCAATCCTTTCACAGCAAGCTCCCTCAAACAGCAGTGTAGTAAAGACCAGACCATCTGCTTTCTCAGTTTTAGCTGAAGATTGGCGTTAGGGTTTGGCCTGAAGAGCGGGTTGGAAAGCAGATTGAGTGACCACTTTGCAGAGTATTTCTTTCTGTCTGTTTTTGATGACCCTAAGCTTCCAGTTGTCGACACTTTAGTTCTCCATCCCACTCTGACCTGTGGGCCTTTCTCCTTCACTGTAAGCCCAAGGGGCACATCCCACCTCAGGACTCAACACTGCATTCAACAATAACCAGCCTTTCAAGCTGGCCCATACTGGCAAAAGGTCATCGACCTGAAATGTTAACTCTCTTTCTCTCTCCATAGATACTGCCTGACCTGCCGAATATTTCCAGAATGTCCTGATTTCATTTCTGATCAATATTTATTTTCAGTCTGAATCGGGAGAGGCAGGTTAAAGGCTGGTGCTACTTTCCCAAGGGAAGTGACGGGAAGAAAAAGCAGCTTTGAGCGATATATTTATAACAGTATTAACTCCCAGCTAGAGACCAGTCATTAGCACACGTCTCCAAGTCAGACTGCTCTGGCTTCAAGTCCCACTCCTTAGAAGCAAACATAAAAATCTAGTCTAACATTTCTATGGTCGTACAGCCCTGTCACAGGTGCCGTCTTGCAGACAAGTTGTTAAACTGAGACTTTATCTGCTCTCTCACGGTTCGTGGAAGATCCTGTGTAACTCTTTCTAAAGAATAAGAATAAGAGAGTTCTTCCTGGCGGTCTGGCTGATATTAAGTGGATGACTTGGATGTGGATAAGTTCAGGAATAACGCAAAGACTGGCAGAGTTGTTGGTTGTGTGGAAGGTAGCCTTAGGCTGCAGGGAGATAGCGATGCGTTGGTGAAATGGGCTGAAAGACAGCAGATGGAGTTTAATCCAAATAAATGTGAGGTAATGCATTTTGGGAGCACCAATGAGGCTAGATAAGAGGGTGAATGGAGGAACAGAGGGATCTTAGATCCTTGAAGGTGGCATCTCAAATAGATAACATGGTTAGGAAGGCATATGGGATACTGGCCTTCACTAGTCGGGACAATGAATACAGAAGGGAGGTTATGCTCCAACTTTATAAAACCTTGACTGGACCTCAGCTCGAGTACTGCGTGCAGTTCTGGTCACCACACTATAGGAAGGATGTGACTGCACTGGAGATGGTGCAGAGGAGATTCACCAGTATGTTCCTTGGGATGGAGCAGTTCTACTATGAATAGACTAGAGAAGATAGGTCTGTTCTCCCTGGAGCAGAGGAAATTAAGAGGGGACATGACTGAGGTATATAAAATTATGAGGGGTATGGATAAAGTAGACTGCAAGAAACGTTTCCCCATATCAGAGTGGATAAAACTAGAGGACATAGTTTTAGGGTAAGGGGGAAGAGATTTAGAGTGGATATGAGGGGGACCTCCTTCACCCAGAGAGTGGTGAGTACCTGGAATGCACTGCCCGAGAGAGTGCTTCAAGCTGGACTGCTGACAGTATTTCTAGATGGACACCTAGGCTTAGAAGGCTATGGACCAAGTGCTGGAAGATGGGGTTAACACGGATTGGCTGGCATGGACAAGTTGGACTCAATGGCCTGTTTCCATGTTGCCTGATTCTATTACTCCAATTAACATTTCTGAAAACCAAGCTATCTGTAAATTAAAAGTGCTGTTATTGTTCTGTTATTATATTCACTATAACAATGTTATTTCTGTTATAAGAATATTGTACATGGGTTGCAGTTTATGCAGTGGCTAAGGCTAACCATTAAGGAAGCAGAATGCTGCCGCCATTCTCCTGAGCTGCAATGCATGTACTTACAAGCATATCGCTTAGGAGTAGGAATAGACCACTCAGCCCCTTAATCCTGCTCCTCCATTCAATACGATCATAGCTAGCCTTAACTATGTTTCCTTGTCTCCCCAAGTAACCTTTCTCCCATTACTCATCAAGAATCTATTTACCTCTGTCTTATAGTATTCGAAGGTTCTGTGCCTGGTGTTCTTTGAGCAAGGGGTTCAAAAGACACTCTGAGAGAAAAATATTTGGTCTTAAATGGGTGACCCCCTTATTTTTAAACCGTGACCTCTCATTCTAGATTCTCCCACAAGAGCAAACAACCTCTCCACATCTAATCTGCCAAGGAGCTGAATTGTCACAGTTTACATTTCTCACACTGCTCTAACTGGGAGCTTTCTATGTGAAAAGTGGCTACAGTGATTCCTACTGCAGTGACAATGCTGCAAAAGACTTAACTGGCTGTGAAAATATCCTGGGATGTGCGGAAAGGGAAGTGAAAGGTGCTATGTAAATGCAAGTCTGTCTTTAACAAGCACATCACAGGGACCATGCTTGGTCCTTGCAACTCTTATATGGAGCCAGATAAATTCGCTTTTTCAAAGGTATCTGATGACCACGCCTTTAGGCATTTGGGTCCCAACCTTTGGGATTTCCTGCCCATTCCCTCTACCATGGTCTCCCCTGTTAAGATGCTTATTAGATCCTGCCTCTTGGATTGAGCTTTGGGTCACCTCTTCCCTGACTCAGTACTTCTTTAGTTTGACTATTGCTCCTCAGGATTAAAGGCAATGTACAAATGCAAGATACTAGTGACAGTGGAAGCACACTCAGTGGCTTTACTCTGAGCTACTTAAGAAGCCCTAATTTCACCCTGGGAGACCTAGTAATCCAGGAGTGGGTAAAATAAGTAAACTGGAATAAAACGATGGGAAATGACTTGCTAAAGAACGCTTTTATCCGTGAAGGGTGTGCAGAATTTCAGGCACTTTTCCCTGGAGGTAAATCAGGTGGCTTGAACCCAGTCCATTTCCTGAAGAATGACAGAGTGCCGACAGACAGCTGGGCCCCACTGCAGGTGATTCACACCATCCCCACTTGCACATTCACCCACTTACATTCCAAAGCATTCACCGTATCGCAATCTCTCCCAGACCTGCAGAAATAACAAACAATTTGCTTTCAATTCGTCCCTCAGTTCCAGTCCACTCATTTCTGCTGCAGGCCTGGAGCCTGGATATAAATTTTACGATTGGCAGGCTCACGTTATTTTATCCTCTTGTCTGAAATAGAGACATCTGCTAAGCTCCAGTTAAACTGAGTCACTTGGGAAGAATGCGAGTTTTCCCAACACGAGGATTTTCAAGTTTCCCAAGCCAGTTGCTTGAAGGATGGGTCCTTAAGCCTCAGCTGAAGGATAGGATCCTGGATTCCGGTCGCCTCATTATAGGGAGGATGTGGAGGCTTTGGAGAGTGTGCACAAGAGGTTCACCAGGATGCTGCTTGGAATAGAGGGCATCTGCTATAATAGAGGTTGGGCAAATTTGGGTTGCTTTCTCTGTAGTGTCGGAGGCTGAGGGGAGACCTGATGGAAAGTTATAAAATTATGAGAGACATAGATCGGCAGCCAGTCGTTTCCCATGGTCGAAATCTCTAATACTAGAGGGCATGCATTTAAGGTGAGAGGGGATAAGTGCAAAGGAGATGTGGGGGCAAGTATTTTCACACTGAAAGTGGTGGGTGCCTGGAAAGTGTGACCAGGGACGGTAATGGAGGCAAATACGATAGAGGCATTTTAGATAGACACATGAATGTGCAGGGAATGGAGGAATATGGACCTTGTGTAGGCAGAAGGGATTTGTTTAGTTTGCTGTTTAATTAGCTTGGCACAACATTGTGGGCCGAAGGGCCTGTTCCTGTGCTGTACTGTTCTATGTTCTATGCCTATGTAAATTTTACCTTGAGGGACTTGCACCATTTCGGTTCACTTCTCTCTTGCAAAAGAAACACAGAGGCCTCAGGCCCGTGTGTGGTTTTGTTACTGGTTCTGCTGCATAACTTTGAAAGAGTGACTCTGGTGCTGTGTGGGCTGGCTCAGTCCAGGAGCACTGCCCTGTGTAAACAGAATCACCCAGCGAGGAAGGGCAACTGAAAGTCATCACCAGCTGCACTAAAGCAACCAGTGCCAAACTTTGTGCATCCTTACTGGGCTTGGGCCTTGGGAGATCCAGGGACCCTTCCTCATGGTCACATCTTGAGCTGGCACAGAAGCTTGTCTTACTGGTGCAGAAGGATGTCTTACAACAGTTAGGCAGGGTCTTGGTGAGACTACACTGGTCTCTTTGCCTAAGAAAGAATGTGCTTGGCATAGAGGGAGCTCAACAAAGGTTCACCAGACTGATACCACTAGCAGCTTGCTGCTGGGGCACTGGAAGGACCCTAAACAGCAACCCCATCTGGTCATCATGAAATGGAGATACCTCAGCAGACCTGAGACCCGGGCAGACTGAACAGTGCCTCTTGGTATGACCTCCATGTGAGAACAGGCCCTTCACAGTGCCGGAAGGGGACATGAATCAGAAAAGGTGAACCTGAAAGGAGTTAATAAACAGCTTTAACAATGCCGCGGACCTGTAACAAGAAGATGAGGGAGCCTTTGAGCGAATGGGTGGAGGTGAAGTTGGAGGGATGGAGAGATGGAGGTGTAGAGATGGAGGGGTGGTGGAGGAGGGGCGAAACCCTCCTTAATTACCACCTCAAGAGCCAAGACAAGGCAGAACAATTATCCTCCTGGGTTCAAAGTGGAGCAAGGTGAGACTAAGGAACAGCTACACAATCCCCACAGGTGGGTCTGAGGACAGAACCGAACATCTCCCTCTCCTGCCTCAGACAGACAGATGCACACACACGACCCACTGCCTCACAACACACAATACGTACCCCAGCATACACAAACTAAACAGATTCACAGAACACAAGTATCTGCGCCCTAGCAAACATACAAATACTCAGTCCCACGCCACATACAATAGGCACATGTGTTCTAATGCACACAAGCACAAAACAACCCCACATCACAACACACATACACCACCCCTGACACACACATCACAGCATGCACCCAGTATACATCAGCTGGAAATACAGTTGGCACAGCCACTGAACAAAGTAGGTGTCAAGATACGACCTCATATCTTGAATGATCTAATTTCATCTCCCTCTCTCTCTCTCACACACACACACACACACACACACACACACATTCCCAATTACCAATAGCTGGGCAACAATCCAGGGGAGGGCATCTGTGACTTAATACTGGCACAGAATCTGTTGTGGGTATCCCCACAGTGAGCCCCCACACCCACCAATAAACAGGCTTGGTAAAACCCTCTCATTAACCTAACAGATGCCAAAAGTCAAACACTGACATGTGATGCACACACCCCGTCGAGCTGTTAGTATGAAGGAAGAGGGGCTAGAAATGGAAGGAGGAAACACACACGAACGAGAAATAAGGACTTACATCTCCAGGGCATATTTCACAACCCTTTCAGGACATCCTGAAACAAAGCAAATATTTTTGAAGTGTGGTGACTGTTATAATGTAGGAAACACAGCAACCGATTTGTGAACAGCAAGATCCTGTAAATTTGGATGGGATAACATCTAGGTAATTGTTACTTTGCGTGACGTGAACCAAGGCATAATTATTGGCCAGGACTCTAGGGGTTAACTGACTCGACTCTAAGGGTTAACTGACTCTATTCTTTGAAATAATGCCATGGTGCCTTCCAAGCCTACTCAACAGAGGGCACAGGGACTTAGGTAGTGCTACACCTCTGGCAGTGTAGCTCTCCCTCAGCCACGCTCAGCAGGGACAACCTAAATTTTTGTCCTGAAGTGGCTGGGATGGGACTTGTTTGACTCAGGCTCTCAATTTGCTGGTCAATCAAGTTACACTCCCACTCCAAAGCACTGCTCTTTTCCCATTTACCCCCATTCCCCCGCTCCCCACTGCTGAAAGACCTTGAGGAAGCAGCATTGGGGCAGGTCAACTCCACAGACTCATAGAATTGGCAAAGCCATTCAGACCATCTAGTCTATGCCAGTTCCAGGTAGAGCAATCCCATCAGTCCTATTCCCTTGCTCTTTCCCCACTGACGATTGTCCATCCGACTGTCTACCTGACTCTTCACCAGTGTAGACAATGGGTGCCAGTTCGACTTGTCACTGAACACTCTAACAAACTTCGACAGATGAACTATTGTAGGTATCCTGACTGGTTACATCACGGTCTGGGATGGCAATTCGAATGTGCAGGAACACAAGAAGCTGCAGTGAGTAGTGGACTCAGCCCAATACATCACGGGCACATCCCTCCCCACCATCGGTAGTATCTACAGGAGGCGCTGCCTCAAGAAGGCAACATCCATCATCAAAGATCCCCACCATCCGGGCCATGCCATCTTCTCGCTGCTATCATCGGGCAGGAGGTACAGAACCTTAAGTCCCACACCAACAGGTTCAGGAATAGCTACTTCCCTTCAACCATTCGGTTCTTGAAGCAACTGATACAACCCTAATCACAGTATAGCAACACTATGACCACTTTGATCACTTTGCACTAAAATTGACTTTTTTCTGTTCAAGTTGTACTTCCTTGTAAAAATCGTGTATAATTTATGTGATTGTTGTTTACCTGATGCTATGTGCCTGTGATGCTGCTGTAAGTAAGTTTTTTATTGCAAGTGTGCATAAATGTACTTGTGCAGATGACAATAAACTTGACTTTGACTTAACTAAGGGGCCAATAGGGATTTGTTAATGACAAAGAACATTTACCCAATTTGACAGAGTGCTTTGATAGTCAATGAGAGAGTAATGCAGTTGATGTACACGGATTTGCAAAGACTTCTGATAAGGTGCCACATGACAGGCTTATCAGCAAAGTTGGAGTACATGGAGATTCAGGGCAGGGGTACAATTGCATAGAACCTTCCGGCGACCACACCTGGAGTATTGTGCACAGTTTTGGTCCCCTTAACTTAAAAAGGACAAAATAAATACAGAAAATGCCAGAAACACTCAGCAGGTCAGGCAGCATCTGTGGAAAGTGAAACAGGTCAGAGATCCTTCTGATGAAGGATCACTGATCTGAAACATGAACTCTGCTTCTCTTTCCACAGATGCTGACTGACTGGCTGTGTGTTTGCAGCATTTTCTGTTTTTATTTCAGATTTCCAGCATCTGCAGTTTTTTTTTGGATTTTCATTTCATTAAAGAAGGATAGCCTTGCCATAGAGGAAGACTTGCTAACTTGGTTCCTGAGATGGCAGGTTTGAGAAGAATGAGAGATAATCTCATTGAAGCTTATGGAATTCTTACAGGGTGGATGCAGAGAGAACATTTCCCCTTCAGGAGAGTCTAGAACCAGGGGTCACGGTCTCAGAATAAGGGGCAGACCACTTACCACTGCTATGAGCACATGTTTCTTCAGAGGGTGGTGAATCTTAGGAATTCTCCACGCCACCGACCTGTGAACGAGGAATAACCCCTCACATTCCACCTGGGTAGTCTACAACCCAATGGTATGAACACTGAATGTTCCAATTTCAGGTTACCGTTCCCTCCCCAACCCCCACCCCTCTCTCCTTCTGACCCACCTTCAGTCCCCCCACCTTTGTCCCCTCTCCTACACCCCTCCCTCCAGCCCCCCCATCACCCATTTTCATCCCCCTCCCCCTCATGGTTCCATCCACCTACAACCCACGCACTTCATCCACCAGAAGCCCTCCCCCATCTGGTTTCCCTGCCCTTCCCCTCGCCCCTAATGGTTCCCCCATCACCTTCCTTACTTATCAGATTCCAGTACCCTCCGAGCTGTTTCCACCTTCACCCTCCACCTACCACCTGGCTCCATCAGCCTTTTTATCTTCTATGTCTGCCTCTACCTATCATCTACCTACCTGTCTCCCAACTCCACCCTTCCCCCTCTCCCAGCTGGCTCCACCTGCCCATCATCCTTCAGCCCTCCTCAGTCCACCAATCACCTACTGGCCCCTGTATCATCCCTCGCCCTCTCCTCTTTACACTGGCTACGTTCTCTCTCCACTGTCAGTCCTGATGTAAGGTCTCGACCTAAAACCCTCCACAGATGCTGCTCGAATTCCTCTAGCAGATTGTTTGCTGCTCCTGTGAAGGGTCAGTTGTTGAGGTTATTCAAAAACGGAGATTGATGGATTTCTGGACATTTAAGGGAATCAAGGCAAACGTTCATCTAGATCGGGATCAGGAGGTCTGGGTCATGCTGAAGGACTGGAGCTGGGATCAGGCTGAAGATTGGAGAAGTGGCAAGTGGTGCTGGAGCTATTCTGCCTGGGAATCTTTCCCCCCCCACCCCCCCCGCCCCAGGCAGAATAGGCCCTGAGTTCCCCTGGTCCTACCTACCACCCCACCAGCCTACACATCCAACATCCCCTCCCCAGGCGGAACAGGGCCCGAGTTCCCCTGGTCCTACCTACCACCCCACCAGCCGACACATCCAACTGAACATCAGCTGTCCACTTCCCTCCACAGATGCTGCCTGACCTGCTGAGTTCCTCCAGCACTTTGTGTGTTGCTCCAGATTCCAGCATCTGCAGTCTCTTCTGTGTCTCCTGTGGAGCTACAGACGAGCTGCAAAAGAGCACTACATTCCTCTGCCATCAGCCTCCTTTTACACCCAAGCTTTCCGCTGCTCCAACCCTGGTGACTCTGCATTCAGCTAAGATCATGAGCAACCCATAAATCTTTCCATCTTTCTCATACCCTTCTGAACAAACTTTCAACCACCTGTCAGAATATCTCCACGGCTCTGTCAAACGTTGTTTGACAACCCTCCAGTGAAACACCTGGGGATAATTTACTATGTTAAAGTTGATGTTGGTTATAGCTGAGAGCAATGTGGAAAATTCCCCAGCACTGACGTATCTTAGCTTGAAGGCCATAAATCATGAAAAGACAGAAAAGTTCTAAAAACATGTAGGAAACTCAAGGGTTAATGCTTTAATGTCTTTTTCATACAAAATCCTGCCCAGGTGGCTCAACAGAATGTGTGTGTTGTTAATACATTAGTCAGACAGAAGCCTCAGCAGGCCTTTCAATTCTCACTTGTACATCTCGTTCTCTTTGCACACCACTCACGCACTCTCCCTCTTCCCGAGGGTTTCCATTGCATCCAATCTACCGTAGGGCTGTGGAAACCTTTGCTGCACAGCCCCGAGCCATCTGACTAACTTGGTTGTCAAAGTTACCCAGCAGGCAGGTGGGCAGAGGTGATGGGCTGCGGCAACCCAACAGACTCGGTGCTGGTTTTGTGTTCCGGCCAAATCTGAGCCAACAGTTTTGACTGTAAAAATGTTTGCCTTTGATACGAGGGGATGGCAGGAGGGGAGGTGGGGGGTGGAAGACACCAGGAATCACTGCAGATGTCACAATTGGCGACGTGCCCATGAAATTAGTGTTGCTAATTCTTTTATATTTCAATTACCCAAACTGCTAAGATTATTTCAAACGAGCAAGCTTCAGTCAATGAGCAGTTCACATAACGAGCTCTGTTTGTATAAAGAGATAAAGAGGGTTTGCATTTTTTTTCTAAAGAGGAAGAGAGACGTAAAGAAAGAAAGGGAAGCACACAACATGAAATGAAAGGGCAAAAACTGTTTCCTGTCCATTAGATGTTGCCTCAGTGTTTTAATTTGACTCCCAGGATGGGAGCTGCCATTGTAAACTTGCCCCCATAATGTGTCCACTTCTCAGCCTTCAATAAGCAGAAAATTATAAAAACACAACATCTAACTCACCCCATATCTCCCATTGTCAGAACCTCCTGAACCAAGATGGCCATTTGGCTGGTAAATAAATGTTGTTGCCTTACATCCATTCATAATACGACTCCAATCCATCTAAAATTTATTTGGCTTAGGTCTCCCCACCATCAAAAGCATCTACGAGGCAAGAAGGCCTCGAGGATCCCCACCATCCGGGCAATGCCCTCTTCTCGCTTCTACCGTCGGGCAGGAGGTATAGAAGCCTGAAGTCCCACACCACCAGGTTCAGGAACAGCTACTTTCCTACAACCATCAGGTTCTTGAACCCACCTGCACAACCCTAACCCTACCTCAGCAACGGAACACCACGGACCACCTCTTGCACTACCATGGACTTGTTTCTAATTGTGATTTTGCACTTATGTCTTGTTTGTACAGTGTTCTTCTTCACTGTCTTATATAATTTATGTATAATTTGTTCTGTGTGCTGTCTGAATCTATGTGTCCGTGATGCAGCTGCATTGTACCTGTACCTCACCGTACTTGTGCACATGACAATAAACTCGACTTGATCTGTGGGCCAGTGTTGACTGCAGACATTCAATGCACCAGTCTGGCCACAGAACCGAGGAGAACAACCAACAGAAGTCTCTCCGAGGCTGAGCTTGCTCACAAACCAGCAACTTAGAAACTGCACCACTGGAAATGAAGACGGAAGTGGAGCAGATTCCTCCAAGAGATTGGAACGGGTAAGGTCAGGTAGAACCTGGAATTTGCTTATTCTACAGAAATGGGTCTCAGGCCACTCCCTTTGCTCGCTGTTGTGAAAATTCCATGGATTTATTGTTGCAAGTACTTCATCCCGACCAAACGCATGCCTTCAGATAAATGCTGTCAGCGCGCTTGGTTGGCTCGCATGCACCCAAACGTGCCTGAGCGGTGAACTCAGGAGATCCGAGGCGGGGCTCCAAATCAGAGCTCACATTCCCCCTTTCAGGAATTTTATGCGGATCCCAGGGAGAGAATAACTGGGAACTACAAACCTGGAGAGTCCAGGATCTGCGTGACACACATTCCACGGAAGAGGGACGTTCGCTTATTCGCCTCAGGAAGACTGAGGCCAATCATGTAAGTTTGGTGGATCCCTCCCAACACCTTGTGGCAGACACTGCCTTCAGTTTGCAGACTTCTGATAGAACGTACAGCATGGAAAGAGGCCTTCCAGCCGCATGGCTCCAGTCCAGAACCTATGCCCCAGAACCCTACTTCCTTTCTGGGTCAAGAACCATGAGCTGTGGTTCAAACTACTCCGCCAATGAAAGCCCATAATGCAAGTCAAATAAGAAGAAGGTTCTACAGCCTTGCAGTTGTAGCAGTATTAAGACCACCAAATAATCTGTTGGTGATGTTGACGAATAAACAAACAGTCCTTATAGGACGTTGGTTGAAAGGCAAATATTGACCAGGTTCCTGGATAGCTGCAGGGGAAAGGGAGGGTGTTATACTTAGCACACCCAATGGGTTGTATCGGGCCTTGGTGTACCATCGCGCCTGACAGTGCAGCACTCTCTCAGTACAGCGTTGGACTACCAGCCTCCTCAGTACAGAAGGAAAAGTGCTGTCAGAGTTCCACCCAGCAGTAAAGTTCAATCCCGACCCAACCACGGCCAATTCCTGCTCCACCCATCTCAAGGGCTCCGAGCTCTTTCCATTCCCAATTCAAGATGGAGGCATTTGCAGAAAGGCAGAGGAGGACAGACTGTCTGTGCTGCGCATTTGTTGGGCTGGTCAAGAAGAGGATCCTATGCCTGACCCCAGCGCTCCAGCAGAATATACAACAGGGTCAAGCCCAACCTGACACAGTCGGCTCTTGTGGGGCTGAGGATGGGTGATAGATCTCTCAGAACTGGAAGAGTAACGAATAGGTTGGTATCTATACAGGAGCCTGAGGGCACGTTCCACCAGGCTTAAGGACAGCTTCTATCCCACTGTGATAAGACTATTGAACGGTTCCCTTATACAACGAGATGGACTATCACTTAACAATCTACCTTGTTGTGACCTTGCAACTTATTGCACTGCACTTTCTCTGTAGCTGTGACACTTTACTCTGTACTGTTATTATTTTTACCTGTACTACATCAATGCACTCTGTACTAACTCAATGTAATTGCACTGTGTAATGAATTGATCTGTACGGTCGGTATGCAAGACAAGTTTTTCACTGTACCTCGGTACAAGTGACAATAATAAACCAATACCAATACCAATCTCCCCAATGTCAATGCCAAATTCTGAGCTCAGTGAGACATCCTTTTTCCTTCAGATGGACCAACCAGTCTGGTCATCAGCCACTCTGAGGGAAGACATTAACCGCACACTGATGATTCACACCCAGATGTTGGTGCTCTTGGTCAGTGGGCTGATTGCTGTGTTTATTCCTATCAGTGCTAGACCATGGTCGACACGTTTTACTCAGTCCCCGGCCTCAGATATTCCAGTTGCCAGATCATAAACAAACCCACTGCTTTCTAACCTCCTGGGTCCTATTTACTTTTTACAACAGATGTCCTAGCTCGGGAAATTTACTGCAACCATCCCCAGCCAAAAGAACAAAAATAGTTGTGGCTCAGTGGGCAGTGCTCTTGCCTGAGTCAGAAGGTTGTGGGTTTAAGTTGCACTCCAAAGATATCAGCTCAAAAAAAAATCCAGGCTGACACCCCAGTGCAGGAGTGAAGAAGTGCTTCGTAATTAACCCTATAATTAGTTCTGCTTTCAGTACTGCTAGGAGAAGCCCCATTTAGTGAAGAGAATGGCATTTGGCTTCTCCTCTCTCTCTGGTCCTGGGAAAGATGCCAGGGGATCTTAACAATGCAACTGTGGATGTGGGTTCCAGCGAGTGACGTAACCATGACTGTGTGTAATGAAACAGATCAAGGCACAGTTCAGTAGTGTGAGAGAGTCCCTGCCACCTGCACACATCTGCCATAGAGTTATACAGAGCTACAGCACAGAAACCGGCCCTTCGGCCCACAAAGTCCGTGCCGGCCATTAACCACATATTTACAGTGATCCCATTTTAAGATTAAGATATCTTTATTAGTCACATGTACATCGAAACACAGTGAAATGCACCTTTTGCGTAGAGTGTTCTGGGGGCAGCCCACAAGTGTCACCACGCTTCCGGCGTCAACATAGCATGCCCACAACTTCCTAACCCGTATGTCTTCGGAATGAGGGAGGAAACCGGAGCACCCGGAGGAAACCCACGCAGACACGGGGAGAATGTACAAACTCCTTACAGACAGCGGCCGGAATTGAACCTGGGTCGCCGGCACCGTAATAGTGTTACGCTAACTGCTACACTATTTTTCCCACATTCTCATCACTTCCCCCTGTATTCTACCACTCACCCACACAACAGGGGAACTTACAGCAGTTAATCAATCTACCAACCAGCGGGTCTTTGGGATGTGGGAGAAAACCGGATCACCTGGAGGAAACCCACACGGTCACAGGGAGAACATAGACAGCACCAGAGGTCAGGATTGAACCCAGGTCTCTGGCGCTGTGAGGCAGAGGCTCCACTAGCTGTGCCAATGTGTCACCCAGCTGTCTATCCTTATATAGAACAGTACAGCACAGGAACAGGCCCTTCGGCCCATGATGTCTGTGCTGACCATGATGCCAAATTAAACTACATCTATCTTCCTGCACACAATCCATATTCCTCCATTCCCTGCATGTTCATGTGCCTGTCTAAATGCCTCTTAAACACCACTACAGTGTCTGCTTCCACCTCCACCCCTGGCTGCACATTCCAGGCACCCACCACCCTCTCACCTTAAAGCTATGTCCTCTAGTGTGTGACATTTCTACGCTGGGAAATATACTCTCTCTACCCTATATATGCCTTGACACCTGAGGATGTCCGTCAGCTGATTGCAGCCTGGGGCTAGAATGTTGGGAGTTTTAAACACTGATGCTCTTCCTCTTGAAGTAGCCTTGCCCATATTTCTACTCTTGGGAAAGATAAGGGATGCTGGAAGGAAAATAAAAGCACGGAAATCAACTGAAAACAGGATTAGACTTGAATGGGATTACCCCAGTGAGCAGCTCACTGACACTCCTCCATGGGAGCACGGTGGAACTGATCCCTTCTTTGAATGACTTACTCTAACCACATGTTATGCAAAAACATTTTAAGGGACAGAATAGTTTTAACCGAAACTTCTGTGAAATAGTTTAAAATCTGTCTTTGCATTAGAGCATTCAAACCACACCCAAAGTGTTATAATTTAATGGGAGGTGCCTGTTAAATCAAAGGGATTGATCCTAGATTCTTTTATTGATGGCATTTGGACCATGTGATCTCTGGGAATGATTTGACCAGAATTTTCCAGGATTGTTCTTTCCCTTTTTTGGTCCTGGTTTTTTCACTGTGAATGTTTTCCATCTCCTGGGAGATTATACGACTGCAGGGTTGGACCAGGAGTGGGGATAATTACGTTCAGTCACGATAGCCTGATCCTCATTAGATTGGGGGCCTCATCTTGTCCTAATGGTAACTTTGCAATTTTCCTTTCAGGATAAGTCAGTTTTGTCCGGTAGAATGGGTTCAGAGCTCACAGGTTTAATTTAGGGAACCGTTAAAAAAAAAATGATTTTTAGCATACTGCTTCGACAAACAAAACACTGGAGGAACTCAGCGGGTCAGGCCGCATCTTTGGAGGGAAATGGACAGTCGACGTTTCGGGTCGAGACCCTTCATCTGCACTGAAAGATCGAGGGGAGGTAGCCAGTATGAAGAGGGTGACGGGAAGGGATGGAGCAAGAGCTGTCAGGTGATAGATCGATCCAGGTGAGGAAAGATGATAGGCAGATGGGCGAGGGAAGAGTGGAAATAGCGAAGGAGGCTGGGAGGTGATGCGTGAAGGGTTGCAGATGATAGAAGCAAACTGCTTCTTCACTCAAAGGATGAAAAGCAAAGTACAAAACACACAAAACAGGGAAAGATCATTTAATTCCCTGAGATCTTTCTATTGCAAAGTTGCACTTTGCAAAATGCTTCCTCCCTCCCCATCAACACACCCGCAGCCCATCAAGCCCCACCCACTATCAGCTGTCAGCCAATGGGAAAAATCCAGAAAGATTATCGTCAAGCTGGGGGACACCACAGCAATGGAGTGGTGCAGACCCCAATAAAGGCAACAGCAGCTTACGTCCACAAGAAGCCTGAACTTGGTCCAATGCTCCAAAGCACTTCACAGGAACGTTTCTGAACAAGATCCCGTGCTGAATCCCAAAAGGAGATTATCAGCTCAGGTGAATGAGATAAGTTTAAAGGAATGTCTTAAAGGAGGAGAGAATTCCGGAGCTTGGGCCAATGTTGGTGCGATTAAAAGCTGGACTCCCGAAAGAACAGAATTCAAAGAGTAAAACAATGTTACTGCAGAGGTGATTCAGTTGAGCGCCTCACACTTAAAACGGCAAGGATCACAAACTGGGCTCAATGAGGAAACCTAGACGAGGTTTCTATTCTCAGAGAAGTTATACTGATGTCACTACTACTGTGCTCTCCACCATACTCAAGAAGATCAACCCTCCAGTCCTGACAGGTGCCACCTGGGCCACCAATAGAATACCAAATCAGAGAATGATGCAAGGCCATTTAGCCCATCATGATTGTGGCAACTGTTGAACAAACAAACCAATCCTTCCTTCTATTCCACCATTTACATTGTTTTTGTGACAGGTACTATTGAATTTGCTTCCACTGCCCTACACAATGAGATATTCCAGCTCACAATAGCTCACTAAATATAAACTTTTTCCTCACTAGCCTTTTGTTCATTATCATAAATCTGTGCCCTCCCGTCCCCCACCTTCCTCCTGGTTTCTTCCCATCAAAGCCACTCAGGGTGACAATGGCTAACACGAGGGGACATAATTTTAAGGTGATTGGAGGAAGGTATAAGGGGGATGTCAGAGGTAAGTTTTTTTTACAGAGGGAGTGGTGGGTGCATGGAACGCACTGCCGGTGGAGGTTGTGGGGGCAGATACATTAGGGACATTTAAGAGACTCTTAGATAGCTACATGAATGAAAGAAAAATGGAGGGCTATGTGAGAGGGAAGGGTTAGATAGATATTAGAGCAGGATAAAATGTCAGCACAACATCGTGGGCTGAAGGGCCTGTACTATGCTATAATGTTCTATGTTCTAAGAGATCTATTTGGAAGCATATCAAAACAAAGAGAGCTTGAAATGACACTGAGCTACTCTGGCCAATGCCTGGTGGATTTGTCCAAAATCCCACATCTTTTGCGGATGAAATTAAAATGGCTTATCATTTTGGCTAAAATAGCAGCAAGGGATTTCAGATGAATGCATCAGGCATCCTCACCATTGTCCAAGTGTCATTACAGGGCCTATAAATTATTAACAGGGAATATTTAGGGGTGGTCATGTGGGTTAAATATTCAGAAACCAAGTGTCACTCTCCACTGAATTCCCTTCCCAATGGATTACCACTTTGCAATGAGTCTCCAGGGGCTGACGTTCAATGCAGAACATTTAGCCAGATGCTCCCATTCCCAGGAATTTAATTCTGCTCCAGTCATGTCCATCTCAGGAAGGACTGGGATTAGAACCATCAACAGTCCCACCGTCACGTCACCGATACCTACTAACAACTCACCAACATCCTACTCCTCAGCCTCATCTCCTCAACAACACCCTATTCCCCCACACCCAATCCTCCACCAACACCAGCCACTGGCTGCCCACAACACCCCACTCCCCCTACCAGTACCTTGCCCATACCCCACTCCTTCCAACTAATCACCCAACTAATACCCCACACCCACACCTGACTCCCCCCCATCAACACACCATTACGCTCACCATCACCCACTCATTGACACCAATTCCCTGCCCAACAGATCTCCTACCAACATACCACTTTCCTCCATTGATCCCACCCACCAATACACCAACCCCCAAACGAAAACCTCACCTACCCCCCACTGCACCACCTTCACCTCTATCTCCACGTCCCTTTCTTCTGGGACACCCGCTCCCTCCCACTCTTGCTACATTGGGAGTTCCTTCCAGCCTCGTGAACTTTACAAAGAGCTTTCAACCATCATATGGCTTTGCTCACAGAACATACTTCACAAAACAAAACTCCCAGCCTCGCTACATCTCCTACCTGCTTCAAAACTCAGTCCAATCTTTCCTTGCTCAGTCAACTGAATGCACTCAGTTGTACACACACACACACACGCACGCACGCACGCACGCACGCACGCGCACGCATACATATACTGTAGGGAGGATGTGATTGCACTGAAAACAGAGCAAAAAATTCACAGGATGTTGCCTGGATTGGAGGACTTTAGTTATGAGGAGAGACTGAATAGGCTTGGCTCTTCCCTGGAGAGGAGGCTGCAGGGTGTCCAGACAGAATTACATAAAATTACGAGAGGCATAGATTGGGTAGATAACCATATTTTTCCTGTGGTAGGGGTATCAAAAACTAAAGGGCATAGAGAAACAAAGGACTGAAGATGCTGGAATCTGGATGAAAACCACGATGATGCTGGAGGAACTCAGCAAGCCAGGCAGCATCCGTGGAGAAAAGCAGGCGGTCAACATTTCGGGTCAGGACCCTTCTTCAGGACTGAAGGTAGGAAAAGGGGAAGCCCAATATATAGGAGGGAAAAGCAGAGCAGTGATAGGTGGACAAAAGAGGGGAGGTGGGGTGGGCACAGGGTGGATATAGGTAGATGCAGGTAAGAGATAGTGATAGGCAGGTCGGGGGAGGAGGGGAGAGCAGATCCACCGGGGGATGGGTCAAAGGTAAGGAGAGAAAGGGGAAAAAACATAGAAAAAAAGGCTAGGAAAGGGAAGAAGAGAAGAAGCGTGGGGGGTGGGGGGTGGGTGTTTGTGGGGAAGGGGGGGTGCGGATTACCTAAAGTGGGAGAATTCAATATTCATGCCATCAGGCTGCAAGGTTCCAAGATAGAAAATGAGGTGCTGTTCCTCCAGTTTGCGCTTGGAATTCTCCTGGCAGTGGAGGAGGCCGAGGACTGACATATCAGTGATAGTGTGGGAGGGGGAGTTGAAGTGACTGGCAAAGGGGAGATGCAGATCGCGGTCACGGACAGAGCGCAGGTGTTCCGCGAAATGGTCACCTTGTCTGCGTTTGGTCTCACCAATATAGAGGAGGCCACACTTGGAGCACCGAATGCAGTAGATACAAAGGACATAGGTTTAGGGTGAGAGGAAGGAGTTTTAAAGGGGATCAAAGAGCGGTTGATATCTGGAACCTGCTGGCAAAGGAGGTGGTGGAATCAGACACAATCACTATGCTTAAGAAGCCAGTAGACAGACACTTAAATAGGCAAGGCATAGAAGGATACAGTCCTAATGCGGACTGATGAGATTAGTGTGAATGGGCAAAAAGGTCAACTGGTGGACTGAAGGGCTGTGTGCATATATACCACATTATATTTGATATTCTGTGTACATCACACTCATATACACACAGATAAATTTCACATAAATGTACCCATTTTTGCAAGGGTGTGCACATGTACCTACACATGCACATGTACACCCTGGCTGCTAGGTTCTGCTTGGTACGGGATTCCATTCCCCCAATTCAAAGTAGAATCGATTTCAAGTATGGCAAAAATCAGCAAAGTCAAAAAAAAAGGCTTTCTCAAAATAAGCAGCACCCACACACTGCGCTTATGAGTTCGATGATGCGGCAGTGTTGCAAACACAGGCCAGCTCTTCCAGAAAGCTCGTTCCCGTCTGCACACCCCCACCCCCACATTATCCCCCTTCACCACTGAATCTTGCTCACAACACATAGCATCAACAAGGGATGTGTGACAATTAAAAAATAAAACATTTCTGAGCAGGGCCTGCAGCCTGGGATCAGAGCGAGCGACAGATGGTAACCAGGGTCACACTTTGCATTGAGAATGTAAAAAGCAGCTCAATGCCTAAACAAAAACAGGACATCCCCACTCACAATCTGTTGTGTTGCAGCAGCAGACGTCCTGTCATTCAGCGTGGCCTCTTTTCACCATCAAATTAATACACATTATACAATATTCCCAGCCACACCACCAGGGCTGCCCAAATATTCCTCATATGTCTTCCTGTCTGATCTCCCAACAGCACCCACTCTCTCCCTGGTTTTGATAAGGGCATAAGAATTAGGAGCAGAGGCAGGCTGCTCTGTCATTCAATAAGATCACTGGCAATCTGCTCTTGGTCTCAGCTCCACTTTCCCATGTAAACCCTTGACTCTGAAGTGGTCCAGAAATCTATCTAAGCCTTGAATATCTTCGATGACACTGTCTCCTCACCTCTATTGCAGAGAATTTGAAAGGTTTATGAACAACCATCAGAAAGAAATTCCTTCTCATCTCCCCTTAATCTGTAATTATGCCCCACTGGTTCCAGATTCCCCCATGATGAGAAAACGTCCTCCCTGCATCCGATCTTTCAAGCCCTTTAAGAAATACAAGATCTATGTTTCAGTAAGGTCACGTCTTATTCTAAACTCCACTGAATAGAAGCCTCAACTTGCTCCTCGGAAAGCAACCCAGAAATCAACAGACTGAACCTTCCCTGATCTGCCTCTGATACAAAACTGTACACAGTACTCTAGGTGTGATCTCACTCTGTACAAAATGCTGGAGGAACTCAGTGGGTCAGGCAGCATCTATGGAGGGAAATGGACAGTTGACATTTCGAGTCAAGACACTCTGTATAGTTGTAGAAAGGCTTCCCTAATTTTGTACTCAATCCTTCATTGCAATAATGGCCAACACCCCATTTGCTTTCCTAATTATATGTTGTATCCCCCATGCTAACTTTCTGTGTTCTATGCATGAGAACTTCCAATCCATCTGCACCACAACATTCTGTACCTTCCTTCCATTTAAATTATATTTTTATTCTTCCTTTTAATGTGGATAATATCAGGTTTCCCCACATTATACTCCTACAAAATTCTTGCCCATGAGCTTAATCATTTTCCCTTTGTAGAGTCCATGTCCAGCTCACAACTTGCTTTTCTATCTATCTTTGTCTTGACAAAAATATGACTATGACACACACAGCCCCTTACAGAGAGTTGAGGGCCCGAAACTGACCCCCGTGATACATCACTCATTACGACTTACCAGCCTGAAAATCCTGATGCACTGTTATCTGTTGGTTGGCCAGTCCAATATCCATGCTTCAGTGAGATCCCCCTGCTTCTTCTAAACTCTCACAATTGGAGGTTCTTGATCAATCAGCTCCTCGGAAGACAATTCTTTAATCCCAGAAATCAACAGAGTGAAACTTCTTTGAACTGCCACCAATACAAGTACATCCTCACTGACAAAAGAGACCAAAACCAAACCTGATGCCCTGAGCTCCCACCTTGTGCAAGATTTTTTGAATGCTTTTAGTGAATCCAAATATACTACATCCACTGGTTCCCCTTCATTCACCCTACCTGTTACATCCTGAACTCTAATAAGCCTGTCAAACATAATTTCCCTTTCACTGATTCTATTTGATTATATTATGATCTTCGAAATGTATTGTTACTACGCTCCTACTAATGGGTATTAATACTCTTCCAGTGACAAATGTTGGCCTAAATATCCTATGGTTTCCTGCTTTCTCTCTTCTTCCTTCTTTGAATTGGAGCTACATATGCTATACCATCAGAGTGGCCACAGGATGCTATCATGTTACTTGGCCATTTAAATAAGTGTTACGGCTCCATCCAATCAGTCAATGATAGCACGGTCAACAGCTATCGTTACCACATGGTGGATATGGTAACAGTGTGGTCTCATCACTAGACTGGTAATCCAAAAATTCACACTGATAGTCTGGGGACAGAGGTTCAAATCCCGCAAAAGCTAGAATTTGTAACGGTGGCCAAGAAACTGGAAATCTGGTGTCCTTATATGTGACTCCAGACCTATACCAAAATGGATGACCCTTGACTGCCCTGCGAGATGGGCCGGCAAGTGACTCAAGAGTCGCTTTGAGTAAGGCCCCTCCTAAGCGAAGGATTGAACTTCAAATAACTGTGGTGGAATTACAGACTGGGGAGACAAGATTTCAAAAAAATTCACACTTTAATTAATTATCTAATTTGCAAAATTTAACAGGCATATTAAGTTGGTGAGGAGGGAACAAGTTAAACGACCCAAACATTTTTTTAATATAACATTTAAACCGTGCCGTTATCTATGGAGGGTTTTGCATTTACCTCAGTAACTATTGTTTTACTTATAATACACATCCCTTCATTGGTCCAGTCGAGGGATGTGATTGGTTCACTGGGTTTGCTGTACAGACAGGGTATCTGGGGTCTGAGGTTGGGTACCCCAGGTGTGAGGGGAGGGAGGTCAGAGATCAGGGGAACAGCCAAGGGAGGCAGGAGACTCTGAGGATGGCTGAAAGGGGGGCTGGAAACCCCGGGAGTGAACAAGACAGAGGCTGGAGACTCTGGGAATGGATGAGAAGGAGCCCAAGAACTGGGGATGGGCAAGAGGGAAGATGGAGACTCACAGCCAAAATACCACAGAGGACTGGTTGTTGGCTTAAGGTTTTGACGTATGGAGACTGTATCTGAACCTATCCCAGAGCACAGCTTTGACTGGTGCACTTCGGAATGGTAAATTGGTTTATTATTGTCACATGTACCGAGGTACAGTGAAAAACTTTGCCATCCATACAGATCATTTCATCACATCAGTACAAGGGAAAGCAATAACAGAATGCAGAATCAAGTGTTACAGTTACAGAGAAAGTGCAGTGCAGGTAGACAATAAGGTCTCCAAGGCCATGACGAGGTAGGTTGTGAGGTCAAGAGTCCATCTTGTCATACTAGGGGACTGAATCAATAGTCTTATAACAGTGGGATGGAAGCTGTCCTTGAGCCTGGTGGTATGTGCTTCAGGCTTTTGTATATTCTGCCTGATGGGAAGGGGGAGAAGAGAGAATGTCCAGGGTGGGTGGGAGTCTTTGATTATGTTGGCTGCTTTCCCAAGGCAGCGAGAATGTAGACAGAGTCCACGGAGGGGAGGCTGGTTTCTGTGATGTGCTGAGCTGTGTCCACAACTCTCTGTAGTTTCTTGCAAATGGAATGGAAAGATTGGCTCGAGGATGTAGAGCACAGAACCTGAGAGGACTGGAAGTATGGTGGCAGTTGACCTGTGGATGGAACACCAAAGAATGATCTAACCAAAGACGATCTAACTGAAGGGTTTAAAACGATAATGCAACTAAACAGGGTGTATAAATAGGAAGTTATCTCCTTTGGCGATGAAATCGAGTACAAGAGCCTTAAAATTACAGGAAGATCAGTTAAAAAGTCAAATATGAAGACTTTTTTTTCCTTAAAGAGAAATGTGGACATCTCTCCCCAACATTCCTGGTGGCAGACCCATCAATGAAGAAGGAATGGTGACATATTTCCATGTCAGGTGGCAGGGAAAGTGTCGATGAGGTGAGGGGGCTCCCATACACCTACTGCCCCTGTGGCATAGTGGACTAGAGCTGCTACCTCACAGCTCCAGGGACACAAGTTCGATTCTAAGCTCTCTTGTTGGTCTCGGACTCAGTTTCCTCCCCAGCTCATGCCAGCCTGGTCTAATTCTCTGGAAAGTTTGTTACTTTGCTTGCCAGATCTGCCTCTCGACTTTGTGGTGGATCCCACACTTGCTTCTGCGATTGACACTGATTTCAACCATCAAAGCTGCAGGTACAATAACAACATTTAAAAGTCATTTGGATAAGGACATGGATAGGAGGGGTTTAGAGGGATATGGGCCAAATGTAGGCAAATGTGACTAGCTTAGGTGGACACCATGGTCGGCATGGACGAATTGGGCCGAAGGGCCTGTTTCCATGCTGTGTTACTCTACTCTAAGATAGACTTTTCCATAAGCAAGATACTTCTTTTGAAAGATTCAATTAATTCCACAACCTCCTCAGCCTTCCCCAAAGCCCTGCAGATTCTTTTCTTTATGGAATCACAGAATTATTAAAGCACACAAGGCCATTTGACCCAGTGGGTCCATGCCAGCAGGTAACCAATTCTCTTCTGGATGTTATTCCTCATTATAGTTCCACCACCCTCAAGAAGAGTTCCTGATCATGACAATTCACTGTGGAAACATCTCCCCTGGTTTCCCCACATGGATCTTTCATTTTGTTCTGGTTACTAACCACCCTGCCACTGGGTCAAAGCTCATCATCTTGAACCCTTCTTCAAATCTCTCCTTTCCTTCCCTCGTCAACAGTCCAGCTTCTCCAATGTGACAAGAGCATCAGCCAATTTACACACAGCAAGTTCCCACAAACAGCTGTATAATAACCAGCAAGTCTGTTTGACTGACGTTTACTGAAGAATTCGCCGGCTCCTCTGTGCGATAGTTCCAGGGAATCTCCTCCGGCTCCTGTGCTCTGGTCGCATTGGTGAAGACAGAGAATCACAAGCTTCCTTCATCAACCAATTGGATTTTTAATCAGACTGTCCTGCAGCTTTGAGGTTATTGCTGACCCTAATTCATGGCACTTAATGGCCGTCCCTAAGTGCTTTGAAAAGATGGTGGTGAAACATCTTCATGAACCACTGCAGTCCTTCTGGTGATGGTGTGCCCATAATGTTGTTGGGCAGACATTGAGTTGTTATGACACCAGAGGGAGCCGTTCGGCCCATTTAACCTAAACCAGCTCCTAGTTAAGTAATCCCATCAATCTCATTCCTGCTTTCTTGCAAGTTATTCCCTCCCATGCCTATCTAATTCTGATTAATTTCATTTCTCCTACTTCCAAAGCGGGTATTGAACACCAGATACTCTCTGTGTATAAAGGGGCTTTTCCCACTTGCTCCTATTATCTAATTTTAAATCAGTGCTCCCTGGTCCTTAAACCAACCAACCAGCTTCCCTCCCAAACTTCCAGACGAAGGGTCTTGACCCGAAATGTCAACTGTCCATTTCCCTCCACAGATGCTGCCTGACCCGCTGAGTTCCTCCAGCATTTTGTGTGTGGCTCCGGATTCCAGCATTTGCGGTCTATTTTGTCTCCCTCACAAACTTGTCCAGTCTCCCCTCAGCTAGGATTTAGACCCATCAGTGATGAAGGAATGGCGATACACTTCCAAGTCAGGCGGCAAGGGAAGTGCAGATGAGGTGAGGGCGCTCCCATACACCAACCACCCCTGAGGCAGAGTGGGGTAAAGCCGCTGCCTCACAGCTCCGGGGACCCAGGTTCGATTCTGATCTCCTGTGCTGGCTGTGTGGAGTTTGCATGCTCTCCTCATGACTGCATGGGCTACCCCGCCCCCCCCCCCCCCCCCCCACCAGGGTGCTCCAGTTTCCTCCCACATCCCAAAGGCGTGCTAGTAGCTAAATGCCCACTGTAAATTACCCATCAGGGTACAGGGAAATAAGGAGAAGGGGAATGGGATAGGACGACACTGCTTTGGTGGGGGCTGGCATAGACCTGATGGGCTGAAGGCCCTCCTTCTGTGCCACAATAGGTAAGTAGGTTCTTCTAGCTTCTTAAATTGCTGCACTGTGATTTCAACTCTGCATTACCCCGTCAAGTGTTGGATTACTGGCATCTTGGAGGAACCCCAACACTACCACAGAAAACTGACAAAGAAGGGAAAAAAAACTTCATTTCATTATGTAAAATAAGTGCACTGCTTTATTTTTGACATCTGCTGAATAAGGCAGATGTTCTGGCACATCATTAGTTTACTTTGTGAGAATTCACAGGTGTCTCTTAGTTATCTCAACCCTTGTAAAATCCCACCCTAATACCAGGGAGAGAGATGGAATGCCTCCTATCAGCTTAAGCAATGGAATCATCAGGAGTAGACTGGCGTTTAGCTTTTAAGTATGCTCCTAAGGCTGCTTAATGCATTTATACATGAAGAGCCATGGTTAAGATGTTTCATGGCCCCCTTACAACAATGTCAACACAGAGTTTTTAATATGGGAAAACATTCCAGAGGCAGTTCACAGGCAGCTACCGAACAAAATTTGACATTGAGCCATGTAAGGGGTTACTCGGCAGTGTATCCAAAAGTTTGGTCAAAGAGCTTTAAAGAACATCGAAAAAGAGCAAAGGGACACGGAGAGGTTTTGGGTGGGAAATTCCAGAAATTAGGATCCAGCAGCTGAAGGCATGGCAGCCAATGGTGGAGTGTTGGGAATCAGGGATGAGCAAGGGATAGGAACTGGAGGAGTTCAGAGGTCTGGGCAGTGGGGTGAAGGTGCAGCAGCAGGGCAAGCTCCTACTTTGGTGGAAAACACTGCAGACTGTCTAATAACACAGGGCGGCACAATGGTGCAACTAATAGAGCCACTGCCTCATAGCTCCAGCGACCCAAGTTCAATCCTGGCCTCAGGTGCTGTCCGTGTGGAATTTGCACCTTCTCCCTCTGACCGTGTGGGCATCCCCGGGTGCTCCGGTTTCCTCCCACATCCCAGTGACATGCGGGTTGGTAGGCTAACTGGCCGCTGTAAATTGCCTGCAGTGCGTAGGCGAGAATCTGGAGGGAGTTGATGGGAATGTGGGGAGAGATACAAAAAAAGGGGTTAACATAGGATTATGGTGAATGGCATAGCCGTGGTGGGCAGAAGGACCTGTTTCCATGCTGAATCTCTCTGTGACTCTGTAACATGACAAGGCAGCGAACCTTTAAGATCTTGATGGTCACCTCAGTGGCATCTCTGCTTGAGGCACGTGCCTCTTTGTGACACTTCTCAGCTGCCATCCTTGTCAGGGGTCGGAGTCAGGGTCAGAGTCTTCATTCATGACGTCAAACCTCATCACCTACAAGTCAGCCGTTCACACTCTTCGGAAGGGTGAACGCAACATGGAAATCTCCAGCGAGCCCGTTGCTGGATGCAGGGCAATTATTCGCATTTTCTCACATGCACATTACCAAAGCCACTCACTCAGGAAGCCGAAGGCATTGTCTACAGAGCAGCATACCATGACATGTCGCTTTCATATATATAATGAAACAGGAGGCCAGTCAGCCCTCTAGGACTACGCCAATCCTAAGGCAGCGACCGACCCATTCCCCCCTCCTTACTTCCCTGTATCCCTACAACTTATTTTCTCTCTCTCACACAAGCCCATCAACTCCCTTGCAATAGCAACACACGGATGCTGCAAGAACTCAGCAGGTCAGGCAGCATCTATGAAGGAAAATGGACAGTCAATGTTTCAATTCGAGACCCTTCATCTGTCCATTTCCCTCCACAGATGTTGCCTGACCTGCTGAGTTACTCCAACGTCTATGTGTCACTCCAGATTGCAGCGTCTGCAGTCTTGTGTCTCCAGCTCCCTTTCGATTCCTTTTTCCATTAGCCCACACCAGGGGTAATTTACAGTGGCCAATTAACATTACGGCATATCTTTGGGAAGAGGGTGGAACCCCACGGAATCATGGAGAGAACGTGCACACTCAAGATCCAAGGTCGGGATCAAACCCGGCTCCCTGGAATTCTGAGCCAGCACTACTGACCGCTGCACCAGCGTGCCTGCCTCACCGATGCCTTGCCCCAATGCCAAATTGGACGATTACTCCACCTCATCTCCCAAGGAGGGTGGACACCACCCAGACTGACATCGCTGAGACACAGACAAGAAACCCCGCACTGCAGCGAGGTGCTGAGGCAGCCCTCGGTGTCAGAGGTATCGGCTTTACACGAGGTACCGACCCCTCACCAACCAGTGTCACACGGCATGCAATCACACTCCTATTTATGCTGTGTGCAAACAAGTTCACATGCTTTTTACAGGGAGTTCAAAACACGCTGCTTTGGCCGCAAGGTGCATTGAGAATACATTGAGGAGGACAAATCGCCCAACTCTCTGCACCCTGGGGCACACAAGGCTACAGAACCTGGCCTTTGGATGTGGGAGCTTGTGTCATGGAACAGAAAGGACTAGGATTTGTACAGCATACTTCACCTTTGAAGTGTAGCCACTTGTGTTTGTAAAATAAAATGAGCTGCTGGAGGGACTCAGCGGGTCAGGCAGCATCTGTGGAGGGAGATCGACAGTTGACGTTTTGCGTCGAGACCCTTCATCTGGACCTGAAACATCGACTGTCTGTTTCCTTTGACAGATGCTGCCTGACCCACTGAGTTCATAGAACATAGAACAGTACAGCACAGTAACAGCCCCTTCAGCCCACAATATTGTGCCAAACTAATTAAACTAGTAATTAAATGTGGAGGCGTTGGAAAGGGTGCAGAGGAGATTTACCAGGATGCTGCCTGGTTTAGAGAGTATGGATTATGAGGAGAGACTAAGGGATCTAGGGCTTTTCTCTTTGGAGAGGAGGAGGATGAGAGGAGACGTGATAGAGGTGTACAAAATATTAAGAAGAATAGATAAAGTAGACAGCCAGCGCCTCTTTCCCAGGGCACCAATGCTCAGTGCAAGAGGGCATGGCTTTAAAGTAATGAAGGGAAAGTTCAAGGGAGATATCAAAGGAAGGTTTTTTACCCAGAGAGTGGTTGGGGCATGGAATGTGCTGCCTGGGGCAGTGGTAGAGGCAGGAACATTGGTCAAATTCAAGCGATTACTAGATAGGCATATGGAGGAATTTAAAACAAAGGGATATGTGGGAGGAAGGGGTTAGATAGCCTTAGGCGAGGTTTAAAGGTCAGCACAACATTGTGGGCCGAAGGGCCTGTATTCTGCTGTACTGTTCTATGTTCTATGTTCTAAATGCCTAACTAAGCTAATCCTTTCTGCCTACACAATGTCCATATCCCTCCGCTCTGTGCACATTCATGTCCCTATCTAAGAGCCTCTTAAACCCCTCTATCATATTTGCCTCCACCACCACCCCCTGGCAGTGCATTCCAGGCACCCACCAATTCCTTCAGCAGCTCACCTTTTGCTCCAGTTTCCAGCATCTGGTGTCTCTTGTGTCTCCATCTTGTTTGTGGAAACTTGTACACAGCAAGATCCCACCAATGTGATAATGTCATAGAATCACACAGCATGTAAGACAACCCATTGACTCATTGAGTCCATGCTAGTCTTTGAGCACCCATTTATATCAATCCTACACTAACCCCATTTTACTCTCCCCACATTACCACTAACTCCCCCCAGATTCTACCCCTCATCTACACACTAGGGGCAATTTACAGTGGCCAATTAACCTACCGTCCTGCATGTCCTTGGGAGGTGGGAGGAAACCGGAGCACCCGGGGGAAGCCCACATGGTCACAGGGAGAGGGTGCAAACTCCACAAAGACAGCACCAGAGATCGGGATTGAACCCAGATCGCTTGAGGTGTGAGACAGTGGGCCACGGCAAGGGCAGCCAGTAGAGCTGCTGTCTGTCGGCTCTAGCAGGGTTCAATATCTGTGTGGAGTCTGCATGTTCTCCCTGTGACCGCGTGGGTTTATTCTGGATGCTCCGGGTTGGTGCTTAATGATAGGCATGGACTCGATGGGCCAAAGGGCCTGTTTCCCTGCTGTATAACTCTAAGCAGCATCTCTACAAGTTGGGCCACTATATCCCGATAACGTTTTCTCTGTTATGTTGACTACAGCACAAATATTGGTCAGATCACCAGGAAGAACCCCCCCTACTCTTGTTCAAAATAGTGTTGTGGCATGTTCAATGATGACTTCAGATGGAGTCTAACGTCTCACCCAAAAGGTAAGGACAACGACAGCTGAGCGCTTCTTGAGGTGCTGCAGCGGCGCAGTGACAGGGAGCACATAGACTTGTTGTAATCTGGGACACCCCCACCTGAAAAGGAGATGCAAGCTGGAAATGGAAGAAAGGGCGCTGGACCTACAGAAGATTCTGAGCAATAGTGTGGACGTGGGGCTTATGTTCAAAGAGCTGGCATAAGTACCAGAGGCTGAATGGCCTCTTTCTGTGTTGCAAGTGCTTTTTAATTATAGTGGGCTTTCCACAGAGCACAGTGACCCCCCCACCCCCACCTCATCCCCCCTGAGTGAGATGGGAGTAGCCCTCCGCCTGGTCGGAACTCCTGATGGCACCAGGAACATTAAGCAGTGCAGAGGAGTGTTGCTCCTTCAACTCAGATACCTCCTGGTACCAGCGCCACCAACAACTGACCTGACACCACAAGACTCGGGGCATATCCAACTTTGGAAGAGCAGACGCTCCGATGCAGAGAGGCAGTCTACACACACTTCGAACGGACGATTTCCCCACACACCACCACACCTCACCAGAGAGTCGGTGACCGAATCGCGACAATTTCAAAAAAGGAAATTGAAATTGAAATATGTGAGTTTGTGGCACGTTCTCCGGGCTGGAGCGCTGCTTTATAAACAACCCATTAGCACATTTATAATTTCCGTTCCTCAAGCGACCACCAACACCTCTGAGCCCTGATTGACAACTGAAGCTGAAGATGAAACTGGGGCCAAAAGGTGAGACCGAGGGCAGGGCTTGGTGAGCAGGAGACCAAGGAAGTCAGGAGGTTTACACCATGCATCAGGCAGACTCTCTCCACCGTGCATGGTTCTGCAGAATCACCTGGAGCCCTGCTCCTTCAGGGCGAGAGCTGCCGAGAAATCCAATCCTCATTAAGCTTTCCTTCCCCCTCACCAACCCTTTCCATCCATCAACTGATTAGAATACAGAGAGATTTAATTAGCATCCACAATACAGCACTACACGCACGCACACACACACACACACACACGCGCGCGCACACACACACACCTCATGCACAAATGTTCCAGAACTCCATTGTTATTATTCATGAGCATAGCTAATTACTGTTAAATTTATGTAATGCTTTTCTCTAGATAAAACATTTCCCGGCTGCCAGAAGATAACGAAGAATCTCCCAAGGTGCCACACACACTTACCTTTTCCCAGTTGGGTCCCCAAAAGACAGATCTTAAAATGTCAAGATATTCCGCTGAATTTCTGGAGGTCTAGGAAGAGGTATCCCGCTTCTCATCTCCTGGTTTCATTCCTCAATGCAGTCTTGTTCCCAGCTCCTCTCCTTCCTCCCCTACATATGTTGAGCATGTGTTCAAACTCTCACATCTGTGAGCCATTGGGAACCAAGCAGCAGACTCTTTATATATATTAAAAAAAATCCCCTTTCTTGTTTTCCCCTCCTCCTCCTTCCCTTTAAATATTAGAAGCTTGGCCCATGCTGAGCAGATGGAGCCCAGATGGATTCTGTGTATAGCTGGAGTGACCAGTTTCATATGCTCCTGCCTGCCTCGTCACAAATACATTTCATTCCAAGCCTCCTTCATGAGTGATGTCACTAAACACATGCCCCCTTCCATAAAGCCTTGGCCAATCAGCCCTGGAGTCTAGACGTTGATCCCTTTAACATATTAACCTCATTTTCAGATGGATTCTTTCCCCGTGGCTGTCTGCAAAACTGCCTCGGCGATACACACAAAACAAATGAATGAACTGCTTAAGTAATTCCAAATCAGTTTCTTTTTCTCTTTTGAACATGAGCAGCTTATTTTAAAATTACAGGCTGCCCTGTCTCACTGACTGTGTTAAGAGAGGGCTCCTGGTTCCTGCAAGTATTGAAGGGGTCTGGAGGTTTTTATTCTTCAGTTAGGGACCCTGCCTGTGGATTAGAGGGGAAGTGCACACTGGGCTGCAGAGTACTGAGGCCAAAAGAGCACTGCAATCCCAGGGTCATACCCTGGTCTACTGACCTGCTCCCGGATGGAGATGGAGAGACTCTGCTTGATCCTTGTAACTCCCTAGCCAGTCCGAGGAGGAACCAAGGCAAACTAATAGAAATCAGCAAAGCCTCCTGATCACTAGCTGCAGCAGACATCAAGTGTAATTCATACAGCACTGTCCCACAAAGCAAAGACTTCTCCCACAGTGTTTCACACAAAGATTGATACCAAGCTGGAATGGATGCAGGAAAGATTCACAAGGATGTTACTGAGTCTGGAGGGCTGGAGTTATAAGGAAAGTTTGGATAGGCTGGGGCTTTTCTCCCGGGAATGTACAAGGCTGAGGGGTGACCTTATAGCGGTATATAAAATCATGAGAGGCATAGATAAGGGGAATGGTCACAGTCGTTTCCTTAGGGTAGTGGAGTCTAAAACTAAAGGTCATAGGTTTAAGGTGAGAGGGGAAAGATTTAAAGGGGACCTGAGGGGCAAATGTTTCACACAGAGGGCAGTGAGTATGTGCAACGAGCTGCCAGAGGAAGTGGTAGCAGCAGGTACAACTACAACGTTTAAAAGACATTTGGACAGGTACATGGATAGGAAAGATTTAGAGGGATATGGGCCAAACGCAGGGAAATGGGACTAGCTCGGGTAGGCAACTTGGTTGGCATGGACCAATTGGGCTGAAGGGGCTGTTTTCGTGCAGTGTAATCTATGTCTCTGTGACTGTATGACTCTAAGCCTAGTATTGGTAATGGTGACCATCAAACCACTGGACTTACAGGTTACTAGTTCAGTAAAGGAGATCTGGCTGGCTTACATGTGACCCCAGACCCATAGCAATGTGATTGACTGAGAACTGCCCTCTGAGTTGGTCCCAGTTCAACGGCAAATAGAGATGAGCCTCACCAGTAACATCCACATCCTTTGAAGAATACATTTTTAAAACAGCCATTCAGGCCCTCTGTCTTGAATCATTGTTGATCAAGATCTTCACACAGCTCACCTCTCCAGTTATCAACAATTCCATCTAACTGAAGACCATTATTGTCCATGAAATTTTTTTTAAAACCGCAGATACCGGAAATCTGAAATAAAATACTGGAAACACTCAGCAGGTCAGCCACCACCTGCAGAAAGAGAAGTAAAATTAATGTTTCCCAGGGCGACAATGGCTAACATGAGGGGACATCATTTTAAGGTGATTGGAGGAAGGTATAAGGGGGATGCCAGAGGTAAGTTTTTTTTACACAGAGAGTGGTGGGTGCGTGGAATGCACTGCCGGCAGAGGTTGTGGGGGCAGATACATTAGAGACATTTAAGAGACTCTTAGGTAGACACATGAATGATAGAGAAATGGGCGGTGATGTGGGAGGGAAGGGTTAGATAGATATTAGAGCAGGGTAAAATGTCAGCACAACATTATGGGCCGAAGGGGCTGTACTGTGCTGTAGTGTCCTATGTTCTATGTTCCAGTTCTGACGAAGGGTCTTCGACTTAACCCTCTTTCTCTCTCTGCAGACGTTGTCTGACCTGCTGAGTTGTACAGCACAGAAACGGGTTCTTCACCGCACCACGTGCATGCTGACCTTCTTGCCCGTCTATAGTAATGGCATTTGCCTGCATTAGGTCTGCATCCGTCTGTGCCTTGCCTACTGAAGCGCCTGTCTAAATGCTTCTCAAAAACAGTGATCCCACCACCTCCTCTAGCAGCGAGTTCCAGATATCAGCCACTCTCTGTGTACAAAACTTACCCCTCAGATCCTCTTTAAAATCCCTTCCTCTCACCTTCCACCTATGCCCTCTTGCTTTTGATACCCCTCCCATGGGAAAAATATTTTGACGATTTATCCAATCTATGCCTCTCATAATCTTACATACTTTTATCCAGTCACTCCCAGGCCTCTTCACCCCAAGGAAAACAAGCTCAGCCTACCCTATCTTTCTCCATAACTAAAATCCTCCAATCCAGGCAACATCTGATGAATCTCCTCTGCACCCTCTTCAGCGCAATCACATCCTTCCTATAGTGTGGTGACCAGAATGGCACACAATACTCCAAGTGTGGCCTAACCGGTGTTTTATAAAGTTACAATATAACGTCCCATCTCTTGTATTCTACAGCCCGACCTATGAAGGAAAGCCTTGTTCGCCACACTATCCACCTGTGTAGCCACTTTCGGGGAACTATGGACTTGGACACCCAGGTCTCTCAGTTCATCATTATTCCTTAGTGCGCACAGTGCACAACTTTCCAATTGATCTACATATTGCTGTAGCCTTAGACAACCTTCCACACCAAACCAAACACCACCTACTTTTGTGCCTTCTGCAGACTTACTAATCATACCTCCTTGATTCACATCCAAGACGTTAATATATGTCACAAACAGCAAAGGTTTCCACACCGATCCCTGCGGTACACCACTAGTCTCAGACTTCCAATCAGAAAAGCATCCCTCCACCACCACCTTCTACCTCCCTATCACCAAGCCAATTTTGGGTCCAATTAGCCAGCTTGTCTTGGATCCCACATGCCTTAACCTTCTGGACCAGTCTACCATGCAGAATCTGGTCAAATGTCTTACGAAAGTCCATCTAGACAAAATCCACCATCAATCGCCTTTACTACCTCATCAAAAAACTCACTCAAATTAGTGATACAAGGTTTTCCACTCACAAAGCCATTATGATAATCCTCACCAATAGCCTGTCCTGGTCCAATCACATAGACGCCACGGCCAAGAAAGCTCACCAGTGCCTCTACTTCCTCAGGAGGCTAAAGAAATTTGGTATGTCCCCTGTGACACTCACCAACTTTTCTCGATGCATCATAGAAAGCACCCTATCCGGATGCATCACTGTTTGGTATGGTAACTGCTGTGCCCAGGACCGCAAGAAACTACGGAGGGTTGTGGACACAGCCCAGCACATCACGGAAACCAGCATCCCCTCCATGGACTCTGTCTTTACCTCTCGCGGCCTTGCTGAAGCAGCCGGCATAATCAAAGCCCCACCCACCCGCGTCATTCCCTCTTCTCTCCTCTCCCATCAGGCAGCCTGAGGGCACATACCACTAAGGACAGCTTCTACCCCACTGTGATAAGACTATTGAACAGTTCCCTTATACGATGAGATGGACTCTTGACCTCACAATCTACCTTGTTTGACCTTGCACCTTAATGTCTAACTGCACTGCACTTCCTCTGTAGCTGTGACACTTTACTCTGTACTGTTATTGTTTTTGCCTGTATTACCTCAATTCACTCTGTACTAACTCAAAGTAACTGCACTGTGTAATGAATTGACCTGTGAGATCAGTATGCAAGACAAGTTTTTCACTGTACCTTGGTACAAGTGACAATAATAAGCCAATACCAATACCAATAATCAGTCCTCTGCCTCTCCAAATGTGCATCAATTCTGTCCCTTAGAATTTTCTCCAATAATTTCTTGACCACACTCGGAAGGCTCAAAGGCTAGTAGATACCTGGTTTATCTATGCTGCCCACCTTAAATAAAGGAACATTTGCCATCCATTAGTTGATGTGAAATGTGAAGAGAATTAAATGGGACTACTGTAAATTGGTACTTGATGGTTGGTACAGACTCGGAGAGCTGAATTGGTACTTGCTATCTACATGACTCTATGTTTACCCTTAGTGATATTAGCTTTTAAATTCGAGATTTATTTAATGACTTGAATTTAAAACTCCCCAAGCTACTGTGGTGGGATTTGATCTCATGCCTTTAGATTGTTAGCACAGGGCTCCAGATACCAGTCCAGTAACTTAACCACTATGCCAGCATTCCCCAGCAACAGCTGCACCTACAAGAGAGAAAGGAGTAACACTATGGGAACACAGGGCAGGGAAGTGAGTGAGATATGCTGCCTGAATCCATAGATCCATAGATGTACCTTGAGATTCTACAGTGGTGACATCCTCGTGCAAGGTTAAAAATTTCGGCCCCACAAATCTACATTCTAATTTAATGACTCCATGGCCTTAGATTTGAGGTGTACAGAGTTCAGAAGGATTTGATAGCTGAAGAAAAAATGTTTCTTTTAACCACAGAATCGTACTGCACAGAAACAGGCTCTTTGGCCCACCTTGTACATGCCAACCACAATGCCTTTCTATGCTAATCCCATTTGCCTGCATTAGGCCCGTATCCCTCTGTGCCTTTCCTACCTAAGTTCCTGTCCAAACACCTTTTAAACATCATTTAAAGGACATTTTGAACAGAGGACAACCAGAGGACAACCAGAGGACACAGATTTACGACAATTCCCAGAACAACCAGAGGTGACATGAGGAGATGATTTTGTCACACAGTGAGTTGCTCAAATCTCCAATCTGCCGCCTAAAAGGAGAGTGGAAGCAAATTCAATGAAACTTTCCAGCCAGATGCAAACAGGAAACAGGAATAATAGATGCAGGTTGGAGGAACAACACCTGATATTCCGGCTTGGTAGTCTCCAACCTGACGGCATCAACATCGATTTCTCTAACTACCAGTAACCCCTCCACTCTGCTTTCCTTCACCCCCTTCGTTTTCCTTCTTTCCTGTGGCCCCTTCATCCCTTCTCTTTCCCCTCCCCCACCCTCAAAATCTGCCCACCCCCTTCCCTTTATTCCATGGTCCGTCCTCTCCGATCAGATTCCACCTCCTTCAGCCCTTTGCCTCTTCCACCCATCACCTCCCAGCTTGACATCATTCCCACTCTCCCCCCTCCCCCACCCACCTACCTTCCCTCTCTCACCTGGACTCACCTATCACCTGCCAGCCCGTGCTACTCCCCCTCCCCTTTAATTCAGGCTTCTGCCCTCTTCCTTTCCGGTCCCGATGAAGGGTCGCAACCCGAAATATCGACTGTTCATTTCCCTCCATAGATGCTGCCTGACCCTCTGAGGTCCTCCAGCATTTTGTGTGTGTTGCTCATAATTTCAGGGCTATGAGGATGGAGCAGAGGGATGCGGCTAATGGGGTGATTCTTTCAAAGGGCTGGCATGGACATGAAGGGCTGAAGGGCACCTTTTGCATTGTAAGATTCTGTTTTATTCCATGTGTCCTACATCAACCTTGGCATAGATAGAGTGGACAGCCAGCACCTTTTCCCCAGGGGAGCAATGGCCAATATTAGAGGACATCAGTTTAAGGTCAGAGGAGGAAAGTATAGGGGAGATGTCAGAGGCAGGTTTTCTACACAGAGAGCGGCGGGTGCCTGGAACGCTCTGCCGGGGGTGGTGGGAGAGGCTGATACAATAGGGACAACTAAAAGACTCTTAGATAGGCATATGGATGTAAGAACAATGGAGGGTTATGGGCTGTGTAGGAGGGAAGGGTTAGATTGATCAGGGAGTAGGTGCTTATATAGGCCGGCATAACATCGTGAGCTGAAGGGCCCGTACAATGCTGTACTATGTTCTAAGTATGTTATTAGAAGCAGTTTTTCCACATTTACTCAGTGGTCTGCTGTTGGAGGCAGTGAGTTCCTTGAGTCGGGAGTGCTCATTGTCTACCTTCCACTGAAGATAATGTGGCAGCTTCCTCATTCTTCACTGACAGGACCTGGGCATCACTACCAGGTCCAGTAGTTACTGACACCATCCCTCTGTGCTGAGGAAATGATGGTGAGCCACCTTCTTTAAGTCACCGCAGTCCTCCCGGTGAAGGTGCTCCCACAGTGCTGTTGGATAGGGAGCTCCGGGTGATTGAGATGATGAAGGAACAGCAATGTATGTCCAAGTCAGGGTGATGTGTGACTTGAAGGAGAAGCTGCAGGTGGCACCTGCTGCCCCTGTGCTTCTAGACACTGAAGGAAGTTTGGGAGGTGGAACTGAAGGAGCCTTGGCAAGCAGCAGCAGTACCTTTCTCTTCTTTGGCACTCGCTCGATGGACTCTGTCTACACTTCTTGCTGCCTCGGTAAAGCAGCCAGCATAATCAAAGACCCCACCCACCCCGGACATTCTCTCTTCTCCCCCCTCCCATCGGGCAGAAGATACAAAAGCCTGAAAGCACGTACCACCAGGCTCAAGGACAGTTTCTATCCCGCTGTTAGAAAACTATTGAACAATTCCCTAGTACAATAAGATGGATTCTTGACATCACAATCTACCACATTGTGACCTTGCACATTATTGTCTGCCTGCACTGCACTTTCTCTGTAACTGTAACACTTTATTCTGTATTCAGTTATTGATATTGGTTTATTATTGTCACTTGTACTGAGGTACAGTGTAAACCTTGTCTTGCAAACCGATCGTACAGGTCAATTCATTACACAGTGCAGTTACACTGAGTTAGTACAAAGTGCATTGATGTAGTACAGGTAAAACCAGTAACAGTACAGAGTAAAGTGTCACAGCTACAGAGATAGTGCATTGCAATAAGGTGCAAGGTCACAACAAGGTAGATCATGAGGTCATAGTCCATCTCATTGTATAAGGGAACCGTTCAATAGTCTTATCACAGAGGGGTAGAAGCTGTCCTTATGTCTGGTGGTACATGCCCTCAGGCACCTGTATCTTCTACCTGATGGAAGAGGAGAGAAGAGAGAATGTCCTGGGTGGGTGGGGTCTTTGATTATGCTGGCTGCTACACCAAGACAACGAGAGGTAAAGACAGAGTCCAAGGAGGGGAGGCTGGTGTCCGTGATGCGCTGGGCTGTGTCCACAACTCTCTGCAGCTTCTTGCGGTCCTGGGCAGAGCAGTTATTGTTTTCCCTTGTGCTACCTCAAAGCACTGTTGTAATGAAATGATCTGTATGGACGGCATGCAAAACAAAGTTTTTCACTGTACATGTGACAATAATAAACCAATTTACCTTGGGATCAAGGATGTTTTGCCTGCTCTCCAATGGTGTGAGTTATGAGGTGACTGATGAGGCCAATGTGGGACCCACAGACTCTTCCACAGATAGGGCAGGAGGCAGGGTGGGGGGATAGTTTGAGAGCTGTTGCATTTCTTCTGTTGTCTATTCTGGGCTTGTGTGTGCTCCTGATAAATGGAGTCAAGGTTATCAGTGCCATCCTAAGCACTCCTTCTCTACTTTGAGCAGTCATGAGCCAGGAATTCCCAGGAGGTAGTGGGGATGTTGCATATTCTGAAAGAGGCTTTGAGCACATCCTTGATTTTTTTCCTTATCTGTCTGCCTGGTAATCTCTCCCTTGCCAGTGGTAATTGGTTTATTATTGTCACATGTACTGAGGTACAGTGAAAAACTTTCTTTTGCATGCCATCCATACAATCATTTCATAACATCAGCACTTCGAGGTAGTACAAGGGAAAACAAGAACAAAATGCAGAATAAAGTGTTACAGTTGCAGAGAAAGTGCAGTGCAGGCAGACAATAAGGTGCAAGGTCATCACAAGGTAGATTGTGAGGTCAGGAGTCTATCTTTCATACAAGAGGTCCGTTCAATAGTCTTATAACAGCGGGATAGAAGCTGTCCTTGAGCCTGGTGGTACGTACTTTCAGGCTTTTGTATCTTCTGCCCGAGGGGAGGGGGGAGAAGAGAGAATGTCTGGGGTGGGTGGGGTCTTTGATTATGTTGGTTGCTTTATTGAGGCAGCAAGAAAAAAAACAGCATCCATGGAGGGCAGTGCTTGGCACAGTCTGTCTGTTTTGGGAGTCTAGTATGTCAGTACATTTTGAAGACGGCGCATACTGCAGCCACAGTAGTGAGAGTGAATGTTTAGGGAGCTGGATGGGATACCAATCAAACAGGCTGGTGTCAAGTTTCTTGGGTGTTGCTAAAGCTCACGCGTTCTACCTGTAGTGTTATTCACCAGGCTACAGACTAATTCCCCAGAAGCATTATTCCCAGCATAACATTAAATAAATAAGCTCTTGCAGAGGTAAAAAACTCAGTTTCTTCTCCAGAATTAAGCACAAAGTATAAACTGATGTTCCAGTGCAGTACTGTGGGTGAAAAGCACAGTCCGAGGTATCTTATTTCAGATGAAGTTCCTTCAGATGAAGGCAATTGGTCCCATATAGTACTAGATCATGAAGGGGGCAGGGTTTCTCTCCATGCCCCATGTTAATTCCACAAGAGATGACCTTGTCACATATTTCTTTGGTTTACAGAAGCTTGCTGTTTGCAAATTGGCTCTCCCTGCATTACGGCAGAGGCTGCAATCTATAAGCAACACACAAAATGCTGGAGGAACTCAGTGGGCCAGGCAGCATCTATAGAGAGAAATGTACTGTCGACGTTTCGGGTTGAGACCCTTCATCTGGATAGGGAGGTGGGGAGGGCACATGGGAGAAGTGGGGGAGGGGAACTAGTGTGGGTGATGGGCAGATGGGGAGGGTTGAGGAGGGGAAAGAGACAGGGTGATGGGGCCTGTGTAGATCAGGAGGAGAGAGACAAGGGATAGAGGGCGAGCAGTTTACCAGAAGTTGGAGAATTCAATATTCGTGCCGCCAGGTTGTAGACTACCCAGGCAGAATATGAGGTGCTGTTCCTCAAGTTGGCAAAATGAGGGGTCTCGCCCCAAAACGGCGACTGTCCCCTTTCCTTCCACAGATGCTGCCTGACTCGCTGAGTTCATCCAGCACTGTGTGCGTTGCTCCAGATTCCAGCATCGGCCGTCTCTTGTGAAAGAGAAACAAAGGACTGCAGATGCTGGAATCTGGATGAAAACCACGATGATGCTGGAGGAACTCAGCAAGCCAGGCAGCGTCCGTGGAGAAAAGCAGGCGGTCAACGTTTCGGGTCAGGACCCTTCTTCAGGACTGAAGGTAGGAAAAGGGGAAGCCCAATATATAGGAGGGAAAAGCAGAGGCAGTGATAGGTGGACAAAAGAGGGGAGGCGGGGTGGGCACAAGGTGGTGATAGGTCGATGCAGGTAAGAGACAGTGATGGGCAGGTCGGGGGAGGAGGGGATGGGTAAAAGGAAAAAAAGAGAGAGGGAAAAAAAAGGAGGCTAGGAAAGGGAAGAAGAGAAGAAGCATGGTGGGAGGGGGGCTGTTTGTGGGGAAGGGGGGTGGGAGGATTCAATATTCATGCCGTTAGGCTGCAAGGTTCCAAGATGGAAAATGAGGTGCTGTTCCTCCAGTTTGAGCTTGGAATTCTCTTGGCAGTGGAGGAGGCCGAGGACTGACATATCAATGAGTGTGGGAGGGGGATTTGAAGTGACTGGCAATGGGGAGATGCAGGTCACGGTTACAGACAGAGCACAGGTTGCGTCTGCACTCTTTAAGGTAGTTCTGTGTTTGCAATGGAGCATTTACTAACACCACGATAGCCAATGAGCTGATGGTGGAACAGAATGTATGACTTGGTAAGTCTCTCATACAGCAAAGTCAAAGTCTATTTACTGAAAAAAACAAAACCTACAGCAACCTCTCCCAATAAAAGAAGACTTCTCCAGAAAAAATGCAGTAAATGGAGGACAGTTACGTATAAATTATGTGCACAAATTCAACCTCAATCAACAAGTCTGATTAACAGGGGAATAATCCAAACGTCCATAGTGTTGGCCCTTCATGGGCTCTCCAGGATACGAATAACCTGACTTTAAGCAAATTCTCCCATACATTTTTAAAGCATTTTTCAAGCTCGTAGTAATAATAATGCTTAATGATATTCACTAATGACCGGACACAGTATATATTCCATTACTTTAATTATGGAATGCGTAAGGGTGATTATTCAATGCAATGAAAGAATTAAACCAAGTGTATGTGGAGCGATACGATATGGGTTTCTATTGAAAACGGATGTTTCTAACTTATGAAGAAATCGGCTTATGGACAATTCTCAGGAGCAGAACCCTTACGTAACCCGGGGAATGCTTGCATATGCACTGGTTGTCAAGCTTTCTGAGATGTCTTGAGTTGTGAGAAGCACTATCTAAATGCAAGTCTTTAGTTATGAAAAGGTCAAAAAGAATCTTGAGATGTATGCAAAATGGCAACAAAGCTCATTTGCATTTCTATTGCACTTATCACACGCAAGAGACATCAGGAAAGCAGCCTCCAGGGTGGAGGAAATCAGGATGGGGGGAGGGGTTGAGCGATGAACAGTTAAAACAGGATGCATGAGTGACGGAGGAGGAAAAGAGCGAGACGGGCCCAGATGAAAAGAAGGATTTGTGCTTTGCATCAATCCCCTTAATATTCACACTGTGTCACTTAAAAGACCAGCATACTGAAGATGCAAGCTAATGTTAAATAGAACTGGATCTGCCATAAACTTTGCCCAGGGATTGTCATGCCTTTTCAAACTCCAATCATTTTAACATGGATAGCACTTCATTTGAGAGTATTCTGCTGCTCTTTGCGTGCTCTGAATTACCAAGTCAATGACTCAGTGGCTGTGGCACAAATCTGTTCTCTCTGCGACATTGCAGCACTCTCCATCCAAGATCAACATTTCAGGTCGTCCCTCTTGGGCTGAGCTGGCTTTGTAGATTTAGGGTCATTCATTTTTGATATCTTTTTTTAAGCAAGAGTACAAAGAGTTCTTCCCTGCTGATCTTCCCCTGGAAGAATTCAATAAAAATTGCATTGATCGGATACAAAAATGATTATTTGGGAACATTACACATCATTTTCTGATCCACTCATGAAAATCATAGAATCATGAAAGTGTACAGCACAGAAAAGGGGCCCTTACAGCCCACCTCATCCATGCCGACCATGATGTTCATGCTAATCCCATTTGCCCACATTGGGCCCCTATCCCTCTCCTCCTTTCCGATCCAAGCGACTGTCCAAATGCCTTTGTGCTTCCACTACCTCCTCTGGCCACTTGTCCCAAATATTCATCAATGTCTCTGTGAAAAATTTACCCTTCAGGTCTCCTTTAAATTTCTCTCCCCTCATCTAAAACCTGTGCCCTGTAGTTTTAGACTCTCCTGCCCTGGGAAAAAGATCCTGACAATCTGTCCTATCTATCTCCCTCATAATTTTGTAAAACCTCTATAAGGTCACCCCCTCAGCCTCCTACGTTCCAGTGAGAATAAAGCCAGCCTCTCCAATCTCTCCTTATAACCACATCCCTCCATTTCAGGCAACATCCTGGTGGATTTCTTCTGCACTCTCTCTATCACTACCACATCCGAAACGTTGACTGTTTATTTCCCTCCATAGATGCTGCCTGACCTTTTGAGTTTCTCCAGCATTTTGTGTGTGTTGCTCCAGATTCCAGCATCTGCAGAATCTCTTGTGTCTACATTTTACCTGTAGTGTGGTGACCAGAAGTGTACCCAATACTCTTAAGTACAGTGTAATCAATATTCTGTACAATTGCAATATGACATCCCAGTTCTTATGCTCAATGAAATATACAAAATGAAGGTACAATTGTATAAAATTCCAGATGATATTTTAAAAAACTAAATATAAATTAGAAAGAATGTGAAATGCATAACCAGAACATTTGGCCCAATCAGTTCATCTCAATGCTTATGATCTACTGCAGACATCTCTTGATCTTGCCCTATCGACAGATCCAACTTTCCCCTTCTCCTTCACGTGTTTTTCCAGTTTCCCTTCAAATGCATCTATGCTGTCCACCTCTACTAACCCTCAGAGCAGTGAGTTCCATTTTTGAAACACACTTTGATTCGAGAGGTTTCTCCTGAATTCCCTATTGGTTTTATTACTGACCGGTGTTCAGTGTGCACAAACATTCTCTGCATCTGCCTGCTCAAACCCATTAGTAATCCCAAAGACCTCTCTCTAGAATCAGAACCAAAATCAGATTTATTATCACTGACTTGTATGACATGAAATTTATTGTTTTTGCGGCAGTAGTACAGTGCAAAATTACTATAAATTACAAAAATAAATAAATAGTGCAAAAAAAAGAGGTAGTGTTATAGTAATAACAAGGTAGGGTGACCTCTACCAGGTCAGTCCTCAGCCCTGCCTTTTTCTGAAAACTGTGTCGGCCTCCAATCTTTCCCAAGAGATGGAACCTCTCAGCTCTTCAGCTATGTATAGACTGGCCTGAATAGAACGCTTCCCTCTCAGCCCCAGGAACTGCTGAGGGTTCAAATGGAGCTTGATAAAAATGAGCAAACTTCAGCTCAACTAATGGTGGATTTTAAATTCAGTTCATGGGCATGAAACCATCTTATTTATGGATGGATTATCTAGAGAGCCACAGACATTCAGAGGTGAAGGGAATCAGGGAAAAGGAGGTTAGTGCAAGAACATGGCACTGAGGCAAAGATTCAGCATTGATCTTATTGAATTACTGAGCAGACACAAGAGCTGAATGGTCTACTCTTGCTCCTACTTCTTATGTCTATGTTTTTATTTAGTTAAAAATACAAACAAATTCCTGATTTCAGATATCTGGACGCCAAGGCGCTTCAATTACCCAGAATCTATAACAAGGTGAAGAGTATTACAGCATGACTTATTTGCTACTATGGCCACTGTATAGGTTAAATGAATGTGGTGGCCTAAAGCAGAGAGCCTAAAACAGTGGCCTAATGAATCCCACCCTTCTTGCAGAGAGGGCTCCTGGCAGACATTGTTCACAAATGAGTACCGTGTGTTTCTATCGAAGTGTAATGCATCACTGCATCACTTTGAGGGCTAGATCAAGAGACCGTTATCTCCCAGAGTTAGTGGGAAACAAAGCCAGCCATACTAGCAATGACGGCAAATAGAACTGATAGTACTCCATCTCCTCCTCACCTGTGGTCTCCTGCACGGTTGCAACGACACTTACCACAAGCTTGAGGAACAGCACCTCATCCATCTGGGGACGGTACAACCTTCTAGACTCACAATGAGTACCACAACCTCAGGTAACTTCATTCCTCTGTTTGCATCAGTTGTCCATCTGTGACATTGGCTCAGCTTGTTTCATTACCCCTCATTTTCTTTTTTCTCAGCATTTCTCCCTGCTCTGCATTTCACAACTCCTACATTTTTTTGTCCATGTTCCTTTGTCGATGTTCTCACTCTCCAACTGCTCCCATTCACTCACCGATCAGATAACCTTCTTACAGTTTATCCCGATGGTCTCCCCGGTTTTACCCCATCAGAGATGTTCCACCCACCCTGCAGCTTCTTTTGTCTCCTTCCCAGTTCTGATGAAGGGTCTCCAACCTGAAATGTTGACTCTGTTTCCCTTCCCGCAGATAGTCATAGAATCATACAGCACAGAAACAGGCCCTTCGGCCCAACTCGTCCATGCCGACTGTGATGCCCATCTGCCCGCGTTTGGCCCATAGCCCTCTAAACCTCCCCTATCCATGTACTTATCTAGATGGCTTTTAAATATTGCTGATGTGCCCACCTCAACCACTATTTCTGGCAGCTCATTCCAAATACACAGCACGTGAAGAAGCTGCCCCTGATGTCCCTTTTAAACTTCTCCCCTCTGATCTTAAAAGTTCCATATGAAGAACATTTGACGGCTCTTGGGCTGTACTCCTTGGAGTTCAGAAGAATGAGGGGAACCTCATAGAAACATTTTGAATGTTAAAAGGCCTGGACAGAGCAGATGTGGCAAAGTTGTTTCCCATCGTAGGGGAGTCTAGTACAAGAGGGCACGGCTTCAGGATTGAAGGGCACCCATTCAGAACAGAGATGCGGAGAAATTTCTTTAGCCAGAGAGTGGTGAATCTGTAGAATTTGTTGCCACGGGCAGCTGTGGAGGCAAAGTCATTGGGTGTATTTAAGGCAGAGATTGCTAGGTATCTGAGTAGCCAGGGCATCAAAGGTTATGGTGAGAAGGCGAGGGAGTGGGGCTAAATGGGAGAATGGATCAGCTCATGATAGAATGGCAGAGCAGACTCGATGGGCCGAATGGCCGACTCCTGCTCCTTATGGTCTTACGGTCTAAACCTATGCCGTCCTGTTTTTAGCCTCTCTTCTCTGGGGAAAAGACTAAGTGCATTCACTCCATCTATACCCCTCATGATCTTATATACCACTATCAGGTCACCCCTCAGTCTCCTGCGTTTCAGGGAATCATCTCCTTTGTTCCAGGGATGCAGCCTAGCCTGCTGAGTATTTCCAGCATTTTCTGTTTTATTTTAGAACTGATAGCTAACAGTGATAAGACAGTACATGGATGGTGGTACTGTGGTACATTAGAGACTGTGGTACACTAACGATAGTGCACGATGGAGATGGCGGGACATTAGAGATGGTGATAATTTTAGGGCTGGAATCAGCGAAGATGGCAGTGCATGGAAGTTATGGTGCATGAGAATTCCAAACATCATGTCCATGGTCACAACAGTGAAGTCACTTCATTGAGGAAACAACTTGCCCCTCCCTCCGTACCATGCCATCTTCTAGCAGCTACCATCAGGCAGGAGGTACAGAAGCCTGAAGTCCCACACCACCAGTTTCAACTTCCCTTTAACCATTCAGTTCTTGAACCAACCGGCACAACCCTAATGACTACCTCAGTACAGCAACACTATGACCAATTTGCACCACATTTTATTGTTCTGACTGCATTCTTTTTTTGTATAATTTCCCCAGGTAAGGGAGTCGAAAACATAGATTTAGGGTGAGTGGGGAAAGATTGAAAAGGGACCTGAGGGGCAACATTTTCACGCAGTGAGTATATGGAACGAGCTGCCAAAGGAAGTGGTTGAGGCAGGTACAACAGTATCGTTTAAGAAGCACTTGGATAGGAACATGGAGGGGTGGGGCCTGGAGGGATATGGGCCGAACGCAGGAAATTGGGACTAGCTGGATGGGTGCCATGGTCAGTATGGACTGGTTGGGCCAAATGGCCTGCATTCATTCTGTATTGCTCTGTGACTCTAAATTATACATAACTTAAGTTTTTCTTATGAATGTGTCTCTGATGCTATGTGCCTGTGATGCTGGTGCAGGTAAGTTTTTCATTGCACCTGTGCACACATGTAGATACAGGAGCCTGAGGGCACGTACCACCAGACTTAAGGACAGCTTCTACCCCACTGTGATAAGACTATTGAACGGTTCTCTTACACGATGAGATGGACTATGACCTCACGATCTACCTTGTTGTGACCTTGCACCTTATTGCACTGCACTTTCTCTGTACCTGTGACACCTTACTCCGTACTGTTATTGTTTTTACCTGTACTACATCAATGCACTCTGTACTAACTTAATGTAACTGCACTGTGTAATGAATTGACCTGTACGATCGGTATGCAAGACACGTTTTTCGCTGTACCTCGGTACAAGTGACAATAATAAACCAATACCAATACTTGTGCATCTGACAGTAAACTCGACTTTGACTCTCTTGCAGCAGGAGACACATCAGGAATCCAGCCTCAGGGGGGGATGTTCCAGCTGCCCCCTGTACTGCTCAGGAAGTGAGGTCTCCTGGAGAAAGAAGCTGTCCCCTTCTCAATGGCGCAGGGTCACTTACGTTCTCGCTCGCACGAGGATTGAGCCAAACTTCAGTAGGAACTTCCTCCGCTATCACTGTGGATGAGCTGTGTCTCAAGTAATAAAACATCGGACTGCTGCCTCACAGCTGAGTTCAAGACCTCGGGATGAATTCGACCCATCTGGATCCCAAATAACCAGAAGAAAGGAAATCCTACATTTATATAGTGCCAGTCACCTCTCATTCAGAGCATTGCAAAGCATTTTACAGTCAAGGTACACAGAACATTACAGCACAGTACAGGCCCTTCAGCCCACAATGTTGTGCCAACATTTTATCCTGCTCTAAGATCTGTCTAACCCTTTCCGCCCACATAGCCCTCCATTTCTCTATCATTCATATGGCTGAGTCTCTTAAATGTCCCTAATGTACCTGCCCCCACACCTCTGCCAGCAGTGCGTTCCACGCACCCACTACTCTCTGTGTAAAAAAACTTACCTCTGACATCCCCCTATATCTTCCTCCAATCACCTTAAAATTATGCCCCCTCGTGTTAGTCATTGTTGCCCTGGGAAAAACTCTCTGACTGTCCACTCGATCTGTCTGTTATCATCTTGTACACCTCTATCAAGTCACCCCTCAGCCTTCTGCTCTCCAAAGAGAAAAGCCCTCGCTCACTCAACCTATCCTCATAAGACAACCATAAGGTATTTTGAAATGCAGTCTCTATTCTAATGTATGGAACACAGCAGCCAATTAACACACGGCAAGATCTCACGTATAACATTGTGATCGTAGGCAAATAACATTTTTAGTAATGTTGATTGTAGAGGAAGTATCAGCTGGGAAAACGGGCAATTCTCCCTGTTCTTCAAGAGAGGGCCAGGGCGTCTGTTACATGCACCAGGGAGAGAAGGCAGGGTCTGGGCTGAGCTTCCCACCTGAAGGGGAGTGCAGCACTCCCTCGGCACCACATTGAAACATCACTCTGGAGTCTAACCTGGCCCTCGCACTCTTGCTAATACAGTTCCTTGAACATACAGCTGCCCTGCATAGTATTTGGTCGCACAGTTTCATTCAGCAAGAGAACATTAGCTGAACGTGGGATCTTTCTGATCTCTGGCTCAGTGTCACACCTAACGATGTGATCATCTATTGCATGCACTTCAAGGCCTTTCTATTAAAGGAACTTTCCAAGGGGAGTAGGCAAATAAAACTGGAATGCAGGTGGGGAATTTCCAGCTGGAAGGAGATTTATTTGTTCGTGAGCTCTGCAATCACGGGCTTTGCCAGCATTTACCCCCCTCCGCCAACCACCCGAGCTGAGCGACTGGCTGGGCAGGTAAAGCCATTCACATTGCTGCATCTGGAGTCAAACACCAACCAGACCGGGTAAGGATGGCTGACTTCCTTCCCTGATGCCCAGTACCAGAAGGATTTTCACAACCACCCAGAAGTCACCATTACTGATACCAACCTTTTACTCCACACTTAACTGTTTGAATTACAGCAGAGGTTGAGGGGAGACCTGATAGAGGTTTTCAAGATTATGAGAGACATAGACAGCTGGTATCTTTGTCCCAGGATCGAAATACCTAATACCGGAGGGTATGCATTTAAGGTGAGAGAGGGTAAGTTCAAAGGAGATGTGCGGGGCAAGTTTTTTTAACACAAGGAGTGGTAGGTGCCTGGAATGCACTGCCAGGGGTAGTGGTGGAGGCAGATACAATAGAGACCTTTAAGAGGCTCTTAGATAGGGACATGAATGTGCAGAGAGTGGAGGGATATGGACATTGTGTAGGCAGAAGGGATTAGTTTAGTTAGGCGTTTAATTAATAGTTTAATTAGTTCGGCATAACATCCTGTGCTGTACTGTTCTATGTTCTATGTAATTAATTTCCAGAGCAGACATGGTGGGATTTGAACTTACGGGCTGCAGAGCAATAGCCCAGGTCTTTGCAGACTATTCTGTCCAACAGCATTGCCTCTCCCAGGTGCTCCTGAACCCTTAGCTCTGCCTTTGTCACCTCCTGGCCTGAATGTTCCGGTGATCTCTTCTCTGGCCTCCCATTCACCCTCCAGAAATATGATTCCATCCAGAACCCCACGGTCCACATCCCAACTTGCATCACCCCATTCACCCAATACCCCCATGACCACAGAGCTCCAGAAGCCACTAAGTCTAACAACACACAACACTTCAGTTTCCTCATTTTCCTCCCTTCCTGGTCTCTGCAACTCCTCCCAATTTACAAATCCCCTGAGATCTGTGCATTTCTCCAATTCTGGGCTTTTGTGCATCAGAATTACCAATGATTGGATCCCAAGCTCTGCAACTTCCTCCCTAAACCTCTCTGTTTCTCCCTTGAGTAGCTTCTGAATGCCTTTGAGTTGGTGTTAATGCTTGCCTCATTATGCTCTTTAGAAGCAGCTCAGGACACTTCCCCTCACTAGAGGACCACGTATTAGGTACAGTGGAAACACCTGCTGGTTAAGACCATAATAGGAGCAGAAGTAGGCCACTCAGCCCCTCAATACTACCCCATCATTCATTATCATCATGGCTGATCTGCCCCAGGCCTCACCTCCTCTTCCCTGCCATTTTCCCACAGCTCTTAATTCCCTGACCTTTCAAAAATTTATCTACCCAGTGATCCGGCCCCCACAACTTTCGGGTTAGAGAGTTCCAGGGATTCACCACCCTCTGTGAGAAAACGTTCCTGAACGCCTCCATTTTAAATGATTGCCCTGAATTGCTCTAACTCCATCTACAAGCTTGCAGACGAAGCCACTGTAGTGGGCCGTATCTCAAATAATGATGAGTCGGAGTACAGGAAGGAGATAGAGAGCCTTGTGGCATGATGTCATGACAACAACCTTTCCCTCAATGTCAGCAAAACAAAAGAGCTGGTCATTGACTTTAGGAAGGGGGGGCAGTGCACATGCTCCTGTCTGCATCAACGGTGCTGAGGTCGAGAGGGTTGAAAGCTTCAAATTTCTAGGAGTGAACATCGCCAAATAACCTGTCCTGGTCCAACCATGTAGATTGCATGGCCAAGAAAGCTCACCAGTGCCTCTACTTCCTCAGGAGGCTAAAGAAATTTGGTATGTCCCCTTTGTCCCTCACCAATTTTTATCGATGTACCATTGAAAGCATCCTATCTGGATGCATCACGGCTTGGTATGGTAACTGCTCTGCCCATGACCACGAGAAACTGCAGAGAGTTGTGGACACAGCTCAGCACATCACGGAAACCAGCCTCCCCTCCATAGACTCTGTCTACACTTCTCATTGCCTCAGTAAAGTAGCTAGCATAATCAAAGAGCAACACACACATTCTGGCTTCTGCCCTCTTCCTTTCCAGTCCTGATGAAGGGTCTCGACCCGAAATGTCAACTGTTTATTTCCCTCCATAGATGCTCCTGACCTGCTGAGTTCCTCCAGCATTTTGTGTGTGTTGCTCCAGATTCCAGCTTCTGCAGAACCTCTTGTGTCTGCATAATCAAAGACCCCACTCACCCCGGACATTCTCTCTTCTCCCCTCTCCCATCCAGCAGAAGATACAAAAGTCTGAAAGCGCGTACCACTAAGCTCAAGGACAGCTTCTATCCCGCTGTTATAAGACTACTGAATGGACCTCTTGTACGTTAAGATGGACCCTTGACCTCTCAATTTACGTCATGACCTTGCACCTTATTGTCTGCCTGCACTGCACTTCCCTTTATTCTGCATTCTACCTTGTGCTACCTCAATGCACCGTGTAATGAATTGATCTGTATGATCTGTATGCAAGGTAAGTTTTTCACTGTACTTCAGTACAAGTGACAATAATAAACCAATTCCTATCGTGTCCCATCAGATGGGATTCTCCCACTTGTGGAAAAAAATGGAAAATATTAACATTCACATTGTACTCTTCAGAAACTTCGTGGTCAAGCGGAACACAAAACGGTATCACCTGTGCGCTATAAAGGACAAATTTATAGCCCCTTTGAGTGTTCAAACACCTGTTCCACTTTCCACATGAAACTGGCACTGTGCTGCCCCATTCATACTCTATGCTGGTTACAGATCCCAATCATTGTGAAGCAGGATGATACAAGTTCAAATCCCATCAAGGAAAGTTGCAAAACTGATAATAAATCTGACCATTAAATGGGTTTTGTCATTGCCGAGGCCAGGGTCCTTTCACCCCTTACCTGGATTGCCCACTACGCTACTTGAAATAAGAACTCACAAAGGCTGTGGAAACGTCATCCAATTTTGTTGCTTCTTGAGCTAATGAGGCATGGCCAGTAAATGTTTCTTTGCTCCCATCGCAGGAACACATCGATTTAACATTCCAGGCTGAATCCAGTAGCAACTCACAAAATTCACAGGAAAAGCGGAATCAATCAGGAAAAGCTGGGCCTTTGATAATTCCACAGGCAGACAACCCAGCACTTACTGTCAGTTCTATCTGAGATTGGTGCAGAAAAGTGGTGCCAAGGTAGATCTTCCCATGATCTATTGAATGGAGGAGCAGGCAAGAGGGATCAAATGGCCTATTCCTCCTGCTGTTTCTTATATTATTCTTACATAGCTCACAACTTATGGGCAACAGAGTGGTACGGCTAGCAGAGCAGATGCCTCAGGACGCCAGAGACCCGGGTTCAATCCCGACCTCCGGTGCTGTCTGCGTGGAGCTTACACATTCTCCCTGTGACCATGTGGGTTTCCTCTGGGTGCTCTGGTTCCCCCACACAGTGGCTCTACTTTGCTAGGAGCTCGAGGAGATTTGGTATGTCACCATAGACTCTTACAAATTTTTACAAATGTACGGTGGAGAGCATCCTGACTGGCTGCATCACGGCCTGGTACGGAGGCTCCAATGCACAGGATCGCAAGAGGCTGCAGAGGGTTGTAGACTCAGCCAGCTCCATCACGGGCACAACCCTCTCCACCATCGACATCTTCAAGAGGCGGTGCCTCAAGAAGGTGGCATCTACCATTAAGAACCCTCACCATCCAGGACATGCCCTCTTCTCATTACTACCATCAGGGAGGAGGTACAGGAGCCTGAAGACCCATGCTCAATGATTCAGGAACAGCTTCTTCCCTTCTGCCATCAGATTTCTGAACAGTCCATAAGTCCATGAACGCTACCTTGTTATTCTTTTTCTTTTTGCACTATTTATTTATTTTTGTAATTTATAGATCTTTATGTCTTGCACTGTACTGCTGCCGCAAAACAACAAGTTTCACGTCATATGTCAGTGATAATAAATCTGATTCTGGGTTGGTGGGTTAATTGGCCGGTGTAACTTGCCCCTTAGTGTGTGGGTGAGTGGTAGAATCTAGCAGGGTGTCAATAGGAATGTGGGGAGAATAAAATGAGATTAGTGTAGATGGGTCCTTGGTACGGACAAGATGGGCTGAAGGGCCTGTTTCCACGCTTCAGCCCGTTTAATCGAGTCAAGAATTTGACACGGTAGCACAAAGAATATTTTAAGGCAGAGGCCTGACCAAAGGGGTTTGGATCTTCTTAAAGACGGCAGAGGCTCAGCCAAAGAGAAAATTCAATCCAAACACAAGTTTGCAAAAAATTAACTATCGCTAACAACAATAAACAGGCTTCCCTCAATTTCTTCACTTCATTGCTGTTCAGTTTTTAATTCCGTAACTCTGATAACTGAAGGAACAAGGCATCACTTGATTCCTTTCCCAGTCCTCCAGTTTTAAATTCCTTCGGGAAAATTCTATTAAGATCCCTTGTTCTGTGAGAGAGATTTATTTGCAGGCAGTTCTTGTTTCCCTCTACACCCCCTCACGCCACCCATGACCCACCCCATTCTTTCAGTCTTGGACACTGGTTTGCTGATGAAACCAACTCTCGGAGAACAAATGGCTGGCAAGCAGGAAGAGGGGAAGGCACGGAGCGAGCTTCGGTATTCCAATAACTTCACTCTCGGCTCCACGAAGTCTGGCTTGCCGGCACTGCTGGGAGTCATTAGTGCTCCACCAGCGCTGACCCTCCCCCCTCTGCCTCCCAGCCATGTAACAGTCTGGCTCAGCTCCTGGCCGCTGCTTCCCATTCTCCCAGAGCTTCCTTCAGGCCGAACTGATTGCACCACCCCCATGATGTTTGGGCAAATCGAAGTCACCGGGCACGTCGGAACCACTGCCCTTGGTGCTCTCCTAGCTCACTGCACTCTAATTATCGCAAAGACTCGCCCCTTTTGTGACCTCTCCTCGGCCAATGAATGCCATTAGAACACAGAACAGTACAGCACAGGAACAGGCCCTTCGGCCCACCACGTCTGTGCCTGCACATGATCCATATCCCTCCATATTCGTGCGTCTAACAGCCTCTTAAACGGGACTATCATATCTGCCTTCACCCCCACCCCTGGCAGCCCGTTCCAGGCACCCACCAATCTCTGTGTAAAAAACTTGCCCTGCACATCTTTGAATTTTTCCCCTCTCGCCTTAAACGCATGTTCTCTAGTATTTGACATTTCTGCCCTGGGAAAAGGATTCTGACGGCCAACCCTGTCTATGCCTGTCATCATTTTATAAACTTCTATCAGGTCTCCCTTCAACCTCAGACACTCCAGAGAAAACAACCCAACCTCTCCTTGTAGCACATGCCCTCTATTCCAGGCAGTATCCTGGTAAACCTCTTCTACACCCTCTCCAAAGCCTCCACATCCTTCCTGTAATGGGGCGACCAGAACTGCACACAGTACTCCAGGTGCGGCCTAACCAAAGTTTTATACAGCTGCAGCATGACTTCCTGACTCTTATACTCAATACCCCCAACCAGCGAAGGCAAGCATCCCATACGTCTTCTTTACCACTCTGTCTACCTACATGACCACATTCAGGGAGTTATGCACTGACCCCAAGATCCCTCCGCACTTCAATACTGTTAAGGGTCCTGCCACTAACTGTATACTTTCCCTTAACGAAATGAAACAATGCAAGGAACCAGGCTGTGCACAGGAAGATCCCACTTTGTGATAATTGCCACTTTTTGTTCCTCTATACTCTTCCCGCCCTGCCTCACTGTTTGCGGGTTCAACATCGCCCAGGCCAACAGATGGCTGGGAGATTTCACTGATCGTCTTTGTAATAGTGCAGCGGGATCACTTAAAATCTCCTGAGAGGCATACAAAGTCAATGACCCTTCCAAAACACAGCACCTCCAATACTGCAGCACTCCCACATCGTTAAAAGATCCTATATAAATGCAGATTCCTGTTGGTGTGATCATCATCACACTAACATAGCTCTTCCTACACTCACCCCAGACCCCCCCCAATCACCCCGCTTCTTACCCCTCCTCCACCCACCCCATCTGCCCATCACCCGCACACTCTTCCCACTGGGTTCCCCCCCCCCCACTGTTTCTGTCTGCCCTCCCCACCTCCCTCCCTTGATTCCATGCTCCGCCTACCCCTCCTATCAGATTCCTTCATTTTTAGCCCTTTTTACCTCCTGGCTTGTGGCTCTTTTTCCCCACTCTTCCCTCCATCTGCCTATCCCCCCTCCTCACTTGGATCCACCCGGAGATTACTAGCTCTTTGTTTCACTGCTTTTTACACTGGCTATCTCCCCTCTATCTTTCAGTCCAGGTGAAGGGTCTCGAGCCAAAACATTGACTGTCCATTTCCCTCCACAGATGCTGCCTGACTTGCTGAGTTCCTCCAGCATCTTGCCACGGTCTCTTGTGTCTGCATAGTAGGAGCATGCTCTGTGTAAATCGACTGCCACACTTTTTTTAAACATTTAAAAAGTGCTTCAATAAATTTTCCTTTGGTCTTCTACCATCCTGCACTGCCGGAGGGTGTGATATAACCAGTTCTACTTTCGCTTCACCCCTGTTCTTGGGGCCCTATTTAAGCCCGATGTTGCACAGAAGTTGGACTGCAGTTTCCAAAGTTGTGCCGAGAGTCTCAGCTGCCAGGAACCCAGAGCAGAAAGTTCAGCCCACTTCAGAGAGCAGAGATAGTAACTCTCAGCCACCTTGCTTCTCTCCAAGTGGGAAGAGAAGTAAAACAGCCACTAGTAATACCTCTTATCCAAAGTGGTTTAAGGACATTCACATATTTTTGAAGTTGGTATGGCATCTGACCGATACACAGCAAGCTCCCATAAACAGCAACATGACAATGATCAATTGAATGGTTCTTCAGCCTGGGGACACACATGCAGTACAATGCAGTGTCCTCTCTGTATGACACTGGCAGTGTCAGTCTGTGTTTGGTGCTCAAGACTCTGGTTCAAAGATGAGAATGCCACATGCATTAACACCGCACAAGCACACATACATTCACTACACAATCACCAGACACTGCACAAACACACATAGACACCACGCACAAACACAGATGTATATACAGCTCACACACACCAGACACACACACGCCACATGTGAACATAGACGTATAAACAGCTCACACACACCAGACACACACACACCAGACACACACCACACACATACACCAGACACACACATACCCCACACATACACCAGACACACACACATGCCACATGTGAACATAGATGTATAAACAACTCACACACACCAGACACACACACACCGGACCCACACACATATACACACACACACACACACACACACACACTCTCACACATCCATACCACACACATACACCAGACACACATATATACACACACAAGACACACACACACACACCACACACATACACCAGACACACACATATATACACACACACACCCCACACACATACACCAGACACACACATATATACACACACACACACCCCACACATACACCACACACACATATATACACACATACACCAGACACACACACACACCACACACATACACCAGACACACACATACACCAGACACACATATACCAGACACACACACCAGACACACACACACATACCACACACATACACCAGACACATATATACACACACAAGAGACACACACCCAGACACACACACACCACACACACACATATATACACACACAAGACACACACACACCAGACACACACACACCACACACATACACCAGACACACACACACATACCACACACATACACCAGACACACACACACATACCACACACATACACCAGGCACACACACACATACCACACACATACACCAGACACACACATACACCAGACACACATATATACACACATACACCAGACACACATATATACACACACAAGAGACACACACACCAGACACACACACACCACACACACACATATACACACACAAGAGACACACACACCAGACACACACACACCACACACACACATATACACACACAAGAGACACACACACCAGACACACACACACCACACACACACATATATACACACACAAGACACACACACCAGACACACACACACCACACACACACATATATACACACACAAGACACACACACCAGACACACACACACCACACACATACACCAGACACACACACACATACCACACACATACACCAGACACACATATACACCAGACACACACACACATACACCAGACACACATATATACACACATACACCAGACACACACACATACCACACACATACACCAGACACACATATATACACACACAAGAGACACACACACCAGACACACACACACCACACACACACACAAGACACACACACCACACACATACACCAGACACACACACACATACACCAGACACACATATATACACACACAAGAGACACACACACCAGACACTCACAGGGACAGTAAGTTTCACAGTTGGCAAAGCTGCTGCCTCACAGCTTCCAGCAACCTGGGTTCAAAATCCTGTCTGTGTGGAGTTTGCACATTCCCTCTGGGACCATGTGGGTTTCCTCCGGGTGCTCCGGTTTCCTCCCACATCCCAAAGACATGTGGGTTGGTAGGTTAATTGGCTGCTGTAAACTGTCTAGTATGTAGGTGAGGGTAGAATCTGAAGAAAGTTGACGGGAATGCAGGAAGAATAAAATGGTTTAGGTTAAGATTAGTGTGGTGCTTAACGACTAATACAGACTAGTTGGACTGAAGGGCCTGTTTTCATGCTGTTTCTCTCTAAGTATTGCAGAGCTGTGACGTGCAAAGGCATCTGGGTGTCCCAGTGCATGATTCACATAAGGCTAGTATGCAGGGACAACAAGTTATTGGAAAAGCTAACAGAATATTATTGTTTATTGCTGGTGGGAAATTGAACAGGGCGGTTATGCCTCAAGTTATACAGGGTATTCACTGGTGAGACCACACCTGGAGTACTGTGTACAGTACTGGTCTCCTTGTTTAAGGACAGATGGCAAAGAAGGTTTACCAGACTAATACCCAGAATGGGCGGGTTGCCTTACAAGGTTGGAACAGACTAGCCTGTATCTGCTTAGAACAGTGAGAGGTGATGTGGTTGAAACATGTGGGATCCTGAGAGTTCTTACAGGTCAGCACTTAAGGCAGAGGTGATGCAAAACATTTTCTCCCAGAGGGTCACGAGTCTCTGGAACTCTTCCTCAAATGCAGCTGAAGCAGAGTCTTCGAATAAGATAGAAATTTGACAAGCAAGGGGGTGAAAACTTAAAAAGGTAAATGGGAATGCAAAATTGAGATCATATTCAGATAGGCCATGACATTGAATCAGGGAGCTGGCTTGAGAGGGTGAGTGGAGCACTCCTGCTCCCAATTCATATGTTGCTGTATGCCGTAGGGCACACACACAGGCATGCATGCTCATGTACACACACTCATGTGCGCACCCACACGCTCGTGCACACACACACTTGTGCGCACGCACACATGCACTCACACACACTCTGGCATGCGCATATACACACACTCGTGCACGCACAAACTCATTCGTGCATGTACGCACACACATACGTGTACACGCACACACACGTGTACACGCACGCACACACGTGCACACGCATGCACACACTCAAACATTGCGATGACGGCTTGCTGATTCCAGTGCTTTTTTGGAACAAGCCCAGTCACGCTGTTGCAACCAGTTCTTGTCTCACTGGTACCACTGCCTTGTCCGAGATCAAATTATCTTCCACGAACCCCCCACACACGCACTCTCCCAGTGGTGAACCTCGCGCTCGGCGGCATCTGCAACAACTCTCTGTGCTCCAACACCCTATTCCGGGATTGGGAATTGCTCATCGCACAGACCGAGAGGGGATGAATCACTGAGTATTTAACATAAACAAAACCCACTTTCTTTTTCCTGGATGCCTTTCCAAATATATCTTTACCTCAACAGTGTAAACACCTGTCAGGGCTGCTGCAGATTCCAAAGGTGCTGCTTTTGGAAGCTCGTGTAGGTTTTCCCAACAGCACCAGTGAGCTTCACACCTGCTTTCGCAGATGTCACAGCTGCAGAGTCGAGAGTTACCACCTGGCCATCCCGACTGTTTCTGCAGTCTTTGCTCTTTCTGTCACGGAAAGACAAGGTTTGAATCGGCCACCTCAAGCGTCCAGTGCAAGTCTCGAGCTGTCTCTCCCACTCATCGTCAACAGACAGAGGGAGAGAACTCACTGGCTCCAAAGTTCAGGACTGTTTTCCCTCCCCTTCCACCCTAAGAGGTATTTCATTACAATGAAAACGTTAACAGTTTTGTTTGAAATATTATAGGACTGTGCTCAAGGATACAGTCAGTTACCATTGCCATTGGGATCTGGATTTGACTTGAAATCTACACCCCCCCCTTCCCTTTTTCCCTATATCATCAAATCCCGTTCTCTCTCTCTCTCTTGTTCCTTTCTCTCTCTCCCTCCATCTGCCCCTCTCCTTCTCAGTCTTCCCCTCTTCCCTCCCTCCTTCTCCTCTCCATCTCCCTCTCTCTCCCCATCCTCCTCCTCCTCTCTCTCCCTCCATTTCACTCCCTCCTTCTCTCCCCCCATTCCATCTCCCTCCCTCCCTCCCCTTTGTCTCCTTTCTTCCAGCTCCCCCCCACCCCCATCTCCCCTTCTCCCTGGATATTTGGAATCCCGTGGCACTTTTGGCAAGGATTCTTCTTTCCTGGGTTTGGGGATAGTGACTTCTTTTTTTCCGGTGCCTCCAGTGCCAGCAGTTCAATTAATCCCACCCTTCCCCATATTCCGGGCAAGCCTTTCTTTTTTGACATATATCTCCAAATCTATTTAGGACGTTGTTATTAGAGCCCCTATCACTAGCTCTTTTAGGTTGTGCTTTCCAGATCGTTCCTACCCACCGTGTAAAACACAAGGTACTTGATAAGAAAACATTTTATAAGGCTTCAGGGAAACAGAAAGCGAACAGGACTAATTGGTTGAGGTTTTCAAAGAGCCGACTCTGGCACAACGGGCCAAATGGCCTCCTTCAGTGCCGGGTATTGACCTCCTGGGAATGAAGCCACACAGAATGGGGCAGCAGAATGGCGCAGCTGGTAGAGCCGCTGCCTCACAGTTCCAGCGACCCGGGTTCGATCCTGACCTCGGACACTGTCTGTGTGGAGTTTGCACATTCTCCCTGTGACCGCGTGGGTTTTCTCCGGTTTCCTGGCACATCCCAAAAACATGCAGGTTGGTAGGTTAACTGCCTGCTGTAAATTGCCCCCTAGTGTGTTGGTGTGGGGTAGAATCTGTGCTGGTGGGAATGTGGGGAGAATAAAATGGGATTAGTGTAAATGGTCAGCACGGACGCAGTGGGCCGAAGGGCCTGTTTCCATGCTCTATGAGCTTGCCTCCATCTCCTCCAACACACAGCCCCTGGGATAGAGGGAAGTCTTGTTATCGGAGCCCAGGATCAGTCAGTGCTGTTCTATGTCACCTCCCCAACAGAGAGTGGCTTATTTATTACAGAGCCTGTTTTGTGTTTCCTTGCTGTACCACCTCCACACCCCCCACCCCCACCACTGACTCGGTAAAAAGGCAGTTGTGAAAGTTCCCAGGATCGATTCCCCGGTCTCTGCTGAGGAAGGGGAACTGCCACATTTTTAGAAAGTGAGGAAAACCATATGGTTTCTGTCAGCTTCACTCTCGTCAGAGGCAGCCAGACAACAAGCCGCAACCCTACTGCACAGAAACTGCACGTAATGTGCCACCAATCAGCATCTACCTCCAGAACTCTACAGTGAAAGGGAATGGTCGGGGGGGGGAGGAGGTGGCAATGGAGGGGGCTGAAGGAGTGCAGAGGAGACCTCCAATGATTCAGAGAACAGGCTTGACTCCCTGGGCTGAATGGCCTTCTTCTGCATGGTAAGTTTTCAGTCTGATTCCTCCAGGGCTCCCTTGGCTGTAAGCACAGGAAGACGCCGGCCCTGATATCCCTGGGGGTATCAGACTGGAAATTTACCATGCAGGAGGAGGCCAGTCAGCCCGCTGGATTCATGACAGACTGGGGCAGGGGGCCGCTCGATGTGCTGATTCCATTGCCTCCCTCCCTCCAGCTGCCCGCCACTGTCTCGTTGGGAGTTGATGGTGGTAGGAGGTAGACAGCTCGATGGAACCTAGCATCAAAAGAAGCCAGGGAACATAGAGTCAAAGAGCCATACAGCATGGAAACCGGCCCTTCGGCCCAACTCATCCATGCTGACGGTGTTGCCCATCTGCCCGCGTTTGGCCCATAGCCCTCTAAACCTCCCTTATCCATGTACTTATCTAGATGGCTTTTAAATGTTGCTGATGTGCCTGCCTCTACCACTACTTCTGGCAGCTCATTCCAAATACACACCACCCCTTGCGTGAAGAAGCTGCCCCTGATGTCCCTTTTAAATCTCTCGCCTCTGATCTTAAACCTGTGCCCTCTTGTCTTTAGCACCTCCCTGGGAAAAAGACTACGTGCTTTCACCCTGTATGTGCCCCTCATGACCTTATACACCTCTATCTGGTCACCTCTCAATCTCCTACATTCCAGGGAACAAAGTCCCAGTCTACACAACCTCTCCTTGTAACTCAGGCCCCTAAGTCCAGGCAACATCCTGGTAAATCTTTTCTCCAGACAGGCCAGGGAACGTCCACATCTGCCCTCACTCAGAAAGGCTTCCTGAGCCAGATGTGGCTCTGAAAATAACCCTCGCCTGGATTTCATTACCAGAAACAGCAGAGTCAAGATGATAACAATCTTGATGGTTTATGACGTTCAAACCCCCTTGATTTAACTCTTGGCTTGTAAAACACTGCTCGACGCTTGCTATCTCCAGACTCAACCAGGGCGGACCAGACTCCTGACAGGGCTGCACGTGGCACTCCAGGCTGACAAGTTATAGAGCTATAGAGTCATACATCATGGGGACAGGCCCTTCAGCTCACCCTATGCATGCTAGCCACTACTGTAATCCCATTTTCCAGAACTAGGTCTATGCTCTGGCGTTTCAAGTGCTCATGTAAATACTTCATAAATGTTGTGAGAATGCCTGCCTTCAGGCAGTGCATTCCAGATTTCAACCCCTAGATGAAAAAAATTCTTCCGCAAATCCTCCCCCTTATTTTAAACTGTGCCTTCTAATCATAGATGTCACTGTCATAGGGGAAAGTTTCCTACTATCTGAGTTAACTATATCTCTCCTCATTTTGTGTACCTCCCCTTTCAGCCTCCTCTGTTCCGAGGAAAACAAATTCAGCCGATCCCATCCCTTCACACAGCCGAAACTGCAGGGATTCAGAACTTGGAGACCCAGGAGAGTCTGCAGATGCTGTATCTGGAGCAACACACAAAATGCTAGAGGAACTCAGCGGGTCAGGCAGCATCTATGGAGGGAAATGGACAGTTGGTATTTCAGGTTGAGACCCTTCAGCTGGACACCAGATAGAGGGTCTCGCCCCAAAATGTCAACTACCTATTTCCCTCCATAGATGCTGCCTGACCCGCTGAGTTCCTCCAGCATTTTGTGGGATCAGAACTTGTTCTTTTAATATTTCCATATTTCTTTACAACATTGAAGGAGACCCATTGTCTTTTTTCACTGAACAATCCCATACCCCCTCTAATTTCTCCAATAACCTATTCTCCCCACATTCCCATCAACTCTACCAGCCGGGAGACACAAGAGACTGCAGATGCTGGAACCTGGAGCAACAAGCAATCTAAAAGAGTCCTGACGCAGGGTTTCGACCTGAAACGTCAACAATTCCTTCCTCCCTCAGATGCTGCTCGACCCGCTGAGTTCCTCCAGCAGACTGTTTGTAAACTCTACCACCCACCTACACACCAGGGACAACCTACAGCGACCAATTAACCGAACAACCAGCGCTTCTTTGGGAAGTCGGAAGAAACTGGAGCACCCGGGGGAAACCCACACGATTGTAGAGAGAACGTGCAAACTCCACACAGGCAGCAACGGAGGTCAGGATCAAACCCAGGTTGCTGGAAGTGTGAAACTGCTCCTCGACTAGCTGCACCACTGTGGGAGTTAAACTACATGCATTGGCAGAAGCTGCAGCTATTTGACAACTGCAAACTCCTAAGGAGCCCGGTCTGCTGCATATGGAAGTGCAGTGTGGATTTAGCCACTCTGCACAGAGCCCAGGCACAGTGAGAAACATGGCCCTTACAGTGCAGCTGGGAGAAAGCTCAGAACCGCCATCTCAGCTGTTAAACCAAGACCCCACCCACTCTCTCAGGTGGACATTAATGGTCCCGAGACTACTTTGAAGAGACAGGGAATTCACCTGAATGCCCTGGCCAACATTTACCCAACATCGTTTGTCAGCGAGCATATTGTCAGCCTCGCATTCCCATGTGTGGGATCTTACAGTGCCACCTTTCCTAACATTTTACAATGGTGACAACACCTCAACGGCTGTAATGCAAGTTGGTTTCTCTGCACTAAAGCTACGGTAAAGATGAAATCTTGATCTCCAAAATCTACCTCGTCATGGCCCTTGCACTTTAACTGTCTACCTGCCCTGCACTTTCTCCATAACAGTAACACTATATTCTGCATTCTGTTTTTCTTTTTACTACCTTGATGTACTTACATATGGCATGATCTGTCTGGATGGCACGCAAGCAGAAGCTTTTCACTGTATCTTGGTACATGTATAGGTGTAGGGGGGATGTAAGAGGCAAGGTTCTTTTACACAGAGAGTGGTGGGTGCGTGGAACGCACTGCCGGCAGAGGTTGTGGGGGCAGATGCATTCGGGACATTTAAGAGACTCTTAGATAGACACATGAATGATAGAGAAATGGAGGCCCACGTGGGAGGGAAGGGTTAGATAGACCTTAGAGCAGGGCAGGCACAGTAGTGTAGTGGTTAGCGTAACACTATTACAGTGCCAGCAACCTGGGTTCAATTCCCACCGCTGTCTGTAAGGAGTTTGTACATTCTCCCCGTGTCTGCGTGGGTTTCCTCCGGGTGCTCCGGTTTCCTTCCACATTCCAAAGACGTACGGGTTAGGAAGTTATGGGCATGCTATGTTGGCACCGGAAGCGTGGCGACACTTGCGGACTGCCCCCAGAACATTCCACGCAAAGGTGCGTTTCACTATGTGTTTCGATGTACATGTGACTAATAAAGATATATCTTAGAGCAGGATAAAGTGTCGGCACAACATTGTGGGCCGAAGGGCCTGTACTGTGCTGTAATGTTCTATGTGACAATAATGAACTAATTCCAATTGCAATGTGGAGGATAGGACAGAGGCTGAATAAATGCCACTGTTTACCTGCTCTCCAGGGAGACAGAAAGCCTCGTTAAGTCCGAGAGAGGGAACTTTGGAGAGTGTAATAGAAACGAGACCAGTGTTGCCATTGGGAACTCGATGCTTTCTAACTGGGTCTGCCTTAAAGTTGAAAGGCACAGAGCGTCGGGAAGCAACATGGTGACCAATTAACTTCCCTCTTCCAGCCCTGTCCCTCCCCCAGGAAAAACACAGGGTTCCAGGTAAGAGCTGCCCCACAACCTTCACCAACACATCCCCTGCACCAGGAGCACTGGGGGCTGACTGTGGTCCCATCAAAACAGGGAAGAAGAGCCGGTCAGCCCAACTACGAGCAAGCAGACTACGTCCAAGCTAGCGTGGACGAGGGGGGAATCTAAACACAAGACCGCTTGTGCTGAAGCTGGGAAAGCCTGTTGGTGCAAGCAGCCAAACATCTTGATGTGAAGAGAAAGCTGCTATCATACCCGAGATGCTCTTTAGAGTCTTTTAAAGCGTTTCTTGCCAGGCAGCATTCCGAGAGACACGACTCTTGTGCAGCTGCGAGATAAACTAGATTAGGAGCCAAAATAACAACCGCTTAATTTCCACCTCCCCCTCCCCTCCCTGCAGGCGCCTGGAGCCACAACACATGACAAGCGTTCTCACACCTATCAATAAAAATCATAAAGCGTTTGCCAACTGTATCCATGCTGGGGGAGTTGGGAATTTTTGTTGGAAGCCCTGGTTGGATTGGGCGATTGGTATCCACCATAGCAGGGAAGGATGGATTTAAATCCTGTCTAACGAGGCTTGTTTGAAATGCATGTTGTTCACAGTGAGATGAATAAACCTGACACCAGCAGCTGTGGGAGGTGCCAGGGACACATGTGGTAGGTCCCCAGGAAGCAAGCATTTTCAAATGTTCCTTCCCCCCCCCCCCCCCCACCACCACCCCCTCCCGAGGAATGAGGAGGGTCTCGGAGAGTGAAGGAAGGTAGGAGAGGGGCTGGAGGTGAAAGTATAGCATGCAATTAGATGTCAGAAGTTGACAGGATCAAGTGTAAGAAAACTTTAACAGTACGATTGCCGCAGGAGAAGGCCATTTGGCCCACTGTGGCTGTGCCAGCTCTTTGCAATTAACCTTAAACCATCTGCTCTGTCTCCAAGCTTTGCCAATTATTTCCTTTCAAGCACTGATCCAAGTCTCTTCCAAAAGTTCCTGTTGAATCCACTTCCTCTGCTCCTTAAGGCAACTCATCCCAGATCAGAGGAAGGAAACCTTCCTCATCTCACCTCTGGTCTATTGTAGCTCAGTTACACCAACATCCTCCTGGGAACTGACCCTCCGACCACAAGAAGCAAGTTCTCTTCACACCAAAAGCTCACACATCCAGCAATTCACTCACCAGCACGCTCCTGTAATCAGCAAGTCAGAGGGAATGGCAGGGCCAACACAGGGGAAGTGCTGAGAGAATGGCTGAACCAATGGAAGGGCAATGATGAGGGATGGCTAAGCCAATGGAGGAGCAGTACTGAGGGAACAGCTGAGCCAATGGAAAGGCAGTGTTGAGGGATGGCTGAGCCAATGGAGGAGGAGTGCTGAGGGAACAGCTGAGCCAATGGAAAGGCAGTGTTGAGGGATGATTGAGCCAATGGAGGAGCAGTGCTGAGGGAACAGCTTAGCCAATGGAAAGGCAGTGTTGAGGGATGGCTGAGCCAATGGAGGAGCAGTGCTGAGGGAACAGCTGAGCCAATGGAAGGGCAGTGTTGAGAGAAGCCTACATGCTATGCTCAGGGCTCTGGAGCTCAATGTTCGGGGCCGGCCCACGTCTCAGCACCTAGAGGTCCAACTCTCCAGAGTGTCGGGATACAAGTCATGCTAGCAAACAGCATGCATCACCCTTCCCTAAATGAACTGCTCCAGCCCCTGTAAAGATGTTGCAGCTCCTGCATCAGTGCTGAATCCCTGCATCAGTGCTGTACTCCCTACGGCCTGAACTTCAGCAGGATTCCAGCTGAACAACTTGCATTTATATAGCGCCCTTAGTGTTAATAACATCTTCATCAGACATGGTTTGATCACTCCAGACTGCCCACCCTGGATGGTAACTCTGTGATGTAGCACGAGCAGGTCCCTCAGCTTCTACCCAATCTACTGACACCGGCAACCACATAACAAAACAGCGGCTGGTTGATTGACACTGGCCTGAGGTTGGAGCTCAACTGGTATGAAATGAGAATGGCATCAGTTCTACATCTGGGATTGCAAACCCAATGGGAGAGAAACAGCCAGCAACACAACACACCAACGTTTTAAACACTCTCTTTTACCTCCAACTTTTTTCCTCACTCGCTATTTGCTTCTCTGAGCTTTCAGTGGGCAGCACTCTCGCCTCCATGCTAGAAGATTGTGGGCTCAAATCCTGCTTCAGATGCCCGAATCCATACTGAGGGAGGGCTGCACTCTCAGAAGTGCCACCTTTTGACGTTAAGTCAAAGCTCCAACCGATCTCTCGAATGGATGAGCAAAATCCCACAGTACTACCTTAGGAAGGACGAGGGGAGTCATCCAGCAAGATACCATAACCCCCCAATCATGGGGTTACTGGGACAACACCACAGTGCTGTTGGTGGAGGCTAACAGCACCTGAGTTGACTGCTCATGAGGAAAAGGGTGTTTGAAGGTCACAACCTCAAACTTGGCAAAAACTCACGGTCTATCAGGCAGTGATAATCCCTGCCCTTTTGTATGCCTCTGAGACCAGGACTATCTACAGCAGGCACCTCAAGGCACTTAAAGATACCATAGAGTCATACTGTACAGAAACAGGCCCTTTGGCCCAACTGGTCCATGCTGACCAAGATTCCCATCTAAGCTAGACCCCACCCACCCGGATCATTCTCTCTTCTCTCCTCTCCCATCAGGCAGAAGACACAGGAGCCTGAGGGCACATCAACCAGGCTCAAGGACAGCTTCTATCCCACTGTGATAAGACTTATACGTTGAGATGGACTCTTGACCTCATAATCTACCTTGTTTGACCTTGCACCTTATTGTCTACCTGCACTGCACTTCCCTGTAACTGTGACACTTTACTCTGCATTCTGTTACTGTTTTTACCCTGTACTACCTCAATGCACTGTGTAATGAATTGACCTGTACGAACGGTATGCAAGACAAGTTTTTCACTGTACCTCAGTACAAGTGACAATAACAAACCAATACGAATTTGCTCGCATTTGGCCCATATCCCTCGAAACCTTTCCTCTCCATGTGTCTGTCCTAGTATGTTTTCAATGTTGTTAATGTACTACCAACACTCTCTCTCTGCAAGATCCTCCAAATTCAGTGCAGGAGACATGAGAACCAACGTCAATGTCCGTTCCCAAGCATCCACCCCCACCGGCGCGACCCTAGTTGCAGCGGTGATGGAGAGAGTCAGCAGTTTTAATTCCTGAGCATTAACATATTGGATGACCTGCTGTGGGCCCAGCACATAAATTCAATCACCAGGATGGCATGCCAATGCCTTTACTTAGAAGGTTAAGGAGGTTTGGCACGTCACCAAACAATCTAACAAAGTCCTACAGATGTACTGTTGAAAATATCCTGACTGGTTGCATCATGGTCTGGTACGGCAATTTGAATGAGCAGGAAGGTAAGAAGCTGCAGAGAGTAGTGGACTCAGCCCAATATATCCCTCCCCACCATCGGTAGTATCTACAGGAGGCGCTGCCTCAAGAAGGCAATATCCATCATCAAAAATCCCCACCATCCGGGCCATGCCACCTTCTCGCAGCTACCATCGGGCAGGAGGTACAGAAGCCTGAAGTCCCGCACCACCAGGTTCAGGAACAGCTACTTCCCTTCAACCATTCGGTTCTTGAACCAACCTGCACAACCCTAATTACTACCTCAGTATAGCAACACTGTGACCACTTTGCGCTATAATGAACTTTTTTTTTGTTGTAATTGTGTTTTCTTGTAAAAATTATACATAATTTCTGTTCAACTTATGTTTTTCTTTTGAATGTTGTGTCTCTAATGCTATGTGCCTGTGATGCTACTGCAGGTAAGTGTTTCATTGCACCTGTACATACACGTACTTGTGCATCTGACAGTAAACTCGACTTTGACTTTGACTCTCTTGCAGCAGGAGACACATCAGGAATCCAGCCTCAGGGGGGGATGTTCCAGCTGCCCCCTGTACTGCTCAGGAAGTGAGGTCTCCTGGAGAAAGAAGCTGTCCCCTTCTCAATGGCGCAGGGTCACTTACGTTCTCGCTCGCACGAGGATTGAGCCAAACTTCAGAAGGAACTTCCTCCGCTATCACTGTGGATGAGCTGTGTCTCAAATAATAAAACATCGGACTGCTGCCTCACAGCTGAGTTCAAGACCTCGGGATGAATCCGACCCATCTGGATCCCAAATAACCAGAAGAAAGGAAATCCTGCATTTATATAGTGCCAGTCACCTCTCTTTCAGAGCATTTCAAAGCATTTTACAGTCAAGGTACATGGAACATTTCAGCACAGTTCAGTTTTATGGCAAAGTCACAGTTTTGACTTTTGACTAACCACACTCCATTAATTATGCAGGACAGGCTACGTCCTTCGTATGTCCAACACCAGATTTCCAAAACAGATACCCTACTCCAAGCTCAATCATGGAAGGAAGCTGCCAGACGTCAGAAATTCATGGATGTTCTGAAAGCCCCCCTTAAGAACTGCAGCATCCCCACTGATTCCTGGGAATCGCTGGCCCACTGCTGCTCAAAGTGCAGAGGGGCAGTGGGACAGTATTTAGAACCTCAGGTCAATGTATTGCGTGCCCTGTGTAAGTGGCAATGGGAGCTCACCACCTCTTAAACTAACTGTAGTGGGCCAAATCTCAAATAATGGTGAGTCAGAGTACAGGAAGGAGATAGAGGGCTCAGTGACATGGCATCATGACAACAACCTTTCCCTCAATGTCAGCAAATCAAAAGAGCTGGTCATTGACTTCAGGAAGGGGGGCAGCGCACACGCTCCTGTCTATATCAATGGCGCTGAGGCCGAGAGGGTTGAGAGCTTCAAGTTCTGAGGAGTGAACATCACTAATAGCCTGTCCTGGTCCAACCACATAGACGTTGTAGCCAAGAAAGCTCACTAGTGCCTCTACTTCCTCAGGAGGCTAAAGAAATCTGGCAAGTCCTCGTTGACCCTCACCAATTTTTATAGATGCACCATAGAAAGCAACCTATCTGGATTCATCAGGGCTAGGTCTGGCAACTGCTCTGCCCGAGTCCACAAGAAACTGCAGAAAGTTGTGGACACAGCTCAGCACATCACGGAAACCAGCTTCCCCTCAATGGACTCTGTCTATACCTCTCGCTGCCTCGGTAAAGCAGCCAGCATAATCAAAGACCCTACTCACCCCGGACATTCTCTCTTCTCCCCCCTCCCATCAGGTAGAAGCCTGAAAGCACGTACCACCAGGCTCAAGGACAGCTTCTATCCCGCTGTTATAAGACTATTAAACAGACCTCTTGTACGATAAGGTGGACTCTTGCCCACACAATCTACTTCGTCCTGACCTTGCACCTTATTGTCTGCCTGCACTGCACTTTCTCTGTAACTGTAACACTTTATTCTGCATTTTGTTATTGCTTTTACCTTGTACTACCTCAATGTACTGATGTAAGAAATGATCTATATGGACGGCATGCAAAACAAAGTTTTTCACTGTAGCTCAGCAAATGTGACAATAATAAACCAATTACCAATTTAACCCCCCACCTGTCCCATCAACCAGCTCCTGCCCCATGTGTGGAAGAGTCTGCGGTTCCCATATCAATCTCATCTGCCACATCAGAACCCTGAGAATTGAAGTGAAAACAGGTTATCCTCGATCCTGAGACTGCTTAAGAAGATTGCAACAATGACTACACTTCATTTGCTACAAAGCACAAAAGAAATTCCAGAATAAGAAGTAAAAGGTGCTATAGAAATGTAAGTTGTTTTTTCCTTTCTGCACCTTGGTTATGGTGTCAACAGGAGGCAGTTTTTAATTAACCTGGGCTTATCCACAGGAACACAGGGCTTCTGCTGCACTGCAGTGGGTGATCTGGGCTCTTTTAGACCCAGCAGATGGGAACTCGATTTAATCCCTTCTGCAGGGAACAGGTGGGATGTGCTTGGGCTCAATTCCCTAAACTGCTGCCGTGCTCTCAGCCTTCTGGTACAGGGAGGATGGCATCGGCTGCATAACAAAAGCCAGCTGACAGCTCACACAGTGGAAGAAGTGGGGGGGGGGGGGGGGGGGGGGAGGCAGGGAGAGGTGGAGAGGGGGAAGAGGGAGGGGGAGAGGGAGAGGGAGAGAGAGAGGGGAGAGGGAAGAGAGAGAGAGGGGAGAGGGAAGAGAGGGGGAGGGAAGGGGGAGAGAGGGGGAGGGGGGGAGAGGGGGGGGAGAGAGGGGGGGGAGAGACGGGGGGAGAGGGGGGGGGAGAGAGGGGGGGGAGAGAGGGGGGGGAGAGAGGGGGGGGAGAGAGGGGGGGGAGAGAGGGGGGGGAGAGAGGGGGGGGAGAGAGGGGGGGGAGAGAGGGGGGGAGAGAGGGGGGGAGAGAGGGGGGGAGAGGGGGGGGGGAGAGGGGGGGGGAGAGGGGGGGGGAGAGAGGGGGGGGGAGAGAGGGGGGGGAGAGAGGGGGGAGAGAGGGGGGGAGAGTGGGGGAGAGAGGGGGAGAGAGGGGGGGGAGAGGGGGGAGAGGGGGGAGAGGGGGGAGAGGGGGGGGAGAGAGAGGGGGGAGAGAGAGGGGGGAGAGAGAGGGGGGGAGAGAGAGGGGGGGAGAGAGAGGGGGGGAGAGAGAGGGGGGGAGAGAGAGGGGGGGAGAGAGAGGGGGGGAGAGAGAGGGGGGGAGAGAGAGGGGGGGAGAGAGAGGGGGGGAGAGAGAGGGGGGGAGAGAGAGGGGGGGAGAGAGAGGGGGGAGAGAGAGGGGGGAGAGAGGGGGGAGAGAGGGGGGGGAGAGAGGGGGGAGAGAGAGGGGGAGTGAGAGAGGGGGAGTGAGAGAGGGGGAGAGAGGGGGAGAGAGAGAGGGGGCGAGAGAGAGGGGGAGAGAGAGTGGGCGAGGGGGAGAGAGGGGGAGAGAGGGGGAGAGAGAGGGAGAGAGGGGGAGGGAGGGGGAGGAGGGAGAGAGGCCAGGAGAGGAGGAGGGAGAGAGGGGAGGGGGAGGTGGAGGGAGAGGAGGGAGAGAGAGGGGGAGGGAGAGAGGGGGAGGGAGAGAGAGGGAGGGGAGAGAGAATGAACATGTGTACGTGACAGAGAGAGAGAGAGAGAGAGAGAGAGAGAGAGAGAGAGAGAGAGAGAGAGAGAACTCAGCCATCAGCTGCTAACACTCTATAAAATGAGCAAAGGCTGAAAGCAATACAAAGAACCTGCATTTCCAAAGGATCCTTCATGATTTCAGTCCACAGCCAACTCCTTGAACTCCAGCTGCTGCTGCTTGGGAGGAAATGCAGTCAATTTGTGCACAGAAAGCTCCAGCACACACTTACAGTGCCGGTGATCTGCTCCACTGCTGCTGGGGGAAGGAGAGATTCCCGGCAATCCAACGAAGTAGAACGGTCTCATATTCTCTGTGGTTCCGAAGAATGAGAAGGAATCTTGTTGAAACGTACCATTCTGGGAGGGGCTGATTGCAGAGGGGGAGGAAGCCCTGGATTGAACCAGGAATCGGGATGGAAGGGCGGCTGATTTAGAACTGAAATAGGGATACATTTGTTGACTCAGAGGGTGCTGAGTCTTTGGAATTCTCTTCCTCAGAGGGCTATGTTTGCATAATGGTTAAGCACATTGAAGACCTAATATCTCTACGTTTTTAGGCACCAAGAGAAGCAAAATTAAGGGCAACTTTTTGGGAAAGTGTTGAAGCAGCAGAGAAACTCAAGCCAGTTAAAAAAAATTATACTTTAATTTATAATTTTAAATCATACTTTATATTTATAATTTACACTTGTGTATAAAATTATGAGGGCCAGATAGGGTGAATGGGCAGGGTCTTTTTCGCAGAACTGGGGAATCAAGAACTAGAGGGCACAGGTTTAAGGTGAGAGGGGAGAGATTTAATAAAAACCTGAGGGGCAACATTTTCACCCCGAGAGTGGTCAGTATATGGAATGAGCTGCCAGAGGAAGTGGTTGAGGTCAACCTCCTCCTGCACTGTACCATGCTAGGATCTGATGACCTTCTGACAGAAAGCCAGTGTAGAAAGACTTGTGAACAACCCTTGGGCTGCTTATCAATCCTGCTCCCTACTTTTACAAATATTTGGCATGTAGTATCAAACTGAGAGTTAAATCAAGCGTTGTAGACGTGAATGGGACACAATCAATGCTGCTCATGGAACCTACCCCTGCCCCAACTGTAAGAGGTCAACTCCTATCAGAAGTATCCACCTTCACCACTGCAGGCTACTTACCATTCCCATCACAGGGGAAACAATGGGGAAATGGGGGTCCCAGCACCTGATGCAATGACCATTCAAACTTCAACCCTAACTGGGCATAAAGGGAAAGCCCAGGCAACAGTCGAACCGATACCTCACAGAGCCAGCGGCCTGGGTTTATTCCTGATCTCCGGTGCCGTCTGTGTGGAGTTTGCACGTTCTCCTTGTGACCCTGTGGGTTTCCTCCGGGTGCTCCGGTTCCTCCCATATCCCAAAGACGTGCAGATTGGTAGGTTAATTGGCCGCTGTAAATTGTCCCTGTGTGTAGGTGAGTGGTGAATTTTGGGGGGTGAATAACAAATGGGATTAATGTAGGATTAGTGTCAATGGGTGTTGGTGGTCAGTACGGACTTGGTGGGCCGAAGAACCTGTTTCTGTGCTGCACCTCTCCAAGACTCCATGACTGATCCACTCCTTGTCAAAACATCAGTGATTCTGATTGCTCGTCGATCTGGCAAGAAGTTGGAAGGTAGTCCCAAATCTGTGAAGTCGGGAGATGCAGCCATTGTTGACACGATTCCAACTAAGCCCTGTGTGTCGAGAGCTTTTCTGAATATCCACCTCTCGGTCACTTTGCTGTCCGTGATATGAGACAGACAGCAGCTGTTGGTGTGACCAAGTCAGTTACTAAGAAAGAAACTTCTGGCAAAGCCACCAAGGCTTCCAGTAAACATCTAAACAAAAAGAGAATATCACCACTGGCTACCAAGATTCAGCAAACCCTGAGCTGACACCAAACCGACTCTCATTTATGCAATTGTCCATATTGGATCACTGCGCAGCACTCTCGCCTCCAAGTCAGAAAATCATGGGTTCAAACCCATCCCAGAGACTCAAACACAAAAACTCAGGATGAAGTTCGAGTGCAGTATTGACAGACTGCAACACCGTCAGAGGGTGCAGTGTCTCTAGATTGTCCTTCCTCTCTTGGATGGACATTAAAAAGCTCCTGAATATTCAATGTCTTCCCCAAAGGATTTTCCCTCTCATAGCAATGTGATTAGAGGCTGTTCCCAGGTTACAAACACCTGAATTATGGACAATCAAGCTCCCATAATATTATTAAATTCAAAAATCCTACGTACATACATACATATGTTCCTACGAAGAGCAAAACTAGTTTTCTCTCTCTCTCTCCACTTTCAGTAATTGTTCTTTCTTATCAGTCTGATGTGCTTTTGATGCTATTCATTACAATGCTGTGAAGCTGTGGTTACCACATCGAGTGATCTTTGTGTCTATTCCAATTTACGGATAAAATCGACTTCACGGATATCTGTGAGTGTAAACAGACCCCATTTGTTCCCTGGAAACGTCCTGCAATTTTAAAACAACAGATTTTCTGACTATTATCATAGAACAATACAGCTTAGGAACAGGCCCTTCGGCCCATCACGTCTGTGTTGAACATGATGCTGAATTAAACTAAATCTCTTCTGCCTGCACACGATCCATATCCCTTCATATTCATGTCTATCTAACAGCCCTGTAAACCCCACAATCGTATCTGCCTCCACCACCACTGGCACACCATCCCAGGCACCCACCACTCTCTGTGTAAAAACTTGCCCCGCACATCTCCTTGAAACTTTCCCCCTCTCACCTGAAAGCTATGTCCTCTAGTATATGACATTTCTACCCTGGGATAAACATTCTGACTGCCTACCCTATCTATGCCTCTCATACTTTTATAAACTTCCGGCACACCAGAGAAAACAGCCCAAGTTTGTTCAACCTCTCCTTATAGCTCATACCTCTTCCTTACAGCTGAACAGACGTTGTGATTTGGTTTGGGTCTGGTTGCGCAGTGCTGCACAGCTCAGTTGTGTTTTCCAGGTCAGTGATTTCCTGTTGGTGGGAATCTTGCTGTGCACAAATTGGCTGCTGTGTTTTCTACACTTCTGCAAAAACGTAATTTTTTGGGATGTGGACTTCATTGGCAACGCTAGCATGTGTTGCCCATCTCTAATTGCCCTTGAACTGAGTGGCTTCTTAGTCTATTTAAGACTCAACCTTATTAGCAAGTCTGTAATCACATATAGGCCAGACTGGCATTGGGAGTAAGAACAGCACATTTTCTCTCCTTAAAGCCACTGGTGAACCAGATGGTTTTACAAAGTCTGGTGGGTATTGTGGTCATCCTTACTAATGACTTGTTTTTTTTATTTAAGTTGCACATTATTAATTGAATTTAAGTTCCACAGCTGCTATGGCAGGAGTTGAACTTGGTTCATCCAGGCCTCTAGTTTATTAATCTAGTAATTTAACTGTTGCGCTTGAAGGACTGGCTTAAAGGTACTTTGGGATGTAGAAAGGTCATACAGAGTGCTTTAAAAATACAACTCTTTTTTAAGTTAGCTTTTGACATGTTGAGATGTTCCAAGGCATTTCACAGGAGTACGATCAGAATTTTAAAAATTAGACGTTAAGCTGATGACTAAATGCTCAGTCAAAGTAATAAAAAACAGAATCAACAGGTCAGGCAGCATCTGTGGAAAGTGAAACAGGATGGATGGATGGATGGATTTATTTATTAGTCACATGTACATTGAAACACACAGTGAAATGCACCTTTTGCGTAGAGTGTTCTGGGGGCAGCCCACAAGTGTCGCCACGCTTCCGGCGCCAACATAGCACGCCCACAACTTCCTAACCCGTATGTCTTTGGAATGTGGGAGGAGACCGGAGCACCCGGAGGAAACCCATGCAGACACGGGGAGAACGTACAAACTCCTTACAGACAATGGCCGGAATCGAACCCGGGTCGCTGGTGCTGGAATAACGTTACACTAATCACTACACTACGTTAAACCTTCAGGTGGAAGACCCTTCATCAGAACATAGTTTCATTCTTGTGACTTTGATTTATTGCTTAGTCAAAGAGATAGGCTTTAAGGGAGCAGCTTAAATAGAGAGAAAGGTAGAGAGGTTTACGTGAAGGATACGGTGCTAATGCGGGCAAAAGGGATTATTGTAGATCGGCGAGAAGGTTAGCAGGGACATGGTGGGCCAAAGGGCCCATTTCTGCGCTGTACAACAACTATGACTCGATGGCTCTAGAGATCAGGATCTAAGCAGCAGAAGGCACGGCCAACAGTGCTGGGAGAGAAAGGGAGTGGGAGATTCAAGGACCCACATGTGAAATCATAAGTACCCTTGTGAGGTGCCCATGTATGGTTGGGCTCTGGTACCAGGACAACCAGTTCTGTACCCACATGACTACAATCACCAATTGTAATTGGTTAATTATTGTCACACATACCGAGATACAGTGAAAAGCTTTTGTTTGCATGCCATCCAGGCAGATCATTCCATACACAAGTACATTGAGGGAGTACAAAAGGAGAAAAAAAAACAGAATGCAGAATAAAGTGTTACAGTCGCAGAGAAAGTGCAGTGCAGGTAGGCAAATAAAGTGCAAGGGTCATGACGAGGTGGACTGAGAGTTCATCTTTATCGTCTGTACAAGAGGTCCGTTCAAGAGTCTTATAACAGTGGGATAGAAGCTGTCCTTGAGCCTGGTGGCGTGTGTTTTCAGGCTTATGTATCCTCTGCCCGACAGAAAGGGGAAGGAGAATGTCCGGGGTGGGAGGGGGTCTCTGACTATGTCAGCTGCTTTACTTTGGCAGCGAGAAGTGTCGACAGAGTCAAAGAAGTGGAGGCTGGTTTCCGTGATGGACTGAGCTTTGTTAACAACTCTCTGCAACTTCTTGCAGTCTTGGGCAGAGCAGATGCCATACCCAGCTGTGATATATCTGGATAGGATGTTTTCTATGGAGATAGGATGCTTTCTACGGGCGCGCGATGGGGGAAACACAGTGGCGCAGCTACTATAGCTGCTTAACTCACAGCTCCAGTGACCCAGGTTCAACACCAACCTCAGGTGCTGTCTGTGTGGAGTTTGCATATGCATGGATTTCCTCCATCATTACAAGACACACATGTTTGAAGGTTAATTGGCTACTGTAGTGCGTGGGTGAGTGGCAGAACGTGGGGGGGGGGGGTGGGTGGAGTTGAAGAGAGTGTGAGATTAATGTAAGATTAGTGTAAATGGGTGGTTGATGGCTGGTGTGGACGCAGTGGGCTGGCAGGCCTGTTTCCCTGCTTGATCACGCTGTGACTCTATAAGAGGGTCGAAGAAGGAAACCTGACAATTTCCATTCACATCCCCGTGATAAGATATTATCAGCTTTAGGAATAACAAGCGTCCAGCAAAAGGAACATGAAAACAACCAGTTAATCTGCCTTTTCTGTGGTTGGTTGGCTTACACCGTGGGCAAGACAACAGTGGGAACTTCAACTAGTGCCAGGTACTTCTGGGTAGTCCAAGAGCTGGGTCTGGGTCCTGGAAACATGGCCACATGAAGGAACAGGAGAAAATCTGCCCTACCTGCTGCAGTGCACAAAACGAGGTCACTGTCCAGAGGAATTCCAAGAACCCGATTAGGAATTACTTCCCACCACCTTCCCAACAGCGCAAGTCTATGCAGGCCTGGAGCTCCCTGTAAACACTGGAGTGAATATGTGTCATCACAAACCAATAAAAAACATCTGATCTGTACAGCCTGTCAAACTAGCTGGATCACTCTCCATCTCTCTCACACACACACACACACACACACACACACACACACAAATATTCCCACACAACCTCAGTTCTATCCTTGGAAACAAGCCTCCACCCATCCCATGGCACTGAGGAAGGACACCAGACTGGTTCTCACCCATGTCCACTCAAGCAGTATCACGAGGAAAGGAATTATTGGGTCACAATCTATGAAAACCTTCCATGTGTGAATCTCTTCCTCGTGACCACAATGAAGGGAACATCACTGATGAGAGATGCTTGGATCATGAAACCCACTACATAACCCAAGCTCATTTCCTCTTCTATTTAACTTGGGCAGCTCACTACAGCCTTTGGCATATCTACCAAGAGAGGTTAATGCAACAATGGAATAAATCTTCAAGGAACTAAAATGTTTCGGGAATACCTCTGCTCTTTGCTGGCAGCCAAGAAGTCTGTTGCAATTTAGATCAGTGACTATGGACATGATAGCCTGAGTGGTCACTTCTCTGCTGCAGATTTCCTCCAATCAACTATGCTCTCCAACTGGAGCTCAGTGTGTGCACGGCCGGTATAAAATCCAGGTGTCGTTAGGAACCGACCAATTGTACAAATTGGAGGATGGACAAATCCTGTAAAACGCCAGCATCAACTGAAATTACTGCTGGACGGCCAAACAAGAGCACACTCACAACCTCACACACACACACACATAGACACGCAACAAACACACACACACAGACAAGTTGCATGCTTACATGTACAGACACTGCACACTCACACACATCGTATGCACAACACATACATGCAAGAACACATGCACACACAAACATACAACCTCAGACATACATGCAAACACAAATGCACACAGACACATGCACATACAGACATGCTTACACATGCACACACACAAATCCACACACCCATGTGCACACACACATCCAAGCACAGCACACACACATCCACACTCACACACACACACACACGCTCTGCACAGGGCCTGTCAGTGCAGCACCAGGAGAGGGATGAAGTGCTCTCCTTACATCACCACCAATCCAGACAAGCAGTAAGTAACTATCACAGAGCTGGCGACAGCAAGGCTAAATCACTAGAGGTATTTATAGAAGAGGTAGATAATTTTTGTTTAAAGGGAATTGGGGACTGTGTGGAACTGGCACTGAAGAGATGAGATGAGGCAGAACAGCCATGATCACACTGCAGGCAGGCTGACTGACTGACTGACTCCTGCTCCTAGCTTCTCATGTTCTTGGGACACCGCTTCCAGGAGAAAGTGTCAGTGTGCCTGGGAGAGATAAATCAAGTGTTTTCTAAGTGGAACTAGGATTGTAAAAGCAGCACTGGGATTCAAGAGTGCAAGCTCACAAATCACTTAAACCCAGCAACGGGTACAAAAACTGTTCAAAAACACCAAATGGAATGTTGGCTTTGTCTCAAGGGGTTGGATTACAAAGGCAAGCTATGTGTAACTTGTGCAGAGCCTTGCAAGAGCCTCTGTGGGGTGCACTCAGTTCTGTCCACTGCACCACAGGAAAGGTACACTGCCCTTGGAGAGGGTGGATGCTACACAGCTGGCAGAGTACTGGCACAGCAAGAGTTCGGTGGCCAGGTTGTACAGACAGCACTTGAGTATGGCAAACCGAGGGAGAGACCTGATCCAGGTGTTTAAACTGTTAGGAGCATGCGGAGAAACAATTTCCTCAAGAACGAGAGGGCATAACCTAACAGCAGGGCGAAGGAATGGGAATCACTTTCCCACACAAAGGGGAGCCAAAATCTGGAACTCTCTGCCCCCAGACACTGTAAGCGGGGGCCCAACTGATGCAGGCAAGGTTAAGACAGATATATCCTCTGTCAGTTAAGGCTGTTATGTGGCATGGACCAAGATTTTTTTTTAAGATATCTTTATTAGTCACATGTACATCGAAGCACACAGTGAAATACATCTTTTTGCGTAGGGTGTTCTGGGGGCAGCCCGCAAGTGTGGCCACACTTCTGGCACCAACATAGCATGCCCACAACTTCCTAACCCGTATGTCTTTGGAATGTGGGAGGAAACCGGAGCACCCAGAGGAAACCCACGCAGACACAGGGAGAACGTACAAACTCCTTACAGACAACGGCCAGATTTGAACTGCAACACATTACGCTAACCACTACACGAATTTTGGTGCAGATTCGTCCCATTATGACTGACCTTGTGCATAACACACAGTGCACCACTGCTGGATGTGGGCTAATCAGTTACCAGACCAGTGATGACTCCCTCAAGTTCAACTCTTCCCTCCTTTTCACTCCCTGGGTCACTGTATCGAACCTTGAGGATCCCATTCAAACCCAGAACCAACTTGTCCAAATGCACCGCCTCTTCATCAGAAAGCTCCCCAGATTCCAGCTCCCTAACATTGCCCACCTCCATCACATGCTCAGCTGAAAAAAGTCCTTGCCAAATTAAACTCTGGCAGAAAGCTATGGGTTCATGCTGCTGACTAGAAACGTCAGCGCATAATCTAGGCAGACACTCTGGAACAGTACAGAGGGAGTGCTGTACTGTCAGAAGTGCATCATCAAAAGGGCCTACCTTCTTTTGGATGGAAACTTTTAACCTTGGTCAACATCCATCCTTCAACCAACTCCACAAAACAGATTTGGCCCTTGTTTCATATAGTCTTTGCAAAGTGGTTAAAGGTGTCTATATTACAGCACTTGCTCACTTTAAAGGCCATGCAAGGTTCTGGGATATCCTGAGGTCATCCAAGTTGTGATATAAATGCAAATTCTTCTTCCTTTTGCTCCAATATTCTGGTCAGGCTCCGACCCTCCAAAATTACTCCACTTCCTCACCCTGCCTTATCTCTATAACCTCTCACTGCCCTCAGTTCTACATTCCACTCCTGGTACTCTGAGTCAGGCCTTTCCCTCCTTGATCGCTGGCTGTGACTTCAGCCAACCACAGCAGCTACTCTGCAACTGTCTCTCTGAATCTCTCCGCTTCTTCATAACACACATCTTTACAAAGCCCTTGTTCACGCTTTCTAATCTGGCTTAATGTCTGTTATCCCTGGTGCATCTGTGAAGTGGCTTGGGATGTTTTCCTGCAATAAGTGTGCCATGAAAATGAAGATGTATAGAAAGCAATTGCTACCTGTGTGACCACACTATTATTGACCATGTACTTAACAGTAAAGTTATAAACTACACATTTCATTCGAGACATCGTTGCTTCCATATTTTGGTATCCACACAGTTATTGAATGTGCCTCTATCACTGGTTCTGACTGCAATGTTAATGATCCGTGTAACTATAACAAATAACACCTCATTGTTACTTGTTCACATAACACATACCCCACTGCTATTAACCTTATATGTAGAACACACACTCCACAGTTACTAACCATGTATACATAACATATACAATGCTGATGCTGTTCTTGTATGTACAACACATACTCCACTGTTACTGACCGTTATACATTAACACACATTGCATTGTTAGGGATTATGTCCATACAGCACAAACTGCACTCTTATTGAGCCTGTATATGTAACAAATACAGCGACGTTTCTGACTAGGTACATATTACTGACCACCTATTTACAACACATACTGCATCAGTACTGACTGTCACATAGAACATTTATCTTGTATGTATAACACATAGCACACTGAAGCCAACCACATATTTACAATACATAGAGCACTGATACTGATCACGTATGTTTAACAACTACCACACGGCTGCTGAACATGTATGTACAACACATCACAGAATAAAAGGACATCCCTTCAGAACTGAGATGAGGAGGAATTTCTTGAGCCAGATGGTGGTGAATCTGTGGAATTCACTGCCACAGACGGCTGTGGAGGCCAAGTCATTGGGTATATTCAAAGGGAGAAGGCAGGAGAATAGGGTTGAGAGGGAAAAATAAATCAGCCATGATTGAATGGCGGAGCAGACTCGATGGGCCGAATGGCCTAATTCTGTTCCTATGTCTCACGTACTGTTTATGTACAAGATGCAGGTCTTCTTTGCAGGGAATCCCTCCGAATTTATGACGACTTACTTCCACGCCAGTTGTGCAGGTTTTGACGCAGTGATGAAGCCAAACCGGGACCCACAGTCTCTGCCGCAGACAGTTGTGAGGTGATGCACTCCTCCCACAGTTTGTGCTGGGCCACTGCGAGCTCCTGGTGCACGGACTCAAGCCTCCCAATGCCATCCCGACTGCTGCTCCTCCACTTTGGGCAGCCAGAAGGAGCAGGAGATTCCCAGCACCTTTCCAAGGACACGTTGAGCACACTTTTGAATCTTATCCTCTGTTCCCCAGTGATCTCCTCGTCTGACAGAGTTCAGAATAGAAGGCCTTGTTGTTTCGGGAGTCCAATGTCAGGCATTGGCCTGCTCATTGGAGCTGACCAACTGCAATCAGGGCCTCAGTTCTGGGGATGTTGGATGGGAGAGAACGCTGGTATCAGTCGACTCATCCGCCAGCGGATTTTATGAAGGCAGATTCAGGGGTATCTCTCCTGTGCATTTGGGTCCCACCGGAGGACAGCAATCACTGTTGCCTGGTAGACTAACACCAACACCTCGTTTCATGAGGGAGACAAGCAAAAGACCTCATGGCAATACCACTGGCCCAGGCATTAGCACCTGTTAAATTATATCATTATTCAAGTGTGAGACAGCAAGGATGTCAAGACCGCTAGGGCTCTGACAGGTATCAATATCTGATGGGCTGACACCAACCACTTTCTTCATCAGGTCACAAAACAACATCACCACAGGTATCGAGGACCCCATAAGTCAAAGTCAAAGTCGAGTTTATTATCATATGCACAAGTACATGCATGCACAGGCGCCATAAAGAAAGCTCTCCTCATCGGCAACCTGATAACTCCCAAGCAACAGGAGCCAATAAGTCTCCTGGGCACCTGGACTGCCCTGAGTCACACTAATTAACATGTGTGAAGAGCCTCCAGAAAGCACCCTCAGGGACTGGTTTGACGCAAGTATGACCAGGAGATACAGAAGGTAATTAACCACAAACACAAGGCATTCTTGAATTGGAAGCTACGCAATGCCTCAGGGCACAAGGGACAATTCCAAAGGCACCCAACCCTGGGGGTCCAACAGAAAATTTGTGACTTAAAGAAACAATGACTGGAAAAAATGCACGTTATAAAACACACTGTTCCTGACCATATACGTATTATACATAACAAAGTGTTTCTGACCATGTCTGTATTATACGTACCAAAGTGCTCCTGGCCATGCATGTAATATACACAAAGACACAAGAGACTGCAGATGAAGGGTCTCAACCCCAAACACTTCCCTCCATTGATACTGTCTGACCCGCTGAGTTCCTCCAGCGTCTTTTGTATATAATATACATACCAGGCTGTTACTGACCATGTCATACAACACATAGTGCACTGCTACCAATCATGTATATATAACACACTGCTTTTCTTCATTCTCATTGGGGTGGTTGGCCATAGATGGTCTTGACAGCTCTGAAGACTATGTCCATGTCATGATTATCGACGAGTTGTGAGCTCTCCTGCGCTCTTTCCACCCACCATCTGTTCTTCATATCATGTGGTTTCTGTTGGATTTGGCCATCATGGAATTGGAATTGGTTTATTATTGTCACACATACTGAGATACAGTGAAAAACTTCTGTTTGCCTGCCATCCAGGCAGATCATGCCATACATAAGTACATCGAGGTAGTAAAGAGAAAACAGAATGCAGAGTATAGTGTAGCAGCTACAGAGAAAGTGCAAAAGTAGCTGTCGAGTTGTTCTCTCTTGAATTTGGTGGAGTTTCCCACCCAGCTATGCCTTGTGATTGTGGTTATTGTAATTAGTTCTTTGCCTTTCTGGTAGCAAGACCAGTGTCTCTTCACAGGGGAACCAACGCCAGTAACCTCTCCCAAGCCAACATGCCAAGCATCGAGGCCATATCACATGGAGTCGGCTCCAATGGGCAGACCGTATCATTCACTGTCCCAACACCAGCCTTCCAAAACAGGCACTGCTCCCACCTCCATTGAGGCATCTCTGGCGGACAGAGGACAAGATTCAAGGAAGCTCTCAACCCCTCTTTGAAACACCTCCACCAACAGAGAAGGAGCATTTGGGAGAATCTCAAGTACATCTGTCAGCGGCGCACAGAAGCCCAGCATAAAGGGAAGAAGAACCACACCACCTCCTAAACCGTCCCCCCATCCATCCTGCAAGTCTCCCCTCACCTGTGGGAAAGTCTGCTGGTTCTACACCGGCCTCAACAGTCACCCACCCCAACTGGAGTGGAGGCAAGTCAGTCCTGAGGGACGACTTTAGGGAGAGGTATTAACGTAGGAATGACTATGTACGTTACATACTACACTGAAATTAACCTTGTAAATACAACGCATACCTCACCCATCCTGACCATGTATACATAACACATACTTCAGCGTTACTTTCCATGTATATATGACACATATATTTCCGTTACAGACCATTTATGTGTAACACGTACCAATCTGTTGTTACTAGCTGGATGCATTTAACATAAACCGCACTAATAACTTTGTACAAAACCAATAATCCATTATTCAATAACTAATCTTATTTTGTAACTTATATCCAGTTCAATATTTATTGGACTGGATACAAGTTACAAAATAAGATTAAAGATAAACTGTTACAACAATAGTTATAAAAAAAGTTGGATCTTTTTAAATAGCATGTAATTGAAAAAATAACTCCACCTTTGCTACTCCTTCCTGCACATTGAAATAAACATCAGCATACTTCACTCTTTTTTTGGCAAGGATTCTCATTCGCAAAGACACAAGCAGCCAGACGTACCGTGCTTGCCGCCCGAGTCATACTAACCGGGATTCAACACAATGACTCGGTTACCAGCAGCACTCTGCTGGTTCCCAACCCGCCTCTCTCCACCTCGTTGAAAGTCGCACGGAGCCCGCAACCAAACACGTCTCACGTCCAAAGGCTCTCTCTTTCTTCCCCTCTCAATTGCTTTTGAGGCAACTTTTAAACTTCTCCAACCACTGGCTTGGTAGAACGTTTTTGTTTTTTTGGAGAGGTGCTGGTCTTTTGCAAAAACAGCAAAAGTTGCAACAATCTCTCCCCCCCCCCCCCCCCCCCCCCCAAGAGCTGAACAAAGAATCGAAGACAACACCCTCGGATTTCACTCACTCTGATAAGATCCAGAAATCCCCACCATATCTCCCTTTGGCTTTGGAAAACTTTCTCGATGGCCAGGAATTGCGGCATGCAATAAGAGCTCCACTTTGTCTTGGATGGAGTTGTTTTTGTCTGTGTGGCAGTGACCTCTCCCCTCAAGAGTCCCACTCCAAGTCTGAACGATTCACCAGACCCCGAATGGAAACCAGCAAGATCAGACTTCAAAGACACGACCTCAGCCAATGTTTTAAAGAGGCAGCCTCTCCACTTTGCATACCAGTTGGATAAACTACCCGAGCTGGCAAACCGAACAGACGGCTAATTGTACACTGTACCCATTCCCGCCCCTTCATTCTGTGTATCTTCAGGCGATTTCCCAGTGTACCCGGGGAGTTGGTTCAAATTTAAATTAGAAACTTTTTTTTTACCCCCCCCCCCCCACTCCACTGCAATTCTCACAACACGACCCACACGCCACCAGCCCCAAAAAGCCAAACAAAAACTCTTTTAATTAAAGGAACGTAACCGCAAAAGACTTGCAGAACTTTAAATAATCTCAGGACGCTGCAACAACAAGTTGCATTTATATAGCTCCGGGTGTTTGGAGTGATGTCAAACATCGGCCAGCGGAAGGATGGCACAAATGGCGAAGGGCTTGGTTAAGGGGGTGGTTTTCCAAAATTCTCCCACTTTTGGGTTAGAGGGGGAACTGCAAAGTGACTTGGTTCGAAAGTGAGAGAACCCAGCACTGCTGAGAGATGGATGTGGAGAGGATATTTCCTCTTGTGAGGAATCCAGACCTGTGGTCACTGTTCAAAAATAAGGGGTCACCGATATAAGAAAGAGATGCAGTGAATCTTTCTCTCCCAGAGGCTCATGAGACCTTTGCAAGTCCTTCTATTTTGTAAGAAGCTCACGGAGATTTGGCATGTAGCCAAATATTCCAACTTCTACAGATGCACTTTTGAAAGTACCCTGACAGGTTGCATCATGGCCTGGTAGGGCAATTCCAACACACAGGAACATTGGCTGCAGAGAGCAGTGGACACAGCCTGGTCCATCACGGACACAGCCCTCCCCACTATTAAGATAAGATATCTCTATTAGTCACATGTACATCGAAACACACGGTGAAGTGCACCTTTTGCGTAGAGTGTTCTGGGGGCAGCCCACGTGTTGCCACGCTTCTGGCGCCAACATAGCATGCTCACAACTTCCTAACCCGTACGTCTTTGGAATGTGGGAGGAAACCAGAGCACCCGGAGGAAACCCACGCAGTCACGGGGAGAACGTACAAACTCCTTACAGACAGCGGCCGGAATTGAACCCAGGTCGCTGGCGCTGTAAAGTGCTACGCTAACCGCTACACTACCGCGCCTGCCCTAACAGCATCTACAGGAGGCGCTGCCTCAAGAAGAGACACAAGAAATTCTGCAGATGCTAAAGTTTGGAGCAATACACAAAAGGTGCTGGAGGAACTCAGCAGGTCAGGCAGCATCTATAGACAGACAGCGGCCGGAATTGAACCTGGGTCGCTGGTGCTGTAATAGTGTTAGGCTAACCGCTACACTACCGTGAAGAGTAACCACTGTGGTAATGCAGGAAATGTACACAGCTCCCACAAACAGCAATGTAATAGTCATAACAACTACTTTTTGTGATGTTGAAGGAAGAATAAATATTAGACAGGACCCTGTAAAAACAGCCCCATTGTCTTTTGAAAGAGTGCCCTGGGATCTTTTACACAATTCGTGGGAAGGGGTGGGGGCGATGTTTTAATGTCTCCCTGAAGGACAGCACTTCCAATAGCTTTGCATCCCCTCCATTTTCCACAGGGGACAGCTAAACTTTTCCTGGTGTTATTAGTTCAATAGTAACCCTTCAAACCTCATAGAGTCACACAGCACAGAAACAGGCCCTTCAGCAAGCCACCTTCAAGAGGCGGTGCCTCAAGAAGGCAGCATCCATCGCCAAGGACCCTCACCAACCGGGACATGCCCTCTTCTCGTTACTACCATCGGGGAGGAGGTGCAGGAGCCTGAAGACCCACACTCAACGATTCAGGAACAGCTTCTTCTCCTCCGCCATCAGATTTCTGAATGGTCCATGAACCCATGAACACTACCTCGTTATTCCTTTTTTTTTGCACTATTTATTTATTTTTCTAATTTATAGACTTTTATGTCTTGCACTGTACTGCTGCAAACCAACAAATTTCATGTCATATGTCAGTGATAATAAATCTGATTCTGATTCATATCCATACCGACTATTAATTACCCACATAAACTAATCTCATTTACTGGCACTTGGTCAATAGCCTTCTTTGCATTGGTGATCCTGTGCTGGTCCAGATACTTCTTAAGTATGAGACTACCTACCTGCACCGCCTCAGACCGTATGTTTCAGATTCCAACCACCCTCTTAGTGAAAAATTCTTCCTCAGATCCCCTCTAAACTTCTTCACCTCTTACCCTAAGCCTATGCCCTCTAGTTTTACATATCTATCCATCCCACCTTGGCCTATCTACTTTATTGATTAATATTCACTTCACACCCTTGATACCAACAAACAGCTATTAATTTCAACTTCAAAAAAAATTAGAGTCCTGTATTCAATAGACACTTGAGAAAGACAGTTAGAGGTTTCCATTATAAATTCTGTAGAAAAGGTGTCCACTCCTCTCATTACTAGGTGACTTAATGTTAAGACCATAGTTCTTTTTTGAATCCCCCACAATATTCTGTTTTGTAAATTGGTAAATTAGTTCATAATTTTTGTCACAAAAGATTCTGCAGTTGCTCGAATCTGGAGCAATACACAAAAAGTGCTGGAGGAACTCAGCAGGGCAGGCAGCATCTATGGAGGGAAATAAACAGTCGACGTTTCGGGCCGAGACCCTTCATCAGGACTGGAAAGGAAGAGGGCAGAAGCCTGAATAAGAAGGTGGGGGGAGGGGGAGGAGCGCAGGCTGGCAGGGGATAGGTGAGTCCAGGTGAGAGGGGGAAGGTAGGTGGGTGGGGGGGGGGGGGGAAGATGTAATAAGCTGAGAGGTGATGGGTAGAAGAGGCAAAGGGCTGAAGAAGAAGGAATCTGGTAGGAGAGGGCAGTGGACCATGGAATAAAGGATGGAAGAGGGGAGGAGAGGAGATGGGCAGGTCATCAAGGCAGGGGGAAGGGAACCACAGGAATAAGGGAAGACAAAGGAGTCAGGGTGGGGGGGGGGGGAAGAAAAAGAAGAGGTAGGGTTACCGGAAGTTAGAGAAATCGATGTTAAGGCCATCAGGTTGGAGACTCCCAATGCGGAATGTGAGGTGTTGTTCCTCCAACACATGTACTGAGTTATTGTCACGTACCGAGGTAAAGTGAAAAACTTGTCTTGCATGCTGTTCAAACAGATCATTTCATTGCACAGTGCATTGAGGTAGTACAAGGTAAAACAACAACAGAATGCAGAATAAAGTGTTACAGTTATAGAGAAAGACAATGAGGTGCAAGGTCATAACGAGGTAGATTGTGAGGTCAATAGTCCATTTTATCATACTTGGGGACCATTCAATAGTCTTATAACAATGGGATAGAAGCTGTCCTTGAGCCCGGTGGTACGTGCTTTCAGGCTTTTGTATCTTCTGCCCGATGGGAGAGGGGAGACGAGAGGATGTCTGGGGTGGGTGGGGTCTTTGATTATGCTGGCTGCTTTACTGAGCCAGCAAGAAGTATAGACATGGAGGGGCAGGCTGGTTTCTGTGATGTGCTGAGCTGTGTCCATACTCTCTGCAGTTTCTTGCGGTCCCGGGCAGAGCAGTTGCCTTACCAAGCCCTGATGCATCCAGATAGGATGCTTTCTCTGGTACATCGATAAAAATGGGTGAGGGTCAAAGGTGACATGCCAAATTTCTTTAGCCTCCTGAGGAAGCAGAGGTGCTGGTGAGCATCTTGGCATTGTTTCAGTATTTTTATATTCCACATATGGGCACACATGAAAGGAAATCCACAGTTCCTAGTCTCACTCCCATTTAGAAAATATGCCAATATGAAAGAATATATCAACAAGAGGGGACCATTATCCTGCAAGCTTGTCATACATACAATAAGATCATGACTGATAACTGACATGTCTTTGTTTCATATCCCTGAAAATGCCTGTGCTCAATCAAATTATATCAACCTTGGATTTTAATATTTTGGAAGATAGCTTCAAGGGACCTTCACCTTAACAGACGCACCATAGAAAGCATTCTATCTTGATTGATCACAGCTTGGTATGGCAACTGCTCTGCCCAAGGTCACAAGAAATTGCAGAGAGTTGTGAATGCAGCCCAATCTATCATGAAAATCAGCCTCCCCTCCATTGACTCTGCCTACACTTCCAGCTGCCTCGGTAAAGCAGCCAACAAAATCAAGGACCACACCCACCCCAGTCATTCTCTCTTATCCCTCTTTCCATCGGGGAGAAGATACAAAAGCTTGAGAACACGTACCACCGGGCTCAAAGACAGTTTCTATCCCACCGTTATAAGTATCTTGAATGGACCTCTTATATGATAAAGTTAAATTCTTGATCTCTCAATCTCCCTCGTTGTGACCCTTGCACTTTATTTGTCTACCTGCACTGCACTTTCTGTGTAACTTTAACACTACATTCTGCATTCTGTTATTGCTTTTCCTTTTGTGCTACCTCGACGTGCTTATGTATGGAATGATCTGTCTGGATGGCACACAAACAAAAGTTTTTCACTGTATCTCAGTAAATGTGACAATAATAAACTAATACCACTTAGCAAACATATCCCATCCTTTCTGTGTTAAGTGTTTCCAGACTTCACTCCTGAGGCAGTGTATTATTTTTTTGACTATGCCCCAATCTTCAAGTGCTCAAGCAGCAGAAAGAGTTTCTCTTGTCAATCCTCTCAGAGTCCCTTGATATCTTGAAAACTGATCAATATCAACACTCTAGCTTCTGAACTCCAGGTAATATAGCCCTAGGTTCAGTAGCCCCATCCTTGTAATTTAGTCTATGAATCCAGGAATCATTCTAATAAATTTATGTGGTGTTTTATTCAAGGTCAGTCTCCCCTTCGTGAGGCCAGTGTCCAGAGTCACTCACAGTGCTTCAGGTGTGCTTCAACAAGCTGTGGCATAACTTTTCTCTCCTGCAGTCATCCAGATCTAAAGACAAGTATTGCGTGCTTGCAAAATGGACCAGCAAGAGAATTGCATATGCTGGAAATCTGGTGCAACACACACAAAATGCTGGAGGAACTCAGCAGGTCAGGCAGTGTCTATGAAGGGAAATGAACAGTTGACGTTTTGGGCTGAGACCCTTCATCAGGACTCTTCCAGTTCCAGTTGACTCTCTCTCAACACATGAAAATCAGCCTTGCCCAAAACCAGGACCTCAGTAACTTTTTTGATTTTATCCTTTTCAAACATTATGTTTAATTGGATGATAATGTAATTCTTAGTAGAAAAGTACAGATCTTTCTCAGGTACAAAATGAATGACCTGACACTTTTGCCGATCAACCCCCAACTAAACTCTACAAGTTTCTTCCATTGGGGGAGCTGGTCCACAACTCCCAGATTTCCCACTCTTACATCTCTTAAGTAGCAGAGAGGCATGCACAACTTTCCAAAGTAAAGGATCATTGCCAAAGCCAAGAGGATTTTGGAGGATTATGGTGAGGGATCTGCAATGGTGATAGAAACCATTTAGGTCTGGAAGCTTGTCAATGCCATTATTCAAACCATTTATTTTGCTTGGGTTCATTTTGTTGCGTCCCTACTTCTCATTCCATATTAATTTCCCTGGGATAGCTGGCTCGCTATCCTCGTCCTCAACAGTAAATATTGGTGCTATATTGTTATTCACCAGGAGTGCCATTTACTGAAGCTCAGTTCACATTCATGTCATTCAGTCTTCAATACACTTGTATTATTTCTGATCAACCTTTTTGTTTCTATTAAAATTGTAAGTACTCTTCTTTATTGATTTATTACCTCTTGTAAATATCTGAACAAAATTCCTGATGATAGATCACCAACCTGAAACATTAACTCTTTTCTCTCTCTACAGATGCTGCCTGACCAGCTGTGTGTTTCCAGCATTCTCTGCTTTTATTTCTGCTTTCCAGCATCTGCAATTTTTTGCTTGTCTATCATGTTCTTTTATAATTTCCTTCTCCTATAACATAATCTGCAAACTTTGATATTTCTTTATTCGTCATAAAAATGAATTGCAAATATACTGAAGCTCTGCTATTGGACAATGTCCTGAGGAACTTCACTGAAAATTTATCAAAAATAATCAGAAAACAAGCCACATGAAGAGATGTTGGGGCAATTGAACAAAAGCTTGATCAGTGAATTTCTTAAAGAGGGAAAGAGAGGTAGAGAGGTGAGCTCAGGGTCTCAGCAACAGAAGACATGGTGGAGCGATCGTCATGAAAATGATCAAGTTAGGAGTAGGGCAGTTCTTAAAGGGTTATAGGTTTGAGGAGGTTATGGCAAGGATAACTGAGCTATGGGCTTGTCCTTGTGGGCAATTGTTCTGGGAGACTATACAATGATAGAACTTACTTTTATAAATCACCTTTCCTAACACCAGGATGTCTGAAAATGCTTTACATGCAATAAGAGGCTTTTGAAATTTGCTGAAATAGAGACTTAGCCATTTTATATTCACTTTTTATTTAAAACTAAGTGGAGGAATATTTATTTAAGAACAATAGGTCCCATTTTATGAATGTTAGCAGACTAATCAAATCTTTGGGTTTTGATACTGACTACAGAGTGTGGGTTATTAATACGTAACATGATCTTCTCACAGCCTTGTATAAATTGGAAGAATTTCAACCTTTTTTTAAGAATCCTTATTCTTTGCTCTTCCTCTAATTTCAATTGTTAAATCTTTTAATGTGTTTCTTCTCATTGCTTTAATGCATAAAATCTTGATTTCATCTTTGATTCCCCACTCCCACTTGACAACTGGTTGAATTATACATTTTTAATTTATTTTTTGTTATTAAACCAGCTCAGAATTTGCTGGCATTAATTTTTTGCAGACATCTGGGAGAGAAATAGATGCCATCTGTCACCCAGTAAATCTAAGTCCCATCTGGGCAGAGAACCACATTAGAAGAGTGTGGATATAACACAGTTTTCCCCAGGATACAGGTCCTTACACCTGTTGTAATTTAAGTTCCAGATACCATGTCACTCAAGGTCAGGCCTGCACTCTCACCTTGGAGTATTGTGAGTCAAGTCTCACTCCCAGTTGAATCCTAGACCAGTGTTTCCTGTGTAACACTGAGGGAGTGCTACAGTGCCAGAGATTTTGAACGAGGAGCTGGGTTGAGGACCCTGTCTGCTGTCTGATGTAAAAGATGCCCCAGCACAATTTTGCAAAAGCATGGGCTAGTTCTCCCCAGCACGTCAGTGTTTACCTCTCAACCAATACCTAAAACATCTGATGAAGGTTCATACAGCACAGGAACAGGCCCTTCAGCCCAACTCGTCCGTACTGACCAAGTTGCCGAACTTGGCAACTTGGTCAGTACGGATGAGTTGGGCTTGTCTCATTTGCCTGAGTTTGGCCCATATCTTTCTTATCCATGTAACTGTCCAAATGCCTTTTAAATGGCATAATTGTACCCACCTCTACCACTTCCTCTGGCAGCTCGTTCCATTTACCCACCACCCTCTGTGTGAAAACGTTTGCCTCCCATTTTAAACTTAAACCCTCTAGTTCTGGACTCCCCTACCCTGGGGAAAAGGCTATTCACCTTATCCATGAACCCCTCATCCTCCTACACTTCAGGGACAAACAGTTCCAGCCTATCCAGCCTCTCCTTATACCCCAAGCCCTCCAGTCCCGGTAACATCCTTGTAGGTCTTTTCTGCACCCTCTCCAGTTTAATGACATGCTGGGTCTTCCATCTGAAACGTTAACTCTATTTCTTTATCCACACACGCTGCCTGAACTGGTGAGGATTTCTGGTATTTTCTGTTTTTATTCAGAGACATTTTTCCCAGGACAACAATGGCTAACACGAGGGGGGCATAATTTTAAGGTGATTGGAGGAAGGTATAAGGGGGATGTCAGGTGTAAATTTTTTACACAGAGAGTGGTGGGTGCGTGGAACACACTGCCGGCAGAGGTTGTGGAAGCAGATTCATAAGGGACATTTAAGAGACTCTGAGACACATGAATGATAGAGAAATGGAGGGCTATGTGGGAGGGAAGGGTTAGATAGATCTTAGGGCAGGATAAAGTGTCAGCACATCGTGGGCTGAAGGACCTGTACTGTGCTGTAATGTTCTATGTTCTATTTTAGATTTCCAGCATTTGCACCTTATTGGTTTTCATTTAGCAGAAACATCTGGTCTATTTGATTACTGTTTGTGGGGCCTGTTGGTGCTGAAATTGGAAACTGAGTTTACTGCACTGCAACTATGACTATTTGAAGAAGTCTTCAGCTAAATAATAACCTGGGCTGTTCTGAGGTATTAAAAGCCAATGTATAAATGTATAAAGGGTCTGGGCAAATACTTGGAGGAAGTAGGCACATGAAGATAAGAATTGCTGATAGGGACTACATCGATTACATTTTTGAAGAGCCAGCATAGAATTTATGGGCCAAGTGGCCTCTGCCATGCAGTTCTATGATCCCATGAGACAGGGGGTCATGAGGAACCCTTATAAAACACTGGTTCATCCTCACTGGAGTATTGTGTCCAGGTCAGGGTTTGGAGACAGTGCAGAAGAGATTCCAAAGATTCTCCAGGAATGACAGACTCTAGTTACATGGATAGACTGGCGAAGCTGGAATAAAAACAGAAAATGCTGGAGACATTTCCAGGATTTTCTGTTTTTATTACATACTTCCAGCATGTTTGATTTTCACTGGAGCAGCTGGGGTTAGTCATTTGGGAACAGCAGAGCTTGTGAGAAGATCTGAAAGAGACATTCAACATCATGAAGGGCATGGCTTGGGTGGAGAGACGAGAAACTGTTCATAGTGGCGGAACAGTCAGGGACCAGAGGACAGGGAACGAAGGTGAATGCCAAAAGAACCGAGGAATCGTTTTTTTTTGCACACAGTGGGTGGTTGAGATTTGGAATCCACCATAGAACATAGAAACGTGGAAAACCTACAGCACAATTCAGGCCCTTTGGCCCACAAAGCTGTCCTGAACATGTCCCTACCTTAGAAATTACTAGGCTTACCCATAGCCCTCTATTTTTCTCAGCTCCATGTACCTATCCAAAAGTCTCTTAAAAGACCCTATCGTATCCGCCTCCACCACCGTTGCCGGCAGCCCATTCCACACACTCACCACTCTCTGAGTAAAAAACTTACCCCTGACATCTCCTCTGTACCTACTCCCCAGCACCTTAAACCTATGTCCTCTTGTGGCCACCATTTCAGCCCTGGGGAAAAGCCTCTGACTATCCACACGATCAATGCCTCTCACCATCTTATACACCTCTACCAGGTCCCCCCTCATCCTCCGTCGCTCCAAGGAGAAAAGGCTGAGTTGTCTCAACCTGTTTTCATAAGGCATGCTCCCCAATCCAGGGAGCATCCTTGTAAGTCTCCTCTGCACCCTTTCTATGGCTTCCACATCCTTCCTGTAGTGAGGCGACCAGAACTGAGCACAGTACTCCAAGTGGGTCTGACCAGGGTCCTATACCTCTCAGCTCCTGAATGTGTGGAAGCAGATTTAAAGAAGCATTTAAAAGGGAGCTGGATGAGTACCTGAAAGGAAAGAATGTGCAGAACAGTGCATGGGATTAGCTGAATTCCTCTTTCACAGACCTGTCACAGAGTTGATGGGCCAAACGGCCTCATTCTGAGCTATAACCATTCTGTGACCTTATGGTTCCTTCACTGGGGCCTATCTGTGGATGTGTCTGCCTTACCCAACGCAGTGGCAGAAAATAAACCACTGGAAGAACTCAGCAGGTCAGGCGGCATCTGTGGAAGCAAAGGGGTGGTCGATGTTTTGCGTCGAGACCCTGCATCAACTGAGGGCGTAGAGGGAAGGTAGCCAGTGTATAGAAGGGAGAGGGGGGGGTGAGACAGAGGCTGGTAGGTGATAGGTGGGAACAGATAAGAAAACATTATTTAGCTAAGTGGAGCTGGGTGGGGAAGGAGAAAGGAAATGTGAATCAATGGAGGAGAAACTCAGGTATTTAGGTAAGTGGGTGAAGGGCAGATGGAGCCAGGTGGGGAGGATGATGAGTCAAGGTAACGAGGTGGGATGGAAAGGGTGAACAAAGGGAGAGAGATCCTGGGTGGACTGTTGGAAGTGGGACAGGAACACGGAGGGTGTGGGTTACCTGAAATTGGAAAATTGTGGCATTAGATAGAGAGATAGATAGATATCTTTAAGATATCTTATCTTTAAGATAAGATCTCTTTATTAGTCACATGCATATTGAAACACACAGTGAGATGCATCTTTTGCGTAGAGTGTTCTGGGGGCGGCCCGCAAGTGTCGCCACGCTTCCGGCGCCAACATAGCACGCCCGCAACTTCCTAACCCGTACGTCTTTGGAATGTGGGAGGAAACCGGAGCACCCGGAGGAAACCCGCGCAGACACGGGGAGAACGTACAAGCTCCTTACAGACAGCGGCCGGAATTGAACCCGGGTCGCTGGCGCTGTAATAGCGTTACGCTAACCGCTACACTACCGTGCCTGCCCATTAGTTAATGGTTTGACTTTGGTTAACTAACAACAGTTAATTGGGTTGGCATTTTTGCTTTGTCAATGAGATAAATTCATCTTCTAAAATCTTTAGCAGTGAACTTATACCCTATAGTAGAGGCTGCTGAAATATTAAAATAAGATAAGATAAGATCCTTATTAGTCACATGTACATCGAAACACAGTGAAATGCGCTTTTTGCATAGAGTGTTCTGGGGGCAGCCCCCAAGTGTCGCCACGCTTCCAGCACCAACATAGCATGCCCACAACTTCCTAACCCATACGTCTTTGGAATGTGGGAGGAAACCGGAGCACCCAGAGGAAACACACGCAGACAGAGCAAGAACATATTAAAACCCAATCAAATTTCAGCTAATCTGTCCAACTTGAGTACTTATAATGTTTTCCTACCTGACCTGACCATCGCATAACTATAACAGACTCAAGCATGCTGTTGACCGATTGAGGATGAAACACCAAACATTGATCGAGGAGAAAGGGCACATGCAGTAAACCCAACAATCATTATGATCTATATGAAGTACTGAGCCAGCCTAACTCGACTTGGCTCCAAATCAGAAAATACATGCAATTTGGCCCAAAGCCAACATGTAGTTGAGTCCCATCAAGCTCAGGCTGGGTATCTGAACTCCGCTCTGTAGTACTGCACCTGTCAGTACCTACTCTTAGTGCATCCGTACCTCGAAACATCCCACAGTGGTGTGAAGCATTGCTATGTTTGCATTAATGAAGCCATAGACTTGCATTTCTGCAGGAACTTTCATATCTCTTACAGGCTGCCTGAAAACACTTTGCAGACAAAACAATATGTTTGAAGTGACCACTGTCGTAATTTGGGCAGTTCAGCAGCTGATCTGTCCATCATCACACTCCTTGACCTTGCACTATCTCCCCCTTTTCCCAGTTACTTTCTCCTGCCTTCCATCCACAGGGTGAAGTGTATAATACAGATACAGGCAGGGAAATGAGGGAGAAGAGAATAGAGAGTTACGCTGATAGATGAGAAAAGACAGAAGGCTCAAGTGGACCACAATCACCAGCATGTAATGGTTGGGGGAATGGCCTCTTTCTGTGCTGTATATATCATATGTAATCCCATCTCAGACCTTCCCTGCAATTCCCTAATTCCCTCTCCTGCATCCTTAACGTCCTTCGCAATTCGCAACTTCCTTCTCTTTAACTTTCCCTAGTTTTGATGAATACTCATCTATCTGAAGCAATAACTCTGCCCCTCTGTCCGTAGATACCTGACCTGCTGTGTACTTTCAGTATTTCCTGATTTTGTTTCATGATTGGCACTTGGCTAATTTAAGTCAGGCTAAATTACTGCCTTCACCATTAACATAGAAATGTCTGGTCATCACCATTCAGTGAGAATAAATTTGAACAAAATGCTTTTATTAAATGCAACTGGCCCCACAGACAGGTGTTACTGTTTGGGATCTTGACCCTGGTACATGTTTACGCATTTTGATATAAATGCTACAAGCACTCTTTACTGATGGAGTCTCCATTTTACTGGAACTCTTTCAGGAAGCTAGAAATTTCAGCTCAAGCTATTGCAGTAGCAGTGACACAGAACTCCACTTGGGAACAGGAGCTGAGAAGTCATAAGGTCTGTGTGTGCAATGATCTCATGAGCTGTCCTCCACTCCCCCTCTTTCACTGGGATGTCACCTGCTGTCTCATTCCCACCCCACCAAGAACACACCTTAGCCGCAGAGCAGGCTGCCCAGTGCACAGATGTTCACCAATAATAATAAATTAACACCCACTTAGAAGAATTATTTACCTTAAGGCAGGACAAAATTAAACCTATGAACAAAGTTTATCTGTCGTTGCTTTGTCTGTGAGATGGAGGGAAGGACAATGTGCTGAACTGAACCCTAGGCAACTGAGACAAAAAGAGCCTAAGCATTGAAACTACTGAGAGCTGCTAATGTGCTCCATGCCTTCCCTCTCTCTCAATTCCCTGCCTTCTCTTCGGGCCTCCTGCCTCGGCCAATCATCATTGTTCGATCTCTGTCATGCTTTCCTCCATTAATTGTCAAGGGGAGATGATCGCAAGTTGAGCTGTTACATCCTTGAGCAATAGCCACCTTCTCTTTGCTCATTCTGATGATATGTTGTTTATCTCTCAGTTCTGGGGAAATCTGGTCCCTGCAGATGCCAAGTGTATTCTCCATCCAGTTTATTCACTTAATGGTGCCATTTGTCTCTCTCTTAGAACATAGAACGGTACAGTACAGACCCTTCAGCCCACAATGTTGTGCTGACTTATATAAACACCTACTCCCTGATCAATCTAACCCTACACCGCCCATAACCCTCTGTTTTATTTAGTCCCATGTGCCTATCAAACAGCCTTTTAAATGTCTCTATTGTATCAGCCTCTACCACCACCCCCGGCAGTGAGTTCCAGGCACAATTCCATACCAGGCTCTTCTGTGGTTTTCAAGGCATGGGAGAGGGTGATTTTGTTTATTCAATCACGAGTTGTGGACATCACCAACTGAGGAGGTAGTTCAGAGTCACCTAAGAGACTGGACAAGAAAGGCAAATTTCCTTCTGCAAACGAAGTTACATGGTGAAACTTTCTCATCCAGCCCCCTTGGTGTTAGACCACCAACCACAGAAATTGCCCCTGATTATCTTCCCCTGAGCTGGAGAACTGTTCCTTTTAATTATAAGGATCTGCTAGGTCCTGTAGGGGGTCCAAGAAGTGTCTGTAACCCAAAGTTTCCCTAAGTCAGAAACGTTGTGGGCTGAGGCTACAAAATTTGCACTGGTAGGTTAATTAGCTACAGGTTGGTACAGATCTGAGAAGTGAGGTGTTAATGATTAATTAGCTCCCAGACCACCTGTATTGTTCTATGTTCTATGTTCTATGTTCTATGTTCTAAGACTAGAAAATGCTTGAAACACTCAGTAGGTCAGGCAGCAGCTGTGGAGAGAGAAGCAGAGTTTATGCTTCAGGTCAAAGACCCTTCCTCAGAACTGAAACATGATCTCTGTTTCTCTTACCACCATTGGGTGCTCACAGCCTGCAGGTGAATATTGAATAAGAGGGGACCTCAGCTGTTTGCCCAGCCTCTCGCTTTAGCTTCACCCATGAAGAGTAAAGAAGCCCAGCTGTTCAACAGATCCCGTGATATTGTACGGAAACAGAGAAAGCTGGAAACAGAGATAGCATTTCACGTCAAGGGCCTTACGCAAGAACCGGGATGACAAAGCCAAGAATGAAGTGCCCTTGACCTGCAACGTTAACTTGTTTCTCTCTCCACAGATGCTGTCTGACCTGCTGGGTGTTTCCAGCATTTTCATTTCAGACTTCCCGTATTTTCAGGGTTTCTACTTTGATTTTCAATTTGCATTTATTGTGTGTAAGCCTGAGCTGGCCTTAAGGAGAGAGAGTGTCAGCATGAAAACTTGCATTTATATAGCATCTATCATGTCCTGAGGAGGTCTCAAAGATCTTTCCAACACAGTTGTTGGAAACAAAGCAGCAAATTTGCACACAGCAAGCTCCCACAGACAGCAATGCCATATGACCACAAGCCATTGGGTCGGACAACACAGAAAGAGGCCCTTCGGCCCACCATGTCATTGCTATCCTTTGTACTTATCTATACTCTCCCATTTACCTGCATTTGGTCCATGACTTTCCATGCCTTGGCGTTTCAGGTGCTTCTTAAATGTGCAGGTGACATTGGTTGAGGGATTGATATTGATGAGGAGACCAAGCTGCAGTCCCCTGCTCTTTCTTGATGGAATGCAGAGGGATCTCTTTCTACCTGAGAGGAGAGTCTGGGCCTTGGTTTAAATTCTTCTCTGAGAGGTATCACTTCTGGCAGTGTAATCCTCCCTCAACACCAAACAGGAGTGCCAACTTTCATGATTAAAGAATATGTGTGGGTCGATGCAAACTATCTCCTCTGGAAGTGAGACCTGCCTGTGCAAGGGGAACAACCCGAAAAGCTGAACAAGGCCATCCGGGCTGATTAGATTTTTTTGAAAGAGAGGTGAAAATCAGGAACTCTCTCCTCCAAAAAGCCATTAAGGCTGGAGTGGGAGTGGGTCACTTGTAAATTTCTTATGATCGTTGGATTTTCAGTAAGCAAGGGTACTTAGGATTGGGGTACCAAGATAAGGGATTGGAATTATAGTGCAGATCAGTTGCCATCTAACAGAAAGTGAAGCAGAGGGAACGGCAAGCACTGTCATCTCTTGAGTCCAGGTGCAGGCAAATCATTGGCAACAAAATAGAGAGACAACCTAACTTCACAATGATCCGAGTTCGGTTATCTCAGCTGAGGAACCAGCACACAGACTCTCACCATGCTTGGATTCAGGGTATTCAGCCAGGATTCCCGACTGATGTATGGAGAGGAAATATCCACACACACACACACACACACACACACACACACACACACACACACACACTCACACACTCACACACTCACACATACACAAACAAACACACACACACACAAACACACTCACTCACACACGCGTGCGCGCACACACACAAACACACTCACACACACACACACACACCTAAAAACACACACACCCTCCAAAAACACACACTCATAAACAGACACACACACACATACACACCTAAAAACACACACACATATACACAAACACACACGCACACACACACCGCATACAGACCCACACACACTCTCTCACACACACAAACACACACTCACACATACAAAGACATACAAAAATTCAGGCACACACTTGCAAGCACACATACATACACACACATGCGCACACACACACACTGCACACAAACACACACATTCTTATACACACATATACACGAACATACACAGACACACACAGACACGTACAAAAATTCATACACATTTGCATACACACACTCACACACACACTCACACACGCACACACACTCACACACACACTCACACACACTCACGCATGCACACACACGCACACGCACACACACACACACACACACACACACACACACAAGCACGCACACACATACACGCACACACACAATGCACAGAACCCTTTGGGTTTCAAAGGTTACTCTCCCCAAACAGACAAAGGCTCCACGTAGTTACAACCAGGATGGCAAGTCCTGATTGGTGAAAGTGCTGGTACAAACAGGTTGCAGTCTGGAAGCTGGATGTTGTTTTTCTGTGACATCTTTTGAGGAAATGTCTCCTCTGCTGATGCAATAATATCATGTGCTCAAAGCTGTGGTTTGCCGAGCTCCTTCCCCACCCCAGGTGTGCTTAATAGAGTAAATATGATAATTACCACATGAAACAAAACACTCCTGCCAGATGGACTGCCATATGTCAGCCTTTGTGTCCTATTATCTGCCCTGATATGGCAGGATCATCTACCATCAGAGATCAGCTCAACAAAACTTCATTTTCCCCCCTCCCTCACCCACCCCACCGACACTTTCCATTCAGTCTCCCACCTGTTTCTCCCCCTACTACACTGAGGGCCCTGATGTGCAACATGAATTGCATCTTCCCCTTTGATACCTTGTTCAATGCCCATTATTCTACCACAAGGTAAGCCGTACAGATAAGCTCCGAGCTCAGCTCTGTCTCTGTGTGACACTCACCCTCTGTGACACATGCTCACACGCTCTCTGACAAGAACTAACTAAATATTTATCTCACCCAAAGCCGAGAACATTACGGGGAAGGCAGTGTTCCCATCAGCACTGAGTTTGAGATCTGCTAGAGCAGAAGAAAGGTTCTCTTGGTACAGGAAATGCTGGCAATAATCAACAGGTCAATCAGCATCTGTGGAGAGAGAAACAGAGACGACTTTCAGGTCAAAGACCCTTCAGTAGAACTGGGAAAGAGAGAAAAAAATGTTAGTTTAAAGTTGCAGCGTAGGTTGGGGAAGGGATGAATAAGACAAAGGAAATATCTGTGGTAGAGTCATAGTGTGGAAACAGGCCCTTCAGCCCAACTCTTCCATGCTGACCAAGATGCCCATCTAACCTAGTCCCATTTGCCCGCGTCTGACCCATATCCTTCTTATCCTTTCCTATCCACGTACCTGTCCAATAAGGTGATAGGGTGAGGCCATGGTTGCTATGGAGATAAGTTGTTAATGGTTTGGCTAGAGGCTGACGAAGAATGGTGATGTGTTGCTAATGGAGAGAGTCTCTCGTGCCTTTTCTGAGCTCAGAATGTACCGAAGAGTTTTTGCAGTCAATACTTCTGAAGTCACTGTTTTAAAGAAGGAAATGCTAATCTGTGCACAGCAAGATCCCACAAATGGCAATAGGACCATGGACAGACATTTGCTTTCTTCATGAGGGACAGACATGGGCTCGGTAAGACCTCCCCTGTGGTCCGTCAGAGTAACAAATGGGATCTTTGCCATCTGCCCAGGAGGGGAGATGGAGTGTCTGTACAATGTCAGGCATGAAAGGAAACACCCCCAGCAGTGCAGCACTCCCTCAGTACACACCATACTTCCTTACGACTTAAAAGGAGACCATTTCGGCCCATCGAGTCGATGCCAGCTCACAGTGCAATCCCATCCCCTCCACTAATTTTTCCCCGTAACTTATTCTCCCCACATTCCCACCAACTCCCCACCACCTCCACAAACTCTGCATCCACATGGCCACTGACTGCTAACTGTGTGAACTTACTCGAAAGCAATCAGAGCCCATCTGAACCCTTTGGAGCTCATTTCACTGGGACTCAACCCCACCACCACCTGAGACAGGTGAAACATTTCTTCCACTCACTGGCTCACTTAATCCCTTTGTACCCCATGTTGTGTCTCTTTATCTGACCCAGCAGTGTTCTGTATACCAGTCAGGAGCAGCAAACAATTGCTATTCAGTGTTCAAATAGACCGTGAAGGAAATGTTAAGAGATGAGCTTTCTGATTTGCTCCATTCCTATCGATTTGAAATCTGGTTTGTATTCCCTCAGCCTGCCCTCCCTAATCACTCACCCTCTTCTCTTCCATGTCTTGCTTTCCCTGGCAAACTCCTAATCCACCTCTCGCTCCTCCACCCTTCCGCAAGTCCTCTCTCACTATCTTCCTCTCCGCTTTCCCTCCTACGGTTCTTTTCCAGTTCCTCCTTCTGTCCATTTATCCCTCTCAGCCACCTCACCACCTTCTCCTTCTCCCCACCTCGCAACCCTCTTTACTCCTTCTACTATTCCCTCGGGCTCTAACACTCATTCTCATCCCCTTCTCAATTTTCTCTTCATCCTCTTTTCAGTTTTCTCATCCTCTCTTCCCCTGCCTCATTCTCTCACGTACTTTCTCCTTATCTCTCTCTTCCTCTGCCTCGTTCCTCCTCCCTACTTTCCTCACCTCTCAGTCACCTTCCACCCTCCTCCCTTTCTCCTTCTCCTGTCCCTCTATTATTTTTGTCCCTACCTCTCGATCCCTCTGCCTCGGTCTCTTACACTGTTACTCTCGCGTGGCTGTTGGCAGCTCTTTGTCTCTTAACACCCACTTCAGGTGACACCATCTGCCTTGGCTTCTGGTGCGGAGGCTGCTAACAAGCTGAACCATTCTCCTGGTGACAGTCACGGTCACATCACTCCCATTTGGTGCTTTGCTTCAAGACAATGCTCTCATAGAATCACAGTCATCGAGATACACAGCACGGAAGCAGGCCCTTCGGCCCAACTCGTCCATGCCGACCAAGTTGCCTAAATGAGGTAGTCCTATCTGCCTGCATTTGGCCCATCTCCCTCTAAACCCTTCCTGTCTATGTACCTATCCAAATGTCTTTTAAATTTTGTAATTTTACCTGCCTCACCATCCTCTGTGTGAAAAAGTTGCCCCTCAGGTCCCTTTTAAATCTGTCCCCCTCTCACTTCAAGCCCTCTAGTTTTGGACTCCCCTACCTTGGGGAAAAGACTGTGATCATTCACCTTACCTATGTCCCTCATGATTTTATAAACTATGAGGTCCCCCTTCAACCTCCTATGCTCCAGGGAAAAGAGGTCCCAGCCTCTCCTTATAACACACATCCTCCAGTGTTGGTAACATCCTTGTAAATCTTTCTCGTTCTTTCTCCAGTTTAGTGACATCCTTCCTATAGCAGAGTGACCAGAATTGTACACAACACTCCAAATGTGGCCTCACCAACATCCTGTATGCTGTAACATGACACCCCAACTCCTGTACTCAATATTCTGACTGCAAGGAAGACTTGCGTTTATGCGGCACCTTTCCCCTCCCTCTTTGGATGCCCTGAAGCGTCTTAGAGCCAATGAAGCACTTTAGAATCATAGTCACTACTGCAGTGTAGGAATTGTGGCAGACAATTTGTACGCAGCAAGATCCCATAGCCAACAAAATGACCGTGACCAAACTACAAGCTTTGCAAGTGTTGAATGAGGGATAAATGTTGTCCAGGATAACTGTCCTTCAAAGTGGGGACATTTTACATCCATTTGAACGATCAGGGAGGGTCTAACTGTTCAGCGGAAAGACAGGACCTCTGACAGTGCAGCACTCACACAGTACTGCATTGAAGGCTCAGTTTCTGGAGTGGGATTTGACTCCTGAGCCTTCAGGACTACAAGCCAGTGAGCCACAGCTGATGTGTTAGACCTGATGGATGTCTTGCCCAAGCTGAAACTATAAGGTTGCATCGCAATTAATTCTAAATATTTTCATCAGGACAGAAGTCAGGGAACTCGCTCTGCTCGAGGCATGAGAGACTGCAGTTTCTGGAATCGGGAGCAATACTGGAGGAACTCAGCAGGTCAGGCAGCATCTGTGGAGGGAAATGGACAATCAACGTTTTGGGATGAGACCCTTCATCAGGACTGAGACTAGAGAGGGAAGTAGAGGAGGAGGTGTGAGGCAGAGGCCTGAGGTGATTGGTGAACTACCCTTCACCCTTCCTCAAACCTACTGTTCACCTTCTCTATCCCTCTCCTAATGTTGTACACTTCTGGCTCACCACTCCTCCACTCCTCTTCATACTAGCCCATCTTCCCTCTCCACACAATCAAAGTCGAAAGTCAAAGTCAATGTCAAGTTTATTGTCATATGCACAAGTACATGTGTGCACAGGTGCAATGAAAAACTTACTTGCAGCAGCATCACAGGCACATAGCATCAGATAAGCAGCGTTCACAAGAAAAACACAATTTTTACAAGAAAGAACACAACTAGAACAAAAACATAGTCCACTGTAGTACAAAGTGGTCATAGTGTTGCTACACTGTGGTGATTAGGGTTGTGATGGTTGGTTCAAGAACTGAGTGGTTGAAGGGAAGTAGCTGTTCTTGAACCTGGTGATGTGGGACTTCAGGCTTATGTACCTCCTGCCCGATGGTAGCTGTGAGAAGATGGCATGGCCCGGATGGTGGGGATCTTTGATGATGGATGTTGCCTTCTTGAGGCAGCACCTCCTGTAGGCACTACCAATAGTGGGGAGGGATGTGCCCGCGATATATTGGGCAGAGTCCACTACTCTCTGCAGCTTCTTACCTTCCTGTGCATTCGAATTTCCATACCAGACCCTGATGCAACCAGTCAGGATACTTTCAACAGTGCATCTGGAGAAGTTTGTTGGAGTGTTTGGTGACAAGCCGAACCTTCTAAGAAAGTAAAGACTGGCGCGCCTTCCTTGTGACACAGCCACAGGGAGTACATGCAAACTCCACACAGACAGCACCAGAGATCAGAAATGAACACAGGACTCTGTCTGTGAGGCAGAAGCTGCCTGATACAGAGGAACAGATTATCTTTTCCCCTTCTTCATGACCGCTTTACAAAATCAGGTTGTGTAGTTTCGCTAAAGCTCTTATTCAGTTATAACAGTGACATCTGAAAGGTAATTAAGAAGATTTTAGGTGTCCTGAGGTTGTAAAGGCTGCAATATAAAAATATAGCCTTTCTTAATCATTATCTTGTACTTTAGCTGGAATTTATATTCCCTGTAACAAAGTTTAAGAGGCATTTAGATGGACATCTTAAGAGGCATGGTGAAGGATACAGTCCTAATGCGGGCAAATGGGATTAGTTTAGGGGGCAAAATGGTCAGCATGGATGTAGTGGGCTGAAGGGCCTGTTTGACTGGATGACTCTAAAGCAAAAGTTTCCAATATCAGGCAGCCCACTTGCTTCATCCAACAGCCTAAGTATGCCTTACCTCCGCTCCCGTTCCCCTGCAGTGTGTACCACCCATAAAACGCATTGCAGTTACTTGTCCTGCCTACTCCAACAGCACCTCCCAAAACCACCACCTCTACCACTAAGGAAAATAATGGCAGCAGGCACCTTTAGAATTGTTATGGCACAGAAGGAGTCTATTCAGCCCTTCAGGTTTATGTTGACTTTGATTCGAATAGTAGAACTGCTGCCTCACAGCTCCAGAGAGCCAGGTTCAATCCTGACCTTGGGTGCCGTCCATGTGGAGTTTGCACCTTCTCTCTGTGACCGTGCAGTTTCCCCCGGGTGCACTGGTTTCGTCCCACACCCCAAAGACAGGTAGGTAGGTGAATTGGCCACTGTAAATTGGTCCTAGTGTGTAAGTGAGTGGTAGAATTGGGGATCAAGGGTGGGAGTGTGGGGTGAATATAAAATGAGATTAGTGTACGTTTAGTATAACTGGGTGGTTTATGGTTGGCATGGACTCGATGGCCCAAAGGGCCTGTTCCCATACTGAATCTGTCTATGACTCTGCAAATTGTTCTCGCTTGTGCTTGTTGAGTTCCCTTCCTCTGAAGGTTCTTTTCCAAGTTGCACTTTATACTGACTTGGAAATGTATCACCATCCCTTCATCTTCCTGAAAGCACCTGTCCAACAGTACTGCAGGTGGACCTTCGCCACATGGACTGCGGTGGTTGAAGAATGTGGCTCACTCCCACCTTATCACGGTCAGTTGGGGATGGGTGTTAAATGCTGACATTTGCATCCTGTAAATTTGTATAAGAGATGAGAGAGATGAGGTGAGGGTTAGGTCCAGTAGGAGTTGTTTGGATAGAGTCATAGGCTCACAGAGTAATACAGCATGAAGACAGGCCCTTCAGCCCAAATCATCCGTGCCAACCAAGATGCCCATCCAAGCTAGTCCCATTTGCCTGCATTTGGCCCATAACCTTCTGAACCTTTCCTATCCATGTGCATGGCCAAATGTCTTTTAAATCCCCACCATCGAGGACATCTTCAAGAGGCGGTGCCTTAAGAAGGCGACATCCATCACTAAGGACCCTCACCACCCGAGACATGCCCTCTTCTTGTTACTACCATCCGGGAGGAGGTACAGGAGCCTGAAGACTCACACTCAATGATTCAGGAACAGTTTCTTCCCCTCCGCCATCAGATTTCTGAACGGTCCATGAACCCATGAACGCTACCTCGTTATTCTTTTTGTTTTGCACTATTTATTTATTTTTGTAATTTATGGTGATTTTATGTCTTTGCGCTGTGCTGCTGCCACAAAACAACAAATTTCACGTCATATAAGTCAGTGATAATAAACCTGATTCTGAAATGTCGTTAATGTGCCTGCCTCAACCACTTCCTCTGGCAGCTCGTTCCATATACCCACCACCTTCAGTGTGAATAAGTTGCCCCTCAGTTCCCTTTTAAATTTTATCAGGTCCTTGAGATTTATCATGATTCAAGCTCACCAACTTCTCCAGTACTATTTTTTGACTAATAATTAGTTCCCTCAGTTCCTCGTTCTTGCCACACTCTTGATTCTCTAATATATTCAATGGGTTCTGGATGACTTCTTCCATGAAGACAGATGCAAAGTAATTGTTTGGAGATGATCTGGTGAAGTAGGATAGAGGGGGGGCTTCAAAGACAGTGGAGTTGTTGGGGAGGCAGAGGGAAAACTGAGAGAGGAAGACTTGACGGCAATGGATCAGAGAAAGGGAAGGGTGATATGGTGTGGAGACAGGGAGGGCGGTGATGGAATTCAGGACGAGGCCCTTCTCCACATTCAGGATCATCTCTCATTGTCTCCATTCCAGTCACATCCATCGCCAGCATCACTCTTGCTTCTTGCTGGTTCTGGTTAAATGAGAAAATTGATTGTGGAAAGGGTTGGCTGGAGGTTCATTAGATGGAACTCGAGAAGCAGGAGCTGTAGCCGCAGGCAAGTGAGTGCTGACATCTCCGAATCTGACCCCCTGCAGTTTCCCATATTGCACTTTCAATGGGAAATGTTTAATTGACCATGGCACCAAAATGACTTTTCCCTTAAAGACCCTAAGGCAGAAACATTAAACTAATTAAATGCCACATTCTGTAGATTAAGATAACCCAAGGATGAACTTTGTTGTTACTCCCCTCCACCTCTATAACAAAGATATTAGTTTAAAGCACCACTTTAAAGGGACTCTGTTGTCCTTTCTAAGCACTTCACCGCCTTTGCCAGCAGAGGGATATTGGAAAGAGGCAATTGGTGACAGGGCAATGAGTTCAAGCATGGTTGCAGTCACTTCTTTTAGACATGGAACAGGCAAAACAGAGATGGAGTTGAATCTTGAGTCAGTGCTGCACAATGGTAGCACTCTCTTCTCTGAGACAAAGGGTTCAGGGCTTAAGTTTCGCTGCAGAGTGTTAAGGACCTAACCCAGGCTAACATTCAGTGCAGTTCTGTGGGACTGCTGCACTGTTGGAAGTGCCATCCCTCAGGAGAGATGTTAAACCCCTTCTACCTCCCCCTTTGGAGAAAGGAATAGATCCATAGAATTGGTTAGTAGAAAAACAGGGGAAATTTCTTGTACTCTAGCCAATATCTATCCTCAATCAACAGAATCAGAGAGCACAGATTTTCTAATCATTACCTGATATATAGTGTGTGCGTGTGCGTGTGTGCGCGTGTCTGTGTATGCATGTGTGCATGTGTACACATGCATGTGTGTATGTGTGTGCATCTGTGTCTGTGTGCTCATGTGTGCTTGTGTGTATGTGTGCATCTGTCTGTGTGCATATGTGTCTGTGTGTGCATGTGTACGTGCACGTGTATATGTGTCTGCATCTGTGTCTGTGTGTGAGTGCACACGTGTGTGTGTGCGTGTGTGTGCGTGTGTGTGCAAGTAATTTATCTGAAACATTAGTTCTACTTCTCTCCACAGTTGCTGCCTAATCCACTGAGTGTTTACAGATATTGCAGTTTTTTATGTTCAGCCATTTTACTTGCCACCTGTAAATGAGTGTTGGGTGATGCCTTATGTGGTTGAATAGGCCAGTGACATTCCTTGTCAATCTTGCATAATTATCAGTCACTTGGAAGACATGAGAGATGGTGACTAGGGTCCCTGCAATCATCTTACTCCACACGTGTACATACGTACACACACACACACACACGGAGAAGTATTGGCTAACTCAAAAAAAATCTTCAATGATGCAAAAGTAGCCATTCTTTTGAAAAGTGGATGAAGTTTCCCTGGTGCCCTGGGCAATATTTGTCCTTCAACCAACAGCACTAGAAAACAATGAACACTATCACAATCCTGTTGCAGGCACTCGACCTGAAACGTCGACAATTCCTTTCCCCCCAGCAGTTTGCTTTTTGCTCCAGATTACAGCACCTGCAGTCTCTTGTATTTCCAACACTCTCACATTGTGCACAAGTGAGCTGCTCCTGTTTCCTACTTCAAAAAGTTCCTCACAGGCTGCAGAGTGAGGTAGATGCTGAAGTCACGCAAGGCATTATATAAATGCAATTATTTCCTTAACACAATGAATTGTCCCATGGTGTTTTACGAGATTACAATGCAGAACATATGGGATCGCCCTGATCTGTGCACCTGAGATCCATATTAGGGAGAGAAGGAGAGAGAGAGACGGAGAGAGGGAGAGAGAGAGGGAGAGAGGGAGTGAGTGAGAGAGGGAGGGAGAGAGGGAGGGAGAGAGGGAGGGAGAGAGGGAGGGAGAGAGAGGGAGGGAGAGAGAGGGAGGGAGGGAGAGGGAGGGAGAGGGAGGGAGAGGGAGGGAGAGGGAGGGAGAGGGAGGGAGAGGGAGGGAGAGGGAGGGAGAGAGGGAGGGAGAGAGGGAGGGAGAGAGGGAGGGAGAGAGGGAGGGAGAGAGGGAGGGAGAGAGGGAGGGAGAGAGGGAGAGAGAGAGGGAGAGAGGGAGGGAGAGGGAGAGAGAGGGAGAGAGGGAGGGAGGGAGGGAGGGAGGGAGGGAGGGAGGGAGAGGGAGAGAGGGAGGGAGGGAGGGAGAGGGAGAGAGGGAGGGAGAGGGAGAGCAATAGAGGGAAAGAGCAAGAGAAAGAGCGAGGAGAGAGAGCAAGAGAGAGAGAGTCACAAGAGACTGCAGACGCTGGAATCTGGAGCAACAAACAATCTGCTGGAGGAACTTAGCAGGTCGAGCAGCATCTGTGGCAGAAAGGAAATGTCAACATTTCGAGTCGAAACCCTGCATCAGGAAACTTTAAACTGTCTCCTGAAGGGATAATGTCAAAGTCACATCTGGGGACATGGAAACATTCAGCCAGATGGGGGCTAACTTATCTGTTTGACCATGAGACCTCCAGCCCTATGTGAGTCATCATCTCCTGAGCAGCTGCACATACAACACACACACAGACTAGCCAGAGGGCAGCTGGGGTCTTCTCCGCAGACAGAGAGCCCGTCTTCCATCTGACTAGAAGACAGGTGGGGACAGGGGAAGGGGAGAAAAAATAATAACAGAGCAACATGTTGCCTGGATGGGAACAGGTGCCAGACACACGAAAAATAAAGGAGAAAACTCGGAGATACAGACTAGTAAAACCTGATGTTTCTAACTCCACAGAGAATTAACAGTCTGCTGGGTTCTACCCAGGTGCTCTGGCTGGGACTGTTTGCAGAAGGTAATAAGGTTGACAGAAGGAAGTGAAACGAAAATATCTGCATCCATCTCAAGCTCCGTCTGAATTGGAGTCTTGACAGGGGAGGTGAAAGGTCACTTTGCCCGCTGCCATAATGTGACCGATATCTGAATTTTCTGCACAGATGACATTTTTGACAAAGGCAATGCTTTCAGTTTCTTTTTGATAGAGATTACTTCCACAGCCCAGATGACAGCAGTGGGCCAGTGAATGTCAAAACTGCGGCTGCCTTGCATGTAATTTTCAACAGGCATGCAGGCTGTTCAGCCCAGCTGGTCCATCCTAGCCCTCCGAGATCCACTAGCTTCCCTTCCCTAGAGGGTGGTGGATCTCTGGAATTCTCTGCCCCTGAGGGTGGTGGAGGCTGGATCATTAGTCAAAACGAAGGTGGAGGTGGGTAACTATTTCAAAGTCAAAGTCGAGTTTATTGTTATATGCGCCAGTACATGTGTGCACAGGGGCAATGAAAAACCGGCTTGCAGCAGCATTACAGTCACATAGCATCAGAGACACAACATTAACATTAATTAAACATAAGAAATCTTGAGAGACCAAAGAATTGAGGGCTATGGGGAATTGGCACAGAAGAGGGGCTGAGGCCTGGGGCAGATCAGCCATGACCATATTGAATGGTGAGGCAGGTCTGAGGGGCCGAGTGGTCTACTCCGGCTCCTATCTCCTTGTCTTCTCACAGGAAGGTGGCTGACAGTCCTTAACGGTTTACATTGCAAAGTCCACATCCTCAACAACAACAACAACCACCTCCATTTATGTGGCACATCAGCAAGAACATCTCAAGCCACTCCCGAACAAAAGAAATTGACACTGTGCCACATAATGGGACACAAGGGCAGATGAAATGAAAGTCAAAAAACTGCAGATGCTGGAAATCTGAAATAAAAACAGAAAATAATGTCAGGCAGCATCTGTGGAAACATTTCAGGTCGAAAGCTCTGTCCCTCTTTCGTCAAAACCTGCTAAGTTTTTAATGCATTTGCTGTTTTTATTAAGTACATATGACTGCTTGACCAAAGAGGTGACTCTTGAGAAATATCTTAAAGGCAGTGAGAAAGACAGTCACTGAGCAGAGCCTTGTTTCACCCCCTTTCATCACTCAACCACATAACTCAACATTGTCTCTGGAGCGGCGGAGGCTGAGGGGAGACCTGATAGAAGTTCATAAGAGAGGCATCAGTAGAGTAGACAGCCGGTATCTTTCTCCCAGCGTTGAAACGTCTAATACTAGAGGGCATTTAAGGTGAGGCGGAAAACTTCAAAGGAGATGTGTGGGGCAAGATGTTGACACAGAGAGTGGTGGGTGCCTGGAATGCGCTGCCAGGGGTGGCGGTGAAATACGATAGAGGCACTTAAGACGCTCTTAGGTAGGCACATGAATGTGCAGAGAATGGAGGGATGTGGACATTGTGTAGGCAGAAGGGATTAGTTAAGTTAGGTGTTAATTAGTTCTGCACAACATCGTAGGCTGAAGGGCCTGTTCCTGTGCTGTTCTATGTTCGATCAGGTTTACTCAGAGTTCTGGAGCTAGATGAAGTAACGGTAACTGGGAGGGATAATATAAGATATCTTTATTAGTCACATGTACATCGGAACACACAGTGAAATACATCTTTTGCGTGGAGTGCTCTGGGGGCAGCCCACAAGTGTCACCACACTTCCAGCGTCAACAAAGCATGCCCACAACTTCCTAACCTGTACGTCTTTGGAATGTGGGAGGAAACCGGAGCATCCGGGTTCAATTCCGGCTGCTGTCTGTAAGGAGTTTGTACGTTCTCCCCGTGTCTGCGTGGGTTTCCTCTGGGTGCTCTGGTTTCCTCCCACATTCCAAAGACGTACGGGTTAGGAAGTTGTGGGCATGCTATGTTGGCGCCGGAAGAGTGGTGAAACTTGCGGGCTGCCCCCCAGAACACTCTCCGCAAAAGATGCATCTCACTGTGAGTTCGATTTACATGTGACTAATAAAAAAATATCTTATCTTATTGGGTAGAATGACTTCAAAAAGAAGTATGTAAGATTATGAGAGGTATAGATATAGTCAAAATCTTTTTTTTGTCACGGTAAGGGCATCAAAAGCAAAAGGGGATAGGTTTAAGGTGAGGGGTAGGAGATTTAAAGGGGGTCTGAGGGGTAAGTTTTCACACAGAGAGTGGCTAATATCTGGAATGCCAGAGGAGGTGGTGCAATCAAATGAAATCACTATGTTTAAGAGGCATTGAGACAGACACTTAAGTAGGCAAGGCAAAGAAGAATACAATCCTACTGCCGGCAAAAGGGATTAGTGTAAATGGGCAAAAAGGTTTGCATGGATGTGGACCGAAGGGCCCCTTCCTGTGCTGTACAACTCTCTGACTCTAAAACCAGGGGAGATTTTTAAGATATTAAAGATGATGAGAAGCATTGATCGTGTGGATAGCCAGAGGCTTTTTCCCAGGGCTGAAATGGTGGCCACAAGAGGACACAGGTTTAAGGTGCTGGGGAGTAGGTACAGAGGAGATGTCAGGGGTAAGTTTTTTTACTCAGAGAGTGGTGAGTGCGTGGAATGGGCTGCCGGCAATGGTGGTGGAGGCAGATACGATAGGGTCTTTTAAGAGAATTTTGGATAGGTACATGGAGCTGAGAAAAACAGAGGGCTGTGGGTAAGCCTAGTAATTTCTAAGGTAGGGACATGTTCGGCACAGCTTTGTGGGCAGAAGGACCTGTATTGTGCTGTGGGTTTTCTATGTTTCTGCGTTACTTTATAAGTAGAAGTTTTTGCTGTTTATATTGAGATTGGTGCACATCCCTCAGTGTTGCAACAGACAGATACAAAGGGCTCAATATACACTGATTATGTTAACATAATACTGTGGAATGACTCAGTCTCCAGTGTTGTTCTGGCAATTTCTCCCCTCAGCTTCATACCCCAGCAACACCTTCCGCAGTGTGATAAAGATAATCTGCGGACCACCGTCAGTCATGATGCAGGAGGTGACTGTTTGAAGCATTCAGTTTTACAGTTATGTACTTCCAAACAAGATAGATAAATGCTAGCTCACCAATTGTCAAATATTTGAGAGGAGGTTTCTGCCAATCAGGAGGTGGCATTAACAAGGATATCCTGCAAACATAAAATTGTTAAACAAACACATAACAGATTGAAGGCTGGAAACTCCTCTAGTGTCTGACCTGTGGGGTGGGTTGCAGTTGCAGTAGCCTCACCAATACAACTGAACCCTCTCCAACTCCTGAAAATCATAAAAAATGGAAATCTAAAGTAAAAAAGAAAATGCTGGAAACACTCAGCAGGTCAGGCAGCTCTGCTGGCAGAGAAACAGAGATAACGTTTCAGGTCTGGAGTTTGTTTTGTGATTTTTGACAAAGGTATTTCCAGCATTTTCTGTTTATACCTTTCCACCTGAATAGGTTGTTGTAAGTCTGTTCGGAAATAGGAAACAGTACTAGTTCACATTACGCAGCGGCTCTCTTGTCACACTGACTTCAGGGTTCTGCTGCGATCTCCTGTGTGTTAAGGGGAATGAGCTGATCAGCAGAAATCGCAGAGAGTTAGTCCACAGGAGGAGGCCATTTGGCCCATCATGTCCATGTTGGGATCTAGTGTCTGCCTTTGGGCTGCTAACATTAGCCCTTGTTCCTGCACCTCATCACCAGCATCCTGTCTGCTATGAAGCTTGAAGGGGCACAGCTAGTGGAGCAGCTGCCTCACATCTCCAGAGACACAGGTTCAATCCTGATCTCTGGCACTGTCTGTGTGGAGTTTGCATGTTCACCCTGTGACCATGTGGGTTTCCTGCAAGTGCTCTGATTTCCTCCTCTGTCCTAAAAATGTGTGGATTGTCAAAGTCAAGGTCGAGTTTATTGTCACATGCACAAGTACATGTGTGCACAGGTGCAATGAAAAACTTGCTTGCAGCAGCATCACAGGCACATAGCATCAGATAAGCAGCATTCACAAGAAAACATAAATTAAACATAAATTATACAAAATAGAACACAAATAGAACAAACAAAGTCCATTCTTGTGCAAAGTGGTCATAGTGTTGCTATGCTGAGGTAGTGATTAGCAGGCTGGTTCAAGTACCGAATGGTTGAAGGGAAGTAGCTGTTCCTGAACCTGGTGGTGTGGGACTTCGGGCTTCTGTACCTCCTGCCCGATGGTGGCTGTGAGAAGATGTCATGGCCCAGGTGGTTGGGAGGGATGTGCCCGCGATGTATTAGGCAGAGTCCACTACTCTCTGCAGCTTCTTACTTTCCTGCACATTCGAATTGCCATACCAGACCATGATGCAACTAGTCACGATTCTTTCAACAGTACATCTGTTAGAGTGTTTGGTGACAAGCTGAACTTCCTTAACCTACTAAGAAAGTAAAGATGCTGGGGCACATCTCCAGAGACACAGGTTCAATCCTGATCTCCAGCACTGTCTGTGTGGAGTTTGCATGTTCACCCTGTGGCCATATGGGTTTCCAGCAAGTGCTCTTACTTCCTCCTCCGTCCCAAAAATATGTGTGGATTGCCAAAGTCAAGGTTGAGTTTATTGTCATATGCACAAGTACATGTGTGTTCAGGTGCAATGAAAAACTTACTTGCAGCAGCGTCACAAGCACATAGCATCAGAGACACAACATTCACGAGAAAAACATAGATTAAACATAAATTATACAAAATAGAACACAAATAGATGCAGAGATTGCCTCTGTGTGCTGGGCCCAGGGCAGGTCATCCTATATGTTAATGTCCAGGTAGGTTAAATGCTCACTGTAAATTGGTCCCAAAGTGTAGGTGAGTTAAGGAATCTGAAGGGGGAGAAGTTGATGGGAATCTGGAGGGAATAAAATAAGTTAGCGTAGGATTAGTGTAAAAATCGGCGTTTGAAGTGTCCATGACTGTTCCATATTTCTCTATGACTTTGGATATTAAGCTGAGTTTGGTTCATATCTCCAGCATACTTTACTACCTCTGGACAAACCAAAGTATGTTTGAAGTGTAATCATGCTGTAAGAAGCACCAATCCAATTGACATGGCAATCTCCTGCAAATGACCATATGATAATCACCAGGCTGTTTGTTCTTGAGATGTTGATTAAGGAACAAATATCAATAGAGAGGTTACTCCACTGTAAATACTGCCACAGAACCTTTCATAGTCACCTTGGACATGCTGCTGAAAGATCATCAACTTGGTGAAAGAGGCCGGAACCTTGTTGGCCTTCCAGTACAACAAGATGTCCAAAAAACTGGAGGAACACAGCAGGTCAGGCAGCATCTATGGAGGGAGATGAACTGTCAACGTTTCGTGTCGAGACCCTTCATCGTGTCCAGATAAGGTATTCCTATTTCCCTCAGAAGGCTAAGGAAATACAACATGTCCCCAGGGACTCTTACAAATTTTCACAGATGCACTATAGAAAGCATCCCATCCTGATGCATCACAGCCTGGTATGGCAACTGCTCTGTCCAAGTCCGCAAGAAATTGCAGAGAGTTGCAAATGCACCCTGGTCCAATACGCAAACCAGCCTCCCCTCCATTGACTCCGTCTACACTTCCCGCTGCCTCGGCAAAGCAGTTAACATAATCAAGGACCCCTCCCACCCCAGACATTCTCTATTCTACCCTCTCCCATTGGGCAGAAGCACGTTCCACCAGACTCAAGGACAGCTTCTGTCCCACTGTTATCAGACTCTTGAACGGACCTCTCATACTCTTGGTCTCCCAATCTATCTTGTCGTGGCCCTTGCACTTTATATTGTTTACCTGCACTGCACTTTCTCTGTTACTGCAACAGCATCTTTTGCGTTGTTTTTTTTTATGAACTCAGTGTAATTATGTATGGCATGATCTGTCTGGATGGCATGTAAAACAAAAGCTTTTCACTGTATCTTGGTACATGTGACAAGAATAAATCAATACTAATACCAAAATAAAAAAAATTGCAGCTGTTGGAAGTTCTGATGAAGAGTCTTCAACCTGAAACATTAACTCTGTTTCTCTTTCCACTGATGCTGCCTGACCTGCTGAGTGTTTCCAGCATTTTGTTTTTATTTCAGAGATTGACAAGCACGGCTCCAGAAAAGCAAGGGTATAGAAAAGGTTGAACAAAAAAGAAGCCTGAGAGGTGACCTCATGGAGGTCTTTGAAATTATCGCGGCTTTTGATAGAGTGGACACAGAGAGAATATAGAGGGGATGAACAGAAAACTAGATGCCATAGTGGTAATAATTCAGAAGAAGCTCTCTTATCCAAAGAGCAGTGAGAATGAGCAACTCACTTCCATGCGGAGTGGTTAATGTGAGTACCGTCAATTCATTTAGGGAGAGGTCGGACAAGCATAGAGGGTCGTGCTGAAAGATTTCAATGGGGAGAGACAAGAGAAGGTTCAAGTGCAGCATTTCAGGTGAAGTCGAGTTTATTGTCATGTGTACAAGTACAGTGAGGTACAGGTACAAAGAAACACTAGCTTGCAGCAGCACCACAGGCACGTCGGTACAGACAACACACAGAACATAAATTATACATAAATCATACCAGACAGTGAAGAAAAAACTGTGCAAAGCAAGTCATTAGTGCAAAACCAAAACACAATCAGGGACAAGTCCACGGCAGTGCAAGAGGTGGTGCGTAGTGTTCCGTTGCTGAGGTAGGGTTAGGGTTGTGCAGGTCAGTTCAAGAACCTGATGGTTGTAGGAAAGTAGCTGTTCCTGAACCTGGTGGTGTGAGACTTCAGGCTTCTGTACCTCCTGCCTGATGGTAGCAGCGAGAAGAGGGCATGGACCAGATGGTGGGGATCGTTGAGGATAGATGCTGTCTTCTTGAGGCAGCACCTCCTGTAGATGCTGTCCGTGGTGGGGAGGGCTGTACCCGTGATGGACCGGGCTGTGTCCACCAGCGCCAACTGATTGGACTAAGTGACCTACATCTCCACCATAAATCATGTGCAGGACTGCGGCTTTGCACAAGAGCATCTGCCTGCATGTTTGCACTTGTGGTTTCATATCCTATTCTGCAGTGGGGCATTAACACCAACATTCTGACTCAGAGGCAAGAGTGCTACTGACTGAGCGACAAGTGATTCAGAAAGCTGGTGTGAATAGGTTGACAGTGTCACCTCCTGGCTCACACTTGCAGAGTAGCAACTTCACCGGGTGTTGCCAGCATCCTTGGCACTGCCCAGGGGCTCAAACCCTCACCTCAAATAAAGACAAGCAATGTGATTCATGGACTTTTGGGGGTAAGTTCAGCAGTAGAATCATTGTTGACTTCCCGCCTAACTTTTTCCCAAGGTTGGGGAAATCAAGAACTAGAGGGCATAGGTTTAAGATGAGAGGGGAGAGATTTAATGGGAGCCTGAGAGGCAACTTTTTCACCCAGAGGGTGGCCAGTATATGGAATGAGCTGCCACAGGAAGTGGCTGAGGCAGGTACATTAACAACATTTAAAAGATACTTGGACAGGTACATGTTAGGAAAGGTTTAGAGGGATATGGGCCAAATGCAGGCAAGTAGGACTAGCTTAGGTGGGCATCTTGGTGGACATAGACCAGTTGGGTCAAAGGGCCTGTTTCCGTGCTGTGTGACTCTCTGACTCTAAATGAACTATGAGAAAGTTAAAGCAACACTATGGCGCAATGAGTTGAGCCGCTGACTTACAGCGCCAGTGACCCAGGTTCAATCCTGACCTCGGGTGCTGTCTGTGTGGAGTTTGCACGTTCTCCCTGTGACTGGATGGGTTTCCTCCGGGTGCTCCGGTTTCCTTCCGCGTTCCAAAGGGGTGCAGCTTGGTAGGTCAGTCGGCAGCTGTAAGTTGCCTCTGGTGTGTGGGTGAGCGGTAGAATCTGAGGGGAGTTGATGAGAATTGGGAAGAACTTTTTAAAAATGGGATTAAGGTGGGATTATTGTAAATGTGTGGTTGATGGTTGGTGCAGACTGTGTGGGCTGAAGGGCCCGTTTCCATGCTCTATCTCTCAATGACTCTGTATAAAAATTAATGAGCATTGTGCAGAAAATAGCAGATCAATAGAGAAATGGAAGATTTCAGTTGCCTGAAGATAATTACCTATGTCACACTGCCTTGCCTTGTACTGAGAGTGTGAATTCTTGCCTGTAGTCTCCAGTGTGCACGGATGTGTCCGGTGTCAATCCAGGCAGTAGCAGGGCTCTGCTCTCCTGCCCCTGTGACTCCATATCCATCCACAAAAGGGGGCAGAATCAGGGAGAAAAGATTTGGAAGCTGGGTCGGAGGAACCTGCAGAGACTTGGTGCGGAGAAAAGGAAGATTTTTTCGATTTAGTATGTTAGTGAACAGGGAGCTAGTGCAGTCGGTGTAGTTAGGTGACAGCCAAGTGAGATTTGGTCCTGGATAAGGTAAGAGTGACAGGGTCAAAATACTACAGTGCTCTTACAAACAATGTCCCGGATAAAATTGGTCCGATAAACCAATTTAAGCTAGTCCCATTTGCCTGTGTTTGGCCCATATCCCTCTAAACCTTTCCTATCCATGTACCTGTCCAAGTACCTTTTAAGTGCTAATGTACCTGCCTCGGCCACTTCCTCTGGCAGCTCATTCCATACACTGACCACCCTCTGGATGAAAAGGTTGCCCCTCAGGTTCCTATTATATTTCTCTCCCCTCTCACCTTAAACCTATGCCCTCTAGTTCTTGATTCCCCACCCCTGGGAAAAAGACTGTGCATTCACCCTATCTATGCCCCTTATGATTTTATACACCCCCATAAGATCACCCCTTGTTCTCCTACACTCCAACGAATAAAGTTCTAGCCTGGTCAACCTCTCTTTATATCTCGGTCCTTGTTTGTAGGGTGGGAATAATAGAATTCATGGCTTGGGGCTGCCTTGGGCTGGACTCCTTGGAGTTCAGAAGAATGAAGGGGGACCCCATAGAAACATTTTGAATGTTAAAAGGCCTGGACAGAGTAGATGTGGCAAAGTTGTTTCCCATGGTAGGGGAGTCTAGTACAAGAGGGCACATCTTCAGGATTGAAGGGCACTCATTCAGAACAGAGATATGGAGAAATTTCTTTAGCCAGAGAGTGGTGAATCTGTGGAATTTGTTGCCATGGGCGGCTGTGGAAGGAAAGTCATTGGGTGTATTTAAGGCAGAGATTGATAGGTATCTGAGTAGCCAGGGCATCCAAGGTTATGGTGAGAAGGCAGGGGAGTGGGGCTAAATGGGAGAATGGATCAGCTCTGATAGAATGGCGGAGCAGACTCGATGGGCCAAATGGCTGACTTCTGCTTTGTCTTATGGTCTATGGTCTATCCAATACTCCTGGCCCAAAAGCAGCCCAGAGATGGGCTGAAGTCAGCCAGTATTCCCACCTCTGACCCCACTCCAAGCATCCCAGCTGGAAATTGATCCAGGGAGGACTGTGCTGCCTTCTCCACGATTGAATAACTTGCTTCGAGCCACTGCCTTGGCCCCATACCCTAGCATTGATAGAGGGGAGGGGGATGAGTCAGGGACCAGGGGAAATAAGTAGAAGCCCCTACAACAACACGGACTAAATTAACCATAACTCAAACAACAATAACATGCCCACTGATTTTTCCCGTCCTCAGCTATCTTGGCAGCACGGAGCCTCCACAGCTGAAGCTCTGCTAATACCAGGGAGAGATACCATCTGATTCGGTGCTAATTAATTGTGGTGCATTCAAATCACCTTCCTTCTCCTCTGTTACCTAAACAATGCTGCATCTTAAACGCTATCACCTGCCCTGCGCCGTTTCCATGGTGACTGCCGATCTGTGCAGTCTCACTTCAGTAGGAAGCCAGCTGGTAGCTATTTTGGAATTCACATACATGCTAGGATCTTATGTGATCTTAAAGGGATATTTACTCCCTTGGAATAGTTGCCCAGTTAATATCCTTAAAGGGATATTTCCTCCTTCTGAATAATTGTCCCTTTACTATTCTTAAAGGGACATCTATTCCCTTGAAATAATTCTTTTAATATCCTTAAAGAGATATTTACCCCTTGGAATCATATTTGTTTTATTATCAGACCCGGTATTGTCATGGAATCACGGAGTCATAGGGTCATAGAATCATGCAGCATGGAAACAGGCCCTTCGGTTTACTGTGTCTGTGCTAGACATCAGGTATCCATATATACTAATCCCAGTTCCCAGCACTCAAGCTACAGCATTCTAAGTTACAGGGTTTCACATGCTCATCAAAAAACTTCTAAATGTTGTGGGAGTACCTTCTTGCACCCTTAGGCAGCACATTCCAGATTACAGACACCCTCTGGGTGAAAAAAATTTTTCCTCAAATTCTTTCTGAACTTCCTACCCTTCCATCAAACCTATGCCCTCTGGTTTTAGACCCCTCTGCTATGAGCAAAAGTTGCTCAATTATCAACCTACCAATTGCCATCTTAATTTTCAGTCAGATTCCCCCTCAGGCTTCCCTGCTCCAAACATACAAACCCAACCTCTCCAGTTTCTCCTCATAACTGAAACACACCATCCCAGGCAACATCCTGGTGAATCTCCTCTGAATGCTCTCCAGTGCAATCACATCCTTCCTATACTTGTGGTGACCAGAAATGTACACTGGACTCCACATGTGGCCTCCCTCAAATTTTATATAGTTGTAAAACAACTCCTTGCTCTTATATTCTATGCCGCAGCTAATGAAAGCAAGTATGAATGGTATGAAAGACAAGCTTTTCATTGTACCTCAGTACATAAGATATCAACCAATTCCAATTCCCTCTTAACCATCTTATGTACCTCTGCTGCCTCCTCCAGGGATCCTTAGACATGTACACAAAGGTCCTTCTGTTTCCACAGTACTTCCTAAACTCCTACCATTCATTGTGTAAAGCTTAGCTGTTTTAGACCTCCCAAACAGCATCATCTCACATTTTTCAGGATTAACTTCCATCTGGCATTTATCTGCCCATCTTATCATCTGATTATTATTGCTCTGTACCATCCTAACCATAAGCAGCACCACCAATCTTTGTGTCATTTGCGAACTTGCTGATCATCTACTTTTACGTCAAGGTTGTTAATGAATATAGTAAACAGCAAGGCTCCCAGCTCTGATCCCTTTGGCCACAGACTTCCAATCACAGAAAAAAGCCTCCAAATTCACCCTCTGCAGCCTATTACCAAGTCAACTTCGGAAGCAATTGGTCAAATTGTTCTGGATCCCATGGACTCTTAACTATTTTGACCGGTGTCCTATGTGGGACCTTGTCGATGGCCTTACATGTAAACTATAGCAACTATACTACTGCCTTCATCAACATAGTTAGTCACCCTCTTGATGAATTCAATTAAATTAATCTGGTAGGATCTCCCCTTAACAAAGAATTGCTGGCTATCCCTGATCAATCCCTACCTATCCAAGTGCAGATTAATCCTTTCCCCATATTTTCTACACCACTGATGTTACTTTCACTGGCCTGTGACTAACTGGATTATTTCTGCTGCCCTTCTTGAATAAAGGCATCACATTTGCTGTCCTCTAGTCATCTGGCACCTCACCTGTGAGCAGCAAAGATTTGAAAATTTCTTTCAGAGCACTAGTAATCTCTTTCCCCTAGGATATATGTCTATATACAACATCAGGCCCTGGTGATAAATCCACCTTCCAGGATGTCAGTGATAATAAACCTGATTCTGATTCTGACTCTGAGGTGAAGTTCTGGAACATAAACCCTTAGCATAGTTGCTGGCACAAATTACATGGGATGAGAGGTTGTTGTATGTGGGAAAACCTGAGCAAGACAGTCCCAATCTCTCTTGAGTTTCATTCATTTCACCTCATCTCATTCTGAGAGCAGTTTAACAGGGTAGATTCTGAGAGTGTTTCCCCCAGTCGGGGAGTCCAGAATGAGGGGGAAGTCTCCCTTGTTAAGCGGTTACCATAGAGTCGTGGGATTATACAGCATGGAAACAGGCCCTTCGGCCCAACTTGTCAATGTTGACCAAATTGCCTCCCTGAACTAGTCCCATGTACCTGCATTTGGCCCCTATCCCTCTCAACCTTTCTTATCCATGTACATGTCGAAATGTCCTTGAAATATTGTAATTGTACCCACTACAGCTTCCTCTGGCAGCTTACTCCACTTACCCACCACCCTCTGTTTGAAACATTTGCCCCTCAGGTCCCCTGTAAATCTTTCCCCATCTCACCTTAAACCTATGCCCTCTAGTTTTAGCCTCCCTACCCTGGCAAATAGACTGTGACCTGGGGAAAAATGTTGGAAAATAAATCTAATGGGATGTATGGGACCAGAGAGGGCATGCACAGGGAGAGTAGGCATAGGTTTTGGCACTTAAAGCTAAACTTATCTGCTGTCCACTGAACTGCAAGAGTTTGCAGTCATTTCGGGTCTAATCATTAGGCTTCTCTGTCTTTGTTTGCAGCAATGAGATGAAGAATTGAATTAAATTTACTGGAACCTCCTCTGTGAGGGAGTTGAGATAGTTACAGAGGTATAATTACATGCAAAGAGCCCTTTCTATGTTGTAAGGGGTGGGTTTTATAGGGGGATTTACCTTTGTACCTCTGATGAGAAACCCGGTTTGAAAAGCCATGAACTAGCTTCACCCAATTAAGTTTTCACAAAATGTTGCCCGCATTTACAGTTTCATATTCTGACTACTTAAAAATATATTTTACGAGAAGATTAATTTGATATTGTAAATTACACAGGGTGTCACCATGGTTACGGTGACTGGCTGTGATGACATCAACTCCAATCTCCACCTCAGGGTGTCCATGGAAACAAAAGGCTTTTGGAAGCAACAAGCAGGGTGGGGTGACGGGGCGGGGCGTGTGATAGTGGCACCGACCTTTATGTGTGTTGCAAAGGCAAGGACTACCTTTAAGCCCTCAGTCCAGGAGGTATCAAGTGATCCAGGAGAGGGTGGGGAATTAATGTTCTGTCCTAGGGTATCTCAGCATCTCTGCTTTGGGTGATAGAATGTGATGGGGTACAGGGGGTGAGAAGGTAAGAAGGGTATTTCCAACGACAGCAATTGACAACCAAGCCAAAATAAATCCTGTGGCAATTTAAGCATCTGGAAACCATTTTCTGAAAAGTTTCAATAAAATTTTTTTTAAAAGGGAATTGGCTAAAATTTTAATGGAGATGAATTTGTTGGTCCATGGGTAAGATCAGACCAAGGTAAATTGCTTGAGTCTTTCAAAGAATTGATGCAGATACAATGGGCCAAATGGCCTCCTCTCCATTGGATCACCCTGATGCTCTGATTGCTGTTCTCTACGAGCAGGGTACGAAGGGAACCATATCAGAAACATATCTCAATCTTCTTTGGATCATCTCCCATAAGAGTTCTATTAGCTTTGATTTGGAGCTCACCTGTAAAGTTATGACATAGGGTAACCTCTCATCATACCCATTCTTCATGCACAAGATGGTTCTGGATCTTTGAGTGCTAGACTAACACTTTTTAAATCCATGTATCTCACCAACACTATGCTCCTGCTTCAGACAGTTGTGGGTTCAAGTCCTGCTTCAGATCCCTGAGTAGGTAATTGAGGTTGACACTCCATTGCAATGTTGAGGGACTGCCATATTGTCTGCTCTGCCATTTTCAACCAAAGCCCCATCTACTGGGAAAATTAGAAGACATCCTCACTAAACTTCACCAAAAGGAATGTAATTGGCCAGTGGGAGCTTACTGTGCATTAATGGGTTGTCATATTTGCTGACAGAAGTGTGATGTAGATATGCACTTTCCTTCTATCTTCCAGGAAGAGGAAGCAATTAAAGAATATGGTCGCAAGAGTTGGTTGGTCAAGTGTATAAACTGCAGAGCTGTATTGAACTAAGCCAGAAGGAGCGCAATGTCCTGTGTGTTCTCCTAAACCGGTTGTCCACACTTCAGGAGAGATGAGAAGACTTTGGAAATTGTACAGAAGAAATGTAACCAAATGATTTCAGGGTTGAGGACCTCAGACTGGAGGCAGGGGTCATTTTCCTTGGAGCAGAGGAGGCTGCAAGGAGATCTGATCGAGGTGTTTAAACTCATGAAGAGTAAAGACTGACAGGATGGGGAGAAATTGTTCCCATTGATGAGCGGACAAAGGTGATTTGCAAAAGAACCAAAGCAGAGCTGAGGAAAAGTTGTTGTACACAGTGAGCTGTCACAGTGTGGAACATATGCTCAGGGGTACAGTGTAGGTAGGTTCAACTATGGGCTCAAGGATTCAGAAGGGAGCTGGAAAATTTCCTGCTATGATGAGAAGTGGGGGTGTGGGACTAGATTTCTCTTGCAGAGAGGGTACACACTCAACAGGCTGAAAGCCTTTACCTGAGCTGTAGCCATCCTGTGATCTCTGGAGCTGAGTATCACTGTCACTCATTCACTCACCCAGACACAGCCATTAAATATTAGCCAGGGTACTTGTGAGAACTCACCTACTCTGGTCAAAATAGGATCTTTCATAACTTTCCTGACAGGCAGGTGAGAATAAATTCCTTCATGCAGAGAGTTGTAAGCCCCTGGAAACCCTTTCTACAGAGGGCCACAGGTGCTGAGTAGTTGACAGCATTGAATACAGGAGTTGGGACATCATATTACAGCTATACAAGACATTGGTGAGACCACACTTGGAGTACTATGTGCAGTTCTGGTTGCCCAGCAATAGGAAGGATGTCACTAAGCTGGAAAGGGTGTAGAAAAGATTCACAAGGACATTACCAGGACTGGAGGACTTGAATTAGAAGGAGAGATAGGCTAGAACTGTTTTTCCCTGATGTAGGTGTCAGTGTCAAATGAAGAACAAGATCACAGAGAACCCAAATGTAGAACACCAGTACAAGACTGGAGTCAGGATGCTTCCTCAGAAGCAAACACAGGTGGCGACCAGGAGGAATCTTACCTCAGGGTCCTGAGGTGGAGTCCCAACACAGAAACAGGATATCCTAGGAGAAACAGCAAAACCAAGACCGCTCTAGAGTGGCCAGCTCTAAACAACCAGGAAACAAAGTATACCCAAAGATTAACCAATACTCTGACAACCAGTGCTAGTGAAACCAGGGTTCTTATACTAGTCTCCTGATGGCACTCAGGTGTATGTCGTTATGCAATTAGTAGTGCATGGAAACCATGTGCTGCACAACAAGGCCCCATCAATGGGGCCAAATCGAAGACCAGCACTCGGGACCACAACAGTAGGAGGCTGAGGGGCGACTTTGCAGTGGTTTATAAATTCATGGAGGGTGTCAATAAGGTGAATGGTCACAGCCTTTTTCCCCCAGGATAGTCCAAAACTAAAAGGCACAGATTTAAGGTGAGAGGGGTAAGATTTAAAGGGGACCTGAGGGGCAACTTTTCCACACAGAGGGTGGAATGAGCTGCCAGAGCAAGTGGTAGTGGCGGATACAATTACAAGTTTAAAAGAGATAGGTTAAAACATAGAACATAGAAAACCTACAGCACAATTCAGGCCCTTCGGCCCACAAAGCTGTGCTGAACATGTCCCTACCTTAGAGACCCATAGCCCTCTATTTTTCTCAGTTCCATGTACCTATCCAAAAGTCTCTTAAAAGACCCTATCGTATCCATTCATGGATAGGAAAGGTTTAGAGGGATATGGGCCAAACACAGGCAAATGGGCCTAGCTTAGGTAGGCAACTTGGTCGGCATGGATGATTCGGGCTGAAGGGTCTGTTTCTTTGCTCTGTGACTCTATGATTCTATGAGACAGAAGGGAGCACGGCAAATGCCACCCAGTGAGCTAGATGCTGAACCAGAAGGATTTCTGAATGGTCAGATTGCAGATTCTCAGTCTTACGGTATTGTACGGGCAGGCACGGTAGTGTAGCAGTTAGCGTTATGCTATTGCAGCACCAGTGACCCAGGTTCAATTCCGGCCACTGTCTGTAAGGAGTCCGTACATTCTCCCCGTGTCAGCATGGGTTTCCTCCGGGTGCTCCGGTTTCCTCCCACATTCCAAATACGTACAGGTTAGGAAGCCGTGGGAATGCTATGTTGGCACTGGAAGCGTGGCGACACTTGCGGGCTGCCCCCAGAACACTGCGCAAAAAAGATGCATTTCACTGTGTTTCGATGTGCATGTGACTAATAAAGATATCTTATCTTATATTTTATTAAGCTAAAGTGATGATCCTTGTTAACATTTCTCTGGGACTTCACATTTACCCCAAAGGAAATCTCAGTGGGTAACTGGTTAGAGGTCAGTCACCTCATCCCAGCAGGCATGTTAAAACTTAGACCCTGGAAACAAGGAACCTGCTCCAACTGGTGTTTGCTCCACTCCCCACTCTACACCATTGTCAAAGATGAAAAACACTCTGATGCTGGAGGAACTCAGCAGGCCAGGCAGCATCCGTGGAGAAAAGCAGACGGTCAACGTTTCAGGTCAGGACCCTTCTTCAGGACTGAAGATAGGAAAAGGGGAAGCCTGATATATAGGGGGGAGAAACAGAGCAGTGATAGGTGGACAAAAGAGGGGAGGCGGGGTGGGCACAGGGTGGTGATAGGTAGATGCAGGTAAGAGATAATGATAGGCATATTGGTATTGGCATTAGTTTATTATTGTCACTTGTGCTGAGGTACAGTGAAAAACTTGTCTTGCATACCGTTCATACAGATCAATTCATTACACTGTGCATTGAGGTAGTACGGGGTAAAAACAATAACAGAATACAGAGTAAAGTGTCACAGCTACAGAGAAGTGCATTGCAGGTAGACATTAAGGTGCAAGGTCAAACAAGGTAGATTGTGAGGTCAAGAGTCGACCTTATCGTACTAGGGAACCCTTCGATAGACTTATAACAGCAGGATAGAAGCTGTCCTTGGGCCTGGTGGTACCGGCTTTTGTATCTTCTGCCCGATGGGAAGGGGGAGGCGGGGTGGGCACAGGGCGGCGATAGGTAGATGCAGGTGAGAGATAGTGATAGGCAGGTGCGGGGGAGGAGGGGAGAGCAGATCCACCGGGGGATGGGTCAAAGGTGAGGAGAGAAAGGAAAAGAAAAAGAGAGATGGGCTAGGAAAGGGAAGAAGAGAAGAATCATGGTGGGGGGGTGTGTGGGGAAGGGGTGTGGGGATTACTTAAAGTGGGAGAATTCAATGTTCATTCCGTGTTCACCAGTGTCAGGTGGGAAGGGATATCTGGTCTTCAGGAGCCTGCAAAAAAGGGCCTGCAGTGAGTTGGAGAAGAGATGGCGGACATTCCGGGTGCCCTCCCCGCCTACCCCTAACACATTCTCTCGAACAACTGGCGCACAGCTGCGCGTGCCATCTGCCGCAGAGCGCAATGGGCAGTGAAACACCATAACATCAGGCTCCAGAGCAGCGCTGGCAGAGCACCAGCTGGGCTCCATCCAACACACACGTCAATCAGACACATGCTTCAGGAAGTAACAAGCACAACGTTCAAAGCTCAGTAATTAATGGACCGTTTTGCTCCTGGCAAAAGTATAACAGCTAAAATAAAAAAAAACAGCCTTTCCTAACCCTGCCGCACGTCACGTAAACAAGAACCGCCTCCCTCACGACCCACCCCCGGTACACTGGTCCAAGCCTCAATGAAACTTCTGCTCCATCCCACTGCACAGAATTCCCAAATTCCGGACTTGTTCTGCTTTAAAAGAAATTAACCACACATGCTGGAAGTACTCAGCAGGTCAGGCCTCGTGTGGAGAGAGAAGTAGAGTTGATGCTTCCATTAGAAGTGAAAACAATGTCTTAAGTTGCAGAGGAAGTTGGTGGAGGAGTATAGAGAACTAAAGGGAAGGTCTCTGATAGGGTGGAGACCAGGACAGAGTAAATGGCACACCTGGTGGTGGTGTTGGCTGGCAGAGGGTGCTGAAGGTGTATCTGGGCACCAAACAAAGAGGAGGAGATGAAATCTGAAATACCAGAAGAAGGGAGAGAAAGAAACAGAATCCTGGGATACAAGACTGGAGTGGCTGATTATCTGACATTATTGAATTGAATGTTGAGTCTGGAAGGCTGCAATGGGTCCAGTCAGAAGATAAGGTGCTATTCCCCATACTTCTGTTGGAATGGTGTGGGAGGCTGAGGACAGGGCTGCCTTCCTTTAGAGTCATACAGCATTGAAACGGGCCCTCGGCGCAATTGGTCCATGCTGACCAAGATGCCCATCTAAGCTAGTCCCATTTGCCTACATGTGGCCCATATCCCTCTAAACCCTTTCTATCCATGTACCTGTCTAAGTATTTTTTGCCTGACACTGGTCTAGTAATTAGTAACTTATTTATTATTGTCACATGTATCAAGCTACAGTGAAAAGCTTTGCTTTGCGTGCCATCCAGATAGATCATTCCGTACATAAGTACATTGAGGTAGAACAGAAAGGAAAAACAAATAACAGAATGCAGAATATAGCGTTACAGTTACAGAGAAAGTGCAGTGCAGGTAGGCAAATAAGGTGCAAGGTCCATGATGAGGTAGATTGAGAAATCAAGAATTCATCTTTACTATACAAGGAGTCCTTTCAAGAGTCTTGTAACAGTGGCATAGAAGCTGTCCTTGAGCCTGGTGGTACTTATTTTCAAGCTGTTGTATCTTCTGCCCGATGGGAGAGGAGAGAATGTCTGGGGTGGGAGGGGTCTCTGATTATGCCGGCTGCTTTTCCGGGGCAGCGGGACGTGTAGACAGAGTCCATGGAGGGGAGGCTGGTTTCCGTGACAGACTGGGTTTTTCAGTTAACTGTTTTTTCAGTTATTCCCTACAGGCTGGTATCTCTACCGGACAAAGCCTCTAACCTAACCCCAAGCGAATGAGCTTAGACAGTTGACGTGGACCAGCTACAAAACTGGAGGTAGGTCAGGGCATTATAGCCAAAACCAATACCCCTCCTACTCAATGTCCATTCACAACCATCTTCCAGTACCCCAGCCAGAATATTCCTGGGAGCAGAACCATGGTTGAGTCTCCCCATGGAGGCCCACTGCAGAATTATAATGGTGAGTGGCAGGCAGGACTCCTTGACATGGAACATATCGAGATTCAAACCTACAACAACACAACAAGCATTTGTCATCAATGCCTCATCAAAAAATTGACATCCCCCAAGTAGCTTATACACAGGTGCAGCTTATACATCAGTGTGGATCATACATCAGATTTCACCGTATGGCCCAGGTTTGCAGAGAGAGGAAAACACTGTCCAGTCCATCCCTGGCTCCTGACTTCCTTCTATCCAGTCCATCTTCACTGTGCGTTGCTTTGAGGAGGCTAACAGTATGGTCAGGGATACCTGCCACCCTGACCATTCCTTTTTCTCTCTTCTACCTTCCGGGAGAAGATACAGGAGCTTGAAAGCCTGGACGTCCTGACTCAGGAACAGCTTCTTCTGCGCAGCTATCAGACCCCTGAACCAATCACCTCTTTCACATCCCCTTCCCGGTGGTGCTGCCTTGAAACCTTTTTCTACCTCTTCTATTATTGTCACTTCAGCATGTCTTTCAGATACTTTGCACCATTCTGCTGTTCTGTGCTCATTGCTGTATTTATCACTACCACATATACTGTTTACTCTGGAAGCTTCACATGAGCAAGGAATTTCATTGTACCCCGCTGTATAAGACAATAAACCAATTTGAATACTTTTTCCCCTTCAGGTAAGGAAATAACAGAAATCCTTGGCTCAGCTTCATTCTTCCTGGGAAGCCATTCGTGTGAAGAGAACACGAGATGTGGATCGAGATCAGCTATGATACCACCAGCTCCACACGGGACCACCACAAAATTCCACCCCCATCCAAACCCCACAGCACGACCTACGGAGTATTCTCTGTCCCGCAGAAGGAGAACGAGCACATTATGGAGGGAGAGGCAGGTAATGGAGGCCGGGGATTGTGACTCACCTGGTGGGGAGGAGGAGGGAGGACCTTGTCAAAAGAGGGGAGCGTTTCACACTACGAGTTACTGTGACCTGGGACATGCTGAACAGTCAGGGGATGCAGATTCAACAGAAATAAGAGCGGAAAATGCTGGAAGCACTCAGCAGGTCAGGCAGCGTCTGTGAAGAGAGAGACAGTTAATGTTCCAGATTTGATTCCCTTCATCAGAACTGAGAAGGAGAGCCATTAGTTCTGATGAAAGGTCTCTGACCTGAAACGTTGACTACTTCTCTCTCCACAGACACTGCCTGGCCTGCTGAGTGTTTCCAGCATTTTCTATTTTTATTTCAGATTTCCAGCATCAACAATTTTATTTTTTATTATCAGATTCAACAGGGAATTGGTGAAAGCAAAATTTGCACTGATATAGGGAAAAGGCGAGGGGGAGAAGGGAAGGAAAATGAGGAGAGGCAAAGAAAGCTGAGGAAGGGAAGTGTGGAGAGGAAAAGAAAGTCAGGAAAGAGAAGTTGGGGGAAACGACGGACAATGGGGAATGGGAGGAGAATGGGATTGATAGGATCAACAAATAAACTGCCGGAGGAAGTCAGTGGGCTGAGCAGCGTCTGTGGGGGGAAAGGAACTGTTGACATTTCGGGTCGGAACCCTGCGTCAGGACTCGGGATTGATAGGATCATACTTTCCAACAGTCACGGCGGTAGTGAGTCATTGGCTGCCTTCTGCGCTCTGGTTTTTGCACTGTAGAGCATCTCAACGTGAGAAATAGGAGGAGAAGCGGGCCATTCGACCCCTTGAGCCAATTCTACTATTCAGTAAGATTCCTCTACACCTACTTCCCTTCAACCATTCGGTTCTTGAACCAACCTGCACAACCCTAATCACTACAGTTTAGCAACACTATGACCACTTTGATCACTTTACACTAAAATGGGCAGTGTATTTTTTCTAATTGTGTTCTTGTAAAAATTGTGTATAATTTATGTTTAATTTATGTTTTTCTTGTGAATGCTGCTTATCTGATGCTATGTGCCTGTGATGCTGCTGCAAGTAAGTTTTTCATTGCACCTGTGCACACATGTACTTGTGCATGTGACAATAAACTCAATTTTGACTTTATTCCACGATCTGTCAACCTCAGCCTTGATTATATTCAATGATACATCTCCACAGCTCTCTAGGGTAAAGAATTCTAAGGATTCACAACCCTCTGAGAGAACAGACTCCTCATCTCCATCATAGTCATAGAGTTATAGAGAGATACAGGACAGAAACAAGCCCTTTGGCTCACTAAATCCACACCAGCTATTGACTATCCATTTAAACTACTGTCACAATAATCCCATTTTTTATTCTTTCCACATTGGTATTGGTATTGGTTTATTATTGTCACTTGTACCAAGGTACAGTGAAAACCTTGTCTTGCATACTGTTCGTACAGATCAATTCATTACACAGTGCATTGAGGTAGTACAGGGTAAAAACAATAACAGAATGCAGAGTAAAGTGTCACAGCTACAGAGGAAGTGCAGTGCAGGTAGCAAGGTCATAACAAGGTAGATTGTGAGGTCAAGAGTCCATCTCATCGTTCAATAGTTTTATAACATTCCTCTCACCTCCCCCCCCCCCCACCCCGAGATCCTACCGTTCACCTATACACTTGGGGTAATTTACAGTAGCCAGTTAATCTACCAACCCACACAACTTTAGGAGGAAACTGGAGCACCTGGAGGAAACACAGTTGGTCACAGGGAAAACGTGCAAACTCCACACAGACAGCACCTGAGGTCAGGATTGAACCCGGGTCTCTGGTGCTCTGAGGCAGCAGGTCTACTAGCTGTGCCACTGTGTTGCCCATAAATGTCTTAAAATTGATAAATTGGTTTATTATTGTCACCTGTACTGAGGTACAGTGAAAAACTTGTCTTGCATACCGTTCGTACAGATCAATTCATTACACAGTGCATTGAGGTAGTACAGGGTAAAACAATAACAGAATGCAGAGTAAAGTGTCACAGCTACGGAGAAAGTGCAGTGCAGGTAAACAATAAGGTGCAAGGTCATAACGAGGTAGATTGTGAGGTCAAGAGTCCAAATTATTGTTTTAAAAGTTCACTCTGAGAAATCAGGTCAGGGTTGTTGTGAGGTTCACCTCTCTTTGAGAACTTTCAGAAAAACCAGCTTTAATAAAACATGGTTCCATGATGCAGACCCAGCCTGGATGTAACCCACTCAGGTAGGTTTCCCGACTTTCCTCATCTCCCCAACTCAAATGCTACCCACCTCACTCCCACCTCCCAGCCTCAGCCTCTGATCTCCCCTGACCCCTCCCAAACCTGGCCTGCTCCTCCTCCACCCACCCACTAACCAATCTCCAGATGTCCCTTACTTCCCCAACTAAACCCCAGCCAGAGCCACAACCTAAGGACTGAACCCCGATCCTCAGAACCACAGGACCACCCTCCAGACCAAATCTGCTCCAGACTTACCCAAGACTTTCCTTCAGACACTCCCAAAAGGGATGGTCCAACCGGTAATGCCCAATGTTTTGACTCTTGGGCCCAGCTATGTGTCACTTTGTTGATCCAATGGCCAAAATGGCTTAGCACACTTTCCTCAGAGCTAATGAATTCCTAAGCTGGGATTCTCTCTAAAGAACCGGCCCACCTCGTGTCGTTTTGGAGAGTGCTGAGCAACTTTCCAGCAGTTTATGTAATTGATTCAGATTCTTAATCTCATTTTGCCCAGTCAGGGCAATAAGCTGTGACCTCCATCAACTGAAGAAGATTCTCCTGGCTTTCTCACCAAAGGAGGGGGATGAGAGGAGCTGAGATCATTCTCCCCCGGAGCAGAGATGGCTCCGAAATGTGAGGATGCTCGTTACATAAAATAGGGTAAAACTTGTTTCCCCTGCAGCCAAGCTTCAATGAGGAAGCAGGGCTCTGCCAAAGGAAGTGTGATGAGGAACCATTTTTTTTTACACAGCAACTGGCGAGGCACACACTGCCTGTAAAGCTGATTCAATGGTAGTGTCTATTGAGGATATCGACCTGAAGGGAAAGGGGAGTGTGGACCAAACGATAGTTCTTTAAAGGGCTGGCACCGGCAATACGGGCAGAAAGACCTTCATCTTTAGTCATCATTGCAGGACTCTTGAACAGTTAAAAGAACTAATAAACTCAAGTGTTATTCCCTATAGAACATGTGTAAACACACTGAGGGTGTGCTGTAGGCTTTTAAAATATTCTCCCACGGATCTTTTACCTGCCTGGTGCCTGGGGATTTAACACAATCTGCTTTTACCAGAGACGTTTGGGGAAAAAACGTTGGGGATTCTATTGACACACATTAAGGAGAAGCTGGCAACAAGGAGTGTCAGGAGACGTAGGCAGATGGATGTTTTAACACTTCAATGTGCCAGAACACAGGCTCCTTTTGGGGGAGTTCACACTCCTCATCTCTGCGTGAACTGTAGTCTTTACCGAGAACTCCACTTCCTCCAGAAATGCAGAGCACAGAAGAAGGCTATTCGGTCCATCGTGCCCGTGCCAGCTCCTTGAAGCAGTCCTCTGATTGCACCACAGCCTTCCCTGTAGAATGTTTTCAGCATTTAACTATTTACCAACTCCTTCCCTGAACTTGCTTCCGTCCGCATTTTGAGTGAGCATTCCAAACCGCTGAGCTAAAAAAGGTTCTTCTTGCTTCCCCCCTGCTCCCTTCATCTGTAACCTGTGAGCTGTACCTTCGCTTCCCAACCTTCCTGTCACTGGAACACCTTCATTCTGAATACCTCGACTGTCTCATCTGAAGGAGAACAGGGGCATTATTCTAAGGAATTTATTCTGCACCTTCCCCGAGTCAATTTATTTTAAACTATTTTTTATTATTATTTGACTGCTTGTTGAAGAAAAAGTCAGAAACCTTTGGAGCTGTTAATACTAAACTGCTGAAGTGGTCTCCAACCACATCAAAGAAGGTCCGAGAAGCATTCTGATGTCTTCCCTGGTTTGCTGGTTTGCAGTTGGTGCTGTGCTCTGTGCCTCTAGCTGTGACAGTGTCACCAGGGAACCAGAAGGGATGCGAGGGAGTGGGGCAGGGTAGGACCAACACACTTGGATACATAAAGAGCTCTGATCTCAGCTCCCAAAGCACTTAAGTATTCCTGCAGTCTCGAAGTAGAGCTATGTCCAGAATGAGGCAAGTTTTCAGTGCATAGCGGGATCCCACAAACAGTGCATCACGGAAACCAGCCTCCCCTCCTTGGAGTCTGTCTTTACCTCTCGCTGCCTTGGCGAAGCAGCCAGTATAATCAAAGACCCCACCCACCCGAGTCATTCTCTCTTCTCGCCTCTCCCATCAGGCAGAAGATACAGGAGCCTGAGGGCATGCACTACTAGGCTCAAGGACAGATTCTATCCCACAGTGATAAGACTATTAAGGTTATTGTTTTTACCAGTACTACCTCAATGCACTCTGTACTAACTCAATGTAACTGCACTGTGTAATGAATTGACCTGTATGATCGGTATGCAAGACAAGTTTTTCACTGTACCTTGGTACAAGTGACAATAATAAACCAATTCCAATAGACTGCAATCATCTACTTCATGGATATTAAGGGATAATTATTGACGAAGAAACCGAGGAAATACTTAACAGTGTGGGACTTTCCACATCTAACTGGGTTAGTTTAGTGTCTCATGTTAATGGCATCCTCAGTATCACAGGAGTCTTTCCTACCAAAGTCCCTGGAGTAAGATTTGAACCAACGAGATTTTGAATCTGAGAGAAGAATGCCATTGAATGAATCACTGCCACATAATAAGATAAGAAACAGGAGAAGAGGTCGCCCGTTGGATCCTTCGAACCTGCTCCACCATTCAAGGAGGTTGTGACCAATCTTCTACCATAGTTGAACTTTCCTGCACTTTCCCCACATCCCTTGATTCCCGTAATACCCAGAAATCTCCCCATCTCTGTTTTGAATTAACTCAATAACTGAACTCTTCTGCCCTCTTGGACAGTGAATTCCAGGGATTCACTACCCTCTGTGCAAAGAACTTTCTTCTCATCTCAGTCCTGAGTGGTCCAAGACCATGACCCCTGTTTTAGACTGCTTTGCCTGGGGAAACATCCTCGCTGCATCCACCCTGTCGAGCTCTGTCAGAACGTTGTAAGATTCTTTGAGATGAAACCTGACTGCGTTCAGCTGCAGTGGTCCACCATGCTGGCTTCCTTCATGAGGCCTAGCTTTTGAATACCTGTTGACAAACCTGCTGGTAAATAGAGGTCCCATTTTTTAAGTTTCCTCTCCCATGCCTTTTGAAACTAATGCTGAGTTGTGATCTACCAGTTAAGCAGGAAGTTGATTTTAAATCCTCATCCTTATTTTCAAATTCCCCGTTGGTTTGCCTCTGCCTTTCTCCTACTGTCTCCTAATGTCCTGTATTCTCCCGAGATCTCTGTGCTCCTTCCTTCCTGGCCTCTATATTAACCCTGATTTAACCTATCCATCCCTGGTAACTGGCCCTTTAGCTGCCGAGATCCTAGACTCTGGAAATCCCTCCTTATTCCATACACCTTTTCTAACCTTTTTTCAAACTCTCTTTCAAACCAACCAACTCAACCTCCTGGACCAAGTAAAAATGCTCTGGACCACTGCAATTCCGATCACAACAGGTCCTCTGCACTCATGGTGTTAGAACTGCAGCGAGCAGACTGTGTGAGTGGGGATCTCTTTTCAGCACGGTCTACCTGGTAACCTTTGATGAACTTGGAATAGAGCGTCTGATCTGGGATCCTGGTATCAGGCACACAGATGACGCAGCAAACAAGATACTGGAGGAAATCAGTGGGTCAGGCAGCATCTGTGGAGGGAAATGAACAGTCGACGTTTCAGGTCGAGACCCTTCATCTGGACTGAAAGATAGAGGGGAGATAGCCAGGATAAAGCGGTGGAAGGAAGGGGTGGAGCAAGAGCTGGCAGGTGATGGACGGATCCGGGTAAGGAGGGGTGATAGGCAGATGGGAGGGGGGAGTGACAAAGGGCTGAAGATGATGGGATCTGATGTTCTGAACATTGAATTCACCAATTTCTGGTGAACTGCTCCCCCCTGGTAGCTTGGGTTTTGAACCACCCCCTCCCTGCGCCATCACCAACTGTGTATTTCCAGCTCCGTCACCTTGCCAAGTCCACCTCAGATCATCGGATGCTGAATCCCTCTTCCAGCTCTCCGTTATATTGGAACTGCTTAGAAAGGCCGTTTGATTGTCAGCCAAGGATCATGCTATTGGATAGAACAAAATGTATGTTCACCTTCTGGTTGGCTGTGGGAAGGTGCACCCTGCAAGGATGGCCATTTCAGGCCGGAATCTGGGAGTGGACCGATCGGAGGTAGGAGGATAAACTGTCCAGGAATACTTCCAAGCAGAGCTAGCAGCCTCTTCAACAAAAGTTCTGGAGCCTCACGTAGTTGGGGAAACAATCTGCACTCGGAGATTAACGACATCTTGTCAGTGTGTCGGCAAGTGCTCTACTGCCTCAGTGCTGCTTCCTGAGTCAGGAGTGCTAAACACCACACCGTCAATTGAACGCAATGTACCTCAAGGCCTGGGTTGCAGAGGAAGGGGTCACTCGAGGGTAGCAGGAGTAATAATGAAAGATCAAGGGACTCCTGTCAGCAGTCTCCTGCACAAGCTGTGAATCAGTGGACATTTATCTGCTGTCAACATGTGGATGTCACTGACAGTGCCAGCATTGATTGTCCATCCTTAACTGCCCCTCACAAGATTAGATTTCTTTATTAGTCACACGTACATCGAAACACAGTGAAATACATCTTTTGTGTAGAGTGTTCTGGGGGCAGCCCGCAAGCGTCGCCACATTTCCGGCGCCAACATAGCACGCCCACAACTTCCTAACCCGTACGTCTTTGCAATGTGGGAGGAAACCGGAGCACCCGGAGGAAACCCACGCAGGCACGGGGAGGACGTACAAACTCCTTACAGACAGCGGCCGGAATTGAACCTGGGTCGCTGGCGCTGTGAAGCATTACGCTAACCACTACACTACCGTGCCTGCCCATTTGTTGTGGGCATCATGAGTTCTATCTGCCTGCACGTGGACTATATCCCTCTATTTCCTGCCTGTTCATGTGCCTGTCTAAATGCCTCTTAAACATTGCTATTGTATCCGTTTCCACCTCCTCCCCGGCAGTGTGTTCCAGGCACTTCCCACTCTTTGTACATCTCTTTTAAACTTTCCCACTCTCCCCTTAAAGCTAAGCCCTCTAGTATTTGCTATTTCCACGCTGGGTAAAAGGCTTTGACTAGCTTCCCTATCCAGGCCTCCAATAATATTATAAACTTCTATCAGGTCTCCTCTCAGCTTCCGACACTCTATGGAAAACTGTCCAAATTTGTCCAACCTTTCCTTATAGCTAATACCCTCGAATCCAGGCAACATCCTGCTGAACCTCTTCTGCACCCTCTCCAAAGCCTCCACATCCTTCCTGTGATGCAGTGACCAGAACTGCACACAGCGCTCCACATATAGCCTAACGAAAGTTTTATACAGCTGTAACATGACTTCCTGACTTTTATACTCAACACCCTGACTGATGGAAGGCACGTGTGCGGTATGCCTTCTTTACCACCCTGTCTGGTTGTGTTATCACACTCTCAGGGAGCTATGGACTTGCACCCCAAGATCCTTCTGTACATCAATGTTCTGAAGGATCCTGCCATTTACTGTATACTTTCCCCTTACATTTAACCTCCCAAAGTGCAACACCTCACACGTGTCCAGATTAAACTCCTTCTGCCATTTCCCTGCCCAGAATTCCAACTAATCTATAATCCGCTGAATCCTTTGACGACTCTAGGCTCTTGGCCATTATATATCCTTCAATTAATGTCCCATGGAGGGATATAATTATCACATTTGCTACTGCAATTTGACTGCTGTATTTTCTAGATTACAACACTGAATATACCTTACAAGAATTTTCTATGTCCTGAGATGGAGTTCAGTTTCTGAGATTATCATGTCACAACTGAAAGCAGAATACTCAGGGAGTGCGATAAAGATTTAGGAGGATGTCGCCAGGACTGGAGGGTTTAGGTTATAAGGAGTGGCTGGATAGGCTGGGACTTCTTTCCCCTGGAATATAGGAGGCTGAGGGGTGACCTTATAGAGGAATATAAAATCATGAGGGGCAGACATAGGGTCACAGTCTTTTCCCCAGGGTAGGGGCATCCAAAACTAGAGGGCAGAGATTTAAAGGGGACCTGAGGGGCAACTTTTTCACACAAGAGGGTGGTGGGTGTATGGAACGAGCTGCCAGAGGAAGTGGTGGAGGCAGGTACAATAACAACATTTAAAGACATTTGGACAGGTCCATGGTTAGGAAAGGTTTAGAGGGATATGGGCCAAAGGCAGGCAAATGGGACCATCTCAGATAGGGACCTTGTCAGCATGGACGAATTGGTCCGAAGGGCCTGTTTGCTCTATAACTCTAATGTTTGCCAAGGTGAAGCTGAGACCTTGAGTACTATTTTAATTGTCTGATCATGGAGGATACAAAAGTAGTGGAAAGGTTCAAGGACAGAGATACCCACTGAGTCCACTGAATGAAGAGCAAGTGTCTGACAAACAGTTAGAAGGGTTTCGAATCATTGACCTCCAGCAGTGGACAGATCTGACAGGCTGCCACACTGCTTTCACCTCGTTAGCAAGCCAGCCAGCCTTCCAATTACCTTGCAAGGTCTGTAGATGCAGCCTGTACCACAGTCTCCAGGGAACTGAATGGTCTTACTTGTGGCAACAATGCTACAGCAAGGGTCAAGCCGTGTCACTCAAGTGCTGATGAGGGGCTCAGTTAAACCAGTCTTCTTTCAATGGGTGATGAATGCCGTCTCTGTGCACTGCCTTGTACAGATGGGCATGGACCTGGAGATCATGAGCTCCATCTGCTGGAGGTGCAATAATTGCGGAACCGATCAATTATACAGGTCGAAGAGGAAAATGACTCAGATCTGTGATTGTTGAATTGGCGAATAAGATGGATTTTGCTTTTTAATTTTGCATTATGATCAGTACACTGGGATAAATTCTCAGTGAGTGTTAAGCAATCAGTCCACTGTTACTGAAAGACTTGCATTTATATGGCTATTTTCATGACAAAGCATTTCACAGCATATTGGTATTGGTTTCTTATTGTCACATGCACCGAGATACAGTGAAAAGCTTTTGTTCTGCGTGCTGTCCAGACGGATCATGCCACACATAATTACATTGTAATAAAAAGAGAACAGAACCATCGGGGACATCTTCAAGAGGTGTTGAGACGGAATCCATCACTAAGGACCCTCACCATCCGGGAGATGCCCTCTTCTCGTTACTACCATCGGGGAGGAGGTACAGGAGCCTGAAGACCCACACTCAACAATTTAGGAACAGCTTCTTCCCCTCCACCATCAGATTTCTGAACGGTCCATGAATCCATGAACATTACCTCATTATTCCCTTTTTATTGCACTATTTATTTATTTTTGTAATTTACAGATTTTTATGTCTTTGCACTGTACTGCTGCCGCAAGACAACACATTTCACATCATCTAAGTCAATGATAATAAATCTGATTCTGAATATAGTGTTACAGTTACAGAGAAAGTGAAGTGCAGGTAGACAAATAAGGTGTAAGGGCCACGACGAGGTAGATTGGGAGATCAAGAGTTCATCTTTTATCATATGAGAGGTCCATTCAAGAGTCTGATAACAGTGGAATAGAAGCTGTCCTTGAGCCTGGTGGTCCGTGCTCTCAGGCTTTTGTATCTTCTGCCCGATGGGAGATGGGAGAAGAGAGAATTTTTTGAAGTGTAGACTCTGCTGTCAGCTGACACTCAGCAAGCTTCACAAATAGCAAGTGAGATAAATTAATAATTCATCAGGTTTTTATTAAAACGATGGTGCAGGATAAATTTTATCCCTGGCTAACTCCAACTGTTCCTCAAAAGCATCTGTCTCCAAGGTAGGCAGGGCCTCTAATAAACATTGCAACCAAAAGTTAGCATCACTGATAGTGCAGCAGTCCCTCAGTACTGCAGTGGGAATGTCAGCCTTGCTTTTTGCAGTCAGGTTTCTGGAGGGAAGCCCTTTGACTCACAGAGCAATGGCTCCCAGTCCAGGTGTCAGAAAGTTCTTCCTCATTGAGCCACCTAATTCTTCTTGGATCCAACAATTCCATCTATGTATTAAGCTAGATTTAGCCACTGCAACTCCAAAGTGCAGACACTGGAGTCTGGAGCAACCCTCAACAAGCTGAAGGAACTCAGCGGGTCAGGCAGCATCTGTGGAGGGAAATGAACAGTTGCTGTTTCGGGTCGAGACCCTTCATCTGGACTGAAAGATAGAGGGGAGAGAGCCGGTATAGAGAGATGGAGGGAAGGGGTGGAGCAAGACCAGGTGAGGAGGGGTGATAGGCAGATGGGGGAAGGGGGTGTGGGAGTAGCGACACAAACCGGGAGGTGACGGGTGAAAGTGACAAAGGGGCCGAAGATGATGGAATCCGATAGGAGAGGAAGGCGGAGCGTGGAATCAAGGGCAGGAGGTCGGGAGGGGAATCAGTGGGAGGAGTGTGTAGGTGACTCCAAACTGTGTTGTGTTCAGGCGGATGTGTTGCGGACACAGCCCGGTCTTTTGGCACAAAGCCATAGGGTTGTCAACCGAGTCCAAGCTGATCTCTCCCACTTGATGTGTGAGGGGATTAGGCTGAATAATACTGAGCTCAGCTGCCTGGTGATCCTGTTCACTGAAACCACCCCCCCCTCCCCCCATGCGAGCATAGGGTCATACGATAATGGAAACAGTGGTCCACGTCAACCAAGATGGCCATCCAAACCAGTCCCATTTGCCCACGCTTGGCCCATATCCTTCCAAACCTTTCCAGTGTCTTGTACAGTCATAGCAAGGCTTTCCCACTCTTGTGTACTCCATACCCCTTGCAATACAGGCCAGCTTCCCACTGCCTTCCTAACTGCTTGCCATTCTTGCTTCCTAGTGATGTGATTCAACTCTCCCCGAACACCAATGTTTGATACCGAAAATCAACAATCTGCAGATTCTGGAAATCTGAAATAAAAACAACAGAGAGCGGTTCTGAAGCCGGTAGTTACCTTCGCCTCGTCTAGCCTGGAGCCCAGATGAGGGATCCTGATGTGTGGTGCCGGTGGAGAGTGGATGCAGTTGTACATGGTTCTATGAAGGAATGCCTCATCCAAACCTCCAACTCCCTTCCTACCAGACCTCCACTGGGACAATGAGTATTGTTTTAACACCTCCGCAGGCACAGAGACCCAAAGAATAAAAAACTGAGAACAAAATGTTCTGTGAAACCTTTATGGGAGCAAGGTCTTTATTTTTTTAAAAAAAGCACATTGATCTTTTACATGAGTCTCCCTCTTTCCCCTTCACCCTCCCATCCTGCAAATTGCAACCGGTCCAAACCGCCAATACACATTGAGCATCTTCTTTCAAATATTTCAGAAAGAATGAAGAGGCAAAAACTAAATCCCTGGGACCACAAGGGTTACTCATTTCGGTTACTAGCTCTTTCCAATCCAAAAATATCCCTGTTTGATTTACAAGATGAATTGCGCCTCTCCAACCTCCTTTCCAAATATGTTGGTCACAACCTTAACCAGATCCCACGCTAACATGAAAATAGCTCTCCATGATACAAAGTGCTATTACTTTATTGAGACTGTTACTTGTTAAATGCTGCAGTTTAAGCCAGCGTTTGCCTTCCATTTCCCTAAAGAGAATGTAGTATAAGTAATTATTGACAATACCCACCAATGGTATCTGTAGTCTAGCAAAGAGAATGAGACAGCCTTTACTGAAGACTTGATTGGTTAATGGATACCAAATGTAAATCAGTAAACACATGACCAATTACCGGCAGCAACTTGCTGGTCAATTAAACACCGGACCTATTCAGTCACTTGGGAAAGATACAGAGGCTCAGGAGAGGCATCAGGGAAGCACGGGAGATAGGCAGCAGGGAGTGGTGTTCTGGCTGGACTGGGTTTGTGGAGTATTTAACACTGCCAGGTAAATGTGCAATTTCTGCTGGCTTGACACTGTTCAGGAGATCTGCCCGAGGCAATGATGCGGAGATCATTCGCTGGGATTCTGGATGACAATCAATAAATATTCCTTATCTGAAAGGGAAAGAGGGTCATAAAAGCACAACACGTTAGTAAAATGCTGATATTCTCTGGTAATTTAGTGCACATTGGTTGGTCTTCCAGATGCCCGCTAAGTGAATGCTGTCAACTGGGACGTTGTAGTGTGCCACAGGGACACGCCGAAGCTCAGTGCAGCCACCGCAAAGGTTCTGTGGGCAAGGACCACAATCTAAGGTCGTGCCACCTCTGGTCACTGAGGGTCTATGCTCTGGGTAACAACGTCTCAAACACCTCACACATACATTAAGGAGGAGACACAAGTGGTGTTGACACATCGTAAGTGAATGTAGGAAATTGATGGTACAATTGTATTTACTATATATACTTTATTCATAATATATATTTAAAGATAAAGTAGATCTCTGTTGTTAGTCTGTGGAAGACAACCAGAGATCCCTCCCTTCCTTTGTGGCACTTACACTTTACAAACCCCTCTGAGTGAAGAAATATCTCCTGCACTGCTAGAGTCTGAGATGGAATGGCAGGGTAGATGTCGAGGGGTTGTCTCCTCTGGTTGGGTGCATGGTCTCAGGAGATGGGGTTCACCATTCAGGACCAAGGGCCAGGAGAAGTTTCTTCACGAAACGGCTACAAGACCTTGAAATACTCTTCCCCCAAAAGGGTATTGAAATTCAGTTGCTGAATCGATAGATTTTTAAGAGTTTCACAGCACAGAAACAGGCCCATCGGCCCAACTTGTCCATGCTGACCAAGGTGCCTACCTGAGCTAGTCCCATTTGCCTGCATTTGGCCCGTATCCCTCTAAACTTTTTTGATCCATTTAACCGTCCAAGTGTCTTTTAAACACTAGGGGGAATCAGGGAAATGGGGATCAGGTGTGAAAAGGCCCAAGGGGATAAATTTCCCATGTTCTTCTGCACAGGAGCACCACATTGTTCAATGCTTAATCCACGACATCATTTCACTCCCAGTGTTTCCTTCCCCTGACGGTCATGAATGGTAAGTTTCAAGGAGGGCAAGAAAGGAAGGAAGTTGTCACCATGAATGACAGCCCCCTCTCCAGATACCTGAACTTTCTCAGAGGTTGGCCAGTGACCAATGGCTGTCTGTGTGACCACCGGCACTCACTTGTTGGCCCCTGCAGGAGCAGACTGAGCTCTGGAGGAAGGATACTCAAAATAAGCCAGTGGACAGATTGAAGTAAAATGCATTTACCAGGTGCAACCATAATCTCATTTTTCTTGCTCCGGATCCTGAGGAAGGTGAGGTCATTCTGTGCATCGATATCCCGGATGGTGCTCCTGGCTTTTACAGACAGCTGATGGATAAGTCCCGCGTACTGAGCAGTGGTTGTGTTGTCCATGGTTGACCTGATGGGGATACCTAGATGTTGGGATACACACACAAGGTTAGAAGCCTTCTCACCAGTCAGGTGCCAGCTGCTGGGAAGAAAGGTTAATATAGAGAGGCTAACTCTGAAATGCTGACCGGTTGCATCATGTCGTGGTACAGCCAATCCAACGCACGGGAATACAAGAGGCTGCGGAGAGTAGTGGACACAGCCCGGTCCATCACGGGCACAGCCCTCCCCACCACTGACAGCATCTACAGGAGGCGCTGCCTCGAGAAGACAGCATCTATCATCCAGGATCCCCACCATCCGGGCCATGCCCTCTTCTCGCTGCTACCGTCGGGCAGGAGGTACAGAAGCCTGAAGTCCCACACCACCAGGTTCAGGAACAGCTACTTTCCTACAACCATCAGGTTCTTGAACTGACCTGCACAACCCTAACCCTACCTCAGCAACAGAACGCTACGCACCACCACTTGCACTGCCGCATTTTTTTTTGCACTAATGTCTTGTTTGACACAGTCTGTGCTTTTTTTCCCACTGTCTTGTATAATTTATGTTCTGTGTGTTGTCCGTACCTACGTGCCTGTGATGCTGCTGCAAGCAAGTTTTTCATTGAACCTGTAAGTCACTGTACTTGTGCACAGAACAATAAACTTGACTTGACATTTCATAGAGCTGTAGTGAGGTGCAGCATGGAAGCTGGTCCTTCAGCCCATCAAATCTGTGCTGACCCACACTAATCCTACATTAATCCCATTATTTTATTCTCCCTACATTCCCATCAACTATTCTACCACTGACCCACACACCAGGGGCAACATACGGTGGCCAATTAACCTACCAACCTGCATGTCTTTGGGATGTGGGAAGAAACCAGAGCACCCAAGCAAACCCACCCAGTCACAGGGAGAACGTGCACAGTCCATACAGTCGCCGAGGTGAGGACTGAACCCGGGTCTCTGGTACTTTGAGGCAGTGGCTCTTACCAGCTGTGCCATTGTGTTGCCCCCGACCAGTGGCTGAAAATTTAAACTTAACTCTGGGAACATACAGCTAGCAGACGAGGAAATGTTTTCGCAGACAAGTCAGAGTGGGCGACTGTCTCAGAGCTCCAATGACCCAGGTGGGTCTCTACCTCAAGGTGCTCACTGTGCGGCATTTGTATGTTCTCCCTGTGACCACGTGGATATCCCCCGGGTGCTCCAGTTTCCTCCCACATCCCAAAGATGAGCTGGAAGTTTAACTGGCCGCTGTAAGTTAACTCTGGTGTGTGGGCAGGTGGCCGCAGATCCAAGGGGGAGGTTGGTGGGCATGTGAAAGAGGATACATTGCAGGACTACAGGGAGATAAGATGAGGGGGGGATTGGAGTGAAGGGACAGGAGTTGGGACCTAGTGGGCTGAATGGCCTCATTCTTTGAAATTATTTATGTGAGACATGTGTAAATGGATGGAACATCATGTCTTTACAGAGCCAATGAGAATGAAACCAGAGAAGGTTCTATGCAGAAAAACATAGTCGTGGTTAATATTCAGCGTGATTCAAGGTGAAGTTTGAAGTAGACATGTAGCTTTTTGGTTGTTTTTGGTTGGTTTGGTTTTTGGTTGAACGGGCAGGCATGGTAGTGTAGCGGTTAGCGTAACGCTTTACAGCGCCAGCGACCTGGGTTCAATTCTGGCCGCTGTCTGTAAGGAGTTTGTATGTTCTCCCCGTGTTTGCGTGGGTTTCTTCTGGGTGCTCCGGTTTCCTCCCACATTCCAAAGGTGTACAGGTTAGGCACGCTATGTTGGCGCTGGAAGCGTGGCGACACTTGCGGGCTGCCCCCAGAACATTACACAAAAAGATGCATTTCACTGTGTATTTCGATGTACATGTGACTAATAAAGATATCTTAAGATCTTATCTTGAGGAATGGACAAACTGAGACAAATTCTATTATGGAATCATGGTGCTATAAATGCCATGGAAACAGGCCCTTCGGCCCAACTTGTCCATGCCGACCAAGTTGCCTGAGGCAAGTCCCATTAGGCACATATTCCTCTAAACCTTTCCTATCCATGTACCTGTCCAAATGTATGAAAAACTTGCCTCTCAGGTTCCCTTTAAATCTTTCCCCTCTCATCTTAAACCTATGTCCTCTAGTGTTGGACTCCTCTACCTTGGGGAAGAGACTGTGGCTATTCACCTTATCTATGCTCCCTCATGATTTTGTAAACTTATGCTCTCATGGGGAAAGTCGAGGCCTGATACACTCAGACATCTTGATTCCAATAAACATTGCTGGCACCCATGTTCTCCTCTCAGCCTCGAAATATGCTACTAAATGCTTGCAGACACATTAAGGTTGAGTCATTAACACTCGTGCAAGGTCCAATCTTACATTGGAAAGAAGAGCAGGGATTTCTAATTGCTCCAATGTGCATTGAAGAGGGAGCACGTGAGGGAGGGAGGGGGGAAGGGATGGGAGGGTGGCCTAATGAAAGAGGAAGAGGGGTCGAAGTGGACCGGTGGGGTTTATACTTGACCCAATTGCTTGATGCTAGGATCACTGAACGTCTTGCAACGCTAGGTATTAACACTTGGAACTTACTTTCCAAATCAGCTGTACCTTTGACAGAAATTCAATTGACACGGTGCAATTGTGTGTTTAGGCAATCCCTGGTAGAAGCCAATGGTGTACTGGAGTCTCATGAAGACCAGGTCCTGTGGGATTGACACATTCTCTTCCCTTCCCCTTTCCTGAAGGGGGTTGGTTGGGTTCTGAGGCCAGTTTCCCGCTGCCAACCCACAAGTGAACACATTTGTTGAATCCAACATGCAATGGTGCCATTTTATGAACATAAGAAATAGAAGCAGGAGAAGGCCATTTGGCTCCTCAAGACTGTTCCTTCAGTCATGCCAATGACCTCCGGGCTGTTGATCCAGAACTGGTAACACTATCGACGACCCATCTGTCGATTAAGTCATGTTAAAAACATCCGGATGTTAATTCTGGATTCGCAAAGGTGACATCCATCATCAGGTATGCCACCACCCAGGCCATGCCCTCTTCTCGAATGCTGCCACCAGGCAGGAGGTACAGGAGCCTGAAGACCCACACCTAGTTGTGATCCACAGGGATCTGTACTGTTTACAATATACGTACATAAATGACTTGGATTGAAACGTGGATGGGTGGGTTAGTAAGTTCACAGACGATACAACGATTGATGGGGCTGTGGATAGTGTAGAAGACTGCCAAAGGTTACAGCAGGATATAGATCAGTTCCAGATATGGGCAGAGAAATGGCAGATGGAGTTTAATGTGGCCAAGTGTGAGGTTTTTCCACTTTGGGAGATCAAATGTAAAAGGGACAGTACGCATTAAATGGCAGGACCTTTAACAGCATTGATGTACAGAGGGATCTTGGGGTCCAAGTCCATAGCTCCCTGAAAGTAGCTGCACAAGTTGATAGGGTGATAAAAAATGCATATGGCATACTTGCCTTTATTAGTCGAGGCATTGAGTTTAAGAGTCAGAAAGTTATGTTGCAGCTTTGTAAAACTCTAGTTAGGCTGCATCTGGAGTATTGCATTCAGTTCTGGTTGCCCCATTATAGGAAGGATGTGGAGGCTTTGGAGAGGGTGCAGAAGAGGTTCACCAGGATGCCGCCTGGATTAGAGGGCATGTGCTATAAGGAGAGGTTGGACAAACTTGGTTTGTTTTCTCTGGAGCAGCAGAGGCTGAGGGGAGACCTGATAGAGGTTTATAAGATCATGAGATTAGACAGCCGGTATCTTTTTCCCAAGGTCGAAATGTCTAATACTAGATGGCATGTATTTAAGGTGAGAGGGGGAAAGCTCAAAGGAGATGTGCGGGGCAGGTTTTTTTTTACACAAAGAGTGGTGGTTGCCTGGAATGCACTGCCAGGGGTGGTAGTGGAGGGAGATACGATAGAGGCATTTCAGAGGTTCTTAGATAGGCACATGAATGTGCAGAGAATGGAGGAATGTGGACATGGTGTTGGCAGAAGGTACTTGTTTAGTTAGGTGTTTAATTACTAGTTTTGTTAGTTCAGCATTGTGGGCTGAAGGGCCTGTTCCTGTGCTGTATTGTTCTATGTTCTGTGTTCTACTTCAAGGTTCAACAACAGCTTCTTCCCCACTGCCGTCAGGTTCTTGAACTGACCTGAAAAACCCTAACACTACCTCAGACTACATTTCTTTTACCCTCTCAATATCGCACTGGTGTCATTGTGTTCATTTTGTTTTTTATTTTTGTGCACATGCAAGTTATGTATAAATGTTAAGTTTATGTTAACTCATGTTGGTCGTGTATATAATGTACTGAGCTGTTGCTGCAGAAAGCTAATTTTCATGGCAGTTTATACCCTGTGTATGTCTGCTTATGACAACAATGAACTTGAACTTGCACATATAAATTCCTAGCCACTGAATCCAACACTGCACCGTTCACCTTTGACTCCCACTGCCTTTCCCTTCTCCCTGGGGACTCTTACATCAGAAGTCCACTCAGATAGAAAACTGAAACACAACCCAACCCAACCACAGCCAATCTAAACCTGACCTGAACTTGACACTTGTTAGATTTTTGTCAATTGTCCCAAGCCTGACCCATGATCGGGTCCGGTTAGGTTTGGGTAAGGTAGCCAGGCTTTACCTGACATTAAGGTTTAATTGGAGACTGTGTATGTCCCACCCAGCAATTAACATACCTTTCTCACCTTCACAATGAGAGAACCGAGGATAGGAATTTCTCCCAGCCACTTTAACTTGATGACAGTAAACTGTGCGTTAGCAGCAAGATGATACCTTAAAATAGCTGCTCCTTTACAAGGTGTCTGAACAATAGCTGTCGCACTTTTGACGGAAACACAATTTACACAGTGCAACTGCGTCCTTGAACAAATCCTGATGGAGCCATATTTGGCTGGAGTCACATGAAGGCCAGGGGTAGGGGAGGAGAGCAAGAGAGAGATTAACAAAAAAAAACAACACCTTTTATACCTGAGATAAGAGGTACTCCTTAGCTAACAATGGTCCAATCAAGAAACCTATTAGATACCTGTGGCCAAGCCAACCAATGAGGAAACATGCATTCACCTGATGGACGAACCAATAAGCTAGGAAGTGGCCATTCCTTGTGCAGCCACTTGAGGTGTATTAAACACTATACATGTTAAGAAACTACTTAAAACAGTCGAATCCAACAGATCTCAAACAACAAGACAAAGTGAAGAAAGGAGACAGAGAACCATGATGTCAAGACAACCTTTTCCTCAAGTGTCAGCAAAACAAAAAAAAAAGTCATTGACTTCAGGAAGCGGTGCAGAGCACACACCCTTGTATTTATCATTGGCCCTGAGGTGGAGATGGTTGAGAGTTTCAAGTTCCTAGGTATGAATATCACCAGGGTTAGCGTAACACCTTACAGCGCCAGCAACCAGGGTTCAATTCCAGCTGCTGACTGTAAGGAGTTTGTACGTTCTCCCCGTGACTGCGTGGGTTTCCTCCGGGTGCTCCAGTTTCCTCCCACATTCCAAAGACGTACGGGTTTAGGAAGTTGTGGGCGTGCTATGTTGGCACCGGAAGCGTGGCGACACTTGCGGGCTGCCCCCCAGAAGACTCTGCGCAAAAGATGCATTTCACTGTGTGTTTTGATGTGCACGTGACTAATAAAGAGATCTCATCTTATCACGTGGATCTGACACATTCACCTTCCTTTCCCCCGTGAAGGGGACTGGCTGGGTTTTGAGGCCAGTTTCTGGTTGTCACCCACAAATAACCACATTTGTTTAATTCCTTCATGGAGAATTTATACTTCATTTATGTTTTTTCTTGTGAGCGTTCTGTCTCTGATGCTATGTGCCTGTGATGCTGCTGCAAGTAAGCTTTTTGTTACACCTGTGTATACATGGATTTGTGCATATGACAATAAACTCAGCTTTGACTTTCAACATGCAGTGGTGCCATTTTAAGAACAGAATTAACAGAAGCAGGTCATTTAGCCCTACAAGCTCAACAACCTGGATTTGTCAAAGATGTCTGATAAATGCAAGGTTGAGAATGAAAGTTGAGTTAATTTTTTTTTCCAAAGAATTTAGGGAAACAATTCTTCACTCCACCCCATTGTTAGAAATTTAAAAATTCAACAGCATGATCTTTCAATTTCAAGGAGTATAGCCCTAAACTTCAGTAAGATCAGAGCATTTGTACCTAGTCCTAATTATGTGATAAGACTACTGAACAGTTAGTTCCCTTATACAATGAGATGGTCTCTTGACCTCACAATCTACCTTGTTTGACCTTGCACCTTATGTCTACCTGCAATGCACTTCCCTGTAGCTGTGACACTTTACTCTGTATTCTGTTATCGTCTTTACCCTGTACTACCTCAATGCACTGTGTAATGAATTGATCTGTACGAACGGTATGCAAGACACGTTTTTCATTGGCCCTGGTACAAATGACAATAATAAACCAATAGCAATACCAGTCCCAATTACATCATTTCATCATGGTTTTGACAGATTTCTTTAAAATACGATTTTCATTGCGCAGGGGAACATCAGCATAACCTGATGTAAAAAGTTTTATTAAAAGGAACCACAGTAATGATGAACCAGGAAAGATCTGACTCAAAGTAAACTGCAGAAAAAAAAACTGTTCTGAATACCTTCTGCATTGACAATAATAATTCCTAGAACACCTTTCTGGTTCTGAATTCTCTTCAGGGTTTCTTCAACTTCAGCCTGAAAAGAGAGATAACATAGATAAATTCTGAAGGGCCCAGGCATGATTTTCAGATTCCTCCCCAGTGGCCCAGTAGATAAGGGACTAGATGTGTTACACCCGATCCTCAAATCAACAAGGGAAGCGAGAGTGGAGGGAAGGAGGGCAGAGCGTTATCAAGGGGGTTTCAAATCGAATTAGAATTTGAACTTGATTTTTTGGAGGGTCAAGGGGAGCAACAGGAAGGGATTCTACAACCACTGGATTCTTGAACTGACCTGCACAACCCTTACCCTACCTCAGCAATGGGACACTACAGACCACCTCCTGCACTGCCATGGAATTGTCTCCGTGTCGTTTTTTTTTGCACTAAGGTCTTGTTTTTGCAGTCTTTTCTTTTTACCCCTCTCTCCTCAGCCTCATATAATTTATATTCTGTGTGTGATGTCTGTACCTACCTGCCTGTGATGCCGCTGCAAGCTTTTCATTGTGTCTGCACCTCACCGTACTTGTGCACACGACAATAAACTCGACTCGACTTGGATGATGAGCGAGTGGCACCAAGGGAAATGAGTTGAGGTGAGCAGGGGCGAATGGGATGCTGGAATGGTTGACCCACTGATGGAAGCGTTGGCTGGGGCACAGGGCGCACTGGACGGGACAAAGTAGGTGGAGTAGTGGAGATGGAAGTGGGCAATCTTTGTGATGGCGAAGAGGAGTCTTGGGTGGGGGACCCATGGCTGTGCGAGCAGTCTGCTCCTTCTCAAGGAAATGGCTGGACAGGGGGGAAATGGGGAGAGGAGGAGGGGGCCCTTTGTTGCAGACTTTCCGACAGGAAACCCTCCCCAGGGGCTGGGGAACTGGTGCTGTAAATCCTCACAAAGAATTGGTATCCACACCTTCTGTAACCTACAGCACCCCCCACACTCACTCATCCCAACAGCACTGCAGAAGGGTCAAAGACCACACAATTTCTACCTCATCAACACCTTTGCAACAGTAATTAATCAAGGGCAGTACACATTGGTCTTATAGAGATGCACAAAAACTACATATGAATTAAATAAAATAATCCTGGGCTTTTTCAACAGAGGCATAGGATATATAAAGAGGCAAGTTATGCTGAATCTTTATAAAGGACTGATCTGGCCTCAGCAGGAGCGTTGTGTTCAATTCCAGACAGCACCTTATCAGAATAGAACATAGAACACTACAGCACAGTACAGGCCCTTCGGCCCACAATGTTGTGTCGACATTTTATCCTGCTCCAAGATCTATCTAACCCTTCCCTCCCACATAGCCCCCTATTTTTCTATCATTCATGTGTCTATCTAAGAGTCTCTTAAATGTCCCTAATATATCTGCCCCCACAATCTCTGCAGGCAGTATGTTCCATGCACCCACCACTATGTAAAAAACATACCCCTGACATCCCCCTTATACCTTCTTCCAAAGAGAAAAGGCCTAGCTCGTTTCTGGGATGAGAGACCACAAGGATAAACTAGAGAGGCTGGGACTGTTTTCTTTCGATAAGGGATTTGACAGAAGGCTATCAAATGGACAGAGTGGATGGGGGAAGCAGTTCCCTTTGGCAGAGGGGTTGAGGAACAGAGATCACAGGTATATGAAGATAGGTTGAGTGAGCTAGGGCTTTTCACTTTGGAAAGGAGGAGGATGAGAGGTGACTTGATAGAGGTGTACATGATAATAAGAGGCATAGATTGAGTGGACAGTCAAGAGACTTTTTCCCAGGGTGACAATGGCTAACATGAGGGGGCATAATTTTAAGGTGATTGGAGGAAGATATAAGGGGGATGTCAGGGGTAAGTTTTTTTTACACAGATAGTGGTGGGTGCGTGGAATGCACTGCCGGCAGAGGTTGTGGGGGCAAATACATTAGGGACATTTATGTGACTCTTAGATAGACACATGAATGACAGAGAAATGGGGGGCTATGTGGGAGGGAAGGGTTAGATAGATTTTAGATCAGGATAAAATGTCGGCACAACATTGTGGGCCGAAGGTCCTGTACTGTGCTGTAGTGTCCTCTAAAATACACTCACACTGTCAATTATCAGCAGAGTAGGTTGCTCGTAATATAAACCCCAGCCCATCACAAACATTCCTCTGCATTGTACTTGTGAAGCAATAGCCCGTTGTAGCCGTGTTCTGCAACACTGTTGACGCTGTGAAGGTTTTTAATTTCCTGATATCCAAGAGATGCAAAGAGCTTCAACCTCAGAGGAGCTTTTAACCTGAACAAAGTCAGTCAAAAATATGCATCACCGTCATGTGGATCCCAATATTAAGGACATGCACGTCTCTGTCCAGTTCTCACGCATCATTTGACTGGTCTTTTGTGCTAATTAAGGAGACACCAACGCCCAAGCCATGGCCATGTTGCAAGGGAAGGATATAAACAGGTTCGACTAATGATGCAATGCAGGTAGTTGCAATATATTGCAGCAAGCTGCCCCCCGCCTTGGCTCGGTGCTTGCTGCCCCCCTCCACCCCCGGGCTGCCCCCTCCACGGCTGCACTTGACGTTCAGAACTCACCATCTCCCCGGTCGCCTCTCACCGGAGCCGGCTGCCGTCCACCGCGCCTGCGCACCGGCCCTCGGCTGGCAATGACATCACCTTCCCCGGGACTCCCGGGCTGATTGACAGCCCGGCTGCGCCAGTCAGCGCCGAGGAGGGCGCCACGACGTCAGCGCGCAGCTCCATTCTTTTCATGAATGGGCAGCTGCTGCTGTGATTGACGTCCAGGGCTGCACCGCTCCGTTCGCATGGAGTAGCCGTCATTGGTTTATCCAGGAGGATCTCCAGGAGGAACGGAATCACTGCAATTCTCCAGGAGGAACGGAATAACTGCAATTGAGTGCAAAAGTGCATGAGGAAAAATGATCAACTTTCTACCCCACCCTAGCACAGACACTGCCTTTGATCTCTCCGCCCCTCCCTCTTCTCTGCAATTTAAAGTTTGTATTCTAACATTACCAAGTCTTGATGAAGTGCCTTTGGCTCAGTGGATTCACTCCCAACCTCCGGTATTGTCTGTGTGGAGTTTGCACGCTTCTCCCCACATCCTAAAGATATGCAGGGTAGTAAATTAATTGGCCACTGTAAATTAGCCCTAGTTTGTAAGTGAGTGGTAGAATCTGAGCTGTTGGTGGGCATGTGGGGAGAGTAGAATGGAATTAGTGTAAAAGGGCACTTGGTGGTCGGTACAGATGTGATGGGCCAGGGGGGCCTGTTTCTGTGCTGTGCAACTCTTTGTAACTTGGCGTTCTCTCTCTGGAGACACAAGAGACAACAGATGTTGGAATCTCGAGCAACACACAAAAAGCTGGAGGAACGCAACAGGTCAGACATCTATGGAGGGAAATGGACAGTCGACATTTCGGGTTGAGGCCCAGTCCTGATGAAGGGTCTCGACCTGAAATATCGACTCTCCATTTCCCTCCATAGATGCTGCCTGACCTGCTGAGTTCCTCCAGCTTTTTGTGTGTTTTTCTCTCCATGGGTGCTGTCTGGTCTGCTGAGTGCTTCCAGCATTTTGTTTTTAATTAAAATGTTTGACCACAGTACCGTGTCAAATTCTGCCCTCCCAAAATCTAGCACCCAGAATCGATTCACAGAAAATTTACATGTCAAAGGAAGCCATCGTATTCTTGCCAGCCATAAAAACAGCAACCCAATCTAATCCCACCTTGCAGCATTAGGTCCATAGCCTTGAACATCACAGCTTGAAGTAAACAGCCAAATGCTGTTTAAATGCAAGGATGGTTTCTGCCTCGACAGCTCTATCAGGCAGAAAGGTCCAGACCTCTTCCACTCCTGAAAGAAAAATGTTTCCTTATTTTAAGAGGCAAAAGATTCTGCAGATGCTGGAATCTGGAGCAACACAAAAAGTGCTGGAGGAACTCAGCAGGTCAGGCAGCATCTATGGAGGGAAATAAAGAGTCAACATTTTGGGCCTTTTATTCTGGCTTCTGCCCTTTTTCTTTCCAGTCCTGATGAAAGATCTTGGCCCAAAATGTCGACTGTCCATTTCCCTCCATAGATGTTGCCTGACCTGCTGAGTTCCTCCAGCACATTTTGTGTGTTGCTCCTCATTTTAGAGGCCAACTGAGAAGCAACCACAATGGGGTTTTGGAATCAGAGGCCAGGATAAGAAAGGTAGGTTTCCATTCTTGAAGCACATTAGGTGTAGACAAGTGTTTTTACAACAATATTGCAGTTTCATGCCACCTTTTCAGATATTAACTTTTTCCCCCCAAATTTGATTTTTTGAATTTAAATTTCCCTCCTCTGGTTGCACCTGTCTGGTCTTTGCATAAAGTCCAATAACTATGCAACCGTCTTTATCCACGTAGAACCAGTGAAAAAATTCATTGAAGTGTCTTTGTTCAGGTGATGTGGATGGCACTGGCAAGACCAGCACTTATTATCCAAATGGAGAACCCTGTTGGGCTGTTAAGAGGGGAGCTTTAGGTCATCTGCATTTGCAGTTCAGGATTCAGACTGTACAAGGACAGACTTCCGTCTCCAAAAGTACATCTGTGAAGCACATAGGGTTTTAATGACAATCAGTAGTTTCATCACTAGTGATATTAGTTTTTCCAAAAGTACCGATTTAATTATTAGAATTTAAAATTTCCCAGCTTTGCTGCTGGATTTCAAACACATCTCAGGATCAACAGGTTACTAGTCCAGTTACTTAATCACTATGCTCTAGTAATCTATCCAAACCCAAAAAGGAACACACACAGCAGCATGTTTTCTGTACAGTTGAGAAGCTTTTAATTTTTTTTTATACAATGTTAACTATTTTTACATAGGTAAACAGGATAAGAAGCTTGTGCCAAGAGGTCAGAATTACCATATTAGCCTTAACTTATTTCTGGAACAATCAAATTCAGCTTTACAAAAATGATTAAACACAGAAATATTAACATGATTTACAATCCTTAGATATCATACAGTGGAAATTAACACGATGTAGAAAGCTCAAAGATCTGAATGACAATTTCCAGATTTCTTTAAATTACGTTGCAGATTCAGAAATAACATCTATTAAATTTCCTTAGAATTTACTTGTAAATACTTCTAAGCTAGTTATTTAAAAGACCCAAGACATTTTAATTTCAAATCAAAGTAATCAGTGCTATTTATACAACTATGAGAAACTTACACAGGAGGATATGAGTGAAAGACCATCACACAGCAATTATCCAATGGATATTTGAGTGGTTGATGCAACATTATGGAAGGCTAAGTAGGCAAAACTCTGAAAGGAATTTGGTTCCCTACAGGTGGAGACAAAGGAAGGTTTCAACCATTTGCTGCAAACATAGGGAGCTGGGTTGCTAATTATTTGGTTTTTAACACTACATTCAAAATCAAGTGTCATCACTCATAACATGAAAAATGTTGAATTTCATTTAACAAGTAAAAAAAAATGAACTGATACCTGTGCAGATGCATTGCATATTTTAGATTGTTCATCAGAAACTTCTAATATTTGATAGATAGAATGAGCAGACAAATTACTGCAAATGCACATCGGGGGTGGTGGGGAGCTGGGGGGAATCTTTCAAATTCCTTTAGATGCTATTTTACCTAAACATCCTGCTTTAGCATGGTTGTGATTATAACAAGGGGGCAGAGGAAGAAAGCTGGATACAGACCTGTTGGCTTTTTCTATTCTGCCACCCTAAGTCAGAAAAAAAGGGTTTAAAATCTCCAGGCTATTACCATTGGATAAGTAGCTGAGCCTAGTCTTTGTCAAGCCTCCAAACCACTTCAAATCATCATCAGATGACAATGCATTATACAGATAGGATGAGAGGGTTTCTTATTGATATCACAGTGGATAAATTTACGATGCGCAACTATAAAATCAAAGTGCAGCACCCTTGGCTTCAGATTCCAGTTATTTCCTGAACAAAATGGTGGACATACAGCCACAAAGGAATTTCCCTTCTTGCTTTCCTCACGTCTAGAGGCTGTCAGGTACCCAATCAAACACATTCCAGCCACATTTTTGCTCTTCCTCTGCTTGACGCTGAGTCCCATCAGGATACAATTCCACAGAACACACCGCCCAAGTGAGCCTTCCCAAACACCCAGACTTTCACACAAAACTACCTTCAGCAGGGCTTGCTTAGTGGAACATGGTAGCAATTAGGTTTTTAAGCATATTGGGGGGGGGGGGGGGGGGGGGGGAGGAGGAATTTTTACCATCCATCCCCCCGCCACCCAAGGTCAACAAAAGCGGAACAAGCCAGGAATTATCTGATCTACACAACTGATTTATGTGTTGCCTTTAGCAAGCGAGCCACTGACAATTATACCAAGCATCCCATTACAAACTACTGTTGAGGTGGTGGGGAAGTGAGAGCTGCAGCATGTGTATTTACAAGCTAATGTGCTAACAGGAAGGGGGGTGGTGAAGGCATGAAAGTTATCCTTATGTGTTTAATTTTGTCATATACACCTGTAGACCAACTCATCAGAATGAGAAAACTACATTCAATTGTCTAGGTTTGGGATGAATTGTGATTTAGCTCAGCAGGGACTTTTTTTTTTACTGTGTGTTCAACTGAAGTACAAGCCAGAAATCTGTATCCATTCTCCCCCACCACAGAACAAAACTATTTGCCCCAAATAGCCTTAGCAACAATGAGCAGCAGCGTTACAGAAAAGCAGTTTATGATGGGCACCTATTGAACTAACTCACTGCCATCGTGGGTGAATTAGGTCCCTGTATTATTTCAATAACTGTTTTGGTTTAAACAGCACGTTGCATGGACTGGTTAGAACTGTTAAAACAATGCTAATAAACCCCAAGCAATTATTTCAATTGAAGCATGGCTTCCCACTAATCAGGAATAAAGTTTAAATCAATAAAATTTAAGCCTGTCCATGAACAGAATTTGCAAACTGTACTCCACTTCACAACTCTGAAGACTAAGCAGTACCATCTCCTAATGGACTGGTTATTGATGGGGTTAGTGCATCAATAAATTGTCCTTCAGGTGAATGGTAGTTTGCTCAGTCAAATGGAAGGAACATTTCACTTTGTTAATTGGATCAGCCTGGTTAACAGGAACAGGAAATCCCTTACTTGGGGTTTAAGTCTTCAGCTGCAAGTCACCGTATCTACATATACATGGTACTGCTGGGATTTAACAAGCAGTTTGTGTCAGACAAGAGGAAGTGTCAGGCTAACACAGGTGTGGCATTTTCCCAAAAGCAGCAAGGAGCAGGAGTGGCAAGGGGAGAGGGGGGCAAACACCGACTGGAATAAAGCACCTTGCCACATCTCACTTTTCTGAAACTGTGTTGCTTGCTGGCCTAGAAAAAAATTGCACCAAGATTCTTGTTCTGTGCTATGTGGAACAGTTTATTTGTGGCAACCAGGTGGCAAGGGATAGAGGGAAAAAAAATCATGGAAAGGTGCTGCCTAGCACAGCACATGCATTCCAAAAATGTCCAGCAATTATTTATTCACATTTAATGGGAGCTTAATGTTTAATATTAGCTTACATTTACTTATTGCGTTCTCAGTATTCTAGCTATTTATTGTGAAGTACATCGCACAAGATTACACAGAGGTTGTTAAATATTAATCAAGACTACGGAGCAACAAAACTGGCCTGTAAGGAAGGTGCCATGTTCAGTTGCCCCAATAATTCCACCTGTTAACATTAAGTACATTTGTCTGGTAAACAACAGATCTTTAACCCAGCTAACTGGCATCTCAGAAATAGATACACCAATGACGGACTGCAAAAACAGCACAAGAAACACAGCCTCAGAGAGTGGTTTCTTTGCTTCATCAGGTGGCGATCACTCATAGAAAATCCAAGCTCCACTATGCCTGAGAAATCAATACACAGAGATTCCCATTCGATGTAGGAGTGTGCAGAGCCCCAGAGCGAGGCGCACATAGGTCAAGCTAGCTAAAGTGTGGGTTACAAGGTCCAGGACTTAAGAACGGTGACTATAAACCAGCCTGTCAATTTTGCACAGCTACAGACCAATAGCCTGTTTAATTGTTAAGTTTGTTGAAGCGGGCTCCACAGAGTTTGTATTGCTTTCAAAATGAGAATGTTAACCTCAGGTGCCAACTCCTGCAGGGGAATGGTTCATTGGGACTTCAGGTATCTCAGCAGTGGTTATTCATCATGAGCCAATACAGCAGTTATGAGCAAATGGGGAAGACTGCTCTTGGTCATGCCCTCCAGGCACAAAGTCCACACCTGTCTTGCCCAGCAAAGACTTTTACTGGCCAATAACCAGCAAACAAAACCAAATCTTCCCTCCACAGCACAGTCAGAGGCCAATTAATGTACTCCAACGTGGATCAGTCAATGTGGGACTTCACAATCTCTGAACATGCACTTATCAACAAGCCTAGGGGATGCTGGTTTCAAGGTTAAAGCCAGAGCCACAGTTACAAATTCAAACTGAATTCAAAAACTCATTAAAACATTCAGGTTTTAACAAAAAAACTACCTCTCGTATCCTATACATACAGTTCGTAACCAATGTTAACACAATATATTACACATATAACCTTGATTTAAGAACTGGTTTAGTGAAAAGTAAGACAACTGAATTTCCATAACCCAACATTCTTCTGTCCTATCCTGAAAGCACTTGGTCTTTTGTTGAAGAAGTTCCATCACACCAGCAGTCTCGACCTTAGCTACTGTTTTCCACTTGAGCTTGGGCAGCAGATGCAGAGACCATTTTGAGTATGGAATACAAAGCAGAGTTCAGCCAGGTCTTCAAAAGACACATGCGCACAGGCACAGATGAATTTCCCCTTAATGCCCCAATGCAATTAGGCCAGTTGGCAGCGACCTTGACTACCTTCCCCTCAGAGTTATTGCACCCAGCAATGCCTGGTCTGTATGAATTGCCAATTTACAATGAAATACAATTACATATAACCTTGTGGAGAATGGAGCAGGAGAATGGTGAGAAAAGGGTGCCAATTCTACTGAAGTGGTATAATGCGTTTTGTTTTACAAATCAGTTGCAAATTGAATAACGCAGGCCAGTGAGATAAATAACTGGTCAGTGAAGTTCCCTCAGACACCATGTACCTCATTTGTTCTCACAAGATGCATGTCTTGTACCACTTCTTTATGTTTTTATAAACTAGAGTAATTTGCATCTTTCCAAATTAAGCAGCTGGGAAACCTCAAAGCATCATTGGGAGATGCAACTACTCCACTATGCACCAAAGCCCTTGTAATAATCACAGCTCTATTTAACAGTGCAGCACAGAAGAAAATGGTCACATATAGCATGTTCCTTCCCACTGCTGTCTTGTGCAAGTCAGTTTCCTTCCACCTTTCCCTAAACCAATTGTCAACCATCACCTCCAGCTTCTTGGTAGGTGGTAGAGTGCAAGTCTAACCAGTGATTCTTCAGAGGAAATCTGATGCGGGAGGACATCACGGCTAAGCAGAAATTTGTCCACACAGAACCTCAAACACACTTCACAGCAGCAGCACACTAGATGACGATCAGACATGGTAAACTTGCTGTGGAGATTTCATACCATTATTGGGCTCAAAATTATTTAGCACAATTTAGAATACAAAATGATACAATCCTTAAGAGATAATTTTGGGGTAGGTACATTTTATCCCTGTTAAGGGACACTTTTATCCATAATAGGCTCTAGATGAAATCACTTGAATTTTTTTGCCTGGGTATATGGCGATTGTACCTGGGGTGAACAGGAAATGTTTGGAATTAGAATAGAAAAGGGGAAACTATAAAATGCTGAAGTGAAGCAGAGGCAAGGTAGGAATTGTTAATTCAATCGATACGAATATCCCAAATAAACTGCTGGGACCATTTTGAAGTTCATCTTCCAAGGAATGAGATGAGCAGTAAAGAGATGGTGTGATTCCAGAAAGCAGCAAGTTCACAAAAAGCAAACATTCCCAGGCAAAAGTAAAAATGCTGTACAGTTAGTCCTGGCCGTAAAAATAACCACATGAGGACATGGACTCTGAAAAGTTACCTTTGATTGCTACTGCTTTAGGGCATATTTTCCTTCCACATCCCAGAGTTCAGAAACTTCAAAACAGATCCTTCTTACAAAGTGCCGTATCCTGCTAACAGTTTGTCTTCTAAAACAAGATGGGGGGAAAAGTAGTAGAAAAGTTGCTTGATCCAATGCTACCTTGGGTGCTACGTGAGAGAGACTGGTTACTATAAAACACCCTCAGAGAAGTCACTTGCCAGTTATACTGGCAAAACCTAAAAGAATGAGGCGGGGGTGGGGAGGGAGCTCAAGCTGAAGCCAATGTTATATTGGGCAGACGTTCCAGAATCAGGTATGTCAGTACACAAATACCACAAACATTCCCCAGTCATGCTCTATAAAACTAGAGCTATGTAACTCAGCTATTTTTTGCATTCATTTTAAAATACAGGGCAGAGACCTCTGCTTTCCAACCACCCTTTGCAGGGAGGAGGTGGATTAGATTCAGGATAACATCATGAGTACTATTGTTGCAGGTTTCTTTACAGGTAATGATCTTTAAAAGAAAATCAATAAAAGGTACAAAAATACACAGCAGACATCTGTTCACTGACAGTACACTGGCCTCTAACCACTAATCATCAGCAAAATGGGAGAACCTGCTTCAATAGGAATTTCTCATCTGGAGAGGACACCCTCAGCCTTGCAACACTTGAATTAGAATTCAGAACATTGTTTGCAACTTGTTAAAATTAAATATAAATAAATCCTGTGACAAAGACGAGTTATTGGAGAGGTAAAAGGAGGAAGTGCGAGTAGGGGAGGTGATGAAGCAGTAATGAACCATGATAAATACATTGCAATCAGAGAGCAAATGATAAATACATTGCAATCAAAAAACCCTTTCCCTTTAAGGGTAGATTTACTCTGTCATGGTTTGCTTCTCAATTCAGCCTGGGTAGTTTTCTAGCCCTGCTTTAGCCTCAACTGCATGATGCAATCAGATCTAGGAAAGCCTCATCAACCAGCTCACTAAATTACAAATAGCAGCCAACTGTATTGCTGTTCGTGTAAGATCAGCCTGGTTGTTCCTTCAAATACAACGCAAGTGAACAAACTGCAGTTTAAGCTGTTTATCACAGCACATTAATTCTATTTGAACATGTACAATTTCCTCATTATATCAGGTTTTTCAGCTTGCAAATATAGAGAGACAAAGCCAAGACAAAGCCTTACAGCCATTTCCCACAGGGTTTCTGACACAAATAGTCTGCCCTGACATGTCTGGCTAAACAGATGTCTACTGGAAAGAAAGCACAAGAAATGGAAATGCATTCCTCGTTACAAAGCCCCTTAAAATAACAGACAGCACATTAACTCCCTTCTGACATGGTAGTTACTCTTGTCCAAATCCTTCAGTTTCTTCTATCGCAAACAACAGCTTTTCCTTCAGTTGCTCAAAGCTCTTGTAAGGCGGCAGATCCAAACGATTGAAACTATAAAGGAAAGGTGCAACAGACAAAAAAAAGATCAGAGGCACAATGACGCAAGGCAAGGTGAAATTCAATCATACATTAAGATGCTCACCTCTCAGTGATTCTAACTGTACCTTACAGCTCATTAAAGCCATTTTATTTTCTACAGAAAAAATCATTTCCTTCTTCCCTTACTTTTGCCTCATTTGTTTCATGCCATAAGTACCACCCCTCCCTGTCTTACATTCAGACTTCTCTCCCCAAGACAGGGAGCTACCTTTCTGCTTTTCAAATCAGTCTGATTCACAGAGACATTGCACAAGAGAGATAGTGAGTGCATGTGCACAAGATGGTTTCTCTTGTTCATTGCAGGCACCATCATACAACAGTGCATAGCTGATTGTGTTTTAGGAGAGGAAGTACCAGATCTTGACCCTTCCCTTTAATATTCAGTCAAGTTGCTCTTTAGTGGCACATTGAACTCTGCAGTGATGGAAATTCAGAAAACTATTGATTTGGGAAGCTGCTGAGCTCTCTGGTCTAACTGGGTTAGCAATTCTGAACTAACTTTTCCGCAATGTTTCTGCTGTGGAGATGCTCCTGCTACCAAATGGTTTAGAGGAAAAGCAAGCACTCTATTAACACTTGGCATTTTCCTGAGATACTCACTTCAAAAGGTAAACACTACAAGATGTTAAACACCAAATTATACAATAAATTCACCTAAAATACTTGCCACATTAATTCCTGAACTATTAATAATCTTAGTGGAATTAGTGATCTTGACAGGAATGAGGTGGAAGTCCAAGTAAAGCTAAAAGCTCTTGACTGAGAAGTATCCATCTCCATTCACTGAAAGAGACTAGTGATAGGCTGTTGAGTTATTATGACTGAATTACAAAAGCCATGGTAGTGGCTTTCATCTATGAAAGGCACTGTAGCAACTCACCAAGCCATTAGGAAGTGCCTTGGTGAGTTGCTACAGTGGCTTCCTTAGATGATACTCACTTGAAGCAATATTGTTCTGGTGTTGGAGGAAGGAAGGGCTTGGTGGCGGATGGGGCGCCAATCAAGCAGATTGCTTTGTCCACAATGGCAAGGACCTTCTTGAGGCAAGTGCAGAGCAGTCCCTCACACTGTGGGGACCAAGCAGATAAGTCACTTGCTTAAGAAATCCTAGCTTCTGACCAGCTCTTTTAGCCCCGGCATTTATATGGCTGTTATAGTTAGATTTCTGGACAATGACCCCGTCAGTACAGATGGTGGGTGATCCAGCTATAGTTATACCATTGAATCTTACAGCTTGGGCTCTTTTTAGATACGGCCATTGCAATTGAATGGCATGAGTATACTTGCCACTTATCAGCACATGCCTGAAAAGTTGTTCATGTTCTGGCAAAGGTCATGGATTGCTTCAAAAATCTGAAGAGTTGCAAATGGAATTGAATACTGTAATTTTCAGCATATGCTCCCACTTCCAGTCTTATCAGAAAAATCTCAACTCACCAGGTGTGGCTTCTTGGTAACCAGTTTTCCTTCCCCACTTTTTCAACGCAGAATTTCTGAGGACCATTGCTCCCTACATCAAAACAAAAAGGAATTGCCAAACTGTACTACTTTGTTTCAGTAATTAAATTAATAATTGGACAGAATTTTTAAAATTAATATTCCATCAGACTTGAGGAGCGATGGAGCACATAAACACTTTATAGAGTCATACAGCATGGACACAGGCCCTTCAGCCCACTGAGGGTGTGCCAATCATCAAGTACCCTTTACACTAATCCCACATTAATCCCATTTTATTCTCCTACCATTCACTGACACACTATGGGCAATTTACAGTGGCCAATTAACTGACCTAAATGTCTTTGGGATGTGGGAGGAAGCTGGAGCACCCGGGGGAAATCCACGTGGTCACAGGGAGAATGTGCAAACTCCACACAGACAGCACTGGAGGTCAGGATTGAACCCGGGTCTCAGGAGTTGTGCGGCAGCTTTTCTACCATTGTGTCGCTGTGCAACCCCAAAATAGCAACAGAAGTTCATGCCTTTAGAGGGAGGGTGTGAGGAAGGTGATACGATGTGATGGAAAAGCATGGAAATGGGTGCTTCCCACTTCACCCAGAGCTACACTCTACTCAACTTCAATTCATCAGAAATTAAAGAAAGCAGTGCTGCCAAAGTTTCCCGTCCTCCATTTTTGCCTTGTGAAAGAAAGTGATAGACAAGCTTGTGAAAATTAATCCAGAGGCAGTTACAAAGTAATGAACACACAGACATGCAAATGAGAAAGGGCACGATGCCAGAAATTTAATGTTTGTGTCTGTTTGGCACAATTTAAGAATAATTTGTGGTATTTAAGAACTAGCACACTGAGCGTACATATTATTCTGCTGCTAAGCACTTGACTGCTCTTCTCATGTGTCAAGTTTACTACTTTCTTCTCATGAGTGGGGGATGCAATATCGTCAGTCACTCATGGAGGGGAAGGTCCTTCTATAATAGAAATCTGTTCAAGCAGTGAATGGTGAATAAGTCAGTCACAAGCAGGTATTTCTCAGTGCATAAACACTAATTTGCTCCTGAAGTCGGGAGAACACACACCAGTCCTCACTGAGGGGTCAGTGGTGGAAAGGGTGATCAGCTTCAAATTCCTTGGCGTCAACATCTCAGAAGATCTATCCTGGATGCAACGCTTTAATGCAATCAGGAAGAAGGTGCGCCAGCGGCCCTACTTCATTTGGAGTTTGAGGAGATTTGGTATATCACCAAAGACTCTTGCAAATTTCTACAGATCTACAGTGGAGAGCATTCTGACTGGTCGCATCACCGCCTGGCTGCAGACACGGCCAGCTCCATCACAGGCACAACCCTCCCCACCATTGAGGACATCTTCAAGAGGCGGTGCCTCAAGAAGGCAGCATCCATCACTAAGGACCCTCACCATCCGGGACATGCCCTCTTCTTGTTACTACCATAGGGGAGGAGATACAGGAGACTGAAGACCCACACTCAACGTTTTAGGAACAGATTCTTCCCCTCCGCCATCAGATTTCTGAACTGTCCATGAACACTACCTCATTATTCCTCTTTCACACTACTTATTTATTTATTGGTAACTTATAGTAATTTTTATGTCTTGTACCGTACTGCTGCTGCAAAACAGCAAATTTCACGACATACGTCAGTGATAATAAACCTGATCCTGATTCCCTAACACAGATAATAGCGCTGAGGGAAAGGTACATTGCCCAGGATGATGGAATTGATGATGGTATTGAGGCCACATGCTGAGTGCATGTTAATGACTGCTTACAGACACAATTTGATAGATGCATTGCTCCCAGCAAGTTCACTTTGATAACAGGTATCACGTTTGTTGCACAACAATCTCAAAGTTAATTAATTTAAGGTACAGTTAATTATTCCATCAAAAAGGACATATCATTCTTTCTTAAACGATCATGACTGATGTTAAGGATATTAGCACTATAAATCACTCGAGAGACTGTCTCATCACAGCACCGACAAATGCTTTATAATAAACTCCCATCAGGGTTTAAAAGCTTAACTTTTTGAAGGATTAAGTTCCTAATCTGCTGTTTTATTTAATTTGAATGAGTTTGTGGTTTAAGGGAGTTGGGGCTAACAAATGAAAAAGCTTCCATTAAAACCCAGAATTACTGCATCTTTTCAACTATTCAAAATCCACTACCAAGGTTAGCAAAAAAAAAACAACAGATTCTCCCAAACTGTTTCTGCATTTACAGCAGTCGCCAACATAGTGGTCATAATATTTATAAAACCTCTCAACTCAGCCCCTGGGATTTAGCAAACATAACTGTTAAGTGCAAGAATAACACTGTTCACAAATGCCCAGCACGACCACAGGCCCGTGTGAAACTCTACTCTGCATTAGACCATGCTTTTAATAGAATCAAAAGGAAAATTTATTTTATTACTTCACATTTCTGGAGTTTAGCCAGAGTTGAGCACCTCTGATTTTTTAATGAAGGGGAAATGTTCATCTGTCACTTGTTCTCGAGTAAGACCATAAATAGATTTTAAACTCGCCTTTACACACAACTCACTCACCAATAAACATACCCTAATAAAATGTTATCAACTTAATTCACATATAAACCAATGGACACTCTTCTTACCTTATCTGCTCTTCGTATCCCAGACCCGCAGTATCGTGTTTGACTCTTAACCACCCTCTGAAATGGCCTAGCAAGTCTTTCAGTTTTATCAAAACCACTATTCCATAACACCATGAGATAAAACTGGTCAGAGACCTGGCACTGGACTCACATGAGGCAAAGTTGGTTCCAGCCCAGCCTACTTCGCGAAGTCCTCCTAGTGAACTTCAAGGGACTGGTGCTTACGTTGGGAGAGACAACCATACCTTTTAGTCATCATGCCAGAATTCCTCACAATAGCTTTCCTTAGTGGACTGCATGGTGGTTTACAGATGAAAAGCAGCAGCACATTTGGACTACTATGTACAGTTCTGGTCAACCTGCTATAGGATGTCATTAAACTGGAGAGGGTGCAATAAAGAGTTACGAGGACATTACCAAAATTGGAGGGCTTGGGATATAAGGAGAAGGCTGGGGCTTTTTTCCCCTGGAATGTAGGAGGCTGAGGGATGACCTTATAGAAGTTTATAAAATCATAAGGAACATAGATAAGGAAATTCTTTTCCCCAGGGTAGGGGAGTCCAAAACTGAAGGTTTAAATTGAGAGGGGAGAGATTTAAAAGGGACCTAAGGGGAAACTTCTTCACACAGCAACCCAATCTAACCCCACCTCGTGGGTATATGGAACAAGCTACCAGAGGAAGTGGTAGAGACAGGTACAATTATGACATTTAAAAGGCATTTGGACAGGTACATGGATAGGAAAGGTTTAGAGGGATATGGGCCTAATGCAGGCAAGTGGGACTAGCTCAGTTAGGTAACTTGGTCAGCACAGAGGAGTTGGGCCGAAAGGCCTGTTTCAGTGCTCTATATGATTCAGCAAAGTAAACAAAAGCAAACTGGGTTCAGGCCAGAGAAATAGCCAGGATTTCTGAACAGAATATGTCTGTGGCAGATCTTTTCAGAACCTTCCCTTCATTCAGGAACTATGGTGGCTAAGGAAGGGCAGTGTGGTCTGTGGTTTCTGGTTCCCAGGGGCCACCAGACACTTCACACCTGGAGCAGCTGAAGTCAATGGCTCCTTGCCACCACCCTGGAGACAATTAAGGATGTGTAATAAATGCTGATGGCATAATATCATGTCTATGAATAAAAAAGTGCTCTAAGTAGCATTGTCATCCACCTGACCCACACCACTGAGGTATTCTCCCTCAAACACCATAGCTACCAATCAGGTTGGCAACGGGAGTGATAACTACCATTAGATGGACAGCAATGGCTCACAATGACGGTAAACAGCAGCATGGACTTGCCTTCACTGTAAAAACTATATTAAAAATTAAACTCAACCAGCTCTGTAAACATATCCAACCAGGGATACCAAATGACAGTAAACCTGAAGAGAAATTAAATACTCGTTTCTATCTCTCAAATGTTTCCCTTCCCATCTTTCACTTCCACTGTTGCCCCTCTGCAAGGTTGTTTAAGCACATTTGCCACTGGATTCTAAGTTAACAATCTACATTCTAAATTAAATTAACAATTTTCAGGACGTTAATGTGCTCCTGATGTGAAGCCAGTGCTCGCTACTGTGCTTCTTTGTCCCTGCTCTTTACATTAAATTCCACCAGGTGGTGCAGCTTAGCTGTCAGTCATTTTCAAAGGGCATGATGATTGCAGCTCTGCTGGCAAATATTACTCCACTCCACACTTCCTCACTGAGAACTGTGGTTCCCCAGACATTTTGTCCAGTTAACCAAAGACTTTGTACAGGAAGTGCCAGAAAGTTCACACCACTGTCAAGTAGGGTGACCACACAATCACGATTTTTACAGGGCAGACCCATACTTAAGCCATAATGGCTTATATGGCAGCAAACTGTCCTGACTCCTAACATCCATTCCATTTCACAAAGTATATCTCAATTTTTCTGAATGACTATTCATAAAACGAAACTTGTGGTACACGTGGATAAGGAGATCTGCAATGCCACATTAAAAAAAGTCTTCTCATGCTCAAAATAACGGCCACCAGTTTCATGAGAGAGTGGTATGGGTACCACACTGAGTAATGTGACTAGAACACATTCAAGACTCAGCCACCCACCGTTATGCTTCCCACACCAAAGATAAGGTGGGGTGTAGGTCAGGTGGGAGGTCAGAGCAGGGCCAAGTATGTGGACAGAGCAGGACCTGGAAGAGTCAGAAGCGCAGACCCAGCGTGGCCAGGTGGAGTGCAATGGGAATGGAGCAACGTGTGCAGATGGTGCACGGCTGGGAGCAGTGCCAGTGTGTGGCTGGAAGCGCTGCCTTGATTCTGTGGAAACCAGCTTTTAAGCGCAGTGCACAGAATAGCCTGAGTGGGTGTTATTGAAGAACATGCCAGAGTGGAATGATGTACAAAGCAACCTTGCCAAACAAGACTGGCCAACTTCAGTCTAGTAGACGAGGACTGTCTTATTGATGAATGGGCAAATACGAAACCAATCTCCCAACTAATGCTTGATTGGAATGCACAGAAAGCAGCTCAGTGTTTTTCAGGAGATGAACAGAAATGCAGTGCAATACTCAGATCTGACAGCACAGCTCCCACTGAATGAGATTTTACAATAATGAACTCAATCTGGTCACCTGTAACGTCACGTTTCACTGCTTCAATAACAAAGGCTATTTTGTGTGGAAAAGTTTTGACTTTGATTGTGCAGCCTTCTGTGATAATATACTGAAAGACACAAGGACCTCACAAAAGACTGCTTCAAAAGGCAAGGACATCTCACAGAAAGCACTGCTTTACAGATAGCAAAATGACAAGATGGCAGGCCCTCTTAAAAAGCAAATTTAATTGCAATTATTGTTAATTTTATTTTAGATTGTTAATCATGTAATAATTAGCAGGGCTTTTTTTTCTTTTAGTGTTGTGATACTAGATGGAAGGTTTGTGTTTATCAACAACCTCACTAACTGCAGACAGGGAAGGGAGAGATGGGGGTTGGGGGTTTGGCTGGGGTACTCCTTCAAAAGTTACTGTCTGTATTACAATGGGAAAAATGGTAACCTTATCTAAAAGGTATCATCATTAATACCAACTTTACCTGCATCAGATACACCGCACAAGAACATCATATAGCAATGGCACTGGAAGTGATCAGGAGGACAAACACTGGGCAATGATTTCTGCCTAAGCAGGAGATGCTTCAATGCACACACATCGAACTTCAGGTCTCACCATGCCGTAACGTATAACTTGCATTTGATCCCAGTTTGACTCTCACTACTCTGCTCCACATCTCAAAGAACAGGTTCACAGCACTGAAAGCATCAAAATACCCTAATGCAGTGCTTAGTGACTTTACTAGGGGAACGTTCAGATTGGTTTTTTTTAAACCAGTACAAACTTTGTGCCAAAGCAGAGTCCATATTGTTATAAATTGACCCTTAGCACAGTTAATCAAAAATGTGTTACATTTAAACAGTGCCTTTCATAAACTCAGGACATCCCAGCCAATTAAGTACTTTGTAGTCACCGTTGCAATGGAAACAGTATGGCAGCCAATTTGTGTACAGCAGGAACCCACGAAGAGAAAGTTAGTTTAACCAAATATCCTTATCTTTAGTGATGTTGTTTGAGGTATAAATATTGGCCAGGGTATCAAGAATAATTTGTCTGCTTCTCTTTAATATGGTTTCATGACTTTCTACAAAAGGGCAGAAGGGGCCTCAGTTGTAATGGCATAAATGAAAGACAGTCTGCAGCACTTCCTCAGTACTTATCCTGAGAGACAGCTTAGATTTTTGGGCTCAGCTACCAAGAATGGAGCATGAATCCACAACCTTCCACCTCAAAAGTGAGACTACTCCTGGAGCTGACAAAAAGATAAGTTGAGAAGATCAAAGTGGCCCAGCTGCCTGTTCTGTCTTACACCTAAAGCCAATATTAATTTGATATGGATGACACAGCAGTTAGTGCTGCTGCCTCACAGCTCTAGGGACCCTAGTCTGATCCTGACCTCAGGTGCTATGTGTGTGGAGTTTGCACGTTCTCCCTTCCACCGTGTTGGTTTCCCCCCAGGTGTTGTGGCTTCCTCCCACATCCCAGGTAGATTAACTGGTCACTGCGAGTGTAGGCTGATGGCAAAAAAAAATCAAAAGTGTTGTTGGGCATGTGAGAGAGAACAAACTGCAGGAATACAGGGAAATGAGGAGAGGGGAAATGGGATTGCTGCCCTGGGAGCCGGCATTGACCTGATGACCTCCCTCCTGTGTCATTACAACATATTGCCAAATGTCTCAGATTTTATGAAGAAAGTATGAGGTACGGAGTCACATAGGGACTGACTAGGTAATGAAAACACGTTTCCTTCTTTAAACCAGATCAATGAACCAGGTGGATTCACTGCAACAATCTGGTAGCTTTGTGGTTACACTTCCTTTGCCATTCTTTCATAGAAGGGGTAAGAGTTTAGCAGTTTCCATCCTTGCTTGACAACCAGATACTTTTCAGCAAGGGTCACAGAAAATCAATCTGAAACTTGGCTGATTTTCAACCTTTAAATTTATGTAATTTATGTTGGTCATGTTTGTAATGTACTGTGCTGCTGCAAAGAGCTAATTTTCATGGCATTTATACCCAGGGTATGTATGCCCTTGACAATAAACTTGAACATTAATTGTAGGGTTTTTTTTATTTAATCATTTTTGCAGAGAATGAGCGTCACTAGCAAGGGCAGATTTATTGCCCATTTACATCTTCTCTTGAAATGGCAAGCCAAATTCTTGAAGTTCTGCAGTCTGGTGAAGATGTCTAACAACACTGCTAAAGTAGCAGTTCCAGGAGTTAGACCCAGCAACAAATGAAGGAATGGCAAAACATTTCCAGTTCAGGATGGTGCAGGATTGAAGGGGTGATGTTAAGTTTAGTTTCTGCTCCAGCAGAAGTCAATTAATATCACACCAAAGAACAAATCCAAGAAAATCACTTACTGACTTGGCTAATGAAACAGAACTCTCATTCCTATTATGCAACAACATTTTAAAACCAAACATTATGAACATTCTTTAAAATGGGTGGCTGCAGACTAAATAGGCAACTAAGATGATCAAGTTCCTGTTTATAATCACCCATTCCTTTCTTAACACTGCTTACCCATGAGATCAGCAAAACCACCAACTGGTAAGCGGCATGTCCCAGTGACAAACTGCAGTAGGCGCATTCTTTTTTCATTGTCCATTTCTTTCACAACCTAAGAAAACAGGGTTACTGAGTTGAGACAGATATTTACTTAAGCAGTACACACAGGCCTCTTTACCATATTTAAGGTCACTCAACCCTCCAGTTTGTATTTTGCTGCTGCCAAAATGCATTAGGCTTTTAAAATTTTACAAAACTTGCGTTGACCACAATTATGCACATATCAAAACCAAACTGCATGGCAGGAAATTTGTTAAAGGGAAATCATTACTACCCAACACATACTTAATGACCTAATATGAGAAGTTGATAAAGGCCAGGCAGTGGATGTTGTATGAAGAGTAATAGTGTTATACAGCACGGAAGCACTTTATGATGCTATCTGGAATTCCAAAAGGCATTTGATAAAGTTATAACTACAGACTTACTTGCGAAATAGAAGCACATCAGATCAAAAGATGTTAGTAACTTAGTTACATTAATGGCTAAGGACTGGAGGCAGAGATTAGTAATGGTCCGCATGGACCAGTTGGGCCGAAGGGTCTGTTCCGTGCTGTATGACTCTAATCTAAATGTTTTAATGAGTTATTTTAAAGAGTCTTTGAAATAACAAGGAACCAGCAGGAGATTGTTATGAGAACTCTTTATCTCAACGTGCAAAGAACGCAGAGTTCTTCCATACCTGCCAAAACCAGACTATTTGTTTGCTGTTTCTGGTGTAGTTCCGATAAATTGCATTTCTTTGCCAATCATTCAGGTCTATCTCTTGCATTCCACAAAGCAGCACCTGTAAAAATTTAAAGAGAATTAACAAAAATATCTAACCTCAAAGGAGAACTGTAGTAGAATACTAGCACCTACCTAATTAATCATTTTCGGAAAACTTTTTGGGAGGCAAATGCTTAGAATCTGGAATGTACTGCCGGAGGGAACAGTGGCAGCAGTTCAATTATGGTGTTCAAAGGGTAAGTAAATAAATATTGAAAAGGAATAAATTTGCAAGCTATAGAGAGTGGCTTTATCTGACTGCTCTTGCATGGAGCTATGACAGCCTTAGTGGGCTAAATTGTCTCCTTCCATGCTGTAACCTCAACCACCAGGTTCAAGAAGAGCTACTGCCCTTCAAAACCATTCGGTTCTTGAACTAATCGGCACAACCCTAATCACTAGAGTTTAGCAACACTATGACCACTTTGATCACTTTGCACTAACTTTGTTTTAATTGTGTTCTTTCTTGTAAAAATTGTGTATAATTTATATTTTTCTTGTGAATGCTGCTTATATGATGCTCTATGCCTGTGATGCTGCTGCAAGCAAGTTTTTCATTGCACCTGTGCATACATGTACTTGTGCATTTGCATTTGACAACAAGTTGAGTTATTGTCATATGCATAAGTACACGTATGCAGAGGTGCAATGAAAAACTTGCTTGCAGCAGCATCACAGGCACATGGCATTAGATAAGCAGGACTCAAAAGAAAAACATAAATTATACACAATTTTTACAAGAAAGAACACAATTAAACTCCACTTTAACTTTGTACCTTTGTGATTCTGGCAGCCACCGGCTTTGAAGCTGACAAACAGGAACTCAATAATCTGACATTGGTTTCCACATTGAGAAAATTTTTTAAAAGGGTATGGAGAAAGGGCAGTGAAATTAAACTATGTGAGTGGCTTTCTTTCCCCCCAGAGAACTGGCATAGTATCAATGGGTTAAACAGCTTTCTGATGTGCTTTAAGTTTCACTATCCGGCACATCACCTTGGATGTGTCAAAAGGGCGTCTCTTCTGAGCAATCTTTAGAGTTGCTTTCCCGAGGCAAGGGACAGCTTTACCAAGCATGCAAATATAAAACACCTCCACCCACTTCTCCAGGAAGCTCCTTAAAGCATTGACAGAAATGACTTGGAGGTGACTCTAAAAGACAAATTTCAACGTCAACATGAACTTTCCATCACTCCAAACAAAGCTGTGTCTAAACTGTCATCAGATTCAAAATCCAGAAACAAAGTCCAGATCTATCTGGATCAGAATCTTGTTTCAAACAAGAGGAATGAATTTCTGGATATAGATTTGACGTTAATTTTGCTTGAAGGAGAAGCTCAACATGTTAAATGCTGAAAAGCAACACTGGTGATTTGGCTTGCTTACAAAAAGTACTACATGTTCCAGGAGTAATTTACACATCCACTGGAGCGAAACTGGCAAAAGTAAAATAGTTAATCAAGAATGAATCCATGAAGGAAAATAACAGCATAGATTATAAATGGTGGATGCTCACTACATCACCAAATCACAGCCCAAAGACCTTCATTTATTTCCAGCTTTAACAAAGTGCTTCCCTAACCAAGAAGGGAACAGTTAAGAGGCAAAAATAAGGCGGTATACCAACATGCAATTGGTCGCCATCTTTCAAGTAGACATGCAAACAGAACTAAAAATACTCAACAAATTATAATACCTCCAATTCTTTGGCATCAAACGACTGAAGATAGTGTAAAGGAAGCACTTCATTAAAGCCCTCCAAGAACGCCTGTGTCTGCTCTTCAACGCCACGTGACAGTCTCCACTCAGCTACCAGCCTATGCAGTTGAAACAGCTTGCTTTAATGATTCTAGCAAATATACAATACAGTGAGCACAAGAAAAGACACTTAACCTATACAGCATTAATATCTTCCACGTTGCATAATCGTAACATGATAAAATTACTTTAAATACTAAATAGCTGGTACACAAAAAGATATTCTTTGCTGTCATCTTACCCAATGTATTCCTCTTTGTTTTCCTCAGTCACCAGGATATTATTGCCACCAGGTTTCAGTTCATGTGTTTGTATTTCACCCAAAATTTCTTTGTCAACTGAGAAATACATTTCCAGACCACATTCTTCTAGGTTGTTCTCCCTAGAAACAAAATATTATATTCTGTAAATACTTACAAAACCAAATGCAAGTCTGGTCCAATTTTAACATGAACTGCACAAAATGAACCAGTCAAAGTGAGCAAGTTAACTCAAGGATAACATTCCCAGCAGAGGAGGCCAACATTTGCAGTGGAAAATTTGTGATCTTGGTTTTGGGGGGGGGTGATATTTCCATTGGATGAAGAAAAGAAAATATCTGCATTAAAATTTTAGTTAAAATTAGATTTACAAAATAAACTTTCCATTGTCCTGCTGAGACAGTTCACTTCCACAACCATAAATGCAGGAAATGCTGGAGAGACTCAGCAGTCAGGCTCTATGGAGAGAGAAACAATTAAGGTTTCAGATTAATGACATTTCAGATCTTTGCTTCATTCTCCATAGTCACTAGGCTGATTTACTGAGTACCTCCAGCACTTTCTCTTCTCAAAAGCATCTGCAGTTTTTTATTTGCTTTTCAAAACATTTACACTGGTATTTGTCTGCAGCCAGGTTAGAGCTGAATCAATAGACAATAGGAGCAGAAGTAGACCATTCGGCCCTTCAAGTCTGCACCGCCATTTTGAGATCATGGCTGATCCTCAACAATCAATATCCTGTTCCTGCCTTGTCCCCATATCCTTGATTCCCCCTATCTATAAGAAACCTATCTAGCTCCTTCTTGAAAGTGCCCAGAGAATTGGCCTCCACTGCCCTCTGAGGCAGTGCATTCACAAATTCACAACCCTCCTGGGAGAAGAAGTTTTTCCTCACCTCTGTCCTAAATGGCCTAGCCCTTATTCTTAAATCATGCCCCCTGGTCCTCGACTTCCCCAACATCTGGAACATATTTCCTGTCTCTATCTTGTCCAATCCCTTAATAATCCTGTATGTTTCAATCAGATCCCCTCTCAATCTTCTCAATTCCAGCGTGTACAATCCCAGTCTCTCCAACCTCTCAGCATAAGACAGTCCCGACATCCCCAGAATTAACCTCGTAAACCTACGCTGCACGCCCTCTATAGCCAGGATATCCTTCCTTAACCCTGGAGACCAAAACTGTACACAATACTCAGGAGTGGTCTCACCAGGGCCCTGTACAAATGCAAAAGAATCTCTTTGCTTTTGTACTCAATTCCTCTTGTAATACAGGCCAACATTCCATTAGCCTTCATCACTGCCTGCTGCACTTGCTCATTCACTTTCAGTGACTGATAAACAAGGACTCCGAGATCCCTTTGTATTTCCCCCTTAGCTAACTCCACACCATTCAGATAATAATCCGCCTTCCTGTTCCTGCTCCCAAAGTGGATAACCTCACACTTATCCACATTAAACTTCATCTGCCAAGTAACTGGCCACTTACCCAACCTATCCAAATCACCTTGAATTCTCCTAACTTCCTCTTCACATGTCGCACTGCCACCCAACTTTGTATCATCAGCAAACTTGCTAATGTTATTCCCAATGCCTTCATCCAAATCATCAACATAGATCGTAAACAGCGGCGGTCCCAGCACCGAGCCCTGTGGCACCCCACTAGTCACGGCCTGCCATTCCGAGAAACATCCATTCACCCCTACCCTTTGTTTCCTATCCGCCAACCAGTTTTCTGTCCATGTTAATACCTGCCCCCCCAATTCCATGAGCCCTAATTTTACCCACCAATCTCCTGTGCGGCACTTTATCAAATGCTTTCTGAAAGTCGAGGTATACAACATCCACTGAATCTCCCTCGTCTATTTTCCTGGTTACACCCTCAAAAAACTCCAGTAGATTAGTCAAGCATGATTTGCCCTTAGTAAATCCATGTTGACTCGACCCAATCCTATCATTGCTGTCCAAATATGCCACTATTTCATCCTTAATAATGGACTCTAGCATCTTCCCCACCACAGATGTTAGGCTAACTGGACGATAGTACCCCGTTTTCTCCCTCCCTCCTTTCTTAAAAAGTGGGATAACATTAGCCATTCTCCAATCCTCAGGAACAGACCCCGAATCGAAGGAACATCGGAAAATGATCACCAACGCATCCACAATTTCTAGAGCCACCTCCTTTAGTACCCTGGGATGCAGACCATCTGGACCTGGGGATTTGTCAGTCTTCAGCCCCATTAGTCTACCCATCACCATTTCTTTCCTAATGTCAATCCACTTCAGTTCCTCTGTCACCCTCTGCCTTTTGTCCATCCTTATCTCTGGGAGATTTCTTACGTCTTCCCCGGTGAAGACAGATCCAAAGTACTTATTAAATTCGACTGCCATCTCCCTGTCTCCCGTAATAATTTCACCCGATTTGGTCTTCAAGGGCCCAACATTGTTCCTAACTAACTTCTTTCCCTTCACATACCTAAAAAAGCTTTTGCTATCCTCCTTAATATTCTTGGCTAGCTTGCCTTCGTACCTCATTTTTTCTTCCTGAATTACCTTTTTAGTTAAATTCTGCTGCACCTTAAAAATTTCCCAATCTTCTATCTTCCCACTCAGCTTGGCTCTGCCATACTTCTTCCTTTTTAACACAATGCTATCTCTGACTTCCTTTGTCAGCCACGGTGGCCCCTTTCCCCTTTTGAGCCTTTCCTTCTCTGGGGAATAAACTGATCCTGCACCTTGTACATTATTCCCAAGAATACCTGCCATTGCTGTTCCACTGACAATTCTGCTAGGATGCCCGCCCAGTCAACTTTAGCCAGCTCCTCCCTCATGGCTCCATAATCTTCTTTGTTCAACTGCAAAATTGACCCTTCTGATTTGCCCTTTTCCCTCTCCAACTGCAGATAAGAACTTAATAACTTAATTGAACTTAATTGCAGATAAGAAGATAAGAAGTCACTACCTCCCAATGGCTCCTTTACTTCGAGTTCTATCAAATCCTGCTCATTACACAGCACTAAATCCAGAATAGCCCTCTCCCTGGTCGGCTCTCGTACCAGCTGCTCCAAGAATGCATCCCGGAGGCACTCTATAAACTCCCTTTCCTGGGGTCCAGTACCAGCCTGATTTTCCCAGTCCACTTGCATATTGAAATCCCCCATAACTACTGTGACATTACCCTTGCCACATGCCAACATTAACTCACTATTCAGCTTGCACCCAATATCCATGCCACCGTTCAGAGGCCTGTAGATAACACCCATTAGGGTCTTTTTGCCCTTACAGTTCCTCAGTTCTATCCACACTGACTCTACTTCTCCTGATTCAATGTCCCCCCTTGCAAGGGACTGAATCTCATTCCTCACCAACAGGGCCACCCCACCCCCTCTGCCCACCTTCCTGTCCTTACGATAGCATGTGTACCCTTGAAAATTCATTTCCCAGGTCTGATCTCCCTGCAGCCATGTCTCCGTTATCCCAACAACATCATACTTACCCATTCGTATCTGAGCTTCAAGCTCGCCTACCTTATTCCTGACACTCCGTGCATTCAGCTATAGGATTTTTAACCCATTTCTCCTCTCTCCAATCGTATTAATGTTCCGAAATTGTGTAGTTCCTACCTGTCCTCTACCCTCCATCTCGCTATCCTCTCTCTCATTCTGGATCCCCTCCCCCTGCAAATTTAGTTTAAACCCCCCCTGAGCAGCATTAGCAAACCTTCCTGCAAGAATGTCAGTACCCCTCCAGTTCAGGTGTAAACCGTCCCGTTGGAACAGATCGCATCTTCCTTGGAACAAATCCCAATTATCCATAAACCTGAAGCCCTCCCTCTCGCACCATCCCCTCAGCCATGTATTAATCTGCCTAATCTTCCTATTCCTCTCCTCACTCGCATGTGGCACAGGTAGCAATCCTGAGATTGTTACCCTGGATGTCCTGCCCCTCAACTTAGCACCTAACTCCCTGAACTCCTTACGCAGGACCTCCTCTCTTTTCCTGCCCACGTCGTTAGTCCCTACATGGATCACAACATCTGGGTTCACGCCCTCCCTCCTGAGAATAACCTGAACCCGATCGGAGATATCCCGGACCCTGGCACCAGGGAGGCAACAGACCATCCGGAATTCCCGATCATCCCCACAGAATATCCCATCTATCCCCCTGACTATAGAATCCCCTATCACTACTGCTCTCTTCACTTCCTTCTTCCCCTTCTGAGGTGAAACAAGTAGCTGATATGAGAGCTAAAATACTGAAGATTCTGGCAATCAGAAACAGAAAAATGCTGTTAATACTCAGGTCAACAAGAATCTGCAGAGAAGGAAAAAAAATAGCATTTTAAGTCAGTGACAGTTCATCAGTTCTGATGCAAGATCATCTACCCAAATTATTAACTCCGACTTTTTCTTCATAGATACTGCCTCACACGCTGAGCATTTCCTGACTTTACCATTTTTTATTTTAAATGTTTCTACAGCAAGTGGATGGGAGATTGTGCAAACAACACTGGTGTGCTGATTCCTTTTCTTTACTATTACCAGAAGAATTCAACAACCACAAGCTTCAGAATAAGATTATTGTTTTATACACCAGAGTGCAATGAAATTCCTTGCTCGTGTGAAGCTCACAGAGCAAACAGTGGATAACAATAATCACAGCGATGAGCACAAAACAACAGAATAGTGCAAACATAATAGTGCAGTCTGAAGTAATGCAAATAGAAATGCTCAAGTCACAATAACGGAATAACTGAGAGAGGTAGAGTTAGTCTGAGGACGTGGGAAGGGGAAGTGAAAGGGGTGATTGGTTCAGAAGTCTGATTTATCTGTTGGTTGCAAACACTGCCCACCCATTGGCAGTTAAGCTCAAAAGACAAAAACAGAACTGCTGGAAGAACTCAGCCAGTCAAGCAGCATCTGTGGAAAGAAAAACCAGTCAATGTTTTAGATCAGCGACCCTTCCTCAGAACTGATTTTACATGATACACGCTATTGGGTATTCAACACATTGAGGGGTTTTAATTAATTTTTTAGACCAAGCTTCAAAGAGGATAAAAGGTGTTTCTATAAGCAGACATCATATTAATGTTCCTTTGTTTTCAGCCAACTACAACTAAAATCAACTCAAGGTCTGAATTATTTACTACGCATATTCATTTCTTCACTTATTGTAGAAAAAAATAATCACAAATATACTTAAGAAGATATCCAAATGTTGAAAACAACATTGATAGCACCAAGCTGGATAATACACTGATGAAATTTTGAATTTTACAATGACATCACATTACAGTGGTTTATCTGAAGCATTTCCTGCTTCTGTTACAAGATTTTTTTAAATGAAACTAAAAGGTGACATTTATATGAACAATCAAACCATCACTTATCTAAATTAACCAAATGATTATGCATTCTGTAGCTGACCCCACCCAATTCACAAAACTTCCACAACCCAATGGCCAAAGGCTTTGCCAATAACATTAGGTTTGCATTAAGAAAGTGGAACCCAAGTCCAGTTGGATTCACTCAGAATCAGGCCTGAGAAATGGTGTCCAGTATTATTGGTCCAACCCAAATAAAATGTTCACGGTTGACATATTGTGCATTACATGAAACAAATTAGCGGCAGTTGTACTTGGGATGATAACTTTTGGGTAGGTGCTTTAAGAAAAGAAAAAAAACAAGTTTCCACACATCTGAAAAGATTGACCTTTGCAAAATTTGTGGTGGCAGCTGACCAAATAGGGAAAGGGATATGTACTGTGCAGACCAATTCTGCCAATTGTCACGACCTCCTCTGGCTGAACAATGTACTATTCTATATTATTAAGGTATGCTCAGTTGGCTAGATAGCAATAACCAAAGCAGGCAATCAGCACCACTAAAATATAAAGTACAAACCTTATCCAAATGAGGGAGTTGTAAAATTCTGGATCGATAGATTCCAAGTCTTTGGTTACTATTGGTTTGCTCAGCATCCGTTTGTAAAATGGCAAAGAGAATCCAGTGTCAATGAATTTCCCATGAAACAATGCCTACCATTAAAAGGAAGTACAAGAAGAAAACTTAAAATCAATTCCTGGAAATAACCAGACATTATGCCAAAACAAAAACACACAAGTACATTAAGCAACACTGATAAGCCTTTGGGGGATTTACATTCTGTGTCGAGGCGCGTAAGCATTCAGCAAGATGATAATAAGACTAAGACACAAAGCAAGAACTCTTCATTCCAATCAGAACCAACAGCAGGCTGATCTTAACTGGCTCAGACCTACAGTGCATTTAGCACCAATATTACCAGGAAAAGTCGTGATGCTTAAGTGTCAGACTACAGCTGTGCCAAATTATTCAGTACTTTTCACAAAAATAAGAAAGCACTACGATATTGTACACATTTTAACTTTTGAAGGTTATTGTTACAGGCTCATGTAAATACTGTATAGGATAAAACTAATTTGACCACCAAAGACATTTGGGGAAAGTAGAAAAGATTTTGGAGGTTCAACTTAATGTTGTGCACCTAAAGTAAAATATATCACAGGTGTTATTACAATTCAAACAAGTCTACATCACTGGCAAAAGTTAATGTGCCAAAAGGAAATAAAGAGTAATTTACTTAGGAAACTGCATCTACATTATATTACACAGAATACACAAGACTAAACAAGTCACAGCATAAAAAAACCATGCCAATGTTTATCCTATGAAAGCCTCCTGTTAACATTTCTCATCTATCAATGAATCCCCCACATCTTCCCCTTCCTTGCACATTTCTCCAGACTCTACTTGGATCAACCAGCATTATCTCTCTCAGTTATTCCATGGCAACAAGCCCAACATTCTCATCAGTCTCTGAGTAGAGTTTTCTTTTGACTTCTCTATATTAATTCCATGATGTCCTTATCATCTCTGGTTCTGCCCTTCGTCATAAATAAAGACATTATCTCTATCAAAACTTTTCATAACTTTAAAAAACAATAAAGCTACTTCAGCCTTCCCTACGAGAAAAGACCTGCTTCACTACTTTGTTGTTTGTGTCTTTATGGTCTGACATCCCTTTGCTCCACTACTCCTTTTAGATTTCCAGTGATATAATGACCTTATTTTTCTTACCAAAATGTAACACCTCATGCTTGTGTTGATATTTATTTGCACATTCAGTAATATGCACATACTGAAACTTTTGTCTCCAAAGTCTACATCATAATACTAGATCTGAACAGTTACCAATTCCGAGTATCTTTACTTTGTCTTGAAGCAAGCTAGCTGTGCATTCTGCTACTAATTTTGCATGCTCTGGTCTTTTCATATTAAACTATGATTAAGGTCTTAAAGAAATTTCAAATGACATGAACTTCATTACTTTTGTCCATTCTTATTTCAAGTACTTCAGAGAAGTTGGTCATACAACAATTTCCAATTTAAAATCCATTCAGGCTATTCATTGTAACATTTATTTCTATCATGTTGTTCTATTTTTTTCCAAATTTAGTGGTAATTTCCCACCACCAAATTAGCTGTTGTCATTTGCTGGACATTTTCTATGTATATCCTTAAAGTATTATGTCAGCTACTAACTGTCTTTTGACATTAATCCTCTGTTACAAATTATTAAATGTGTAACAAGGCTTCCTCTATATGTTCCCTATCTCTTTTAAATGTGCAGACACAACCCAGCTGTTTCTAAAAGGCATTTATCCGAGTTTGATTTGTTCATCTTAAATGTGAGTTCTTCAATTCTAATCTCACCTTCTATTGTTACATACACCTGACCCATCTCTCTGGGAGAGTTCGAAGCAGGGTAATTACAGTGTGACTTCAATATAACGCAGATGTTGGGGGACAACTTTAATGCCCACGTCATAAATGGAAATAACATTTACCTAATTTTGGAACCCCCCTCCTTCTTCAAAGACCTCTGTTTCATTTCCATGACATGGATTGATACCCTCATGGAAAGTTACCTCAGTGTTCAAGTACTTATATCCACATATACACACAGACAGTTAACAGATTTCAACAACATCCACCTCCATTCTCTCTACTCAATCCCCATTGCTGTATCCCACAGCAACAATCTGTAGAACCCATCCACAGCACAGGATTGCCAATCCTTCAGAATCTATTGCTCCCTCCTCAGAATGGCTGTTCACAAAGTTTACATTCTGATGGCAATTTTACTGCCTCCCCATGACCCTGAAATAACAGGGGTGCAGCTCAGCACAGCTGAGAACATTGGAACCATAAAATCCCACATAACTATACATAACACACACTCTCACCCTCTCTCTCTCTCCTTGGGCAATGAGTCCTATGTACACTGACTCACCCTGAAGGGGCAGGGGGTGTTGGGGTCAGGACCATGCACACCAACTATCCCTGGAGAATGGGTCCTACACACAGACTCTCCCCGAGGAACAGTTCTACACTGAACTTTCACCAGTGTATGGGTCTAATTGACACCGACTTACTCTGGGATAAAGTTCCACAGACACTGACTCTCGCTGCTGTACAGTTCCACACACTAACTTTCACTGTGCAACAAGTCTACAGACTTTGACTCAACAGGTGCAGATCCCACAGACACTGTGACATCATAACTGCCTGTATTAAAATACATTTGCCACAACTCTGCCCAGTCAATTAATTCATTAATTTCTCTTTGTAAATCTGAATAAAGTTAATAAAGCTAGATAACTCAATAGTGTAGTATACCTTCACATAGTGCAAACTTTGTCTTCCACATTGCACTGAAATAGAATTGGTTGCTCCCCTTAGCAGAGGTGTTTAAAACTAGAGCCCATTGATTTAGGGTAAGAGGTTTAGAGGGGATCTGGGGAAATTATTTTCACACAGAGGGTGGTTGAGCGCGTGGAGGAAGCAGGCATTTTCACATCATTTAAGTATCTGGATGAACACTAGAATCACCAATGCATGGAGAATTATGGACCAAGTGCTGGTAGGTGGGATTGATATTGATGGGGACTTGATGGTCAGCATGGACATTGTGGGTGGAAGGGCTTGCTTCAGCTGTGTATGACTGACTTAAAACATCTGTCTTTTGGGGATATGGTAATACCTATAATACATCTGAAACTGCAAAATGAGGTGAATTGGACTTTAATATTCTATCATTTTTCCACAGCTTACAGTGCGACAAAGACATTTAACTCATACAATCAAAAAAAATTATGAGGGTAGGAGGAGACCATTCTGCCCTATTGAGTCAGTATCAGTTCTATGTACAGCAATCCACCCAGTTTCACTCCCTGCCCTCCCCCTTTGGCTAAGCAAATCCTTTCCTTCGAGATACCTATCTAGTTCCCTTTTGAACACTACAGTTAAACTGGCCTCCATTGCTAGTGCATTTCACACTCCAACCATTTGCTGTGTTAAAAAAAGTTTTCCCTCATGTTGATTTTGGTCTTTTGCCAATTCCCTTCATCCTATCTTACCTAGTTCTTGGCCTCTCTGCTGATGGGAACAGTTCCCTTCATCACTCCTGTGTATACTCTAAGATTTTAAACAGTTCCATCGGATCCCTTTGCACTCTCCACTGTTCCAAGGTGAATAACCACCTTATTCAGTGCATCCACACGAGTCCCTTGTCCCCAGAATCATCCCCAATATATTCCAGTGCCCTTAAGGCAAAACAGCCACATTATATTTTCATGTGTCACATTCTAACGCAAAAATAATAACCAAAAACAGTATCTAGCTAAACATATCGCTTAATTAACAACGGTTTTAGTCCTGTATACAATAGAATAAAAAAGTAGTAGCATTAAAGGTTTGAGTAACTCCTAAAACATACCATGGCTATGAAACGACCTATGAATCGGAAGTACTTCAGATGATCTGGGTTGATGTAAGATGCTGGGTTTATTTGCAAGCAATAACTTTCCTTTCCCAGCATACTCAAAGAGGCAATACATGGGGTTCAAAACTTCGTGGGAAAGTAGAAAGAACCATTCTCTATTTATAAAAAAAATGAGTATTAGATACACTGAAAGTAAGACATCAGTAATTCCCAACATACAATCTGACTTGTTTTTACAATCACTACACGCAATATGGTGGACCAGTTGAATCAGGGTTTGACCAGGTAGGTTGTCCTTGATGTTCACAAATTCATGGACAGCTACAGAATCGTAATACTCACCAATGTTCCCAAGCACATTGGAAATTACATATTTTCTTCTCTTAAGCTAACAGTGCAGCAGAATGCTTCATCTTGAATTGAGCTCAGGTATTACACAGACACAGCATTTGCTAAAACAATGTTTCCCATTTTTGGTACAAAGTTCTTTGCACGCCTCACTAATCTTCCTCCTTTCTTAAAGTTGTTGACTCCATTCTGAGATACAGCTCCAAATTACAATATCTTGCAACACTGCCCATTACACCTGTGTGAAAGTGGACAGTGAAGGCTGAGAGGACACTTGGCCACATCAATACCAGTGTCTGTCCGATGCAAGCATCCAACATGGCTTGCTGAGCAGCAAATGTGTGCGATCACTGGCCAGTTTTCACTTCCAAACTGAGGGAAGGAGCAGCTAACACAAAGTAGACTAGGGACTAAAACGGCAACCTTTCTGGTCCGTATAGTCCAGTTACGAATTACATAACATTAATGAACATGGAAATATTATATACTTTCATGCTTACTTTGCAGGGTTCTGGCTGGAGGTGTATTCGAATGGTGGAAAGAATAAGAGGCCTCAGTTCAGTATGGAAGCTAGAGAATTTAGGTTGTTCTCCTTGGCGGGAAGGAGTAAAGGAGATCTGATAGAGGTATTCAAAATTATGAATGCATTTGAGTAAGGAGAAACAGTTACTTGGTGAACTGATTTGACTTGTGGGGAAGAAGAGTGGACAACCAAAGGACACAGGTTTTTAGTTAAGGAAAAAATGTGTGCTCAGTAATATATAATGATCTGGAATGTTTTGGATGGAAGGGTGGCGAAAGATGACTCAAGAGTAACTGTCTAGAGCAAACTAGATAAATAGTTGAAGGAGAATTATCTGCAGATATGCATGGAATAATAAGGCGTGCAGGTATAATTGTTCTATCAAAGAACCAAAGGTGAAACAGACTGATTGACGACTTCTTACTCTACACAATTCACCAATTTTACAGCTGGCAAATAGCACCATGATGGTCACCTTGATCCCACATTGAAGATACTTACCTTGCCACGCCTCCATAATCTAAGCCTTCCTCGCCTGGGAAAATGATCCATAATCTCCGTCGCAAATCTTGAGGATTAAAGCTCATAATCTGAAACAAGGCAGAGATTAATTTAAGAATAAATAGTTTGCATAGGAATCATGTTCTAAAAAGAGAGTTTAACAGTATTATCTACAAAGCCATCAACTTTTAAAGAAAATATTCACTTCAGAATCTAGGCTTTTAGTTCCACATCCCTAATTACCCTCAAGAAGGTGGTGGCGAGCTGCTTGCTTGAACCACTGCAGTCCTTCTGCTGTTGGTACTCCACAGTGCTGTCAGGCAGGGTTCCAGGATTTTGACCTCAGCAAGAACTAGGACAGAATCCTTGTATCCAACAATATTCACAGAACAAGAAATCAGAATAATGACGTTTAAAGACCTTTGGCAATGTTGCGTAGGTAGTGCTGCTGCTGCTCGTATCCCATCTCGGATGCTGTTTAAGTATAGTATGCACATTTTCCCTGTTACAATGTGGGTTTCTTCTGGGTACTCTGGTTTCCTCCCACATCCCAGCTGGTAAGTTTATTGGCCACTGTAAATTGCCCCTAGTGTTAATGGGTGGCAGGAAAAACTGGTGGGTGGGGGGGGGGGGATGTTGATGGAGAATAAAAGTGAGAATAAGTAATGGGACTGATGGGGATGCTCCAGGATCCTGCATAGATTCAATGGGCTGAATGACACCCTTCTACATCATGGGAAAGTACAGGAAAGTAAAGACTTTTTGGAACTAAATCCAAATTCTGAATAGTGCAGATAGTGGAAATTTGAAATAAAACTCAAAAAGCTGGAAATACTTGGCAGGTCACCCGCATGTGATGAGAGGTCAACAACCCAATACATTAGCCCATCTCTCTCTCGGTGTGGGAGAGAGATGTCCCGGTGAGGCAGAGAAGGAATGGCAGGGTGAAGGAACCGTGGGTGACGAGAGAGGTGGAACGACTTGTTAGGGAGAAGAAGGTAACATACGTGAGGTTTAAGCAGCAAGGTTCAGACAGGGCCCGTGAGGAATATAGGGTAGCGAGGAAGGAACTTAAGAAAGGGCTGAGGAGAGCTAGAAGGGGACACGAAAAGGCTTTGGCTAGTAGGGTTAAGGAAAATCCCAAGGCCTTTTTCAAGTACGTGAAGGGTAGGAGGATGGCTAGGGTGAAGGTAGGTCCGATTAAGGACAAAGGTGGGAGAATTTGCCTGGAGGCGGCGGAAGTGGGAGAAGTTTTCAGTGAGTACTTCTCTTCGGTATTCACCAGGGAGAGGGGTCTTGATGATGCGGAAGGGAGTGCTGGTAGGGGTAATGTTTTTGAGGTTGTTGATATCAAGAGAGAGGATGTGTTGAAGTTGTTAAATAATATTAAGACAGATAAATCTCCGGGGCCTGACGGGATTTTCCCCAGGCTGCTTCGAGAGGCTAGGGAAGAGATTGCTGAACAGCTGGTAAGGATCTTTGAGTCCTCGTTGTCTACGGGGGTGGTGCTGGAGGATTGCGAATGTGGTCCCCTTGTTCAAAAAAGGTAATAGGGATAGGCCAGGGAATTATAGACCGGTGAGTCTCACGTCTGTGGTGAGTAAGCTGTTAGAAACGATTCTAAGGGATAGGATTTATGAACACCTAGAGAATCATGGACTGTTTAGGGACAGCCAGCATGGCTTTGTGAAGGGAAGATCTTGCCTCACAAGCCTGGTAGAGTTCTTTGAGGAGGTGACGAGGAAGATTGATGAGGGCAGTGTGGTGGATGTGGTTTACATGGATTTTAGTAAGGCATTTGATAAGGTTCCTCATGGTAGGCTTCTTCAGAAGGTCAGAGGCCGAGGGATCCAAGGAAGCTTGGCTTTGTGGATTAGGAATTGGCTTGCATGTAGAAAGCAGAGGGTTGTGGTGGAAGGAGTGCCCTCGGATTGGAAGGCAGTGACTAGTGGTGTCCCGCAGGGATTGGTTCTGGGACCTCTACTTTTTGTGATATTTATAGATGACTTAGATGAGGGGGTGGAGGGCTGGGTTAGTAAGTTTGCGGACGACACTAAGATAGGCGGTGTTGTGGTTAGTGTGGAGGGCTGTCGGAGCTTACAGAGGGATATTGATAGGATGCAGAGCTGGGCTGACAAGTGGCAGATGGAGTTCAATCCGGAGAAGTGTGAGGTGGTACACTTTGGAAGGACAAACTCCAGGGCAGAATACTGGGTAAACGGCAAGGTACTTGGCAGTGTGGAGGAGCAGAGGGATCTGGGGGTTCATATTCACAGTTCGTTGAAAGTTGCCTCACAGGTGGAAAGAGCAGTTAAGAAGGCCAATGGGATGTTGGCTTTCATAAGTCGTGGGATTGAGTTTAAGAGCCGCGAGGTTATGATGCAGCTTTACAAAACTCTAGTCAGGCCACATTTAGAGTACTGTGTTCAGTTCTGGTTGCCTCATTATAGGAAGGATGTGGAGGCATTGGAGAGGGTGCAGAGGAGATTTACCAGGATGCTGCCTGGATTGGAGGGTATTGAATATGAGGAGAGGCTTAAGGTGCTAGGGCTTTATTCACTGGAAAGGAGGAGGATGAGAGGAGACATGACAGAGGTATATAAAATATTGAGAGGAATAGATAGAGTAGACAGTCAGCGCCTCCTTCCCAGGGCACCAATGCTCAAGACGAGAGGTCATGGCTTTAAGGTTATGGGTGGGAGGTTCAGGGGAGATGTCAGAGGGAGGTTTTTCACGTTGGTGCATGGAATGCACTGCCTGGGGTGGTGGTGGAGGCAGATACATTGAACAGGTTCAAGAGCTTGTTGGATAGGCATATGGAGGAACGTGAGATAGAGGGATATGCGGGAGGAAGAGGTTAGGTAGTGTGAGGGTGGTCTGATGGACGGCACGACACGGTGGGCCGAAGGGCCTGTTTTGTGCTGTATGGTTCTATGGTTCTAGATGCTGCCTGACTTGCTGAGCATTTCCAGCAGTTTGCATTTTTATTCCTGAACTTAAATTTTACAAAAACATTTGAAAATCTTAATGTGTTTTGATCTCCACTGTCATCGCTTCATTTACCACCTACTTCCATAAAAAGTTTTCATATTTACGTGGTTCTTGAACCAACTGGCAACACCTTAATCACCACAGTTTAGCAACACTATAACAACTTTGCACTAAAATGGACTTTGTTTTGTTGTGTTCTAATTGTGTTCTTTCTTGTAAGAATTGTTGTTATGTATATGTATAATTTATGTTTTTCTTGTGAATGCTGCTTATCTGACGCTATGTGCCTGTGATGCTGCTGCAAGTAAGTTTTCATTGCACTTGTGCATACACGTACGTGCATACGACAATAGACTCGACTTTGACCATTCACCTGCTGAAAAAAGTGATTCATAAGAATCTGTGTCAATGGTTTAAAACTCCCAGCTATTCTGGAAAGGTAGAGAAGTAAATGTGGCATCCTCACATACCAGAGCTAGCCTTTGTAATGGGGTGCTGACGGAGGCCTCAGATCAGATACACTCACTGAGATCAAGTTTGTTCCCCCACACCCCACTCTTCCCCCAAACTTAACTCCGAGAATTACCTGCTGAAATGAGTCCTCAAATAACGTTTTCCTGGTCACAGTTATTTTGATGTGCTGAGGCGCAGCCAGTTGCTGGAACACAGAACAATTTTATTTTACAAATCAGCCACAACATTCATTCCTCTTAAAATACTCTCCCAGAACTTCCAAAGATCTACAGATCAGCAGAACCAAAGAGCTAGTTGAACTGTTCTTCCTAATTTTCCACTGGCCTTATGCAGTATACGCTGCTGAACATTGGAACTGTTTCTTGGAAACTCTTCTGCCACTGTGTTGAATTGAATGAAAAGCTGCTTTTACCTGACACCAAAACCTGAAATAGGAGACTTTGGATCTGAAATCACGGACGTAAGCGATGTTTGGACCATTTGATCTGAAAAACAAAGAAAGAAGCACTTTGAAAATTATGTTTAACCTCCATCTGCCAGTCCCTTCTAGCTATCTTACAACAGATGAACAAGCCGTTGAACACAGAACAGCACTGCCACTTGCAGAAGTAGCTGTACAATCCAGTCTATAAGGCAACACCAATGCAAAAATATTTTAGTACAGCTCATCTTTCTCAATGTAAAGTGATGCATTTGTCTGCGAAGTTTATACTTGTGCAATACAGTTAAGACTAGTAAAAAGAGAGCTACTAAATACAACTACTTAACAAAGCACACCAGTTTTGCTCTACAGAAGAAAACTCAATCAATCATCGACTGTAATCAATACAAGGACTTCAACTTAGAATTTACAGGCTAGGTCCTGAAAAGGATACACCTTTAAACGTAATTTAGTGTAAATTAGCTATGAAAACGTTTTTTTTCAAATTTGTACCACCCCAATGCACCAACACATCTAATGTAATACAGAAATGCCTACAACTTCAAACCCTAGTTATAAGAACAAAACGTGTAAGCATAGCACCCGAGAAAGACAAAGATGGCATTCACTACATTCAACGATCATCATCAGCTGACAAGGAACAAGAAAGGATTAGAAAATATTTTGGGAAAGGCAGGTATGAAGGAAGCGATGATGCTGAAAAGTAACCAAAATTGAATCCCTACCACTATTTCCCAAATCATGAGCAGTACATGCCTGCCAATGACAGCCACGGCAGGAACTCAGACTGAAGTCTTACAACCTGCTGACCACAACTGCAGGGAAAGTAAAGGATTCATTACCAAGGAAGCAACTAAATTAGAAAACTTTATACTTAGTTCAGTTTAGAAAGGGCAAAAATGATTATCTCTTGGTACGGTCTACTCTCCAGAAAATTCTAGAATGGGCTTGAGGTGGGCTAAACCTCTTTGTACACGCTGCATCTAGTTACTTATAAAGCCGAAATACTGCAGAGCAGGAAAAAATGAAATAAAACAAAATGCAGGAAATACTCATCATGCCAGTCAACATCTGTGGAGAGATTAACTATATTAATGCTTTAGGGCAATCTTGTCTTTCTATTTCCTTTCAGTTACAAAGAGCCTTTTTGGAGAACATTTGTTCTGTGGGGTTCCGCATACAGTAAAAGCATGGTTATCAGGAACTTCACTAGGCTGTACAAGCCAGTATCCGATATTTCAGTGCCAGCATCAGGGAGCACTGAGGGAGCCACCGAGCTGATTTTGGGTTAACTGGTATCACTGATTATCTGACATGTGCTGGGTAACAGAGCTTTTACTGTACTGCAGAAAAAAATGTTTTGTTTACACATTTATCATATTGAATAAAATAATTCCTTTGGAGTGCAATAGATGATAGGCCTGCTTCTACACATTGGTAATATCTCACGAAATTAAAGACTATATTTTCTTTGCAATGAATGCCACATAACCATGCTTTTACTGTATGCAGAACCCCACAGAACAAGCGTTCGCCAAAAAGGCTCATCAGACGTTAGCCAGAGCATTAGAATTTGTGATACTGGTTTTCAAATACTGGTATGGAGCATTTAAGCATCCAGTTGAATGGCCAGGCAAAACTATGGCTTAAGATCACATCTGGAGCAGATGTTCATCCAGTACCCACTTGCACTGGATTTGATCCTGTTGTCCTATCTGTTTCTCATCATTCAGCGCCGTCTGTGAGGGTTGAACAGTTTTTTTCTGCATGAGTATTCGATTCACAACTTACAGTGCCGACTTCCCAGTGCGCGGATCAATATATGTTGTTGTTCTTCTATTATGATCCACAAAATATGGAACACCATCAACTGTAAAGCGCATCTCCCATCCATCTGGCAGGGGCTTCTCATTGAGAATGCTGCAGGAATAAGCAACAGACATGAACTGTATATGTCTGCACTGTGAACAGCATCAGAAGGCAATACAGACTGGTGCGACATGGCCTTTTCCTCTTCTGTGATACTGCATCAATGTTTGCTTTTTACAGTCCATAGCACTTCCCCCCACTCCAACAAGTCACATAACCACAGTTGATACCTCAGTAGATGAAAACATATCAAAATCTTTTCATTTGCAATCACTAATATCTGCTTTAGTCTTATTGATGGCAACTGCATATAAATGACTCAAATGCCAAACTTTTAATCCTTGTGTCTTTGGTTACTAGGAGAACTATTTAGATAAATAGTTTGAAAATAAAAAACAGGAGTATATTTACATATACTGGTTTTAGTGGATTGCATATACACTAATTCCACTTCCCCAGCTCAAGTTACTGCATTATGTTTGTGATACCTCAATAGTTTCAGTCTACAAAAATGATCAAAATTATTTCTTCTTCATATACCAGTAGTTTACCACAAGGGTTCTTTCAAAACTTTGCTCCCACGTGTGAATGCAGTAAGATCAAATATTCAAACACAGATCTGCCACTGAAAATGTTAAATTGTTGAAACTGCTGCAATTATAAACTGCGTATACTATATGGACAGTAGATTAGCAGGACATTTCCAGCAAAGAAACACCTAACTATTGAGCTCAGTAATGAGACCATTTCATTTATGGCATTCCTCAAACAGTACAAAGATGTAAAATAGTAGTCTACTGTGGGAAGAGATTATAATGCAAGTTAAATGTCAAGACTATAATCACTGGTTTCAGCTCATTTCTTTCCAACATTCCCATTTCTCTTCCATTGCCTTACTTCCTAAATGTATCAACCTCTTGCTTGAATGTATCTGGTGGGTGGGCAATTTCAACAACATTTAATATGATGGGCTGGGTTGTGTGAGCTCGACCTGATGCCTAGAATCACCCCACTTAACTGAACATAACTGGGCCAATTATGGAGGGTGTACAGAGTCCACCGGTGTGGTCCAAACAACAACTGGGCCATGAATGAAATGGTATAGAGGACCTGCCCCCAAAACATCCCCAAGAGCTTCTGCAGCTGGCAAAGTGTGGTAGGAGCTTTGCCAGCTGTAACCAATTCACAAACACTTAAAAACCATGTTTAGTCTTTATCATCCACGACATGGGAGCAGGGACTTGCCACAGAAAACAAAAAATGCAGATATCATGAAGGTCCTCCCCTCTGAACCTAATACATTCCCCAAAAACAAACAGAAATATGCCCTATAATGCTCTAAATAATTAACACCTTAATAAACATATTAAACCATTTAAGTACCCAAAAGGAAATGATATTATCTAAGAAACTGCTTCCACTGAACGCACAACAGAAAGCCACTGACACAAATGATCTGGAAACTGATGACAAGTTGGCATAGACTGTAATTGGTTCCTCAGTGTGCACATGTACATGGATATATATGTTTAAAAATATTTGAGATGGAGCAAAGGACTGACCCTGCATGTGCATGGATTATAGCAATTGGGTGGATAACCAGGACAGAGCTTTAAAACAGAAGGCAGGGAGAACTTGCCTTCCCTTTTCTGCAGGCTTAGAACCCCCACTGGAATCAATGGAATCTTAGATCCTCTGTAGGATCTGAGGAGCAAATCCCAAGCATAACACTGGGGAATCCCAGCAAGACTTGTCCCCATAGCTGGACTCAAGCAATAACAGATGCAGCACCATTTGTCATTAAATCATTTTTAAACTTCTGTGCTAGAAAAGTGTGTGGAAGTATGGGACTTACAGTTTTTCATGCTCAGTAAGATCTGACCTTGCATGTTTCCTATTTCTTTTCATTGGTTTTACAATCTACTGAACAAGTAACATGCAAAAAACCCTCTAAAATAATATGCCACATATTAAGTACACCACAGATGATAACTTCACTATCTTTCCCACATTGAGGCTCTATAATAGTTAACATCCCAGGTGCAGCCACCGTCAACCCATAAACACAATGTGTGAGTGGGAACTAACCATTTAGAGGCAAAGGTACATCATCAGTCACCAAACCAATTGCTAACCTGACTCATGCCATCAGCACGATGTCTAATTAGGAAAAAGTAGGAAAGTCCAGAGCCTTGGACTGGTAATCTGGAGAAATTGAAAAACCCCTTCATGACTGCCAGGGAATTTAAATTCAGTTAATTAATTAAAATGTTAGAATTAAATACTAGTATCAGTAATACAGAACTGCCATAAAACCTTTTTTTATTGTTTCAAATTAAGGAAGCAAATTTGCCAGTGCTGCCTATTTATGACACCAGACACACACACACCAACTGAATTTTGAACTGCCCTCCTGTTTTGCAAATTGCACTGAAATTCCACATCAAGAATAAATTTAAAAAATAATTTCAATGGAACCAAATTTCATTTGCAATGTACTGCAACTGTTTATGCCCAAGCAACAAGGGCAAACTTCCACTGTTCATCTGAAGTTTTAAGCCAAAAGATTTTAACTAACTTCAGAAAACAGATGACTGAAAATCAACAGCAATCCACCCATGCAAATGGTGAACCCTATGATTAGATGAGCTTCATCTAAAACTTTAGTCTCCATTATCCTATACTTACTTCATTACACAGTAACACTGGCATTTATCTTAGTATCATTCAAACATGTTACTCACCCCTCTGTTCTTGGATCCTCCCACTGAGTGGTACGTGTTATGTGGTTTACAAAGTACATTCTGCCATTGCTGTCTGTTCTCTTTTCTACATGAATGACATGGAGTTTAATCAGTAACTGGTGAAACGTTTCATAAGAACAGAAATAATCTGCAGCAAGATTTAAATATAACTGAGTCACATGCAGTCTCAAATGATTTTTTTTGGAAGTGCATATTGTTCCCCTACGTTTAGGTCCTACTTACCCCATCCAGTTGGCAATGGGCCAAGAGGGTCAAATTCAGCAGGCACCACTGGCTCAGGATACTGAAAACATATAAGAAATTGTATTTCTTTTTTTTTTAAATATATATGTAGGCCAATAAGTTAGTCAAGTACATTGAGTAGCAATGAATAATGAAAGTTCCTCCAACCATGTCTGAACCCATGCTTTAAGAGACCAATGTGGGAGGACTGAAGAGAGACAAGCCACACAAGATGACTTACGACACCGTTTTTTCATTTCAATTGGGTGAACCACTCAGTTACTAATTTAAGTCACACAGACTTGAGAAAAAACAGACTAAACTTGGAGTGGAATAGTGAACGTCAAGCAGTCACTTTCGTATCAACAGATTATGGGAACAGACCAACAATTCAGTCTGATAGAGACACAAGAGACTGCAGCTGCTGGAATCTTGAGCAAAAAGCAAGCTGCTGGAGGAACACAGTGGGTTAGCTAGCATCTGCGCAAATGAAGGGTCTCGAATGGAGTCGTCGACTGTCCACTTCCCTCCACAGATGCTGCCTGACCAATTCAGTCTGATATACTGGCTTTTCAGCATCTGACTAAATAATCATCGTAGACCAATCAAAATCTAAGTGAATACAGATCAAGACCTCTATTTTTCCATTGAGTAAAGTTCACTGGGAGCTCTGTTGCTAATGACCCTGCACAAAGCTAAATGTCAGCTATTCGTATAACCAATTCTGCAGGGCATTGGACACTCAGAAAACAATACTTATCCATGAGGCTCCAGAACCTCTGGGAAAAATAATTGCTGGAGGTATCTTACACAAAATGAAGTATTTTAAATACATAAACCTATTTAAGTTTTTATGATATGTCACACTATTTTAATGTTGGTGGAAGGAAAAAGTGTTGTATTTGCTTTAACAATTTTATCTCTTAATTCTGTATTAACAAGGCTCAAAGTCAAGCAAAATACATTTTCTTTTTTACTCAATGAACCAAAATTAACAATAAAATTGTGCTATGTTATGTTTTAAACTTGCAACTAAGGTGAAGGCACAAATTTAAACTGTGGTGCTAAGTTTGAAGAAGACAGATGACCAGGGACAGAAGAAGTACATTAAATCTACCAAAAAGATGATAATGGACTATAGCACAGGTTGTCCCCAGGTTACTGCAGGGTTCTGTTCCAGTGAAGTGTTCATAACCCAAACAGTTTGCAAGTCCGAAGTGCAGCAGCAAACTGAATTCCCACATGGCAGAAACTGCCTGTAGCTCTGCAGTAGTTGGCAAACCACATCACCAGTCTTATGTACAGGCTGCACCTAAGTCAGGTGTTCATAAGCTAGGGAGGACCTGTACTTGAAGCAAGGAAATTAGGGGGCAGAGACAGCAACTGAGCGGAAAAACTGGGGGGCGGAGGGGAGGGAAGGGTTGCAATATTCCATATACTATGTCAAAAAAATCTGCAATAAGGCACAAGATAATCAACGTAGGGGTTCCTGATCAGGCTCACCCCTGCAAGTGCAAACAAGATAAGCAATAGCTCAACCTGTAAAAGAAAAAGGCTAATAATGAATAAAAATTAAATGTATTCTTGAATTGACAAGAGGTAAGACAGCTCAGGAAAGTGCAACTCATCATAAAGATCAAATAAAGATCAAAGAGAAAGAGAATAAGAGAGAGAGAGATCAAGCACAAGGAGGAAGAGATCCTGCAGTCAATAGGACATAGCAGAAGAAGAGATTGCACAATAGTCACTCCGAGGGTGAGCTTCCAAGGTCAAGGAAGAGACCGTGACTACTGTCATTAAGTAAAACTTCTTTGTTGTCTAATTACTTAATATATCTGTTGTACTTATAATCAATTCATCTCCAGTCACAAACAAGTCCTTTAAATTAGATTATATAAAGAATTTTAAAACATAATAAGTTGGCAAAAACAGCAAATCTTAACAGAATTAACACTTATTTGTAGTTAACATAGAAAACATAGGATGGCTGAGGTTCAACAGATAAATCTAACACTGGATCGTGCCAGATTTGGCCTGCACCTCATGGTCACCTCCGCCCAAGGACGGCAGCCATAGTAACATTTTGCAGTTACGTACACAGGAAGCTGTTCCGTAAGGCAGAACAGGTCACGAATGGCGACTTGGCAAACAGTCAGTGCAAATCACTCGTGGACTGCTCTGATGCTGTTCTGACAACATTGGCTGTCAGAAGGGCTTTTCACCATTTACAAGTGTCTGATCAGCAACACTTAGGAAGAGTTGAAAAAAAAATCAAACAATAAGAATTAAGGAAATAATGCATCCATATAAACACAATTAACTGATGTAAATTAATTAAAACATTAAGATTAGTTAACCAAGTACAAATACTGGTTTCATGAAGGTAGACTGATGTATTGAAATGAAGGGGCTAAATGTGTCAGTTATTGTTGTCATAAAACCCAATCCAGCCCCCTTAGCTCAAGTAATTACTGGAGCTCCTGGACTGAATGGTGAGTCCAGGGACAGAGCAAAAGGCCAGATGTACTTGAGTGCACAGATGTGTAAGTCTGGAACATACTGACATACAGACTGCAGCTTGACAGCACACTTCCATGAACACAATGTTGAACTGTCAGAGCAATCCAGCCCCATACTTCTGGTACACACTTGTACACCCAAAGTAAATGAAGATGAAAAATAGTCAAATTGGTCGGGGAGGACATTGGACCAAGGTGAACATAATTTTTCAGTAGATGCCAAAATCATAGTGTTGATTTTCTACAGATCAAGCAATCATTTGGCTCTTTTAAAAGTCACAGAAAAGTAGCTAATTACCGAATAAATAAATCTCTGGTTGAACTGCTGCATGGCTCCCTGAAGCTGATTTCTCTGTGACTGCCATTGCTCAAAGTTCCTGACAGACTCCACTGTGGGCCGCTGCCACGTGGTGGTCCTAGTAATGTGGTCAACGTAGTAAATCCTGTGCCTCTCGTCAACCCTTCGCTCCCAGCTATCGGGCAAGAATTGGGGAAGATACAGTTAATGACATTAATGCATTCCAGCTGCAGAGTTAAGTGTTGATTAGTAAATTCCATAATTCCAATTTCAAAGTTTCTTATGGCAATAATTTATTATAATTGTTAACAATGGTATTGTAAGGAGAAACACAGACCCTATGGGCAAGTAAAATTAGCTTAAGCTGGCATATCCTGTCAGTATTCATCATAGGAAATAGTTGCTAGCCTAGCAGTGATATGACTCCTGTTTTCGAACAACTAGCTGAGAAGAAACGAGCTGAACTGCAGTTAATTATAAATTGTCAGAGTTTCCTAGTTCAGGGTTGCGATCACCCAACCGAAGTGTAGGTATGGAAAGATGGGTTTCTCCTGACGTTTGATGGAAAGGTAATAAGCAGAGAAACCTCAAAGCAATAAAGGAATAATACTTAATATGTCTGTACTCCTTTTGTGTTGAGTTTAAGCAGAGTGATCTTGAAAGTTTGGACTTTTAACTTGAGAACTGAAGGGAATGTTGTCATAGCTACATCAATTTCTCCAGCAGTATCACCTTAAAACACATGCTATACATGTCATAGGAAATTATTGTATGGTTCAGGGACGTGCTAGCGCACAGGCCCCATGGGCATGAAACCAATTATTTTGAACCTTTATCTTGTGATTTGATAGAAGTTATCAAATTGTATAATGATACAACTCAGAAGAAGGGATTTAGCATCATCATACATATGCCGTAGTACCTACTTTTGGGCAGCAAATACGAAAAACCTTGTTGCTTTTGTTAGTGAGCATGTGTAAGTATGACCAAGACCAGTTACAAAGCAAATGTAATCCATTCATTCAGAATTAAACATCACCAACAAAAATGATAAATTCAGCTAGTCTAATACCTCAGAAGTCTTCGTTTCTAAACATAGCTCAGAGATCAATACATTTTAAGATATTAAGGGAATCAGGCAATATGGGGATTAGTGTAGGAAAGTAGTAACATTTAAGCCATGATTTATTGAATAGTAGAGTAACTTAAGGGGCTAAATGGTTTACTCCTGCTTGTATTTCTTATGTCCCAGGTTAAAATTCCTGAATTATGTTGAAACACCCATCAGCTGGGGTCACACCAAGGACACAGATTTTAACAACAGTGCCTGTGGGGGTCAAGTAGAACCTGCCAGGGTACACACTCCTGATCACTATAACCAATCTCCTTTGCAGAATAGATGGTCAGTGATTCATCTCACCATCAGAGAGCTTGTACTTGTTCTCACAACCAATTAAACATGGGTACAGCTGCAACCATATGTTTTACAGCCGAGGGCCAGAAGTGTGAAAGATAAATTTATCTTCTTTAACTTTAAAAGGGCTTTTTGTGGAAGGTTCTGCTAAGAAAGCACTACCCAGAAGTCTCAAAGAAACTGCCTTTGAAACATCAATATTGCAGAAGTCCTGAGTAAATAATGATTTTAATTATTGCCACCATATTTTGTTTCATTAGCAGTTGAAGAAGATAAACAGATCTAAGAATGGGTTATGCCAGAACATCCATTCACTAATGAGCATGCCACTTACCCTGGAGGTAATGCTTGTGGTCGTTCCCACGTTGTTCGCTTCTCAATGTGATCTACAAAATACAATCTACCATGTTGATCCACCCTCTGCTCCCAGCTACAGAAAGAAAATAAAATCTTCTGTTATACTAACAGACCAAACCTACATATAAATAAAAGTTTCTTTCTCTTCACACCCCTCCTCCAGTTATCAACATGTAATAATTCTGAAGTATGTAGTGTAGCGGTTAGCGTAACGCTATTACAGCACCAGAGACCCGGGGTCAATTCTGGCCGCTGTCCATAAGGAGTTTATACATTTTCCCCGTGTCTGTGTGGGTTTCCTCCGGGTGCTCTGGTTTCCTCCCACATTCCAAAGACGTATGGGTTAGGAAGTTGTGGGCATGCTATATTGTCGCCGGAAGTGTGGTGACACTTGCGGGCTGCCCCCAGAACACTCTACGCAAAAGATGCATTTCACTGTGTGTTTCGGTGTACATGTGACTAATAAAGATATCTTATCTTAATAGCAATACAGCAAATAACTAGCTAGCCCTGGCCATATTTATAGTTGCAAGCTTTTTCAGAAGACAGATTTCACCTTCAATAAAAGAACATATTTTAGATTGTATAACTGCCAAACTACTCAGTTTTATTTCACATTCATTACTGACCAGCAGCAAAACCACTGCAGAAAGAGGAGCTATTTAAGTTCTCCTGTTCCTAAATGAACTAATCATCACATCAGTTGCTGAACTTCACGTGACCCAAATTGTCTGACCTTGCTTTGTTTACTAAGCTTTTATGTAGGTATTCAGACAGGTGCCAAGTGATCCAATTTGGTAGAATGGATGAAGGAAGACAACATGAATGAAATGACACAAGTTTAAATAAAGTGCAGGGACAGATATACTTGAGGACGCACATTTGCGAAGTGTTCAATAATTTTGATGCAGTAAATGAAGAGAGAAGGTTTCCATCCACAAAAAAGAAATGGGGGACATAGATTTAAGGTGGTCAGCAAACAAACTATAGGTGGAATGAAAACACTTAAGAACAGGCAATTTAGTTTCCTGGGAGGCATTGCCTTAAAAAAATGATGGAAGTGGAAGCATCTTACTCATTCCCAATTCTGATGAAGGATTCCAGACCTAAAATGGTAATTCTGTTTCTCTTTCCACAGATGCTGTACGATCTGCTGATCGTTTCCAGCACTTTTTGTAGTTATTTCAATAATAACTCAAAGGAGAGCTGGATTGCTACTTGATATGGGGGAAAGCTCTATGCTGAAATATTCCACAATCCCATCCACAACAGTCAGTGTATTTAAAAAACTGAAATGAAAATTTAAGACATATTATTTGATAATATGATGAAGTCTTTCCTCTGAAAAGTCCTATTTGAAAACTGCTGATCGTGGACATAAGCCAAAGGCAAGGAGTGGGATGCTGGAAGTTTAGAGAGCTTAACTCAATAACAAAAATATCAAAAGAAAAGAATCCACAGACCTGACAGACAAATGGTCACATTCTATAATTCCACCATAAGCTGGCATTTAATAACTCATCGACAAATACACAAGGATAAAATCAAAGCAGTCCCAGTGTTCCCAAATGCGTTCAGTAAATACTTCTAGCCAGACCATCCATGTTATTATATTCTGTTGCTTATATATTGTATATGTTGCTTTCCAACCATCAGAACCACAACATCTAAAGATAGACCAGCCTTTCTCATGAGATTTGTATCTAATCAAATTACAAGGACCTCTTCCTTCACAGAGCATGCAACTTTAAAGTCAACATTATGCATGCAGCTTTGTGACATATGAATGACTTCTCAGCCAGCAATATTTCCATTCAAGCTGTACATTATTAACTGAAATGAAATTTCAGATTCAAAATGGTTTGCAAATAAAATTTCTGTATGCCATGATCAAAAGGAGACCCACACTACCTTGTGCAGGTGGCAAAACAGAGAGCAGAGGGTTAGGTTTCTTAAGGAGCAAATTAAGGTCAACTGCTCAGAGTTGATCTGTGTGTGCCTGGAAATATGGATGCAGCCCAATTAAATATGTATAAAAACAGGCAGGACTTTTGACTTATTAAATTTAATATGTAGCCTCTGAAGGATGATATTTTGTTTTTGTCCATCTGTATTTGTTGAATGTGCCTAAGATGAAGAGTCGATTGTCAGTCTATATAAGGCAAAATGACAGAAGTGCACAGCACAGGCTATTTGGCCCATCATATTTGCGTATTGACTTTTTTTTAAATAAAATTTTTATCGGCCCATCAAATCATCTGTTAAATTCAGCAAGCCAATCAACTTGGTCAGGAGGATTAAGGAGAATCCCAAGGCATTTTATACACGTATTAGGAGCATGAGTGTAGCCAGGGAAAGGGTAGGTCCACTCAAGGGCAAAGGAGGGAATACATGCAAGGAGCCAGAGGAAATGGGCAGGGTCCTTAATGACTACTCACTGATATTCACCTAGTAGAAGGACATGGATGATGGTGAGATTAGGGATGGGTATGTTGATATTCCAGGGCATATCAATACCAAAGAGGTGATGTTTGGGTTTCTTGAAAAACATTAAGGTGGATAAGTCCCCAGTACCCGAAGGAATCTACCCCAGGATACTGAAAGAGGTAAAGGAGAAGATTGCTGGGGCCTTGACAGAGATCCTCTTCAGCCACAGGTGAGGTCCCGGAAGACTGGAAAGTAGCCAACGTTGTTCCTTTTAGAAGGGCATAGGGATAACCCAGAAAATCATAGGCCAGTGACCCTTACATAGGTAGGGAAATTACTGGAGAAGATCTTTAGGGACAGGATTTACTTGCATTTACAAAAGCATGGACTTACTAGGGATTGTCAGGGAGGTCCTATCTCACAAATTTTTGAGGAGGTGACAAAGGTGATTGATGAGGGTGGGGCAATGGATGCTGTCTCCATGGACTTTAGTAAAGCATTTGACAAGTTCCTCATGTAAACTGGTCCAGATGATTAGGTTGCATGGAATCCATGGTAAATTGGATACAAAATTGGCTCGGTTATAAAAAAATGGGTAGTGGTGGAGGAGTGTTTTTCTAACTGGAGGTCTGTGACCAGTGGTTTTCTGCAAGGATCAGTGCTGGGACCTCTGTAAAGTAGGTGGTTTGATTGTTAAGTTTGCAAGTGACACAAGAATTGGAGGACTTGCGGATAGTGAGGAAGATTGTCAAAGGATATAGTAGGATATAGATCAGTTGGAAATTTGGGCAGAGAAATGGCAGATGGAGTTTAATCCAGAGAAGTGTGAGGTGATGCATTTTGGGAGGTCAAATGCATGAGGAAAGTATAATGTAAATGGTAGGACCCTTAGGAGCATTGATATACAGAGGGATCTAGGGGGTGCAAGTCCATAGCTCTCCGAAAGTGGCAACACAAGTGGATAGGGTGCTTGCCCTCAGGGCATTGAGTATAAAAGTTGGCAAGTCATGTTGCAGCTGTAAAAAACTTTGGTTAGGCTATATTTGGAGTATTGTGTACAGTTCTGGTCACCACAGTATAAGGAGGATGTGGAGGCTTTGGAGAGGGTGCAAAAGAGTTTCACCAGGATGTTGCCTGGATTGGAGTGTATTAGCCAGAAGGGGAGCTTGGACAAACTTGGGCTGTTTTCTCCAGAGCATCAGAGGCTGAGGGACAATCTGAAAGAAGTTTGTAAAATTATGAGGCATAGATAGGGTAGGCAGTCAGAGCCTTTTTCCCAGGATGGAAATATCAGAAACTAGAGGGCATAGGTTTAAGGTGAGAGGGGGAAATTTAAAGGCAAGTTTTTTTTTAAACAGAGTGGTAGGTACCTGGAATGCACAGCCAGGGGAAGTGCTTGAAGCAGATGTGCTAACAATGTTTAAGAGGCATTTAGACAAACACATGAACAGGCAGGAACAGAGGCATGCAGACCATGTGCAGGCAGATGCCATCAGTTAGACCGGCATCATGGTCAGCATTGGCAATGATAGGCTGAAGGGTCTGTTCCTGGGCTGTACTGTTCTATGTCAACTTCCATTGAAGCTAATTCTGCCAGCTTTTTCTGAATATTTAATAGCGATGTGTGAGGAACAGACTTCATTCATAATATATTGTGTCACTTTTCTCAACTTAAATGACTTGTGGAGCAAAGTATTTTTCGTGCAGCAAATGTTATACGTGCCACAGCACGCAAGGAAGCCATTCAGATAATTGTGCCTGCATTGGCTCCTTAGCAAAGGTATTTAAAAATCCCACTCCCATGCTCTTCTTCCTTAGTCCTGGAATTCCATCCAACCAACCACCAACCAACCCCCCTCACCCCCCACAGCTTCATCTAATTCTGTTGTAGTGCATTCCAGGTCACAATTCACTGTAAGTTGTTTCCTTTTGACACGTGATTAGACCATAAGACATAGGAGCAGAATCAGGCCATTCAGCCCATCGAATCTGCTCCGCCATTTGATCATGGTTGACTTATTATTTCCTCAACCCCATTCTCCTGCCTTTTTCCCATAACCTTTGACACCCTTACTAATCAAGAACCTATCAACCTTCACTTAAATATTATTTTATAATCTCCATAAAAATACAGATCAAAAGATTAAGAACCTGTTCAAAGTCATCTTGGTTTGTCACATTTCCAGTGTGCATTGGAATCTTAAACATTATTCACTATCCTTAATTTTCTTGGGAGCTCCAATGTTCGAAGTGTACTAATGAGGTCACTATAAACCTAACTTGTCCCAATCAAAAGGGAAAATATTTCAAACTACAATATTCTTCTATATTTAAAATAAGGAAAGTACTCTTAAAATTTAACAATAAGTATACCTTACAAAAATGTAACAGTACATCTTACAAAAGGAATCTCACCCAGGTGGAAGTGGACCCTTGTTCACTGTATTTAGTGTGCGGTCACCAGGAGAAACGGATGCAGCTGACGGTGCCATGCTGGCAGATGGTTCTGGTAAATTTGTTGCTACAGCTGAAGGCATGGTGTTCGTTGCAGTTGGGATGATAGCAGAAGAAGGCCCATTCTCTACAGGAACAGAATACCCATTTTCACAGACTGTTGGAGAACAGAGAATTAGAAAGATTTGTACAAGTACAATACATTGCTCAATATTAATACTTTATTTCATAGATAAATCCTTTTATTCTGAACAGTTCCATCACAAGTACAGCTCTCCCCAGCATTGAGAACATCTGCAAAAGGCGATGTCTCAGGAAAGCAGCGTCCATCATTGAGGACCCCCACCATCCAGGCCATGCCGTCTTCTCATTGCTGCCATCAGGGAGGAGGTACAGGAGCCTGAAGACCCACACCTCAAGGTTCAACAACAGCCTCCTCCCCACTGCCATCAGTTTCTTGAACCAATCCGAAAAACCCCATTTCTACCTCTGACTATATTTTCCTCAACTTGCACTAATGTAGTTAAGCTGATTTTTATTTTGCTGTGCATGTTATATGTTAATTTAAGCCTATGTAATTTATGTTTGTAATGTACTGTCCTGCTGCAAAACACTAATTTTCATGGCATTTCTACCCTGGGTATGTATGCCTATGACCATAAACTTGAACAACTTTTCATGGGCATCATTCTAAACAGTGCATATACTTCTGCAACCTCCTACAATCCCACATCCCAGACGTGCCTTTGGGCCTCTTCTGAACCCTTCCTGCTGTTCCAAAGCCAGTGTAGCTTTCATTTGTGTTTAACCCATTATAGCAATCTTCCTGAGAGTCTCCTCAAAATCTATTTTACATCTAACTCCTCCAGGCAGCCTCTCTGTAATGCAAGCTGTTCAAATTTCATAAAATACAAGGCCAAAACATCTGAAAATTGGATTGAATTCTAATCTAAAAAGAGCAAAGAAAAAAAAACTACAAATGCTGGAATTCAGAGCTAAGAATAGATGTGGCAAGTTAACAGAGTTATGAAGTGACTGTTCTGACACACAAATCATTGTGCATCATTTGGCTGAGCATAGTTCAAACAAGGCAAGTCCTTTACTTGTGGCTTTGGATACTGCAAGAGCTGTGGATTTTGATCATGTTGAAGAATTAAAAGCAACTGGAACAGAGGAAAGCAAGCTACTGGCAGCCATAATTTGGCACTGAAAAACAGGAGTTGCTGGCAATAAAGCCACATTTGGGAATTCTGATAAATTGCCTTTTAAAAGGATGATTTTTACATATCAATAATCCTCAGCAATATAAAAAGCACAAATTGGAAAATTAATTTTATAGAAATGCAACTTTTGCAACCTTCCCGCTCATAGGACCCTCCTCAAACCAGCAACCCTTTTGGACATGGCTAATATTTACACCCTCCAGGAAAATGCCTTGGGACAGGTTCTTAATGAAAAGCACTGTCTGTACAAGCACACATTTTCTAAGCAGCATTATGGTAAATAACGACCAGTACACGATGGAGTAAATTGCTTTAAGTATGTTAGTGTTAGAACTAGGAAAATGTTAAGCTTGAACTTTGCAATAATGCGTTACCTCTGCTAACCATTAAAAAGTAGAGTACTTAATTAAAATTCTGATTTTTAAAAACATTAATTGCAATAAAAATGAACAAGTAATTAGCGGATTATATAATGATCATTTAAGAAGTGTTAATTAGAGAAACTAAGGCAACTTATTTCACAAGGAAAAAGTAGTCAACAATGAGCTTTCCCTTTAAATGACAGGGAAATGGATCAGCTGAAATGTCCCAAGTTACATTGTTCTCTTATGCAGGCTGACATAATGTAAGTAGTTCACCCTGGCACAACCACAAAATTACATGCTAATACGCAACAATGACAGGAACTTAAATTGGGAAGACTGATTGTCAGAAACTTAACTATAATGCTTGTCCAAAACAAGAAAACAAATTAAAATTACATTGGGTTTACAAGTAGTATTAATTTAATCGCTAAAAATGAAGTTTTTTTTTGCATTTCCAATGCAATTCACAGAATCATTGCTTAGAATCTTAAGGTAGACAAAGTAATTTTCAGTTATATTTTCCATACTGAAACTCCTCCTTGCTTGCCAAAGCAACATTAGAACAGTAATTCTTGAGTTTACTCCCAGTAACAGTTACTTACACTCCAATCTTTTCATGAGCAGAATCTACAGTAAAGAATGTAGCATCAAAAAGTTGAAGCTTAGAATGCTTTCTAAATCCTCCTCCACTTCACACAGTGGCAGGAGGAAGGTCAAATGGCCAAAGTTTAAAAATAAATATGTGAAAGTTGTCACTCAGAATGTCAAAAAAAATGACATTTTATATTAAATATTGCAACTCCAGCAGCTTTTGCCCAAGAATATGGTTCTGTCCCAGAGGAAGATCTGTGAGCAAATCAGAATCCGATTGTCAATCAAGAATATGTTGTAAATGAAAATGCGCTTCAATGTACATCTGAGGACACAGACAGTAAAGATACAATACCGTAAAACAACTTCAATGCAGTAACAAAATTTCCAAAACTCTTCGCACGAACAACTGGCAATCAAATAAAAAAAAAGAACAAATGGCTTAAAGCTTGTTCCAAGAGGCCAGTTTCAAGCAAGAGGAGAGAACAGCAGAAAGGAAAGAAATGAGTGATTTCAACTTAAATGTACTTTTATTTAGGGACTTCTCATCATGACAGGCACTAAATAAATGCAAATAGGTATTTATTACAGAATGGAAAAACTTTAAAAACATGTTTCATGACAGGAATGACAAAGTAGATTGTTCCATTCTGTGAATAACCCTCCATCCAAAAGCAGTTAAGACACTTCTGTAATTTTACCTGCTATGCTGACAGGTCTGGATGGGACTGGAGGTGGAGGTCTCACGGGTCTCGGAGGCCTTATCGGCTTTGATTTTGGAGACGGTGATGGAGTATTTCTGCCATTCATATTGTGTTCATCAGCAGGCCCAGTGTCCACTGAGCCTTCTTGTGACATTGCATCACCATTTGCACTGGAAGAGATCATATATACTTGATCAAAATTCCTGGCACGTGGAAAGAAATGGAACCCAGTTGATATTCCCAATGCCAAACTATCAATAACAGATTTTAAATAATCTGCATTATGAGATATAATATGAGAGATCCTCACACCAAAAAAAAGCAGAGAATGAGAATGCATGTATGTTATATTGGCTGCTGTAGCATTAGATTAAAATAGAACAATGACATTCAAAGACAATCGCAAACAACATACAAAATGCTGGAGGAACTCAGCAGGTCAGGCAGCATCTATGAAGGGAAATGGACAGTTGACATTTCGGGTCAAGACCCTTCGCCTGGACTTTATCACATCTTCTTTTGCTCTCCAACACCTTGAAAGCAACCTTTGATTCTAAGCCTTCTCTACATTGTTGCGGCTGCACTAATTTATCTTTCACAACAGCTGAGAACAATGTATTTGTAGTTTATCTATCTAATGAGGGATGATTTTTATGAATTAAGAGAAACATTTGGATAAATTCGGAGGAAGATGGAGGAATATGGGCATTCTGTAGGTAGGAGGGATTAGCTATGTCAGCACAACATTTTGGACTGAAGGGCCTGTTCTGTGCTGTTCTATGTTCTAAATTGTATTGGCTTTGAAGCCCAATTTTATGACCAATCCTAATGAGCATTAGTTCCCATTTACTTATTAATATGCAACTCATATTTTAGTCAAGCAAAAGGGGAAATACAGCTGGTGCTGCACAGTGCTGTGATGTCTGACAGGAAGCAGCAACAAGTTGAAATTATATTGCATCTTAATTATAGCAGAAGACCAAAGGTACTTCTTACGAGCATGGTCAAATAAGACTTGACACCAAGCTACACAAGGAGATGCTAGGAACATTAAGCTGTCATAGAAGGCAAAGGAAAGGTTAAATGACAGGATTTCCAGAGCTTAGGGTTTAGGCAAAGAAGTCAAAGATGCTAATGGTGAACAGCATAATTGCTGGGATGATTCAGGATGATTGGAAGAGCACAGACATTTGAAAGTTTATGACATGGGCAGAAGAATTTGGGATGAATTCAACTTTAGAGAGTAGAATGAGAGGGGCACCCAAGAGGTGCACCAGAATAGGAGAGCCCAGGGATAAAACTTTGGCAAGGGTTTCAGCAGAAAACCCAAGGTAAGGGCAAAGTCAAGACAATATTATGACAGTGGAATGAGGTGACATTAGTCGTGGTACGAATGTGGTATTATGCTAATCCCAAGGGAAAATGTAGCACCACAAATACAAACATTCTGGTTCAATTTCAGGCAGCTGCCAGGGTGGTTAGAGAATAGATTGAAGGAAGCAAATTCAAAGTTTTACCAATGGTTGGTTGGAAATTTACAATAAAGCAGAAATTTAACAGCAATGCAATGTGGCAACTTGAACAGCAAGGGAAGACTTTACAGCTTGTCTCCCAAGTGTAATCAATCCCATTTACACCTTTGGATCAGTTCACCAATAACGTCCATGGTGACAAAAATAATGGTTCAAACTCATGGTATCATGCAATATCATAAACCATCATCATCCTTCAATACCTCAAAGCGTTTTGTCAACCTTGCATATTTTTTTTTGCTATAGTCCTATTTTGTATCAAAATACAGAACACCTCTGGTAAACACTTCATTAAACTTCAAATTGCCAAGGTGAGTGAATGAGATTTTTTTTTCTTCTGAGTGTGAATTTGGATGAGGAATGAAGTTCCATTGTCCGGGACAAGATTGGAAGAGTATTGAAAAAATGGATTAATCATTTGGTGACAGAGCTTGGGTCTCAACAGTCTGCAGTTTCACACAATCAGAGTGGGGCAAGAGAGTCAAGTATAAGGTATGGTGATCATCTGAATTTGCTTTCAGTCCTACTTTTCAAGTTTTGGATAATGCAAAGCTAACTTTTGGAAACACATCAAAGAGTAATTTAAAGAAGGCTTGGGAAAAAGTACTATTTACACTTAACCAATGGAGCCAAATCTACCTTGGATGTACACAATAAAACAGCAATAAAACTGGGCACAATGAAACAAGGAGAAATAATACTGCTTTTGTTGGCATAGGTATCAAACCTACAGCTATAATGAGGTTCTCTGTTAAGAAATATTTTCTGCAATTTTGCTTTACTGCTCTACTGTGGATGTACATCATGATCTGTAAAACTGGAAGCAATCTTGTAGGATCTCGACCAGAAACGTCAACCATCCCTCTACCTCCACAGATGCTGCCTGACCTGCTGAGTTCCTCCAGTAGTTTGTTTCTTGGTCCAGATTACAGCATGTGCAGTCTTTTGTGTCTCCAGGGATATTTTCTGTTTGTTTTTGGAGTAGTTGTATTATTTTGAAGAGGATATATAGAAGACCTCTACTGCAGCTAGATCTTACCTCGAGGGATTTAGTATATATGCCTCACTACCACACCGGAAACCTTCACTTGTTGAGTTGCCTGAAAGAAATCGGACAATCCATTGCAGAAATTGGAGTTAGTTTGTTGGTGATGTAATAAAGGGATGGATATAGGTTTATTCCCACTACCCACGCCAGCCATTCAAAGCCATTTGAATCCACCAATATAAAGTATTATATCTAGTATGAAGTAATATTCTAAGACATATAAAGCCAAAAGCACTTGTATGTAAAGATATTCTAAATTATACTTATATGAATACCAGGTCAATGGTGCATTTGCTTCCCAAACAAAAGAAACCTTTCCCCTGAGCACATGTGCAAATCATGCTTCAGCTAACGGCAGTGAATTCAAATTATTTTCGTCAAATTCAGGATCCATCATTGTTCCATCTGTGTGCCACATAATTACTGACAATCTTCATAGAAATTAATGAAAGCAATAATCTGACCAATGTACAGTAGTAATTTATAGCTAGATTTTTCATATAGGCTACTTGAAAAATGTCTTCTGCCATAGAACTACAGCAAACAGACCAAATGCAAGCATTTACATAGCAACTTATCAAAGATGTTAAATGTCTCGCAAGATATAGACAAAATAGTTTGAATGATTCACCCTTCGATTAAGAATTATTTCAATGGACGTATCTACAGCACATTATGCCGGTGAAATGGGGTTGAATTTTCTCACTCACTTGCTGCACCTGTCAAATCTCCATTGGTCAAAACTTCTGGATCGACAGTTAACCCATCCAGAGATACAATAAGCTCACCCCCATCCATGATATCACGGTCATTGCTGAGTGGTAACTTTATAACCACATTATCAACTGGGGGAAAAATTAGAAACGAATATCAAGAGAATAGTACTGCACTGAAGGATTTATTATTTATTACCTACATAAAGGCTGGTTGAACATCAAAACATGCCATACAGGTCCATTATACTAGGAAAATAAGTTATCAAAATAATTCACACAATTACATTTTTCAGCCATAATGCTACTGTGAGCAATCATTGATTAGCTTTATTCATCACATCCAGTGCAAATTAAATTAAAAAATCCCCACACAAAATAATATATCTATATGTTGTTATAATTTACAATTTAAATAATTTATCATTATTACATATAAATTAACTATATACAAATACAAAATTTGGATAGTATTATTAAATAATATATATAATTTTGGGCAAGCTGTTTTCAGTGCGACAGATTTCAGTACCAAAAGGATAATTTATATATATAATTAATAATATAGATATATTTATATTTTAAAGTTATATAAAAATATTCATATATTACAGCAAACTCAAGTTTCAGTACAGCTTGTACATTTACTGAGACAGGTCACATGGGTGGAATTTTTAAACGAGCAAAGCTAGAATGTTTCTGGCCCCACACCGTGCAGCTTCACAGTGCAGCTTGTCATGAGGTTACCCACTAGGAAGAAAGCCTTGGCTTGCTGTCAAATGGACAGAATCTGAAGCATATCATTGGGCCAAGCATGTGCCATCAGACAAAGGGGAGCGACCACGAGGGTTTGGGATGCCAAGACAGCTGGAGAAAGCACTTCCTCCTACTTCTCCATAACACCTTCATCTTGCTTCAACTAAAAGATTTCCTCAAGGCCTCGTACTTAATAGCAAATCATCCCTCGGATCTTTGTACTACCTTAGTAAAACCCTGCAAATGGGAAAGTCCAAATGCACTGTGACTTTTCTCTGTACCTGAATCCAATCAAAAGTTCACACCAATTTAAGGATACTCTCCCTGTATTTCACTGGCTTCTACAAGAATGCATGAGCTTCAATTAGAAATATGGCCTCTTTGTAAGGCAGTCATCACAATGCAATTGTTGAAAAGGAAGGAAAGGCAATTAGAAATCCTTTGCCTGCCCAGCACCACTTCTGTGGGAGAATTTTAATGGGTAAAACCCTACATAACAGATGCATGGCCAGGAATAAATATTCCCAACCTAACAGCGTGGTCTGGACGTCAATCAAGGTGATCCATATTTTAAGACTGTTAATATGGAACCATGAAGAAAAACAGGAAGAATCCCAATCACCAATACCAAAGTGTGGCTGTGTGGGTCAAATCTGACATATGACTTTTAAACTGAATCATTAATTCTTTGAAAGTCAATTTCTCCTCTAAAATTTGAGTACTTTGAACAAAATGTGCTTCTTTAATATGATCCATTAATATTAATTCACAGTTACTTCTCATCGTAAACATCCTGCAATGCACTCAGTAAATCTGCACTGACAGTCACTGTCAAAATAAAACAAGCAAAAATGAGTAAATGTACAATGAAGTTACGGAGAAATACAAAAAGATTTCAAAGCAATAAACATTTCTAGTCTCAGGGTTCAGAGGATAGTGGTAAAGAACCAATAAGTCAAAAAATAAACAGTGTGGTTTGGCTCTGAGCCAGTCTCAGAGGAAGACTAAAGTTCACTCACAGGGTAGTGGCAAGATCAATAATGAGCCAAATTGATAAAATAATGTGAATTTATATAGCATCTTTAATACAGTAAAAAACTGTATTAAAGGGTTATCCCAGGTGGACTGGCAAACATTTACTCCTCAACTACCATTACAAAAACAGATTTGGACATGACTACACTGCTTTTTGAGGAAGTTTGCTGTGATGGCTGTCATGTTCCCCTCAATACAACTTAAAACTATTTCACAGGCTGAAAAGTGCTTTGGGATACCCTGAAAGGGATGTGAAAGGCACTATAAAAATGCAAGTTTTTTTCTAGTACAACTCTGAAGGCACTTTATAGGAGAATTATAACACAAATTTTAACCATGCTATAAGAGGTGAAAATAGGTCATGTGACTAAAAGCTTGCTCAAAAAGAGAGATTTTTTAAGGAATATCTTAAGGAGAGAAGCAGTGATTTAGGGAGGGAATTCCAAAGCTTGTGCCCAGGCTGTTGAAGACAATTGCTAGTGGTGGTTGGAGATGCTAAAACAGGCCTCAGAGTACCCGGGTGGGGTAAAACAACTGATAATCTTAACACAAATCCTGTTCTGCAGCTTTTGCGTCTGTATGGGACTGGCTTGGCTGCAGTTTGCCCTACACAGTTAAATAACCTGCAGACATGATAAGCAGGGTGGTTACTTCAGAAAGTTACAAGATGCCCGTCAGGAACTGGAAATATCAGTTTCATATTACCTCCAGGAAGCAAGCAAAAAAGAAAATCAAGTTCCAGCATCTAAAGTCATGAGTAGATTATGGCCATGCAAGAAGTCCGCCACATGTTCAAAATTTAAACCTACTTTAGAATTTGAGTTGGTTTATTTCCAAGTATATCCAATTACCCAGCAACTGCTGGACAAAAGTGAGCTATGTGACAGCAAGCATTAAATTTGCTAAAAGTGGGGCAACAAGAAATTGTGTATTAAAATCAATTAAGTTTCACAACAAACAAGAAAAGCTTTTAAAGTGAAGAAACACTACTTGCATGAAATGTGTCCAGTTCCAAAAAAGAAAGCTAGGTAAACGGTATTCATCCACTCAAAAGACAGTCACTATTACCCTTTTTTTGGCTGAAAGTACTCCGGTTAAGCATCTTAGATCGCATGAAAGATGTTATACAAATACAAGTTGATGTTAACATTGAATTCAATGCAAGGAATGCCAATACTTCAGCTCACTATTCTTTCTTTTACAGAAAAAAAAGAATGTTTCAGCTTTGGCTTCTTTTGAACTAAAATCCATCTAGCTTCCATTGTGGAAATGATTGCAGAGAACAACAAAATGGTGAAATGTGTAATCCATTTAGGACTTGGTCCTTGATTACCTTCCTTGTCCAATGTCCCAGATTATGCCCCATTGTCATGTCACAGTTGGACTGACCCTTCAGTCAGCAAAAGGCTGGGCAAGGAGCAGTCGCCTGTGTCATGTTTATTGCTAATTGTATGAAATGACAAAGAAAAATGAGGAGTTATTCTCGACAGCTGGTAGTGGCAGGACTGCCAAGTAACTCACATTTCATATTATTAGATTTTAACGTCTCACAGACGTCCAGAGTGGCACAGCCCAGCAAGACATCTGATTTCAGCGTCTGATGGCTCCATACTCTAAATGTGATCATGCTGAATGGTGTTACAATCCTGTAAACAAAAGATAGAGAAAAGTTTAAAAATAAAACCTTTCCACCTTCACCAGTTTTTCATTTTCCTCAACTTCATGTGCAAGTACAACCCTTCCCAGGCCCACCACAAAAGACTCCTATCAATAAGAATAGCTAGAGAATCGAGAGTTGAACAAGACGTTGGTACGGCCGCATTTGGAATACCGTGTTCAGTTTGTAACTCTACTAATAGGAAAGATGCCATTAAGCTGGAAACAGTGCAGAGGAGATTTACGAGGATGTTGCCAGAACTTGAAGGACTGAGTTATGGAGAGAGGTGGAGCAGGTTGGGACTTTATTCATTGGATCGTGGGAGAATGAGGGGTGATCTTGCAGAGGTGTATAACATTATGAGGGGCATAAGTAGGGTGAATGCACACAGTCTTCTTCCTGGAGTTGGGGAATCAAGAACTAGAGGGCATAGGTTTAAGGTGAAAGGGGAGAGGTTTAACAGGAACCTAAGGGGCAACTTTTCCACCCAAAGACTGGTCAGTATATGGAATGAGCTGCGATAGGAAGTGATTGAGGCAGGTACAAGGTACTTGGACGGGCATGTGGTTAGGGAAGGTTTAAGAGGGATATGGGCCAATCTCAGGCAAATGGTTTAAATGGGACTTTTGGTCGGCATGGACCAGTTGGGCTGAAGGGTCTGTTTCTGTGCTGTATGGCTCTACGGGCAAGGTACTGATGGTTACCCATCGAACTGAACACCAACAAGAATCTAATATTTCAGAAGATATGGGAACTGAGGAAGGCAAAGACAATTGGGGGTGAGAAGAAAAGCCACTGGAAAAAAAATCATGTAGCCTTCACTGGTTCTTGATATATGCACCAAATCACATTGCTGAGAAGAATGCTCAATTTGAAATACACCCTATGCTGATCTCAGCATGCGATGACAAAGCTCAGTTGAGGGCCACACCGAGGAGGTATGCTATACAAATCAGCGAGATTCACTCTTAATCCTGGATATAATCATGTTATAGCCATTGTATTGGATTGGCTTCCATTCTAAGGCAGTCTTGCGGGATCAAGGATGACTTGCTTCCATATCGGTTTTGTGGGTTCGGAGGTAGCTGATGAGGCCAATGTGGTAGTCTCAAACTCTTCCAAAGGCGGAAGAATTAGCAACGTGGTAATAATGACCTCATATCTTATCATGACGAGTTTCCATTATTTGGTCATTTCCAGATCAGCACCAGAAACAAATGAAAAAGGCCTGTATTAGAAACTAAGTCAGTTTTCCAGCAACCTCCAAGGAAGATAACTGCCATCCATACCTTGGCTGGGTTACTTACAACACCAGTCTACATAATGAGGTAAATTGCTGCCTTTTTAATTTAGTAGGATTTTAGAAACTGGATTCTAGCCCATTTCTGGATTCTAGCAACACTCTTCCAATCCTAGAATACACTACCAAAAATTTCAGCAACCTTTCAACATATGCATGGTCAAACAGCTTATCCAAACTCAGTGTATATTTTATTTTGTAACAAGTAAAACACTTCAATAAATTGTCCATTTTTTTTTGCCCTTCATTTCTCAACACAGGAAAAAGAACATGTTATACTAATGAGATTATTATCTAAGATTAAAAGTAATGGCATGAAAAATATTCAACATACACTGTGACATGCTGTTTCCACTTAGGGTTGTGTGTGTTGGTGAGCTTCTCAGTTTTCTTTGACTGGCCATCGACTGCCACTTCCACATAGGGACTGGGCCCAAACCAGTTCTTCTTATTTTCTTTGAGCTTTGCACAAATGACTGCAACAACAAATGGAGAAACTTTCTTAAACAAGGAGTGGAATTACTTAACTGAAATGCAAAACCATCACAAATTTGACAATTGCATGCATTGACGCAATTTATCAATTGTGAATCATTGTACTGCAGACACAAGTGGAATCTTTCAAATAGCGGATATTAATGACCTTAACAATCATGCACCACCTGGATGAAGTGCCCTGGCCCCGATCTGCCATGCCAGTCAGCACCAGCAAAAAGAAAACCACATTAGAGAACAAGCGTATGGAAGTGATTACAAGGTGGTGGTGTCAGGATGGAGGACACTATAAATAACGAGAATTCACATTGAAGGTGAAGATGTCACTTTTGATGACAGAAGTATCCTGTACCATGCTCTGATATCTTTTCTCTCCCCTCCAATTTCTGATGTAAAAGGTAACTGGCAATGTAAGGTTAATGACATGCTTCTCATTGTCAGCTTCTTCCCATAGAAAGGAATTACCTCAGCCATGGGGTGACTATAGTTTTGACTGGATTTGAGGCCAGGTGTGGGTGAGAGAGAAAGCAGCTTTTTAAGACATATCTTGTGCTAAAAGCTTTATGTAAACAACTGCCTAGTAAGTGCAACTTCCCACCAAGCTTTCCCATGAAAATGGGTATAAAGGTACGCAGTAACCGGTACTTCTTTGAGTGGGATCAGAACAGAGCTTGGGTTACACTGTTTACTCTTTCTATGTATCCCCCACTCCCGCCGGCGGTAAAATAATAAAGCGTTGATCGTAAGTTCTCTGGTTCTGTTGTTGTCTGATTTATTACAGAGCGCGGGTCGACTTTAACACTGATGTAGATGTTTTTGCCCATGTAGGCAGAATGAACAGAAGGCTATGCATTGCTCCCTCCAAAGTCTCAATCCTGTTGCAAAAGCTGTAAGCGAGTTAGTAACAACTGAAAAGTTCTCAGATTATAATTTATCTAGAGGAATAAATTTTAAATGGAGACTAGAGACTACAGATGCTGGAATCTGGAGCAACAATCTGGTGGAGGAACTCAGCGGGCCGAGCAGTATCTGTGGGTAGGAAAAGGAATCAACTCTTATACCCCCACAGATGCTGCTTGACCCGCTAAGTTCCTCCACCTCACTGTTTGTAGAATAAATTTTAAATGCGCTGTTACAAACCTCAAAATAATTAGCACCTTTTTAAGAAAATCTATGACCTGTTGGGACAAATGGCAGTTGACGGGTCAATAAATAGAGTTTTAAGAGACAGAGTAACCTAGTCCTTTGATCGTTTATTTAATAGCTTGCTGGAGAGGGCACTACACGGTGCCAATATTTAGAGAGAAGTCAGAACTCGAAAATTTCACTCTTATGGGTTGACCACAGCAAAGGGCAAACTGCCAGAAGCAAGATACAAACTATATAACAATGCCATATATCAAGATTGCCAGAAAGCCGTAACACGACTTTGAGGAAAAAGGTAATTTTTGTCTCCTGTATAAATATGCAACTTAACGTATAGTATAGACTCCTATCGAAAACTATCAGAAACTTTAACCAGCATTGGTAGAAGAGAGAAAAATCAGACCCATGCACATTGCTACTAGCTGGCTTAGAGTGACACTGACACAGGTTACCTTATCACAGCTGGTGCAAACTTGCGAAAAAGGAGAGAAAAAAAATCAAATACAAAAATTGGTGCGTCCCCATTACAGTGAGTAAATGAATTCTCCTCCAAACCCACCTTTTATCCCAAGTTGCGATTTTGTTGTGTGGTTGCTCGTTGAAGCAGAATTTGTACCATTTGTGGCCATGGTTCAGACTATGTGTGAACCTATAAAAGAAAACCAGTTAAATTAAAAGCGTATTTCAATAAAATAAAGTGTACAGATTATTGCATTAGCGTAGATTGAGCCCATTTAATATAATTAGCATCACTGTGCTGAGGGCACTGTAGGAACTGCACAACAGTAAACCATCAACATAAAACAAACTAAGCACAGGGGCAATGATTCAAATTGCTATTCTCAGCTGCGGGGTGCAGGCAAGCAGGGACAAAATAATCAACTGGAGTGTCACAAAACTCGGAATTTAAAACTATCTGGTTCTTGATTTACATTGGGCAGCATCACTGATCACAAACCAGGAAGTGGCAAAACTATACACTTCATGAGGACAAAAATCAGATCAGCAATTTTAAATAAAAGTAGCCAGATATGATTAATCAGCTTCCCTGCTTCCAGCCCAATTCACCATGTGGACTCACTGCTGCTTATTCATCTTCTACGAAGAGCCCATCCAACACTTCAATTCACAAGCAGTGATGCACAAGTTCAATTTGCATATCCTTTAAACTGAACACAATCTCGTCAGCTATATCAAGCGGATCTACAATCTCCTATCGGGCCAATTCTGCCATCCAAAAATATTGGCATTATGAAACAATTCAGAACAAAGATCCATGATTGTCACAGTTTAATAGGCTAGTCCTGAATTACAACTGAATGCATTGATAACGGACTAATAATCTCTTCTCATGACACCTTCCTTCCCAAAGTTCCTGCAGTAGACTAAAATGGAACACAGAATCAAAGAATAAAGGTCCTGAGCACCAACACAAAATGAAATGTGACTATATTGAAAAGATGAATTATTCCTAAATTACACTGATTTAGTAGACAGCATCATGGGAGTAAAGTGTTCAAGAAATCAATGTTAAAGACTCCAGCTCAGCAAGGCATGACGCTTTAAATACTCTATCGTGCTACCTTCCATCCTGACAGCACCCTACTGCTTGCTTGCCTCTACTTATCTGAAATTCTAACTCAATGTGCTTATCACAAGGCATTATCAATTTTGAACCAAAGTAGAGAGCTACTGTTTGGGCTATACGATACCCCAAAAGAAGACATGATGAGGACAGACATGAAGTGGTCATCAAAATGTCATTTTAAAATCAGCAGTTACAGAAGAAAGCGATCTCCATATTTCCTATACAACAATATGGATGATCGTTTCTTGACCTCTGGTTACCTAGAAGCACTGAGTATCTTCTGCTTATAGTTTGTTGCAGTTCAAGGCAGCAACACACCATCACCCCCTCAAGAACAACTAAATAATAGCGATTAAGTCTCAGTCTTAACAGTTATGCCTACATCCAATACAAAATTTTTAAAATCTGTAGCATATCAAACATGCCATAATTTCATGCATTTCTGCCATAATACCAGTTTACAAATAAAGGGAACATTGAAATATGCTACTGCAGGAAACAAGGTATGTCATACTTTAGTCTTATGTTCTCAGAGACTTGATCCAAGTAGTTATAGAGTTATACACCACAGAAACAGGCCCTTCAGCCCAACTGGTCCATGCCAACCAAGATGCCCATCCAAGTAAGTCTCTTTTGCCTGCGTTTGGTCCATAACCTTCTTAACCTTTCCTATCCACGTACCTGTCCAAATGTCTTTTAAAGTTGTTATTATACCTGCCTCAACCACCTCCTCGAGCAGCTTATTCCAATACATACCACCCCTTGTGTAAAAAAAAGTTGTCCCTCAAGTTCCTATTAAATAGAGATATTAAACTCAGCAATCTACCAATAGATCCCCAATGCCTCAGTCTTTCCAGGACATTCTCTCTTGGGGCTGATCTTCAGAAGAAATGCCACTTATCTTTGTTCACCCTATAAGAGTTTCAATTTATCAGCAGAGGTAACAAAGTAAACTTAGTTATATTCAAATGAAAACTTTCAACAAGGAAAAATTGATCAAACCAAATTAATGCTTCTTTCTGCTCATCAGTCAGGAATTTGACAACCTGAAGGTAATTGTTAACAGGCTTATTGTGCAAGTAAATCAACATCAATATGAATGAATACAATTAAACTGACAGTCTTCAACATGCTAACCACTCTTGCTAAATGCTCTTAATACATTAACTCATGTAACTAAAAACAGTACACAAATCTCTCCAGAGTTTTATTCCAGGTATCTTTCACAGTCCAAATGAAGTTGGTATCACAATGCCACTCCTCCATTTTACTGAAGTGACAAAGATGACATCGATCTTTTTATTAGTCAGTCCCTCGGGGGTCAAGGATGACAGAGATTGATCGGTTTTTAGATATTTAGGGAATAAGGGATAGTGCATCAATGTGACACTAAAGTAGATCATCCATGAACATATTGAATGGCAGAGCAGGCATAAAGGGCCAAATGCTGGACTCCTACTTCCACTCATGCTCACGCTTCAAGACCAGTTTTATAGGTTCTGAGGTGATCAAAATGTCTCATGCAGGATCCGAAGACTCTGCTCCAAGTGAAGCGGGTGATCCTGGAAGAGGCAGATGGATGGGTTGTTTTGAGATATGGGATGTTCCTTCTACTGTTTGTATATGGCTTCTGCATGCTCCCGTTGTGGAGACTCAAAGTGCTTGGTACTTTTCCTGTTGCTCGTTCTCCATTTTGAACTGTCACAGGCCATGGATTTCCTCAACAGCAGGGATGTTACAAATTTTTTTCCAAAGATTTTGAAAACATCCTTTAAGTATTTTCTCTGCCCTCCTGGAAATCTTTTACCCTGGCAAAGATCAGAATGGCGTGTCCATTTGGCGAGTCTGATGCCAGCCATGCAAATGAAGGGGCCTGCCCACCAGAGCTGGTTGATCATGATCAGTGCTTGATGCTGGGAACATTGGCTTGAGAGAAGACATTGACACTGGTTTGCCGATACTGTCAAGGGCTTTGGAAGATTTTGTGGAAATGGCATTGATGGTGTGCATCCAGTTCGCTCAGGTGCCTACTATAGGTTGTCCATCTTTCCAAGGTGCACAGAGAGTCATAAAGCACAGAAACAGGCCTTTCCGTCCATGCTAACCAAGGTGCCCATCCAAGCTAGTCCCGTTTACCAGCGTTTGGCCCAAAGGTGGGTAGTGCTACCCAATAGACCATGAGAGTGCTGGGTTTGAGATCTTGATGTTTGAACACTTTTACAGTCACTAGAAAGCCAGCACACTGAGGTGGTAATGAATTATATTAATGACACCTGCCTTTGCTGAAATATGACTCCAAAGATTTGGAAAGTGATCCTCATTTTCCAGGGTCTGGATTGCCAGCATGCTTGTATTGTGCAGTGAGGCAGGTTGGTAGAAGACCTTTGCCATCTGGATGCTTAATGCAAGGTCCATCTTCACTTATAGTCTTGAAAAAGTCAATGACAACTTAGATCTCAGCCTGTCTTCTACAGTATATACTACACATCTCTGACAGACGTCAAGGTGATCTGTGTTCTGCAAAGGAGATGATGAAGGCTGACAGTTTCTCATTCGTCCTGTAGATTAACTCCACTCCAGCATGAACCTTGTTGGGGTGCAATTCAATACTATGACAGGCAAGATTGAGAAGAGGATTGACCAATGGATACAACCTCCACTGATTCTGGTGTGCAGTGGGACTGCCTCTGTGGTGGGTATGTTCGGCTCATGGCATGCATGAGCAACTGATAGATCATGCTAACAAATTTCAGACAGCAACCTGGTTTGACCAGAATGCTCCATAATCCCAAAGCAAACGCAGCTCACAACCAAATCCATTTCATTTCCTGCACTTCTGCCCTCAGTCCCTCTTCTCTCACCCAGGACAAGGCTAGAGATCACCTTGCCCTCACCTTTCACTCCACATTCAGATCATCTTCCATAATTTCTACCTGAATCTCTGATTCTCCCATGAATCTCTTTAATGAGACATCACCTCCAGACACATCATCCTCTCCCCTTTCACATTCTGAAGGGACGGTTCTCCCTGGTCCATCCTTCCAGTTTCATCTACATTCACTCTGCTTCTCACAGCCTTTTCCCATGCAACTGCAAGGTGATAGCTGCCTTATTACCTTTTCCATCATTCAGGGACACAAACATGCCTTCCAGATGAAGCAACAATTCAATTAGTCTTCTTCCAATTTAGTGTAGTACATTTCGTGTTCATGATATGGGGTCCTCTCTATTGGAGAAATCAAATGCAGACTGAATGACTAGTTTGCACAACACTTCATTCAGTCCACGAAGGTAAACCGGAGCTTCCAGCTGCTTGGCACTTTGAGCCCATCCCGTTGAAGCATCCAAGTTGCCAGGCTATGATTGAAGTACGACATTCAGATCTGTTGGCAGTGCGAGCCCTGATGTTCCTGGTTCTGAACTTCATTTTAAGAAGTGGACAATGCATGTACATGATTCCTCTAAATATGGGCTGGCTGTTGCACACCAGCTATCTCAACCTTGAAAGGGCAATATCTTGGTCCAATGGCAAGGAGGTCCTGGATGATTGGAGGCCAGGCTCAGCATTTAGTGCTGAGTCACAGAGCAAAGTACATAAAATACTGACATTACAGGAGGCATGAGATTGATAAGTCATATCTAAATTTCATAACTGTAGTCAATTGTTCCTGATATTAACTTTAGAAATGAAGAGCATCACATCAACAATTACCACTCACTGGTAATCTCATCAACCTTGTGATGGTGACAGCAGAAAAGATCTACCACCAACCTTGGTTAAGTGCAGTACATACAACAGAAAAATATAAATTAGCTCTAGAAACGTATACAGGTAGATAAACAATTATATTGGAATCTGTCAAGGATAGGATTATCATACTTCGCGCATTACACTTGCTCCTAAATAATCGTTCTCATCTTTGATGGATCTCAGAACAATTTGACCCATTAACACCACCCAGTTCAAATTCCTCCATGAACAATTATACCATCCAACATTCAATCATTCAAATGTTTGAAATAATTTACAATCCACAATCAATATCACAATCTTTCCTACACTAATAGAAAACAACTCTCAAAAGAGTCAAAGTGCCAGCTGGATCATTCTATTTTATATATATCAAAATAGTTTTATTTTCCCTTCCTTCCTGCTCCCAACAACTGACTCTTGTTAAGTTGCAGGTTCTAGTTATTATGCTCTCCAGCAATCAACTATAATGTCCTTAGTCTATGCATGAACGTAAACATCCATACTGGCAAACTACGTAAAACTACGTACATGTGGAGAAATTATAATTAAGTTCAATGCTCATATGCATTTCCAGAGATTTGTACTGGAGAGCAATTGTGTGGAAGAATAAACCATACTTGTATTAACACCTTTAACACTGCAAAGCTTCCCAAGTCAATTAAAAGGAGTATTACAAAAACCTGAGACGAGAATAAATTCTAAAGTGGGAAATTTTCAGGAAAGACAAAGATGGAAAGAGAAGTAGAGAGCCAGAGTGAGCGAAGGACTCCCAGGGCTAAGGATCTCAAGAGCTGAATGCACAGCCACCAGTAAAGAAACGATCAAGCAGTCAGAATTAGAAGAACTCAGCTATCTCAGACGGTAGGAGAGCTAGAAATTATTATCACAGCTAACTACAAGTGCCAACAATAAGGTTTAATGGTCAATTTTTTTTATACTGACTACCCATGACATACATGGCATTTAGGGCAGCAACAAACCCCTTCCAACCCTGTTCATTCCAAGCAAGTTGTTTAACTCAGTTGCTGAGTATATCAGCACAGTGATTGATTAATTTTTGGATATTAAAGGAATTAAGAGAAATGGAGTTACTACATAAAAGTAGTGCTGAGATTAAACATCAGAAAACATTGAATGGTGGAGGTGCAGCACAAGCCTGAATGACCTACTCCTGCTTCAATTTGTGTTCTTAATTTTGAAGAATACACATTTATATGCACTGTAAACTGTTATGGAGATCCTACCCCCTAATCCAATTTCACAGCACATAACATTAACTCTTTCTCTTCACTTATTTTGGACATATTTGAAAGTGAGAATATTGAGGCTTCCCTTTCTAATGGGAACCACTTCACTTCTCACTTTTGACAATGGTGAGGAAAGATGAGACTAATACAGTTATACAGCACAGAAACAGGCCATTTGACCCAATTAGTCAAGCAAGGTGTCTAACCGAGCTAGTCCCATTTGCTTGTGTTTGGCCCATATCCCTCTAAACCTTTTCTAATCATGTGCCTGTCCAAATGTCTTTTAAACATAGCAATTGTATCCACCTCTATGGCTTCCTCTGGCAGCTTGTTCCACATACCTGCCACACTGTGTGAAGAAGTTGCCCCTCTGGTCCCTTTTAAATCTTTCCCCCTCTCACTTTAAAACTATGCCCTCTAGTTTTAGACTCCTCTTCCCTGGAGAAACAAAACTGTGACCATCCACCATATCTACATGCCTCATGGTTTTATATATCTCTACAAGGTCATCCCTCAGTCTCCTATGCTCCAGGAAAAACGTCCCAGCTTATCTTTATATTCAAGCTCTCCAATCCTGGTAACATCCTTCTGAATCTTTTCTGCACCCTTTCCAGCTTAATGAAGTCCTTCAGCTGGGCAACCAGAATGAAGCAAAATACTCCAAGTGTGGTCTCATCAACAACTTGTACAGTTGCAACATGATGTCCCAACTCCTGTACTCAATGCCCTGACCAATGAAGGCAAGAGTGACAAGCGCCTTCTGAACCACCCCATCTACCTGTGTCTCCACTTTCAGGGAATTGTGTGCCTGTACTCCAAGGTCTCTGTTCTACAACACTCTCCAGGGCCATACCATTTACTGTGCAAGTCCTGCCCTGGTTTAACTAACCAAAATACAACACCTCACACTTGTCAGAGTTAAATTCCAGCTGCCATTCCTTGGCCCACTCCCCCAGTTTGTCTAGATACTGTTGTAATCTTAGGTAACTTCCTTCCCTGTGCACACCACCACCAATTTTGGTGTCATTCACAAACTTGCTAACCACGTTAACAACATTGTCTTCCAAATCATTAATATAGATGACAAACAACAGTGGAGACACAAGAGACTGCAGATGCTGGAATCTGGAGCAACAAACAATCTGCCGGAGGAACTCAACAGGTCAGGCAGCATCTGTGGTAGGAAAGGAAACTAACAACAATACACCCAGCACCAATCCCTGTGGCATACCACCGGTCACAGGCCTCCAATCTGAATGAAAACCGTCCACTACCACTCTCTGCCTCCTTCCACCAAGCCAATTTTACATCCAATTGGCTAGCTCAGCCTGGATCCCATGGGATCTAACCTTCCAGACTAGCTTATCATTCGGGACTTTGTCAAATGCATTGCTAAAGTCCATGTAGAAAATATCTAGCACCTTGCACTAGTCAACCCTCTTTATCACCTCTTCAAATTATGGTGCATATATGGAACGAGCTGCCAGAGGAAGCGGTTGAGGTAAGTACAAAAGTTTGAATAAAGCTAAGTATACCTTTCACAGGTTGTCAGTCACATGTCTAAGTGTTAATTCTGCACGGCAAAATACAGCGCACATCTGAAGATGAAATACAGAAGACAGCTTGCAATTTTAATTCAAAACCCCAGCTTTTGGGAGATGTGCATCAAACTTGAAAGATCAATATTCAGACCTTCCAAACGTATCACTAACTTTATATCATAATGGCCCTCCTTTTTTAAACACTGAAACTAGTGCATAAATATAGCTCTAGATGGTAATTTATGAATGACTGATTCTGCTTTAAAGCACTGACCTATTTGCTACTGTACATAAAAAAAGATACAGGAATGCAGGAATATGGAACTTTGGATTCATCATGACAACTTACAAGACCTACACAACAAAAATTTTCACTGGCTTCTGAAAAGACATTAAAAAAAGTTGCATTGGTTCCAACTGTTAATCAGTTAGGAGTTATTGTTCCCATAAAAATCCACAATTTATAAAATAAAAATTTGTTTCCTTGGGAGCAAAAGCACAGTCACTGATTGCTTTTGATTCAATCACTGACCCATTCCATCAATCAAATACACAGCCCCACTGACCCATTACCATATGCAATTTACCTTGATCAAAATGATCAATTTGGAAAGTTAGACAATTTCCCCAAAGTCTAAAGTACCAGTTGAAGATTAGCCCATTATGTTGCACTGAAGGTTCGCCATACCAAGAATGTGCTTTCCATTAGAAACAAGTAGAATGGAGTCCATTAACTGAAATAAATGATCTAGCCAGTCCAAAGCAATCATTTCCTTGGAGCCTCAGTAAATATCAGGGCTTAGAATAAGAACAGAGTTTTATTTAATTTGTGTTTACTGGAAAAATGCCAAGTAGTATTTTTGTAATATGTGGATGTGTACTGGACATCCATGAAGGTGTGTGGTTTAGGTCCTTCATTACTAAACATTCACTAATTTTTCCAAAGGCATTTGAATGTAACTAATTAGCATCCTTTAAATCACCCATGTAGCAATTCTAAATTATTAAAACTATTAATAAAATTATCACAGTTACAATATAATTATGCAGAATCTAATAAATTGTTCCCAGGTTCTTGCTTTCATCAAAAGAACATTAGAAAATAGATGCAGGCCCCTCAAGACTGCCCCGCCACACAATATCATGGCTCTTCTGCCACGGCCTCATCTCTTCTGTGCCAGTTCCCCATTGCCCTCAATTCCCTGATCTTTTAAAAATTTGTCTAATTCCTCTTTAAATACCCCAATGATCACCTCAACAAACCTCCGGAACAGAGATTCACCAAACTCTATCAGAAGTTCAAACACACAGTTTTAAATGACTGCTCCCTAACTCCAATAGTCCACTATCCGACTATTTGGAAATCCCAATGGGTCAACATCGAGCTCACCATCCGAAATCTTGATGGTTCGCCATCTGGATCTGGTGAAGGAATTATTAGGCAGATAGACAGGTGCAAACTGATGCTTTTTAAAAAGGCACCATTGATTACCTATGATTCCCCAGACAGGTTTGCCATGCTCCCTGTCCACTTGTCAGTGCCCTGCTTCCCACTCTCTTTAAACACACCTAGCCCTGTCAGATGTGCTTCCTTGAAATTTATTTGGTTCTGTTTCCCATGCTCCCTCCGAGGCCTTGTTTCTTGCACGTCCTTTAAACTTAGGATTGACAGTAAAATTTATCATTCTACTGTGTAGCATTGAAAGAAAAAGTGAATTAAATATGCGATGGAGCTTTTATATGACATCCAATACACCGGCAAATCTGCTCACCTAGCACCAAAATCATGAGCCGAATCAAAAGCGTTTTACTATATGACCCTCATTTGAGATTCATCCACTAGTAAAACATCTCACTATCTACCTTGTCATTCCCCCCCCCTTAGGATTTTATACGTTTCAATAAGATAACCTCTCAGTTTTCTAAACTCAAATAGAGATCCAAATTTTTTGAGCCACTCATGATAAGAAAACCCTCTCACCCTAGTGAATTTCTTTTCGACTGCCTCCAATGTCCGCATATCATCTTGTGTAAGGAGACCAAAACTGTGCACTACTCCAGGTGTGGCCTCACCAGTACAATTGTAATAATAGTTCCCTATTTCTGAACTCCAACACCTTTGCAATAAATGTCAATAAGCCATTCGCCTTCTTAACTACTTGCTGCACCTGTCTGCTAACCTTCTGCGATTTGTACACGAGAACACCTGGATCCCTCTGCATTTCACCCATCTGCAATCTTTCTCCACTTCAGTAACAGTCAGCTTCGAGACTCCTCTGATCAAAGCAGATGACTTCACACTTTCCCACATTTGCACCACGCACTCAACTTATCTATATCCTGTTGCTGAATCCAAATATCCTCATTGCAACGTGCCCTCTCACCTACTTTTACGTCATCAGCATACTTGAATACTTTACACTTTGCCCCCTTCTCCAGATAATTTACGTAGACAGTAAATCATTGAAAACAAAGAACTAAACCTTGGGGCACTCCACTAGTTATAACCTTCCAGCCTGAAAAAGAATCCATTCTATTTGAACTTTAGTGCTGAAAATTACTAGTGCAGTAACACAACCACTGCACTCTATATTGTATTCTATGTAATTAATCATCTTGAATTGCAAATGGCTGACTTTATTGAGGTAATAATTTTGCTCACAAGATAAGTGATCAGTTTTTTTTATTTCTAGAAAGAATGTGCAATTATATTACATTTTCCATGTCCTCAGTTCATTCCAAAGTGCTTCATGACCAGCAAATTATTTTGAGTCACTGCCACTGGAAAATTGTAGTCCCATTGAAAACCAAATGAGAAATCAGCTATTTATCTATTTTGGTTAAGGGACAAATGATGGTCAGAACACTGGGAAGACTCCATTGCACATTTCTTTTTTGAATAGAGATGTTTTACCTCCACAAGAACAGTTAAATTTCTTCACCTGAAAGATGGTACTTCATGCTAAACTAAAATGTGCATTCAAGTCCCTGGGAAGCCAGCAAAAACAACATTTTGGGAATATACAACACCAGAAGAGCTCCAGATTTCTTCATATAAAGCTATTAGATTTGAAAATCGCACCTCGAGAAAGAGTTGAGATGGTTCACAGTTCACACTACAGTTGTCAAGCTCTATAGTTGACTAAATGCATAGGAAAATGGTCTGGTGTAGCACACTTTCAAAGGTTTCTTTATTTCAATAAAAACTTGGCTGCTTGAAAATCCTATGCCGTGGCAGGTCAGCGTGCAATGAAATGTCAATAATGGCTTCACCATTCCATCCCTCTCCTCTCCCCAAGGTTACGGTACAGTTCCACAGGGACTGGTAACCCCCGACTACCTACCTAAAGTGGAAACAGATGAATATGGTCAAGCAGTATCTGAAATTTATTAAATTATTTGGGCCATAACAACTAAATTTGCCCTCACATCAATTATATCTACAGACTTCCTATACAATTTACAGTAACATTAATCAACTTTGCCGTTGCTGATAATCTTGAAGTTGAAATATTTGTTTTATTTGAAGGTTCTCCATCACTGCTCTAGGCAGCCTTTTTCTTCTAGGGCAGAGGCAAGGGTGGGAATCTTGGTATTCGTTTCTTCCCTTGACTTCCTTATTTCAAATGGTAAAACAATCCAAGGATGAGAGAGTAGGTGATGAAGCATATTTTATATTTCCTTACCTCACGAGAGGTAGCCACTCAGCCCCTGGCGTCTATGCCTGCTCCAACAGCAATTCCATCATTGCCATTCCCCCAATTAGGTCCCAGTAAACTATTCTCTCTCACACACCCATTTGCTCCTGCCACTCACCTGAATTAGGGGTAATTCAGAGTGACCAATTAACCTACCAACCAGCACACCTTTGGGATATGGCAGGAAACGCATGCAGTTACAAGAAGAACATGCAACTGCACAGAGACAGCGCTGAAGGTCAGGATCAAATTTGGGTCACTGAAGCCATAAGACAGCATCTCTACCTGCTGTGCCACTGTACTGCCCTGAAAGAACTCTTAATTCCCAAAGTGAAGTTCAAGACATTGTAGAGTACACATAGAAGAAGGGGCTTCTAGAGCCAGCAGTCATAATTGCAAAATAAGTCAGTTATTTAGGAAGAAATTTCTTCACCCAGTGAATCTTTAGAATTCTCTATACAGGGCTATGGAGGCTCAGTCACTCAATATATTCAAGGCAGGGGATCAAGAGATACAGGATTAGTGCAGGAATGTGCTGCTGGGGTAAAAGGTAAACCATGATTTTCCATTATTGCATGGTGGGCAGGTATGAGGGGCTGAAGTAGCCTCGTCCTGCTTCTATTTATTATGTTCTTAAGAGACAATTATTTACAAAGACCAATGGCACGAAGAAGGAAAAATCTGCTTATCTTGTTTGCCATTTGAAAGATCTTTCTGTGCACTCACTTAATGCCTTATTTGATCACATGAATAGCAACTTATACTGCTAAGAATTTCAATGGGTGTGTGGTGCTCCAGAACCCCAGAAAAATTAGTGTCACTATATACTTTCAAATTCTCTTTCAAGATGAATCTTCCGTTTTACAAATTAGCAGCAATCTAAATATAGACAAATTGCAAGGACCCTTTCTGTCCAACATAATTTGAGTCAAATTAGAAAATGTATTTTTATACTAAATATATTACAGTAATTCCAGTCTTGCCCAGACATGGTTGCTTATTTAAGCTCACATGCAAAATAGTTTTTCACAAAAGACTATGACAATTCCAATCTTGCCATTGCCTTGACAACTGGTAAATTCATTAGCCCTTGATCTAACTAGTTCATCACTGTAGTCATGTATCATTGATCATTCTGAGGAAACTGGATTGCAATTACTGCAGTTGTCCATATCAAGCCTAAACTCCTTTTAGATGAGAAGAATGCATAGTAAATGTGTTTACTGCAGGTATGCTGCTAGGCTGTGTCGAAGCACAGAATTGTTATCACACAGAAAGCCACTTAGCCCATTGAATCCATGCCAGCTCCCTGTAGAGGAATTCATTTGGTCCCATTTACCCATCTTTCCGTGCAACCTTGGATATTACTTTCCCTCAAGTACTTAACAAATTCTCTTTTGTAAGCATAATGAACCCTGCTTCCAGCCCACCCTTACAAGCAGCAAGTTCCTGATCGTTAACAAAATTTTATAAAACACCTAACACCTTTTGACCTTCACTTTAAATGCCCCACACCACCACTAGGTCCCCCAACCCTTGAACCAATTAACTAATGAGAACAGCCTCTACTTATCCTACTAACACCAGAGCCGTTTCACCTGAGCAACAAGTTTTCCAAATGACATTCCTCAGAAATCTGATTAACCGAAATGTCTGATCAAATTACAGTGGAAAAAAAATCTATTGCATTGATGTTAAATTTAACTATTAGGTTACCATCACACCAATCCAGAGAAAGTACAGTAAAATGAGTATTCCTTTTTCTTAAATTACTTTGGAAGAATACTGCACAACAGAGTCAAAATGTGAATGAAATTCCCAACCCTGATCAGTACAGCAGCATTCATCTTCCTCCAAGGTGATGTGATAGGACAGCAGGACATACGCCCCAAACTCCGCTTCCACCATTCACCAAGTTCCCAATCTTGATTCTGACATCAGAGCAGAATTAAAATCAGGCATAATTCTTTTGAAACAAAGAGAAACACTGCAGAGCAAGCTATGTTGTGCTGGTCTCTTCCACCTAGCAACATTAAGCAAAGAGATACTGCCGCTGAACCAATAACATTCTCTCAGTTTGTGAATGATGCACTTGAATGAACTGCAAGGATCCCTATAAACAGCATAATGCATCAGTTCTGGAGAAGAAGAAAGTTACACACAGGCAACTGTTGGCAGTAATTTGCAAACGACTGGGTCTTTAGAACCAGAATGCAATGACAAATTTGCATTCACAAACTGTCACAAAGCTATTAAAACGAGTCACTGTGACCAGTTGAGCACCTTCACAAACTTGGTCTCAATGACATTAACCTCAATCTCCAACCCAAGACCCTTGGCTTCAACTGCACCTACTTCCCTCAAGGCAGAAAGGTTTTCAGGAGAAGCAATTAATATTAGTTTAGACTTGCATTGCATCTTAGATTAGTTTTTGATATAGTATTGACTACTAGCTACGACATCTCCATTTTTTTTCAGTTAACTGCTTAACAAATGACATTGAGAACTTGACACTTCTAAATGCACCACTTGAGCAGGTCATCCATTTTGGATCGCTGTTCTCTGACTCCAAAAACATACTTGCAGAGTCATCAGCCAAGCTCCCCCTCAGGCTTTCCTCTCTGAAGTTTTATCCTCATTATAGATAATAATTTTGACAGACTTGCCCAAATCTGCAATTAGTTTATTTTCTTCCCAAACCACTCACTCCCCATAATTTTACCAAAATCTTCCACCAATTTCACCAACTCTATGCACCACTCCCTAGTCCCATGACAGCTACAAATTATCCTTAACCTCTTGCACCATATTGCTGTCAAAACTCTCTTTCACCTTAAAAACTCACTTGCTCTCTTTTCCTGTGACACTGTCACTCTACTGTCTCTTAAGACAGTGCACACAAATCAGAGGATTCTGCACTCACCCATGTACAGGTCTCTTCAATTCATGTAATATTGAGACTGCCCTTGTCAAGATCAGCTATGATTCCTTTTATGACTGCAATGACAGCTGTCCCCTTGTGAACTCTCTCCCCTTTGACTGCCTTCACTCAGTTATTCATTTTAGTCCTAACATCTTCACAAATATTTCCTCCTCCAGCATTATTCTCACAGCCTGTGAAAACTCATCATCTCATTCTTTGAGTTGCTCATCCTACACCTGTTACCTGCTAGCAATACAATCTTGAGGTAGAATTTGCATGTTCTCCCTACGACCTCATGGGTTTTCTCCAAATGCTCCGGTTTCCTCCCATATCCCACCGACATCTGGGTTGGTAGGTTACTTAGCCACTATAAATTGCCTCTTGTGTGTAGGAGAGTGGTAGAATCTGGGTGGCTGGTAACAGCTGATGGGAATGTAAATGGGATTAATGTAAGTGGCTGGTTGATAGTCAGCGTGGGCTTGATGGGCTGAAGGGCCCTTTTCCTTGCTGTGTGACTGGGTTGGCAATCGTAACTGATTTTAATCCATGACAATTCTACAGCTGTTGCTTTCTTTTCTGATTGTCTGATATTAAGAGATGGATTTACAAAATGTATTTTCTGCACCACAGAACAATCCTCTTTGCTTTAGAATAGCATCTGCAAGTCTATGCGTATCTGCTCAGTTGAACCAGATTTTGCTGACAAAAAAAATCGCAAACCAGGCCCTCACTAGTCAAGACCAAACTTAAATCCTTGTATCAACATTGCAAACAACTGTTAAACCAAGACCCTGGTACAGATGTTTTATTCCATAAACAACTTACTTCCTTCTTGTTTTTGCTCTCCAGTGTGTCAATTTTAAGGGCATTACATGAAACTCTGTCCACAATCTGAGGCACACCATTCAAGAGCACATTCTTTTCCCTTAACTCCAGAGGAACAACTTTCAGCAATGACATTTTCGCTCTTGTAACTTCTCCAGAACTAGATCTACTTTCTTCCTTTAATTACCACTCCCTCTACCTTCATATAATTCTCGTTTGTCTTCTGTTCGCAGTTCTCCACTCTCCCTTGTAATGTGCTGACATTATTTTTCATATTACATAAATGCAAATTAAAGTAGAAGAGTTCCAGAACAAATTTTATTCATTCAATTCTGCAACAGTTTTCCAATACTTTAAAGCCATCAGCATAAATTCATCAAATATATAACAACTGCCTCTGCAACCATGATCAAAATATTTTTTTTGGCATAAGTGAAGAACTGGATGAGAATTTTAACAATAGGCCATATGATCTGGCCTAAATTAAACAAACACACCAGTTTTTATTTCCTGCAATGGCCACACTACAAGTAATTAAGCTTCATCTTGAATGTTAAGTGGAAGCTTACAATGTTCAGTGGTCAACATATTTTTCCCTTGCAACTCACATTCTTAACAGGCAATTCAAACTGAGCAAAACTGTCTCTCTTAATCCATTTTTAAATGTACAATGGCACCTTACGATTCTCTCAGTGTTATTTATAGAAATAAAAATAAAATGGAATTGTGCTCCAAGATTGTACTGGGACAGGAAGGGAATACTGGGAAAAAGAAAATTCTTGAAAGAACATGATTTTATAAATCAAATGGCAATTTAAAAACTTCTGCATTATATAATGTCCTTCACAGGAACTGCCAAGGAGCTCTGCAGCTAATGAAATACTTTTCTTTGTCTATTCACCGTTCCAAAGTAGCCAATATCGATTTGTATGCAGAAAAGTCCTTCAGTCAAAAATACTTTAATAACCAGACAATCTGTTTATTGATGTTAGTTGAGGTACAGTCAAGGCATTTAACTAATTACTCGTGGGTTCCAAGTAACTCGCTTCCCACTCCCACCAGCCCACACAAGGTCTCTCTCCTTTTGTTCACCTTTTCCTCCTTGTTACCTAGACTCATCACCCTACCCATCTGGTTCCATCTACCCATCATCCCTCCCTTAACTGCTTCCAGCTATCACCTACAGCCTGTCTTATCCCTTCCTCTCACTTCCATATAATGGCCATCTTCCTTCTACACTCCTAGTTCTGATGCAGGGTCTCGACTCAAAACGTGGACCATCCCTTTGCATCCACATATGCTGCTTGACCTGCTGAGTTCTTCCAGCAATTTATTTTTTGCTCCAAAAATTTAGCTTTCCAAAAGTAATGGCATCAAAACAGACTTGACGGGTATGTTTCATCCAGCAATCTTTAGAAGACACTCAACATCTACTTATTTTGATTGTTTGTTGGTCTTTTCGATGACAGGACTTTGCTGCATACAAATAGTCCCGAAAGTATTCAGGTACACCTGGGCTATGTAGACTTGCAGTTAGAATCAATTTTACCAGGAATGTTTATTCTATTTATTGTGTTCCATAAATACTTCTCTGGCAACTGAACATAAATTACATCCCTACATATGCTATAATCCAACTTCACTCTAATTACTCACCTCAATGAGATCTTTGAAATCACAGGGCAAGGAGTGATTTTGCCAAGTTCACCATCTAAAGTACATTAAAATTGTTTCCTATTTGCATTGCACACATCTGAATGCAGCTCATCTCTACAAAGAAACTTTGCCTTTGTATGCGAGCTTCAGTGCCTATACAAGCATTCAGTGGAGAGGTTCTGAGGCTCTGCTGAACGTTGCCTACTTGGTGACTATAAAACAGACAGAAGTCGCACTTAATTGTTTGACTACTCTCTGGAACGAGCTACTCTTGTATAATCTGCAATCTCTCAGCAACAAAGATCGAGATCATGTAGACTATACAGTAGAGATAATTTACATGGAAAATTGCATAAATATTTAATAAAGCAGGAAATGGGTGGACTTGGCATTAAACAGAAACACAGACACAGGTGGCGCAATGATATATCGAAGGAGAAAATAAGAGCACAGAACTACAACAGCCAATAGAAAACAGTTGATGCCAAAAATAAAATTAGTTTGGAGGTACACTCTGGAGCAATTCAAAACTTAAAATCCACAATCAACTTTCTAAATAATTTAGATGAACTTAAAAAGAAGTCAAAAGTGCACGATTTCACAGTGGTCATGATATTCCACTTTAGGCTTTGTTACATACTGCAGCTGAATGATGTGCTCCTAAACTAAGCATTTATTTCCAATCTGTATATATTAAATGTTTGAAGAGAAGAAGTTAAATGCAGCACTGAAAGTGGTTGCAACTTTGGGATAACAGTTGACTCTTGGTTTGCCAACACTAATCTCATTTCCTACAGAAAGGGCAGAAGTTGCAAACTAAAGAAACAAAAGGTCATCTGAAAATGTGAAATAATTAATCTAAATATTAATTATTTCACATATTCAGGTACGAGTGTGAGAGAGACCACTGATGTGGGTGTGAGGAAGGAATGTAGGAGAGTGAAGAAAATCATTTTTCCTCATATTAAACCAATCCAAAAGTTAGAGAGTTATAGTCAGAATCAGAGTGGTACAGCACAGAAACAGACCCTTCGGGCCACCACATCCACGATGACCTTTTTTGTTCATCTACACTAATCCAATTGGTCCACATTAGGTCTGTTTCCTTCTATGCCTTGCCCATTTAAGTACTCATCTAGATGTCTCTTGAACATAGCAATTGCATCTGGCTCCACCAACTCCTCTGGCAGTGAGTTACAGATATCAACTGCTCTGGGTAAAATACTTCCCCCTCAGATCCCCTTTAAAACTCCTGCTCACCTTAAACCAATGCCCTCGTTTTGACACCCCTACCATGGGATAAAGATTCTATCTACCCTGTCTATGCCTGTCATATACCTCTATCAGGTCATTCCTCAGGCTCCTCTACTTCAGGGAAAACAAACCCAGCCATCAAATCTCTCCCACAACTAAAGTCCTCCAATCCAGGAAACATCCTGGCAAATCTCCTCTACGCTCTCTCCAACATAACTACATCTTTCCTACCATGCAGTGACCACAACTGCACACAATAGTTCCAAGGACAGTCAAACCAGCATTTTACAAAGTTACGACATAACGTCCTATCTTTTATTTTCTCCGCTCCAACCTATGAAGGCAAGCATGCCATATGCCTTCCTCACCACCATGTGTTGCCACTTTGTGGGAACTATGAACTCAAACCACAAGATACCCCTGTTCATCAACATTCCTCAGCACCTTACCATTTACCGTCTATGTCCTACCCCTATTTGACTTTCCAAAATGAATCACCTTGCACTTGTTGGGATTAAGTTCCATCTGCTAATGCTCCACCCAACTTTTCATCTGATCAAGATCCTGCTGTAGCCTTAGACAACTTTTGTCCTATTAATAACACCAATTTTCCTGTCATCTGCAAACCTACTAATCATACCTCCTACATTCACATCCAAGTCGTTAATATATATCACAAGCAACTAGGGTCTCAGCACCGATCCCTGCAGAACTCCATTGGTCACAGACTTCTAATCAGAAAGGCATTCTTTCACCACTATCCTTTGCCTCCTATCACTAAGCTAATTTTGGATCCAATAAGCCAGATCGCCTTGTATCCCCCATGCCTTAACCTTCCGAACCAGCCTATTATATAGGACCTCAAGGATATTACTGACTTTACAATTAAATGCTATACTTAAACATCTAAAGGCTATATTTAGAAACATGCAATGAAAGATAAAATTGTATTGCATTTTTAACACTGCCATGTCTTCAGGTTGACCCAAGGACCTACAAAACTGAAGAATGTTTACAGTTCTTCTGTAATCAAAAATGACACATGAATTCTCACACAGTGAAACCACACAAACAGCAAAATGAATGATCACATTTTGGTTGAGAAATAAATGCTGACCCTGACACAAACTATTATGTCTGCACATTCCATATAATTCTACTTAATTCAGCAGTCTTCAAAACTGCCACGATAAATAGCAAGAGGAAACACCCGCTGTCACTTAAGGTCACGGCTCATCTTTTACCTCAACACCACTTTCTTGTGTTAACCCCATATCCCTCGATTCCCTTAACATTCAAAGATCTATCAATCACTGCCTTGAATGTAGTCATCCATTGAGTTCCAACAGCTACAGATTGACTACACTTTCCAAGTCAGTCCTGAGGAGCACCCCCATACTACTTATTCTGATACTGTCACACCTGGTTCTAGGCAGCTAAAACAGGGGAAAATGTCATTCCTGCATCTATCCTGTCAAGCCAATAAGAACTTTGGGCATTTCAATGAGATCAATTCTCAGTATAGGCCTAGCCTACTTAAACTCATCTCAGAGGAGAATTCCCCCTGCCCCAGGTATCAAGCTGGTGAAATTTTGCTGCACTCCCTCCAATGGAAATGTATCCTTCCATATGTAGGGAGATCAAACCTATAGACAATATTCCAGATGAGGTTTCACCAAGGCCATACATCATCCAGGTAAGATGCCTCACTTTTATACTCAAATCCTCTTGTAATATAGACCGATGTCCATGTTTCTCTTAACTTTCTTGCTGCACTTGTTAACGTTAAATAATTCTTCCAAAAGAACACTGTGGGTCCACTGAACACCACACCACCAGGCTCAAGAACAGCTACTTCCCTTCGACCATTCGGTTCTTGAACCAACCTGTACAACCCTAATCACTACCTCAGTATAGCAACTCTATGACCACTTTGTACTACAATGGACTTCGTTTTTGTTTTGTGTTCTTTCTTGTCTAATTTATGTTTTTCTTGTGAATGTTCTGCATCTGATGCTATGTGCTTGTGATGCTGCTGCAACTGTTTTTCATTGCACCATGATAATAAACTCAACTTTGACTTTAACCAACACTTTTTAATCTATCATACAAAAAAACCGCTTTACTTTTTTTCCCTCAAAGTGTACGATTTCACATTTTTCCACATTGTATTCCACCTGCCGTGTCTTCACCCACACACTCAGCATGTCTACATCCCCCTTACCTTCTCTGCATCATCAACTCAATGCCACCTAGCTTTCTGTCATCAACAAACTTGGATGGACTACACTATCAGCGATATAGATTGAGAACAGCTGGGGCTCCAACATTAATCTGTGGCATCCCAGTTAACACAATCTCTCCACACAAAAATGACCCAGTTATTCCTATTCTGTTTTCAGTTTGTTCTCCAATTCATGATCTATGTGAATTTATTACCCCTAATTTCATGTACTCTAAATTTACTTAATAACCTCTTGTGTAGCATCTTATCAAAGGTCTTTTGGAAGGCCAAAAACTCCACATCCACAAGACCCTATAGCCACTTTAAAGCAGCGAATTACTGAAGTTTTCACAATATCAAGAGGACACGATAGAATAGAGAGAAACATCTGCTTGTCCAGAGATTAGTACTCTCCAACTTGGGGGCATGTTATAAAAAATAAGAGCCAGGCACTTCTGGAGCACAGTTAAGAAACAAATGTACATGCATTACATAAATTTAGAATCTGCTTCTGCAAACAGCAATTCATGCTCAGTCATTTGTGTTTTTATTAATCTTAGATTTGTTAACCACATGGTGCAACAGCTGATGAATGGAGCCAAAGCATAGATCAGCCATGATCTCATTAAATAGGTAATAGACCAAAGACTACTCCCACATTAACAGTACAGGTCCTCCCCAGGTTAAAACAGGAATCTGTTCCTGTGAACTGTTTGTTACTCAAAGAGTTCACAAGTCAGAAATGTGGCCACAAATTGAGTTCCCGCATGGCAGAAGATCCCTGAAGCACACGGCAAATCTAATCTGCTGTCTCCCAAATGCTCATTTGTACGTACGGGCTGTACATAAGTTGGGCATTCGTAAGCTGGGGAGGACCTGTATAAGATGGTTTGCGTAGTGTTATATCTCCAACAACGCAGAGCTCCTTCTATCGCACTCTTAGAATCTGTAAAGTTCTCCAAGTATCAATCCTTACAGAATTTTAAAATTAACCACTTTTTAAGTTGATGAACATTGCCTCATTTTTATGACTTTTTTATTGCAAAGATAAATTCTTGATAAACAAGGGGCTGAAAGGCTATCAGCAGTAGATAGCAAGGCAGAATTGCGGTTACAATCAGATGAGCCACAATCTTATAAATGGTGAAGCAGGCTTTAGGGGCCAATTAGTATTTTTTATATGTAAAAACAGAAAATAGTGGAAATAATCAGCAGGTCAGGCAGAATCTGGAGAGAGTGACAAAGTTAATGTTTCAGATCAATGACCTTCCATCAGGGTTCTGGACCAGCTCCCAACACATAAAAGGAGAAAGCTAGAAGCAAGTGGTGGAGCTTGAAATCTGAATTTGAAGCTAACATTGTTAAATTTTTTTAACTGTTAGTGATTGGTATTCAATGATAAACTGCATAAAAAGTTAAGCAAAAATGAAGTAATGCACAAATTGCATGTTCCAAACTGCAGGTGTTTGCAAATGGTTCCTTAAGCCCAAGGTGACAATGAATCATTAATAAAAACAACTTTAATGTTTACTTTGATCAGCCTTTTTACTTAAGACAACCAATCCTGGTTGCCAATGATCCAACAAGCATGTTCTCTAGTAAAGTGATTTCCAAATCTGGGGAGACCTATAGAGACTTTTTAAAGATTCTGCAAAATGATGTCCTATCCCATAGTAACCCAATCCAGTCAAATACTATTCCACCCTGTGGTACAGTGCACTTCCAGCTCAAACTGCTTGCTGCTCCATAATTTGCCCTACGCCTGAACTCCATAGACGGAAGAAAGCATGAGTATAAGCAGCAGTCGGAATGAACAAAATGAGTCAAAGAAAATAAAAATAGTCTCTGTGCTCTGTTGCAAGGACAAGTGCCTGATTAAGTACATAACTTTCCACCAATTTTCTCATTCCTGCAGTTTAATTTGCACTTGTACTGGAATCAAAGCCACAGAGAAGAGAGGAAACTATAGTACTGGTTGGTTCACCAAGGCTAGTCTCAGGCCAGATGTGTCACTCGGTGAAACTGGGAGAAAATCTGGTAAGGCTGAAAAAAACTCGACTGACAGTGGATATGGCAAGTACTTCATCAGAGCACCCATTTGATAAAAAAGCTGCATGACAGGCAAGCACACCCATTTTACTGACTGGAAGCATTACAATTAATACAACATGGAAGGAAATCAAAAACAAAATATAGATACAAATCTGAAACAAAAACAGAAAATGCTGTAAATAATCAAGCCAGACTCCTAATGATAGGTCATTGACCCAAAATATTAACTCAGTTGCTCTCTCAAGAGTCTGCTGATTATTTCCAGCATTTGCTTTGTTTGTTACAGCACCAGAGGAGCCCACTGGCCCCTTAAGTTCATGCTGGCTCTTTGTAGAGCAATCCAATCAGTCCCATTCTCCTGCTCTATTCCTGCAGCTTTGCAAATTATTTCCCCTCGTGTCTATCCAATTACCTTTTGGAAGTATGACTGACCATGTTCCCATCACCTTTACTGGCAGACAGTACCAGATCATAACCACTCTCTGCTGAAAAAAGCCACCCCCCCCCCCCCCAAAAAAAACTTCTACCCAATACTTGTGTCCCCTGTCCTTGAAATATTTGTGAACAGTCTCTATTTACCCTATCTAAACCACTCATGATCAACCTTTTCTGTTACTTCATTAAAATATTCCATCACCTTGTGTGGAATTTTGTAGTTTCCTGAATTATTTGATATTTTTGACTGGCTCAGAAGAAAAAAAAAGAAATACTCCACTGAGAGAGAGAGATACTGTATACTTGTCCAATGCATCTCACAAGATGAAGGGTTCATGGGATCTCGAGATATATCTTAGCATGAAGAGAGAAGGCTCTTAAATAATAGAACAAAGAGCATGAATAAATAGATTTCTTTCAGATTGGTAAGATGCAACTAGTAGAGTGCCTTTAAGATTAGTTCTCAGGCCTTAGGTTCTTGTACTTTTTAAAGTACAAAAGGCAGCTATTAATTCATGATGATCAAAAATAGACTTCAGTTTAAAGCCACTTCCCAGCTCTTGGTCCTTAGCCCTGTGAATTACAACTTTTCATGTTTCTCCAAGACCTACTCGCATGCAGGAAAATTTCTACTTCAGCCTCCTTTTTAGGCAGCGAGTTGCAGACCACCACTAGTCATTAAATAATTACCAGTTACTTAAAAGCATTATTAGAACACTTTTTACATACAGTATTCATGAATATCATACAATTTAGGTTAAGGGAGTATAGTTTATGATTTCTAACATTTGAAATAGGGTATTGAAACTTTTTTTGCTCCAAGGAATGTGTGATAGTGTACTCATTACACACTGTGAGACCCAATAATTATTGACAGGCTATTAATATACAAAAAAAAAGGGGGGGGGGGGAAGAGAATCATTGTTGACCTGTTATCCTTGGACATACGTGCAAGTATTACAGCTGAGGACCATGAACGCAAACCTAGCTAATTTTCAGGCACTGAAAATTAACCACATAACCTTTACCATCAAAACAAAATCCAGAAGTTGTTTTAAGAACGTAAAGCATTGGAAAATAACCAACAGTAGGGTCTATTTGGCACCTAAAAGGTAACCTACGTTATGGAAGCAGTTGTCATCCGTAGTGAATGCTCCGTAGCTGGCTTTACAAAAGAGAGGGATGATGCCAACACTGTAGTTAAGGAGGATGTGTGTGAAATATTATACGGAATAAACATGGTAAAGGAAAACGCATTAAGAGATTTAGCATCTTTGGAAGTGGATACGTCAAATATATGAAATACATTGCAGGGTGTAAAGGAAGAAAGAGCAAAATGAGATTCTCAACTTCAGGTTTCAATCATCCCTAGCTACGAGTGGAACATTGCTCATGTTGCACCACCTTTTTTATATAAAGAGAGGGATAACCATAATTAAATTCTACTTGTTACTTCAATTTCAGCAGTAGACAATATAGTGAAATCAATTTTGAGGACAGTATAAATCTTCCTTTAGAAAGGCATATTAATCAGAGATAGTCATTTGTATTTGTTAAGGGAAGGTCATATCTGACTAAGTTGATTGGAACTTTGAGGAAGTAACAAAGTGTTGATGAGGGCTGTGCCTTTGATTATAATCTACAGGGGCTCCAGCAAGGCTTTTGATGAAGTCCTGTGTGGCAGGCTCATCAAAAAATAAAGGGAGAGTGGCAAATTGGGTCCAAAATTGGCTCAGTGGCAGGGTAATGAACGAGTTTTTTGTAACATAAAACTGTTACCAGTGGGGCACCACAACGCTCAGTACCCAATATTAGATATGCATAGAAGATGAATTATAAAGATGTTTGCTGATGATACAAATATTGCCGTGGTTGGCTGGTATGAGAAAGCTTTTGGCTTCGGGAGGAAATAGGATGCTTTGGTTAGTTGGGCAGAAAAGTGGATGTGGAATTTAAAGACATCGGGGAGCTACAAGGCAAAGGAAATACAGTAAATGGCAGAATACTGGCACTGTGCAATGACAGACCACCCTTGGAATTTATGTCCACAGATCATTAAAGGTAGCAGGATGATAGATAGGTGGTTAACAGAAGCATAAAAGGATAATTCCTTTACTAGTCAAAGCACAGAATAAGAGTTTTTTTCCAAAAATTGTACACATTTTGTAGACTGCAACTTAATTATCTTGTGTAGTTCTAGTAACCACATTACAGGAGGGATGTGATTATAGTCCAAAAGGGTGCAAAGGAGATTTGCAAAGATGGAAATTGCAGCCGTGAGAAAAGACTGGTTAAGGTGTTTTCCACAACACCACCACCCCCCCCCCCCTCCCCATTGAAGCAGAAAAGACTTAACTAGGATGAATAAAATTACGAAAGTCTAAATGGCAATAAATAGGAAGGGTGAATTTTCCTGAGCCCGGGGGTATGGGGGGGGGGGGGGGGGCGGGTATTGACTTAAAGCAATTGACAGAATGATTAGATGAAGACAAGAATGTTTCTTCCACCCAGAGCATGGTAGAAGTCGAGAACTCTGCCTGAAACCATCAGCACATTTAACAAGTGAATGGATGTGTGCATGAGACTGTGGTCAATACAAGGGCAGCCCTTTTTCCCCATCAGCATGAGCACAATGAACCAAATGGTTAGCTTCTGCTTTGTAAATTTTCAAGGGTTCTGTCCTGCACTGACTGACCTCTTTGGAGTGCACGCATTTTCAACATTTTCAACATGCACGCATTTTCAACATTTTCAACATGATGGGCTAAATCTGCATGGAGCCAAGAGGAAAAACTGTAACCCTAACCTGGAGCTCACTGCTCTTGAGCGTAGTGGAAACAGAGCCAAACACTGCTTTCAGAAGCAAACTGAATAGGAACTAGACAATACATACAGGTTAGGAGCTGTGGGCATGCTATGTTGGCACCGGAAGAGTGGCAACACTTGCGGGCTGCCCCCCCAGCACATTCTCAACAATGCAAAAAGATGCATTTCACTGTGTGTTTCGATGTACATGTGACTAATAAATAAATATTTCATCTTGTAACTAGTAGGAGTATAAGAAAAGAAGGGGAGAAATGGGACTGTTCCACTAGGTGACAGACTCGACAGCCTAAATGGCCTCCTTCTATACCATAATACAATAAATTATATATTGCATTTATACAACTGCCTGTTACAAATCTAGATCACTTACATATCCGTAACCGATCACAAGAAACTGACTGCTCCTTGTCCACCAAGAAACCCTCAAAACACAAGTACAAGATACGCCGAAGCATATTCCAAGGATGTAATCCTTTCTGGATCTACAAAGTATTCATTAGCATACAAGGGTGAGATTGGTAGGCTAGGTATGTTTCCCCTGGAGCAAAGGAGGCTGAGACATTACATGACAGAGATATGAAAACATGAGAGGCATATAGAGTAGATAGTCAGAGTCTGTTTCCCATGGTAGGGGTGTCTAAAACTAAAGGTTTAAGGTGGGAGGTGGTGGGGAGGTTTAAAGAAAATCTGAGTGGTAAATTTTTCACACAAAGAGTAGTTGGCATCTGGAATGAGCTGACAGAGGAGCTGGTAGAGGCAGGAACAGTAACAACATTTAAAAGGTAGCTGGACTGGTACTTGAATGAGCAAGGCATAGAGGGAGATGAAATTAATGCAGACAAGTGTGATTAGTATAGATAGGCATGATGGTTGGCATTGACACAGTAGGCTGAAAGGCCCGTTTCTATGCTGTACAACTCTATGACTATAATCCCTAAGGTTTTGATGGTTGATTTCAGGGGTTTTAATATCATAAGATACAACTTGTTCATCCACTTAATTACATTAAAACTAAATTACATTTTTTTCCATCAATTCACAGGATGGGACACAGTTAGATTGTGGATGTGGAGCCACATATAATCCAGGCCAGGTAAGGATGGCAAAATTTCATTCCTTGAAAGACATTAGTCAAGTTGAATGGTTTTTGATAGTTTTACCATTATAATCATTACTAAGACTAATTTTTTTAGTTCAAGATTCATTTAATTACTTTAAATTAACCAGCTGTCATGGTTGGATTTGAGCTCAATGCTCCAGACCTGCTAAATTCATAGCTCAGCCACTACTACTACCATATCCCTCACAAGGTAGTTCACATCTCTCAGAATTCAAATGAAGTAGATGAAGTCTTGGAGCTTTGTGCCTTGACTGTGTAGCAGTCTGTGGTAGTGATGTTACTTTATTACAACACCAAGTAGTGAAGAAGAACAAGTGAAGGCAATATATTTTAAAGTTCAATGAAGTTGTGAGGAGTTTGACTAAAAATCTCATATCCCTTGCTGTGCTATTCATCCCAAAACAATACTAAAGCTTAGCTTGGGCAAAATCTGTAATTCCTTCCTGTGGACTGTTCTCCTACATGGTGGAATGGCTTGTCTATTCTGAAGAAATGCAACTCAGGATAGACCACTAATTCCAGACAGGAAGATAGATCAGAGTCACTTTAAGGCAGTCCATCAACATTCCTGGTAACAACTGTCAGTGTGAAATTAATTTACAGATAAAATCCAGAGGCAAGACAAGTCTGTTGGAGTAATGCAAATATGAACATTAACTAGGGATAGCCATAATCTGCTGATTGCAAGTAAGGCAATACTCCAGTTATTGTCAGATCCCTTTCCCAAAAAGCAGGAGGAATAATAGGAGACTAACAAACTAATATCTATATTTACTGTATTATTACGATTTTTCAAATATGTGGATGTAAATTGTGCAAACTTCTGTAATCAAATTATTCAAACATCATATTGATTGTCACACAAAATAGATATGCTAACAATGAGGCCCAATACAAGCTTGAGGAACAGCACCTCATTGTCCATCTGGGCACATTGCACCCTTTTGGAATTAATATTGAATCATAACTCCCTTTCTCTGTCCGCCTGTGATACTAGGTCAGTTTCTTCCACATCTCCGTTAACACACACTGACCTACTACTTGTGACACACACTTCTTTGTTACCCTTTAACCACCCTCATTAATAACTCCTCCTCACAATAGCTTGGCCTCAACCCATGACAGATATCCCCTTTGTCCTATCCATCCCTCCCTCCCCCCACCTTCTCTGCAACTTGAAATGAACTTCTCTCTCTTTCCAGTTCTGACGAAGTCGTTAACCTGAAATGTAAGTATCTCCCTTTCCACAGATGTTGCCAGACCTGCTGAATGTTTCCAACATTTTCTGTTTTTGTTTCTAACCAGCATCTGCATTTTTTTTTGATTTTCAAATACACACTGATTGTTGGAAGACAAATGTTTAAGCCAACCATGAACACTGATCACTACAAGAGTTTCAACTTTAAAATAACTTATCAACTGAACATTAATACTAAAGGTATTTTTTACTGTTAAAAATGTTAATGGCTTGTTGATTTTCATAGAATTGTATAACTGTTAAAAATCCAGGACAACATTTGGCTCATCTGGTGTAATATGTTTCATGTCAATTTAAATGTGGGATTATGGTTTCTACCCCAGAAATGGAAGTTTAAAAGCCTAACAAAATTAAAAACTTGAATTTGAAAACACAGCTTTTCCTTAGTAACAAAAAATATTTAAAAAACAAGGAAGCCAGAATGTTAAAATAAAACAATCAAGTTAGTTTATCCAGAAAAACAGGACTATGACAATGAAGCACTGTCTTGCAGATGAAGCACTAGTTAGTAGCTCTGTTTACATGTTCAGTCAAATGTAAAGACCCAAGAGTCTTTTCAAAACAATGGGGGGTGTCTCCAAGTGTTTTGGGTGTTCTCCCAAAATGCCACCAAAACTCATTTGCTGATGTGGAATCTTGCAAAAAATAACTGCTGCCTTTGCCCACAAGTTGGCCACCCCCCATTTCCAAAGTCATTCAATGGCTAAAAAGCATTTTCAGGCATCCTAAAAACAAGACGAGATTTTCTTGTCCCCTATTGTAAAGCAAAGCCCTAACAATAATACTGTGAAGATATATCTGTTATCCCTGAAATAGATAACCTTACATAACTCAAAGCATTGTATGCAAGGTCAACATGTTTCCATGCCAATTCTGTTATTAGTGAAATATATTAAAAGATAAATCCAACATATAATGTTATCAGTTTGTAGTAGTATAATGGTAACAATAGCACAACTTTCCACACTGTCATAGGAGCATAATCAATGAAAACTGGCATTAGTGGGTACACAGTAGGAATCCTCGACTTAAATCACAAGTGTTTTTTATCTGTACGCATTTAACACTCCAAAATCAGAGTATTTCCTAGATCAGCTTCCAGGAAATGAGGGTTTCAATTATAAGGTTAGACTGAAGAAGTTAGAGTTGTTCTCCTTGGAGGGTAGTAAGAAAAGATTTGATGGAGGTGCACAAGATCATGACAGGTTAGAGAGGGTGAACAGACAAAGCTGTTCCAATAGGGGATAGTTCAAAAACTAGGGACACAGATTCAAACTGAAAAGCAAAAGACACATTGGAGCTTTTGCAGTAAAACTTCTCCTTAAAAACAGAATGATTGAGATCTGGAACTCACTGTTTGTAAAGGTTGATGACTTTCAAAAAGGAGAGTCAACTGAGAGAAAATCATTTCCAGCATTTGATGGCTCTGGGCCTGTACTCACTGGAGTTTAGGAGGATGAGGAGGGATCTTATTGAAACCTTCCGAATATTGAAAGACCTGGATAGAGTGGATGTGGTTGAGTTGTTTCCAGTAGTGGGAGAGTCTAGGACCAGAGGGCACAAGTCTCAGAATAGAAGATGTCCCTTTAGAACAGAGATATGGAGGAATTTCTTTAGCCAGAGGGTGGTGAATCTGTGGAATTCATTGTCACAGATCGCTGTGGAGGCCAATTCATTGGGTATATTTAAAGTGGAGGTTGATAGGTTCTTGATTAGTAAGGGTGTCAAAGGTTACGAGGCCAAAGGCAGGAGAATGGGGTTGAGAAGGAAAAATAAATCAGTCATGATCCAAATGGTGGAGCAGGCTCGAAGGCCGAATGGCCTAATTCTGCTCCCACGTCTTATGGGGTTACAGGGGACATGAAGATAATGGGCCAAACTTGCTCCTCTTGTGCCGTGACGATTCTGTAAATCCAGGAAAAGCCATTAAGACACAGCTTCAGATTATTATCAGCTTTGGACCTTAAGACTGTCAAAAAATGTCTCTGGGAAATGGGGGGTGGTGGTGGAAAGACAGGGAGAGAGTCTGAAGCAGATCGTGCCCTGACGACCTGACCCAAACACGAGGATCACAGGCTGGGGACCGGTGCCAAAAGTTGATCCGAAACTTGTCCACAGCTCTCCGTGGGGTAATAAACAAACAGGGACGGGGAAATACCCAGCCCAACAATAGACGTCACGGCAAGTTGCCCGGGCCTTTGGGGACGTTTCCTGGAGTGGCAGGACTGAGGTAGGGGGCCAGGTCCGGGGGTGGGAGGCTGGCCGAGCCCGGGGAGAGGAGGGGGGTGGCCCACCCCGCCAGTACACGACGAAGGACAACCCCCCCCCCCCCCCAAGCCCACCAACAGGTCCCCCTCCGCCGCTGCACCGCGTCACAAACACGAAAGCGCAATTACCCGTGTCGACGGCGAGACTGTAATCCGCCTTGCGAGGGGGCGCCGGGGGAGGGTGATTGCCCGCCTCCCGCCGCTCACAGCCACCAACTTTCCCCCTCCACCGCCGCCGCCATCTTGCAGCGCCTGCTCACGTGACCCGCCCAGCTCCCGGCCGAGTCCCGCCCCCGCCGCCGCGCCATTGGCCGCGCTGCGTCACGGAAAACGACCCGCCTTCCAGCCGCACTCATTGGCCCCGCGCCCACGTCACTCAAAGCCCGCTCTCCTCCAGTCTGGGACATGCAAGGCGGGTTGATTACCTGTCAGTTAACCGGGGGAAAAATAACCAGAGGATGTTAACATGGTGGTAATCATGGCTTTAAATGCAGCTGGATTGTTGTAAAAACCCACCAGAGTAGGAAATATCCCGACCTGGCCCAGCCTACAAGTTTCCCACTAACTACAGAGCCTTCAGCACTTCAATAACTTCAGCAAATTGACCATTGGAGCCTTGTATCTCACATTTCCAGCATCAAATTTCTTCCTCCTCGTCTGTTTTTTTTGGGGGGGTGTTCATTCGTCTCTTCCCATTTACAACACACCCAGAGATATTTCATGTTTTTCATTAGTTTTTAATCACACCCAAAAAAGCTCTCTCCATTCCCAATATTTTCACCCAAACACTCCTGGTCTCTTCTCTACCCCCATACCTTGCCTTTTACTTGCTGTCCCTGACTCCTTACCCTAAAACTTATTTTATTTCTAACCCTTCCCAGTTCTGATTAAAGGTTTTTGACCCGCAGTGTTACCTCCCTCTCTACAGATGCTGCCTGACTTGAGCATTTCCAGCATTTGGTAATTGGTTTATTATTGTCTGATGTACCAAGATGCAGTGAAAAACTTTGTCTTGCATGCCAACCATACAGATCATTTCACCACATCAGTATATTGAGGTAGTACAAGGGAAAAGCAATAACAGGATGCAGAATAAAGTGTGACAGTTACAGAGAATGTGCAGTGCAGGTAGACAATAAGGTGCAAGGTCACAACAAGGTAGATTGTGAGGTCAAGAGTCCATCCATCGTACAAGAGGTCCGTTCAATAGTCTTATAACAGTGGGATGGAAGCTGTCCTTGAGCCTGGTGGTACGTGCTTTCAGGCTTTTGCATCTTCTGCCCGATGGGAGGAGGGAGAAGAGAGACTGTACGGAGTGGGAGGGGTCCATGATTATATTGGCTGCTTTTCAGAGGTAACGAGGTGTAGTCAGAGTCCATAGATGAGAGGCTGGTTCTTGTGATGTACTGAGCTGTGTCCACAACTCTCTGCAGTTTCTTGTGGTCTTGGGCAGAGCAGTTGCTATACCAAGCTGTGATGCATCCAGAGAGGATTTTTTTATGGTGCATCTATAAAAATGGGCGAGGATCAACAGGGACATTTCTCGGGTTTATTTCAGATCCACCCCTGTGATTGACTTTCATCTGCAATCTGCAATGATCTGTTAGGAATTATTAGAAATTTGGACATCCTTCAGGAATTATGTGGATGGCAGGCATTAATACAAAATGGAACCAGTCTTTTTAAAAAAACCTATTAAAGTATAAAGTACAAGCAGTAATCAGGTTTGAAATAAAAGGGAGACACAAGAGATGCAGGGTTTCAACCCAAAACGTTGACAATTCCTTTCCTTCCACAGATGCTTCTCGACCCGCTGAGTTCCTTCAGCCGATTGTTTGCTGCTTAAAATTAAAAGGACAGGTTTGTAAACTGAAAGTAATGTCAACAGGACACAGGCTACTCAAGAGATATGCTTTGCAAACTGGCACGGCCATGAGATGTTCTCATATGCATTAGGTAAATGTAAGGCGATGGGGGTATGTTCATTGGCCTACATCAAACCAGGCATCAGAACCATCAGCAAAGTTATTTTGCAACATTGTGATGGAGATCAGGGAAGGTTCCAGACCAGACTTATTTTGTCATTTAGCACATCAACATGGTTACAGGCATATTTTGCTCTGTCCATCAATAATTGGAACATTGGTGTACCCAAAGAGTCAGACCCTTACATCACAAATTTTGGGTTCTCTGTCCTCAGGAGCTTTTAGACCATCCATGTGAATTACTTTGTCCCAGCGAAGGTATTTGAATATTCAGGGATGCCTTGTCAATTACAATGAGCTCCCATTGTATCTATGTATTTGTCAGACCCAAAATATTTAAGTAACTGATGTCATTGTAGCTATTGAAATTGTATTGAATCACCTTTGCTTTTAAGACGATAAAAACTCAATGCTCTTTGAGTTCTGGAAGATTCTACTGAGATTGTCTCCAAGAGAATACCACTTGTCATGATGAAAAAGACCTTTTATATCTACCAGCTTCAGTCTCCATGTGGCTTAGTCACAGTCACAGCGGTCCTGTAAACAATGTGGTTCCTGAGAATACAAAATGAGCAGTAGTTGGCCATACAGCCCCTTGAGTCTGCTCCACCATTCAACAAGATTGTGGCTGATCTGATTTTGCTCTTAAGTGCCTGTTCCCCACAATACTTTGCTCAACATCATCCAAAAACCTGCATCAACCTTGAACACATTCAGTGACTCAGCCTCCACAGCTGACTGAGTGAGAGAACACCAAAGACTCATGACCCAAACGGTTCACAAGTGGGAAATGTGGCCTCATACTGAGTTGTCACATGACCCAAGGTGCCTCCAACCCTACAGCAGCCAGCAAATCCATCCCATCGGTCTCCCAAATGCGGGTAAGTCGAGCATTCATAAACTGGAGAGAACCTGAAGTTGGAGATTTCAGTTGGGACAGTAAAATTCTGAAGTATGTTAGGATTAAAAAGGTATTAGATGTCTTAGCAGACCTAAAGTTGGATAAAACCCCAGGGCCAGATGAAATGTATCCGAAGCCACTATGGGAAGCAAGCGATGAGATTGCTGGGGCCCTGACAGAGATCTTGAAATCTTCACTGGCCATAAAAGAGGTGCCAAATGACTGGAAGACAGCATATGTGGCACCTATACTTAGAAAGGTAGCAGGGACAAGCCAGGTAATTACAGGTCAATCAGTCTAATGTCAATGGTAGGAAATTACAAAAACATCTGAGGGACAGAATTAATCAAAGATAGCATGGATTTGTTGAGAGATTGGTTAATTTACTTGAATTTTTTTGAAGAGGTAACTAAGTATATTAGAGTAATACGGCACAGAAACAGGCCCTTCGGCCCAACTCGTCCACGCCCAGCCAATGTGCCCACCAAGCTGGTCCCATTTGCCCACGTTTGGCCCATATCTCTCTAACTTATCCAAATGTCTTTTGAATGTTGTTGTTGTTCTACTGGCCACAACCATTTTCTCGGCAGCTCGTTCCATATACAGACTACCCCCTTGGTGAAAAACTTGCCCCTTTGGACCCTTTTAAATTGTCCCCCCCCCCAGCTTTTAGTTCCCCTACCCTGGGGAAAAGACTATGTGCATTCACTCTTTCTATCAAAGACTCAGCTGCCAGCCTAGATGAGTATGTCACCACCGTCATGGACTTTATCAGCAAGTTTGCGGATGATACCACGTAGTAAGCCATATTTCAAATAACGATGAGTCGGAGTACAGGAAGGAGATAAAGAGCTTAGTGACGTGGTGTCATGACAACAACCTTTTTTCTTAATGTCAACAAAGAGCTGGTCATCGAGTTGAGGAAAGGTGGGGGCGGTGTACATGCACCTGTCTACATCAATGGTGCTGAGGTCGAGACGGTTGAGAGCTTCAAGGAGTGAACATCACCAACAGCCTGTCCTGGTCCAACCACATGGATGCCATGGCCAAGAAAGCTCACCGGCGCCTCTACTTCCTCAGGAGGCTAAAGAAGTTTGGCATGTCCCCTTTGACACTCACCAACTTTTATCGATGCACCATAGAAAGCTTCCTATCTGGATGCATCACTGCGTGGTATGGCAGTTGCTCTGCCCGGGACTGCAAGAAACTGCGGAGAGTTGTGGACACAGCCCAGCAAATCATGGAAACCAGTCTCCCCTCCATGGACTCTCTTTACCTCTCGCTGCCTTGGTGAAGCAGCCAGCATAATCAAAGACCCCACCCACCTGGGACATTCTCTCTTCTCCCCTCAGGCAGAAGGTACAGGAGCCCGAGGGCACATACCACCAGGCTCAAGCACAGCTTCTACCCCACTGTTATAAGACTATTAAACAGTTCCCTTGAACGATAAGATGGGACTCTTGACCTCACAATCTACCTTGTTATGACCTTGTACCTTATTGTCTACCAGCACTGCACTCCTTTTGCAGCTGTGACACTTTACTCTGTATTCTGTTATTGTTTTACCCTATACTACCTCAATGCACTGTATAATGAATTGATCTGTACGAACAGTATGCAAGACAAGTTTTTCACTCTACCTCGGCACAAGTGTCAATAATAAACCAATAATACCAATATGCTGCTCATGATTTTATACACCTCTAACAAGGTCATCCCTCAATCTCCTACATTCCAAGGTATAAAGTCCATGTCTGCCCAACCTCTCCCTATAACTCAGGCCCTCTAGTCTTAGCAGCATCCTCGTAAATCTGCTCTGCACTCTGTCCAGTTTAATGATGGTTGCCCTGTTATAGGAAAGGCAAAACTCTGCATAATACACAAGTACTGTCTCACCAACACCTTGTCCAACTGCAACACAATGTTCCAACTCCTCTACTCAATTCCCTGACTGAGGAGGGCCATGCAGTTGATGTTGTTTACATGGACTTCAATAAGTCCTTTAACAAGATCCCACATGGAAAGCTGGTCTAAAGATTAGAACCCATGGGATCCAAGGCAATTTGGATCCAAAACTGGCTTGGTAAATAGGATGATGGTGGAGGGTTGCTTTTGTATTTGGAAGCTTGTGATCAGCAATGTACCACAGGGATTGGTGCTGCGACATTTGATTTTTGTTAAATACATTGAGAACTTGGATGTGAATGTAGGATGAATGATTAGTAAGTTTATACATGACGCAAAAATTGGTGTTATTGATAGTGAGGAGGATAATCTTTGGCTTTAGAATATAAATCAGCTGATAAATTAGGCAGGTAACAGTAAACAGAATTTAATCATGGTGTGATGCAGTTGGAGGATCTAATAAAAGGTCAGACATATCATGAAAGTTAAAACCCTAGGGATTATAGAGCAACACAGGGACCTTGGTGTCCAAGTCCAAAAATCCCCAAAGGTGACAGCACAGGTAGATAGGGTGATACTTGCCTTCGTTAGCCAGGGCATAGATTATAAGAGCAGGGAAGCCTTGGTATAACTTCACAAGACATTGTTTAGGCCACAGCTCAAAGATTGGCTGCAGTTCTGGTCACCACACCATGGGAAAGATCTGATTGCTCTGAAGGGGGTGGAGAGGAAATTCACCAGGTTAGTGCCTGGGATGGAATGTTTCAGTTACAAGACTGGATAGAATATTATAGCACAGTACAGGCCCTTCAGCCCACAATGTTGTGCCGACATTTTATCCTGTTCTAAGACCTATCTAACCCTTCCCTCCCACGTAGCCCTCCAATTCTCTATCATTCACACAGCCAAAGAAACGATTTCCCTTCTCTTAGCCAAAGAACAGTGGAAAAGGTTTCCTTGTTTCCTCCCACATTCCAAAGACAGGCTGGGATTGTTTTCCTTTGAGCAGAGGGGGAACCCAATAGGGTAGATAGTAAGAAAGAAAGCTTTTCCTCGTGGCAGAGGTGTCTAAGACCGGAGGGCATAGGCTTAAGGTGAGGAGGAAGAGGTTTAGCAGGGATCCGAGGAAGATTTTTTCCACCCGCAGGGTGGCTGCAATCTGGAAAGCACTGCCTGAGAGGGTGGTGCTGGAGGCAGGCACTCGCACATCAGGAGCAGCACTTCAACACCAAGGCTAACAGGCTATAGACCAACTGCTGGTAAATAGGATCACTGTGGATAGCTTCTTGATTGGTATTGGTACAGTGAAAAACTTGTCTTGCATACCGATTGTACAGGTCAATTCTTTACACAGTGCAGTTACATTGGGTTAGTACAGAGTAAAAACTATAACAGTACAGAGTAAAATGTCACAGCTACAGAGAAAGTGCAAGGTCACAATAAGGTACATCGTCAGGTCATAGTCCACCTCATCGTATAAGGGAACCGTTCAACAGTCTTATCACAGTGGGGTAGAAGCTGTCCTTAAGCCTGGTGGTACGTTCCCTCAGGCTCCTGTATCTTCTTCCTGATGGGAAAGAAGAGCAAATGTCCCGGGTGGGTGGGGTCTTTGATTATGCTGGCTGCTTCACCCAGGCAGCAAGAGGTAAAGACAGAGTCCAAGGAGGGGAGGCTGGTATCCATGATGCGCTGGGCTGTGATCAACACGGACATGGTGCTTCTGTTTTATATGCCTTTGTTAGAAATGAACAGCACAGGCATTTCCTCTCTCCAGAGAGGTTGAGCATTTCCAGCATGTTGTTTTATTTCAGATTTCTTGCATGTACAATTTTGGATAATGGTGCTGAACTGCATTGTTCTGCAGCAACAACACAAAACGCTGGGGGGAACTCAGCAGGTCGGGCAGCATCCATGGAGGGAAATGGACTTGATGTTTCAGGTTGAGATTCTTTGTCTGGACTAGTGTGAGTCCAGACGAAGGGTCTCAACCTGAAATGTCGACTGTCCATTTCCCTCCATAGATGCTGTCCTGATGCAGGGTTTCGACCCAAAATGTCGACAATTCCTTTCCTCCCACAGATGCTGCTCGACCTGCTGAGTTCCTCCAGCAGATTGTTTGTTGCTCCAGATTCCAGCGTCTGCAGTCTCTTGTGTCTCCATTGAGCTGAAGTGGGAACAAGGGAAAAATAATTAACCTCTCTCAACAGTCACAAGTCAGCTGCAACTTTGCAAAGCACAAGACTGACAGCAAAGAATCTAATAATTGTACTTTTATTAAGCACAGGACAATTTTTTTATAATATAAAGTGTATAATATTTTTGATAGAGTTGGTTTGAAACAGTTGAGCCTCCCCACATATCCTGCTTCCACTCCCGCATAGATTTCTAGTTTAGTCTTGGGTAGGATGCCAAAAGATGGGGATTTATCAGACTGCTCTGTGCTGAGAGAGCGGTTTTTTAAGATGTCGTCCCACCTAATTTTTTTTGGAAGGGAGGGGAGAGGGCAACCAAACAGTATCATGGATCAGGGGAAAATGGAAGATTCCTATTTGAACTCATCGCTTACATCCACTAAAGGCAGAACATCCCAATGCAGAATTCAATTATTTCTAACCTTATTCCAGAAACAACACAGTGAATAGAAACATTAAAGAACAAAACATCATCCATAAATCCATTTTTCACCCCAGCAGTGCACTACTCAGCAGCAGTAGTCAGAACCTAGCTCATGTGCACAATGTAGAAACAAGAAATCATTTTATTTCACTATCCCAGGACATCCCAAAGTGTTTTCCAGCTAGTTAAGTACTTGATGAAGTGTAGCTCCTATTGCAATGAAAGATATATTAAACTAAATTATGTTTAAAACAGGAATTCTTCAACAGAGTTGCATGGAGGTAGACTTTTAAACAACTTTATCGAAAATAAAAAAAATCTATATCACATTTCATTTATGATTAACCACCAACCACAATATTAACCCAAGATGACTATGGGGAAAACACAATTGCCACACAACAATTGATGCAAGTTTTCAAACCTACGCTTCCTCCTGCTTTTCAGATATATCCTAAGGTCACTTCACAAATACTCTGTATAAAGTGCAGTGGCTATTAAATGGGCATATACAAAAATACTATTTGTTGACTGGATTTTGAGAGACTGGCATGGGAACATGAATTTCTACAAGCAATGTTTGCGCTGAAGGGTACACCCAATGGGCAGCAGCCCCAACAGTGCAGCAATACTTTCAGTGTGACGGGACTTGAATCTACAGCATTTACAGATGAAATTCCATACAACCCTCCATGCCACACAGTCCAACCTTCTACCTCGTTGCGGACACTGAATCATTGCAGAGGTTTAGTTCCACAGGTAATAGATACCCACCATCTAATCAACTTGCGAATGTTATGTGGAACCTGTTCAACTGCTGTTGGAGGCATTGCTAAGTGCTGGCTGACTAGCACCCACTGGACAGTTTTCTGCAGTGTGCATCATGCACAGTCACAGATGGGAGTCCTATCGCCAAACCAGCAAAGATCATCTGACCTAACACTGAACTCCTATGCAAGGCTCTCCTACCCAGGCATTGGAAGTTGCTGAACAGCTTTAAATTTTAATATATTTGATACGCAATGCTGAAAGCCCTGACCCATCCACCCTGAACATTGCTGCAGGCCAATTCTGAGGCGAGGTCAGAGTGCCATCAGTAGCTCCAAAACTCTGAGGTGAGATTAGAGCGCATTCCGAAATTTGGTCACATCATGTGAAATGCAGTCATTCTCAGGAGGAAAATTAAGTCAAGCCTGGAAGTAGGTGAATACACTCACATCACACTTTGAATGCATTCTCAGTGTTGACATGGGTTCTGAATCAGCAGTCATGAAATCGCTATCAAACCATTCTGACTGCAGTCATTTCAACAACTTATGGTCTCATTGACAGAAACTGGTTGGCCGTTGTCCTGACAAAGATCTACCTAAAATTAAATGGTTTGATCAGACAGACATTGAGAAAATGTTTTCAGTTGTGAGGGGAGGGCAGGGAAACAAAAAAACCACAGGGACACCCAGTATAAAAGTGGCTACCAAATTCAAACTGATAGATCATTTCATTAGAAATTGTTATGTTTTGAATTAATTCCCAATTATTTTGGCAATAATTTATTCCTAATTAAAGGATTCAGAAGAAACTTCTTTGCCACAATAGTGATAAGTGGATGCAAACTGGTCAAGAAGAGCAACACTGATGTGTCCAAGAGAAAGCTCAATAACACAATTAAATTGACATGTTGATATGAATAACAGTGGCCAAAACACTTGGTACACTTAATTTGTACACAGGACCTTGGTCTAATATAAAGAATCCAGGTAAAACTCAAACTCTGGTTAGACCACACTTGGAGTACTGTGTCCAGTTCTGGTCACCTCATTATAAGAAGGATGTGGAAGCATTGGAAAGGGTGCAGAGATTTACCAGGATGCTGCCTGGATTGGAGAGCATGCATTATGAAGAGAGACTGAGGGAGCTAGGGCTTTACTCTTTAGAGAGGAGGAGGATGAGAGGAGACATGATAGAGGTGTACAATGTATTGAGAGGAATAGATAGAGTGGACAGCCAGCGCCTCTTTCCCAGGGCACCAATGCTCAAGAGGGCATGGCTTTAAAGTAATGGGTGGGAAGTTCAAGGGAGATATCAGAGGCAGGTTTTTTTTTACCCAGAGAGTGGTTGGGGCATGGAATGCGCTGCCTGGGGCGGTGGTGAAGGCAGGTACATTGGTCAAATTCAAGAGATTACTAGATAAGAATGTGGAAGAATTTAAAATAGAGGGATACGTGGGAGGAAGGGGTTAGATAGTCTAAGGCGAGGTTTAAAGGTCGGCACAACTTTGTGGGCTGAAGGGCCTGTATTGTGCTGTACTGTTCTATGTTAAGCAGATCACAGCGCACAAAAGCTTTAATTTGTGACCCACACACCTCAAAACATTAAACAATTCCACTTCTATATATACTAAAGAAATCAACTCAGTTTCCTTAATAGTTCAGACAAGAAAGGCAGCCCCTGAATCAGGCAGTGTGCTGGCTAATCTAGCATCGGAAAGCCATAAATGAACTGCTTTCCAGGAAAACATCTACTAGACAATGTGTCATGAGAGATTAGAATAAGTTTTAATGCAATATCTTATCCGAGCACCCAGTCACGAGTGAAACAACAAAGTGCTGCTCATGCCAGCAGAACAAGACCTCAGGCTGCCAATAACAGGAGGAAAAGAAAGAGTTTTTAAAAAAATCTAGACAATTTTGAAGGATGTATTAATAGTTAAGATGCAGGTTCATGCAAACCATAAAGAGTGGCATAATTAGATGGAGGGAATGGTTTGCTTTTGTTGCTGGAGACCTCTGTAGTTAAACTTCTAATATATACAGGAGTTTGGTCTGAAATAGGAAAGGTTGTTTAAAAGTTAGATGTTTAAAAGCATTTTAAAAAAAAAACAAGGATGCAATATGGAATGAAGGCTAGAAAATTTTGGGGGTTTACATATGCAAATTCTTGAAGGAGGGAGGACGATTGAAAATGATGTCCCTTGAGCTCTATGCTTAGATGGATAGAGAACAAGCATAGAAAATTTTGGGGGCTTACGTACGCAAATTCTTTAAGGAGGGAGGATGAATTGAAAATCATGTGCCTTGAGCTGGATAGTTAGAGGGACAGACAACAAATCGAGATGTTATGCTGTGTAATCATATATTAAGCCTCATGGTTAGAATTGTGCATCCAACTTTGATTAAGATAAGATTTCTTTATTAGTCACATGTACATCGAAACACACAGTGAAATACATCCTTTTGCATAGTGTTCTGGGGGCAACCCACAGAACATAGCATGCCCACAACTTCCTAACCGGTACGTCTTTGGAATGTGGGAGGAAACCCACACAGACACGGGGAGAACATACAAACTCCTTACAGACAGCGGCCGGATTTGAACCCGGGTCACTGGCGCTGTAAAGGATTACGCTAACTGGTACACTACCGTGCCTGCCCCTGTTTGGGCAACACACTTTAGAAAAATGCTAAAGTTTTGGAAAGGCAGAGATTTATCAGAAAGAAATGCACTTTAAGTGCCACAACCAATGGGGCTAATGAGGGCCAGGGAGCAAGGAAATGGCAGGTACATCAATCGTTCAATATTTAGCTGCTTGGACACCACTAGGCAAATGACCTCCCTGTGCTCATTATACGGAGAGACTGGAAAAACTACAAATATTCTCTCTAAGCGCAGGAAAGATGAAAGGAAGACTTCGTACAAGAGTTCAGAATTACAATGAGTTCCATGCTTTCCCTAATCGGAGGATCTGTCAACAGCGAATGCAAATTTAAGTTAGTTGGGAAAGATCCTGAGAGGAGATAAGTAGAAATTATTTAATTGCTATAATTTGGAACACAAGCCCGGAAAAATAGTGGAAGCAGATTTAATGGTAACAACCCAAAGTGGAGTGAATAAATAAAGGGGGAGAAATTCTGAGCTACCAGCAGGAGAAAGTGAGGTCAGCTGCCTACACTTTCCAAGGGCTAGCCCAGGCACACTGGGTCTCCTCCTGTGTGGTACAAATTGATTACACAAAAGTGATTAAATTTCAACATTTCACGCATTGTACATGGTAGCCACTTTTGCATTTCATGCAAGATTTGATGTTGATGAACACACAGTACAATTGTATAGACAACTGACTTGAAAGATTAGGATTAGTTTTAATGCAAGCTAATTATGAACAAAATGATTTCTTTATTAAATAATTACTTATGTCAGAGAGGCTATTCAGTCCATCTGGTCCATGTTGGCTTTGCAACAGAGCAATCCTACCAGTCCCATTCTCTCCCCCTTTTATTTCCCTCTGACCCTCCAACTCATTCTCTCTCATATGCCCACCTAATCCCTTTACATTTTATTGTTGATGCTGCCACTTATCACACTAAGTGGCAATTTAGTGGCCATCTGAACTACAAGCATGTCTTTAGGATGTGGTGGGTGAACTGGAGCACCTGGGGGAAACCTGCATGGTGACAGGGAGAATGTGCAAACTTCACACAGGCAGCACCAATTGAACCTGGCTCACTGGAGCTGTGAGGCAGCGGTGCTAACTGCCTGCAGCACCATTTCTTTAAATGAGCTAAGTTGGGTGGCTTTGAGCATCAAGCACAAAAGGCAAACGTTAGGTGGTCTTTTGTACCAGGTACTTTTCTTTTCATTGACCTAGATCACTAGCTCCACTCTCAACCCTTCATGCATTGCCCAGTACAGTACACATGCATAATGGCAACCACAGCTAATTGAAGCACATTACTGCATTACCATCTAGTCTGCTGGATGTTAATGTGGTAATGTGCTTCAATTAGTTGGACTATAATTCCCAGAGTTAGTGGTTTCAAATTTAAAACTCGATGTTTTAAAAGCCTACATAAAATTGCTAAATTCTGCTGATCTAACAATACACTTTGTTGAGATTCTTTTAAGAATTACATTGTTTGGTTAACAAAAAAGGAATTTAAATGATCTCTTTGTGATTGTGGTAGCCAAGTAGTGGATATGACATGACTCAACAAGTTTGGGTGGGGTAAGCAAGGAAGGAAACCAATTTACTGAAAAATAAAACTAACCCGATGGTTGGTCACATTACAGATCACACAGCCGCATCACACTGTCATTGTGTACACACAATGTTATCAACAAATTCCACAACAAAATATTCAGAACAACAGATTCAATACAGATTTTAAAATGTTAAAGATCAAGTCAGATACAGGTTTGACTACGCACCACTGCCATGTCAACTGAGAGCCACTTCTCTCAGAAATGGCAAGAGTGGTGAGAAGGAAAAGACAATCGTAAGTCACTTGTTTGCAATCTAACTGACACCAACCACCTTGTCCTGGCAACTCTCCGCTTCAAAGTGACCCACATTCAATCAGGATGTCCCAAAGTGTTTGACAGTCAATGGAATAGCTTTGATCTGGTCAGACTGTTGTAATGCAAGAAATGAGGCAATTGATTTGCACATTACTGGCTCTCACAAGCTGATATTGTCTCATAAATGTTGACTAACTGGTAAATGGGCCAGTGGCAAAATCCTGTCCCCTGCTTTTCTTTGAAATAGTGGCATGGAACTTTGTACATCTACCCAAGACTGCAGTTTGTCATTTGACCTGAAATACAACTCCAACAGTGCAGCACTCCTTCAGTACTGCTCTGGGAGCATTGACCTAGATTTTGACATCCAAGTTTCTGGAGTGGGACTTGAACCCAGAGCTTTTTGAAGCAGAGGCGAGAGTCCGACCTACTGAGCCACAGCTGGCAACTGCAACGTACAAGACAAACTGTGGAAATCCCAATGACATATTGGGGATAACAATTTACAGTTAAATTATCAGTGCTGCCCCAGTAACATTTTGCTTTTCCCAGACACCACCAACCCTGTAGACAACCAGAGACATTTCACTCCATACTTCGGTTTTGAATTGCCTCAATTCATTTGGTCCATTTTATTTAAAACTAAGATTTTGAATCCTTCAGTAAAGTTATTAGTCAAAGAGCAATCACCCCTACTGCCACCCTCCACCCTAGAGGGAGGGTGGAAAGGTTCTTGCTGAATTTCTGCAGCATTCTCCGCAGACACTTCAGGACATCTGTGGTTCAGATGAGATAAGGCGTATCCAGAACTGCCACTCCAGCAGACACCCCTCCATCCGCAAACTCTGTGCTCTTTGTGCGAAGCAAGTGGCCAGCACATACATTCATGACCAGTCTATTACAATTCCTACAAGAGATAAAGACAAGATTTAACATAAACAAGCACCAGTGCTCGAGAATTCACACTATGCCGCATATACTTGACACACAGTTTCCCCGAGTTACCGAGTCAGATCATCGAAACATTAACTGTTTCTCTCTCCACAAATGCCAGGCCTGCTGTCTTCTATTTTACTTCAGCCATCTTCTTCGCTTGGTTACTGTCTTCACAGACAACAAGAAAAAAATTGCCGTGATTCTCAGATGACAAATCTCGAGCTTTTTTGTTTATTTGTTCATAGGATGTGGACGTTGCTGACAACACCAATATTTACCGTCCATCCCTATCCTGCTCTTGAACTGAGGAAGCTGTTAAGGATAATCATCGCTAATTACTTTCCCTGAAAGATATCAGTGCACCAAATGGGTTTTCATGATAATTTCTTTAGACGACTAGATTAGTGAATGTTGCAGTTTCATGGTTACTGGCATTAGATTCTTTTAAGGTTTTCAGTTTATGTAATTGTGAGGTAGGATTTAAAGTTTCTCATTTCTTTGGATAAATGGCTCAGGAGTCTGGATGATGGTCAAGTAACTTAATCATGCTCATCAGAATTGTCTTCATTACCACCCCCTGCCCTTTTACCCAACAGCACTGTGTGCCTGTAGCCCTCCCCACATATTGCAGCAGTGCAAGATAGTACGATATATCCTTCTGAAGTTCAAGTTCATTGTCGCAGGCATACACACACACACACACAGGGTAGAAGTGCCATGAAAATTTACTTTTTGCAGTAGCACCACATGACAAACATAAGTTAACATAACTTTAACAAATTATACATAACTTACACAACAAAATAAACATAACACCCATAGAAGACAGAGGGCGGTGGTAGATGGAGCGCATTCTGCCTGGAGGTCGGTGACCAGTGGTGTTCCGCAGGGATCCATGCTGGGACCCTTGCTCTTTGTGATTTTTATAAATGACTTGGATGAGGATGTGGAAGGGTGGGTTGGTAAGTTTGCTGATGATACAAAGGTGGTGTAGTGGATAGTGTAGAAGGTTGCTGTAGATTACAACAGGATATTGATAGAATGCAGACCTAGGCTGAGAAGTGGCAGATGGAGTTCAACCCGGGTAAGTGTGAAGTGATACATTTCGGGAGACTGAATTTGATGGCAGAATACAAGGTTAATGGCAGGACTCTTAGCAGTGTGGAGGAACAGAGGGATCTTGGGGTTCACGTCCATGGATCCCTCAAGGTTGCCGCGCAGGTCGATAGGGTTGTTAAGAAGGCGTATGAAGTGTTGGCCTTCATTAATCAGGGTATTGAGTTCAAGAGCTGCAAGGTGATGCTGCAGCTCTAAAGGAGATTTACCAGTATGTTGCCTGGATTAGAGAGCATGTCTTATGAGGATAGGTTGAGTGAGCTAGGGCTTTTCCCTTTGGAGAGGAGGAGGATGAGAGGTGACTTGATAGAGGTGTACAAGATGATAAGAGGCAGAGATCGAGTAGACAGTCAGAGACTTTTTCCCAGGGTGACAATGGCTAACACAAGGGGACATAATTTTAAGGTGATTGGAAGAAGGTATAAGGGAGATGTCAGAAGTAGTTTTTTTTAAAAACACAGAGTGGCGGGTGCGTGGAATGAACGCACTGCCTGCAGAGGTTGTGGGGGCAGATACATTAGGGACATTTAAGACACTCTTAGACAGACACATGAATGATTGAGAAATGGAGGGCTATGTGGGAGGGAAGGGTTAGATAGATCTTAGAGCAGGATGAAATGTCAGCACAACATTGTGGGCCAAAGAGCCTGTACTGTGCTGTAGTGTTCTGTGTTCTGACACAAGTGCATGTTGAGACAGGGAAATAATGTAGTCCGAGGTAGTGCTAGGGTTTCTCAGGTCAGTTCAAGAACTTGATGGCAGTGGGGAAGCAGCTGTTGTTGAACTTTGAGTTGTGGGTCTGCAGGCTCCTGTACCTTCTGCCTGATGGCAGCATCTCCAAAGGCAATACTGATTGTGTCAGCAATGACCAAAAAATTCCATGAGTTTCATGAGTCATTGTTAACATCCAATCAATCTGAAAACATGAAAAGCAACAGGAGTTGTGCAGCAAGTTGCGGTGCCTGCCATAACCTCTTGGAATGGGTCAATCCAGGTCCACCTCAGGACAACCAGTTCCAGTCATGGCCCCTACAGCGTTCACTTTGATTGGACAAGAGCAAGAACTCCCGTTGGAAAATGCTCTCCGTCGGAAATGCAGAGACGTGGACATTTCCAGTTGAGGGGGAATGCCTCTGGACATTTTAGAACTTGTTACATTTTTGCTAGAAATGAGTAACAGATGGTTGCGATGTCACTAATATTTTGGCTGTGTATACTCAAGGACTGCTGCTTCTGGAGGCGTGTCGAGACCAAGCCACAAGGCTGAGAGAAAAACTCGATGCAATATTGTATCTGATCTCATCTTGAGAATTTGTAAAGCATTCCAGAAATAAATTAGATTGAAGAGTACCCAGTATTGCATAGACAAACTAGCCATGCAGTAGGGGATGATGACCACACGGCAGTGACACTGGGAGACCTCCCTGCAGTCTTCAAATGTACAGTGGACCTAATGCAAAGCAGCACTTGGATCTCCGCTGGTAGTTCGGTCTCAAGAGCAAAGCTTGACCCACAGGTTACCATGTTTGAGCAGAAAAGGTAACGAGGTGAGAATGGATCAAAAGGTCAGCAAGGGATCAGGACCTCTCCTTACCTGATGTAGACACCAAACATTCCCAACTCAACAATACACTCAGTCAGCTTCACAGCCGCCCCAGACTGCAGCAAGTAATTCTTCACCGCCTGTGGTTTGATCCGGTCCATCAGGATATAGGCTGATCTCTTTGATCCATCTTTAATGTTCGACAGAACCTGCTTGAGCTCTTCACTGAAAATGTTGTTTCCTAACACCAGTGTGAATGGTGAGAATTAAACACACACAATTACAGAATCACTTGTGTGGAAGGAAGCCACTCAGCCATCGGGTCTGTGCTACCACTTTGCAGAGTAATCAAATCTGTTCCATTCACCACCAACCCATAACTTTGCAAATTATTTACTCTCCATCCCCTTTTGAAAGACCCAACTGCTTCCATCACCTTCACGGGCAGAGAATTCCTTCAGTGGGGTAATCCCAACATTTTATCCCTTCATTTTGTATCTATATGTTCTGTGATTGAACGATTCACTTATGGGAAGAGCATCAGGGTTGGGACCTGTTGTTTGTCATGTACAGAAATGATTTGGATGAAAATGTAGGCAGTCTGATTAGTAAGTTCGTAGACCACGTGAAAATTGGCATTGTGGATAGTGAGGAGGGTCAAAGGATACAGCAGGATATAGCTCAGTTGGAAATTTGGGTGGAGAAATGGCAAATGGAGCTTAATCCGGACAAGTGTAAGATGGTGCATTTTGTGAGGTCAAATGCAGGAGAAAAGTATACAGTAAAATGGCAAGACACTTAGGAGCACTGACATACAGCAGGATCTTGAGGTGCAAGTCCACAGCTCCCTGGAAGTGGCAGCACAAGTAGATAGGGTGGTAAAGGCAGCATACGGCATTCTTACCTTCATTGGTCAGGACTTTGAGTATAAAAGTTGGCAAATTATGTTGCAGCTGTATAAACCTGTGGTTAGGCCATACTTGGAGTACTGTGTGCAGTTCTGGTCACCAGAAGGATGTGGAGGAACTGGAGAGGGTGCAGAAGAGGTTCACCAGGATATTGCCTGGATTAGAGATTATTACCTATAAGGAGAAGTTGGACAAACTTAGACTGTTTTCTCCAGAGGGACGGAGGCTGAGGAAGTGATGGAAGACCTGACAGATGTACGTAGAATTGCGAGAGTCAAAGATTAGGGTAGATCGTCAGAACCTCTTTACCACGGTGGAAATGTCAAATACTAGAGCGCACAGGTTTAAGATGAGAGGGAAAAAATTTAATAGGAGATTGGTAGGTCCCTGGAATGTGCTGCTGGGGAAGTGGTGGAAGTAGATACGATAGCAATGTTTAAGAAGCGTTTAGGCAGACACTTGAACAGACCACGGAATGGAGGGATATAGATCAGGTGCAGGAAGATGGGATTAGTTAGATTGGCATCGTGGTCAGCACAGACATGGTGGGCCGAAGGGCCTGTTCCTGTGCTGTACTGTTCTATGTTCTGTACTCAGCCACTGAACCTCCAACAGCTTTCTTGGAGAGAGAATTCCAAGGATTTATTACCCTTTTGGAGAAGAAGTTTCTTCGCACATGTCTTGAATGGCTATCCCTTCTTTACAGAATTTGACCCTCAGTTCAAGACACCTCACCCGGGAGAAACCAAACCTGTCATTCCCCTTATGAATTTTGCATTCTTCAATCTTTATTTACAGAGTGCTTCACAAATAGTAGCATACTGTAATTTTTGCCTCTATAAAGTTCTGAAATACATACCAGTTTCACCAATTAAATGGATTTTATCTTTTAAAAAGGGGATTATCCAGTTAGCAGCCTTTTACTTGAAGTAAACAGGTCTAGATATTTCTGTGGTAGACAATAAACAATCAGAGTTGGATAAGGAACTGAAGGAGTGGTTGAGTGGTTGTTTTTGCGTGTGGCTTACTTTGCTGGGACTCTCACCTTCCCCTAACATACCCATCTCATCTCCTGTACTGGAATCTGTGCTGGTCCCTTGTGGTCATACCGTGTACAGTCCTCAAGATCAGCCTTGGTTCACCAATCGAAGACGACCACCTCTCTCCCACGTACATACCCACATGTTGCCAAAACCCAATCTCACTTCCCTATCACTGGTGATAAGTCACTTACAACCAAATATCAAATTCAGGATCAACAAGGATTTGCAGCTGCTCTTGGTAATCGCCCCCAATAATCTACTGGTGTGCTCCAACGACCCCACTGATTACTAATGCCCCTTAGGGATGGAAATCTATCACCTGGTCTGGCCGTGTACAACCCCAAAACACAGCAATATGGTTGATTTTCTTCACCAAACTCAAATTGCCTAACAGGGCACTTAGTTTCATGTCTACCACCAGGGATGGGCATCAAATGCTGGCCTTGCCAGCGATGCCTTTGCCCTGTGAATAAAATAAAAAAACTCTTAAGTACTGCACTGAGATACCAGCTTGGGTGCAGTCCTTGCACTTGTTGTTGAGGTATCCCATGGTTGCAAGGATGTACTATATAATAGAAGCCAATGCTCTTGTTAAGCCATGCTGACATCTAGCAGTGAAAATCCTCTATTGCTTTCCACCCACAAAGCAACAAGGAAATCTGGGTGAAGGTTTGGATACTGGTGACTCTCCTGAACCAATACACCTCCTCTGTGCTACGTGGAAGTTCCGAGCACAAGGGGTAATCCTGTCCTCTGATTCACAAACAGAATGCATCATCTTACCTCCTCCTTCTCGCTGTGGTTTCAGCACGTAAGCTTCTGGATCCTCCACTGCCTTTGCTATTATTTCATCGCCCTCAGGTCCCTGTCACAAAGAAAGTTTTGGTCTAATTTATTAAAGTTTTAAATGCAACATTACTACTGACACATCAGTAAATTTTCGTTCCACTTGCTAACACTAGTCCCATCACTAACTATACCCACTGACTTCTCACAAACCTTCCCTCTTCCACTCCATTAGAAATCATTTGCAAACGCTCCCACCCCAATTTGTGTCCTTTTGTGTGGATCCATTGCGATTTACTGTTACCTTATCTATGCAGGCATTTAAAATGTTGAAAGGACTGGACAGAGTAGATGTGGTCAAGCTGTCCCTTGGTGGGTGAGCCCAGGACCAGAGGGAACAATCTTAGAACTAGAGGGTACAGGTTTAAAACAGAAATGAGGAGAAATTTCTTTAGCCAGAGGGTGGTAAATTTGTGGAATTCCTTGCCACGTACAGCAGTGGAGGCCAGATAATTGGAGGCGTTTAAGGAAGAGAGGCGTTTAAGGAGGGTATCAAGGGATATGGGGATAAGGCCGGAAATTGGGGTTAGGTTTTTTTTTGCTCCCCCCCCAATTTCTCATTTCTTTTTCCCTTTTCTTTGGAGCAGACTCGATGGGCCGAATGGACTACTTCTGCTCCCTTGTCTTGTGATCTTGTGACATGAAACTAGACATTGCGTTAGCAAGGTTACTGACCCCGCAAGTGGCGACACCACAGTCTCTGTATTTCACTGAAACTATATATTGCACTCAACCAATTGCAGCAACCATGCTGTTGTTCAGTTAAGATTAGTTGCCTCAGTTACAACATTTTTAATCTGTATAGGATGGGGATTGTACTGTCAAGTATTGATTACTTAAGGTGTGATCCACCTGATCTGCTTAAAGACAATAAGATATCTTTATCGAACACACAGTGAAATGCATCTTTGCGTGGATAGTTCTGGGGGCAGCCCACAAGTGTCGCCACACTTCCGGTGCCAACATAGCATGCCCACAACTTCCTAACCCATACGTCTTTGGAACGTGGGAGGAAACAAGAGAACCAGGAGGAAACCCATGCAGACACGGGGAGAACGTACAAACTCCTTACAGACAGCGGCCGGAATTGAACCTGGGTCACTGGCGCTGTAATAGTGTTACGCTGACCGCTACACTACGGTGCCTGTAGTAAAAAACAGGAAATGCTTGAATGCGCAGGAACACAAGAAACTGCAGAGTAGTGGACTCAGCCCAATACATCACGGGCACATCACTCCCCACCATCGGTAGTATCTACAGGAGGCGCTGCCTCAAGAAGGCAACATCTATCATTAAAGATCCCCACCATCCGGGCCATGCCATCTTCTCGCAGCTACCATCGGGCAGGAGGTACAGAAGCCTTAAGTCCCACACCATCAGGTTCAAGAACAGCTTCAACCATGTGGTTCTTGAACCAACCAGCACAACCCTAATCACGACAGTTTAGCAACACTATGACCACTTTGCACTAAAATGGACTTCTTTTTTGTTCTAATTGTGTCTTTCTTGTAAAAATTGTGTCTAATTTTTGTTTAGTTTATGTTTTTCTTGTAAATGCTGCTTATGTGATGCTATGTGCGTGTGATGCTGTTGCAAGTAAGTTTTTCATTGCACCTGTGTATCCATGTACTTGTGCATATGACAATGAACTCAATTTTGACTTTGCTGGAAAAACTCAGCTGTTAGGCAGCATCTGTAGAAAGAGGAACAGTTGTTTCAGTTGTGACAAAGGGTCTCATCTCTTTTCACAGATGCTACCTGACCTCGACTATAAGACATGGAGCAGAATTAGGCCATTCGGCCCTTTGAGTTTGCTCTACCATTCAATCATGGCTGATTTATTTTTCCGTCTCAACCCCATTCTCTTGCCTTCTCCCCATAATCTTTGATGCCCTTCCTAATCAAGAACCTAACCACCTCTGTTTTAAATATACCCAATGACTTGGCCTCCACAGCCGTCTGTGGCAATGAATTGCACGGATTCACCATCTTCTGGCTAAAGAAATTCCTCCTCATTGCTGTTCTAAAGGGACATCTTTCTATTCTGAGGCTGTGGCTTCTGGTCCTAGGCTCTCCCAATACTGGAGACATCCTCTCCACGTCCACTCTATCCAGGCCTTTCAATATTCGGTAGGTTTCAATGAGATTCCCCCCCTCATCCTTCTAAACCCCAGCGAGTACAGGCCCAGAATCATCAAACGTTCCGCACATGTTAACCCTTTCATTCCTGGGATCATTCTTGTAAACCTCCTCTGGACCCTCTCCAATGCCAGTCCCTTGATTCTGTCTCGCCTGTTTCATTCAATCACAGCTGATCCATACCTTACATTGCCTAACTAATGTTAAGTCAACAAGAATAAATTTTATACTGAGCACAGTTTTGAAAATTTCAAATGACCTCCAGCCTGAACAGTTTATTTTTGGTGGGCAGGGAGTGATTCCAGATTTCCACTCCCTTTTGTGGGGGGAGGGGGAAGGAATACTTCCTGACCTTGACCCTGAATACTTTTCCTAAGATCTACAATTGTGCCTTTGGTGGGAGAAGAGGAGGAGGAGTTGGGGAGTCCAGAGGAAATCTTTGTCCACTCTACAAATCCTTTAATGAAGATCAAAAAAAAAACAGCTCAGTCCAAAAACCAGCCTCCCCTCCATGGACTCTACACTTCCCACTGCCTCAGAAAAGTAGACAGCATAATCAAAGACCCCACCCACCTCGGATGTCCTCTCTTCTCCCCCCTTTCCATTGAGCAGAAGATACAAAATCTTGAAAACACACACCACCAGGCTCGAGGACAGCTTCGAACCCACTGTTACAAGACTCTTGAATGGACCTCTTGTATGTTAAAGGTGAACTTCTACCTCGTCATGGCCCTTGCACCGTATTGTCTGCCTGCACTTTCTCTGTAACTGTAACACTATATTCTGCATTCTGTTATTGTTTTTCCCTTGTACTACCTTGATATACTTACGTTGTGAAATGATGTGTATGGATGGCATGGAAAACAAAGTTTTTCCATTGTATCTCAGTATCCGTGACAATAATAAACCAATTCCAATTTGCTGCAGTTCATAAACAGCACATTTATCTACCTCATCAATGCTGTAGAGACCCACAAAAGTGGCACGGATTCGTTCAATAGCCTCTGGGCACTCCGACAGGTAGTTCTCAAGGACTCCGGCACGCACCAATTCCTGTTGTATCTTCTTGGTTCCCACAAGTTGGGTGGCAATATTCGGGCATTTAATTGCTAAGGAACGCTCAATCATCAATCGTGCAACCCAGCACTAAGAAAACATTAAATGGATACATTATTCTTTGTAAAATATATGCCAACAATTCTACATTTGTTTTCAACTCACTGTTCACTCCGTTCACATATCTTGGTTAGTTCTAGCTTCTTTCAGAAGAGATTTAGTTTAATTCCGCATAGTGTTCAACGCAGACATTGTGGGCTGAAGGGCCTGTTCTTGTGCTGTACTGTTCTATGTACATTTCCCATTAACACTAAATCATTTAAGATGATTAGCCATTTCCATTTCAATTTTGCCACCATCCACTGAAAAGAAGTGCAGATTCTGGCCACTAGAGGGTTCCCTGGGCCAATTTTTGACAAGGTCACAATTTTGTACAACGTTATCCACAACCCCAAGCACAAAAGATAATTCAAAGGGCAAATGGGTTATTTCTGGCATCCTAGAACAAAAACTGTCCCTCAATCAAAAAAAAATCCTGTAAAATTAATGACAAAGGAGGGCTTTTGGCCCGTCCTGGTCAAGAAGGAGATACACAGCTTCATCCCACCTTCCTGCACTGGTTCTGTCGCCCTGCAGATCACAGCTCTTCAAGAGCTGTTTAAGCGTGGAAAGGGTTTCTGCCTTCAACACCATTTCCAGCAACGAGTTCCAAACCCTCAAGAAATAGTAAACCTTTCATTTAAACCTTCCCTTTCTTCATCTCTCTAATCCTTCTACCAACTGCTTTAGTTCTAAACTCACTGGATGTTCATTCCTCTCATGGAAACCAGTCCTTCCTAATTACTCAATCCAGGCCCCTCATCATCTCATACTCTTCATTTGAATCTCTCCTCAGCCTCCTCTGTTCCAAACAAAACCGCCCAACCGACCCAATAGTTGCAATTTTCCACTCCAGGGACCATCTTCAAAAATCTTCTACAAAGCAAATCACAACATCCCCGTGTTGTGATAACCACAACTGTGTATGGCATTCAAACTGCAGCCTAACTAATACTGTATACACTTCTAGCACAAGCTCTTGCTCTTATATTCTCTGACTTGGCAAATAAAGAGATTATTTGGACATTATCACTGTTTATGTACGCAGTGTATCATTAAGTATCATTTACTTATTTTCTAGAGTACAACAGGAACCATACTACATTGATCGTAAAGCAGTTTGAGGGGATTATAAAAGGATGAGAACAGTGCTACAGAAATGAAATTCAATCAATCTTTTATCTCAAGATGAATCGGGCCATTGGGCCCGTTCCAACCACCACAAACCTGCACTCCATCAAATGACTTGCAAAGTTCTAAGCCGACAACATAAAGGCTTGACACAGCCCGCAAGCACGGCCACTATTTAAATAAACTAAGAAATTTGTTTGGGCAGGCTTTTCTCTTCCACCTCAAGTATTTATCCAATTCCCTTTTACAAGTTATTTTGAATTATCTTCCACAACCAGAGTTACTTTAAAAAGTTCTCATCATTCCTCTAACTTTTTAAATCAATTATCTTAAAATATGGAGTGCGACATGGAGCTTCAAGGAAAAGTAAAACTGTGCAACAAAACACAAAAGTTACCTTGCACTCGTGGAGATCGAGGCGTTCATACCCTGGTGGCATCATTTAATTGGTTACGTTGATAGTAATGGGGTTAAGGCAAAAGTATAAACCTTGCAGGATTAGCAGAAGAAATCACAGGTCAACAGGCTGAGCCAGCTGAACGTGCTGGGTGTAGCTGCGACCAAGGTTAGTTTGGCTGGAACGTTATAAAGAGGAGAGATGGTGTTGCTTTCCTAACAGATGGTAGACGCAGCAGGAACGTGGCATCTCTTTGCCATGCTGCACCTTTCCAAGTTGTTCAGCAAAATGGGCTATTTCATAAAGTTACAGCACAGAAACAGACCCTTTGGTCCTTCAATTCCATGCCAACCATCAACCACTCACTTACACTAATCCCATTTCTTCCCCAACATTCTCTTCAACGTCCACCCCCCCCCCCCCCCCCCAGATTCTACCACTCACCTACGCACTAGGGGCAATTTACAGTCGCCAATTAACCTACCAACTCGCACACCATTAAGATACAGGGGGAAACTGGAGCATGCGGAGGAAACCCATGCGGTCATAGGAAGAACATGTAGACTTCACAGACAGTACCCAAGGTCAGGAGTGAACCTGGGTCTCTGGCACTGCAAGGCATCGGCTCTAATAGCTGATCTCTGTGCCGCCCCTTGTTCCTGGAGTAAGGTTGTGATTCTACTTGAGTAAAGTTGGGTGTATCAGGATTTCAGCGATGCATGCATCTTGGCAACTGTGTAGACTTTATACTCTCGCCCAAGTTTGTACCAGAAGCAGCCAACAGCTTGACTACTTTTATAGGCAAGTACAAGGGTATCACTCAAGCACAAGAGACAACCTATGGCAAATGTGTTAAAGAAGTCAAGAATAACTACAGGCAAGAGAGAAGAATGAATCCGAATTGCTGAAAAGTTTAATTTAAAAAAAACACACACCAACCTCATCACAATGGTAATCATCTGGACTGTATCCAGTACGAAAGTAGGCAACTGCAACTTCATAGCCATCTCTAAACATCAACACAACATGGACAGATGTTACAAAGCCTCCCCAAGCTAATTTTAAAAATCAACAACATGACAGACACCAGAAATAAAAACAGAAAATGCTGAAAGTTCTCAGCAGGCCAAGCAACATCTGTGGAAAGAGAAACCTTTCATCAGAACGGAGAGCTAGAAAGAAAACAATTCAGTCAAGGTAGCAGAGAAGGTGGAGGGGGACAGTGGGTAGAACAAAAGGAATTTCTGTGTTAGGGTGAAATACCGTAGTCATTAGGAGGGCAGTTAAGCTCCTTTGTCTGTGTGACGCCATGCTGATGTTGTGAAGTCTCGGTGATACTGTGCAGCAAGAGAGGAACGGCATGGAGGAATTGTAAAAGTAATTGGATATGTAAGGGTTAATAATGTACGGCTGTTATTGCTTCAACCATGGCATGACTATAGTTATGACTGCAAGACGTGCAGGTGCTTGGGAGTGCTTAGGGCATATATTGTTTTGCTAAAAGTTTGCTGTAAGCAACTGCCCAAGCATGTGCAACTCCACATGTAGGCATCTTTAGATTAAGTATAAAAGGAGGGACACAAACATATGAATCTTTGAGTGGGGATCAGTACAGAGCTCGGGTTACACTGTTTACTCTTTCTCTGTATCCCTCACTCCCGCTAGTGTTAAATAATAAAGCGCTTATTGTACGCTCCTTGGTTCTGTTGTCTACTTTGTTACAGCGCGGACTAACTTCCACAGAATGGTAGGCAAAAATAGCCAGCCATGCTGCAAACAGTAAGAAAGACCGAGTTACCTGAAGATGGAGAATTCAGTATCAAGTCCTGTAGGCTACAATGTATTCAGACAAAAGATGAGCTGTTGCTCCCCCCAGCTTGTGTTGGACCTCACTGTAGCAGTGCAGGAGGCTATGTACAGAAAGGTCAGGGTGGGAGTGGAATGGTGAATTAGAGTGCCAGGCAGCTGGAAGCTCTGGTGTAAAATCAAGTGCAGGTGTTCTGCAAAGCGGTCGTCCGATCACTGTTTGGTTTCTCCAACACAGAGGCGGCCACATCGTGAACACCAAATGCAGTTCACTAGACTGGAAGAGGTGCAGGTAAATTCACTGCCTTACCTGGAAAGACTGTTAAGGTTCCTGGAAGGGAAGAGGTGAAAGGAGAGGTGTTGCACTTCCTCCAGTTTGATGGGAAAGTGCTGTAAGACAGGGAGTGGTCAGCAAGGATGGGAGAATGGACTACAGAGAAAAGAAGGGAGCAATCCCTTTGAAATGCTGGAAGGGGAGGAGGAACGTGTGTCTCTTAATGGAATCTGGTGGGAGCCTTTGGAAATTGAGAAGAAAGATCTGTTGAATATAACAAGGTCCAAAATAAACTCAAAGAACAACATCTCATCTTTTGTCTGGGTACATTTGTAGTCTGCGGGATGCACTGCTGAGTTCTCCAACTTTAGATAACTTGCACTTTGTTTGTTGCAGGACTGGCCATATTTGCTTCCACTTCTCTCTTCTTTTTTTCTTTAAATTTGTCAATTCTGCCCTGCTCAGCATGTCCCAGAAGATCACCCTGTACGGTACTGAGAGTTCACAACATTGACAACACGTTATATAGACAAGAGCTCAACCGTCCATCAACAACCACATTTTCTATCACCGCTCTTAATTCCTTCTGTTGCCTTCCCCACTACCTAACCTGTTTTTTTTCCTCTTTCTCAGTTTGGATGAAGGGTCTTCAACCTGAACCATTGTTTCTCTTTCCACAGATGCTGCCTGATCTGCTGAGTGGCTCCAGCATTTCGTAATTTTGAAGTTAGTAAGGCTGGCCACTGTCACCTACACTTTTCAGGACACCGCTGGCAAGATCAACCTTTATTTGCCCATGCCCGAATGCCCTCGAGAATGTGGTGGTAAGCCACTTTCATGAACTGCTGTGGTCTTCCTGCAGAGGTACTCCCATAGGGCTATCGGGTAGGAGCTTAGACCCAGTGACCATGAAGGAACAGCAGCGTATTTCCAACTCAAGATGGTGTGCAACTGGGAAAGGAACCTTGAAGAGTTGGTGTTGCTGAGCGTTTGCTGTCCACGTTGAGGGCTTGGAAGGTACTGTCAGAGTAGACTTGACAAGTAACTGGATGGTACACACACACCAATATAGTCTTGTAAAATATTACAAGATCCAAATACGGAACTAGTCTCTTAAAAAATAGTTGAGTTTATTTTCATATCCACAAGTACATGTATGCACAGGTGCAATGAAAAACTTACTTGCAGCAGCACCACAGGCACATAGTGTCAGACACCCCATTCACAAAAAAAACATGAATTAAACATAATGAATGAAAAACACGATGATGCTAGAGGCACTCAGCAGGCCAGGCAGCATCCATGGAGAAAAGTAGGCGGTCAGCTGCCTGATGGTAGCTGTGAGAAGGTGGTATGGCCTGGAGGTACAGAAGCCTGAAGTCCCACACCACCAGGTTCAGGAACAGCTACTTCCCTTCAACTATTCAGTTCTTGAACCAACCAGCAAAACATTAAAATCGATTTTGTCTTTTTTTGTTCTACTTGTTTTTTTCCTTGTAACAATTGAGTATAATTTGTTTTTCTTGTGAATGCTGCTTATCTGATGCTATGTGCCTGTGATGCTGCTGCAAGTAAGTTTTTCATTGCACCTGTGCACACGTGTACTTGTGCACATGACAATAAACTCAACTTTGACTGTACCTCCTGCCCAATGGTAGCTGCGAGAAGATGGCATGGCCCGTATGGTGGGGATCTGTGATGATGGATGTTGTCTTCTTGAGCATGTAGATACTTCCAGTGGTGGGGAGGGATGTGCCAGTGACGTATTGGGTTGAGTCCATGACTCTCTGCAGATGTACACATAAGATCTTCTTATGCAGAGTGAAAGCCAATATATTTATTAAACCATGTTTGGTTGCAACAGTGTGCTAGTCATTAGTTAGAGATGGAATGGGGCAAATAACTGGGTTCGCAGCCGTCCATTTTACAGCAAATGGTCAATTTAGCCATAGTGTCAATTTAAAGAGCAAAGGAAACAGAACCTACAGCAACTTCTCTCAATAAAAGCAGGGAAGGGTGCAGTGCCTGGAGGGTCGGTAAATACAAGGCACGTGCACATAATCGTTCGGCGTCATTGAAAGTAGTGGAATAGCGATGCTTGTGAAATTCCCCAACCCACCAGACTGGATTGATTGGGGATTCCCCAATCTTCTCCATTCCAGTAGGGGATGCCATTGTTGCCATATACAGCCTTTCTAATATTAATAGCACACGGAATGCAATAAATCTCAGACTGCATTTTTTTTTTGCGCTCATATCTCATTTTGCAGTCTTTATTTCCCACTGTCCTGTATAATTTATGTATAACATATGTTCAAGTGTGTTGCCTGAATCTACATGCCAGTGATGCTGTTGCAAGCCACATTCAATGTGCAGGGTCAAAAGAGGCTGCAGAGGGTTGTAGAATCAGCCAGCTCCATTACAGGCACAACCCTCCCCCCACCATCGAGGACATCTTCAAGAGGCGGTGCCTCAAGAAGGCGGTATCCATCACTGAGGACCCTCACCATCTTCGCATTACTACCATCAGGGAGGAGGTACAGGAGCCTGAAGACCCACACTCAGTGATTCAAAAACAGCTGCTTTCCCCTCTGCCATCAGATTTCTGAATGGTTCATGAACACATGAACACTACCTCGTTATTCCTTTTCTTTACACGATTTATTTATTTTTGTAATTTACAGTAATTTTTATGTCTTACACTCTACTGCTGCCACAAATCAACCAATTTCACGACATAGGTCAATGATACTAAACCTGATTCTGAAGTTTTTCATTGACCTGTACATCACCGTACTTGAGCATATCACAATAAACTCAACTGGACTTGAATACGGTTAAAATTGAAGTCAATTATCTTGCTAAATTTGTTCAGGCTACTTGTGTCAACTAGGCAGAATCCTGTGTGCTGCAATCAGCAAAAGAAAAAGAAAACTTACATGTGAAGTTTTTTGTTTTCATCCAAACTCCCTCTCTCGTATATATCCATGGTTTGCCTCCTTATTACACGAATATTTCTGTCCCAAAAAATTAATGAGATTATCAAATGCTCGACAGCACGCAAGCGAAAAACAACAGCCATGCTCACTAAACATTTAACTATAGAAAGGGAAACCAGAAGACTTATGAGATGAAAGGGTTGAATTTGCATTTAGTTCTTTTCCCATACCTTTTAAAAAATATAAAAATTTTCATACCTGTTCATCACTTTGTTTGTCATTGCATTAGTGTACTGACAGCACTTGGGAACACCTCGGCACCAATATTCATTCAGTGGAGTGCGAGGAAGTGTACAGGACACGGGTAGCATGGGACACCTTAAGGACCCTCACCATATAGGATCTGCCCTCTTCTCGTTACTACCATCAGGGAGGAGGTACAGGAGCCTGAAGACCCACACTGAACGATTCAGAAACAGCTTCTTTCCTCTCTATCATCAGATTTCTGAATGGTCCATGAACACTATCTTGTTATTCCTTTTCTTTGCAGTATTTATTTAATTATGTAATTTACATTTTGATTATTTTGATTTTGATTCTGATAATTTTTATACCTTTGCACAGTACTGCTGCCGCAAAACAACAAATTTCACGTCATGCAAGTCAGTGATATTAAACCTGATTCTGTTAATGCTGTGGTCCTGTTTTATTAAACAAAACATGGAGGTTAAGAGGGAACATGATTGAGGTACATTAAATTATGAGGGGTATAGGGTAGACTGCAGGAAACTCTTCCCCCCCATACGAGAAGTGGATAAGGCTCGAGGATGTAGATTTAGGGTAAGGGGCAAGAGACTGAGAGTGGATCTGAGGGGGACCTTTTTCACCCAGAGAGTGGCGACTACCTGGAATATACATCTCAGAGACTGGTGGAAGCATATGGAGTCCAACGTGGCCACCAACTATACATAGCAATGTGCCACAAACAGAAAAAATGGATTAACTGACAGCATAACCTCATTGACACATACTTATTCCAAAGCTCCATTTCCAAGCAGCGCTGATCAAAGATATTCCTCGAGGCTCTCTCAACCAGAAAGAGCACCACTGCCCTGAATGCAAAACACAAAACACTGCAGGTTAGTATCACACAACTGGTACCAGCCAGTCCACAGGTCTTTAGACTGAAATTGGGGTCTGAAGAGGGAAGCTAGAGCAATGCCAGCCTGGTTTAGAACATAGAACAGTACAGCACAGGAAAAGACCCTTCGGCCAACAATGTTGTGCCGAACTAAGTAAACTAGTTATTCAACACCTAACTAAACTAATCCCTTCTGCCTACACGATGTCCATATCCCTCCATTCTCTGCTCGTTCATGTACCTATCTAAGAACCTCTTAAACACTATTGTATTTGCTTCCACTAACACCCCTGGCAGTGCATTCCAGGCACCCACCACTCTGTGTAAAAAACCTTGCCCCACACATCTTCTTTGAACTTTCCCCCCTCACCTTAAATGCATATCCTCTTGTATTAGACATTTCGACCCTGGGAAAAAGACTCCTACTCTCCACCCTGTCTACACCTCTCATAATTTTTATAAACTTCTATCAGGTGTCCACCTCAGCCTCCGCTGCTCCAGAGAAAACAACCCAGGTTTGTCCAACCTCTCCTCATAGCACATGCCCTCTAATCCAGGCAGCATCCTGGTGAACCTCTTCTACACCCTCTCCAAAGCCTCCACATCCTTCCTATAACAGGGTGACCAGAATTGAATGCAATACTCCAGGGCCATTTATAGTGACCAAGGTAAACGGGGTTTAGTCTACAATACAATAGGCGCAAGCATAGCCTGCACTTACCGCCAATCCCTAGTTGGCCTCTGCACACAATGACATTAAAAATCTGGCCACAAATCCAAATGGCACATTTTAGAACATAGAACAGTACAGGCCCTTTGGCCCATGATGTCTGTGCTGAACACAATACCAAATTAAACTAAATTCCTTCTGCCTGCACACAATCGAAATCCCTCCATTCCTTGCATATTCCCGTGTCTATCTAAAAGCACCTTAAATGTCACTATTGTGTCTGCTTCCACCACTACCCTGGCAGCCCGTTGCAGACACCCACCATTCTATGCAACAAAAACCTTGCTCCATACATCTCCCGTAAAACTTACCCCCTCTCACCTTAACTGCATGTCCTATAGTGTTTGACATTTCTACCGTGCGAGAAAGATTCTGTCTATCCTATCTATGCCTCTCATAATTTTAGAAACTTCTGTCAGGTCCCTTCTCAGCCTCTGACACTCCAGAGAAAACAACCCAAGTTTGTCCAACCTCTCCTTATAGCTCATACCCTCTAATCCAGGCAGCGACCTCTCTCATTCCCAGTTCTAATGAAGGGTCTATGATCTGGAATCCCAACTGCTTCTCTTTGCACGGATGCAGTCAGACTTTAGAGCATTTGCAGTCCTTTTGATTTTAGTTCACTGTTGAACAGTACTTACTCCGCAGACCCATACAAGCGCCAGGCTTTTGCAATTCCTTTGCAAATCCCTTTCGCTGCTTTGTTACTCTGGATCTTTGCCGCTTCTTCAGGTTTTCCCCAGACGTTCATTACGTGCCTACAAGAAATACAAGAGGATAAAGTCCACTGCTTAAGTCTTTAAAAACATTTAAACTGTACTTAAAATTAGCATTTGAACAGTACAGTTTTATAGGCAGGCAAAAATCTGGGAGTTCACTTACACAAATCTGTCAGTCAACCCAAAATCATACAGCATTGAAACAGGCCGTTCACATCACCAAGTCCACATTAACAATCAAGTACCCATTTACATCAATCCTACACTGATCTCATTTTATTCGACCCACATTCCTATCAGCTCCCCCCAGATTCAACTACTCACCAGGGCCAATTTACAGTGGCCAATTAACCTAGCAACCCACAAACCTTTGAGATGCAGGAGGAAACCAGAGTGCCCAGAGGAAACCCATTAGGTCACAGGGAGAACATGCATACCCCACAAAGACATCACTGGAGGTCAGGATTGGTGAACTGGTTTATTATTGTGGTACAGTGAAAAACTTTGTTTCGCATGCCAGCCATATGGATCATTTCATTACAATGGTGCATTGAGGTAGTACAAGGGAAAGCAATAATAGAACGTGGAACAAAGTGTTACAGTTACAGGGAAAATGCAGGGCAGGTAGACAATAAGGTGCAAGGCCACAACAAGGTAGATTGTGAGGTCAAGAGTCCATCTTATCGTACTAGGGGACCGTTCAATAGTCTTATAACAGTGGGATAGAAGCTGTCTTTGAGCCTGACCAGGTTGCTGGAGCCATGAGGCAGTGGCTCTACTAACTGCGCCACTGTGCCATCAAACAAGCAGACCAGGCTTCAGCCTGCCCACTGCTCAGATGGTTTGAGATCTTGCTGAAGTCTAATCACGAGCTCGGCACTGTGCTTGGCGATGGAAAGATCGAGATATTGACAGATGGACACGTACATGGAGGAGGAGACAGTGTGTCTGGGCACAAGGAAAGATCAGCATCAATTAAACTTACAAAAATCACCCAAGGAATCTTACCGATGTACTTCAGGAACCTTGGCAGCCAGCCCTGCAAAACTGGCAGCGATGGTGTTAATCTCAATCTGTTTCAGTGTGGCAGCATGACCAGGCCTTTTGTCAAACATGTAGTCTGATCGGTTTATACCCAAAGTAATCGGCTGAACAAGGGGAATAACAAAAAAAAAGATTAGACCTCAGTTTATACAACAGCAAGAGATTGGGCACTTCCCACACAAAAATGTTTCTGTTTTTCATTTCCCAGTGCCCTGATGCAGGGTCTTGACCTGAAACGTTGACAATTCCTTTCCCACACCCCAAGATGCTGCTCGATCCACTGAGTTCCTCCAGCAGTTTTTGTTTTGAAACATTAGCTCTGCTTCTCTCTGCACAGATGCTGTCTAACCTGCTGAGTATTCTCAGCACTTTTTGCTTCCCAGCATTTTTTGTGTCCCAGCATCAAGATTCTCAGAATCTGCAATATTTTGTCAGCAATTTTCTCCCCTTTCAGCCATAGAAGTGGCAATTGTATCTCCAGGTGTCATAGGTATTATAGACCCTTAATGTTGCTGAAAATGAGCCAACTCAATGCAGACTGCAACCAAATCCCCACAAAACTTGGTTAAAGCCTTTAATCCAGTAAACTGTACCAGCGGAGTGCCTTTTATGCCAGTCGTTTCACAAGTGTCAAACAAAAAAAAACTGACTCAAATATAGAAGGCCAGATAACATTGTCGATAGTTTGCCCACAGTTTTTAACAGCACTTTATTACACACGCTGATGCATTATGTCCCCCATCAAAAGTCATAATTCTTGATGGAAATAAAATTAGAACATAGAACACTACAGCACAATGCAGGCCCTTTGGCCCACAATGTTGTGCCTACATTTTATCCTGCTCTAAGATCTATCTAACCCTTTCCACCCACATAGCCCTCCATTTCTCTATCATTCATGTGTCTATCTAAGAGTCTCTTAAATGTCCCTAATGTATCTGCCCCCACAACCTCTGCAGGCAGTGCGTTCCACACACCCACCATTCTCTGTGTAAAAAAAACTTCCCCCTGACATCCCCCATATACCTTCCTCCAATCACCTTAAAATTATGTCCCCTCATGTTGGCCATTGTAGCCCTGGGAAAAAGTCTCTGACCGTCCACTCAATCTATGCCTCTTATCATCTTGTACACCTCTACCAAGTCACCTCTCATCCTCCTTCTCTCCAAAGAGAAAAGCTCTAGCTCACTCAACCTATCCTCATAAGACATGCTCTCCAATCCAGGCAACATCCTGGCAAATCTCCTCTGCACCCTCTCTAAAGCTTCCACATCCTTCCTATAATGAGGCAACCAGAACTGAACACAATACTCCAAGTGTGGTCTCACCAGAGTTCTATAGAGCTGCAACATCACCTCACAGCTCTTGAACTCAATACCCCGACTAATAAAGGTCAACACTCCATATGCCTTCTTAACAACCCTATCAACCTGCGCGGCAACCTTGAGGGATCTATGGACATGGACCTCAAGATCCCTCTGTTTCTCCACACTGCTAAGAGTCCTGCCATTAACCTTGTATTCTGCCTTCAAATTCGATCTCCCTAAGTGTATCACTTCACACTTATCCCGTGTGAAATAAAATTATACTATATTTTTTGAGAAGACCCTCTTCTTCACAGCATCAAACATAACCCATTACCTGGGTAATTCCTTCTTCAAGCACTTGATTGTAAATGTCGAACAGGCGTGCTGTAAATTCATCTGCTTCTATGGTACTGGAAGTGTTAACAAGGAAAACATTTTTGATAAGATTGCAGCAATTAAACAAGCAAAACACAGTCACTTTACCACTGTAATTCAAAAGACAGAATCGGTATTATATTCTTCCAAAAGCCACTTTGCACCAATGTAATACTTTAGACATATTTTCACGCCTTAATCCACAGGTCTGATTCCATACACATTTGATGAAATCTTTTAAAACCCTGCTCATAGAGAGGTTATATAACTGACAGGTGCATTATGCTTTGAGTGAGCCCTCTACAGTTCTGCACTCAGGTTTGGGCACTGCCTCTTGAGAACGATCTCCATGGTGAAAGATCACTGGAGGACAACCAGGAAGAGGAATCACTCAAGGTTTCTCTCTCCCTCCCTCACCTGATGGTGTCAAGACCGAGACCAAGACCAAGATCTACTAGCAACATAAATGCCAGAAGTCCAATTTGGAACTTGCTGAACAACAACTCAGCTGGATAGCCTTGACCGCCACATACAACTTGAAAATGTAGTCTTGAGGCTTTAGCTTGCGACAAGGTGCGTTAGTTAATTTACCCTTGTATCAAAGCATCAGTGAATTAACAGGTTGCGACTCTATCTTTGACGAGTACATCTCTTACACAAGTAGATTTCCTGCAGTGTCACCCATTTCACTAACATGCTGCAGTATAAAGTGCACTTTCGACAACCAAAATGGTGTGCAGCTTAAACTGGACCCATTCCTTGGAGACAATGGTGTAGAAATTAGCCCTCAATCATATTCATCAGTTGCAGGATACAGTTGTATCAGTCATGCATCTGTAATATTTACTCAGCTGTTTTTTCCCCCCATCTCTGCGAGTGGAGGACACATCCAGTCTAACCTGCTGGGCAGGTCATACTGTTCTGCACTTTGTAACTCTCGCCTTCTTCAGTCCATGTTCTTTGGTCCATGTTCTCACTCTCCCCCTGCCCCTATTCACTCATTGACCCGATAACCGTGTTTACAGCTTATCCCCATGGTCACCCCAGTTTTACCCTGTTAGAGACACCCCCTTCCCCCACAGCTTCTTTTGTCTCCTTTTCAGTTTGGACGAAAGACCTCCAACCTGAAACGTTGACCGCTTCTCTTCCCACAGGTGCTGCCTGACCTGCTGAGTATTTCCCAGCATTTTCCGTTTTTCTTCAAAATCTTCCACGTCACAAGTTGTAAAGAATCTGCTGGAGGAACTTGGCGGGTCGAACAGCATCTGTAGGTGGGGGGGGAGGGGGGAGTATTTCGGCTTGAAACCCTGCATCAGGACTCCAAGAATGTTGTCAAAGAGCCAGAGAGCAGCGGGAACCATCAAAGGGGAGCAGTAAGAGGGGGTCTCACAGAACTCCCGTCGGAGAGAGGAAGAAAACTTCTTCAAAAATCGGCATACCTTGAAGAGACTTTGCAGTGGAGTAGCACAAAGAGACACAAGAGTCTATAGGTGCTGAAATCTGGAGCAAGAAACAATCCAATGGAGGAACTCAGCAAGGTGCAGGGTTTCGACCCGAAACGTTGACAATTCCTTCCCTCCATCTACCCTGTCATGCCTGCCGAGGACCTTGTATGCTTCAATCACCACTCATTCTTCTGAAGTTCAATTAGCCCAAGCCTCAGAATTACCAGGAAGCTATCATTACCACTTTGAAAATAGCAACTCATCAAGGCTTTGCTTTTCCAAGAAGGAAAAACTGATGCTGAGCCACATACAGGAGCCTGAAGACCCACACCTCAAGGTTCAACAACAGCTTCTTCCCCACTGCCACCAAGTTCTTGAACCGACCTGAAAAACCCCAAATCTACCTCGGACTATATCTTGCTCAACTTGCACTATGTCAATCTTTGTTTATTTTGTCCTGCAAGTTATGTGTAATTTCCATTCATTTAAGCTTATGTAATTTATGTTTGTCACATTTGTAATGTAGTGTTCTGCTGCTGCAAACTTTCATGGAATTTATACCCTGGGTATGTATGCCCACAACAATAAGCTTGAACACAAGATGGAGGGATGACCAAAAGCTTGGTCACAGATGGAAATCCCAGATTTTAGGTCCTTTGCAGGCAGCTACAATGGGGGAAGGGATGGAAATTACAGACGTGGAAGACAACAGGTTTGAGGAGTTCAGACATGTCAGGCATGGGGGAAATTAGACATAGGGTGGGAAGAGCCAACAGAGGGTTTGAAAATAAATCAAGGTATGGTTGGATAAGAAGCAGAGTACTAACAACAATCAGGATGGCTGCACTTCTTCCAATGTTAATTCATTTGTTCTACAGTCAGAAATTACCCAAGTAGTTGAGAATGTCCCCAGCAGTTTCAAGATGGGGCTCAGCAACACCCAATCTTTCAAGACAGTTTTAAAATATAGAACAGTACAGCACAGGTACAGGCCCTTCGGCCCACAATCTCTGTGCTGAACATGATGCCAAATTAAACTATAATCTTTTCTGCCTGTACATGATCCATATCCCTCCATTCTCAGCCAATTCATGTGTTTATCTAATCTCTTGACTGCCACTATTGGGTCTGCTTCGGCCACCACCCCTGGCAGCCCGTTCCAGGCATCCACCTCTATGGAAAAAAACTTTGCTCTGCACATCTCCCTCAAAACTTTCCCCTTCTCACCTTAAATGTATGCCCTCTAGTATTTGACATTTCTACCCTGGGAAAAAGATTTTGATTTGTCTACCTTATCTCTGCCTCTCATAATTTTATAAACTTCTATCAGGTCTCCCCCTCAGCCTCTGATGCTCCAGAGAAAACAACCCAAGTTTGTCCAACCCTTCCTTAGAGCTCATACCCTCTAATCCCAGGCAGCATCCTGATAAACCTCTTCTGTACTCTTTCTAAAGCTTCCATCTCCTTCCTGTAATGGGGCGATCAGAACTGCACAGAAAAAACCTGGCAAGAACAGCCATGCTTATCAGCACTTAAAAAGGAGCCGGGAGACACAAGAGATGAAACAAGTGGGAAGAGGGGAATAGAGCACAGAATGAACGTGCAGCATTCAGCTCAGAACAGCAGACAGACCAAATAACATATGTACTTTGCACAACTGTACAGGCAGCCCTCATGTTATGGCCATTGGAAATTTGCCCTTACAGAATCCACAAATCACTACCCAGCAATTTGAGATACAGAAATAAAATTCACCCTCAAGGAATTCATGTGGAAAAAAGCTCACAAAATTTATTTTTTTTAATCCAAGTCGTGTTTAAACGTGCAGTTGATGTGGCTCCGTGTTACGGAAAATTGTAATACAGATTGTTTTTGAGGAACCCAACATCCCCCCCCCCCCCCCCCCCCCCCCCCCCCGCCCCACCGCCCCAACCCAATGCAGGTGTTGCCTGTATATCACATCTCAGGGGTCTTACCTTGCTAGCGCTTTCTTTAGAAATTCGGGATCCATGCTGATTTTATCAACCAGCAAGTTGAAGTCTTGCTGGACCTCAAATGCCTGAGTGAACAGTTCTGTTGGTACCGGCGATGGGAACAGACTGAAGGGAGCATAGCAGATCGTCTGAAGAGAGAAGAAGTGAAAGATCCATTCCATTCAGTATGTGAGATGCTAAAATTATCAGCAGTAGGAGGTATAATCCAATACAGAACTCAACAAAAAGGCAATTACAAACACTGGAAATCAGAAGTTAAAAATGATGGAAACAGACCTCAGGTCTTTCAGTACACGTTTTGAGATGAGATGACAATGAATTGGTGATCAACCCAGTTCTGATAGTGATCTGTACATTAATATTAACAACTTGCATTTAAATCGCGCCCTAAATGAAGGCAAAGCAAATACTGGAATAGCATTGTAAAGTAGGGAGTTTATGCTGGAACACAGGAAAAAAAATAGGAGCAGGAGTAGATCACTCACCCCCTCAAACCTGCCCAACCATTCAATATGATCAATGGCTGATCTGTTCTTGACCTCATCTCCTCTTCTAGAATCGCAGCAATGCACAGCATAGAAACAGGCTCTTACTGCCCACTTCGCCCAAGCCAACTGTGATACCCATCTATGTCGATCCCATCTGCCTGCATTAGGCCCTTATAGCTCTACTCCTTTCCTATCCAAGTACCTGTCCAATTGCTTTCAAATATTGTACTAGTATCTGCATCTGCTACCTCCTCTGGCAGCACATTCCAGGTATTCACCACCCTCTGTGTGAAAAACTTACCCCTTCAGATCTCCTTTAAACTTCTCCCCTCTCATCTTAAACCTGCGCCCTCTGGTACAAGACTCCCCTGCCCTGGGAAAAAGATTTTGACTCTCTAGTGCCCGTTCCCCATGGTCCTCAATTCCAAGGTCTTTCAAAAATTTATCTACCTCCTCCTCAAATACTTCAAGGGTTGAGAATTTCAGAGATTCAGCACCCTTGAACCTTGATGAGACCATACTTAGAGTACTGTAAACAGTTCTGGTCACTATTAAAAAAAAGGGGCCCTGGACATTTGCAAAAAAGGATCCTCTCTTCTTCTGAGACAGGGACTGAGAGGTGATGTGACGGATGTTTTTAATATTATGGGAAGTTTTAATAGAATGAATACAGAGTGAATGTTTCCACTTGTGGGCAAGAGCATAACTGGTGGCCATCGATGGAAGATGGTCATCTGGAAAGTTAATTAGAAATTCAGTAGAGACCTCGAGGAAAAGTGTGGTGAGAATGTAGTGAACACAGGGTGAAGCACGTTGTACAGACAGGCAAAGGGAGGCTGCGTAAACATGTGAGGGGGAAGGGGGCAGAGGTCACATTAATAGATGAGGAAAGATGAAACGATGCTTGAGTGGAGCATAAGCGTCAATATGGACTGGTTGGGCCAAATGGCCCATTTCTCTGCTGTACATCCTTTGCAGGTGCAGATAGACACCTCAATTCTATTTTGATTTGTCTCTCAGGTGGGAACTTTATATCCAACCCAAAACTTTAACTTTGAAGACCACCCAGGTCTTTCCTGAGAGATACCACCTCACACATCTTCTATCATTCTGTTAACACATACAGGTTATTAATCACATCCCCTTCCTTGCTTCTATATTTATTTTACAAGTTTGCAGACCAGAACCATCCATCCTACTCTGACTTGTCCCTGATCGTTTTTTTTTTACCCCTGCACTAGTATTCCCTGCCCCCTTCACTGTCTTGTATAATATGTACAATTTATATTCTGTGTGTTGTCTGAACCTACATGCTTGTGATGCTGCTGCAAGCAAGTTTTTCATTGTACCTCACCGTATTTGTACACATGACGATAAACTCAAGTTGACTTTACTGGACAACTTCAGAATTTGCTACCAAGACTGATACCTTCATCAAGAAACTTCTGCCATAGCCAAACTACACACATGTGCATGACTGAAGAGAGGCAGACCATTATGCACAGCTGTGAGCACTCACAGGGTTGAAGAGCCTCTTTCTGTGGCACAAAATTGTCTCAGGTGAAACTGCACCATAATCCTTGCTTGCTACTTTTATTCCAGTCTTTCAGATCATATTATTAAAACAAAAGTATTTCAAACACAGAAAAATGTGCCCCCCAAAAAAGTTAAAACAACGTAGACAGATAATAGGCAGTGGGATAAAGTCTCAATCTCAGGAACGAAGCAGCAAAACCCAGGCCGACAGGACACTGCCATGCTGAGAGAGTGTTACACTGTCAGAGGTACCAATCTTCAGGTCAGATGTGAAACCGGGGCTCCTTCTGTCCTCTCGGATGGAAGCAAGGAGTTGAATGGCACTATTTTGTTTAGAAGCTCAGCAGTTCTTCCAGTTGTTGGCCTCAAACAAATTGGTTCATTATTGTCACATGCACCGAGGTACAGTGAAAAACTTTGTTTTGCATGCCATCCATACAAATCATTTCATCAAGGTAGTACAAGGGAAAAGCAATAACAGAACATAGTGTTAGAACGCAGAATATAGCTGCTGTATGGTTGCCACGTGTTGAAAAGTACAAAGAGGCTAAAAGTACAAAAATTCATCGGCTGAATGAGATGATAGGAGGTTGTGAAAGACGCTACATAAATGCAAGTTCTGCTTTGAGGAAGAGACAGTGTGTGGGTGAGATGGATAAGCTAATGAAAGATATTTATCTATAATACATATGAGATCAATTACAAATTTGACCATGAATGAACAGTGCACCGTCCAAAGTAAAAGCCCACGCTCACCAGAACTGACCTCACTGCTGGTTGGATCCTCTTTTGTCCTCATGAGAACTCCCTGAAGGAGGGCAGCATCTTTGGCAGCAATCGTCAGGTTCTGGATGAGAGTGTGGTTATTCAGGACTTCATCTACTGCGAATGGGATCAAAAGCTGCCGGAACAACAGAGCAAGCTTAGAAACAATACACGCTGAGACATCCAAATTATTGCTCCTGCCAACTTCCCACCACCACCTCTGGAAAATTTATCCAGGAATATGATTCTGCAGGCACCCATACAGAACTCTAAATGACTTTTATTTGGATGGGAGTCTGTGTTGGAGACATAAAAGAGGAAGGATAATGTTCTCCTCCAGCACATACAACCTGTACATATTCTCCCTTGGCCAGGAGAGCCATGAGAGATCAATTAACCAAGTGGAGCTGGAAGCTCTGCATCTTCATGGTCTTTGATGCAATAAACCATGACACCCATTTCAAAGGGCCTACCTTTGGAAAACCCATTACATTGTGTTTAAGTTTGCTATAGGGACAATACCAGTAGACCACGTCAGGTGATCTATAGACAACAGCTCCGACAATAATCTTCAGTTGACACAACTAGAGAACTGCTCAGATGTGAAATTAAAATCTAAACCTGACCAATCTGCACTCAACCCAAGCTCAAGGACTGTATATAATTCACCACCATCTCAAACACAATAAACAGATCAACAGTGTGTGGGAGTTTGGGGGGGTGGGGGTGGGGGTGGAAGAAATACTCATGAAAAGGAGGGTATATTCAGTAATACTAGCTAAATATGCAGCCTCACGCAAACCAGCCTCCTCATCCGTTGGCTCAGTCTACACTTCCCTCCGGAAAGCGGTCAACACAGTCAAGGACCCCTCCCACCCCGGTCACTCTCTCTTCTGCCCTCTCCCATCGGCAGAAGATACAAAAGCTTGAGAACACATACCAACAGGCTCAAGGACAGCTTCTATCCCATTGTTGTAAGACTCTTGAACAGACCTCTCATATGTAAAGATGAACTCATGATCTCCCAGTCTACCTCATCGTGGCCCTTGCACCTTATTGTCTACCTGCACTGCACTTTCTCTGTAAGCATAACACGTTATTTGTTTTTTTGGGTTTCTTTTGCCCCTTTTATAATACCTCAATGTACTTATGCATGGAATGATCTGTCGGGATGGCATGCAAGCAAAAGCTTTTCATTGCATCTCAGAACATCTGACAAAACTAAACCAATCAGCCTATTCCGGATAATCAGCCAATCTTGGCCAGTATGTTACACATATCCTGGAATGTTTTGTCTGAATACACATCTGGCCACAGCCCGGAGCACCTGTCAGGCTGACCTCAGGCTCCACACACTCGCATTCGAGTTGTGAGTTTATCCTGTTGAAAGATTTTGTGTGTTAAACCTGCACCCTGAATCTGGCTTTCATGTAGGGCCCAGTTGTTCTCTTAATTGAGGCTCAGATCGGAACAGCACACGAAGAAAGTCTCTCACACAGCAGCAGTGGGTTTCTTGAGCGAATTGGTTTATTCAGGCCCTGTTAACAGTGTACACCGGGGAGATTTCAAGTGAGAGCTCGAGTATATGCCACTGACCCAAAAAACTTTCAGCAATTTATAGCATTGTTGGATTAGGGTCCAAATTGCTATTTAAATTGTTATTTTTCTTGTAGTTTAACTTTCTTTATGCTTGCTTATATGTTTGTATAATCACCTGTTTGAAAAGTTTTTAAGTCGATTTTTAAGTTTCTTTGTCTGTAAGCCTGAGATGTCATAGCAGCTTAAGTCAAGACTGCGCTTGTTTTACAGATAGTTCTTATCAGAGAAAGACTCCCTTATCTAACCAGCTTGAACTAGTTCGCAGTATAAAGAGAGAACACTAGGTCTCTTGTCTTTCATTACTCCTCGTTACTTCTTACTTGCTGTTCTCTGCTGCTACTTACTGTCACTTCTTTGTTATGGACATCTAATAAAACAGTGGTATTCACGAAATTTGCACCTCATTCTTGACTTCTGAAGAACCTTCTGGACAATATCATCTCCAGAACCAACAGTACTCGTGTCACAATAGTTACTTGCAGATTTCACAATTTCACCAGTAACCCACTTTTCTTTGTAATATTTGATCTTAGTTTTATGTCTGCAGGGGTTGCCTCCAACTGCCTGACAAATGTGACTTTATCTTCCTTTAAACCGGACAGTCATTTTCCTTGCAATTGGTTGCTCTAATTTATGGGCTTGTCGTTCTGTGGTGACTCAGCCTCTCACATGATCAGTTCTCCTGCACTTCAGCTATATTCCAACCTCCATTCATTTCTCTCTGCTCCAGCTAGCTACGCCTTGTAATCTAAACACTTCCCTGATCCAAGTACTACCCTGTTTCTTCCAAGTGACTTATACGCCACCTCCACTAATGGCCTGTTTTCCCATCATCCCTTTCTAATTTGTATGACACTTAAGTTGACCATATTACAAACTTTCCCAATTTTCTTATAATTCCTGGAGACGCCTTCTTCAATCATGACAGATGTTCATTCTACACAAGTTCTTTGTTGTAAAAATTGCATATAATTTATGTTTATCTTGTGAATGTCGTGTTTCTGATGCTATGTGCCTGTGATGCTGCTGTGTCAGTTTTTCATTGCACCTGTGCACACATGTACTTGTGTATATGACAATAAACTCAACTTAGACTCTGACTTTGAGACAATGTAAAAGTGGGATGTTAGCTTTCATAAGTCAAGGGATCGAGTTTAAGAGCCGCGAGGTAATGATGCAGCTCTATAAAACTCTGGTTAGACCACACTTAGAGTACTGTGTTCAGTTCTGGTCACCTCATTATAGGAAGGATGTGGAATTGTTGGAAAGGGTGCAGAGGAGATTTACCAGGATGCTGCTTGGTTTGGAGAGTATGGATTATGAGGAGAGACTAAAGGAGCTAGGGCTTTACTCTTTGGAGAGAAGGAGGATGAGAGGAGACATGATAGAGGTGTACAAAATATTAAGAGGGATAGATAGAGTAGGCAGCCAGCACCTCTTTCCCAGGGCACCAATGCTCAATACAAGAGGGCATGGCTTTAAAGTAATGGGTGGGAAGTTCAAGGGAGATATCAGAGGAAGGTTTTTTACCCAGAGAGTGGTTGGGGCATGGAATGCGCTGCCTGGGGCGGTGGTGGAGGCAGGTACATTGGTCAAATTCAAGAGGTTACTAAATAAGCATATGGAGGAATTTAAAATGGAGGGATATGTGGGAGGAAGGGGTTAGATAGTCTTAGGCGAGGTTTAAAGGTCGGCACAACCTTGTGGGCCGAAGGGCCTGTATTGTGCTGTACTGTTCTATGTTACACTGAGGCACCAAGTGATATGGAGCACTCACAGGTGAAAGGTAATGACAGCAGAATCCATGAAGGCCTGGTGGATCCCACTATCATTTCCATCAGCTGTGAGTGCTACGCATGTCAGAGATGTTGGTTAAGAGCAAAGCTTGGCTCTGACATGGATGTTCCACCAGTGACAAAGACAAGTGGCTCAGGCTTGATCTCTTTACAATTCTAGCAGCAGATGGTCTGAGCCCTGGTCCACATGTCCAAATCATTCACTCCCACTGCACAATTTTTACATTACCGCATGTTTAGCGGTTAGCGTAACAGTTTACAGTGCCAGCGACCCGGATTCAAATCCGGCCACTGTCTGTAAGGAGTTTGTACGTTCTCCCCGTGTTTGCGTGGGTTTCCTCCGGGTGCTCCGGTTTCCTCCCACATTCCAAAGACGTACGAATTAGGAAGCTGTGGGCATGCTATGTTGGCGCCAGAAGTGTGGTGACACTTGCGGGCTGCCCGCAGAACACTACGCAAAAAGATGTATTTCACTGTGTGTTTCAATGTACATGTGACTAATAAAGGTATCTTGTCTTATCCTATGTTTGGCCTTATGTGATTTCCGGCATCCCAGCAAACAAGAACAGCACCCATTTCACCTTTTACTATTACACTGAAATGGCAGCTCACTGCTTGTGGAAAGAGAGCACGCACAGGAAATTGGGCCGAGTGTCTTTGAACGAAAACTATGACTTGGTAGTTTGTGACTGAACATGAAGGTTCTGAAATCATGTACAGAGCCTAATTGTGATACAGTCTCACAAAATTTAATGCTTAATCTCAAATCAAATTTCAAAGTTTGTGCAAACACAGTCTGTGCAAAAACCATCTGGGACTGCCCTCTTCTTGTTACTACCATCGGGGAGGAGGTACAGGAGCCTGAAGACCCACACTCAGCATTTTAAACATAGAACATTACAGCACAGTACAGGCCCTTCGGCCCACAACGTTGTGCCGACATTTTATCCTGCTCTAAGATCTACCTAACCCTTCCCTCCCACATAGCCCCCCCATTTCTCTATCATTCATGTGTCTATCTAAGAGTCTCTTAAATGTCCCTAATGTATCTGCCCCCACAACCTCTGCCGGCAGTGTGTTCCACACACCCGCCACTCTCTGTGTAAAAAAACTTACCCCTGCCATCCCCCTGTATCTTCCTCCAAACACCTTATAATTACTTCCCCTCGTGTTAGCCATTGTTGCCCTGGGAAAAAGTCTCTGACTGTCCACTCGATCTATGATTTTTATCATAAATTTTTGTAATTTATAGTAATTTTATGTCCTTGCACCATCCTGCTGCCACAAAACAACACATTTCACATCATAAGTCAGTGATAATATTCTGATTCTGAAAAATATACCTCAATATTTCCACATCAACATAAGAAGTGATTGCATTATCTGAAGAAAGCATGGCAAATATGACATTCACCTCTGCATTCAGAGACACAAGAAATTCTGCAGACGCTGGAATAGTACACAAGAAGTGCTGGAGGAACTCAGCAGGTCAGGCAGCATCCATGTGCTGGTTAGGAGGGGGTAGCATTCTGCAGTGGGTTTACCCAGTTGGTCACATCTGACTTGAATGCCTCCCACAGAATGTATACCTGCAGTTTGAAGGGTGTTTGTCATATGGAGCCTGGTGGTGAATGATTTGTAAAAAGAACCCTGGAGGCTAATTAGATCTTTCTACAACCCATCCACAGAATTGACACATTAGAAAAAGGTTGCCCAATCACTTGGCTGTCAGCTACATCAGTCTTCAACGTAAAACTTGAGTTCTACTCATGAAAGCATGGAGGTTCGCTAGTGCTACTCCTGAGGGTTTAAACTAGCGAGGCTGGGCTGTGGGAGCCAGAATGACAGTGCAGCAGGTGGGGAGACTGACTGTAGAAAATAGAACAGGCAAGTCCAGTGAGAAGAGAAGGCAGAGACAGGAGAGGAAGCACAAAAGCATACAAGGAGCCTTGGGGGTAACATGGATGAGCTGAGAGTATGAATCAGCACATGGGATTATGCAATCATAGAAACATGGTTGAGGGAAGGGCAGGACTGGCAGCTCAACATTCCGGAGGTATAGCAGTTTCAGGAGGGACAGAGGGGGGCATTCATACTCAGGGAGGATACCCTGCAGGGATCGGCCAATGATAAGTGGGTTGAATTCAGGAATATGGAAGCGGTGATCACTGGGGTTATACTATAGGCCGCCCAACAGTGAGTGGGATTTAGAAGAACAGATATGGAGGCAGATCACAGAAGGGTGCAAAAGCAATAGGGTTGTAGTGGTGGGGGATTTTAACTTTCCCAATATTGGCTGGGACTGCCTTTCCCTCAATGTCAGCAAAACAAAAGAGCTGGTCATTGACTTCAGGAAGGGGGATGGTGCACACACTCCTGTTTACATCAATGGTGCCTAGGTCTAGAGAGCTTCAAGTTCCTAGGATTAAGCATCACCAATACCCTGTCCTGTCCAACCACGTAGACGCCATGGCCAAGAAAGCTCACCAGTGCCTCTACCTTCTCAGGAGGCTAAAGAAATTTGGCGTGTCCCCAGTGACCCTCACCAATATTTATTGATGCACCACAGAAAGCATCTTATCTGGATGCATCACGGCTTGGTATGGCAACTGCTCTGCCCAAAACCGTGAGAAACTGCAGAATGTTGTGGACACAGCTCAGCACATCATGAAATCCAGCCTCCCCTCCATGGACTCTGTCGACACTTCTCACTGCCTCGGGAAAGCAGCCAGAATAATCAAGGATCCATCCCACCCAGACATTCCCTCTTCTACCTCCTCCCATCGGGCAGAAGATGCAAAAGCCTGAAAGCACATACCACTGAGCTCAAGGACAGCTCCTATCCCACTGTTATAAGACTACTGAACAGACCCCTTGTACGATAAGATGGACTCTTGACCTCACAATCTACCTCATCGTGGCCTTGCACCTTATTGTCTGCCTGCACTTTCTCTGCAACTGTAACACTATATTCTGTATTCTGTGGTTGCTTTTCCCTTGTACTACCTTGATGTACTGAAATGATCTGTATGGACAGCATGCAAAACAGTTTTCACTGTACCTCAGTACACATGACAATAATAAACCAATTTACCAGGATGTAAACTTCAAGATTAATCAGAATTGCTATCAGGGGTTACAGTTGATAATGACAGAGAAACCATTGGTTAAAGATCAATAATAATGGCAATCAATTTTTAAATTGACAGTGGCAATGACCCCACCTTTGCATGCTGTGATTGAGAAAACATTACTTATCCTCGGTTAATTTGCATTTCACTCAATTGAACTTTAACCAGTTTGTATTCAAAAAAAGCAACACAAAAAGGCAGATGCTGAAAATCTGAAACTAAAACAGAAAATGCTGGCAATATTCAACAGGTCAGGCGGTATGTGTGGAGAGAGAGAGAAACAATCGTTAATGTTTGAGGTGAATTGACATGAAACATTGGCTCTCCTTCTCTTAGATACTCAGCAATCCACAAACTTATTAGTACATGAAAAGCCTGTTCACTTGCAAGTTCTAGGCAAACATTAACAACACTATCACTTGAGACAGTTGCTGACAGCCTGGTCTATGACCTCCCGATATTTCGCCCCATGACTCTCTGATCTTCTTGGCATCCAATAGCTCTTTCAACCTGAGCTCTTCCCCCTGCACTCAAGTCATACAACACCTCCCACACAATGGAATCAGTAAGAAACCATGCTGGCTCCTAGCGTCTCCGTATCCCCAGCACCTCCCTAGTACCTTGCATATATACACATCCCCTCCAGCTCAGCAACACTCCCAAAGAAATAATCTGCCTTCTGAAGAGCCAGGGTGGACATGATGGACTAAATGGAAGAAGACAGCTTTGACCATTGGAGTTCAGAAGATGGAGAGATAACTTGATGGAAACATACAAGATCCTGATGGGGCCTTGACAGGATAGACATGAAGATGATGTTTCCTTTCGTGAAAGCATCTGTAACTAGGAGTCATCGTGAAGATAAGGCTCACCCATTTAAGACAGCAGAGGCAAAATTTTCTCTTTGAGGGTCGTGAGTCTTTGGAACACTCTTTTAATACCTACCTTCCCCCTCTCACCTGATTCACCTGTCAGCTCATACTCCTCCCCCAACCCTTTTATTCTGGCTTCTGCCCTCCTCATTTCCAGTCCTGATGAAGGGTCTCGGCCCGAAACGTCAACTGTCCATTTCCCTCCACAGATGCTGCCTGACCTACTGAGTTCCTCCAGCATCTTGTGTGTGTTGCTCTAGATTTCCAACATCTGCAGTCTCTCACGTCTCTAGTCTCTTAATTTTTTTTAGGCAGAGGTAGATCAATTCTTGACAAGGAAAAAGGGTGAAAGCTTACAGCGGTTCGGTGGGAATGGAGAGTTGGGGTTACAGTCTGATGAGCTATGAGCTTAATAAATAGTCAAGCAGACTCAAAGGGCTGTGTGGGAAATTCCTTGCTAATTTGTATGCCCTAAGGATTCTATACATCAGAATGGGGAGTGCGGGGACACCTTTTTGTTCCTAAGCTCTACTCATTTGAATGGGGAGTGTGGGGACACCTTTTTGTTCCTAAGCTCTACTCATTTGAAGAACCATCTGGGATGTCCTCCCTCATTTCTGCAGCATTAAGCTACTTAATTCTTTTGCATTCACCCCTCCCCCATTACTCCTGAAGATTCTACACCCCGAAATATTGATCTTTCCTCCTGCCCTTGCTTCAATCACATTTTATGATACCCCATTACCACTCTCAATTCATCTGCCTACTAAATGTAGTCATGCATTCCTCACAAGTGCTGCGTCATGCCCATGTCTGCTTTGCATACTGGACTGACTTAGTCTTCCTCCTATACGTGACTGAACTTCTCCACCGACCTTACTCTGCATCCCATTCCCCTACCGAATTAGCTTAACCCCACCCCAAAAGCTCTAGAAAGCATTTCCTGCAAGGGGGTTGAACCAGTTCGGGAGTAACCTGTCCTGCTTGTACAGGCCCACCTTCTCCAGAATAGGTCTCAAAGATCCACAAATCTAAAGCTCTTCCTTCTACATCATCGCTTTATTCCTTCAGCAAGGCCAGAGAATTGATTGTGGACTTGGAAGTCAGAAGGAGAAGTCAGGAGCACACACATCAGTCCTCACTGATAGGTCAGCGGTGGAAAGGGTGAACAGCTTCAAGTTCCTGGCCGTCAACGTCTCGGAGGATCCATCCTGGGCCCAACATATTGACGCAGCTCTACTTCGTTAGGAGTTTGAGGAGATTCGGTACGTCACCAAAGACTCTTGCAAGTTTCTACAGATGTACAGTGGAGAGCATTCTGACTGCTTGCATCATAGCCTGGTATGGCGGCTCCAATGCACAGGATTGCAAGAAGCTGCAGAGGGTTGTAGACTCAGCCAGATCCATCACAGGCACAACCCTCCCCACCATCAAGGACATCTTCAAGAGGTGGTACCTCAAGAAGGTAGCATCCATCACTAAGGACTCTCACCTTCCGGGACATGTCCTCTTCTTGTTACTACCATTGGGGAGGAGGTACAGGAGCCTGAAGATCCGCACTCAACAATTCCGGAACAGCTTCTTCCCCTCTGCCATCAGATTTCTGAATGGCCCACGAACACTACATTTTATTTTTGCACTATTTATCATTGTAATTAAGAGTAATTTTATGTCTTTGCACTTTACTGCTGCTGCAAAACAAGTTTCACGTTCATCTACATAAGTGACAATAGATCTGATTCTGATAAAGCACTGGAAGGAATGGACATAAAAATATGACATTTGCAAATAAATGAAGGGAAATGAACATCTTGCCAAAGAAATAGTTACGGTAATACCGGAACTCATCTGTAATTATTAGTAATAAACAACTTACTTGCACTTTATAAAGAGTCGGATGCACCTTATGAATTAAGTCATTTTCAAGTAACTAAAAGTGTCTGATTTTACTGACTCTCAAAAATCTGTACCTCCCATAAATTGAACGCAAAATAAAACCAGAAGTTTCAACAATCCTTAAAGTAAATGTCCCATCCCTTCAAAAAAAATTGCTGCCTTACAGTAACATAATTTAAAATACTATGTAATTTGCATAACCAAACCATTTGACAAATATGCATGGATAAGCTGACACAGTGTCAGAATCAGAATTATCACTGGCATATGACTTGTTGTTTTGCAGCAGTACTACAGTGCAAAGACATTAAAATCTATAAATTACAGAAATAAAGTGCAAAAAGGTTTCTCCCCTCCACCAGATTTCTGAACAGTCCATGAACACTACCCTGTTATTCTTTTTTTTGCACTATTTATATTTGTAATTTTTAGATTTTGTGTCTTTGCACTGTACTGCTGCCACAAAACAACACATTTCATGTCATATGTCAGTGATAATAATGCTGATTCTGAAATTACAAAGATAAATAAATCGTGCAAAAAGGAACAATGAGGCAGTGTTCATATACTGTTCAGAAATCTGATGGAGGAGGGAGTACGCTGTTTCTGAAACGTTGAGCGTGACATTTGAACTAAAAGAGTGAAGAGGAGACAGAAAGAGCAAGAAAGTGATGTTTAGGCTGGGCTTGCATCGGAACAGGCTCAACGGACCAATTGGCCTGGTCTTGTTTCTTACCTAAAACCCAGTGACATAATAAGGAAAAAAAAACAATAAACTGGATATCTGAATGAAAACAAATATAAAATGGTGGAAACACTCAGCAAATTAGGTGAGAGAGAAATCCAGTTCTGATGAAAGGTCAGTGACCTATAACATAAATTCCCTTTCTCTCTCCATTAGTGTTGCCTGACCTGCTGATTTCTTGCAGCATTCTGTTTTTATAATGCAATAAGGCTGGAGGGGGGATTTAAATCTCTCTGGATGCTTAAACAAATATCTCATTTAAATACCTAACTGGCTTGAACAAATATCAACTTTGGACTACTTTCTTTGAACAGCTTCTGCATTACTTATTTAAAAAGGAAATTCTAAACATGTACAGGCAACTGAGTTAATGTTTCACTGTTTTTTTTGCTGTTTAATTGAAAGTTGAATGAAAAATCAGTGAAAATTTAATTCATCAACCAAGTTACCACAATTAACACAGGCAGTTGTTATATAAGTAATTACACACACTCAAGGTTTACAGTGTGACAATCATGGCTGAAGGTATCATCAGGGTGTACCTTGCACACAGTCTTTTTCCCAGGTTTCTGGAATCAAGAACGAGAAGGCATAGGTTTAAGGTGAGAGGGGAGAAATTTAATAGAAACCTGAGGGGCAGCTTTTTCACCCAGAGGGTGGTCTGCGTATGGAATGAGCTGCCAGAGGAAGTGGTTGAGGCAGTTACATTAACAATATTTAAAAGACATTTGGACAGGTACATGGATAGGAAAGGTTTAGAGGGATATCGGCCAAACGCAGGCAAATGGGACTAGCTTAGATGGTCACCTTGGTCAGCATGGACTAGTTGGGCAGAAGGGCCTGTTTCCATGCTATAATTCTATGAAGCATGAACGTATGATTGATGAAAATGAAGGTGGAATTCTCTAAGTATACTTTTAAGAAAAGTAGATTAAGTAGGTCACTGAGGGGTTAGCGGTGGAAAGTGCGAGCAGCTTCATGCTCCTGGGCGCCAACATCTTGGAGGATCTATCCAGGGTCCAACACATTGATGCAATCATGAAGAAGGCATGCCAGCGGTTCTACTTCATTAGGAGTTTGTCACCACGGACTCTTATAAATTTCTGTAGATGTGTGGTGGAGAGCATTCTGACTGGTTGCATCATAGCCTGGTATGGAGGCTCCAATGCACAGGATCGCAAGAGGCTGCAAAGGGTTGTAGACTCAACTAGCTCCATCACGGGCACAACCCTCCCCACCATCAAGGACATCTTCAAGAAGTGGTGCCTCAACAAGGCGGCATCCATCACTAAAGACCCTCACCATCCGGAACATGCCCTCTTCTTGTTACTACCATCGGGGAGGAGGTACAGGAGCCTGAAGACCCACACTCAACAATTCAAAACAGCTTCCTCCCCTCCACCATCAAGATTTCTGAATGGTCCATGAACACTCATTATTCCTTTTTTCCACACTGTTTATTTTTGTAACATTGGTGTTGGTATATTATTGTCACTTGTACCGAGGTACGGTGAAAAATTTGTCTTGCATACCAATTGTACAGATCAATTCATTACACAGTGCAGTTACCTTGAGTTAGTACAGAGTGCATTGATGTAGTACAGGTAAAAACAATAACAGTACAGAGTAAAGTGTCACAGCTACAGAGAAAGTGCAGTGCAATAAGGTGCAAGGTCACAACAAGGTAGACCGTGAGGTCAGAGTGCATCTCATCGTATAAGGGAACCGTTCAATAGTCTTATCACCGTGGGCACTGTACTGCTGCCGCAAAACAACAAATTTCACATCATACAAGTCAGTGATAATAAATCTGACGATTCTGATTCTGAGATTACGGCCATGACTCTATCACTGCTGGCTTGCAGGCCTGGTGCACCTCAGCGACCAGATTCCAATGCCCACCCTTCAGCTTCTCCCCCACAACGTCGACAGACCAAAATAAAATTCCCCACCCCAACTCCAGAGTTGATTGCAAACTTTACAATTTTGGAGCCACGGTGCAGATTCACGCAGCGTTCGGCAGGCAACGTTCCCTGTCAGTGTTTTAACTCGGATCGCGAATTTTTAAACGCTTATTTTTTTAAACCACCATTAAAAATCAGCAATCGCTGCAAAAGATGTAATGCAATATGTATTTGTAAGGTGTTACCTCGCTTTCCGTCCTTTTGGGGAGAGAGAGGCTGGGCAATCTGCTGTAACCAGACTTCTCACCGGCAGACATCACTCCACTCACCAGGTCCCGCGCCTTCTTCCTCCTCCCGCTGATTGACAGCTCCTCCAGCCACTGCCTCCGGCCGGAGAGGGGGCGGAGTCTGTCCGTTCCCCACCCACCCCACCTCCTCCTCCGCCCGACGGCAGAGACAGACGCAGCCTGGCAGCGGTTGCCGGGGTGATCGTGTTGCCAAGTCAGGAAAAGGGGGCGGGGCGTGCAGGGGGCACGTGACCTGGCGACAGTCAGCAGCAGGACTGAAGTTTGAGAGAAGTTGGGGTGATTTCGTGATCCCAGTGATTTACTCAAGTGCTTGACTGAAAATCAGGTTTATTATCACTGACTTAGTCCTGAAATTTGTTGTTTTGTGGCAGCAGTACAGTACAAGACATAAAAATTACTTTAAGTTATAAAATAAATAAATAGTGCAAAAAAAGAATAAGGAGGTAGGGTTCATGGACCGTCCATAAGAGGGGAAAAAGCTGTTCCTAAATCATTAAGTGTGGGTCTTCAGGCTCCTGTACCTCCTCCCTGATTGTGGTAAGGTGAAGAGGGCATGTCCTGGCTGGTGAGGGTCTTTAGTGATGGATGCCACCTTGTTGAGGCACCACTTCTTGAAGATGTCCTTGATGGTGGGGAGGGTTGTGCCCGTGATGGAGCTAGTTGAGTCTACAACCCTCTGCAGCCTCTTGCGATCCTGCACATTGGAGCCTCCATACCAGGCTGTGATGCAACCAGTCAGAATGCTCTCCACTGTACATCTGTCGAAATTTGCAAGAGTCTTTGGTGACATACCAAATCTCCTCAAATTCCGAATGAAGTAGAGCCGCTGGCGTGCCTTCTTCGTGATTGCATCAATGTGTTGGGCCCAAGATAGATCCTCTGAGATGTTGATGCCCAGGAACTTGAAGCTGCTCACCCTTTCCACCGCTGACCCCTCAATGAGAACTGGTGTGTGCCCTGCTGACCTCCTCTTCCTGTAGTCCACAATCAATTCCTTGGTCTTGCTGCGAGGTGGTTGTTGTGAAAAGGGAAGATAAAACACAAAACAGAAATAAATGCAGGAAGTGCTGGAAATATTCTGATGAAATTTCATCCACCTGAAAAGCTTCTTTCTCTATGTGTACTGCCTGACCTGTTAAGCATTTTTTTATTTCATTAAAACCAAACGCTTATGGTTATTTGTGTCTGGAACCAGATGGTGGCAGCAGAAACCATCATCATTTAGATGTCTACTTGAAGGGATGTTTACTTGAAGAGCTGTCCCCTGCACTGGTACGCGGGGATGGTATTTGTATTGATTTTAGTTTATTATTATCACATGTAACGAGAAACAGTGAAAAACTTCTGTTTTGCATGCCATCCATTGCAATCGTGCGCAATTCTGGTCGCCCCCATTATGAGAAGGATGTGGAAGCTTTAGAAAGGGTACAGAAGAGGTCTACTAGGATGCTGCCTGGATTAGAGGGTATGAGCTATAAGGAGAGGTTGGGCAAACTTGGGTTGTTTTGTATGGAGTGTCAGAGGCTGAGGGGAGACCTAAAAGAAGTTCATAAGATTATGAGAGGCATAGATAGGGTAGACAGTCAGAATCTTTTTCCCAGGGTAGAAGTGTCAAGTACCAGAGGGCATGCATTTAAGGTGAGGGGGGGAAAGTTTAAAGGGGATGTGCAGGGCAAGCTTTTTATTTACACAGAATGGTGCCTGGAACGGGCTGCTGTGGGTGGGGGGAGGGGAGTGATGAAGCAGATAAGATAGTGACGTTTTGGAGGCTGTTAGACACCTGAATATGCAAGAAACGGAGGGATATGGATCATGTACAGGCAGACAAGAATTAGTTTAACTCGGCATCATGTTCGGCACAAACATTGTGGGCTAAAGGGCCTGTTCCTGTGCTGTACTGTTCTGTGTTCTATCCAGACAGATCATGCCATACATAATTATATTGAGGTAGTAAAAAGAAAACAGAATGGAAAATAAAGTGTTGCAGTTACAGAGAAAGTGCAGTGCAAGTAGATAAATAAGGTACAAGAGCACGACGAGGTAAACTGGGAAATCAAGAGTTCGTCTTTTATTGTAGAGTTCCATTCAAGAGTCTGATAACAGTGGGATAGAAGCTGTCCTTAAAATGGGATTAGGTTGGAGACTTCACATCAGATCAGATACAATGGGCTGAATGGCGCTCTGTTATAAATGGCCTATGATTGCATGATTCAGCAGCCATTATGGCATAGATGGGAGCCCCTCAGCCCATCAAGTCCATGATAGCTCTGGATATAGCAACCTCCCATTCTATTCCCTCAGCTACTCCCTTCAAGTTGCTATCCAGTTTCCTTCTGAAGTATTTCCATCACCAGCTGCTCCCCTGTTAGTAGTCCACTTGCCTCTAAATTAGAGCCTCCATAAAATCATTGGATTTATTGAAAAGTGCAGCGCAGAGGCCGTTTGGCCCATCATGTCCATGCCAACTACAAATGAACTGTAGGTTTAGCCCATTTCCCAGCTCTCAGTCCACTGCCCTGCAGGTTGTCGCTCTTTGAGTGATGATCTAAGTGAGGATTTCTTGCTCCACTACCCTTTTAAGTATTTAGTTGCAATCTGGCCTAAGCTGCTGTCCGTGTAGAATTTGCACATTCTCCCTGAGAACATGTAATTTTTCTCTGGTTTCCTCCCACATCCCAAAGGCAGGCTGGTAGGTTCACTGTCCTCTGTAAGTTGCCCCTTGTGTCGATGGGAGGTGGGAGAGTCAAGAGGTTGATGGGCATGTGAGAGAAAATTCAAGGAAATAAAGTGGGGGACTGAAAGGAATGCACTGAGCTAAATGGGCTGAATGGCCTCCTCCTGCATCATAAGAAGATATACAATGTGAGTTCCAGACCTCACCACACATGGGTTTAAGTTGATCTACAGAGACTATACTATGTCAATATTTTAAACTATCTTTTGCACAGGCTCCTTCTGTTGGAGACACAGGAGACTGCAGATGCTGGAATATGGAGCAACAAACAATCTGCTGGAGGAACTCAGTGGGTTTTGACCCGAAACGTTGACAACTGCTTTGCTCCCACAGATGCTGCTCAACCTGCTGAGTTCTTCCAGCAGATTGTTTGTTGCTCTGTCTATTGGGTGTAGCTCTCTTTATCCATCAGATTTTTCTTTGCCAACTTTTTGGTGCTTCTAATGTTGTTTCTGTGCTTTTTCTTTTAAATTTTGAGGAACCTCTTCCTTAATTATTTGCAGAATTGTCATTTGCTTGTTCAGCCACCGAAATGGCAGAGACAGACAATGGAAATGAGAAATGAAACTGGTGCTTTTCAAGGTTAAGGAGATCTCTCAGTTAGTCTTCTGACTTTGCTGATGGTTAGATCCCAGTTCCCGGCAACTTGAAGGAGAAAGCCCTCAATTAGTATTGAAGACACCATGGTAAGTCACGCATTGTGTACCTGAGGATTCGATCTCTGTAAACCTTTAGTTCCAATGGGAAGGACTGTATTGTGGATGGTCGTGGCTGTCACGTGACAGTGACAACACTGATCCCATCTAGTTGGATGACAGCACTGCACCTACCTGGTTAGAAGCCATACCACTGTCAATCAAGGTTTGGCTCCACTCCCACCCATTAGTGCACACCTAACTATTGGATCTTTGAGCACCTTTCTTGCTGGCACACTTGACCATTGGCCCTTTTGAACTACCTGGGCTAGACCACCTCCAGCCCTCCAGCACTATAAAGAGTGCCACATACTTGGTTCTGCCTCTTTGTTGTCTCCGAGGGACGCTGAGCTAAGCTGTGCACTGCTTAATAGAAATTAGTTAAGGATCCCTGGGACCATAGAGACGATGCTTGCACTGAGTCAAGGAGGGTGGTAGGTGTCGTATTTTTTCTTCCTTGATTTGTTGTACCCAGTTTATTGTGTGTGTGTGTGTGTGTGTGTGTGCATCTCACCCTTGTTGCGATCCCCCCCACTACGTTTGCGATCACCCGTGTGCGTATGTGTGTATTGCCCCAGTTATCCTGTCCCGCGTTTGCCTTTTATAAATAAATCATTTTAACTGCAAAGACTGTGTCCAGAGTCCTTGCCCTTTAAGACCTTACAAACTTGTCTTACAACAAGGGCCCTTGTATGTGGATTGACTGATATCATGGCATTGATTGATGCTCTATGAATAATGCGCCAAGAGAAAGTTTCAAGCAATTTTTGTTTCTGCAGTAATGATTTCTGAGACTGCCTTAACAACCACACATTGAGTTATTATTCTGCTTGCAATGAAGAACCTTTGTATGAGAACCCCCGGTGCCCTTCTGAAGCAGTGGCCTGTTCAGGGCCAGTGTATTACATTTCCTGCGAATAGATCTAACCTTAAGCACCTTGTGCAATGGGAGACAATTGTGCCTCCCTCCATGAATGGAAGTGTGGAGATAGTGGCCACAATGCTACTCCCAAAGTTGGGACATGACCTTTCTCATTACTATGCTGAAAGCATTACATTTTGAACCTGTATTTCAATGTATTTATCTCTATCCATGATGCAAAGGCTAAATTGGGGACTTTGGATTATAATAAGGCCACGTTGTATGAAGAAATAGGCTGTTACTATTGAGCTTTTTTCCAGGGCATTATCAAGTTAAATGTAATTTTTTTTTAGCTGGAATTCAGTGTATCAATCTTATGCACCCCGATGCTTGCTCATAGTTCTTCCCTTGCATGTTGGCTTAATGGTTCTACCACATAGTTTCCTGAAGCTGCTGCTGGCAAATCCATCCCTTTTTCTGTGGTGGGGAAAGCAGATGTCAGTGTTGAATGCCTCTGGAAGGGCTGGTTTCTGGCTGCACAGGTGGCTGCAGTCGGGGATAGCTGATGTGTAGCACAGGTAAAGGCTGGAGGTAACATCCTGACATAGGAAGGGAACAAATTCCAGAATGTCACTGGGACTCTCACAGCACGGGGCAGATAACCAGAGAACCATGACCCATAGAACAGTACAGCACAATACAGGCCCTTTGGCCCACAATGTTGTGCCGACCCTTAAACCTCCCCTAAGACTATCTAACCTCTACCTCCCCCATATCCCTCTATTTTAAATTCCTCCATATGCTTATCTAGCAATCTCTTGAATTTGACCATTGTACCTGCCTCCACCAACGCCCCAGGCAGTGCATTCCAAGCCCCATCCACTCTCTGGGTAAAAAATCTTCCTCTGATATCTCCCTTGAACTTCCCACCCATTACTTTAAAGCCATGCCCTCTTGTATGGAGCATTGGTGCCCTGGGAAAGAGGCGCTGGCTGTCTACTCTATCTATTCCTCTTAATATTTTGTACACCTCTATCATGTCTCCCCTCATCCTCCTTCTCTCCAAAGAGTAATGCCCTAGCTCCCTTAGTCTCTCCTCATAATCTATACTCTCCAAACCAAGCAGCATCCTGGTAAATCTCCTCTGCACCAGTATGTCCATGCACTGTGACCCAGATTGCACCACCTGTGCTTTGTAGATAGAATCAGAATCAGGTTTATTATAGCTGACATATGTCATGAAATTTGTTGTTTTGTGGTGGCAGTACAGTGCAAGACATACACCGCCTCTTGAAGATATTCTTGATGGTGGGGAGGGTTGTGCCCGTGATAGAGCTGGCTGAGTCTACAACCATCTGCAGCCTCTTTCTATTCTGCGTATCGGAGCCTCCATACTGGGTAGTGATGCAATCTTCCCTTGTAGCCATAGTATCTATCTTGTTGACCCTATTACATCTATAGGGTACCAACTGACATGTCACAGAACGGTACAGCACAGGAACAGGCCCTTTGACCAACGATGCCAGATTAAAGTAAATCTCTTCTGTCTGTACATGTTGAACAAAGGGACTCTAAACCAAAGTTTAGTATAACTTAATCTTTACACTTCTCACTGCCTCGGCAAAGCAGCCAACATAATCAAAGACCCCACCCACCCCGGACATTCTCTTTTCTCCCCCCCTCCTATTGGGCAGAAGAGACAAAAGCCTGAAAGCACGTACCACCAGGCTCAAGGACAGTTTCTATGCCGCTGTTATAAGACTATTGAATGGACCCCTTGTACGATAAGGTGGACGCTTGACCTCACAATCTACCTCATCATGGCTTGCACCTTATTATCTGCCTGCACTGCACTTTCACTGTAACTGTAACACTTTATTCTGCATCCTGTTATTGCTTTTCCCTTGTACTACCTCAATGCACTGATGTGTTGAAATGATCTGTATGGATGGCGCGCAAAACTGCAAAACAAAGTTTTTCACTATTTAACAATTTATTAACATTCGAGATACTTAAGCATGTATGTGTACCACTGACCACATTTAATTTACTGTTCCAACTTATTACTTATGTTAGATCACAAGACTCATGGTTTGAACTTAAATAGTTCCTGGCCAGATTCACTGCAATAGAGTTATAGTCTTCTCTGAGTTCCAAACTCGGGGCCCTCCTTCTTGCGATGGTTGTTCCCAGGTTATCGCTACCAATGTCTCGGACCCCCCTTCTTTTATATGATTTCTCCTTCAGTCCTTTAAAGGCTTTGTTTGTCCTTACTCCAACTCAGGACTCACACAACTCTGAAGTTGATCATTTCAGGTTGTCACTCATTCAAGAACTGAGTAAACAAAACACATCTTCTTTCTATATCAAGCTGAAGTGTTCTTAATTCCAAGGATGCCTGTTCATACTTTCTCATCATGCAGCCCCTTAACAGGATGGCCATTCCCAGACACCCTTATCTAGTTCCTACTGTTTCTCATGGTCAAATCACACAGCTGTGCTCTCACCAGGTGTTGAACATGTAACCTTCCTTCACTTTAGTGCTTTGTTCTGTGGTTCCCAGCATCTCCCTCTCTCCAGCTAGCAGGGTGTCCCCCCAGAGACATCTTGTATCCAGCCACAATGTGGTCGGCCCACTTGAGTATCTGGTAAAATGTGATCCCTTGGATATTGTCAGTAGGAGACTTGCTGAGAGTAAATCTATTGAATGTGAAGGAAAACAGGTTGGAGTCTACATCGGTGAGACTAGACACAGAGCAACGGCTTCATCGAGCACCTATGCTCCATCTGCTATGGCCGTCTGCTTCTCCTGGTTGCCATCCACTTCAATTCCCCCCCCCATTTCCACACCGACATATCTGTCCTCGGCCCCCTCTACTGCCAAGTGAGGTTAAATGCAATAAACAATCTGCTGGAAGAACTCAGTGGGTCGAGCAGCATCTGTGGGAGGACAGGAACTATCGACATTTCGGCTCAAAGCCCTGCATCTGGACTGAGAGTGGAGAGGCGCAACGGCCAGTATAAAGGGGAGTGGCGAGAGAGGATTCCAAGGCGACGGGTGGACTGAGGAGAGGAGTAAGGTGACAGGCTGGGTGCGCCGGGTAGGAGAGTGGAGCGGGGGTGGAGTTGGAAGACAATGGCAGGTGAATGATAGATGGAGGCAGACAGAGAGAGAGGAAATAGGGAGGGAAAAAAAACAGATGGAGCAAGGTGGGGGGAGGGGAGGATGAAGATTGGAGACAGGTAGTATTTAAGTTCAAACCATGACTCTTGTAATTTAATATAAGTGATAAGTTGGAACAGTAAATTAAATGTGGTCAGTGGTACACATACATGCTTAAGTATCTCGAATGTTACTAAATTGTTAAATACAGTGAAACACTTTGTTTTGCAGTTTTGCACGCCATCCATACAGATCATCTCAACACATCAGTGCATTGAGGTAGTACAAGGGAAAAGCAATAACAGGATGCAGAATAAAGAGATTGGAGGGAGATAAGCAGGAACACAAAGGGCTCCCGGTGCTGGATTCGGATAAGTAAAGGTGGCGAAAATGGGAACCATTAGAGAGGTGAACAACACTTGGAACCAACTGTCAGAGGCTAAACAAAAACTAGAGGAACAGCACCTCATCCACCTGGGTAGTTTACACCTTGGCAGCAAGAACATTGAATCCTCCAACTTCTGGTAAAGTAAGATAAGATATCTTTATTAGTCCAATGTACATCGAAACACACAGTAAAATACATCTTTTTGCATAGAGTGTTCAGGGGGCAGCCCGTAAGTGTCGCCACGCTTCTGGCGCCAACATAGTATGCCCCACTACTTCCTAACCTGTACGCCTTTGGAATGTGGGAGGAAACTGGAGCACCCGGAGAAAACCCATGCAGGCACAGGGAGAATGTACAAACTCCTTACCGACGGCAGCCGGAATTGAACCTGAGTCACTGGCGCTGTAACAGCATTGGGCTAACTGCTACACTACCATGCCTGCCCCCCTCTGTCACTTTTCTCTCTCCTCATGATCTACCCAGCACCCACCCCCCCCCCCCCATCACCCTGTCTCTCTCCCCTCCTCCACCCTCTCCATCTGCCCGTCTTCCCACTGGTACCTCCCCCCCACTGTTCCCATCTGCCCTGCCCACCTCCCTCCCTTTATTCCATGCTCCGCCTTCCTCTCCGATCGGATTCCATCATCTTCAGCCCCTTTGTCACTTCCAACCATCACCTCCCAGCTTCTGGCGCCAGTCCCACTCTCCCCTCCTCCATCTGCCCATCACCCCTCCTCACCTGGATCCACCCATCACCTGCCAGCTCTGGCTCCACCCCTTCCCTCCATCTTCTTATACTGACTGAAGCATCTCGACCTGAAATGTCAACTGTCCATTTCCCTCCACAGATGCTGCCTGACCCGCTGAGTTCCTCCAGCTTTTTGTCAGTTGCTCCAGATTTCCAGCATCTGCAGTCTGTTGTTGGAGATGGCCAGTACCTGTAACTTTTGTAGTACAAATGTTACCTCCCTTGTCTACCCTTGCCTCAATATTTCTAGGACTTGCTGTATGCAGGAAGGGGCTGCTTCATTTACTGAGGAGCAGCAAATGGAATTACACATTGTCAGCAAGCATCCTCATTTTAGAGTTTATGATAGAGGGTAGGTCAATGATGAAGCACCCGAATATGATTACGCCTGGAAACTCCTGCCGCAATGTCTTGGAGCTGAGATGAATGATTTCTAGCGACCACAACCATGTGAGGAATTACTCCATTTACTGGAGCATTTTCCCCTTGTGATCATTGCCTTCAGGTTTAGAATGAGAGGTCTCCCTGGGATTGAGGCTAAATCTCAGGCAATTGATAGTGGGTATGTTGATTTTCATATAAAGCATGCCATGCCAAGTGTTTTACAAACTTGTTTCTACAAGTGGATTTTTTTCAACAGCTCATTAGAAAAATATATATCTTACCGATGACTTTCAATAAAATATAACGAAGTTCTGGTCGCCTCATTATAGGAAGGATGTGGAAGCGTTGGAAAGGGTGCAGAGGAGATTTGCCAGGATGCTGCCTGGTTTGGAGAGTATGGATTATGAGGAGAGACTAAGGGAGCTAGGGCTTTACTCTTTAGAGAGAAGGAGGATGAGGGGAGACACGGTAGAGGTATACAAAATATTAAGAGGAATAGATAGAGTAGACAGCCAGCGCCTCTTTCCCAGGGCACCAATGCTCGATACAAGAGGGCATGGCTTTAAAGTAATGGGTGGGAAGTTCAAGGGAGATATCAGAGGAAGGTTTTTTACCCAGAGAATGGTTGGGGCATGGAATGCGCTGCCTGGGGCGGTGGTGGAGGCAGGTATGTTGGTCAAATTCAAGAGATTGTTAGATAAGCATATGGAGGAATTTAAAATAGGGGGATATGTGGGAGGAAGGGGTTAGATAATTAGGCGAGGTTTAAAGGTCGGCACAACATTGTGGGCCAAAGGGCCTGTATTGTGCTGTACTGTTCTATGGTTCTATGGAAAGCTCCATCTAAAACAAAGAAAACAAAGCCAACTTCAGAGACTAAAAATCAGAAATAAAAATAGAAAATTTGGAACCATTCAGCAGCTGAGAAAATTTTCACAGAGAGATGAATAGACATTCTGTAGACAGTCAGAATCTTTTCCCCAAGGTAGAAATGTCAAACACCAGCGGACATGCTTTTAAGGTTAGAGAGGAAAAGTTTAGAGGTGACGTGAGGGGCAAGTTGTTTGCGCAGAGAGTGGTAGGTGCCTGGAATGGGTTACTGGGGTAGTAGTGGAAGCAGGCAGTTTGGTGGAGTTTAAGAGGCTTTTGGATAGACTCATGAATATGAAGGGAATGGAGGGATATGGATGATACACAGGAAGAGGACATTTAGTATAAATTGGCATCAAGATCAGCACAACAGTGCGGGCCGAATGGCCTGTCCAGTGCTGTACCGTTCTATGTCCAATGTTATATAAAACCTTCTATTGGCAACTTAATCAGTTTATCTGTGTTTACTTGTTCACTGTTGAGACTGACTCACCTTGTCATGTGAGCGAGAGAGAGGGGGAGAGAGAGAGAGAGGATTTAGTTAATAGGAACTATTGATAATTAGCAAACACCACTTTCCAACCTAGTTCTATTGTCTTCTAACTTGCTATCACAGAAACCCTGGTCTTATATTGGTATAACAAGCAATAATCAGCAATTCACCAGGCCATATCTGTTCCAACAAAAATCACTACCAAAATTTGCATTAGCTGCAACCAATTGACATAATCAATTTTCGAAATTAACCATTGTATTTATACAGATCCTGACTGTTTCATTGGGAGAAATCCTTCAATATGTATACATATATTAAATACACTCTGTGGCCCACCATGTCCTTCTAGCCTATCAGGTACCTATCTATACTAATCCCATTTCCCAGCACTTGGTCTGTAGACCACTACGCCTTGGTGATTTGTCCACTTGTGCTCACCCAGATAATTTTTAAATATTGTCAGTAGTTACCACCACCACCTTTACAGGCAGTATGTTCCAGATTGCAACCACATTCCAGGTGATTTTTTTTCTTTCTCAGATCCCTTCTAACCCTCTTACACCTCACCTTAAACCTTTGATTTTAGACATTATGGGGAAAAGTTTCTCATTATCCACCCGATCCATGCCCCCGTAATCTGGTCTATCTCTGTAAGAGCCTCTCAGACTCCTCTGCTCCAAGGAAAACAAGCCCAGCCAATCCAGTCTCTCCTCATAAATAAAACACTCCATTCCAGGCAACATCCTGGTGAATCTCCTCTGCACCCTCTGCAGTGCATTCATGTCCTTTCTTTAGAGTGTCAACTAGAACTGCACATAATATTCCAAATGTGGCATAACCAAAGTTCTATAAAGTTGTACTATAACCTTCAGGCTCTTATATTCTATTGCCCAGCTAATAAAGACAAATAAGATAAGATTTCTTTATTAGTCACATGTACATCGAAACACTGTGAAATGCATCTTTTGTGTAGAGTGTTCGGGGGCAGCCCACAAGTGTCGCCACGCTTCCGGCACCAACATAGTATGCCCTCAACTTCCTAACCCGTACGTCTTTGGAATGTGGGAGGAAACCGCAGCACCCGGAGGAAACCCACGCAGACATAGGGAGAACGTATAAACTCCTTACAGACAATGGCGGGAATTGAACCTGGGTCGCTGGTGCTGTAGTAGTGTTACACTAACTGCTACACTACCACGCCTGCCCTACACAATATGCCTAATTCACCACTTTATCCACCTGTGCTGCCAACTTTAAGGATCTATGGACTTTTACACCAAAGTCCTCTGTTCCTCAGTAGTGCACAGGGTCCTCCCATTTATGGTGTATATCTTACCCTTATTAGACCTTCTAATTGCACCACCTCCCACCATTGAGATTAAATTTCATTTGCAATTGTCCTGCCCAGTTTATCAGCTGATCATTATCCTCCTCATCAATTTTTGTGTCATCTACTAATTTACTAATCATATCACCTCCTTTCACATCAATGTTGTTACTGTATACAGGTCCTCCCCTGGTTACGAGCGGCTGACTTGAGTACAGCCTGTACAGATAAACGTGCATTTGGGAGACCGGCAAGAGACGGCAGGCATCTTCACCCATGTGGGAACTTGGTTCACAGCCGCAGTTCCGACTTGCAAACTGTTCGGGTTACGAACAGTTCACAGGAATAGAACCCTGTTGTAACCTGGGGAAGGCATTTACAACAAACAGCAAGGATCCCTGCACCAATTCCTGTGGTAAACTGCTGGTCACAGGCTTCCAATCACTATGCAACCCCTCTCCATCATCTTCTGTCTCCTATTACAAAGCCAACTGTGGATCCAATTACCAATTTGCCTTGGATCCCATGGACTCTGATAATGTCAAAGGCCTTACTAGAATTGGAATTGGCTTATTATTGTCACATGTAGTGAGGTACAGTGAAAAACTTATCTTGCATGTCATCCATACAGATTATTTCATTACAACAGTGCATAGTCTATATCCACTACACTGCCCTCATCAATATATTTTGTTACTTCTTCAAAAAAATTCAGTTAAATTCCTCAGAATCTCCCACACAAAAGCTGTTCTATCCCTAATCAACTCTTCTCATAACAAGTGTAGATTAATCCCATCCTTTGGAATTTTTTCTAATAACTAACCTGTCACTGACCTCTAATTCCTGGTTTATTCCTACTGCCCTTCCTGAATAAAGATACCACATAACTAAATAAAGATTTGCTGCCCTCCAGTCATCTGGCACCTCACCTGTAACCAGCGAAGATTTAAAAACCTCTGTCGGAACCCCAGTAATCTCCTTCCTTGCCTCCCATTGCAGCCTGGGATGCACCGCAATGTACACTGGGGATTTATCCATCTGAAAGCCTGCTAAATCATTGAATATCTCATTGTCTCTAATGGTAACATGCTTTAGAATATCCCTGCACCCTCCCTCCCCCAACCCCCAAATCTGTAACTAAACTGTCTTTCTTCTTGGTGACTACAGATGAGAAGTACAACAACAGCTTCTTCCCCACCGTCATCAGGTTCTTGAACCAACCCGAAGAACCCAAACACCACCTCGGACTATATTCCTTTCCCTCTTTCTCAACCTGCACTCATGCAGTTATGTTTATTTTGCCCTCTAAGTCACGTTAATGTTCATTTAAGTTTATGTTAAATTATGTTGGTTATGGATGTAATGTACTGTGCTGCTGCTGCAAAAAGCTAATTTTCATGGTGTTTTTGTACCCTGTGTAGGTCTATAACAATAAACTTAAACGTAAAACGTCTGGCTATTTGTTTGGTACTGGGACAGACAATGATATAACTTGATCATGAGTTGTTCTGGGATAACTGGCCAAACGTGCAGGAAACCCAGTAGGTCATGTTGGGTCAGGCAAGGCAAAGCGCTGACAAAGACAGGAATCCAGATCAACACCTTGACAGTTGCACTGAAACTCTGAGCTGCAAAATGCAGATGAGATAAGGACAGGACGAAGCAACAGATGAATGCACTGTAAGCAGGTGTGAAATGCACTGGATGGCTGAGAGCAGACATCAATAGAAATATGAATGGACCAGGCATTAGAGGTGCAACACATTTGAGAATTAACATATGCTATCTAGTACCATTGTAAAATGGATGTAGCAAAATGGGTGCTTTGTCTCAAGTTTATGCGTAGAATAATGGGAGGTCCTTGATAATTACCTGTCCACCAGCTTCACCAAAAATGGTTATGACCAGTGATCTGGAACTCTCGCTGTTAGATTTTGGCTTAACCACAATTCTATGATATTCCAGCTATTATACCCGTTCTTCAAACTAAGACCTTTTAGTTTCATTGCTGCAATAAATTCAGATTTTATAAATCTGTAACAGAGGCAGAAAATGCTGGAAATGTTCAGCAAGTCAGGGAACATCAGAGGCAGAGAAACTAGAACTTAACTTTTCTCACTTTTCAAGTAAAGAGTCCTTGAAATGATGATTCCAGGTCTGGGGTTATTGATCAAGCCATTGTGGAAACCATAGACTCTCCCACAGATAGGTTCTAATAAAGGTTCTTTGACTTGAAATGTTAAAGTCAGATGCTGCCTGATCTGCTGAGTCTTTCCAACATCTTCTGTTTCTATATCAGATTAACGGCATCTGTAGTTTTTGTGATTTACCACAGGTAGGCCAGGGGATGCCTGACTGGACATATGATGGGGATAATTTGTGAGATAAATTGTCAGTCACCAAGTTTGATTGACTGGAGAATGAACCAATTAACTCTTCTGGTTCTGGCTATAGCATTGTCATGACATGCAGCTTTGAACTAAAGGTGCCAAGACAGAAATCATGTATTTTGAACTCTAGTGCCTTTGGTTTCTTCCAATCCAAACATACATTAAACCTATTGCTCTGCCCCACAGTTGCACACATAATATGCTGAAATTGCTGCAGAAGTATTTTGCAAGCTAAGTTGCTAGTCAGAATGGCAAAACAAAAGAGGTAGAAACAAATTAAGAGTAGAGGCAAAGTATAAATAAAACATTCCTCAGCAGTGATAGAAACCCATCTGCAAGGATATTGGTTGGGGATAAGAGGGTTAGTGGGATATAAATATGCCAGACTTTATCTGGTCCTGTGTGAGACCTTTTGTTAGCGTGAGATTGAGGAAGTTTGCAACCTTGAAATGTCTTGATGTTGATGCTTCATCAACTTGGTGGTTTCTGGGGGTACCGCTATGAATGTTTGCAGTGATTAATAACTCAGGAAAGCAAGTAATTAGGAACAGGGGAGGGCCCTCAATGTGATTCCATTACTGAATGAAATCATGGCTGATCTGTGACCCTAGCTGCCTCCACTCACTTTTGCTGCATATCCCCAAATACCTCAAGTTAACTAAAGTTTACCACTGATTTAAATTTAACAGTTCACCTGGCACTAATTACCATTTAGGCCTTCGATGTGCACCTAAAGATCCATGATTTGCAGGGTTCCAGACCTGGCAGTGGCAGGTAGGATTAGACTGGGTAGCTCTCTATCAATCTGTATAAATATGATGGGTTGAATCACCTCCATCTGCCTCATAAATTTTCCATAATTTACAGAAGAGATTCGAAATTCCTCACATCCTCTGCAGATAGTAACGCTATTACAGCGCCAGCGACCGGGGTTCAATTCCGGCCGCTGTCCATAAGGAGTTTGTACATTCTCCCCGTGTCTGTGTGGGTTTCCTCCGGGTGCTCCGGTTTCCTCCCACATTCCAAAGACGTACGGGTTAGGAAGTTGTGGGCATGCTATGTTGGCACCGGAAGTGTGGCAATACTTGCGGGCTGCCCCCAGAACACTGCGCAGAAAGGTGCATTTCACTGTGTGTTTCGATGTACATGTGACTAATAAAGATAGATATCTTAAAAACTTTAGTCCTGGAGAGCACTCACTTCTAGACAATATCTTTCAGTCCTATATTCTTAAATGAAAGAGTAAAGGTTTCCCTCAAACTGGTATAACTACTTTGCATTTCACCCAGGTATGTAAGGTGTGGTGTCCAAAACTGCTCAGTACATACTTGTTTAGGGCCTGGCTCCCCATAATTAAACAGAGTGTGGGTGAGATCCTATGCAAGGTAGAATACACCCACGAGAGAGGGGGAGGGAGAGGGGGAGGGAGAGATAGAAAGAAGTGCAGCTTAACCAGGGTGATTCTAATGAAGGGTGTTTGACCTGAAACCTTATCTCTATTTCTCTTCCCACAGATGGGGCCTGACCTGCTGAGTATTTCTAGCATTTTCTGTTTTTATTTCACCAGGGTGAGTCCTGGGGTGAGGGGAATATTAGATGAGGAGAGATTAGGCCTGTTTTTGCTAGAGTTTAGGAGAATGGGAAGATCTCTCATTGAAAGTTACAAAGTTATGACAGGGCTCAACAGGCTGGATGGAGGGAGGATGTTTCCCCTGGTTAGACGATCTAGAACTAGGGGTCAAAGTCAAAGTCGAGTTTATTGTCACATGCACAAGTCCATGTGTGCACAGGTGCAAACAAAACTTACTTGCAGCAGCATCACAGGCACACAGCCTCATATAAGTAGCATTCACAAGAAAAACATAAATTAAACATAGATTATCATAATTTTTACAAGAAATAATTAGAACAAAAATACAAAGTATATTTTAGTGCAAAGTGGTCAAAATGGTCACTGTTGCTAAACTCTAGTGATTCGGGTTTTGCTGGTTGGTTCAAGAACCAAATGGTTGAAGGGAAGAATCTGTTCTTGAACCCGGTGGTTTGGAACTTCAGGCTTCTGAACCTCCTGCCCCAGTCTCAGGATAAGGTATTGGTTTATTATTGTCACATGTACTGAGGTACAGTGAAAAACTTGTCTTGCAAACCGTTCGTACAGATCAATTCATTGCACAGTGCATTGAGGTAGTACAGAATAAAAACAATAACAGAATAAAGTGTCACAGCTACAGGGAAGTGCATTGCAGGTGGACAATAAGATGCAATGTCATAACAAGGTGGACTGTGAAAAACATTTACGATTGAGGTGAGGAGAAATCTCTTCACTCAGGGGGTCGGTGAACCTGTGGGATTTAGGACCATGAAAGGCTTAGGAGGTCAAGTTCCTGAATATATTTGAGTAGGCAGAAAAAAATTAGAACATAGAACAATAGAGCACAGGAACAGACCATGATGCCAACTTAAACTGAACATCTACCTGCACACGATCTATATTCCCCAATTCCCTGCCTGTTCTTGTGCCTGTCGAAATGGATCTCAAATGTTGCTATCTTATCTGCTTCCACCACCTCCCACTTTCTGGATTAAAAAACATTTGCCACATGAATCTCTTTTAAGCTTTCCCCCTCTTGTGTTTAACCCATGCCCTCTAGTACTTGACATTTTCATTGCCGGGAAAAAGACGCTCTCATAATTTTACATACTTTGATTTCAGGACACAAAAGGCAAAGGGGACAGAGTGGGAATTATGGTTTGTTATAGAGGACCAGGCATGGTTATATTGGATTGCAGAGAATCCATAAGGTGCTGAACGACCCACCTTTGCAACTACGTTTATGTTTCTATCTGGCCCCGGCCTGGTAGGACTACGGAGCAAGTGCTGGTAAATGTGAATAGTGTAAGTAGTACGAGAGGCAGCAGGGTTATGATGTGCTGAACGCTTCTCATCTGTCGACTGTTGGTGTGCTGAGCCTTTAAGTAGGACTGGGCAGCTGGTTTGATTGACAGTGTAGGAATGAACTGGGCGTCGATTCCGGGATTCTCCGGGACTGTCAATCACCGGCAGGACGCAGGCGCAGTCGGCAGCTGGTCTGTGCAAGGGCTGGTCGGCGCACTGCAGCGGGTGTCAGAGGAACAAGATGAACCGGAGCGAAAGCTGCAAGAGACGGAGGTCCTGCACCCCTGATAGAGGGGACGCTGACAGAAGGACCCCCGAGAGGGAAGCTTTGCTGTTTAAAAAATCGAATTTCCACGAATGGGACGTGGAGGATGTCTGCAGCTTCCTGCGGATGCAGGGCTTGGAGAAGTTCGAGCAGTTTTTCAGAGGCAAGTATGGAATCAGAGAAACGTGCAAACCCTTCCCGGCTCTGCCGGCTCGTTGGGAAAAAAGAGCTCTATAGTTCATCCCGATCTTTCCCCGCGAATTTACTCCTCAGAACAGCTCAGCCACATTGCCAAAGACGGGAAGAGTGAGGCACTTCTAAAGAGCTATGGAAATGGATCATTTCCATGTGTTGGTGTGTAAAATCTCGGGCTGGGGATACCCCAGCGAGGCACGCAGAAGTTTGCTCGCCCCGCAGTCATTCCGGGGTACATGTCATTTCTTCCGAAGTCGTCCTCAAAAACCTTGACACTAAACGTGGTGTGTGTAATATTAGTAACATATCCAATGTACTCAGTATGCGTGAACTGCTTATTCGGTATCGCCACTGGAGACAAATGATGCGTGCTTTCCTGCCGGCTTTCACGACTCGATGCTAGGGTAGAGAAGCTTACAGGTAGAAAGTTTAAATTCCTCTTTCAGATTGCTTGCAAAAATCTTGGCCTCGATGCTACTGCTTCTAATTGACAGGGTGCTGAAATCCTTTCTAAAACGCTCTCTGGGACTAAGTGGTATGAGGGAAGGAATGATTCTTACTATTGCTTTCACTTTCGTTTTCTTGTCCGTGTTATGTTTGGTCAATAAAAATGTTCAGATGTTCAACCCACGCGAAGTTTGACTCTTGATGAAGAACAAACATAACAGTCCGCTCTTTCACCAGGTGAGAGATTATCCGGTGCTACCTTGCCCTTTCTGACGAAAGATGATTTGGAACAGTTGGGCGTGAGGTAAGCAGAACCTTGTCTCGGGGGTGCGGTTGGTGGAGGGGGGGGGGTGTGGGTGCGGGAATGAACTGACAGGAGGAACGAGGCTTCAGAGCAGAGGCAGCCAAGGTGTGGGGCAACGGGAAGAAGGGTGGAATTTCTCATCTCTGTGCTCATCTGCACTTGAAGGTTCACAGGTCCCATATTTGTAGATCCAGCAGTTGATCTCCCCACTTCTGCACCATTGCCCACTTCTCTTGATTAAAAGGATGCATGTCAATTTGACACTGCTGTTCACACTTTTGACCAGTGCAAAAGGTTGTGGGTGACCTGTATTAACTATTCTTGCAGGTGGATGTGTCAGTTGCTATGGCACCATGCCAAGAGAAGAAATCTATTGTCTTTGCCCTCAAAACAAAACTCATGAGCTGATCCTTCCCAGTTCTGCTAATGTGCACCGTGATGCTGGTGTCACACCATGGGAATGTTGATACAGTCTGAGTCTGACCACTGCACGAGCAGTGATCCCCACAACTGCGCCACGCCCAGCCCTGTGTCTCTTGTTGTTTCATTCACCAAAATGTTGACACTTACCGTCCCAGACCTCTGCATGACGAAGAAATGTTTCTTCTGCTCTCTGACCATTAATTTTCTGTCCCGTAATCGCAGAGATCAGTGTCCTAGCTACATGTTCTGTTCTATTCTCTTGGCGCGGTTCCACAGGAGCTGTTCTGCAATCACAGGAAACATTGTCTATCTACCTGTTCTGCTTAATTCCTGCCTGTGTTTAATTTGGAAACACTGCTAGTTTTTTTTACAAGTAGTTCTTTTGTTTGCATTTAATCACACCAGGGCAACTTGTACTGGTTGCTACAACAGCCAGTTCTTAAATTGACCTCATTATGTGCTTTGAGCCATTTTGGCAAGCCCTGCTTATTAATAATGTTTGTTTAAACATTTACCGGTCTTGATGATCGGAAACAGACTGCGGTTCTCTCTTAAAGGATTTTTTGTGCTGCTTGGGGTATCACTTTCTGAAGACAAGCTGGTCTCGGGACAGGAGGCTCCATGTACCCATGACCACTTCACATCCGTGGGTACGTGATGTGATATAAACACGCTCTGTGGAGGATCTCGAGGGATGAGTGGCCTCCTCCTGTAGCTCTGAAGGAATGAATGAAAATGTATTGCTGATAGCTTGATGCCTTTGGTGTGATTTGACTCCCTGACTAGTTAAGTTACTAGAACAGTACATAAATAGCTACGAATTAATGATGTATTTAGAGCTGTACGACGTGGAAACAGGCCAACCGTCAAGCACCCATTTACACTGAATCCATATTTTTTCTACACACTTTCTCATCAGTCTTTCCTAGATTTCACTGTCAACCTTTCCCCTAAGGGCAATTTTACCAGAGCCCCTTAATCTATCCACCTGCACATCTTTGGGATGTGGGAAGACACTGGAGCACCCTGAGGGAGCCCACGTGGTTAAAGGGAATGTGCAAACGCCACATAGCACCAGAGATCAGTATTGAACCTGGGTCGTTGGGGCTGTGAGACAGTAGCTCTGCTAGCTTGACTACCCAGAAGCTGTTCCAGGTGGATATTATATGGGTTGTACTTTGCTCTGTATCAGAATCATCGAGTCATGGTTAGTTGCAAGGGCAGTACATAGCTGGGAATTAATGTCGGCTGTTGTGTGGACATACTGTATTTTGCTGTGTATCAGAGTCCCCTCATTACCAGAGAGATGGCTGTATTGGTTGTTGTTTTGTTTTCCATTTAGCACCTTGGGAGATCGAATACATCTCCTCAACTGTATTGATAAGCTCTGGCAGAGCCCGATTGAGGCAAAGGTAAGATAATACCTCTGACAGAGGCATTCAAACATGGCTAGGCTTCCGTTGATTATCACTCGGGTCCAGTCACAGGAGTGTTAAGATATTTTTATCAGTCACATGTACATCAAAACACACAGTGAAATACATTTTTTACGTAGTGTTCTGGGGGCGGCCCGCAAGTGTCGCCACGCTTCTGGCACCAACATAGCATGCCCACAACTTCCTAACCTGTACGTCTTTGTAATGTGGGAGGAAGTAATGCTTAAATGGAAGGAAGCTACTCTGCCTATGCATGTTCAATGGTTACAGGATGTTATATCATTTGAATCTAGAGAAGGTTCACTGTTCAGTTTTTGAATCTAACCTACACTTTCAAACCCTGTGGGGACCCTTTTTTGAATTATTTTCAAAATCTCTGATTTGGGGACTAAAACGCAGATATTGGCTGACCCTGTTACGTTTTAAGGTTTTTCCTTGCTGTTTCTTCTATCTAACAGCTTCGGGTTTTGGTAGTGGGGGTAGATTTTTTTGCTAATAAAATATTTCAATTTTTTCTTCCTTTTATTAACTAACTACTATATGTGATCATTGATTTAGAGTATTGTAATCCTAAGTATGACTTAACACTCTGTATTCAGTAGTATTTTTACTCTCTTTCTTGATGCATGCACTCTATTTTTTTTCATGGATTTAATAAAAATATTATTTAAAGGAATGTGGGAGGAAACCGGAGAATCCGGAGGAAACCCATGCAGACACGGGGAGAACGTATGAACTCCTTACAGACAGCGGCCGGAATTGAACGAGGGTCACTGGCGCTGTAGTAGCGTCACACTAACCGCTAGGCTACGGTGTTGAGGGTTGAAGTGGGTTGGAAGTTGTGAGTGAACAAGGGACTGTTAGGCTGCATTATCCAGTGAAGTTAGAACAGTCAGCAAAAGCAGGGGCTCATTGCTCCAGAGAGGGGGTGGGGGTTGGCAGGTGTCTTGGATGGAGCCTTTACAAATGAAGGGATTTGATAGAGAAGATGTTTCCGTCGGTAGGGGAATTGGACAGTATAGGACCATGGTTATAGGAATGAGGAACAGTGTGGAATGTGGAACCTGTTCCTCCCCAGGAGAGCCGTTATAAAAGTCGACCCGTGCTCTGTAATAAATCAGTCAACAGCAGAACCAAAGAACTTACGATTAATGCTTTATTAGTTTTATGCTAGCGGGAGTAGGGGATACAGAGAAAGAATAAACAGTGTAACCCGAGCTCTGTTCTTATCCCACTCAAAGTTGCCTCGGTTAGTGTGCATCTTTTATACCCACTTCGTGAGAAACCTTTGTGGGAAGTTACACGCACTATGGTAATTGCTTCCAGTAAGCTTCAGCGAAACAAGATCTGTCTAAAATAACTGTCTTCCTTACTCACACCTGGCCCTCACTTCAGCCAGAACTATAATTGCCCCATGGCTGAGGTAATTCTTTACCATGGGAAGAAGCTGACAATGAGAAGGATACTATTAACCTTTACATTGCCAGTTGTTAACCCTTGCATTCCCAGCTATCTTTTGCATCGTGAAACATAGAAACAAAACAGAGAATGTGGGGGGGGGGGGGTAATCTCAGTAGGTCAGGCAGCATCGGTGGGAAGAGAAATAGTCACTGTTTCAGGTCTGCGACCTCGATTTATTTAATGGGAACCTCATAAACACAAAATGGGGGAAAGGTGTACAAGGATTTGCAAAGAGGTTTAGGTGAGGGGGTATATGTGGGGCAGAGACAGCAGGAGTGTTGACAAGGGTCTGTGCTGAAGTATAGAGGCTGATCTGATGGATTTGGTTGAGAAAGAGAGAATTCCAATAACTTCACAATCTTGTATCTACAAGTTTAGCAGAAGAAAACAGAAAATATTGACAGAACTCAACAGGTCAGGCGGTCTCTTGGACAGAGAGACAGAATGGTGCTTTGTGATGTGAGCAGAGACCTTTCAATTCCTTGCAGGTGTTCAACGACCCGATCCACGGCCACATTGAGATGCACCCGCTGCTTGTCCGCATCATAGACACCCCGCAGTTCCAGCGTCTCCGCTTCATTAAGCAGCTCGGTGGGACGTACTTTGTGTATCCTGGGGCTTCCCACAACAGATTTGAGCACTCCATCGGGTAAGAACTTGGGGAGGAGTTCTGGAAGTAAAGTTTAGAAGCAGACTGTGGTGAGTTGATCAGTTTCCACCATGTGAGTCTTCCTCCAAGGTGAAGCCCATCTCCCCACAGTTGAGGGGGTGACTCCAGGCCCCCACACTTGTTAGGAATATGATGGGTCTTCTGGGCTGTGGGAGCTTTGCAACCAAGTCACAGCTCAGTGTCTTGTTGTTGCTGAGGGCCAGGGTACACAGAGGGCAATTTCACTGCTCCCATCTCCCACTACCCCTCACTAACCACTCTAGTTTCTGTAAAGTAGCCTAACAGAACTCTGAGCAAATGCGGCATGAGCCCCTCCTCTGTTCCTTGGTGCTATCAGCCCTGTGTTTGTTCTAATTTGTAAAGAGCCTGATGTTGACTGTGTGTGAAAGTGCACTGTCTGAGTGCCAGTCAGTGACCTGGTCTGACTGGAGTGGGACAAAGACCCACGGGGCAGTGTGGAGCAGACCGGTGAGTGGACAAAGTGCAGAGCTGAGATCAGAACAGAGGAAGTCAGACTCTGAACCCAGCTTTATGTTGAGGCAAGTGTTTATGAAGTTCCCCTTTTCAACGGACCTCTATTCCAGAGAGACTTGGATAAGGCCCTTGTAATCTGAGTTGTCGCACAATTTGCCCTTTTGTCCTTTCATTGTATTAATCATTAGGTTAAATTTGGCATTCACATCAGACCAATTAACTAGTCACATCCTCTCTACTGAGTTGATGTGTGATGGCTCTTTGTTACAACTGGCTGCTTGAAATTGCAGTGACTGAGTGTTCCCTTTGGTGCTCAAACCCTGACCTAGACCCAACTATTTCCAGTATCACATCACCCCGTGACCTGGCATAGCCTGGCCTTAATATAAAATTCTCAACTTGGTTTGCTAATATCTCTATTGCCACGGGCCAGTGTGGAGCAGATGGTGATTGGGCAAGGTGCATAGCTGATGTCAGAACAGAGAAGTGTTGTGACTGTAAACTGAGTCACTGGAGAGACACTAAAGCTGGTTCTCTAGAAGTTTTTATTCATCACAACAAGCAGGCATTCTCCTGGGACCCTCTCAGTAGAGTCTCCCAAACTCGAAGGACATCAAATTTTTATTCTCTTGAGAGCAAAGGTAACAGTAGGTGATCAATACAATTTCAATAGCTACAATGATATTGTTTACTTTAATATTTTGAGTCTGACAGTGCTTCCACTGAGTTACATATCTACAATGGGAGACACCTCTGAGTGTTCAAACACCTTCGCTGGGACAAAGTAATTCACACGGATGGTCTTAAAGCTTCTGAGAATGAGAACCCAGACACCCAACATTAATGCTGTGAGGGCTGACTCTGAGTACACAAATATTCCAACTATTGATCGATTATGCCTGTGACCATGTTTGATGTGCTAAGTGACAATACCTGTCTGGCATGCGAGCTTCCTTGAACTTGGTCAAAATGGTGCAAAAGAACTTAGCCATAGTCCTGGTTTAAGGTAGGCCAATTAACATAACCCCATTGTTTTACACTTGGCTGATGCATATGAGAACGTCTCATGGTCACTTCACTTTGCAAACCATATGTTGAGCAGCCAGCCCCCTGCTGTGGGCCAGCAGTCTGTGCTCTGTACTGGTTGCTTACAAAGCTGTCCTTTTAACTTCAAACTGATTACTACTTGCAATTTGTATTAAGAACTGAAGACTCGTTCTTGTTTGAATTAATTTCTGCTATATTCACGTAATTCCATGACTCCCAAATCCCTAACAAGAAGGGCAGATTCTGAACCCAGCTCTATGTTGACAGTGTTTATGAACTTTCCCTTTTCAATGGTCCTGTATCCTGGAGAGAGTTGGATAAGGCTCTTGCAATCTGAGTTGTTGCATATCTTTCCCTTTTGGCCTTAGATTGTATTAATAGTCACAGAAATGGGCCCTTTAGCCCAACTGGTCCACACTGACTAAGATGCCCGTTTAAGCTAGTCCCATTTGCCTGCATTTGGCCCACATCCTTCTAAACCTTCCCCATCCATGTACCTGTCCAACTGTCTTTTAGATGTTGTTAATGTACCTGCATCAACCACTTCCTCTGGCAGTTTATTCCATGTACTGACCGCCCTCTGGGTGAAAAAGTTGCCCCTCCGGTTCCTGTTAAAGCTCTCCCCTCTCACCCTCAACCTATGCCCTCTAGTTCTTGATTCCCTAACCCTGGGAAAAAGACTGTGTGCGTTCACCCTGTCTATGCCCCTCATGATTGTATACACCTCTGCAAGATCACCCCTCATTCTCCTACGCTCCCATGAATAAAGTCCCCACCTGCTCAACCTCTCCATAGCCATTGGACAAAATTTGGCATTTGCATTAGACCAATTACATAGTCACACCCTCTCTGCTGGGCTGATGTGTGATGGCTGTTATGACTTGCTACTTGACATTTCAATGACTGAGTGTTTATTTGTCTAATGTTGGGGGGCTTGCAGTATATCGTAGACCCCTCTGGTGCTCGGACCCTGACCTAGACCCCACTACTTCGAAGCACCCCTTAATAACCTTCCACCATCTCGTTCAAAATGTCATTTTACTCGCACGGTGTCCCACTCCCCCCATCACCCTCTGTGTGTGAGATCCAAGCATAATTTCATCTTGTTATAACATTCTCGTTTGTCAGTCCTTCCAGGACTGAAATCGCCTCCAGTCACATCTCTCCAGGAACTCCCTTGTCTTTCCTCACCTCTGGTCTCCTCTGGATTCCTTTGCTCTAAGATTAAGTGGCTCTGCCTTTGGCTGCCAAGTTCTAGAGACCTGGAATTCTTTCCCGTAGCCTCTCCACTTTTCTTCTACTTTTTCTCAAGCTGCTCCTTTAAACCTACAGGTGGCAGAGCTTAGTGCCAGATTTGTCTGACTGCTCCCCTGCGAAGTATATCAAGTCTTGCTTAGTTAGCATGTTAGCAGTTAGATTTAATGCAGACTGGGTGAGGTGCCCTGGAAAGTGGCTGTGAATTGATTCCACACTCTTGCCTATCTGAGGTTATTTGTTTATGCACAGTGCAATGCTTTTCCCTAATTTTTTTTCCTTTTGTATATTGATAGGTGAGTTTGCACAAGTTTAGTTAACTGGCTTCCGAAGGCTGATGTCACACGTTTATTTCCAATTTGTTGAAACCTTATGGTGTCATTTTGGCATGGTGGTAGACACTGAGGGAGGGATCTATGGTTTCAAGTCTGCTACAAGAGAATGGAACATTTCCCCAGCGAAGCCAGTGAAATCTGATCCCATCCTTAATGTTAAAAGGGAATTTGGCAGCCACCTTTTGTTGCTTTTGGGGAATGTGGGCACCATTAGAAAGGACAACATTCATTGTCCATCCCTAATTTGTCCTTCAAGACATGGTGGCAATCATTTTGAGCTACCTTATCTCCTTTGAAGAAGATATTCCCACAGTGCTGTTGGGGAGGGAATTTATGAATTTAGCCCCAGTGATGTAATTCCAAGTGAGAGTGGTGTGTCATTTGGAAGTGAACCTGCAGGGTGTGGAATTTCCATGTGCCGACAGTTCTTGGAAGTAGGGATCACTGGTTTGGGATGTACTGTCAGAGTAGCCGAGGCAAGTTGAACATAGTACACAGACTTAAGTGATATATCATCAGTAGTTGTATTAAGTCAAAGATGAGTTTATTGTCTTAAGCACAAGTACATGTATGCACAAGTGCAATGAAAAACTTACTTGCAGCAGCATCACAGGCACAGAGCATCAGATAAGCAGCATTCACAAGAAAAGCATAAATTATACGCAAGGAAGAACACAATTAGAACAAAAAAGATAAAGTCCATTTTAGTGCAAAGCGATCAACGTGGTTGTAGTGTTGCTAAACTGTATTGATTAGGGTTGTGCCGGTTGGTTCAAGAACCAAATGGTTGAAGGAAAGTAGTTGTTCCTGAACCTGGTGGTGTGGGACTTCAGGCTTCTGTACCTCCTGCCCGATGGTAGCTGTGAGAAGATGGCATGGCCTGGGTGATGGGGATCTTTGATGATAGATGTTGCAGCCTTGAGGCGTTGCTTTGTATGTGGAAAAATATGGTGTTAATAAACTGCAGCAGTCTATGACTGGGCAACAATTGGTGCAATGCTTGGATCAACTACAGGCATTTAGGGTCATCAATATTTGAAGGCAGTTGATGAAAGTTCATGCGTCTTTATTTCAATTGTTGTCTCTTTGCCCTGCAGTGTGGCGCATCTGGCAGGAGAACTAGTGAAAGCTCTGTCTGGGCGGCAACCGGAACTTCGGATTAACCATCGGGACATCCTGTGTGTTCAGATCGCCGGACTCTGCCACGATCTAGGTGAGGGAGCAGCTCTGTAGGGGCTGAACTGCCTCACGGGTGAAGGCACCACATGGGCAATGTAGGTGTTGGTGCGGCTCCCTGTTATATTTTTATAAAGTGTGAGTTATTCATTGACTTGGCTCGAAGCAAGCAGGAATGTAAGTTTTCTACCCACAGGGGTTGGTGGTTGGTGGCATCACCCACGGAATGGAAGGTTTTACATTGTGGGGAGATCCATTTTTATTGCCCAGTCATGGGCATTTATGGCACGAGAGTAGGCCATTCAGCCCATTGTGTCCAGGCATGCAAATGAAGAACTGTTCAGTCTAATCTTGCGTCCAGGCTCCAGTCTACGGTTTTGTGGATTCCAATGTTCCAGTGCTTATCCAAGTAAAAACAAGAAGGGTAGTGATTGGAGGCCTTGGTGTTCCTGGGCAAAGTTCAGCCAAGGTTCCTGACTGATATTCAGTCTCCACTGAAGAAAACAATGTGTGCCAAGCAAGGGTAGGATTGGGCAGCAGCATAATGCTGTCCACTGCCAAATATCCTGAAATTTGCTGCAAGGATTTGTTCTTGATGAAACTCTTGGGCAAAGTATCGTAGTTCTGGTGGCTCCTACAATAACACGGGAAGATTTAGTGTCTTTGGCCTAAGGCAAAGATCGTTGAAGAGAAAGACTTCAATCCCAGCATAAAGCTCATGGTCCACCAGGCAGGATGATGCCGGTCCCACTTGAGGCAGTGATCTGGGTTGGCATTCCTGTGTACTGCTGAAGGTGTGTGATGGTTTGTTGATGAGATTTTAATCTGAGCTCTTTCTGCTCACTAGAGTGTCTTTCCATCTTAACACTGATGTTTTGTTTCCCAGGTCATGGGCCATTTTCACACCTGTTTGATGGAAAATTTATCCCTTTGACGCGGAAAGGATTGAAATGGAAGGTGATGCTCTCCGTAGTCTCTGAGTAAAAGAGTGTGTTACAGGAGGTGAGGCAGTGGGCTGGGTGCCAGGATCCCATCAACTGGGGCGGTGACTTTGAGGAAGTTCAGTCAGTGTGAAACTGAAGATTTCGAGAAAACATGTCACAATGACGTTTCTGCCACTTCTGGGTTTGGTATCAGTTTCATTTCTCTTTGCCATTAATATATCGAAGTGTCCCATGTCATCTCAACCCAGTTGCCAGTGAGCATGGGTCAGTGCCATAGAACCTCTTGTGCCATGTAGAAGACATGGTAACATGAAGGCTGGGTTATAGGGCCTGTAATCCAGAGGTTCACAGTGGTGGGAGAATTTAAGAGATGAAATAAATCTGGAATAAAAAGCCAGTGTTAGTCATGGTGACCATAGCCTGACCCATTTGTGACTCTGGAGTAGCAGCGATGTGGTTCTGTTACCTGTGCTCTGGAGAGATTAGCCTTAGTTTTGCCAATCCTCAGAACGGACAGCAGTGGTTTTAGCTGGTGGTTTACCATCACTTTCATGGAACAAGAGCTGGAGTGTAAGATGGGTTCTTTGAAAGTGGGGTCACAACCAGACGGGGTGGTGAGGAAGGCATTGGGCACACTGGCCTTCATTGGTCAGGGCATTGAGTATAGAAGTTGGGACACTATGTTGCAGTTGTACAAGCTGTTGGTGAGGCTGCATATGGAATATTGTGTTCACTTTTGGTCACCCTGCTGTAGGAAAGATGCTATTAAGCTAAAAAGAATGCAGGGGAGACTTACAAGGATGTTGCCAGGAATTGAGGACTTGAGGGGTTGAGTGGCTTGCGACTTTATTTATTGGAGCATAGGAAAATGAGAGACTATCTTATACAGGTGTATAAAATCATGAGAGGCAGAGATAGGGTGAATGCACAGTCTTTTTCCCAGGTGTGGGAAATCAAGAAATATAAGGCATAGATTTAGGACGAGAGGAGAGAGATTTAATAGGAACTTGATGGGCAACTATTTTTTTTAAACACAAGGTGGTATGTATGTGAAATGAGCTGCCAGAAGAAGTGGTTGAGGCAGGTACAATAACAACTTTCAAAAGACAGTTGGACATGTATATGGATAGGAAAGGTTTAGAAGGTTATGAGCCAAATGCTTGCAAATGGGACTAGCTTGGATGGGCATCTTGGCTGCCATGGACCTGTTGGGCCGCATGGCCTGTTTCCATGCTGTATGACTCTATGATAGAACCTGATATTGGGATTGAAGCTGAGTTGCTAGACTTGTGCAGCACACCATTAACTTGCTGTCCATGGGGATGATGGAGTAAAATAAACCTTTGTTTCAGCACAATAAAGTTGTTCATTTTAATTGTTACTCATTTGTGTAGAATGATGACTCTCACTCTCTCCTGATTTGTTATTGGTGTAGCACGAGGATGCTTCGTTAACCATGCTCGATCACTTGATCTCCTCCAATAATTTGAAAGAGGTGCTGCAGAGCTATGGTCTAGTGTTGCCAGAAGACCTGGAGTTTATAAAGGAGCAGATCCGAGGTCCAGCACCAAGCAGTCAAGGAGTGAGTGATGATTCTAAGGGCTCGGCGGTAAGTGGCACCAATGAAATAAAGAACTGGAATAAAAACTGGAAATTTTAACTTGCATCATTGGTTTCTGTTCACCCTAACAAAAGATAGCTAGATGATTGAATTAACTTATTGGGCCCTATTCACTATTATTCATTCATGTGATGTGGCTGTCACTACCAACATTGGACTTGTTGTCCATTATTAGTTGTCCTTGAACTGAGTCAATCTCAGTGGTATGTCTGGAGTCAAACACGGGTCAGACCAAACAAGGAAGGCAGATTTCCTTCCCTGAAGAATCAGTGAACTCGATGGGTTTTTACAACAGCCTGGTGGTTTAATGGTTTTGTGGTAATGCCACAAGTATTTTTAAAATTCCAGATGTATTTAATGTAGTTGAATTTAAGCTCCTCAGTTGTCATAATGGAATTTGAGCTTCTATTTCTGGTTTCTACTCCAATAATTTAATAGTTATGTCACTAATCCCTTCCATCTAGAGCTCTAGCTCCTGTGTGCTACCTGGCAATTCTTGCACATGTGATGTTGTGGATCAAGATAGGCTTTGTTCTGATGGCTTCACAGGTGACAGGTCTGCTGTGGCTTGTCAGTAGATTGCAGGAATGGGTAGGCCAGGAGAGCAAATGACATTCAACCTGAACTGAACTTCTCTAGCCCTGGTAACATTCTTCTAAACCTCCTCTTCACCCTTTAGTGCATTCACATTCCCCCCCTCTATTGCAACCAGAGCTGCACACAGTGCTCAGTGTCCTAACTATAGTCTTGGTGTTTTAAACATGATCTTCCTGCTTTTATTCTGTGCTTCAGTACCCTGTATGCTTTCCTTACCTCCTTCCCTAACCGAGCACGGACCTGTGGCTATGTTCCTCCACAGTCCTTTGCCTTGTTGCCCCCTAATGCTGCTCTGCCATAGTAGGAGTCAAACTCTGGGTCAATAGTTCCGAACTCTCACTGCTGGTCCAGTAACTTGCCACAGAGGTGCATGAGTAGCGTAGTGGTTGAAATCTATTTACCACTTGTGTGCCTCCCTGAGCAGACCACGGTCTCACTGTCAACCATGTCGTGGCCAACTTTTGTTTCCAAGACTTACAAGAAAGGAGCAGGGAATCCAATTGGTTCCTTGCCCTGGATGGGCCAATTGGTCTCCATCTGTGTCAGAAGGATATATGAGAAATAATGATGCTCAGATGGAGGGTTGGGGATGCCCATAAGAACGCAAGGAATTTGGGAAGAGTAGAATGGACCCAGCCCGTTGAACCTGCTCTGCCATTCGAAAATCATGGTTTTTCTTCTCCCTGTTTTCCTCTGTTACTGTATGCTTTAAGACCCAGAAAATATCGATCCCTGTTTTGAATTAACTTGATGGTTGAACACCCCATTTGCTCACTGATAGAGAATTCCAAAGATTCATCACCCCCTGAAGAAATAAACTGGTAAATTGGATGCAACTGCTAACGTGTGTGTGTGTGTGGGGGGGGGGGGGGGGGGTGCGCGGCGGGCTGGCAATGGAAAGGTGCTGTCGTAGGATCGTCACGGAAACGGACTCTATGGCCCATCATGCCCATGACGTCAGTTGGGCCGACCTACACAAATCCCATTTACCTTGCATTAAGTCTATTGCCTCTATGCTTTGAAGTATCCAGATAAGTACTCGAATTACCAATGTCATAAGAGGATCTGCCTCCACCATCTCTTCAGTCAACGCATTCCAGATTCTCACCACCCTTTGAAAAAATTACCCCCAGGTACCTTCTAGACCTCCTACCACTTGTGTTCTTTTGTCTTGGTACTCTCACAGTGGAGAAAAAGATTCTTATTACCTATCACCTATCTATTCCCCTCATAGTTTTATATACCTCTATCAGGTCACCCCTCAGCCTTTGCTCCAGGGAAAACAAACCCAGCCTATCCAGTCTCTACTTGGATCGGAAATGCTTCGATCTGATCAACACCTTCTCCAACACATTCACATTCTTCTTGTAGTGTTGCGACCAGGACTGCACACAATACTTTAAGTATGGCCTAACCAATACTGATTATCCCTAATCAATTGCTGCATTTCCAAGTGAAGATAAATTATGTCCATTAGAATTTTTCCAATAGTTTCCCTACCCACTGGCCTTTAGTTTCCTGGCTTTTCCCTGCTGCCTTTCTTGAATAAACAACATCATTTGCTTTCTTCCAGTCATCAAGTTCTTTACCATGGTTAAGGAAGATGCAAAAATGTCCATCAGGACCCCAGCAATCTCCTGCCTTGCTTCTCATAGTAGTCTATGATACATATCATTAGGCCCTGGGGATTTATCCACCTTTGTGTCCCAAGACAGCTAACAACACCTCTTTAATGCAGGCATGCTCCACAACATCACCTCCTCTTGCCGTGAAGTCTCCCTCTACCATGTCCTTCTCCTTGGTAAATACAGGTGAGAAGTATTCATTTAGGACATCACCCACATCCCTCAGCTCTACGCACAGGTTGCCCCTGGTGTCGCACTCAGTCTGTGTCACGTGGAAGTGATGAGGGAGAGCCCGAGTGGTGGATCTGTCTTCACTCTCCTGTGTGCTGCTTTTATCACTAACTCTGCTATCTCGTCTCTCCAGTGGCCGTACAAAGGCCGTCCTCGGGAGAAAGGCTTTCTGTATGAAATCGTTGCCAACAAGCGAACTGGGATCGATGTCGATAAGTGGGATTATTTTGCCAGGTAAACCTCCCTGTGGTCTTGATCAACTGGTGATGAGTGTTCCATCCTCTGACTTTTCTCTGTGGGAGCTCACCTGGGACATGGGAAAGTTAATTTGAACCAAACTTAATTCTTCCTGCTGAGAGTGCTCTGTGTTTGAAAACCCGAAATGGTCAAGCCTGGTGTGTGTGTGTGTGTGTGTATGTGCCTTTCACTCCGTCTCACACCCACGTGCCTCATTGAACATGCAACCTGCCTATGGTACTCTAGTTTCAAATAATAGCAGTCCATTGACTTTTTTTTTCAAACTAAAGATGGTATTGGTTTATCATTGTCACTTGTACTGAGGTATGGTGAAAACCTGCCTTGCATACTGTTCATACAGATTAATTCATTACAACAGTGCATTGAGGCACAAGGTAAAACAAGAACAGAATGCAGAGTAAAGTGCAACAGCTACAGAGAGAGTGCAGTGCGGTAGACAATAAGGTGCAAGGCCATAACGAGGTAGATTGTGAAGTCAAGAGTCCATCTTATTGTACTAGGGAACTGTTCTAACAGCAGGATAGAAGCTGTCCTTGAGCCTGGTGGTACGTGCTTTCAGGCTTTTGTATCTTCTGCCCGATGGGAGAGTGGAGAAGAGAGAATGTCCGGGGTGGGTTGGGTCTTTGATTATGCTGGCTGCTTTACCGAGGCAGTGGGAAGTGTAGACTGAGTCCATGGAGGGGAGTCTGACTGTTATGATGTGCTGAGCTGTGTCCACAACTCTCTGCAGTTTGTAGCGGTTGGGTGCAGAGCAGTTGCCGTACCAAGCTGTGATGCATCTGGATAGGATGCTTTCTATGGTGCCTCTTAAAAATTGGTGATGTGCCAAATTTGAGCAAGTAGGGGCGCTGGTGAGCTTTCTTGGCCATGATGTCTACGTGGTTGGACTAGGACAGGCTATTGGTAATGATCACTCCTAGGAACTTGAAGCTCTCAACCCTCTTGACCTCAGCACCGTTGATGTAGATGGGAGCATGTGTACTGCCCCAGTAGTGACCATTTCTGTATTGATAAATCCATAACACAATGAAGTTAACTCGTAGCTATTTACAAGTTAAGTCCATGATTCCTGACTGAGGATTTTGAAACGTTGAAATCAGTGTAAAATGACAACTCCTGAATTAATTCCTCCAGAACAGGAGGTCATAATGAAACTAACCCTTTGCCATTTGGAAGCAAAATTGAGAAGCACATTTTTTCCTCACTGGGAACTTAAAAACATTGAGATGTGAGCCCATTGACTGATCTCAGCAGCAGGTCACCATCTGTGTGAATGTTCATCGGAACATGTGGCTGCTCTAACCCATTGTTTTTCCTGGTCCAAGCATGTAGATGCTATGGCTAGAAAGCACACCAGCACCTCTACTTCCTCAGAGGCGAAGGAAAATTCAGCACGTCCCTGTTGACCCTCACCAATTTTTATCAATGCACCGTAGAAAGCATCCTATCAGGATGCATCACAGCTTGGTACAGCAACTGCTCTGCCTGAGACTGCAGGGAATTGCAGAGAGTTGTGAACATGGCCCAGCCCATCAAGAAAATCAGCTCCCCCTCCATTGACTTTGTCTACACTTCCTACTGCCTTGGGAAAGTAGCCAACATCATCAAAGACCCTATCCACCCCAGATATTCTCTCTTCTCCCCTGCCTTCCATTGGGCAGAAGGAAGAAAAGATGTTAAGAAAAGCTTGAAAATGCACCACCAGGCTCAAGGACAGCTTCTATCCCACTGTTATAAGACTTTTGAACAGACCTTTTGTCTGATAAAGATGAACTCTTGATCTATCAATCTACCTTGTTGTGGCCATTGCACTTCATTTGTTTACCTGTACTGCACTTTTTCTGTAACTGTAACACTATATTCTGCATTCTGTTATTGTTTCCCTTTGTACTACCTGATGTTTTAGAATGATCTGTATGGATGGGATGCAAATCAAAGTTTTTCCCCTGTATCTCGGTACATGTGACAATAATAAACCGACTACCAATGATGTGGCAGAGGCTGCCATTAATGTGTCTTGTCTTGCCTCTGAAGGGACTGTCACCACCTTGGAATCCAGAACAACTTTGACTTTCAACGCTTCCTCAAGTTTGCTCGAGTTTATGAAGTCAAAAAGATGAAGGTCATATGCACTCGAGATAAGGTGATAATGCTGTGAGATGCAGAGGAGTCTCTTGAGTTTGTCTTGAAAAGCCTTGCCTCAGGCAGCCTGAAGCTAATTGTAACAGTTCTACTGATATCTGGTAACTCTGTAAGGCAGCTTTCAGCTCCTTGCAAAACACCTTGTAGGCAAAGACCTTAACAACCACAGATGGTAGAAACCATTAGGTCAGAAATGGTATCTTCATGGTAACACCATGAAGATGTGTACGGCCATGTGAGAGATGTCATCAATGTGCACTGCAGCCATTGATGCCTTTATTCCTAATTGCACCAATCACATTCACCATCACCCCTGTTCTTGCTGAATGAAGCTAGATCCTATTTGAGAGATGCTACAATTTATAAAATTCCCTTCCTTTGATTCAATTCCTTCTGGGCCTTCTCCTCCCTCATCTCTGTAACCTCCTCCAGAGAGCCATAATCCTCCAAAGTAATTCTGGTTTCAAGTTTTCCTAATTTAATGGCTCTGCTGTTGGTGTTTGGGAACTTAAGTTTGGAATTCCCTTTCTAAGTTCTCTTTTGGCACTTAAGATCCACTTCTGATTAACATCACTTGTTCCGCTACCTCTTCGTAGAGCCCAGTGCCAAATTTTGTTCAGTTACACTTCTTTAATTGCCTTGGGGTCTTTTAACAACTTTGAAGCCCTACATAGATGCTATTTGTTGATGTTGCATTTATTTTAATCCTGTGGAATCCATGCATTAATGCTGCCCTGCTCTTGTGCTCTCGGAATGATTGGACCCATCCTCTCCATTGACCTGTACAGTTCTTAATGTTTTCAGGCTAATAATAAGCAAATGTTACTCTAAGTGAAGATTGTTGGCTACAAATTCTAGGGGACTTAGTGATGTTTTGCCGTGAGCTGAGTTCAATGTAAAGTTTTATTAATCTTGTTGATGGTAGATATTACTTGGATTGAATGCCTAAACTATTGCCTGTTATTACTGCTGTGGATTTATAAACTGTTCTGGGGGTTTCATTTTCAGTTCCTAGAAATTCCAATCATACAGCATTGGTTCATGTGTGAACACTTGGTATGATTGTGTTTGGCAACCATTCTGTGAGGAACTCTGGAATGGATTAATGCATTAAGGGGAGTACTTTCTGTACCATTATAAATATAAGATGAAATGGGACAAGACTGTGGTTACTCTGTACTGCCCTTGCCTACATGTGTAACTTCAGCTTACAGTCATTCAGTGTACCCATGATCCACGAATGCTGGGCATCAGAATGAGTATTTGCTGAGTTCGGAGAACTTCAAGAATGCCTTTGGGTTGCATTGCATCAATGCAAAACTGACTGCTTTTGTAACACAACACAAGGCTGGATCAAAGGCTGATTGCTAATGTCAAAGGTTCATCGATCGCGCAGAGACTGGGACAGCTCCATCAGAGGAACTTGCTGATCTTTTAGAAGTCCAACTATAAAAGAGATGAAAAAGTTAGACGTGGAAACCTAAGCTGAAGGGGAAGGAGGGGCCACAAATTCAAAGAGGTGAAGGGGTTTAAGACCGGTATCAGGACGTGGGTCAAGTACACAGGAATGGCTCTTGGATAGTAAATTGAGATTAAAATCCCCGACTGATTATGTGATAGGCAGGGGTACTGGCATTAGTCTGATGAGCTAACTGGCATCCACTAAGTCATTGTCTTGTGATCAGCAAATAACTCTCATGTTGATATTCTTAAATGCCCACAGTGTTAGTCTGACGGAATCACTTGCTGCTGGGATCTGCTTCTGAAATCAATGTTCCTGATGCGCACAGTGTGATGCAGGAGAAGTGACCTCTCGTTTTTCATCTTCCCCTGCAGGAGGTTGGTGACCTGTACAACATGTTCCACACGCGCAACACCTTGCATCGCAGGGCCTATCAACACAGAGTGAGCAACATCATTGAGAGCATGTGAGTACTCCTGTAATGTGGCTGGTACGGTGCTTTTACTATATCCTTGCACCCCTTCCTTCCACCCATCTCCCCCCCACCCCCCCCAAGCCCTAGTGTTTCTGGACAGCACTGGCTTGTGTGAAGTCTGTCCTTTGGCACCTTGAACCCATTGTAGTGAAACAGATTCGAGGTCTCAGAGGCAAGGACTCTGAACACAGTCTTTGAGAAAAATGATATATTTACAAAAGACAAACACGGGGGAAGGGTAACGGGAATGACACGCGCACAGCTGATAGCGAGTGTGGGAAAATTGCAACAAGGGTAAAATGTGTATATATGCACACGCACACATACACGTGCGCGCGCGCGCGAACTGGGTACAGACAATCAAGGAAAAACAATACGATAGCTGCCACCCCTTGACGCAGTGCAGGCACCGCTCTATGCTACCAGGGATACTAACTAAGATGCTCCCAAACCTTAAACCATGCACATCTCACCTATGATTTCTCCAGTGCCGTTTCACAGTGCTTGGCCTGGAGCGAAACAGGGTGAATCCCTCAGAGACAAAAAGGCCGAGCCAAGCACATGGCACTCTTTATAGTGCTGGAGGGCTGGGGGGCATCCAGCCCGGGTAATTTAAAATGGCCAGGTGTGCAATGATGGGTGGGGTGGGGCCAAACCTTGATTGGCAGTGGTGTCATCCGACCAGGTAGGGATAGTATTGTCACGTAACAGCCTTTGGCAACTAACTAGCAGATAATTCAGTTGTGTCCTGTGCTCACCTGACAGTGATGTGTTTACATTGCTGCATTCCTCATTTGGGTGCTGGTGATGAGCAGCGAGCCTAGAGTTGCGTTTCTTTAATCTTCCTTGCCCATAGGTCAAGGGTACCGAGGCCATTTGCACATCCAGTTCTTGTCTTCCCCGTCAACTTATCATAAGGAGGCTGTGTGGACAACAGTGCTGACACGTTTCTAAACACGTTTAATCCATCAGGATCACAGAGGCGATGGTGCTGGCTGATCCGCACATCCAGATCAGCGGAACAGGTGGGAAGCTGTGTCGCATGTCAACGGCCATTGATGACATGGAGGCTTACGCCAAGCTCACAGGTGAGCACTCTTCTCCTTAATTTTGACCTAAATTACTCTTCAAACCCTGCAGAAACACTGCACAGGAGAAGGCTATTCAGCCCATTGCAACCATGCTACCTCTCTGTAAGGGCCAACCAATAAATCCTATTGCCCTGGTCTTTCCCTGTTGCCTTTCATTCTTTTGCTTTTTATCTGAAGATCAAAGTATTTCTGGGAACTTTTTCTGGCCAACCCTTGTCATCACTACAACCTGCTGCATTTGTGAAATAAAAGCACCCTGTATTCCATCTGGGTAGTCTCCAACCTGGCAGCATGAACATTAAATTCTCAAACCGCTTTCCCCTCTGTCCCTTTTCCTCTTTTTTTTCTCTTTTCTCTCTCCTCCTGATCCAACTGGCCCCTCATCACCCTTTCCTTTACCTCCCCTACCCTCTCCATCTCCACATCACCCACACTAACCCTCCTTTTGGTTCCCCTCCCCACCTCCCTCCCTTTACTCCATGCTGCACCTTCCTCTCCTGTCAGATTGCATCATCTTCAGCCCTTTGTCGCTCCCGCCTTATCACGTCTCAGCTTCTGACATCATTCCCACTCTTCTTCCCCCCCCTGTTGGTTACATGGGAGAGTGCAGTCTAAAACTACAAGATTGCGAGAATTGAACCTATCACCCCCCACCCCCTCTCCTGGATCCACCTATCACCTGCTCGCTCTTTGCTCCACCCCTTCCCTCCATCTCGTTGTACTGGCTGTCTCCCCCTTTCTTTCAGCCCAGATGAAGGGTCTCGACTAGAACGTTGACTGTCCATTTCCCTCCACAGATGCTGCCTGACCTTCTGAGTTCCTCCAGTAACTTCGTGTGTTGCTCCAGATTCCAGCATCTGCAGTCTCTTGTGTCTCAACCTTGCATCTACACTGTCAAACCGCTTCTGAATTTTTGCACATTTCAATGAGACGACACCTCACTTTTCCAAGCTCTAGAGCGTAGAGGTGTCATCTCATTGAAAGTGCAAAATTGCCTGATTCATCTCTCCTCAAAGAATGATCCCACCATTCCAGGAATCAAATTGTGAACTTTTACTGCACTTCCTCCACCATTTGTATATTCTTCCTTGGGTCTGGAGACCAGACCTCCACACAACGTTACATATGCAGCCTTGCCAGTATTTTCTAGAATTGAAGCAAGGCATTATAGAATCGTATAACATGGTAGCAGGCCCAATTTGTCCACGCTGACCTCTGGGCACCCTTCTGTATTAATCCCATCTCCCATCACTTGGTCCTACGCCTAGGTAATTCAAGTGCTCATCTAGACACTTAAATACTGTCGGCAACCCAGCTTCAACCACTCTCTCAGGCAGTGTATTCCAGGTACTTGCCACTCTCTGGGTGAAGAAGATCTCCCTCATATCCGCTCCCAAGTCTCTTCCCCCAACCCTAAATCTATGCCTGCTAATTTTATCTACCTCTGACATGGGGAAATGTTTCCTGCAGTCTACCCTGGTTAAACACCTCGTAATTTTATATACCTCAATCATTCCCCCCCACCCACCCCACCACCAACCTCCACTGCTCCAGAGAGAACAGACCCAGTTTCTCCATCCTCTTCGTAACTGAACTGCTCCATCCCAGGCAACGTCCTGGTGAACCTCCTCTGCACCTTCTCCAGTGCAATCAGATCCTTCCTATAGCAGAACTGCACACAGTACTCCAGCTGAGGTCTGGTCAAGGTTTCATAAGGTTGGAGCATAACCTCCCAACTTCTGTATTCAAAGCCCCATCTATTGAAGGCCAGTGTCCCATATGCCTTCCTAACCACATTCTCTCCACAAAGACTACAAAGCCTCATGCCCGTTGGACTAACCCCCTTTCTCCCTCCCTATTGCATCGCAGCACCCAGTTCTTAAGCTCTGGCTCATCTCTGAGGCCAAGTCCCTTGGGCTGCAGGTGCTTTTTTTTACAGATGTGGTTACCAGCAGTTTTTAAGTGACTCCCACAAACTTCAGCTGCAACGCATCTCCTGCCTTGCCATGTCTGAGTTAAAGATATTTAGTTAATTTAATCATCTTTCTTAATCCTGTCACTGTTGATGTAACCTTGTTGAAATCAAAAGTCAAACTTGAGTTTATTGTCGTATACACAAGTACACGTATGTGCAGGTGCAATGAAAAACTTACTTGCAGCAGCATCACAGGCACACAGCATCAAATAAGCAGCATTATTTGATGCTTATTTTACAAAATAATAAAATTAATAATAACATTTGTAAATAAATGTAAATTATACACAATTTTTACAAGAAGGAACACAATTAGAACAAAAAAATCAAAGTTAATTTTAGTGCACAGTGATCAAAGTGGTCATAGTGTTGCTAAACTGTAGTGATTAGGGTTGTGCCGGTTGGTTCAAGAACTGAATGGTTGAAGGGAAGTAGCTGTTCTTAAACTTCACCACATACAAGTCTCTGTGTATTCTAATTACTCCCCCAGGCAGAAGGCAGCAAGCCTTCCCTTCAAACGAGTTAAGAATGTAAGAATCAGGAGTAAAAGTAGGCCTTTTGTCCCTACGAGCCTTCTCTGCTATTCAAAATCATGGCTGAAGTTTTACCCCTGTACCATTTTCTTGCACCATCCCCATATTCCTTGATTCCCTCACACACCAAAGTCCACAGTGTATGGACAATGCAATCAGAGTATGGATGCTCCATTTAAAAACCGCGCTGTGCCACAGAATTGAATTCCCAGAGTTGTTCGACTTCATTTATCCTGTTTTGGTTGGTTACATGGGAGACTGCAGACTAAAACTGCAAGATTGAGAGAATTTAACAGGAAAACCAAGCATTACTAATCACTTTTTAAAATGAATATAAAATCATCCTTTTTCTCAGAAAAGTCCTAACTCCTTAGACACTTAACTCGAAGGATGTTGCTAAAAGAGGCACTGTGCTAATAGGAGACACGAGATGGCAGATACTGGAAATCTGGAGCAACACGTACAAAATGCTGGAGGAACTCTGCAGGTCGAGCAGCATCTATGGAGGGAAACGAACGGTCAACCCAGCCCTGATGAAAGGACTCATCCCGAAACATTGACTGTTCATTTCTCTCCATAGATGCTGCCTGACCTGCTGAGCTCCTCCAGCATTTTGTGTGCGTCATTGTGCAAGTGGGCAAGAATCACACATCTATGCTTCCAAGTTGCCTTAATTCAGTTAATCAGAAAACTTCATAGATTTGTTCCCTTTAACCAAAGGTTATATTATTGGAAAGGTCAGTGTTTTTTGTTTGTATTTTCATGTTATTGTTTAATTTTTTTCTTTGGCCTTGGATTTTATTTTTCCAGACAATATCTTCGAAGAGATCCTGCATTCCTCTAAACCTGAGCTGAGAGAGGCACGGGAAATCCTGAACAACATCATTTGCCGCAGACTGTACAAATGGATCGGGCAGACACAGCCTGCGGCAAAGACAATAATTGAAGAGGTAAATATCAGACAGGTTGGTAGTCCAGCTGCAGAGGAATGGGCAGGCACAGTAGTGTAGCGGTTAGTGTAATGCTTTACAGCACCAGCAACCAGGGTTCAAGTCCGGCCACTGTCTGTAAGGAGTTTCTACATTCTCCCCGTGTCTGCGTGGGTTTCCTCAGGGTGCTCTGGTTTCCTCCCACATTCCAAAGATGTACGGATTAGGAAGTTGTGGGCATGCTATGTTGGCGCTGGAAGCGTGGCGACACTTGCGGGCTGCCCCCAGAACACTCTACGCAAAGGATGTATTTCACTGTGTGTTTCGATGTACATGTGACTAATAAGGAAATCTTATCTTATTTACCCAACTAGTCTGTGTCAGTATTTATGCTCCACACTAGTCTGTGAACTCTAATTACTCTCCCAGGCAGAAGGCAGCAAGCCTTCCCTTTAAATGAATTAAGAACAAGTTCACCTTCCATGTACTTCAGCTTGTCTGTATTCCCCTGAAACCCCTTTATATCCCCCTCCCAACATACAGTCCCACCCAATATGTATCATCAGTTACCTTGGAAATATGACATTTGCTTCCCTCGGCTAAATCATTGGTCTGATGCTCAGAGACATTGAGGGGTTAGGCAATGAACGTTGGCCTTGGCTGCAGCAGTCACATTCTGTCAAACAAAAGACACGGCATCAAATTCCAAATTGTCACCATGCTATTGTGTAAAGGAAGTCTTCCTAAATTCTTTAATTTGTTAGTTGCTGTTGAGTATTTATACTGACCCACTATTGGAAATGACTTTCTCCTATCCATCCCTTTGATACCTAAGAGTTTGTGTCAGCTTTCTTCACAATGTTGGCCTTCGGTTCTCCAAAGTTTAGTCAACATAGAACGGTAAACCACAGGACAGGCCTTTCAGTCCATGATGTTGTGTTAAACTAATTAAACCAATGACTCCTAATTAATCTAATCCCTCTTCCCCGCACATTGACCATATCCCTCCCTTCTCTGCATATTCCTGCACCTATCTAAGAATCTCTGAACACTCCTATGCAATCTGCCTCGACCATCACCCCTGGCAGCGATTCAGGTTTCGCACCACTCTGTTTTCTTAAAAAAAACTTGCCTCACACATCTCCCTTTGTATGATACCCAGATATCTTTATTAGTCACATGTACATCAAAACACACAGTGAAATGCATCTTTTGCATAGAGTGTTCTGGGGGCAGCCCGCAAGTGTTGCCACGCTTCCGGCGCCAACATAGCATGCCCACAACTTCCTAACCTGTATGTCTTTGGAATGTGGGAGGAAACGGGAGCACCCGGAGGAAACCCACGCAGACACGGGGACAACATACAAACAACGCTAACCACTACACTACTGTGCCTGCTCCCTCTCTCCTTAAATACATGCTCTCTAGTACTAGACATTTCAATCCTGGGAAAAAATGATACTGGCTATCTGCTCTATGTCTCACATAATTTTATAAACTATCAAATCTCCCCACAGCTGCCACTGCTCCAGAGAAAACAGCACTAGCTTGTCCAACCTCTCCTCAAAGCACATGTCCTCCAAACTAGGCAGCATCCTGGTAAACCTCCTCTGCACCTTCTCCAAAGCCTCCACGTCCCTCCTATAATGAAGTGACCAGAATTGAATGCAGTACTCTAAATGTGGCCTAACCAGAGTTTTATAAAGCTGTAACATAACTTCCTGACTCTTGAACTCAAAATACAAGTACATGTAGTTGTTGTAATGTTGAAAGGGTGGGGATCCAATGGATGGATTTGTTGAGCTGTAGGGGAAGCCCTAGATGGACTTTGATAACATCACTATCACTTTGTGGGGGTTTACTATCACACACTGTGGTGGATGTCTAATTGTACATTGGATTTTTTTTTGTACATAACCATGCTTAATCCAACTCGATTGCAATGTTCCCTCTCCTTTTAGGAAGAGTTTTGACGAGCTGGCTGATCAAGTGGTTGCAGCCCTTCCATCAACGCCTGTGGAGGTTCAACTCCAGGCGGAAGATTTCATTGTAAATGTGAGTAATGGCTGGTTAAAGATGTGGAGGATAGATTCTCCCTACAATTGGCAGATGGTGTCATTAAGGGATACAGCGTGGAAACAAGCCTTCAGCCTACCTTTTATCACTCTGCTAATGAATGAAAGTTATCTGATTAGCCTGGTCAATTTGCCCTACTTTTTTGTGACCAGGGCATGCCTGGAGAATTACCCATTACCTAATCCTACCCGAACCCATTTTCTGCTCCCCACATTGCCATTAACTCCCCACAGAATCTACCACTCACCTACACACAAGGGTAAGTTACAGTGGCCAATTAATCCACCAATGTGCACGATTTTGGGATTTGGGGTGAAATTGGAGCTCTCTGGGAATCCCCTGTGGTCACAGGGAGAGCGTGTGAACTCCACATAGATGGCACCCAAGATGAGGATTGAACCCAGGCTGCTGGAGCTGTGCTGCCTGTCTCACACTTGTGTCAATCACTTCTGGTGTGAGGACACTGCTTCTACAGTGTATGTGGTGAACAAGGTTTGTCTAATGGTCTTCATTCACTATATCACCACTTGACCTCTTCTATCCTTCCTGATGAGTAGTGTGCTCTTTGTTTTGCTTATCACTTTATGTTGCCAGAATTCTGCAGTGTATGCGTTCACTGCCGATGAATGGTAGGGTCCTGCGGAGTGTTGTCGAACAGATGGACCTAGGAGTTACAAGTACATGGTTCCCTGAAAATGCTGTCGCAGGTAGATAGGCTGGTGAAGAAGGCTTTTGGCACACTGGCCTTCATCAGTCAGGACATTGAATACAGAAGTTGGGATGTTACGTTGCAGTCGTGTAAGATGTTGGTGAGGCTGCAGTTGGAATACTGTGTTCAGTTTTGGTTACCCTGTTATAGGAAAGATGCATTAAGCTGGAAAGAGTGCACAGGAAATCTACAAGGATGTTGCTGGGAATCGAGGGACTGAGTTATGGAGAGAGGTTGAGCAGATTGGGACTTTTTTCAGTGGAGCATAGGAGAATGAGGGGTGATCTTGTAGAGATGTATGAAATCATAAGGGGCATAGACAGGGTGAATGTACAGTCTTTTTCCCAGGGTTGGGGAATTGAGAACTAGAGGGCACAGGTTTACAGTGAGATGGGAGAGGTTGAATAGGAACCTGAGGGGCAACTTTTTCACCCAGAGACTGGTCAGTATATGGAATGAGCTGCCAGAGGAAGTGGTTGAGGCAGGTACATTAACAACATTTGAAAGGCACTTGGACAGGTACAGGGATAGGAAAGGTTTAGAGGGATATGGGACTAGCTTAGATAGGAATCTCGGTCAGCATGGATCCATTGGGCCGAAGGGCCTATTTCTGTGCTGTATTACTGACTCTGAACTGTGAACATATGGTTAATGAAGATGAAGGGAGGTGGAATTCTCCGAGTATATTTTTAAGAAAAGTGGATTACTATTTTCCATTTTGGTTTTGACTTTTGCTCACTGACTATGTGGACATAGTGTAGTGATTTCCCCATAGGCTTTCGCAGCCAATTAAATCCTTCTGTGGTCTAGTTGCTATCCTAAAGTCGGGGTGAATGTTGTTTAATTTACATGTAGCAAATGTTATTGAGGTAAATGATCAACTCACCTACTACGCACTGTGTGTTGGCCAGGACATGGAGAGGTTGCACGGCCACCCCTCAGGAAAACTCCACAGGTTCTTTTGCACCCTAAAGGGGCTTTGGTTTAACACCTCATCTAAAATCTGGAACTTCGAGTAGCGTAATAGCGATGTGTCTGCCTGTTTTCTCTGCTGGTGTCTGGTCTTCGACTTGGACTTGAATGCATGGCCCTAATGATTTAGGTGAGGTTGCTGTCCATATTACAGTGCCATTACTGGCAATATTCTAACTTGAGGGAAGGTACCTGACAAAATAACATTTCAAATATTAGAGTTTTGGTGTGAGAATTTTTGTTCATATGGCCGTTAAGGTAGTCCATAAAACATTTACCTCACTTGGTGGTTTGGAATATTGTTTTAACTTATTCAGTTAGCCCTTCCTTCACCGTTCCTTGTCTTCAGTCTGTTCTGTTTGAATAAAATGCTTGCAAGGCAACCGAACCCTCTGCAAATTGGGAATTAAGAGTCTTATGCAGAACGTTATTACAAGTTACCTTTCATGATTTGGTCAAGCGTAAATCCAGAGCTTATTTTCCTTTTAAGTGTGCTGTTTGATTCACTCAAATCTTCCTTGAGCTACACAAGAGGTCCTGGGGAGGGTAACACCAGAAAACAAAGGACTTCAGATGCTGGAATCTAGATGAAAAACATAATAATGCTGGAGGAACTCAGCAGGCCAGGCAGCAACCGTGGAGAAAAGCAGGCGGTCAACTTTTCAGGTCAGGACCCTTCTACCGCCTGCTTTTCTCCATGGATGCTGCCTGGCCCTGCTGAGTTCCTCCAGCATTATCATGTTTTTCATCCCGGGGAGGGTAATTTTCCCTCATTTATAGTTATCCAGGTAAATCTTCTCTAAATCAAACTGGCTGTATTTCTTTTGGCTCTGGCCATGAGGAAGTTTTCAGTGTGTAGGTTGCTTTAGCTTTGGCTCAGTACTTACCATTCTCAGGTCTTGAGTCAGAAGGTTGAGTTCAAGTCCCACTCCAGTCTACATCACAGATATCTAGGCTGGCAGTCCAGTACAGCACCAAGGAAGTGAAGAATTCTTGCTCATGTAGTAGCCTATATTTATTATTGCAGCACCAGCACAAAATAGACTAGCTGGTCACTATCACATTGCTGTGAGAGAGCTTGGTACACAATTCAGCTGTTATGCTTCCTACATTACAAATTTAAATGACCTTCAAAGATGCATTGTAAAGATTTATAGTTATACAACACGGAAACAGGCCCCTCTGTCTACTGACTCAGTGACAATCATCAACGCTCGTGCACACATGTCCTCATTTGATTTCTTCCCGCATCCCCATCAACTCCTCCCAGATTCTACCACTCACCCACACTATTGGCACAATTACAGCTGACATTTAACCCATATGTCATTGGGATGTGGGATGCACCTGCGAGAAATTTGCATGGTCACAGGGAAGATGTGTAAACTCCGCACAGACGGCACTGGAGGTCGGGATTGAACCTGGGTCGTGGAGCTAAACCAATACCAACAGAGCCACGTTCGTAATCCTAGGGTTTGTGACAGATGTGATAGAAATATAACTCGTCTTATTGTGAGGCTGCTTACAACAGTGTAATTTGTCTTGCATAGTGAATAAATATATTTAAAATTCCTGACTCTAGGTTGTTCAGATGGACTATGGAATGAAGGGGAAAAATCCCATTAATAAGGTCCGATTCTACTGCAAGAATAACCCCAACAAGACGGTCAAAATCAGCAAAGAGCAGGTAACTTCCCCAACATCAGCGGGAGAAACAAATCCAGCTTCCGAAGCAGCGTGTAAACTTGCCTCCTTCTAGCGGTGCACTGACCGGTGCTGGGGGTGTGGCTGACTGCTGTAGTGCGGCAGTCATGGGCCTTCCATTGCTTTTGGGTTGTCTCCCAGCAGTCTAGGCCCTTGAGGTGTTGGTCATCTCGCTGATTCTAAACTGTGATCCAGCTCTTAACTTGGAGTGACTTGGATCTGGACCTTGCTGCAGTGCCCTAGAAAGCTCATTGTGGCCTGGTTGTCATAATGGGATAGGTTAGACAGGCTAGACTGGTAACTACTGGAGTTTAGAAGAGAGGGGAATCAATGAAATATATAAGATCCAGAAAGGTCTTGGCGGGATTGAAGTGGAAAGGATGTTTCCTCTTTTGGGAGGAATCTTTTGCAAGTCCATTACTCATTGAAAGTGGCTACACAGATAGACAGGATGGTTAAGTAGGCTTATGGAATGCTTGCATTTATTAATCGAGGTATTGAGTACAGGAGTCAAGAAGTTATGATGCATCTCTATAGGACTCTGGTTGCATTTAGAGTATTGCGTGCAATTTTGGTCACCTTGCTTATAGGTCACCTTACTTAAGGATATTGAGGCTTTAGAGAGGGTGCAAAGATTTACTATGATGCTGCCTGGATTAGAGGGCATGTGCTATCAGGAGAGGCTGGACAAACTTGGGCTCTTTTCTCTGGAGCGGCAGAGGCTGAGGGGTGATCTGTTGCAGTGTATAAAATTATGAGGAGCATAGATAGGGTGGACAAGCAATATCTTTTTCCCACTATTGAGTGATCCAATACCAGAGGGCATGCATTTAAGGTGAGAGGGGATTAGGTTCAGGAACAGACGTGAGAGGTTCAGTTTTTTTTTTACTGAGAGAGTGGTGGATGCCTGGAATGCGTTGCCTGATAGGGTGGTGGAGGCAGACTCATTGGGGGCTTTTAAGAGGGGCTTGAATGGGCACATGAATGAGAGGAAAATAGAGGGATATGGGCATTCTGTAGACAGGAGGGAATAGCTCGTTGGCACAATATTCGGGCTGAAGGGCCTTGTTCTGTGCTGTACTAGGAGTTCAATTTTAAAAATAAATGGTTGCCCATTTAAAAGGTGAGGTAAAACCTTTTCTGTCAGTGGGTTGTGGATCTTTTGAACTCTCTTCAAAGCAGAGTGCTTGAATATTTTTAAGGCAAAGGCATGATGAGCTGACTGAAGATTGGTGTGGGTACGCAGGATTGTGGATTTGAAGTTACAACAGATTAGCACAGTCTTATTAAAAGGTGCAGCAGACTTGAAAGGCTGTGTGGCCACCTACCTCATACATTTGTATATCTCCTTGTGGATGTGGATGTGGATATTGACCTTCTCTCTCTGGTGCCCACCCAGGTATCTCAGCTGCTGCCGGAGCAGTTTACAGAGCAGCTGATCCAAGTGTACTGCAAGAAGACCGATGAGAAGAGTGTGCAGGCTGCCCGGAAACACTTTGTCCAGTGGTGCATCAACAGGAACTTCACCAAGCCCAGGGTAGGGAGAGGGAGACACCTCTGTGTTCCTATAATAGTTTCTGCAAGTTCAAGCTTATTGTCATGGGCCCTCATACCCAGGGTATAAATGCCATGAAAATTAGCTTTTTGCAGTAGCAGCACAGTACATTTTGGCCTCACAATCTACCTCATTATGACCTTGCACCTTATTGTCTACCTGTACTGCACTCTCTCTGTAGCTGTAACACTACTCTGCACTCTGTTCTTGTTTTACCTTGTTCTACCTCAATGCATTGTGTAATGAATTGATCTGTATGAACAGTATGCAAGACAAGTTTTTTTTTTTACTATACCTCGGTACATGTGACAATAATAAAACAATTTACATAAATTACATAAACTTAAATGAACATAAATTATACATAACTTGCAAGACAAAATAAACGTAATGAGATTAGTGCAAGTTGAGGGAAATAGACTGAGGTAGAATTAGGGTTTTTCAGGTCAGTTCAAGAACCTGATGGCAGTGGGGAAGAAGCTGTTGTTGAACCTTGAGGTGTGGGTCTTCAGGCTCCTGTACCTCTTGCCTGATGGCAGCATCGAGATGAGGGCATGGCCCGGATGACGGATGTCGCCTTCCTGAGACATTGCCTCTCGTAGATGTCCTCTCTGCATTCTTTCTTTGGCTGTGTTATAGTCTGGCGATACTAGTATTGACTTTCACCTGTTGTAGGTGTGTGAGACTCTCTAGTCCACAGTTTGACCTCTGTTATGCAACGCTCCTTGTTGTAGCTTGGTGGTAACTTAAAACTGAGATGAGGAGGAATTTCTTCAGAATCTGTGGAATTTGTTGCCATAGATGGCTGTGGGGGCCAAGTCATTGGGTGTATTTTAAGGCAAAGACTGATAAATTGTTACAGACGCCATTTGATCCATCGACGCTATGCTGGCTCCCAATAGAGTAATTTATGTTGCAGTTCTACAAGATGTCGGTGTAGCTGCACTTGGAGTATTGTGTACAGTTTTGGTCGCCCTGTTACAGGAAAGACATCATTAAACCAGAAAGAGTGCAGAGAAGATTTATGAGAATGCTGAGTTATAGGGAGAGGTTGACCAGGCTAGGACGTTATTCCTTGGAACAAAGGAGATTGAGGGGTGATCTTAAAATCATGAGGGTTATAGATAGGGTGAATGCACGCAGTCTTTTTCCCAGGGAAGGGGAAATGAAAACTAGAAGGCATAAATTTAAGGAGAGACGTGAAAGATTTAAAAGGGACCTGAGGGGCAACAACTTCATGCAGAGGGTGGTGGGTATATGGAACAAGCTGTCAGAGAAAGTAGTTGAGGCAGGTACAATAACATTCAAAAGACATTTGGATAAGTACATGGATGGGTGGCGGGGGGAAGTTTAGAGGGATATGGGGCAAACACAGGCAAATGGGACTAGCTTGGTGGGCACCGTGGTCAGCATGGACAAGTTGGGCTGAAGGGCCTGTTTCCATGCTGTATTGCTCTATGGCTATATTCTATTTCAATCAGTCCAGTTTCGCTGTTCTTCCAGATCCCTGCAAATCATTTTCTCATTGAGTTCCTCTCCATTTCTTTTTTGAAAACCCTAATTGGCTGACATCAATGAGGTCTCATGAAGCTCTATGTACGTGTGTCTGTGCACACGCATTTTCTGTAAGCTGTCACTGCAGTGTTGTGTACTGAGAGTGCTACTCTCAAAGGACAGCCCTAAGAAATCATTGGAGGTACTGTCTTTCAATTAAGATATGAGATTATGGGGTTGCCTGCTAGGATGGAAATTAAAAGATCCCATTATACTCTTTTGAAAAGCAGGGAAAATCTCCCCAGCTTCCTGACAAATTTCTCTAAATTGGATTATTGTGGAGCTGTTGTGGGAGCTTGCTGTGGCCGCTGTGTTCTTTGTATTACAGCTGTAACTTTGCAAGGTTTTCATTGGCTGTATAAAGCTTTGGGACCTCCTGAGGTTACAAATTGTCAATCTGTTTTTTGTTTCTGTATGAATGTATTTACAGTTATGCCCATAGGGAGAACCTTCAGTGGCTGTTGCCGGAGATTGTACAATTCTGGTTACCACACCTCTTGGGAAGGATGTGAAGGTCTTGGAGAGGAAGCCGAAATCCCTTAGAACAGCCTTGGAACTATTCTAGGAAATCTTTTCTGTACCAAGGTTCAGTTGGAGTAGCACAAGCTGGAGATGGGAGGCCCTTCATGATAGGTTTAGGGTAAACTGAAAGTAGTTGCTCCCGTTTGCAAATGGTTCAAGGACCTGAGGGCACAGATTCACAGTGAAGGGCAAAAGGCAAGGAGTGTGAGGGGAAGTGTTTTTACGCAAAGAGTGATGATCTGCTCCCTGTAGCTGTGCTGGAATCAATCATTCAGAGGTTTCAGAAAGAAATTAGCCAGGCATTTCAGGGAAATGCCTGGTCAGGGGGATCTGGACAATGGACAAACAGCGTGGATTCAGTAAACCAAGTAGCCCTCTCCAATGCTGTTACAATTCAATGAGGAATTGGCTGTACCTCAGGAAGGAATGCTTGAAGTGTGCAGGAATAGGGAATATGACAGTTGGTCTTTTACCAGTGAGTATTCCTTTTCAAAGCTTTCTGATGGCCCAGGCTGTTTGCACTGCAGAAGTGACAGTGACAAAGTAATATGAATCAGTTGCAGGTTCCAGGTGCCTTAATTGAGATGAGATGAAATTTCTTTATTAGTCATATGTATATCGAAACACACAGTGAAATGCATCTTTGCGTAGAATGTTCTAGGTGCAGCCCGCAAGTGTTGTCATGCTTGTGATGCCAACATAGCATGCCCACAAGTCCTAACCCGTACGTCTTTGGAATGTGGGAGGAAACCGGAGCACCTGGAGGAAACCCATGTGGGCACGGGGAGAACGTTCAAACTCCTTCCAGACAGCGGCTGGAATTGAACCGGGGTCGCTGGCGCTGTAATCGCGTTACGCTAACCACTACACTACCGTGGGGTTTTGGTCCTTAATCACAGTTATAATAAAGGAAACTGTGGCAAATAATTTGCTCCTTGTCCTAGTAAGTATTTGGAATCCTCATGCACTGCCCTAGATTATCAAAGCCCGTTTCACCGACCTGAGTTTATAGTTCTCAGCCTTTAAATACAAGATTAAACCATTTCTCATTCAGATGTGGAGATCTCCCCACTGTTCCCATTTGCCCATCCCATCTCCCTTATTTGATTCCATGTTCTGCCTTCCTTTCCTATCGGATTCCATCATCTGCAGCCCTTTGTTGCCTCCACCTATCACCTCCCGGCCTCTGTTACTATTTCCACTCATCCCTCCTCCATCTCCTCACCTGGATCCAACTCTCACCTGCCGGCTCTTACTCCACCTCTTCCCCTCGCCTCTTTATTACTGGCTCTCTCCCCTCCATCCTTCAGTCCAGATGAAGGGTCTCGACCCAAAAACGTTGACTGTCCATTTCCCTCCACAGATGCTGCCTGACCCACTGAGTTTCCTGCAGTAGTTTGATTTTTTTTTTGCTCCAGATTCCAGCGTTTGCAGTCTCTTGCCTCCATCTTCGTTGTAAGGGAAGTATGTGATAAATATCTAATTCCCAAGGATATTGAAATTGGGAATGTGATTTGAAACCATACATTCATGGAATGACCCTCTGTCGGTTCCCCAGTGGGGGTCGTTCATGACCCTGGTATTAAATAAAATGGTTAAAGTCAGCCCCTTGTAATGTTGTACATTTCCTTGTACAGCAAGCTCCCACAAGTAATCATCCGATGGGGAGGTAAGCCCTTTCGCTAGGGATGTTGGGATAAATGCCAGCCAGGATACTGTGGGGGAAAAAGCCCCTGGTCTTCTTTGGAATCAAGGCAAGGTGAGGGTGGGTGGGAGAGTTTTCCATGTCCAGCCTGAGAGGATGGAAGGGACCTTTGTCGAAAGATGACGTTGGCACGGATTTGGAGGACGTTGTGTGGCAGGATGGTGCGGAAATGCTGGGAAGTTGTTTTTCTTAAATCCTTTTAAGGCAAGAGGTTTAAATACACTGATAATGACTTTCCTTCTCCCTCAAAATGGTGGTTAATTATTGCATGTTTGTACCTGCCTGCAGGATGGCGATGTTCTTGCCCCTGAGCTGACACCACTGAAGGCCGATTGGAACAACAGTGACAGCGATGAATCTGAGCCCAGGGTTGACGTTCAATCGTATCGTCGTATGAATAGCGACAAAACCAGGATGCAGCTCTTTAAGTAGGAAGTGTGGGAATTTTCTGTGAATCCTGGAATCTTTTTACCTCCAGTCGTTGTGTTGTTGTACTTTCATAGCTTCCTTGGGTCTTTTCCAATTGGCAGCTTTTGGAACTCTTGCTTGAATGGGGAAAAGCAATCTTCATGCAAAGAAATCCAAATCTAAATGACTTCAGAGAAAGTCAGTTGAGAAGATTTGATTATTTTATAAAACAAAATGTAGTTGAACAATTGCTTTCCTGTACCAGTTGGGATCTAACTGCAAACTGTAAACTATATAGCTTGATGTGTCTAAAAGAGCTTCCACATGAACGTTGAAGAGTGTGGATTGTGTTCACGCCAGAGGATGAAGCTTTTATCCCGTTCTGATTGTAATGTTTATGGATACTTCCAGCTAAATGAAGCACTAAAATGGGACTTACTGTGGCACCATTGGGGCATTAGCCATTCCTGCCTGTAGGAATAATGCCTTTTCAAGCTTGGAAGAAAAACAAGCCACTGTTTTGTCATTCAAGGTGTTTGTCACTACATCATGAAAAAACTGGTACAAGCATGTTGGACATACTTGCTTGTAACTATACATGTTATAGCTTTGTGGGATTATGCCATGCACTTTGTGTTTCTTAATATATTGTATCACTTTAGCCCACAGTCTAATGTTTATCAATGCAAACTTAAAATATTTGACTCAACTGAAATGTTGGGAAAATCAGATGGGTCTTTAGTCTGCACTGCAGACACAAATGGAGAGGGGCTGATTGCAATTGGATTTCCCCAATTGACTTGTTGCTGCCTAATACATGAATGTTGCTGTGGGAGTTCAATGGTGACTGTGTGGCCAGTAATGGACATCCTGGTCCAAGCAATAGATGCCTCTGTACTGTGGCAGGTCTTGCCTGTAACCTGTTTAGAGAGCTGTTTGTCCATTTAAATATTTTAGCAGGAGTCGGCAGATGAGAATCAAGGTTTGACCAAATAATCATTTTTGGGATTGAGGCTACATATTGCTTTACCACTTTTTAATAATGATAGGTGGAGTTGCCTACTTTTTAGTATACTCAGGGTGTTTTTAACATGTCAAAAAACAGCTAGTTTTGCAATATAGAAGTCAGTGCACTAAACACTTCTGCAAATTGCTTGACAACTTTTAAATCATGGCTTTTATAAACTTAAATTCAAGCCAAACTTCTTTTCTCCCACCTTTGTTGGTCACTTACTGTTCAACCATTTGCAGGGTGACTGTTGAAACTGGATCAGTGTTTCCAGGTTTCATTGTAGAACAATATTGATTTCTGATCAATAATGGAGGGTTTTTAATCCAATGCGTCTTGTTTGAGAATTTCAAGTAAGTGGGGGGCGGGTGGGAAGCATCACCTGAAATCTTTTGCAGACTCAGAGGAATTCAGTGTTTATAGATGAGTATTCAGAATCTTCCTACTCTTCGCTATCAAACCCCACCATCCCCACCCAAGCTATTTGATTCCCAGCCCTGAACTATAAGATCATAGGATTCTTCACTCAAGCACAACATGTGGAGATCTTTGTTCTGAGATCACAAAGATCTGAGCCCTGCAGAAGTTTGAAACTAGGCAATATTGGAAGCCAAATTCTCTAAGGTTGATCACTTGGTTATTTCCCAAAGTCTAGGATGGTTTGTTTCCATGGGGGTAAATGGGAAGGTTATATTCAGTCCTTCACACTGAATTGTGTTTTTGTATACAGTAAACTAGTGCATGCACACACTGGTTACCTACTGCAAGTAACGTTGGCCAACTGCTGCCCCCTCTTCTTCCAAGCTTATTCTAGTGTAATCATAGCATTGTATAAGTGTAGTGGTGGGAATTATGCAAGTGGTTCAGTTGGCAACAGGGATCTAGTAAACCCACAGTCAAGAGAAATAAGAAATTGTAGACACGAGATTCTGCAGATGCTGCAATCTGGAGCAACGCGCACAAAATGCTGGAGGAACTCAGCAGGTCAGGCAGCACCTATGGAAGTGTAGCGGTTAGGGTAACGTGATTACAGCGCCAGTGACCTGGGTTCAATTCCAGCCACTGTCTGTAAGGAGTTTGTATGTTCTCCCCGTGACTATGTGGGTTTCCTCTGGGTGCTCCAGTTTACTCCCATATTCCAAAGACGTACATGTTAGGAAGTTGTGGGCATGCTATATTGGTGCTGGAAGCATGGCGACACTCGCGGGCTGCCCCCAGAACACACTACGCAAAAGATGCATCTCACTGTGTGTTTCGATGTACGTGACTAATGAAGATATCTTAAATAAACAGTCGACGCTTCGGGTTAAGACGCTTCATCCAGTCCTGATGAAGGGTCTTGACCCAAAGCATTGACTGTTCATTTCCCTCCACAGATGCTGCCTGACCTACTGAGTTCCTCCAGCATTTTGTGTGTGAAGTAAGAAATTGTGGACCTTTGTGAAATTCATGAAATTGGGGAAATGGAATGGGAGAATGAATTCCGAGACTGTGACCCATGGAGTTTGGTGTCCCTACTGTTAATTCTTCAGGGGTGTTAATGATGGACAACTTCTCCCCATTCCACCCCTTCCCAAATTAGCATGGAAGTTCATTTTGACAAAACGTGGTTCCATGTGGGAGAAGGGAGAATGTTCTGATTGACCAGCACAAGAATGTTGTGGGTGGTCTTCATGGTAATAGGTTAGGTTTGTAGACGATACAAGCTCACTTGATAACACTGTGGTGTGCAGCTGATACCAGCTGTCTCTGATTTTTGTGCTGTCCAAGGCACTGTTGACGTTTAGTGCTGAGCTGAGTTTTTTTCTCCCCCACGAGTTGTCTCAGATGAGTTTAAATGTGCTAAATAAATGTCAGTTGTTTACTGGAACCAAGGCGTTCTGCCAGCTGAAGCTGGCCTTTGCCCAGAGGAGCAGAGAGAGAGATGCAAGAATGGATTCGTCCACTGTGCATGGCTCAATTTATTGCAGGAGGTGGGAGAGTATTATCTCTGGAGCTCTGGCTGCAACACTATGTATATAAATTGCCTTATTGGGGTTTTTCAGGGGTAGTATGAATGTATAAGGTTTTTACCTTTGGACAACTGAATGTCATTTTCTTCCCTTCGTTTCATTGGATAGTGAGAAATATTTTTGTGACAGTTGACCTTGGATCACGTGGCTCCATCAGCCCTGTTTTAAGAGGTCTCTGCTGGAGTGAGGTTGCGTAATCATTTAGCAGTTAATTGTGTTTTCTTTGTCTCTATGTAATATTTAATGTATGACCTATTCCTTGAAATATATAGAGACCTAGTTTGTGGAATATCAATAAAATTGTGTTTATCTGATCATTATCATATCACTGTGGGAGCTTACTGTGTGCAATTTTATTGGTTCAGTTCTTGCATAGTAGCAGGGACTACACTTCAAGTCCTATTAACACAGTCAGATTAAGTGATTAGCTACAAAAGACAGAGGTGAACAGGATTTTCTTTCCCTCTTAAGGTTCCTGAAACTCTGGAGTTCTTTACCCAGAGACCTGTGGCGGCAGTCATTCAATATATTCAAGGCTCAGATTTTGGCCTCAGAGTGGAGAGTTAGGGGGCTGAGGCCAAAATCGGATCAATCACGAGCTTTGAGGGGCTGAATGGCCTGTCACTACCATTCACAGGAGTGCAATCCGACAAAGAATTGTCAAAAGGCAAAGGAGGAAAAATCAGGAGGTGACTAAAATCCTGGCGGAATAGTTGGGATAATGTTTCCTCCGGTTCAGCTGCCATATTTCCACACTTGTTCTTAGTCACTGCTCAGCCACCAACTCTCCCGGATTGCCTGCGAGCCTTGTGCTTTGCCTGGCAATCTCCTGGATTGGGCAGGGATCTGAAACTGTAACCATCTGCTGTAACAGTGTGCCTTCTCCCAATCTTTTCTGTAACATCCTCTTATTGCAGACAGCCAAGACCATCTGCTGCAAAGTGTGGGGAATGGGTGTTGGGTGACGGTGCATTGAGCTTGAGGGGTGAACATAGGGTGTGGGGTGAAGCTGTGCATGCCTCCTTCAGAATAGAGGAAGATGTTCAACATTTTGCAGTTTATCATGAGGAGCTTTAGGCCTCTTGGAGAATTTTTAGGGTGTAATTTAGGAGGAAATAAAGAGAAACCGTTCACACTGATGAGACGGTCGGTGACCAGAGGGCGCACGAAAGAACCGGAGGGTCATTTGATAATGGTTTTCTATGCAGCAAGTTGTAACCTAGGATACGTGGTAGAAACCGATTCACCGACGATTTTCAAAAGGGAATCGTACAAATACTCGAATTGCAAGGATCTGTAGGGTTGTGGAGAAAAAGCAGGAGGTGGGTGAATTTTAAGAAGCAGCAGGATTATAATGAGCATTCAATTCGGTGGAGCGCTTTGCACTGTGATAGGGGAAGAAGTGATGAGGAGGAGGGCGCCAACTCCCGGGACTCGCCAAACCTGTCAATCACGGGCAGTGCGCAGGCGCAGTTAGTCTGTGCAGTCAGTACAGTGGAGGCTTAGAGGAGCAAAATGAACCGGGGCGAGAGCCGCAAGAGGCTGAGGTCCTCGTCCCCTGATACAGAGGGCGCCGACAGTAGGAGCCCCGAGAGGGGGAATTTGTTGTTTAAAAAATCGAATTACCTGGAATGGGACGTGGAGGATGTCTGCAGCTTCCTGCGGATGCAAGGCTTGGAAAAGTTCGAGCAGTTGTTCAGAGGCAAGTATGGGATCAGAAGCGTGCAAACCCTCCCCCTGCTGGGTCTTTGGAAAAAGCTCTACAGTTCACCCCAATCTTTCCCCACAAATGTTACTCCTCAGAACAGTTCAGCCACATGCCAAAGGCACGTAGAGGGCGGCACTTCCTTCGAATACTTCATCCTTTTCCTGTTCTTAGTCCAGCAAATGCACCCAAAGTAGGCATTTGCAAAGCGTGCAGAAACCTTTCCCCCCTATACCGCATGGATCAGTTCATGGTAATTGTCGTTTCCTCATGTGGTCCGCTTCGACATTACTATTAGATGTAATATCAGTAACATATTGAATGCATGCACACTGTGCTTTAATTGTTGACCAAAGCATATTCTTGTCATTATGGTAATGCAGCTTATGGGAACTTTATTGCATTAGCTAATGGATTCCCTGCGCTTTATTTCATTGGCTGTGAATGCTTTGGGATGTCCTGAGATTGTAGGAACGCTTACATAAATGCGTCTTTCTTAGTTGCATTGAGTTGTGTAATTCTGATAGTGGTAGGGGAGAAACCACCGCTGCTGCCGTCGGGCAGGAGGTACAGAAACCTGAAATCGCACACCACCAGGTTCAGGAACAGCTACTTCCCTACAAACATCAGGTACTTGAACTGACCCGCACAACCCTAACCCTTCCTCAGCAACGGAACACTACGGATCACCTCTTGCACTGCCGTGGACTTGTCTTTTTTTTTCACTAACGTCTTGTTTTGCACAGTTTTTTTTCACTTGTAGAATTTGTGTATAATTTATGTTTTGTGTGTTGACTGAACCTATGTGCCTGTAGTGCTGCAAACAAGTTTTTCATTGCATTTGTACCTGACTGTACTTGTGCGCGTGTTAGTAAACTCGATTTGACCCGATTGAACCTCATTTCTGTGCTATAATGGCAGGAAATTCACTGCCTAAGTTCGAGCTGTGCTTTTCTGAACGTTGACTATGTTTTGACTGGGTTTCAGTGGGAGCAGGGAGGGGGACAGTTTTTGGTTTTATAATGCGAGTATGAGAAAATAATTGACATTTGTACGTAGGGCTGCACTATCATAACTAAATGTGCAGACTAGCAATGTAAAGTATTCAAAGGAATATTGGGTATGATGTGAAAACAAATGTATTCTATGCCATTGAATATTAGTCAAGAAAAAATAGAAATAAAGTAAAACAAAACTTGCACAAAATTTGTTAATATATAAGTAATAGGAAACTTACCAAGATTGATGTGCAAAACCTTTGAAAGGTAAAGGTTGCAATTGTATCGTTGAGCAAACACGGTCAATGAAGGAAGTAAGAGGTAAGTCCCGAGTTAATAGGAAATGCAAGAACAAGTGGCTATCCTTTGAAATGGGAGAGCAATTAAACTGCAACAAAAGCATGGGAAAATAATGGTCTTTTTAAAGAAACTTAAGGGCAAAAAACTTTACCAACAGCTGAAGAGAAAGAAAACGTGGGCTCATTAAAGATCAGGCTATTTTACTCAGAGACAGGATGCATGCATTGCTGATTTCTTTAATGCCCTTCCCTTAAAACCCCCAAGAGGATGGTGAGCTGTTTCTTTGAACATCTGCCGTCCTTGCGGTCAGATTTTTGAGTGTGATAACGAAGGAGCAGATGTATATTTCCATTTCAGACCAATTTTTGATTTAGATGGAAACTTGTTCGTCATCCTGTTGCTCTTTTCTATTTAGCTGGCAGAGATTAAGGGGTTCTACAGTGCTGTCAGGCAGCCTCGATGAGCTGCTCTGGGGCATCTAGTATCTGTTTTCACTGGAGGAGGGACGAGTGGGGGAATAAAAGAGCAGAGCTAAAAATAAAACCTAAAAATAAGTTAAGGTACAAATTCTTGTATATATTTTTAAAAATAGACTGCAAAATAACCACAGGGTGCAATGCACTTCACTTTAAAATATTAAAACAGATGGTTGACAAACTAGTGATGCGCTCGACATTACTTTCTAGATCAATCCAGATTGAAGAACTGTACTGCAAGTTTCCCAAGCACCTAAATTACCAAAGGATGATTAATACAAGTTAATCAGCTGAATTCCATGGGTGAGAGGAGAGTGACCACACTTGACATTAAGGCAATATTTGACTGAATGTGATGTTAAGGAGCCCTGGTTAAACTGAAGTCGAATGCGCATCAAGTGCAAAACACTCCAATGATTGAGTTATAGCTTGTTCAAAGGAAGATAACGGTAGTTGTTGGTCAATCGCCCCAGCACCAGGACATCACTAAAGCTGGTGCTCACACCTGTGTCCTAGGCCCAGCCATTTTCAGCTGCTTCATTAGTCAAAGTCAAGTTTATTGTCATATGCAGTAGTACATGTATGCACGGGTGCAATGGAAAACTTGCTTGCAGCAGCATCATAGGCACACAGCATCATATAAGCAGCATTCACAAGAAAAACCTAAATTAAGCAGATATTATACAAGAAAGAACAATTAAAACAGGAAAAAAGTCCATTGTGGAGCCAAGTGGTCCTACCTGCTGGTGTGGGACTTCAGGCTTCTGTACCTCCTGTCCGATGGTAGCTGAGAAAAGATGGCATAGCCCAGGTGGTGGGGATCTTTGATGATGGATGTTGCCGCCTTGAGGCAGCATCTCCTGTAGATACTACTGGTGGTGGGGAGGGATGTGCTTGTGATGGATTGGGCAGAGTCCACTACTCTCTGCAGCTTCTTGCATTCCTGTGCATTTGAATTCCCGTCCCAGCCCGTGGTGCAAATAGTAATGCATTAATGACCTTCCTTCCATTAAAAGGTCACAGCTGCGAGTGGTTGCTGATATAACACAATGTTCAACTTCTGAACAAAAATAGCAGATTTAGACAATATTCAGACATTGGCTGAGATTTGGTAAGTAACATTTGTGCCACAGAAGTGCCAGGCAGTGGTTGAACCCAAGAGAGCCCCTTACCACCCATCCTTAACATTACCCTACCTGTGGCTGTCAGAGGGTATCCTGTGGTGAGTGACCTGCACGTTCTGCCTGGGACTGCGTCAGCTTCCTCAGGGTGCTCTGGTTCCCTCCCACACTCCACAGACGCGCTGGCTGGTAGGTTAATTGGCATCTGTAAATTGCCCTTAGTGTGTAGGTGAGTGGTAAAATCTGGGGCAGTTGATGGCAGTGTGATGAGAGTAAGGACAAGGGATTAATGAAGGATTAGTGTAACGGGTGGTTAATGGTTGGTGTGGACTCAATGGGCCAAAGACCCTGTTTCCCAGCTGTATCTCTCTGCGACTCCGTGACTTCCTGATACCTCAAACTCCATACAAGGCACAAGTCAGGATTACCTGGTTGAGTGCATCTCCAGCTGCTGTCAAGAAGTTCAAAACCATGCAGGACAAAGCAGCCCCCTCGATTGATGCTTCATCCACTACTCTAAGGTGGGAGAACTCCCAGGATTTTGAGGGAAGTATGCGAGGAAGTCTCATGAACTTTCAGTGCTCTGTGGATATGTGGCTGGTGCCAGAACACTGGAGAGCAACAAATGTTACTCCCTTTTCAATAAAGGCAGCGAGGACAAGCCCAGCAAATTCAGGCTGGTCAGTTTAACCCTGGTGTTGGGAAAGCTTTTAAAAACATTGATTGGGGACAGGATTATTAGTCACCTAGAACCATAGAAAACTACAGCACAGAAAGCAGGCCATTTGGCCCTTCTAGTCTGTGCCGAAACATTATTCTGCTAGTCCCATTTACCTGCCCCCAGCCCATACCCCTCCAGACCTCTCTCGTCCATGTATCTATCCAATTTACTCTTAAAAATTAAGAGCGAGCCCGCATTTACCACATCAGATGGCAGCCCATTCCACACTCCCACCACTCTTTGAGCGAAGAAGTTCCCTCTAATGTTCCCCCTAAACCTTTCCCCTTTCACCCTAAAGCCATGTCCTCTCGTACTTACCTCTCCTAATCTAGGTGGAAAGAGCCTACTTGCATTAACTCTGTCTGTGCCCCTTATCATTTTGTAAACCTCTATCATATCTCCCCTCATTCTTCTCCACTCCAAGGAATAAAGTCCTAACATGCTCAATCTTTCCCTGTAACTCAACTCCTGAAGACCCAGCAACATTCTAGTAAGTCTCCTCTGCACTCTTTCAACCTTACTGACATCCTTCTTGTAGTTCGGCGACCAGAACTGCACACAATATTCTAAATTCGGTCTCACCAATGACTTATACAACCTCACCAAAACATTCCAACTCCTATACTCAATACTTTGACTTATAAATGCCAGGATGCCAAAAGCCTTTTTTACAGCCCTGTCTACCTGTGACTCTACTTTCAGGGAATTATGTATCTGAATTCCCAGATCCCTTTGTTCCTCCGCACTCCTCAGTGCCCTACCATTTACTGTGTATGTCCTCCCTTGATTTGTCCTTCCAAAATGCAACATGCAACACCTCACACTTGTCCTTCCAAAATGCAACACCTCACACACACCTCACACCTGGAGGAAAGTGTGGATTCGTTAAGGGCAAGTCGTGTTTAACCAATTTGATAGGATTCTTTTGAAGATGCAACAGAGTTGCTGAGGGTAATACAATCAGTGTAGTGTACGAGGACTTTGAGAAAGCTTTTGATGAGGGTAATCAGCAAAGTTGAAGCAAGCAGCAAAGGAACAATTTTCTCTTTGGAGAGAAGGAGGATGAGAGGAGACTTGATAGAGGTGTACAAGATGATAAGAGGCATAGATTGAGTGGACAGTCGGAGACTTTTTCCCAGGGCGACAATGGCTAACACGAGGGGACGTAATTTTAAGGTGATTGGAGGAAGGTATAAGGGGGATGTCAGGGGTACGTTTTTTTACACAGAGAGTGGTGGGTGCGTGGAATGCGCTGCCTGCAGAGGTTGTGAGGGCAGATACATTAGGGACATTTAAGAGTCTCTTAGATATATGAATGATAGAGAAATGGGGGGGGGGGGGCGATGTGGGAGGGAAGGGTTAGATCGATCTTAGAGCAGGATAAAATGTCGGCACAACATTGTGGGCCAAAGGGCCTGTTCTGTGCTGTTCTATGTTAATGATAGCATGGATAGGAAGTTGATTATCTAACAGGCAACAGAGGGATAGTGATGAGTGGTTGTTTTTTGGACTGGGAGAAAGTGAATAGTTGTGTTCCCCAGGGATCGGTGTTAGAGACCCTGTAATTTGGATCTATATTAATGTTCTAGACTTGGAGACACAAGCCACAAATTCTGAAGTTGTGGCTGATGCAAAGCTTGGCAAGTTTTGTGAACCGTGAACAGGGTAGTGACAAATTGAGCAACTTCTAAGCAGGCTGATAGAAAAGGCAGATGAAGTCTAATGCAGAAGAATGTGAGGTGATGCGTTATGGTAAGAATCAATATATGATAATTGGTATGGGAGCCAAGGGACATGGGGATATGGGTGCACAAATCACTGAATCAGAATCAGGTTTATTATCACTGACTTATTAGTTGTGAAATTTGTTGTTTTGTGGCAGCAGTGTAGTGCAAAGAAATAAAATTACATACAAGGAATAACAAAATAGTGTTCATGGATTCATGGACTTCAGAAATCTGTTGGCAGAGGGGAACAAGCTGTTCCTAAATTGTTGAGTGTGGGTCTTCAGGCTCCTGTACCTCCTCCCTGATGGTAGTAGCGAGAAGAGGGCATGTCCCGGATGGTGAGGGTCCTTAGTGATGGATGCCCTCATCTTGAGGCACCGCCTGTTGAAGATATCCTCAATGGCGGGGAGGGTTGTGCCCGTGATGGAGCTGGCTGAGTCTACAACCCTCTGCAGCCTCTTACGATCCTCCATACCAGGCTGTGATGCAACCAGTCAGAATGCTCTCCACCGTACATCCATAGAAATTTGCAAGAGTCTTTGAATTGAAAAATTGAAAGTGACAGGGCAGGTTGAGAACATGGTGAATAAGTTATACACAATTCCATGGTTAAACAATAGGTCTAAAGAGTATAAAAGTAGGGAAGTCATGCTGAAACTTTATAAAACACTGATCCAAGCTCAGCTGGAGAATTGTGCTCATTTCTGGCCACCAGATGATGTGGAGAAAATGGAGGCATTAGAAAGGGTCCAGAAAAGATCTATAAGAATGGAAGTGGGGATTATAGTCACAAGGATCGATTAGAGAAGCTGGGGTTGTTTTATTTGGAGAAGAGAAGGCCGGGAAGAGACTTGAACGGTCTGTAAAAGGATGAGAGTTCTGTGAGGTTTCTTATTGAATACTACTTTCAATTTTGTTTCCCTGTCTCCCCCTCCCTAGGTGAAAAGTTATCTGGTGCTGCCCTGCCCTATCTGACGGAGCTTGACTTGGAACAGCTGGGTGTGAGGTAAGGACAACACTTGCGCCGTGTACTTTGCGGACCCGAGTTTGAGTCCCGGGGAAGTGAAGTGACGAGAGGAACGTTTCAGAGCAGAGGCAGCAACGGATCTTTCCCTAAAGGGTGGGGCAATGGGAAGAAGGCCAGAATCCTCATCCCTCTGCTCGTCTGCACTGGGTGCAGTTGGCTGGGTGGCACAGGTGCTCCAGGTAGTGCAGCTGTCTCGGGGCTCCAGTGACCCAGGTTTGATTCTGACCTCGCGGTGCTGTCTGCTTGGAGTTTGTGAGTTCTCCCTGTTTCACCCGTGCACCCCAGTTTCCTCCCACGTCCCAAAGACCTGCTGGTTGGTAGGTTAAGTGGCTGCTGTAAATTACTGTTTGGTTAGGTGGCTGGGGAGTTAATGTGATAGAGAATAGGTTCTAGGGGGATTATCAGGGGAATGGGACGGATAGGAATGCTCTGAGAACCAGCAGAAACTAGATGGGCTGAATGGCCTCCTAAACCATATGCAATATGTATGTATATGTTTATTGATCCAGACATTTATCTTCTTACTCTTGTTCCCCTGCCACTGCTGGGTAAAAAGCTGTGTGTCACCATGTGGAGGAACAGAGGGATCTTGGGGTCCGGGTCCATAGATCCCTCAAGGTTGCCGCACAGGTTGATAGGGTTGTTAAGAAGGCGTCTGGTGCGCTGGCCTTCATTAGTCGGGGTATTGAGTTCAAGAGCCACGAGGTGATGTTGCAGCTCTATAGAACTGTGGTTAGACCACATTTGGAGTACTGTGTTCAGTTCTGGTCGCCTCATTATAGGAAGGATGTGGAAGCTTTAGAGAGGGTGCAGAGGAGATTTACCAGGATGTTGCCTGGATTGGAGAGCATGTCTTATGAGGATAGGTTGAGCGAGCTAGGGCTTTTCTCTTAGGAGAGAAGGAGGATGAGAGGTGACTTGATAGAGGTTTACAAGATGATGAGAGGCATAGATCGAGTGGACAGTCAGAGACTTTTTCACAGGGCGACAATGGCTAACACGAGGGGACATAATTTTAAGGTGATTGGAGGAAGGTGTAAGGGGGATGTCAGAGGTAAGTTTTTTTTACACAGAGAGTGGTGGGTGCGTGGAACGCACTGCCGGCAGAGGTTGAGGGCAGATACATTAAGGGACATTTAAGAGACTCTTAGATAGACACATGAATGATAGAAAAATAGGGGGCTACATGGGTGGGAAGGGTTAGGTAGATCTTAGAGCAGGATAAAATGTTGGCACAACATTGTGGGCCGAAGGGCCTGTGCTGTGCTGTAGTGTTCTATGTTCTATGGTTCAGTTGCTTACACCTTTATCTCTAGGACAAAAGGATTCAGGTTCACACTTGACTACATTACCCATAGTAACAAGTGCTTTGTTAGACTACTCCCTTCCTTGTTCTACTGATTGCAGTGGATGTTTAAATTCCTGTGGCATCATGTCAAAAGAAGAAATAATTCTGTTGCCAATGTTTATACTCAATACAAAACTCTTGAGCTGATATGGTATATGGCTAGAATCAGAATCACATTTATTATCACTGACTTAAATGATGTGAACTTTGTTGCTTTGTGGCAGCAGTACAGTACAAAGATATAAAATTAGTATAAATTACAAAAATAAATAAAAAGTGCAAAAAAAAGGAATAATGTGGTAGTGTTCATTCAGAAATCTGATGGTGGAGGGGAAGAAGCTGTTTCTGAATCATTGAGTGTGGGTCTTCAGGCTCCTGTACCTCCTCCCTGATGGTAGTAACGAGAAGAGGGCCTGGTAGGAAAGATTTAGAGGGATTACGGACGAAACGCAGGGGAATGGGACTGGATTAGATGGGCACCTTGGTCAGCACAGATGAGTTGGGCCGAAGGGCCTGCTCCCGTTCTGTATTCCTCCGTGATTCTTTGATCCTCCCAGTTCTGCTAATGTGCCTGGTGATGTAGGTTTCACACGTGAGAACATTGACACAGTCTGTGTCTGACCACTGCCTGCATCAGCAGTGATCCCCACAACTGCCCCATGCCCACCCCCTTGTGTCTCTTTCTGTTTCATTCACCAAAACGTTGACACTCACTGTCGTAGATCACTGCATGACGAAGAAATGTTTCTGCTCTCGGACTGTTAATTTTCTGTCTGTTCTGCAGTCACAGAGATCATCGTCCTGTCTTTCTGCTCTGTTCCATTCCTGCATGTGTTTCATCTGGAAGCACTGCCTGTATTTTACAAATATTTCTTCTCATTTGGAATTCATCAGGGTAATTTGTAGTATTTGCTGCATTGGCTGATTAATTGAACTCATTATGTGCTTTGACCTGTTTGTTATTAGTGTTTACCTAAAACTTAAATGATCAGAAACTGCCTGTGAAAGGATTTTTATCCTCAAAGTGTCACTTTTTAAAAAGAAACTGGGTTCTTTCTTGTAAATATAATGCATAATTTATAGAGTCGTACAGCATGGAAACAGGCTATTCGGCCCAACTGGTCCAAGCCGACCAAGATGCCCCATCCAAGCTAGTCCCGTTTGCCAGCGTTTGACCCATAACCTAAACCTTTCCAATCCATGTACCTGTCCAAGTGTGTGTTAAAACTTGTTATTGCATCTTCCTCAACCACTTCCTCTGGCAGCTGATTCCACATAGATACCACCCTCTGTGTAAACAAAAAAGTTGCCCTCCAGTTCCTCATAAATCTTTCCTCTCTCACCTTAAACCTTTGTTTAGTTTATGTTTTTCTTGTGAATGTTGTGTCTTTGACACAATGTGCCTGTGATGCTGCTGCAAGTAAGCTTTTCATTGCACATGTACTTGTGCATATGACAATAAACTCGACTTTTGACTTTGGGAATGGTAAGACCCTCCAAGAACCCATTCCCAACTTCCATCTGAGGGGTGTGAGGTGCATCATAACACACAATGCAAGATGCTCAAGGGGCTTTGAAGGAATGAAGCCCTGAAACAGGCCCTTTGGCCTACCATGTTCATGCTAGCCATCAAGTACCTGTCTATTACTAATCCCTTTTACCAGTATTTGGTCCTTGGTGATTCAAATGTTCATCCAGATACTTTTTAAATCTTCTGAGAGTTCTTTCCTCCACTACCTCATGAGATTCTGATCACCTGGGTGTTTTAAAAAAAAAAGTTCCTCAAATCCCTTCTAAATCTCTTATCCCTTGCCCTTCATGTGTGCCCTCAAGCTTTTGTTATGCCTGGTATGCCTCCTATTATCTTCACTATTTCTCTACCTCATTAGTTTTGCATACCCTATTAGGTTCCCCCTCAGCCTCCTCCACTCCAAAGAAAATAAACCCAGCCCACCCCATCTCTCCTCATAACCGGAATGCTCCCATCCCAGGCAACATCCTGGTGAACCTTCTCTGCAACGTCTCCAGTGCAATTACTTCCTTTCTGTCATGTGGCAACAAGAACAGTACATAATACTCAAGCTGTGTGCTCAGTCAGCACATTGAGTACAGGAGCTGGGAAGTTACGTTGCAGTTATATAAGATGTTGGTGAGGCCGCACTTGGAGTACCGTGTACAGTTTTGCTCACCCTGTTATAGGAAAGATGTTAAACTGGAAAGAGTGCAGAAAAGATTTACCAGGATGTCGCCTGGATTTGGGGGCCTGAGTTAAAAGGAGAGGTTGTGTAAACTAGGACTTTATCTCCCAGAACGTAGGAGATTGAGGGGTGACCTGATAGAGGTGTATAAGATCATGAGGGGCATAGACAGGGTGAAAGCACAAAGTCTTTTTTCCCAGGGAGGGGGTGCTAAAAACAAGAGGGCACAGGTTTAAGATCAGAGGCGAGAGATTTAAAAGGGACATCAGGGGCAGCTTCTTCACGCAAAGAGTGGTGTGTATTTGGAACGAGCTGCTAGAAATAGTGGTTGAGGTGGACACATTAGCAACATTTAAAAGCCATCTCGATAAGTGCGTGGATAAGGAGAGGTTTAGAGGGCTGTGGGCCAAACGCGGGCAGGTGCGATTAGCTCGCTGGGCAACACAGTCAGTATGGACAAGTTGGCCGAAGTTGACTCTGTGTGGTGACCAGAACTGTACACATACTCCAGCTGTAATGTTGTTGGTTTAATGCATTCAATGTGTTTTGATTCCCTGACCTCTGTTAGTTGCTAGAGCAGTACATAAATAGGTGGGAGTTAATGGTGTATTGGACACTGTGTGGACATATTTAGCTGTGTTTCAGAGTTCCCTCATTACCAGGGAGATGACTGTTACAGTTGCTGTTTTATTTTCCGTTTAGCACACTGGGAGATCGATTAAAACTGATCAACTGTATTGATGCCCTCTGGCAGAGCCCTATCGATGCAAAGGTAAGACAATACCTCTGGCAGGGGAACTGAAATATCACTGGGCTTCCATTGACTATCACTCAGGCTCAGTCACAGGAGTGTTGCAGGTTTGAAGTGGGTTGGAAGTTGGTTGAAGTTGATGGGGGTCTGGGGGTGAATGAGGGGCCAGTAAGCTGCATTATCCAGTGAGGTTAGAACTCTCAGCAAAGGCTGGACTCCAGAGAGGGGATGCTACTGCACAAGCAAGTTTTTCATTGTACCTGTACCTCACCGTACGTGTGCACATGACAATAAACTTGATTTGGACTTGGGCAGGTGACCTAGTGGAAGCCTTTGTAAATGAAGTGATTTGCTGGAGAAGATACTTCCTTGTGGAAGATTCAGAAGCATAGATAGAAGGTAGTCACTAATGAGAAACGCAGTGATTAGAATGTGGGACATTCTCTCCCCAAGCCCCTGGAAGCTGTGAGATGAATCATGTGGTTTTATTCAATGGGAAGTCCCTAAACACAAGTGGGAGGAAAAATGTAGAAAAAAATATGCAAGTAGTTGACTAGGTCCTGCACTTGTTTACTGTTAGTCCTGAAACAGGGTCTTGACCTGAAACGTTGACAAGACAAGACAAGATATCTTTATTAGTCACATGTACATCGAAACACACAGTGAAATGCATCTTTTGCGTAGAGTGTTCTGGGGGAAGCCCGCAAGTGTCGCCACACTTCCGGCACCAACACAGCATGCCCACAACTTCCAAATCTGTACGTCTTTGGAATGTGGGAGGAAACCGGAGCACCAGGAGGAAACCCACGCAGACACGGGGAGAACGTACAAACCCCTTACAGACAGCGGCGGGAATTGAACCCGAGTCTCTGGCGCTGTAATAGCGTTACCCTAACCGCTACACTACCGTGCCTGCCCTTAGGAATAGTAAAGGGAAAAAATAACTGGTGGAAGTTGTCTATAGCCCATCAAATAATAACATTACAGTGGCACAGGTAATAAACCAAGAAATAGATATAGCAGAGGATGTAGAGAGTCTACAGAGAGATATACATAGGTTAAGTGAGTGGGCAAGGGTTTGGCAGATGGAGCACAATGTTGGTAAATGCGAGGTCATCCACTTTGGAAGGAAAAATAGAAGATCAGATTATTACTTAAATGGTGAAAGATTGCAGCATGCTGTTGTGCAGAGGGACTCAGGAGTGCTTGCGCATGAATCGCAAAAGGTTGGTTTGCAGGCGCAACAGGTTATCAGAGAGGCAAATGGAATGTTGGCCTTCATTGCCAGAGGATAGAACTTAAGAGCAGGGAGGTCAGGCTGCAACTCTGCAGGTACTGGTGAGGCTGCAGCTACTGCGTGCAGTTCTTGTCTCCTTACTTGAGGAAAGATATACTGGCTTTGGAGGCGGTGCAGAGGAGGTTCACCAAGTTGATTCTGGAGATGGGGGGGGGGGGGTTGGTCTATGAGGAGAGATTGAGTTGCCTGTGACTTGTACTCACTGGAATTCAGAAGAATGAGAGGGGATCCTACAAAATTATTAAAAGGATAAGATAGAGGCAGGAAGATTGTTTCCACTGGTAGGTGAGACAAGAACTAGGGACATAGCCTCCAGATTCGGGGAATAGATTTAGGACGGAGATGAGGAGGAACTGCTTTTCCTAGAGAGTAGTGAATCTGTGGAATTCTCTGCCCAGGGAAGCAGTAGAGGCTACTTCATTAAATATATCTAAGACACAGATAGATTTTTGCGTAGTAGGGAAATTAAGGGTTATGAGGAAAAAGCAGGTAGGTGGATCTGAGTCCACGGCCACCAGGGTCATTCTCTCTTCTCCCCTCTCCCATCAGGCAGAATATACAGGAGTCTGAGGGCACACACCACCAGGCTTAAGGATGGCTTCTATCCCACTTCCCCTTTCCCCCCACAGATGCTGCCTGACCTGCTGATTTCATCCAGCTATTTGTTTTATGCACCATATTCCAAAATCTGAAGTCTCTTGTGTCTCTGTAGACTCTAATCTGTCAGGTTCTCTTGAGGAAATGTGAGCCCCAATAATTTTACAATAAAAATGGAAGAAAACAGCAAAGACTGGAAGTACTCAGCAGGTCAGGGTGCGTCTTGGAAAGGGAGAGGGTTAACGTTACCTCATGGAAACTGGATGCTCATCTCTGTGGATGTTGCCTGGACTGCTCGGAGTTTCCAGCATTCCCTGTTCCATTGCAGGCTTGCAGGCTTGCAGCCTCTGCCATATTTCATTGGCACAGTTTGTTGGGGGCAGGTTCTGTCCGTGACCATTCTTGCAGTGGTGCCTTGTGATGTGAGCAGAGACCTTTCAATTCCTTGCAGGTGTTCAACGACCCGATCCACGGCCACATCGAGATGCACCCGCTGCTTGTCCGCATCATAGACACCCCGCAGTTCCAGCGTCTCCGCTTCATTAAGCAGCTCGGTGGGACGTACTTTGTGTATCCTGGGGCTTCCCACAACAGATTTGAGCACTCCATCGGGTAAGGACTTGGGGAGGAGTTCTGGAAGTAAAGTTTAGAAGCAGACTGTGGTGAGTTGATGTTACGGACTCAGTGAAAGTCCCTTTAAGATAGAGAGTGTGTGTGTATGTGTGTGTGGGGCGTGCTTACGTCAATAGAAGATAAAGGACGTAATGACGTTGTTGAAGAAGAAGAAGAAGGAGAGAGAGAGGAGATGGAGAGAGACACCAGCCTGCTTGTTTCTCTATCGATGGATGAGAAACATAACTGTGTTTGCCACTGAAATCCATGTATGGAAGTTTGGAAGTAATCCGGTGGAGTTCACTTTGTTGCTGACCTGTAGAAGGAACCAGGTATTTGTGTGTGGACGACCACGGTTCGGATGCTTTTCGGGGTGAGGAAGTCACTACCGAGTAAACACTGAAGTGTCGTTTGGGTTCCATCGTGGAACATTTGGATTTCGTATGTACTCTCTCTATGTTTCTCTACATCTACGTCTTATCTCAGACAACGGTGGTTGTTGAAGAAGCCCTTGCTCATGTTTCACCTTATGGCTTGTGGAACTGAACTTTAAGAACAATTCCTGACTTGGAGTTTGGGACTTTGTCACACACACACACGAAGAGTTTAGTTTTGGGGTTAACGTTCAAGGTTTAACATTTTTGAATTCTAACATACTAACATTTTACTTTTATTTTACGTATTATCATAAGTAGTGATTAATAAAATAGTTTTTAACAGTAAATCATGCTCAGTGTGTTTCTTTTGTTGCTGGTTTGTGACAAAATTGGGGGCTCGTCCGGGATAGTTCCCAAGGTTAACGAGATTCGTCCGGGATCCAATCCAAAGATTTTTGAGGGAGGTCTGATAAGTTCTTTTTAATTGGCTTGTGTGTGTAGAAACCAGCAGCAATGGATATTAAGGCACTTTTGGAGTCACCAACCCAAAAGGGATTGGAGGTGGCGAAAAAGGATGATTTGATAAAGATTGCTACAAGGTTAAACCTTACAGAAGTAAAGCAGTCTATGAGAAAGGCAGATATTCAGAGACTGATAGCTGGCCATTATGTGGAAAAGAAGGTGTTTGAGAAGGAAGTGTTAAAACAGTTTCCTGGCAGTGAAATAGCAATTTCTGAGGCACAGGTGCAGCTGGCAAAGATAGAGGCTGAACGAGAACAAAAGAGATTAGAGGCCGAACAAGAGGAAAAGAGATTAGAGGCCGAACAAAAGAAATTAGAGACTGAACAAGAGATAACTCGGACGAAGTTAGAGGCTGAACGGGAACGGGAACTAATTCGGTTAAAGTTTGAGGCAGAGGAGAAGGAAAAAACAGAGGCAGCATGAGTTACAAATGAAGCGTAGGAGTTCGGAATCTGATTCTGATGATGGTTTTTCAGCCAGCAGGGAGGTTCGATTAGTCCCTCCTTTTGAAGAAGATCAGGTTGATCAGTATTTCCAACATTTTGAAAAGGTTGCTGTGAGTTCAAACTTGCCAAGGAAAGGATGGGCTCTTATGGTACAGAGTGTGATTAAAGGTAAAGCTCAAAAAGCTTATTCTGCTTTGTCTGTTGAGGATGCAGCTGATTATACCAGGTAAAACAAGCTATTTTGAAGGCCTATGAATTGGTCCCTGAGGCTTATAGACAAAAATTCAGAGACTTGAGGAAATCTGCAGATCAGACTTATATGGAATTTGCCAATGGAAAGAGAATATGTTTTGAACGATGGTGCCTGGCTAAAAATGTAGATGGGGATTTTGATAAATTGAAAGAATTGATACTGGTGGAAGACTTTAAAAGATGTGTTCCAGCTGAATTAACAATATATTTAAATGAAAAGGCAGTGGAAACTTTACAAGAAACTGCTAGGTTGGCAGATGATTATGCTTTAACCCATAAATCCAAATGGGGACAACCTAAAACCTTTCAAAAGAGTTACAAAGACAATCCAGGTAAACCGGAGATTAAATTGGGAGGTAATCAAAAAGGAAAGGATGAAAAGAAGCCAGGGCTGGAGAAACCTGTTGAGCGTACTTGTTATTACTGTAGGAAACCTGGCCACGTGATATCTAATTGTGCCCTTTTGAAGAAAAAGAAGGAAGCTGGGCCCAATGCTTGCTTTCAGGCAATTAAAAATCAAAAAGGTTTAGGAGATGCTGTTAAAGACCAGTCCTTGCAAGAGGGAAAAGCGGAAAAGTTGGAGGAGGTGAGAAAAGAATTCCGTTCGTATGTATCAGAGGGTTTTGTTTCACTGAATGATGAGTCACCCCAGGTGCCAGTGAAAATTCTTAGAGATACTGGGGCTAGTCAATCTCTCTTGCTGGACAGTGTTTTAAATTTTGGTGAAGAAAGTGACACTGGTGAAGTAAATCTAGTACGAGGCGTTACAGGTGAGACCATGTCTGTCCCTTTTCACAGGGTGATTTTAAAGTCAAAGTTCGTAGAAGGACCAGTCGAGATAGGGATAAGACCTAGTTTGCCAGTGAAAGGAGTTTCTTTGTTATTGGGAAATGACCTTGCAGATGGAGAAATTGTTCCTGTGGTACGGTTAACGACCAAACCAAGGATTGATGAGTCTGAGGATGATCTAGATGTTTACCCATCATGTGCGGTGACTCGAGCTAGAGCTAAGAGAATTAGCCAAGACAGACAGTCCTGGTGCAGTCTGATGTGGTTCCTTGTGACAGTCCTAAACAGGAAGAAAATTATGATGCCTTATCTGAGACTTTTCTGTCTTCACTGGAGGATCAACATCCTTATAGTGAGCCTGAATTTAAAGATTTGTCTTTGTCGAGGAAGGATTTTATGGTGGAACAGACAAAGGACCCTGAAGTTGACAGAATTGAAAGAAAAAGCACTCTCATGTGAGGAGATTGGAAAAAGTGCCAATTGGATACTATGTCAAAAATGGAGTGTTAATGAGGAAATGGAGACCTCCTCATGTTTCTGTTACTGAGGAATGGGAAGTTATTCATCAGGTTGTTGTTCCAAAAGTTTATAGGGATGAGATTTTAAACCTGGCCCACAGTATGCCTTTGGGTGGTCATTTTGGTGTGAATAAAACTGTTCGGGAAGATCTTGAAACAATTCTATTGGCCTGGTTTGAGAAAAGATGTGGTGATGTTTTGTCGAACCTGCCACACATGTCAGATGGTAGGTAAACCAAATCAAAAACCCCCTGTGGCTCCTTTGAAACAATTCCTGCTTTTGGTGAACCCTTTTCGAAGGTGATTGTGGACTGTGTTGGCCCCTTACCAAAGTATAAGACTGGAAATCAGTATTTGTTAACCATCATGTGTGCCACTTCTAGATTTCCAGAGGCAATACCCCTTAGAAATATTAAGGCCAAGACGGTGTCAAAGGCTCTTGTAAAATTTTTTACCTTGTTTGGTTTGCCAAAAGAAATCCAATCTGATCAAGGTAGTAATTTTATGTCAAAAATTTTTCAACAAATAGTCTATGAGCTGGGAGCAAAGCAGATTGTATCATCTGCATATCACCCAGAATCTCAAGGAGCTCTGGAGAGATTTCATTCTACTCTCAAAAATATGCTGAAGACTTATTGCTTTCTTGACTTATTGGATACCGAAGGTATCCATTTACTTTTGTTTGCCGTTAGAGAATCGATCCAGGAGTCAATAGGATTTAGTCCGTTTGAGCTTGTATTTGGACATCGGGTGAGAGGACCTTTGGAGTTGTTGAGAGAGCAATGGGTTAATGAGGAAGTGCACTTGAGTCTGTTGGACTATGTCCAAAAATTTAAAACTCGGTTTGGAGAGAGTCTGCCAGCTAGCGAGAGAGAATCTGAAAACAAGCCAGATAAGAATGAAGACATATTTTGATAGACGTGCTCGGCCTAGGACATTCGCAGTGGGGCAAAAGGTGTTGGTATTTTTCCCTAGCCAAAATAATCCCTTGCAATCTCGTTTTCTGGACCCTATGTTATTGAATCTCGAGTGACTGATCTAACATATATAATCAAAACACCAGATAGACACAAGAAAACACAACTCTGTCATGTAAACATGCTAAAACCTTATTATGAGAGGGATTCAGTTGTGGCCTTGGTGGATGGTGTAAAGGTTGTTTCTAGAATGCCTGATGTTGATGTTGAGGAAGGCCAATTTAGACCAAATATTGTTCCATCGAAACTAAAAAACCCAAAATATCCTGGAGAACCTTGAAACGAAGTTGGACCATTTACAAGTTTCACAAAAACATCAAATGAGAGAATTAATTTTAAAATTTAAAAATCTGTTTCCAGATGTTCCAAACAGAACATCGATAATTACCCATGATGTTGATGTTGGGGATGCAAAACCAATCAAACAACACCCATATCGAATGAATGTGGAAAAAAGTAAACTTGTTGATCAGGAAATAAAATACATGTTGGAAAAGTGATATTATTAGACATTCTACTTCAAATTGGAGTTCGCCCTGTGTTATTGTGCCTAAACCTGATGGAACTGTTAGATTTTGCACAGATTACAGGAAAGTGAATGCTGTAACAAAGTCAGAATGCTTACCCTATTCCTAGGGTGGATGATTGCATAGACAGAGTGGGAAAGGCAAAATTTCTTACAAAGATTGACCTATTAAAAGGGTACTGTGTGTTCCATTAACAGATAGAGGAAGGGATATTTCAGCCTTTGTAACCCCTTCTGGATTGTATGAATACAATGTTTTGCCATTTGGAATGAAAAATGCTCCGGCAAACATTTCAAAGAATGATTAATTCAGTGATTCATGGGTTAAAACATACAGATGCCTACATTGACGACTTAGTGACTGGGAATGATACTTGGGAAGATCACATCTCTGTGTTAGAAAGGTTGTTTGAAAGACTTTCCAAGGCTAACCTTACAGTTAACTTGGCTAAAAGTGAATTTGGCCATGCCACTGTGACGTATCTTGGTTATGTTGTAGGTCAAGGCAAGCAAAGCTCCTGTTCAGGGCAAAAGTTCAAGCAATATCTGAGTTCCCTATTCCCACAGGTACGAGGACTGTTAGAAGATTTTTGGGAATGGTTGGATATTACCGAAAATTTTGTAAAAAGTTTTGCTGATATTGCTCTTCCCCTAACTAATCTTCTGAAGAAGGGAGTAAAGTTTGTTTGGACAGATTCTTGTCAAGAAGCATTTGAGAAGCTGAAAGCCATTTATGCTACCATCCTGTGCTCAGAACACCTGACTTTGAAAAGCCATTTTCATTAGCAGTAGATGCCAGTGATGAAGCTGCAGGGGCTGTGTTGTTGCAGAAGGGTGACCTTGATGATATTGACCATCCTGTAGCTTACTTTTCAAAGAAATTTAATGAGCATCAAAAGAATTATTCCACCATAGAGAAAGAATTACTGTCGCTTGTTTTAGCCTTGCAACATTTCAGTGTATATGTTTGCACCGCTCAGAAACCATTGACTGTATATACAGATCATAACCCATTGGCGTTTCTGAGCCAAGTCAAAAACAAGAACAGAAGGCTGTTAAACTGGAGTTTAATTTTGCAAGAGTTTGATCTCATGATAACTCACATTAAAGGCAAAGATAATGTGATTGCTGATTGTCTTTCCCGATGTTAAATGGGAAACTTGTATCTATACTAATCTGATAGTCTGTAGTTGTGTAGCATGATAATCATTCACATTACTAACTGTATGCGCGGTTAAATTTTTCTTGGGAAAAATTTTTTTTTAGGTGGGAGGTGTTACGGACTCAGTGAAAGTCCCTTTAAGATAGAGAGTGTGTGTGTATGTGTGTGTGGGGCGTGCTTACGTCAATAGAAGATAAAGGACGTAATGACGTTGTTGAAGAAGAAGAAGAAGGAGAGAGAGAGAGAGAAGGGAGAGAGACACCAGCCTGCTTGTTTTCTCTATCGATGGATGAGAAACAATAACTGTGTTTGCCACTGAAATCCATGTATGGAAGTTGGAAGTAATCCGGTGGAGTTCACTTTGTTGCTGACCTGTAGAAGGAACAGGTATTTGTGTGTGGACGACCACGGTTCGGATGCTTTTCGGGGTGAGGAAGTCACTACCGAGTAAACACTGGAGTGTCGTTTGGGGTCCATCGTGGAACATTTGGATTTCGTATGTACTCTCTCTATGTTTTTCTACATCTTATCTTCAGACAACGGTGGTTGTTGAAGAAGCCCTTGCTCATGTTTCACCTTATGGCTTGCGGAACTGAACTTCAAGAACCATTCCGGAACTGGGAGTTTTGGACTTTGTCACACACACACACGAAGAGTTTAGTTTTGGGGTTAACGTTCGAGGTTTAACATTTTTGAATTCTAACATACTAACATTTTTACTTTTATTTTACGTATTAGCATAAGTAGTGATTAATAAAATAGTTTTTAACAGTAAATCATGCTCAGTGTGTTTCTTTTGTTGCTGGTTCGTGACAGTTGATCAGAATCCACCATGTGAGTCTTCCTCCAAGGTGAAGCCCATCTCCCCACAGTTGAGGGGGGTGACTCCAGCCCCTATACTTGTTAGGAATACAATGGGTCTTCTGGGCTGTGGGAGCTTTGCAACCAAGTCACAGCTCAGTGTCTTGTTGTTGCTGAGGGCTAGGGTACACCGAGGGCAAGTTCACTGCTCCCACCTCCCACTACCCCTCGCTAAACACTCTAGTTTCTGTGAAATAGTCTAACAGAACTCTGAGCAAATGCAGCATGAGCCCCTCCTCTGTTCCTTGGTGTTATCAGCCCTGTGTTTGTTCTAATTTGTAAAGAGCCTGATGTTGACTGTGTGTGAAAGTGCATTGTCTGAGTGCCAGTCTGTGACCCGGTCTGACTGGAGTGGGACAGAGACCCACAGGGCAGTGTGGAGCAGACCGGTGAGTGGACAAAGTGCAGAGCTGAGATCAGAACGGAGGAGGCTAGGCTCTGAACCCAGCTCTATGTCGACACAAGTGTTTATGAAGTTCCCCTTTTCAATGGACCTCTATCCCGGAGAGAGTTGGATAAGATAAGATATCTTTATTAGTCACATGTACATCGAAACACACAGTGAAATGTATCTTTTGCATAGAGTGTTCTGGGGGCAGCCCGCAACTGTCACCACACTCCTGGCGCCAACATAGCGTGCCCACAACTTCCTAACCTGTACGTCTTTGGAATGTGGGAGGAAACCGGAGCACCCGGAGGAAACCCACGCAGACACGGGGAAGGCCCTTGCGGTCTGAGTTGTAGCACAATTTTCCCTTTTGTCCTTTGATTGTATTAATCATTGGGTTAAATTTGCATTCACATCAGACCAATTAACTAGTCACATCCTCTCTACTGAGTTGATGTGTGATGGCTCTTTGTTACAACTGGCTGCTTGAAATTGCAGTGACTGAGTGTTCCCTTTGGTGCTCAAACCCTGACCTAGGCTCAACTATTTCCAGTATCACATCACCCTGTGACCTGGCATAGCCTTGTCTTAATATAAAATTCTCATCTTCCTTTGCTAATCTCTCCACAGCCTCCGCCTCCCTATTCTGAAACCTCACTGAGCCTTTGGCTCTCCAAGAACCTGTTTTTATTCCTCCAATTCTAGATTCCAGGATCGTTGAGTTTTCATCAGCTTCAAAATAAAAGACTTTCCTTCAGTTGCTGAGACACCAAGTCGAGGAATTTCCTCCCTAAACCTCGCAGGTTCCCTTTCTTCAGTCTAAAGCCACTCTGTAAAAAAAAACTACCCACTGTGTACCAAATTTTGTCTGATCATCTCACCACATAAAAGGCAGAATTTACAGTCGTTGCACTCTTTTGGTGAGACATATGTATTTGATTCTGCAAGTCATTTCCAGTGTCTTGGGCATCCAGCATAATGGATTTGTTTAGACATAATGCATTGCTAAGCCATATATTTGTCTGTGGGGATATTTCTTGTTACGTGGTTGGGTTGCACAAGTTCAGTTAATGGCTCATGGAGGTTGCAATCACAGGTTCGTTTCTAGATGGATGGAACCCTGTGGTGTCAACTTGTTCTGGTGGTGAAGGTTGAGGGTTCAGTTCCCACTAGTGACTGGCACACTGGAATGCTCTCCATAAAGCTGGCGGAAGCTGATGCCATGAATTTTGAGACTGAGTTGGGCAGACACTTCTTTTGTTGTGTTCTCAGCCCCATTGGCAAGGCCAGCATTTATGGTTTATCCCAAATTTGCCCTCGGGTAGGTAGTGGTGACCCTCTTCTTGAGTTGGTGCATTTCTTCCATTACACAATGCTACTAAGAAGGGAGTTCCGGGATTCGAACCCAGTGATGATGAAGGAGCAATGACATGTTTCCCAGTTGGCAAGGTGTGTGAGGGGGAGCTGCAGGTGCTACTGTTTCCAGCTTCCTGCGGCCCTTGTCCTCCTCCATGGTAGAGGTGATGGGTTAGGGAGTTTCTGTCAGAGTAACCTGGACAAGTGGACTGTAGCTGGTGGATCTCAAAAGTGCTGGTATTTAAGATAGCGTCATTGCTTTGCATGTGAAGAATTTGGTGTCGATAAACTTTCACCGTCTATGACTGAGCAACAATGTTCACTTGGATCAAATGTGGGTATTTAGGGTAATCAGTGCTTGAAGGCAGTTGATGAATAAGGGTTTGTGTTACTTAATTCAGTTGTTGTCTCTTTGCCCTGCAGTGTGGCACATCTGGCAGGACAACTGGTGAAAGCTCTGTCCAGCCGGCAACCAGAACTTCGGATTAACCATCGGGACATCCTGTGTGTTCAGATCGCCGGACTCTGCCACGATCTAGGTGAGGGAGCAGCTCTGTAGGGGCTGAACTGCTTCATGGGTGAAGGCACCACACGGGCAATGTAGGGGTTGGTGTGGCAGCATCCTCCCTGTTATATTTTTATAAAGTGTGAGTTATTCATTGACTTTGGAGCTTGGGCTCGAAGCAAGCAGGAATGTAAGTTTTCTACCCACAGGGGTTGGTGTTTGATGGCATCACCCACGGAATGGTAGGTTTTACATTGTGGGGAGTTCTAGGTTTATTGCCCAGTCCCAGTCATGGCACAGGAAGAGGTCATTTGGCCTATTGTGTTAAGGCAAGCCAATGAAGAAATGTTCAGCCTATTCTTACCTTGCCAGCTCACCTGTAGATTCTGAGATATTCAAGCAAAGGTAATTAAGTAAAGAAGGATGGTGATTGGAGGCTTCAGAGTTCCTGGGCAAAATCCATCCAGGTTCCTGATTACAGTGTCTGATTCAGGAAAGAAAACATGTCAAGTGAGGTAGGATTGGACAAAGGCATGACACTGTTCATTGTCAAATATCCTGATGACACTGGCTGGAAGGACTCGCACTTGAAGATGATGCACTTGGGTGAAGTGTTGTAGATATGGCAGTACCCACAGAGAAGTGGAGGAATTAGTGCCTTTGGGAGCAGGGCAGTTGATTCAGACTGCTATTTGTTCCTTTTAAGTGTGAGAATGTGGTTATAACCTTCAAAGTAGTTTAATTTTCCACATTTCTTTGGCTTTGTGGAGAATTGGGAAACACTGACTCGTAGGATAGCCCTGGCTAGTCATGAGACAGTAACTGGTTGTGTACTGGTACACATTCCAAGGTTGTCAAAATATAACAAATGGTTAACCATTAGCATTTAAAACCACCCCCCCCCCCCCACCCCACCAACACTGTCAGAATCCCCTTCTAATAAATTGTGTACAAGTCTGTCCTATGTATCTCAAAACAGCATCCAACAAGAATTCATTCAGTTGAGTCCTTGCTATTACACATTGAATTTATGCATTCCTTGCCGGTATGTATTCCCTGTGAATTGGAATGCACCAAAATAAGAGGGAATGTTAAATTTTAAATTTTTAAAAAAAATTTTATTTACAGCGTGGTAACAGGCCCTTCCGGCCCAACAAGTCCGTGCCGCCCATTTTAAACCCAAATTAACCTACCCGTATGTCTTTGGAATGTGGGAGGAAACCGGAGCACCCGGAGGAAACCCACTCAGACACGGGAGAATGTACAAACTCCTTACAGACAGCGACGGGAATCGAACCCCAATCGCTGGCGCTGTAATAGCGTCGCGCTAACCGCTATGCTACCGTGCCGCCCATTTAGCTTCACTGAGAACAGTGCACCTTTCACATTCCTATCAGTGCTGTCTAGCTTTGCCATACATTTCTACGATTCTGGGATCCCAAAACAGCTAACGAGTTGTTGCGTTCTGGAATGAGCTGCCTGAACACAGTTAAGTGGATTCATTGGGGTTTTCAGAGGAACGTTGGATGAATATTGAAAGGGGAAAGTGTTTACCTTGTTATGGGGATGGTGCAGAGGCATCACTGTCTTCAGTGCACCAGAACAGTCCTTGGCTGTCTGAAGAAAAGAGTGTTAGGAGATCAAGACTCAAGACAAGGTGCAGAGTTCATGGTCAGCAGTGATCCCTGCAGCCTGTACAGTTGAGAGGCATGGATTACACACAGCAAACATGTCAGAGCATTGGGGAGAGACCACCAATAGTGTCTTCATGAAATCCACAGGCAGGGTACGTGACTCCTTGAACGTCACCAATAGCCTGTCCTGGTCCAACCACATATACACCATGGCCAAGAAAGCTCACCAGCACCTCTACTTCCTCAGGAGACTAAAGAAATTCGGCATGTTCCCTTTGACCCTCACCAATTTTTATCGATGCACTATAGAAAGCATCCAATCAAGATGCATCACGGCTTGGTATGGCAACTGCTCTGCCTGGACCGCAAAAAACTGCAGAGAGTTGTGAGCATCAGGGAAACCAGCCTCCCCTTCATGGACTTTGTCTACACTTCTCGCTGCCTCGGTAAAGCAGCCAACATAATCAAAGACCCCACCCACCCCGGACATTCTCTCTTCTCCCATCAGGCAGAAGATACAAAAGCCTGAAAGCACGTACCACCAGGCTCAAGGACAGCTTCTATCCCATGTTATAAAACTATTATAGGTCCCCTAGTACGATAAGATGAACTCTTGACCTCACAGTCTACCTCGTCATGGCCTTGCACCTTATTGTCTGCCTGCACTACAGTTTTTCTGTAACTAACATTTTATTCTGCACTCTGTTATTGTCTTCCCTTGTACTACCTCAGTGTACTGATGTGATGAAATGATCTGTATGGATGGCATGCAAAACAAAGTTTTTCATGGTATCTCGGCACATATGACAATAATAAACCAATTTACCAAATTTAATTGTAATTTTTTTTGGTAACATTGCCATATGTAATTCGAACAACTTGCATTTATATATCACTTTTAATAAAGTGTCACAAGGAATTTCTCACGAGTGTTCTCAAACAAGATGTGTGACTGGCTTACGTGAGAGAATACTGTGGCCAAAACCCAAAAGCTTGATTTGAAGGGGTAGATTTTTAAGCAAATCTTAAGGGAGGAGAGGGAGAGGTGGAAAGCTTTGGGGAGGTGGTTGCAGAGCCAATGCCCTAGATAGCTGAAGGTACAGATGCTATGGATGAAGCATCAAAAATCAAGGTCAGAAAAGAGGCCAGAATTGGAAGAACGCAGGTTGGCAGGATCCAAGAAGCTTTATTTAATGAGGTGGTTTTTGGGGTTCTATAGAAAATACCAAAAGGTAGTTGGCCTTGTAAACAAAGGACACAGATTTGTAGGCTTGTTGGGGGAAGCAGCTAGTGTTTGGGTCAATATTGGAGAGCTCTTTCAGAGTCAGCAGAGCTGCAATAGGCTTAATGGAATTCTGATGCCATTAGACTCCTCGGGCAACACACCAAATGCTGGAGGAACTCAGCAGGTCAGGCAGCATCTACGGAGAGAAATGGACAGTCAACGTTTTGGGTGACTGAGATGAGGAGAAATTTCTTTAGCCAGAGGGTAGTAAATTTATGGGATTCCTTGCCACGTACAGCAGTGGAGGCCAGATCATTGGAGGCGTTTAAGGATGGGATAGATAGATATCTAATTAGTCAAGGTATCAAGGGATATGGGGATAAGGTTGGAAATTGGAATAGAATAGACTTTTTTCCCTCATCGAGCAGACATTCCCCCCCCCCCCCCCCCCCCCAAATTTCTCATTTCCTTTTCCCTTTTTCTTTGGAGCAGACTCGATGGGCCGAATGGCCTACTTATGCTCCCTTATCTTGTGGGTTGGGACCCTTCATCTGGACTCCTTTGGGACAGGTGGCTGGCAATTAGGATGCAATAAGTGTGTAATGGAGATGTGTCATGGGTTGATGGGAGTGTACATTCAGGGACAGGCATGTGGAGAAACTGCTAATTATAGGTGCTACTGACGTGTTGATGTGAATCACTCTCCAATTTGTGTTTCTGTGATGGGAAATTTAAAACCAGTGTGTTCTGAGACTGGGAAAAACCAAGAGCAGGAAATGGGATTGTTTTAGAACCTGAGATGAGAACTTTAAAGCAATATGTGAAATTTTTGTCGTTGGACAAGTTTTGGTAGAACAGCAAGATACAAACTTGGATCATTTGCTCTCAGTTGCTTAGTATTTATCACTGTTGGTCAAGTTGATAACTTCACAATACTTCTAAAGTCAGAATCAATAATCTTTGGTGGGCTCACTGGTGCCAGTTTTGGCTCAGTTGGTTCTAATCTCGCCTTGAGGCAGAATGTTACAGGTCCAAATCCTGTTTCTTGAGACAATGATCTGGACTGGCATTCCTGGGCACTGCTGAGGGTGCACTGTGCCCTTGGAGGTGATGTCTTGTTGATGAGATTTTAAGCTGGAGCCCTTCTGCTCACTAGAGTGCCTTCCCACCTTAATGCTGATGTTTTGTTTCCCAGGTCACGGGCCATTTTCGCACATGTTTGATGGAAAATTTATCCCTTTGACGCGGAAAGGATTGAAATGGAAGGTAATGCTCTCCGTAGTCTCTGAGTAAAGGGGTGTGTTACAAGAGGTGAGGCAGTGGGCTGGGTGTCAGGGTCCCATTAACAGGGGCGGTGTCTTTGAGGAAGTTCAGTCAGTGTGAGACTGAAGATTTCCAGAAAACATGTCACAATGACGTTTCTGCCACTTCTGGGTTTGGTATCTGTTTCATTTCCTTTCGCCATTGATATATCAAAGTGTCCCATGTGCTTCTTGCAAGCATTCTGAGTAAGTAGTCTCAACCCAGTTTCCAGTAAGCATGGGTCAGTACCATTGAACTTGTGCCATGTAGAAGAGACTAAGACCATGAGATATAGGAGCAGAATTAGGCCATTCAGCCCATTAAGTCTGCTCCGCCATTGAGTCAGAATGTTACAAGTCCAGGTCCCGTTTCTTGAGACGACAATCTGGACTGACATTCCCTTGCACTGCTGAACATGCACTGCTCTGTTTTCTCAACCCCATTCTCCCGTCTTCTCCCCGTAACCCTTAACCCCCTTGCCAATCAAGAACCTGCCAATCCCTGCCTTAAATACACCCAGTGACTTGGCCTCCCCAGCCCTCCGTGGCAATGAATTCCACAGGTTCATCAACCTCTGGCGGAAGAAATTCCTCCTCACCTCAGTTCTAAAGGGACATCCTTTTAGATTAAAAGTGCCCTCAGATCCTAGACTCTGCTACTAGTGGAAATATCCTCTCCACGTCCACTCTATCCAGGCCTTTCAGTGGGGTTCAGAATGGTAGCACGAAGGCTGGGTAACAGGGCAAGTAAACCTCAGGTCGAATCCCACTACAATAGTGGGAGAATTTTAAAGGGATTGGATAAGTAAATATGGAATAAAAAGCCAGTGTTAGTCATGGTGACCAACATCTGGCCCATTAATGTCTCTGGAGCTGCAGTGATGTGGTTCTCTGTCACCTGCCCTCTGGAAGGGTTAGCCTTGCATGTGCCAGTCCTCAAAGCTGGTCTTTGCTAGATGGAGAGCAGTGGTTGTTGGTAGTGGCTCACTGTCACCTCCCCAGGGCAGTAAGAAATGGATAATAAAGGCAGGTGGTACTCCCATCTATGAGAAAATGAAGCCAAATGTACATCCATCTCGGACACAAACTCACAGGTTGGAAGCAGGAAAATCTCTTGCAGGTTTGGTACAAATGCACTGCTTACATTCTACTGAGCAGCTCTCTTGATCTTACAGATACTTCCAGTACCAGGTACTGACCTTTGTCAATCTCTTCTCATAGTCCCTGTAAATGGTATTGCTGAAGTTGACTTTCACAGGGTGCAGATGAGAAACGTGGAAGGTGTTCCACAATGTCTCCCTTCATCAGCATGCTACTCCTTCGAATAGGTTGAACCAAGCAAAGGAAAGCCAATATTTGAACGTTATCCAAGGGCTTCAGATAAGCCTAGTTAGCTGAGAATCTACAGTCCTTTTCATCTGAAATTGGGGATAGGGTGTAAAATAAACCTTTGTTTATTTTAAGCTGTTAATTTTATTAGCTATTTATTGGCATAGAATGATGACTCACTCCCTTCTCTGATTTGTTATTGGTGCAGCACGAGGATGCTTCATTAACCATGTTCGAGCACTTGATCTCCTCCAATACGTTGGAAAGGGTGCTGCAGAGCTATGGCCTGGTGTTGCCAGAAGACTTGGAGTTTATAAAGGAGCAGATCCGAGGTCCAGCAACATGGAGTCATGGAGAGGGTGACCCTCCTAAGGCCTCGGTGGTAAGTGACACCGTTGAACCAAGGAACAGGGAGAGAGGGACTGGCTGTACAATCAGGTAATTACATTGACTTTCTGATTGGCTTGGGAAGGTGGTTCACCAAGCGGTCAGACGCGTCAGGTGACCAAATGGGGCAGTACAGCCAGAGTGGCAGCAGGTTGGTGATGCCATAGTGTCATCCTGTCACATAGAAACAGGCTCTTCGGCCTGTTGTGTCCATACTGACCATCATGTAACCATCTACGTTAATCCCTGTTAGCTGAAGATCTATAGCCTTCTAGGTCTTATCAATTCAGATGCTTCTTAAATGTAGCGAGAGTACCTGCCTCTACCTCAGGCAGTGTGCTCCAGATTGCAACCACTCTGGGTGAAGAAATTCTTCCTCAGATCCCACCCAAACCTTTTACTCCTCACCTAAAACCTAGTCTGGTCTTATACACATTCGCCATGGGGAAAAGTTCCTTGCTAGCTGCCCTACTGGTGTTGGGAGATGGAGAGGAGTTGGGATCTGTTGGGCTGGGTGCTGCATCTCATCCTGGCCCGGCCCGGCACGGTATGGTTAGCCCACTGATGTCGCACTCTGTCTGTGTCACGTGGAGGCGATGAGGGAGAGCCTGAGAGGTGGATCCGTCTTCACTCTCCTGTGTGCTGCTTTTATCACTAACTCTGCTATCTTGTCTCTCCAGTGGCCGTACAAAGGCCGTCCTCAGAAGAAAGGCTTTCTGTATGAAATCGTTGCCAACAAGCGAACTGGGATCGATGTCGATAAGTGGGATTACTTAGCCAGGTAAGCCTCCGTGGTCTTGATCAACTGGTGATGAGTGTTCCATCATCTATGACTTCTCTCAGTGGGAGCTCATCTGGGACATGGGGAAAGTTAATTGAAATCAAACTTGACTGTGCTGGGCGTGCTTTATGTTTGAACACCAAACCCAGAACCTTGTGATCTCATTTGCTCCCTTCTGCTCCTGAAGGTACCAATGCTTGTTGGGGTGTGGCTCTGTTGAAACTGAGTGGACTCCAGTGTCCCTCATTAGCATGGTCCTACGTGTGAATATTGGCAGGTTATTCGAGCTCAGCTTGATGTTGAACTCATTGGCTGTGTGTTTATAAACATTCCCGAGGGTCAGAAAGGGACATACTTGCCTTGATTAGAACTAGTGACCCAGTTCTATAACTTTAACCTTCCGGTCTTTACACAAGGCAGTTTTGATAATAATACCAGAGTGTTAGGAGTTTATGAGTTCTGAGTTTGAGAATTATGAATACAGACTGTTAGGGGTTTATGAGAGTTATGAATACAAGTTGCAAAAACTTGGTTTGTATCCCCTAATGTTTAAAAGGTCAAGGGGTGATCAGCTGAAGGTGCTCAGGTTGATAAGGAGAGTTGATGCAGAAACACTATTCCTTCCGGTCTTTCAGAAAACTATACATGTGAGATCACCGCACAGACCCTCAAGCCTGCCTCAATATTCACTAGGATCTCCTGTCTTAACTCCATCTGCCTGCTGTGTTTCCAAGACTTTTTTTATATCTTGGTTTAGGAAAATATTTGTTGAATTTAAAGTGATGATTTAATCTGACGTGTTTACCTCTATGGAGAGAGTTGCACTCCCAGGGTGAAGAGTCATTTCCCAGCTTCTGTCTTGAATGCCTCTGGATTGAAGCTTGTATCTTCCCTGGCTCAGGAGATTCCCACTAGAGGAAGCTTTTCCTTATTGCTTCCCCTTAAAGTCCAGGCATCCCGATCAGATCACCCCTTCAGTCTTGGGTATTGCGGGGGATGAAGTCCCAACCTGTATAATTCATCTTTCTATTCATGGAGTCCAGATGTCCTCTGTTAATCTTCACAGAGCTCCCTTATGCTTTGATGTTTACGTGGTCCTCCATGTGTAGCCTAACCAGGGTTTGTGTTGTTAAAGCAAAAGTGCCTGTCCTGTCCTTTATACCCTATCCCTTCCCACCACCCCACACCCCCCCATTTAGAAATCCAATGTTTATTTAGCTTTATTGATTCTATTGTTTAGGATCTATGTGCATGAATTTTATTTTTTTCTGGAGGTAACTGTTCCTATATTAAAAAAATTACTCGGATTTATCCTTTTTGATTAAATTGGTGACCTTCTACTCAATGCCATGGTTTTGCCCACTCAATCCAGCAGTTTTATTTTATGCTACCATCTATGCTAATTAATTTACCACCTATTTTTTTCTGAGCTAAACAAAGCAGAGTGGCTCTCTTGCCTTATGTGAATTATCAATGAAGGTTAATGTCCCATGAAGGAACCCTCCACTGTAAACTTCATTCCATTTCGGGGACACATCCATTAACCCCACTCTCTGTGTTATATCGTCAGGATGTAATCTCATAATCAGGTTAGTAATTTGCTGTCAATTCCAAGAACTTTAACCTTTTAAATGAAAATGTATCAAATGCGTCCAGAATTTGCCATGAACAACATCCATGAACATTCCCGGATTACCGCTGTGGTGATTTCCTCAATAAACTTCATCTAGGTTGCTTTAGAGGTGATCTTTGATTACAAATCTGCATTGGTGCCTTGTTAGTTCACATTTCAGGATCAAACATCAGAAGAACATTTCAATTGCTCCTCTGCTGTAGTGACTACCTGCACTTGTGCTCTCTCAAGTACCTTGTGTGGGCTCCCTGTACATGTGTCTGTTACCCCTCCCCTCTCACTCACACACTACCCACCCCCCATCCCCTCGAGCCTGCTCTCACATCATGCACCCACTCCTCTCTCTCGCTCTTGACTTTTCCTGAACAATGGCACTACTTTGACAGTTTTTCCAATCTAAAGTGAGAACTCCTGAATTAATTTATCCAGAACAGGAGGCTGTAATGAAATTAACCTTCCGCTGTTTGGAAGTGAAATTAAGAAGTAGCTTTTTTCCTCACTGGGGACTTTAAAACATTGAGATGTGAGTGCATTGACTGATCTGAACAGTGGGTCACTGTTCGTGTGAATATTCATCAGAACATGTGGCTGCTTGAACCCTGATGTAGTGGATGCTGCCATTGATGCGTCTTGTCTTGCCTCTGAAGGGACTGTCACCACTTGGGAATCCGGAACAACTTCGACTTTGAACGCTTCCTCAAGTTTGCTCGAGTCTGTGAAGTTGGCAAAATGAAGGTCATATGCACTCGGGATAAGGTGATGAACTCTGTGAGATGCAGAGGAGTCTCTTGAGTTTGTTTTGAAAATTGATAAATTGGTTTATTATTGTCACATGTACTGAGGTACAGTGAAAAGCCTTGTTTTACATGCCATTCATACAAATCGTTTCATTACGGCAGTGCATTGAGGTAGTACAAGGGAAAATAATAACAGAACACGGAATAAAGTGTTACAGTTACAGAGAAAGTGCAGTGCAGGCAGACAATAAGGCGCAAGGCTATAACGAGGTAGATTGCGAGGTCAAGAGTCGACCTTATCGTACTAGGAAACTGTTCAGTAGTCTTATAACAGCGGGATAGAAACTGTACTTGAGCCTGGTGGTACGTGCTTTCAGGCTTTTGTGTCTTCTGCCCAATGGGAGGGGGGAGAAGAGAGAATGTCCGGGGTGGGTGGGGTCTTTGATTATGTTGGCTGCTTTCCCGAGGCGGCAAGAAGTATAGGCAGAGTCCATGGAGGGGAGGCTGGTTTCTGTGATCTGCTGAGCTGTGTCCACAACTCTCTGCAGTTTCTTGAAGTCACAGGCAGATCAGTTGCCATACCAAGCCATGATGCATCCAGATAGGATGCTTTCTATCGTGCATTGATAAAAATCGGTGAGTGTTAAAGGGGCCATGCCAAATTTCGTTAGCCTCCTGAAGAAGTAGAGGTGCTGGTGAGCTTTCTTGGCTGTGGTGTCAATGTGATTGGACCAGGACAGGTTTTTGGTGATGTTCACTCCTAGGAACTTGAAGCTCTCAACCCTCTTGACCTCAGCACCATTGATGTAGAGAGGTGCATGTATTCCGCCCCCCTTCCAGAAGTCAGTGACCAGCTCTTCTGTTCTGCTGTCGCTGAGGGAAAGGTTGTTGTCATGACACCATGTCACTAAGCTCTCTATCTCCTTCCTGAACTGCGACTCTTTGTTATTTGAGTTGAAAGCCTTGGCTCAGGAAGCCCGAAGCCTATTGGAACAGTTTAAAAGATATTTGGACAGGTTCATGGATAAGAAATGTTCAAGGGATATGGACCAAATGCAGGCAAGTGGGACTAGCTCAGGGAGACACCTTGGTCAGCATGGACCATTTGGGCTGAAGGGCTTATAACACAGCATTCTGGTGAAATCAGGGAACTTAGCACAGCAGCTATCAGCTTCTTCTCTCCCCCTGTATCTGCTCTTGCAAAACACTTTGTAGGTGAAGACCATAATGAACACAAGCAGTAGAAGCAATTGTGGCTCAGAAAAGGTACTTGATACCTTACTGTATGAAGATCTGTACAGCCATGGGAAAGATGTCATCAATCTGCACTGATGCCGGTATCCCTAAACACACCAGGTTCCATTCACCACCTCCCCTATGCTCACCAACCTACACTGGCTCCAGGTTAAGAAATGCTTCACTTTATAAAATTCACATCCTCTTCTACAGTTTCCTCCACAGCCTTTCCTCTCCCCATATCCGTAATCTCCTTCCGCACCCCATAATTCTGACCAGATGAGCGTTCCTAATTTCCCAGTGGGCGGTGCAGCAGTTAGTGTCGCTGCCTCACAGCTCCAGTGACCTGGGTTCGATCCTCTGCTACTGTCTGTGTGGAGTTTGCACTCTCCCTGTGATCACGTGGATTTCTGACGGGTTCTGTCCCACATCCCAAAGGTGTGCTGGTAGGTTAATTGGTTACTGTAAATTGTCCTTGCTGTACGGGTGAGAAGAGAACAAAAAGGGGTGTTAGTAGGTGTGTGAAAGAAGGTAAATTGCAGTGGTACAGGAGGAAAGGGAAGAGAAATGGGACTGACAGGATTGTTCTGGGAGCCAGCATGGGCCTAAGGGCTGAATGGCCTCCTGTGCTGTAATAAGTAAATTTTATAGGCTCCAACATTGGTGACCAGGCCCTAAGCTCTGGAATTCCGTCTCTGACTCTCTCTCTTCTGCCACACTTCACTTAATCCATTTGTGACTTTAGTAAGACTTCTTTAAAACACCTTGAATTCTTTTATTATGTTGAAGTGAAGTTGTTGATGTTGCATTTATTTTAATTATGTGGAGTCCATGCATTGGTGGTAAGGCTAACCTGGGAGAGTAATGGTGAGCTTGCTTCTTGACTCATTGCTGTCTCTTGCATTAGAGGATGCAACCAGTGTCCTATATCCGGTCATACCTAATAACAGAAAATGTCGGAAACATAAGCAGGTCGAGCAACATCTGAGGAAAGAGAAACAGGGTTAACGTTTCCGATTGAAGACCTTTCATCACAACTTAAAAGTAATTTGTTTTCCACCTTTCCCAGTTCTGGTTAGCTCAACGCTATTACTGCGTCAGCGACCGGGGTCCAATTCCGGCTGCTGCCTACAAGGAGTTTGTACGTTCTCCCTGTGTCTGCGTGGGTTTCCTCCGGGTGCTCCGGTTTCCTCCCACATTCCAAAGACGTACGGGTTGGGAAGTTGTGGGCATGCTACGTTGGCGCCAGAAGCGTGGCAACACTTGCGGGCTGCCCCCCCAGAACACTACGCAAAAGATGCATTTCACTTGTTAGTCACACATGACTAATAAAGATATCTTTAAAATCTTTAATGAAGAGTTTTCGATCTCAAGCATTAACTCTGTTTCTCACTCCACAGGTGCTGCCTGACCTGCTGAGTGTTTCCAGCACTTCCTGTTTTTATTTCAGATTTCCAGTGTCTGCAGTTTTTGGATTTTCATTTCTTGGGTCTAGTCACTTGTCAGCGAAAGCTTGTTTTGTGAAGCTGTTGATAAGCTAACATCACAGTGTCCAAGCTAAGTGAATTGGCTGCACATCCCAGTGAACCTTGTGCTGTTTGGCTGCGGGTATTGACCAAGTTTTATAACTCCAAACTATTAGCTGAATTAACTTGCTTCTGTGAATGTATTATCCTGACTGGAAATTCCAGTCTTCCAGGACTGTTGTACCTGCGCCTTATTGTGCATGGTTGATAGTGTGTTTTACTGTGAAGAGCACTGGGATGTTTTCATGTATATAATGACTCACCTTAACACATTGCCCTTGCCACATGTCTAGCTTCAGTTAACAGGAATGAGTTAGTGTTGGGCATCAGAATGATCATCTGATTCCAGAGAAGTCATAGAGCAACACAATACGGTTACAGGCCCTTCGGCCCAACGAGTCCATGCCGACCAACGAACTTAAAGAATTCCCATGGTCTAGGTTCCGATCCACCAGTGGAAGATTGGCCGCATTTGTAACTCAACAGGAGGGCCTAACGACAAATTCAGAGGTTCACGGATTGGGAAGGGACTGGGGGAAACTCTGTCAGAACTTGCTGATCTCCTAGAAATTATGCAATTATAAAAAAGGGATAGAAAAGTTGAACTAGGAAAATGGAATTGAATTGTGAGAGGGGGCCACAAATTGAAAGAGGTGAAGGGGTTGTTTAAGACTGGATGTTGGTCAGTACACAGGGATTCCTCTTTGGAGGTGAAAATCCTGGCATGAATAAGTTGATGTGATGGGCAGAGATACTGGCGTCAGTCTGATGAACGAACTGGCATCCACTAAGTCATTGTCTTGTGATCAGCAAGTAACTCGCATGTTGTTATTCTTAATTGCCCGCAGTGTTAGACTGACAGAATCACTCGCTGCTGGGATCTGTTCCTGACGCACACAGTGTGATGCAGGAGAAGTGACCTTTTGTTTTCCATCTTCCCCTACAGGAGGTTGGTGACCTGTACAACATGTTCCACACACGCAACACCTTGCATCGCAGGGCCTATCAACACAGAGTGGGCAACATCGTTGGCTGTATGTGAGTATTCTTGTAGTGTGGCTGCACCTCTGTTGAGGTGGGCACCTCACTGCCCACCAAGCCCCCACCCCAAGCCTCAAAGGTTGTTGTTTCCTGAACACATTGGCTTGTCTGAACTATGTCCTAAGGTGCCATGAACCGATGGATCAGCCTTTGGCAACGAATTGGCGATTGGCTCTTGGACAGGTAATTCAGTCTTTCCCTTCTGTTGTCACAGCCCTGACAAGAACACAGGAGGGTTTCAGTTGTGAGGTTCTGGACAACACACCATTGGGAGGACATGACTGCTTTGGAGAGGGTGTGGAGGAGATTCACCAGGACGTTGTCTAGGATGGAGCATTCCAGTTATGAGGAGAAACTGGATAAGCCTGGATTTGCTTTTCTTGGAGTGGATGAAGCTGAGGGGGGACCTTTCAGAGCCATACAAAATTATGAGGGGCATAAAATTTCCGCTATAACAGAAGTGTCTGAAAACCAGAGGGCACAGTTCAGGGACAGTGGGGAGAGATTTAGATGGAATCTGAGGAGGAAATTTTTTTCACCCAGAGGGTGGTTGGAGTCTGGAACACACGGAGGTTTGTGCTGTCACACTTAAGAAATATCAGGACAAATACTTAAATCGCCGCGGTATAGAAGGCTGTGGACCAAATGCTATAAGTCGGATTTGTACATACGGGTACTTGGTGGTTGACGTGGTCGTTATTCCTCTTTTGCACTATTAATTTATTTTTGTAACTCATAGTCATTTTTATATCTTTGTCTTGCACCGTACTGCTGCCACAAAACAACACATTTCATGACATAATAAACATGATTCTGATTCTGAAGGGCCTGTTTCTGTGTTGTAAACCTTTATGAATCCATCTATGATTCTGTTTAATCCATCAGGATCACAGAGGCGATGGTGCTGGCAGATCCGCACATCCGGATCAGCGGTGCGGGTGGGAAGCTGTATACCATGTCAACGGCCATCGATGACATGGAGGCTTACACCAAGCTCACAGGTGAGCACCCCATGTTTGAGTTAAATTTACTCTTCAAACCCTGGAGAAACACTGCACAGGAGGAGGCCACTCAGACCAGTGTAACCGTGCTACTTGTCTGTAAGGGCACACCCATCAATCCCACTGCCCTGGTCTTTTCTTGTTGCCTTTCAACTTTGTTTGTTTGTGTAGCATTTAGCGTAACACTATTACAGCACCAGCAGCCCAGGTTCAATTCCAGCTGCTGTCTGTAAGGAGTTTGTACGTTCTCCCCGTGACTGCGTGGGTTTCCTCCGGGTACTCCGGTTTCCTCCCACGTTCCAAAGACGTATGGGTTAGGAAGCTGTGGGCGTGCTATGTTGGCACCAGAAGTGTGGCGACACTTGCGGGCTGCCCCCCAGAACACTCTACGCAAAAGATGCATTTCACTGTGTGTTTCGATGTACATGTGACGAATAAAGAGATCTCATTTCATTTATAGATCCAAGTGCCTTTTAGAAGTTTTTATTGAATCTGCTTCCCCCATCCTTTCCAGCCACTCACCACTACAGCCCACTGCGCTTTGTGAAAAGAAATTCCTTTCATCATTGTCTGAGTGCTTCTGCAAGTGGAGTCATTACTGCAGAGATGGGGGCTTCTTGACCCATCGAGTCTGAGGTGACTCTCTGTGGAACCGTCCAATCAGTCCCTTACCCCGGCGCCCCACAAATTGCTTTCCCTCAATTGCCAATCCAATTCCCTTTTGAAAATCCTGATTGGCTCTTTCCATCACCCTAACTGGCATCGAGTTGCATATCAACACTGCTATAATGTTTGAAGGTTATAACTATCTTCAATCTGTGCTTACTGACACTTCTGCCAATGGGAGCCATTTCTCCCCAAGTAATTATATTAAAATAATCTTGAACATTACATTAAAGTTCCCCTGAGCAACTGTTGCAAGGAGAAAAATTGCAGCTCTTTCAGTGTCATCCCTGGAAATATTCTAATAATATAACTCTTCGAGGATTGTTGCCAGTCGGTAATTGCTTTATGATTGTCACATGTACCGAGATGCAGTGAAAAACTGTTTTGCATGCCACCCTTGCAGATCATTCCAAAACATAAGTACCTTGAGGTAGGACCAAGAGAAAGGCAATAAAAGGATGCAGAAGATAGGGTTAGTTACCGTGAAAGTGAAGTGCAGGTAGACAATAAGTGCACTCCTAATGAGTGAAGTGTAGAATTTGCCAGCTGAAGACTGATCCATGATTCATCAAGTCTAAGAACAATTCCTTTGCTATTCTTTCTGCTGCATTGATTTCTGGGGCAAGCGATCCTTCAGGGAAAGTTGGTTATGGCAAATCGGAGTGACATCCCAAAACTTTGGAGGGAGGCAGAAAGCGTAGTGTTTTGTTGTTGCCTGCCAACGGTTGAATCATAGAATCATAGAATAGTACAGCACAATACAGGCCCTTTGTTCCACAATGTTGTGCCGACCTTCAAACCTCGCCTAAGACTATTTAACCCCTTCCTCCAACATATCCCTCTATTTTAAATTCCTCCATATGCTTATATAGTAACCTCTTGAATCTGACCAATGTACCTGCCTCCACCACCCCCCCAGGCAGTGCCTTTGACGCCCCAACCACCCTCTGGGTAAAAACCTCCCTCTGATATCTCCCTTGAACTTCCCACCCATTACTTTAAAGCCATGCCCTCTTGTATTGAGTTGCATTACGAGGAAGATTGGTGTGTTTTTTGTGTAGATGTACACGTCTACTGTCTTTTTTTCTCGTTGAACTTGGACTTTGTTTTTCCAGACAGTATCTTTGAACAGATCCTGCATTCCTCTGAGCCTGAGCTGAGGGAGGCACGGGACATTCTGAACAACATCATTTGCCGCAGGCTGTACAAATGGATTGGGCAGACGCAGCCTGCGGCAGAGACAATCATTCAGCAGGTAAGTATTACACAGGTTGGTAGTGCAACTGCGGACATGTGGGTCATTTACCCAGCGTCTGTGCACTGTTTTATACCCCGCACAAATTATGAAAGGCATAGATAGTTGTAGGGTCCCCTACCCTTTATCCCAGGGTAGGGGACCCTACAACTAGAGGACATGGATTTAAGGTGAGGGAAAAGATTTAAAGGGGAAATGAGGGGCAGGTTTTTGTGTACTCTCATTACGCCATACGGAAAGCATCAGACCTTCCCTTTAAAGGAGTCGGTGCTAAGTGAGATCGAATCCTTCATCCTGAACATTCACTCCTTGCACCTCCCACACTCGGTGACTGCAGCGCACCCTGTTCTCAAGATTAATGACAGCGACCTACCAAGCCTCCTCCTACAGCCCCTCCCAGATCATAACCCCTGCCACCAAGGTCAAGGGCGGCAGCTGTGGGGGAGCATCAACCACCTGCAGGTTCCCATCCCATTAGCGCCCGCTTGTCACTTGGAAACGTCTCGCGAATCCTTCAGCTGGATCAAGGAGTCAAGCTCATTGCCACCTGTTCTGTGTGGGGAGGCAAAGGATGGCGCTGAGATTCTTATAGGTTTACAGAGTTGTACAGCACAGATACTCATCCCATTTTCCTGCATTTGGCCCATATCCCTCTAAGCCTTTCTTATCCATGTACCTGTCCAAATATCTTTTAAATGTTGCAATTGTACCTGCTTCTACATCTCCACTGGCAGCTTTTCCATATACCCACCACCCTCTGTGGAAAAACTTGCCCCTCAGGTCCCCTTTAAATCTTTCCACTATTACCTTAAACCCATCCCCTCTAGTTTTAGACTCCACAATGCTGGGAAAAAGACAGTAACTATCTACCTTATCTTATACTCATAATTTTACAAACCTCCATAAAGTCACCCCTCAGCTTCCTTCGCTGCAGGGAAAACATTCCCAGCCTGTCCTAACTCAAGCCCTCCAGTGCACGCAACATTGCTGTGAATCTTTTCTGCATCCTCTCTAACTTAATCATAACTTTCTGATAGTGTGGCAACCAGAACTGCAAACAAAGTCAAAGTCGAGTTTATTGTCACCTGCACAAGTGCATGTGTGCACAGGTGCAATGAAAAACTTGCTTGCAGCAGCATCCTCACAGGCACACAGCAGTATCTAAGGAGCATTCACAAGAAAGACATAACTTAAACATAAATTATACACAATTTTTACAAGAACACAAGTAGAACAAAAAAAAATAAGGCCCATTTTAGTGCAAAGCGGTCACAGTGTTGCTAAACTGTAGTGGTGATTAGGGTTGTGATGGTTGGTTCAAGAACTGAATGGTTGAAGGGAAGTAGCTGTTCTTGAACCTGGTGGTGTGGGGACTTCAGGCTTCTGTACCTCCTGCCCGATGGGAGCTGCGAGAAGATGGCACGGCCTGGATGGTGGGGATCTTTGATGATGGATGTTGCCTTCTTGAGGCAGCGGCCCCTGTAGATACTCCCGATGGTGGGGAAGGATGTGCCCGTGATGTATTGGGCAGAGTCCACTACTCCCTGCAGCTTCTCACGTTCCTGTGCATTCAAATTGCCGTACCAGACCGTGATGCAATCAGTCAGGATACTCTCAACGGTACATCTGGAGAAGTTTGTAAGAGTGTTTGGTGACAAGCCAAACCTCCTTAACCTCCTCAGGAAGTCAAGACACTGGCACGCTCTCCTGGTGATTGCATCTATGTGCTGGGCCCAGGACAGGTCATCCGATAGGTTAATGCCCAGGAATTTAAAGCTGCTGACTCTCCCCCCACCGCTGATCCACAATGTAGACTGGAGCATTTTTGTCCTTCCCCTTCCTGAAGGAGGTACTCCAAGTGCGGCCTAACCAATGATCTATACAACAGTAACGTGAATAATGTAACATTCCTAATGAATACTTCGCAGCAGCTGTCACAAAAGAGAAGGGATGAAGCTGATGTTGTATTAAAGGAGGAAATATGATGAATATTAAATGGGGTAAATGTAGTGGGGGATGAAATATTAAAGGGTTTGGCATCTTTGAATGTGGATAACTTGCTAGACCCGGATGAAATAATTGCCGGATTGTCTAAAGCCCCAAGGGAGGAAATTGAAGAAGCCTTGATTGCTATTTTTCACCCCTCACTGACTCCTGGGTGGGTGCCAGAGAATTTTCTCATTTTTTTTCTGTATGACATAGTAGAAAGTGGTTTGGCCCATTGAATCTATTGCCAGCTCTCAAAGCAATCCCATTAGTCCTTTTCCTCCAGTAATTTCCCTGCAATCTATTAAGGCCATAAGATGTAGAACAGAATGAGGCCATTCGGCCCATCGACTCCTCCACCATTCGATCATGGCTGATTTTTTTTTCAACCCCATTGTCCCACCTTCTCCCTGTAACCCTTAACCCCCTTACCAATCAAGAACCTATTGATCTCTGCCTTAAATACACCCAGTGACTTGGCCTCCACACCCTCCATGGCAACAAAATCCACAGATTCCCCACCCTCTGGCTGAAGAAATTCCTCCTCATCTCCATTTTAAAGGGACACCTCTTCATTCTGAGGCTGTGTCCTCCGATCCTAGCCTCTTCTACGAATGGAAACATCCTCTCCACAATGACTCTATCCAGCTCTTTCGGTATCCGGTGGGTTTCAGTGAGATTCCGCCACCCCCATTCTCTCGCATCCCGATTCTCCTACTGCCCATCTGCACCAGAGATAAGTGACGGTAGCCACTTAAATCACCAACCAGTCTCTCCTAAAATGTCTTTGGAATGTGGGAGGAAGTGGGAAACCCATGCGGTCATAGGGAGAACGTGCAAACTCCACACGGACAGCACCTGAGGACAGGATCGAACCCAGGTTGATGGAGCAGTGAGGCAGCAGCTCCACCAGCTGTGCCACTGTGCTGTCCATTGGGATTGGACGTCTGTTCCTCATTGATGAATAAGGAAGGAAACTGGACAACAATTTATTGGAATTGCAGAACAGTGCAGCACAGGAACAGGCCCTTCGGCCCACGATGTCTGTGCTGAACACGATGCCAAATTTAAATTAAATCTCTCTTGCCTGTGATGAACCATATATCTCCATCCCCTGCATATTCATGTGTCCATTTAACAGTCTCCTAAACGCCACTGTGGTATCTCCTTCAATTCAGAGACGTGTTAATAAACCTTCATTTAGAAAGACCCAGATTAATCAATGATAGTCAGTGTTGATTTGTTAAGGGGAGGTTAACAGCCAGCCAACTTCATTAGATTTTCTTGAAGAGATAACAAGGAGTAACGATGAGGGTAGTAGTCTACATGGATTTTAGCAAAAGCTTTGAGTCGTGGCAGGCTGGTCAAAAAAGTAAAAGTCTGTCAGATCCAAATCAAATTAGATCCAAAATTGTCTCAGTGGCAAAGGCTAGTGGTAGATAGATGTTTTGGAGACTCTGAGGCTATTTCCAATGAGTTTCCACTGGCTCAGCACTTGGTCTCTTGCTTTTTATAACTTAGATTAATGACCGAGACTTAATTGCACAGGCAGAATGAAGAAGTTTGCAGATGAATTACATATTTAAAAAAAAACTGGGCATGTTAATGATGAGGAGCAAAGCTTTAGATTGCAGGGAGGTATTGATGAACTTGTTAGTTGAGCAAAGAAAGTGAGAGGTGGACTTTGGTCTGCAGAAGTGAAGTAATGCAATGGGAGCAGTGCAATAGAACAGTGATACACAGGATACTGAGGGATGTGGAGTAACTTGGAGTGTGTGTCAGCAGATCCTGAAATTAATAGCACAGGAGTATGAGGTGATTATAAAGAGCACATGTGATGTTTTCCTTTGTTGGTGAAGGTGCAGACTATAAGAGCAGGGAGGTTATGCTGGAACTATGTACAATACTATGTACTGCTTGAATACTATATACAGTTCTGGTCACCCATTACAGCATCAGAATCAGATTTATTATCACTGATGTAAGATGTGAAATCTGTTGTCCTGCAGCTGCAGTACAGTTCAAAGACAAAATCTATAAATTACAAAAAAAAAGTGCAAAAAAAAGGAATAACGAGGTAGTGTTCATGGGTTCATGGACCGTTCAGGTATCTGATGGTGGGGAAGGAGCTGTTCCTGAATCATTGAGTGTCGGTCTTCAGGCTCCTGTACCTCCTCCCCGATGGTGGTAATGAGAAGAGGGCATGGCCTGGATAGTGAGGGTCCTTAATGATAGATGCTGCTTTCTTGAGGCATTGCCTCTTGAAGATGACCTCGAAGGTGAGGAGGGTTGTGCCCATGATGGAGCTAGCTGAGTCTACAACCCTCTGCAGTCTCTTGTGATCCTGTGCATTGGAGCCTCCATACCAGGCTGTGATGCACCGTACATCTATAGAAATTTGTAAGAGCCTTTGGTGATATACAAAATCTCCTCAAACTCCTAATGAAGTAGAGTCACTGGTGTGCCTTCTTTGTGATTGCATCGGTGTGTTGGGCCCAGGATAGATCCTCTGAAATGTTGACACTCAGGAACTTGAAGCTTCTCACCCTTTCCACCGCTGACCCCTCAAGACTGGTGTGTGTTCTCCCGACTTGAAGTCCACAATCAGTTCCTTGGTCTTGCTGACATTGAGTGCAAGGTTGTTGTTGTGACACCACTCAACCAGCCAATCTATCTCACTCCTGAAAGATGCAGTTGCACTGGGGAGGGTGCAGAGGAGATGGACGAGGATGTTGCCAGGACTGGAAAGATTAAGTTATCAAAGAAATTTGGATAGGCTGGGGTTGTTTGGAACAGAAGAGGCTGAAGGGAGATTTTGTTGAGGTGTATAAAATTAAGAGGGGCCTAGACAGTATTTCAGAGGGATTTATTTCCTTAGCAGCAGGTTCAAAATCCAGTGAACTGCGATTTTAAGGGGGTTGGCAGGAGGCTTAGCGAGGAGATGAGATTTTTTTCCACACAGAGGGTGGTAGGAATCTGCAACTCACGATGTGAACGGGTGGAAACAAATCTTTATCACATCTAAAAATGTGCACTTGATAAGCTTTTGTCTGCTGGCCTGTGGATTTAATGCTGGTAGGTGGGATTAGACTGTTCTTTCTTGACCAGCATGGATAAAATGGGCTGAATGGCCTCCTTTATTGTTGTAAATTTTCCTTGCTTTCTAATTCCAAATAACTCAATTCTAAGAATGACGTCTCCCTAAATTCTTTAATTTGCTAGTTGCTTTTGGGTGTTTATACTGATCCACAATTGGAAATGACTTCTCCATATCTACTCCATTGATACTCTTCTCCATTTTAAAGGGATGTGTCAGCTTCCTTCACCCGGAGGAGTGATTCTTGAGCTTCAGTTCGCCAATGTTTAGTCATCTACTTCAATCACTCAGTTCTTGAACCAAGCCGCACAACCCTAATCACTACCTCAGTATCACTACAATGGACTTTTTTTGTCCTAATTGTGTTCTATCTTGTGTAATATGCATAATTTATGTTTTTCTTGTGAATGCTGCTTATCTGATGCTCTGTGCCTGTGATGCTGCTGCAAGTAAGTTTTTCTTTGCACCTGTGCACACATGCACTTGTGCATATGACAATAAACTTGACTTTGACTTTGAAAATATAAATCGCACGTTGTTATAAGGATGGGGATCCTGTGGATAAAATTGTGGAGCTGTTAGGAAAGCTGTAGATGGACTTTGGTAACATCACTATAGGGGCTTTACTGTCACACACTACAGTGGGTATACATTGGATATTCTTTTTGCACATAAACTAATCTGAGTCCAGCCCAACTGCAATGTGCTCTCTCCCTCAGGAAGAGTTTGACGAGCTGGCTGATCAAGTGGTCGCAGCTGTTCCATCAACGCCTGTGGAGGTTCAACTCCATGCAGAAGACTTCATTGTAAATGTGAGTAATGGCTGGTTAGTGATGTGCAGGAGAGTTCTCCCTACAATTGGCAGATTGTGAGGACACTGCTTCCACGGGGTACATAGCCTGGAGGTTCTGTAATTCCTGCACTTCATTGAATCTGGTGATATTAGCCCAGGCACCTGAAGTGGAGTGTGAGGAACTTCAATAGAGCAGAGGGTGGGAAGAGTTGCACAGATGTCATGGATTATTTCCCCAACCCAAGCAGAATAAACTTGCCATGGGTTGTGTCTGACATTGCACAGCTACTGCATCCCAAAGGTCTGTTGTCTGAGGAAGGTCTGTCTAATGATCTTTGCATTGACTCAGTTCACCACCGTGACTCTTCTCTCCTCCCGCCTCGTTTATCTCTGCAGGTTTGATCTGTAGGTTGGGCATTGGCCCAGGGGGAGAATTAGCCTGGCTGCCAACGTTGTTGTTGGTGAGATTTAGGATCAATACATAGAAAAACAGACTTTGTTGAAGGGAGCTGGAATCATGGAAACAGGAGTCCATTTGACCTATTGAGTCTATGCTGTCACTTTTTGTTCCAACCCCATTCCCACTCCTTAGTCTGTGGCACATAATTCAACTGCTGTGCCACCTACATTACAACAGTGAATGACCTTCAAATGTACGTCACTGGTTGTCGTGACTTTGAGGTGTCCTTGGGTTGTATGTGAGGTCCCTCAGAAATACAAATCATTTTATTTGTGGAGCAGCTTGCATCAGAGTTTTCCAAAAGGAATAACTATACTTAATATTCCTTAGGTTGTTCGGATGGACTATGGGATGGCGGAGAAAGATCCCATTAACAAGGTCCGATTCTACTGCAAGAATAACCCCAACTGGACAATCAAAATCCGTAAAGACCAGGTAACTTCTCCAACACCAGAGCTCGCAACATATCCAGCTGATGAAGCAATTTGTAACTCTCCCTCCATCCAGCTGTGCACGCACCGACACCGGGAATGTGATTGACACTCTCTGTTGCTACGGAGCAGTCACAAGCACCCTTCATGGGCCTACCCTTGCTTTTGATTTGCTTCCCAGCTGCCGAGGCCCTTGTGGTTTTGGGAGTCTCTCCAGGCCTGAGCTGGGATGCAGCTCTTAACTCAGGGTGACCTGGAACTGGGTGTTGCTGTGTTGCTCCGGTAGCCTCATTCTGATCTCCTTGTGGATGTGGATATCGACCTTCTCTCTCTGGTGCCCACCCAGGTATCTCAGCTGCTGCCGGAGCGGTTTACAGAGCAGCTGATCCAAGTGTACTGCAAGAAGACCGATGAGAAGAGTGTGCAGGCTGCCCGGAAACACTTTGTCCAGTGGTGCATCAACAGGAACTTCACCAAGCCCAGGGTAGGGAGAGGGAGACACCTCTGTGTTACTGTAATAGTTTCTGTATCCTTTCTTTGGCTGTATTATACTCTGGAGATATTAGTGTTGGCTTTCACCTGTTGGAGGTGTGTGAGATTCTCTGGTCACCGGTTTAGAACATAGAACAGTACAGCACAGGATCAAGCCCTCTGGCCTACAGTGTCTGTGCCAAATTAAGCTAAATCCCTTCTGCCTGCACATGATCCATATCCCTCCATCCCCTGCATATTCATGTGTCTATCTGAAAACCTCTTGAACGCCTCTGTTGTATCTGCCTCCACCCCCATCCCTGGCAGCCCATTCCAGGCACCCACCACCCTCTGTGTAGAAAACTCACCCCACACATCTCCTCATTTAAACCTTCCCTCCCCCTCCTCACCTTAAATGCATATGTTCTAGTATCTGACATTTCTACCCTGGGAAAAAGATTCTGACTCTACCATATCTATGCCTCTTATAATTTTATAAACTTCCTTCAGGTTTCCCCTCAGCCTCCGATGCTCCAGAGAAAACAACCCGAGTTTGTCCAGCCTCTCCTTGTAGCTAATATTCTCTAATCCAGGCAGCATCCTGCCAATCCTCTTCTGCCCCCTTTCCAAAGCCTCCACGTCTTTCCTGTATTGGGGCGACCAGAACTGCACACAATACTCCAAGTGCGGCTTAACCAAAGTTTTACATAGCTGTAGTGTAGCAGTTAGCGTAACACTATTACAGCGCCAGCGACCCGGGTTCAGTTTCGGCCACTGTCTGTAAGGAATTTGTATGTTCTCCCTGTGACTGCGTGGGTTTCCTCCGGGTGCTCCAGTTTCCTCCCACATTCCAAAGACGTACGGGTTAGGAAGCTGTGGGCATGCTACGTTGGGGCCGGAAGCGTGGCGACACTTGCGGGCTACCCCCAGAACACTCTACGCAAAAGATGCATTTCACTGTGTGTTTCAATGTGCATGTGACTAATAAAGAGACCTTATCTGGGTTAAGCAGGAGTTAATGAATTATGGGTTCTGAGGGGATCTTCTCTTGAGGCTGCAGGTCCAAGATTTCCGCTCCTCCCTTTTCCTGCAAACAGTTGCCATTCATTGAAAGGGCATGGTCACTGTTGGCAAGGTTGGCATTAATTGTCGAGCCTTAATCACCATTGAATCTGGAGGCTTGTAAGGCGGTGTCCAAAGGCAGCTAAGAGTCAGACTTTTCTACAATCATAGCTAACCTGAAATAATGCACATTTACCAAACATTGTGGCAAATTATTTAGCAATGTACTGTCTACATAAAGTGGACTCAGAATTATACAGCACGGAAACAGGCCCTTCGGCCCAACTGGTCCATACCAACCGATTTGCCTACCTGAGCTAGTCCCATTTGACCGCGTTTGGCCCATATCCCTCTAAACCTTTCCTATCTTTTTCCATCTATTATTGAATAAAGTTTTAAGTGACAGCTTAAGATAGTTGTAGTGATATGAGCAGGTCACAGGTTCCAGGTGCCTAATTTGCAAAATAATGTTTAAAAACTCAGACTTGGCTTTGTATTGCACCTTCATAATGTCCTTACAACATGAATAGACTCTGAAGTTTAGTCACTGCTGCAATGTAGGAAACAAGGGGAGCTAATTTGCAGCAGCAAGCTCCCACGAGCAGCAACTTGATGACTCACAAGGATGTGGCCAGGACTTGAGGAACTGAGTTATAGGGAGAGGTTGGCCAGGCTTGGACTTTATTCTTTAGATAGATATAGAACAGTACAGCACAATACAGGCCCTTCGGCCCACAATGTTGTGCTAACTCTTAAACGTCGCCTAAGAATCTAACCCCTTCCTCCCACATAGCCCTCTATTTTAAATTCCTCCATATGCTTATCTAGTAATCTCTTGCATTTGACCAATGTACCTGCCTCCACCACCGCTCTAGGCAGTGCATTCCATGCTCCAACCACTCTCTGGGTTAAAAAACCTTCCTCTGATATCTCCCTTGAACTTCCCACCCATTACTTTAAAGCCATGCCCTCTTGTATTGAGCATTGGTGCCCTGGAAAGAGGTGCTGGCTGTCCACTCTATCTATTCCTTTTAATATTTTGTACACCTCTATCATGTCTCCTCTCATCCTCCTTGGAGCATAGGAGACTGAGAGGTGATCTTATAGAGGTGTATAAAATCATGAGGGGCCTAGTTAGGGTGAATGCACTCAGTCTTTTTCCCGAGGTTAGGGAATCAAGAACTAGAAATAAGTTTAAGGTGAGGGGAAAGATTTAATAGGAACTTGAGGGGCAACTTTTTTTTTACTCAAAGTGCGTTACGTATGCGGAATGAGCTGCCAGAAGAAGTGGTTGTGGCTTGTGCAGTAACGACTTTTAAAAGACATTTGGACAGGTACATGGATTGGAAAGGTTTGGAAAGTTATGGGCCAAACGCTGGCAAGTGGGACTAGCTTGGATGGGGCATCTTGGTTGACATGGACCAATTGGGCCGAAGGGCCTGTTTCCGCGCTGTATGACTCTATGACCAGGATTTTTTTTAATGATGTTGCCAGAAGAATATTCTTCCTTGGAATCGTGCCAAGGTTGGGAGGGTTTTTCACACACAGTCGGAGAGGGTGTTAATCGAAACCTGACATTCAGTGTGGATTTTGTGGTTGACAAGATGCTTGGAGGTGCTTCTTTGCATAAAGGTGTTTTACTATGTGAAGTTTAAACATACAATGATTTGCCTTTCCCCTCAAATCAGTAGTTAATTGTTGCACGTCTGTCCCTACCTGCAGGATGGCGATGTTGTTGCCCCTGAGCTGACACCACTGAAGCCCGATTGGAACAACACTGACAGTGACAGCGATGACTCCAACTCGAGGGATGAGCTCCCATCACATCACCTTGCAAATAACCACAGACCCAAGGCGAAGCTTTTTGAGTAGGAAGGACAGGAATTTTTTGTGAATCCCGGGACCATTATCACTCTAGTCATAATATTTTCATTCGTCTGTGATCATGTAGTCTCTACAGTATTTTTACACCCATGTATTTTCAAAATTACAGCCAACTCTCACTTGAATAGAGAAAGGCGATCTTTGTGTAAAAATTAATTTGAAGTCCAAATCTAAAGACTTCAAAGCCAGTTATTGGAGAAGGATCAATTAGTTTTACGAAACCAAGTGTCTCATTAAATGCACAGATGCTGTCTGACCCACTAAGTTCCTCCAGCATTTTGTGTGTTGCTCCGGATTTCCAGCATCTGCAGTCTTCCTTGTGTCCCATTGAATGACTGTTTTCCAATTCCAGTTGACATCTAAACTTAAACTGTAAACCACAGAGCCTGATGCATCTGAAGTAGCTTCCATACGTGTGTTGAAGTGTGTGGATTGTGTTCATCCTGGAAGGTGAAACTTTTGTCCAATTGTGATTGCAATCCCTTTTCATTCTTCCTAGCCAAATGATGACTGGAATGCGAAAGTGTGCTGTTGGGGTAATGTGTGCTGACTGCTTCTACAAAGGGTTTTGTGGCCCACTGACTTCTGCTTGCAGGAAAGATATTTTTTGAAGATTGCAAAGAACAAAAGTCACCATTCTGTTATCCAAGGTGTTAGTCATTACGTTGATTGGAACTAATCGCAAAAATGTGTTGGATGTACCCAATTATCGCTTGGTTGGGGGAGAGTGCTTGGTGCCATGGGTTTGGTGTTGCTTACTATCTTGCATCTCCTCAGGCTAGGTTTTAAAACATATCAGTACAAACTTGGAGCTCTATTTAACTCGACTGAAATATTGGGGAAAATCAGATGGGTCTTCATCTTGTTCTGCTGGCACTAATGGAGAGGGGCTGATTGCAATTAGGTCTCGCAGTTATAATTGCCTGATTGCTGCCCAGTACATGAGCATTGCTCTGGGAGTTCAGTGGCATTTGTATGGGCCAGTGATGGGAGGATGTGATCATACCATTAAAGATAAACCCAGCTTGTAAGACGTCTCTATACTGTGGCATGTCTTGCCACTCTTCCATTCGTGGTAGTGCTTGTCACCTTTCAGGATGCATCTTTCTCAAATATAATTAAACTTTTTGCCCTGTTGTTTCTGGTGGACCATTAGCAACAGTCTTGAATAAATCTCCATTCTTTCTGCTCAGGTAGCACAAGCTGTCCCACTGCTCCAGTGACTTGGGTTTGATTCTGACCTCAGGTGCTGTCTGTCTGGAGTTTGCACTTTCTCCCTTTGTGTGGGTCTCCTCCGGGTCCTTCAGTCTCCTTCCACCTCCCAAAGACGCGAGGGTCGGTAGGATCATAGGGGCGATTGTCCTCGGTGTTGGTGGCTTGTAGAGTTTGGGGATGTTACTCGGTATGTGTGAGAGATTGGATTACGGGGAAGTAAGTGAGAAATGAGAGCGATTGGACTGCCATGGAAGCCAGTATAGATTTGATGGGTGAATGGCTCCTTTCTGTGTCATAAGGAATTATGTGGACCTGCTGTGTTGGAGATGTTGTTGATTCCTGTGAGCATTCTAAAATGCAAGATGCATCTCAACAAATGTACAAATGGCTGTTTGATTTTCTGTGTGCTCTGATTAACCCAGATTAAATGGGTTGGATGTTTTCTCTCATATTACCAGCTTGAAACCACTGTACGAACTGTAGATGCTTTACTGCTTTCCCCTGCAGAACTGCCAACTACTAAAACAAATCAGGTCATTCCCCGCAAGGGTTGGGAAGTGCGCTGTCTTCTGCCTGTGAAGGGAACAGTAACTTGAACCTTGCAACACACAAAATACTGGAAGATCCAGCATCCTTGCAAATGTTTTGTCTGAATTTTAACCAGCCAGGAAGAATAAAAACACATGGTTCTATCGACCTGTTGGAGGTTATATTTAATAATTCTCAATTGATGAGGCACTGCAGTCCATAAATGAAATGTTGCTAACCTGTTACATTGCCTGTTAAAAGTGACACTTACTGTATCTCAGCAACCTTTTGCAAATTTTAGTTGTTTTTTGGTGAATATAATCTGTGGTGTAGACAGGGTAATAATTAGACAAGTTTTACAAGATTACTTTAGTCAATGTTTGATTTTGGGATATGGGATAAGGTGGGTAATCAGAGGTACTTGAACGAACATCCTAAAGGACGGTTGATTTCAACACCAGCTCTTGTGCAAGTTGCCCTGTAGTGGTGATGCAGGATTTATTGCTGGATCACCTGAAACCTGCTTGTCCTTGCTGAGAGTGGCATTCACATTTCTTCTGAGAGGGGACACCACACAGTTAATGTAGTTTTAGCTACTATGAACAATCAGCTACTACCCAGCATTTTTGGTCGAAATGGAATACTTTAAGGAAACTAATGTTGGAATAACAGACATAGATTTTGATGGTTCTGGAAAAGATAACGTTCCACTGCAGCAGGGAAGAGCAATATCAAGAATTCAGACTTAATCTGTATACATCAGGGAAGCTGAAGTATTTGCATTTTGGATTGGGGAATAAAACAAGATGGTTACTGTGATTTCAGGTCTGCAGTTTTTGACATGATTTAAAGACATTGGAGAAATATTCTAAGGAACAACACCCAGCATTTTTCTTAACTTGCAATATGTACCAGTCTCCCTAATCTTTATATATTTATGTTCAATCCTTTTTATATGATAATTCCCACTCCCAGCCTCTAGAAAGCCTCTGTGCCTTTTATGAACCAGCTGTGAAGTTTCATGTGTCGATGTCTCCAGTCTCCTGAGGAAGAGCTGGGGAGCGGGAGGTTGTATTGCGTAGAATTTGCAGCACAGAATCGGGCCATCCAGTCCAGTGGTTCTGTTCTGGTGACGGGAAAAGAATAATCAGGTATGTGGGAACATCAGGAACATGGGACAAGTGGGTGGGTTCAGTGTAGCCAACTCGGTAGGCTGGAATGCAGAATCTAGAGCAGTGAAGCAGGCCTTTTGGCCCAGCATGTCTATACTAGCCACTGATACTCATAAACCTTTCACTCATAACATAACCTCCTATTTCCTATTCTCTCACTTGCTTAACCAGCTTTTCCTTAAACGGTATATCCATTTCAATGGCACTTCTCGTGCCAAACCCAATATTCTCAATTTAATTAAATTCCTCTCAGATGTCCAACTGGATTAATGGTGAATGTACATTCAAGTCTTATTTTAGTTTCCATCTCCCACACATCAAAATATCCTCACCTACCACATTAAGGCCCTTCATCATTTTAAAAGCTTATATTAGCCCACGGCTCAGCCTTCTGCTTGTTGGAGAGGAATGTTATACTTCATTAGTAATTGTAACCTCTCTGTTCTGATATCATCCCCATAAATCCCTTTGCAACCTCTCCATTCTTTTTATAATGAGGTAACTGGAATTTTGCATGCACCCCAATTCTTGTCTGAACAAACTTCAGTGGAAGTTTTACAGCAAACAATTTATTAGCATGTTTCTTCCTCAACATCCTCCCTCCACCATCAAAACAAAATCCCCAACCTTTCATGCCTTGTGGAGGGAAGAAACATAATTTCACCAGTTTACAAATTTACTTTGTGACCATGGTTTGAACTAAGCTTCTGACTATTTTGGGTTGTGGTTATGCAACCATTGTCTTCATTAACTGTAGCTTTGATACTGGGGCAAGGTCAGTTTAACCTGTAGTTAAGCAATCTGTGATCTGGTCTACACCAAAGTGTACGTAAATATTTGTCAATTGCTCTCTGCTCAATATGAGGAAGTATTTGGTCTGGAGACTTATTTCGATTTGGCAGTGCTAACTGGTGTCCAGTCCAATTGTCAGCACAGCGATTATCAGTTCCTCTTGGTAAGCAATTCAGTAACTTAAAAATTGTATGAGCAAATACATTCTTGTGTAATTTTTTTGACATGTTAGAGTATTTCAAATCTTTTGAATATTTCAGCCAGTGGTTTCCAATTATGAGTCCACTGTAACTCACAGGAAGGCTGCTCAGTGGACCTCTGGAAGTTCGTAATGTATGTTGGACTTGGGATCTTCCAGTGATGGTTAAAGGTAAACGTAGAAGTAGAGAATAGGGTGGGATTTCTTCTTAATTATCATGGGATGGTGGCTTGCTTTAAAGCACAGCAGCAAGAAGGTATGCTGCTCCCTGAATCTATTCTATATAATGTAAGAGGGCAGGGTATGGTGTTGTTCTAATGTTGTCTGGAAAATGTGTCTTCATTCAACATGACTGTTCCCTTCCAGATAAAACCCAACCATAAATGAACATGAGCTGCTTCATGCTTAGTAGCTTGGGGGAAGGAAGTGGGGTGCGTAGAGGCAACCCAGAATGTCTTGATTCATTTTTAGTGGGACTCTTATAAGTTGCTTCATATGTTTGTAATCTGCAGTGTACTGTTGTGGAATGGGATTTCCATCAACCTGTTCCTGCATTGTTGCATTCTATTACCTTGGAGTATGGATTCAGATCAGCCATGCCTCACTGACTGGCAGAACAGGACCTGGAAGAACAAACAAGAACACTGGAAGAACTCAGCGGGTTGATAAAGGGTCTCAACCGGAAATGTCAACTTAATATCTTTTGCCTCTACAGATGCTGCTCGACCTGCTGGGTTCTTCCAGCATTCTACTTATTCCAGATTCCAGCATCTGCAGACTCTTTTGTCTTCATACTACAGGTTCTGGAAACACTGCTCTGTTCCCATTCAGTAACCTCTCGCCATTGTTCAGATATCTGGGTTAGCTATTGTGGGGTTGTAAATAAGGGAGATGTTTTGTACAATAGTTTAATAAAGATGTTCTTACAGCTGAAAGTATTTCCTGCCTTGAAATGCGTGGTTGTTTACAGAGTAGTTCCCATTTGCTGCAGCAAAAGTCCAATAATCTGGCACATTTAGGACGCTGGTCATGTCAGACTAACAGATTTTCCAGATTGTTGGATGTTATTCCTATTACCCCAGCAGAATTTTAATTCATTCTTTTTGGACATTGCACAGTAGAATCATAGATTATCCGGTGAACCTGGTAAGTTTAAAGGGAGTGCAGGAAACAAGACACTGGTAAGCTTCCAGGGGAGTGTGGGAAACAGAGGTGGGTGAGTTTCAAGGGGGTTTGGGAAACGGGGTCCTGGTGAGTGAAAGGGAACAAGAGACTGGAGCCCCAGCATATGAGGGACCCCAGGAGTCAGCATCTGGTGGGTCAGCTGCCGAATTACCGGGATTTCCACATGATCAGATAGCAGACTATTGGAGTTTTACTGTATTTACATAAATATATAATGTTTATTTGCAATATGGCTGCATGTTATTCAGAGACTGCCATTTGCTAAGGATATGGTTTAACATGTTCTGTGAAATTTTGAAGATGTCCAGAAAGCATCAAGAACTGTTTCGTAGGTGACCAATGGAATTCATAGTCATAGAGCGAAACAGCACGGATACAGGCCCTTTGGCCCAACCAGTCCGTGCAGACCACGGTGCCCACCCAATTAGTCCCAATTTCCTGCGTTCGGCCCATATCCTTCCAAGCCCCACCCCTCTATGTACCTATCCAAGTGCTTCTTAAGTGATACTATTGTACCTGCCTCAACCACTTCCTCTGGTAGCTCGTTCCATATACTCACCACCCTCTGCGTGAAAAAATTGCCCTCGGGCTCCTTTTAAATCTTTCCATTCTCACCCTAAACCTATGACCCCTAGATTTGGACTCCCCTACCCTGGGGAAAAGACTTAACACCCACCTTATCTATGCCTCTCATAATTTTAAACACTTCTGTAAGGTCGTCCCTCAAAATTATCTTGCTAAATCTCTTCATCTCCCTTCCACATCCTTAAAATACTCCTTAAAAGCTACTTTGATCGCAAGTTTGATCATTTGTCTATGTGATTTGGTGTCAACTTTTGTTTAACAAGCTGCTTTGAGGCATCCTATAACGTTAAAGGTGCCAAGCTACTTGTCAACATGGTTGAGAAACACTATATTGGGGAAAGGCTAATCCTTATGTTTGTACGTTCTCCCCGTGTCTGCATGGGTTTCCTCCGGGTGCTCTGGTTTCCTCCCACATTCCAAAGACGTACAGGTTAGGAAGTTGTGGGCATGCTATGTTGGCGCCGGAAGCGTGGCAACACTTGCGGGCTGCCCCCAGAACGCTCTACGCAAAAGATGCATTTCACTGTGTGTTTTGATGTACGTGTGACTAATAAAGGGATCTTGTAGAGTGCCACACTGTAAATCAGCAGTCACTTCTGTCAATGGTGTTGCAATTAAAGTTGGAAAAGAGCAGGAGACCAGAATAAAAGAGCTACTGAGATCGCAAAAGGGTTGGAGGGCTTGAGAAGGGAGAGTGAAGTACCTAGTGGGATTTTGAAATGGGGGGGGGTGTTGTTGGGAGCGGGGGGAAGTATTTCAAAATCAAAGCATCACTTTGTTGGCATGTAGTGAAGGTTAGCAAGCACAACCGTATGGATGAACAGGATGGTGACCAAGATAGGAGTTTTGGCCATTCTCTATGGACGGTGGAAGATGGAAAGCTAGTTAACAGAATGCTGGGATAGTCAATACTTGAGGTAACAAAGTCCTGGATGAGGCTTTGAGCAGTAGATGAGCTAAGGTGGGGACAGGATTGAATGTAAAGGGAGTTATGATGAAATTTTATTTCTTTGTGGATCTTCAAAAGATTGAGCAAGGGAGGGCAATGTGCAATTGAGTTTTCCCACAGATAGTTCTGGTTAGGTCTTGCAAAGTGATAAATGACTCAGATTCTATTTGACAAAATCAGTTGATATGTAAAGATAAGCTCTTCAATTATGGCAATGGAACCTTTTGAGTACACTTAAGAAAACAGACACAGCTTAATGCCGCATCTGGAAGCATTCACCTCCGCCAGAGCAGCAGTTCCCTCTGAACACAACTCAAGGAAATAAGAGCAAGAATAGGCCACTGGACTCCTCAAGCTTCCCCAGCCATTTAATGTGATTGTGGTGTTTAAGCCGGATCTCAATGCTTCTTCTCTGACAGATCCCCAGAGCCCTCAATTTTCTTGTGTAGTGAATAGTCAAGTAGAAGAACAATGATTTAAGTTTTTAACTTAGAAGTTGGAGGGTGTCTGACCTTTGTATAATTGCTTGGTGAAGGGCAATAAAGTCATCTTTCCCATTATTTCTAATTAAGATTAGAAGAACTGTAGCGGTTGCTACCGCGAAATAAAACAAGACGCTAGTCGAAGGATTGCCAAACAAGAACTGGTTTATTTTCCTGCCTTGTGCGGGCCTTTTAAGGGAGACTGTTCCCGCCCAATGCAACCGGCAATGACGTATATGCTACGTCATCAAGTCTCTCCTGTGCGCGGGTTCTCCCCCTCGCTCGGGGAAGATGAAGGCCCGCCGCCATCTTGGGCCTCGCCGCTCCAATGCCATGCGACCCGACTGCTGAGCCGGTTTGCTCGCCCGGACAGTGAGTCGCTACACAACCCCCCCCCCCCCCCCCCCCGAACCAGCGATACAGTCCCCAAGGTCCGCGGGCTGTGCCAGCCGCCGCTTAGGGGGTCGGCCTCTGCGTCGCAGCGTTGAAACCTCGACCAGTTGTTGCAGATCTAAGTGGGCTGGTTTGAGGTGGTCCGTCGTGAAAACCTGTTCCCTGCCCCCAATGTCCAAAATAAAGGTGGATCCATTATTCCTGATGACTTGGAACGGTCCCTCATATGGTCGTTGCAACAGCGCTCGAGCTGTGCCCCTGCGAACGAAAACAAACTTACAGTCTTGTAGTTCTTTGGGCTGACAGGATGGGGCTTGACCATGCCACGAGGTGGGGATCGGGGCCAAGTTGCCGAGCTTCTTCGCACAGTCTTTGTAGGACTGCTGGGGGTGTTTCCCCTTGGTCTCGAAGGGCAGGTATTAACTTCCCTGGGACAACTAGGGGCGCCCCGTACACAAGCTCAGCTGACGAAGCACGGGAGGTTCTTCTTTGGGGGCAGTGCGTATGCTGAGCAGGACCCAAGGCAGCTCGTCAACCCAGTTAGGACCCTTCAGGTGGGCCATCAAGGCTGATTTCAGATGGTGGTGAAAACATTCCACTAACCTGTTTGATTGAGGGTGGTAGGCCGTGGTGGTGTGCAACTGCGTCCCCAGCATGTTCGCTAATGCAGACCAGAGACTGGAGGTAAATTGTGTGCCTCTGTCTGAAGTGATGTGAGCTGGAACACCAAAACGTGAGATCCAAGTTGTGAGCAGCGCCTGGGCACAGGATTCAGTCGTGATGTCAGATAGAGGGGTTGCCTCTGGCCACCTCGTGAACCGGTCCACGATGGTAAGGAGGTACCGAGCCCCTCTTGAAGCCGGCAGAGGGCCTACGAGGTCGACGTGGATGTGGTCGAACCTTCTACGGGTAGGCTCGAATTGCTGTGGCAGAACCTTGGTGTGTCGTTGGATTTTCGATGTCTGGCAGTGCTGACAATTCCTGGCCCACTCTCTGACCTGTTTGCGCAGGCCATGCCAGATGAACTTGCTGGCGACCAGCCGGACAGTGGATCTGATGGACGGGTGCGCCAACCCATGTATCAAATCAAAAACGCGTTTCTGCCAGGCTGCAGGAACTATAGGGCGGGGCTGACCTGTCGCGATGTCGCAAAGGAGGGTCTGCTGACCCGGACCAACCAAGAAATCTTGGAGCTGCAGGCCCGAGATTGTGGTTTTGTAGCTGGGCAGCTCGTCGTCGGCTTGCTGTGCGGCAGCCAGGGCCTTGTAGTCGATACCCAGGGACAAACTGTGGATGGTTGGTCTGGAAAGTGCGTCAGCAACGACATTGTCCTTCCCAGAGACATGTTGGACATCCGTTGTGAATTCGGAAATATAGGACAAATGTCTGCTGACGAGCTGACCAGGGATCAGAGGCTTTGGAGAAGGCGAAGGACAAAGGCTTATGGTCAGTGAAGGCGGTGAAAGGCCTGCCTTCCAAAAAGTACCGGAAATGCCGGACCGCCAGGTACAGCGCTAGAAGTTCCCGATCAAAAGCGCTGTATTTCAGCTCGGGTGGTCTAAGGTGCCTGCTGAAAAATGCTAAGGGTTGCCAACTGCCTTCGATTAGTTGTTCCAGGACCCCACCAGCCGTGGTGTTGGATGCATCCACCGTGAGAGCGGTTGGGACGCCTGTCCCAGGGTGTACAAGCATCGTGGCATTTGCTAGGGCGTCCTTGGCCTTAACGAAGGCAGCAGCAGGCATCGTCCCAGGCGATGTCCTTGCCCTTACCAGCCATCAGCGCGAACAAAGGGCGCAGGATACGGGCTGCTGCAGGGATGAACCGATGGTAAAAGTTGACCATCCCCAGGAATTCCTGTAGGCCTTTGACCGTGCTGGGGCAGGCAAAATGGCGGATAGCGTCCACCTTGGCAGGTAGGGGTGTTGCTCCATTGTTGGTGATTCTGTGGCCGAGGAAATCGATAGAGTCAAGCCCGAATTGGCACTTGGCCGGGTTGATTGTGAGGCTGAAATCACGGAGACGGGACTACAGCTGGCAGAGGTGGGAAAGGTGTTCTTGGCGGTCACGGCTGGCGATTAGTATGTCATCTAAGTAAATGAACACGAAGTCCAGGTCTCGGCCTACCGTGTCCATCAGCCGCTGGAAGGTCTGCGCGGCGTTCTTAAGGCCGAATGGCATTCAAAGGAATTCGAAAAGGCCGAATGGGGTGATAATTGCAGTTTTGGGGACGTCATCCGGATGGACCCAGGATTTGGTGGTATCCCCAAACGAGGTCCACCTTGGAAAAGATGCGGGCCCCGTGTAGGTTCGCTGCGAAGTCCTGGATGTGAGGGATGGGATAGCGGTCCGGGGTGGTGGCGTCATTCAGCCTGCGGTAGTCGCCGCAGGGCCTCCACCCGCCGGTGGCTTTGGGGAACATGTGCAGGGGGGAGGCCCAGGGGCTGTCTGACCTGCGAACAATCCCCAGCTCCTCCATGCGATGGAACTCTTCCTTTGCCAGGCAGAGCTTGTCTGGAGGTAGTCGTCGAGCTCAGGCATGAAGTGGTGGCCCTGTGGTGATGATGTGGTGTTGGACCCCGTGTTTGGGCATAGAATTCATAAACTGAGGTGCCAAAACTGACGGGAATTCTGCTAGGAGCTTGGTGAACTCGTTGCCGGACAGGAAAATGGAGTCCAAGCGCGAGGCTGGTAGGCTGGTTTCTCCCAGGGGGTAGGTCTGGAAGGTTGTGGAGTGGACTAGCCGTTTCCCTCGCAGGTCGACTAACAGGTTGTGGGCCCGAAGGAAATCGGCTCCTAGGAGTGGTCGGGTGACAGTGGCAAGGGTGAAGGTCCAGGTGAAACGGCTGCCTCCAAATTGTAACTGAAGTGTACTGGTACCGAAAGTCCGTATTGTTGTGCCGTTTGTGGCATTGAGTACCGGACCTTGTTGCCTGTTACGAGTGTCGCGGCCGGTCGGGGGCAAAATACTGACCTCTGCTCCAGTATCGATGAGGAAATGCCGCCCGGACTGCTTGTCCCAAACGAAAAGGAGGCTTTGTCGGTGGCCAGCCGCCGTAGCTGTTAGTGGCGGCTGGCGCTGATGTTTCCCTGACTTGCAGGGTGGGCGGCATCGACGGGCCTGCGCGCCCCACCTTTGATAGTAGAAACACAGTTGGTTGGCAGTGTCGTCATCTGTGTTTCTGGGGTGTGGTCGCCTGGTTGCTGGGACTGGTTCAGGCGGGCGTTGGGCTCGCGGCCTGGCGATTTGGCCGACGGACGAACCGCGCTCGTGTTTGACCTTCCACAGGATGTCTGCCCGGACAGCCACCTCACGAGGGTTGCTGAAATCAGCGTCGGCCAACAGCAGGTGAATGTCATCGGGTAGTCGTTCGAGGAAGGCCTGTTCGAACATTAGGCAGGGCTTGTGCCCCTCAGCCAATGCCAGCATCTCATTCATTAGCGCGGATGGGGATCTGTCCCCCAGGCAATCGAGATGAAGCAGGCGGGTGGCGCGCTCACGACGGGAGAGGCCGAAGGTCCGAATCAGAAGGTCTTTGAAAGCTGGGTACTTATGTTCCTCCGGAGGGGACTGGATGAAATCACTGACCTGGGCAGCTGTCTCCTGGTCCAGAGAGCTGACCACATGGTAGTACCTTGTGGAGTCAGAGGTGATCCGCCGAAGGTGGAATTGTGCTTCGGCCTGGTGAAACCAGACGCTGGGACGAAGCGTCCAAAAGGTGGGCAGCTTGAGTGCCACTGCATTGGATGCTGCGTTGCTGTCCATTGTGCAGGTCCAAAATCCGTTTGGACCGTCGGGGTCACCAATGTAGCAGTTGCTACCGCGAAATAAAACAAGACACTAGTCGAAGGATTGCCAAACAAGAACTGGTTTATTTTCCCACCTTGCGCAGGCCTTTTAAGGGAGACTGTTCCTGCCCAATGCAACCGGCAATGACGTATATGCTATGTTATCAAGTTTTTCCCGTGCGCGGGTTCTCCCCGTAGCTCGGGGAAGACGAAGGCCCACCGCCATCTTGGGCCTCGCCGCTCCGACGCCGTGCGACCCGACTGCCGAGCCAGTTCGCTCGCCGGGACGGTGAGTCGCTACAGAACCCTGTTTTCCACCTCTCTCATAATGCATTTGTTGGATCAAACGTTTTACAGTGTACGTATACAAAATAATATTGGACAACAGGACTGAGCTAAAATTTTACTTCAAAAGCATGATTTAAATCACATTTCTAGTGTCATTGTTTAACTCCTTATCATACCATCTCCAGGTGCATCAATATTGTCTCAACAACATAAAAACCAGAATGTGGTTTGCTCCCAAGTGTGGTCTCACCAGTGTTTCCCCCGAAGTTTAATCCAAGTTGTGTATTGGTCTAACACATTACCACAAGACTGTCTCTTACTTCATTTGTTGAACTCATTGGTTAACCAGAGAATGGCTGCTAGGCACAATACATTATGGGGTTTAATATTGTACCAAATGTTTTTTTTTTGAGTACTTCGACTGTTGCATGTATTTATCGATGTTTGTTCTGTAACCAGCTAACGTCTCATTTCTTTTGGAGTTTACCACACACAGAACAAAGACAGTTTCTCAAATGCCTTTCTCCCTCTCTATTCTAATAACTTAATCTAATAACTTATTCTAATAACTTTCTCCCTCTCTATTCTAATAACTTAGCACGAAGGTACCATTACATTACATTGCACAGATGCAGTTATGAGTTTACGGGTGAATTTTCTTGATCATACATTTTCCTAGATTTTTTGAGATTTTCTAGATTTCCTGAAGTGTTAACTCTGTTTCCACAGATGCTGTCTGACCTGCTGAGTGTTTCCAGTATTTTCTGGTTTTATTTCAGATTTTCAGCATCTACAGTTTTTTTGATTTTCTTTCACTGTCTTACCATAACATGTTCATGATGTTTGAATTCTTTTACTTGATTTCAACCTACAACCATGTTCTACAGGTATGGCTATTGCATCCTCTCTGTTCCAGTTTAAGATCCACCCTTCTACACTCAAGATCTCCAACTTTCTTGCTGAATCTCCTGCTCTAAAACTACCACTCTCAAGTTTTGGAATTTGGCTGAACAACAATTCTTCCCCTCCTTCCCTCAATCCAGCACCACCCCTGCACCTTTTCGAAACTATGCCATAAAATAAGTTTTCATCTTACAATAATGTTATTCCTCTTTAGTTCTGAGCAGCAGTCTTTGGGGAGTTGTTGCCTCACCTGAGTTTATACATGGATCAATCTGCATGCTCCTTCCAGTCCAGGATCTGGTATAAGGAACTCAACTCACTTATAGCAACAGCAATTTGCATTTATATAGTACCTTTATCATAGCAAGGTGACCCAATGTGATTTGCAAGAGCGGATAACAAAATAATTGGACTTATTAGGCCAAAGGTCAAAGATTGGTCAAAGCACGAGGGAAGAGAGGCAGGATGAAGGAACTAATTGCATTTCAACAAGTAATTTCTTGAGCAAAGCACTTTCCTTTTCTAAAAGCTGATAAACGCAGAATTTTCCCATCAATACACTCTTGGTCAAACCATCAAACTGGATGACGAAAGACTAATTCACTGACAAAATTGTGAGGAAGAAACACTTCACAGAATCTCAGCAACCAGACAAGATTCAGGTAATAGGGAGACACAAGAGACTGCGGATGCTGGAATCTGGGGCAAAAGATAAACTGCTGGAGGAACTCAGCAGGTCAGGCAGTATCTGTGGAGGGAAAGGGACAGAACATAGAACAGTACAGCACAGAACAAGCCCTTCGGCCCACAATGTTTTGCCAACATAGCTATTCCCTCCTGCCTACAGAATGCCCATATTCCTCCATTTTCCTCTCATTCATGTGCCCATCCAAGCCCCTCTTAAAAGCCCCCAATGAATTTGCCTCCACCACCCTATCAGGTATTCCAGGCATCCACCACTCTCTCAGTAAAAAAACGTGCCCCTCACGTCTGTTCTGAACCTACCCCCTTTCACCTTAAATGCATGCCCTCTGGTATTGGATCAGTCAATAATGGGGAAAAGATATTGCTTCTCCACCCTATCTATGCCCCTCATAATTTTATACACTTCCAAAAGATCACCCCTCAGCCTCTGCTGCTCCAGAGAAAAGAGGCCAAGTTTGTCCAGCCTCTCCTAATAGCACATGCCCTCCAATCCAGGCAGCATCCTGGTAAACCTCCTTTGCACCCGCTCTAAAGCCCCAACATCCTTCCTATAGTGAGGTGACCAGAATTGCATGCAATACTCTAAATGCGGCCTAACCAGAGTTCTATAGAGATGCATCATAACTTCTTATGCTCTCTACAGGAAAGGATTGCATGTAAAATTTGTGCCACACAAGTGCCACCCTATGCCCATCTCCAAGAGAAGTCCTAAGCACCTACCCTTGACATTGATACTCAACAACACATTTAAGTAAACAATCTTGCAGCAAAATTTCAGTAAAGTTTAATGATAAGTGTGGAAGAAGTTTGTAATCCAATGAGTCCGTGTCCAAAGAATAACATGCTGCCTAAGCATCAGCAACAAATTGTACTGTGGTCGATGTTTTGGGTTGAAACCCTGCATAAAGGTTGGGTGTTGTGCTCATCAAATTGTTACAGGTGTGATTTTGGTTTCCAACATAAGGCGGGTCCAGGACAAACCTCAGCCACGTGCCAGGAAATTGTGGGCATGGTTGATTCCCGTTACACGTGGGAGCAGGTTCCTCTAAGTGATTGGCAGGGCAACCGGTTTTCATTTAAATTGGTAAATTGGTTTATTATTGTCAGATGTACTGAGGTACACTTGTCTTGCATACTGTTCATGCAAGTCAATTCGTTACAACAGTGCATCGAGGAAGTGCAAGGTAAAAACAATAACAGAATGCAGAATAAAGTGTTACAGTTACAGAGAAAGGGCCGTGCAATTAGATAATAAGGTGCAAGGTCATAATGAGGTAGATTGTGAGGTCAAGAGTCCATCTTATCGTACTAGGGGACTGTTCAATGGTCTTATAACAGCAGGATAGAAGCTGTCCTTGAGCCTGGTGGTACGTGCTTTCAGGCTTTTGTATCTTCTGCCCGATGGGAGAGGGGAGAAGAGAGAATGTTCAGGATGGGTTCGGTCTTTGATGATGCTGGCTGCTTTTACTGAGACAGCAAGGTATAGACTGAGTCCATGGAGGGGAGGCTGGTTTCCATGATGTGCTGAGCGGTGTCCACAACTCTCTGCAGTTTCTTGTGGTCCTGGGTGAGCAGTTGCCATCCCAAGCTGAGATCCATCCAGATAGGATGCTTTCTATGGTGCATTGATAAAAATTAGTGAGGGCTGATGGAGACATGTCAAATTTCTTTAGCCTCCTGAGACAGTAGAGGCACTGGTGAGCTTTCTTGGTCGTGGTGTCTATGTGGTTGGACCAGGACAGGCTAGGAACTTGAAGCTCTCAACCCTTTCAACCTTAGCACTGTTGATGTAGGCAGGAGCATGTGCACCGCCCCCACTTCCTAAAGTCAATGACCAGCTCTTTTGTTTTGCTGACATTTGAGGGAAAGGTTGTTGTCAACCAAAATAACTGAGGCCAGATCATTGGAGACGTTTAAGGAAGAGATAGATAGATATCTAAATAGTTGGGGTATCAAGGGATATGGGGATAAGTCTGGAAATTGGGGGTAGGTTTTTTTCTTTGGCCCCCCCCCAACAATTTCTCATTTCTTTTTCTTTTTTCCTTTTCTTTGGAGCAGACTCGATGGGCCGAATGACCTACTTCTGCTCCCTTGTCTTGTGATCTTGTGAACTGCTACCCCGCTGCATCTGATGCCATGCTCTACTTGATTCATCCTGACCTCCTCCTTGGTCATGGGAATTATGGAAATCATTCTGAAGAAATCAAAGTTTTGATCTGATTAAGGGGAGTTCAGGGAGTCCCTGGGTTCCGTTCTTCAGTACTGGTATATCACTCTACATACACTTTCCTTAATTCTTTCATTGACTAATCACCCTAACACTATCCATAATTAAACTAATGGAATAAATACTGTGTGCAATCATTAATGAATGCCAAGAAACGTTATTATTACTATGAGCTTTAAAAATGTATGGGAGAATTTGAGTAAAGTTAGATTTTTGCAAGTCAGGCCATTCGTAACCCAGGGAGCCCCTGTGTTATGCAAGTGACTAAAAGGATGAATTACGAAGAAAAAGTAGTACAATTATACAGTATCAGCAATAGAACTCCTGCAATCTGGTATCCAACTATTCGGAGATCTCGATTATTTGGTATCCAGCTCACCAGGTAATACTTGCTGTGCTCCACATCCACACTACAGGGTACCTGTTCCAGTACTCCCTTGCAACTTAATTAGTTCATTGGAAAATTTATTATCATACTGCGGAACATCTTTAAAAAAGTGAATTAACATAGTGTTGAGGTATTAATAGAAATAACATCCAACAGTCCACAAAATCTGCCAGTCCCAGCGCATCCTAAATTTGTGGAATTATCAGCATTTTATTCTTTAATGTGTTTCTCTCCTGCCCAAATTCATTGCACATCCTCTCTTTGAGCAGTAGAGGGAGATGCTGATCAACCATAAAAGTCTACTGAATACTGCCAATGTTCACTTAGAAGTTACTGAATCTCAATTCTTTGATAATTTAAATGTGTTAACCAGTAAATCCTAAATCTTCTGTGTTACTTAAAGTGTCTAATTCAAATGGTTAATCGAATTCCAATTTCTTAAAACAGAAGTCTGTGCTTGAACTATGAATTCTGGAACTGCATTGTAGACGGGTTGTGTGTTGAATCTTAAGCTGTTTTTGCTGTACGAACAAGCAGTTAATTCACAATTATTTTAAATAAAATAGTTTGGTTTTTAGTGTGTGCAAATGGGAGATGAAGATAAAGGCATCTCGATGTCTTGGGTCTCAGCTCATAAAACACACCTTATTCTTATCAGATTGGGAATGACTACTGGAAGAAGACCAAAGTACAACGTGGTGGTGGGGTGTAGTGTTATTGGACAAGGCAGTGGTCGGGGCTGTGGTTTAGAGACATGCCCATGAGAGCTGGAGCGGAAACAGCTGAGAGACTTATCGCGGTGCACTCTGAACTACAGTAGCAGGAACTTGATTGCCTATTTCTCTCAGCAGGTAGGAAACTCTCATCTTGTCTACAGGGGAAATCTGAGCACCTTAGTGTGTATGGGCTCCCTGTTTGTGGCTATTGTTCAGAGAACTGGTTTATATTGGTTTATAACCATGGGCGGAGAGAGATAATGTTGAACTTCGCTCGGTTTGACCTTCTTCAAACACTCGAGCTGTTAGAACTTGTAACGTGTGTCAAAACCTTTCAGTAGTACAAAACAAAATCTTGCACGTATGTAGTAAATTTAAGGTAGTAAAATGTTCCCAAACAGAATTTGAAACCAAGACACATCAGGAGATTTTAGGACAGGAGAGAAGTAAGTTTTAAGGAGCATCTCGAAGGAAGAAAGAAATAGAGAGCGGTCTGGGGACAGAGGTCCTTGGGAGCTGAAGGTTACGTGGCTGGTGCTGGAGGGTATAACTTGCAATTAAAACCTCTGCAGTAGAATTAATGGATCAGGGTTTTACATGGCTGCATTGCTCCCTAATAAATTGAAGGCACATTGCAGTATCAGGTCTGACACTTCATAAGCACACTTGTTAAAGCAACTTTTTACTTGCATAAAATTGCAATATTTTAAAAAAAGTACAGAATTGAATGTTAAATTAAAAGTTAGGAAAACATTGGAAAAAAAAGATTGGCAGGTACGTGGAAACAGGAACACTGGGATGTTTGGTTCCAGGGAAACCTACTCTGACACATTCTCAATGTAGCTTCCTACGGCATATAACTGTTCATAGAATTGCATAGTCCCTATAGCGTAGGAAATGGTTATCTGGTCCAATGGGTCAATGCCATGAGCTTCCTTCCATCCTTTAGGTCTAAGCCCATCAGTGTAAGATCCCTGTGTTCAGCTAACTTCCATTAAAATTATCTCCAGCTCAACCATTCCCGATGGGAGCAAATTCTACATTTGCACCTCTCTCAGGGTGTTGTGCAGGATTAACCACTCCACTTACTGCCTTGCGTTTGTTTGTAAATATTTTGGATTTATTCCTAGTTTTGGAAACTTTGGAAGTTACTCATGTTAGGTTCTAGTTAGATCTTAGTTCTAGGCTGTAAGTAAGGATACATGCCTAGAGACTGGATATCAGGCAGGCTTTAATGTGTTGGTGCCTGTTTCTGGTGGAAATCCTGCCAATTATGAAATTCAAGCTGGCACCTTCAGGCACAAGTTGCCTTAAGGCGCCTGCTTTCTCTGCAGCGTCAGTCGAGCAAGAGATGAAAGACAAAAATTGGGTTTATCGTCACATATAGTGTAGCGGTTAGCATAGCACTTTACAGCGTCAGCAACCTGGGTTCAATTCCGGCCACTGTCTGTAAGGAGTTTGTATGTTCTCCCCGTGTCTCCATGGGTTTCCTCTGGGTGCTCCGGTTTCCTCCCACATTCCAAAGACATATGGATTAGGAAATTGTGGGCATGGGGGCACTTTACTCTGTACTGTTATTGTTTCTACATGTACTACATCAATGCACTCTGTACTAACTCAATGTAACTGCACTGTGTAATGAGTTGACCTGTACGATCGGTATGCAAGACAAGTTTTTCACTGTACCTCGGTACAAGTGACAATAATAAACGAATTCCAATACCAATGTTATGTTGGCGTCGGAAGAGTGGTGACACTTGTGGGCTGCCCCCAGAACACTACGCAAAAGATGTATTTTACTATGTGTTTCGATGTATGTGTGACTAATAAAGATATGTTATCTTATACACAAGTACATGTATGCACAGGGGCAATGAAAAACCTACTTGGAGCAGCATCACTGGCACATAGCATCAGATAAGCAGCATTCACAAGAAAAACATAAATTAAACATAAATTATACACAATTTTTACAAGAAACAATTTTAGAACAATAAAAGTCCATTTTAGAGCAAAGTGATCAAAGTGGTCGTAGTGTTACTGAACTGTAGTGGTTAGTGTTGTGACTGTTGGTTCAAGAACTGAATGGTTGAAGGGAAGTAGCTGTTGAACCTGGTGGTGTGGGACTTCAGGCTTCTGTACCTCCTGACCGATGGTAGCTCCAAGAGGATGGCATAAGTGCATACATGTACTTGTGTATGAGATGAGATATCTTTATTAGACTCATGTACATCGAAACACACAGTGAAATGCATCTTTTGTATAGAGCGTTCTGGGGGCAGCCCGCAAATGTGGCCAAGCTTCCAGCGCCAACATAGCACGCCCACAACTTCCTAACCCGTACGTCTTTGGAATGTGGGAGGAAACCGGAGCACCCGGAGGAAACCCACACAGACACGGGGAGAACGTACAAACTCCTTACAGACAGCGGCCAGGATTGAACCCAGGTCGCTGGTGCTGTAATAGCGTTACGTTAACTGCTACACTACCGTGCCTGCCCGGATGGTGGGGGATCTTTGATGATTCTAGTAAAATGGGGTTAATGTAGCATTTAGTATAAATCTGTGGTTGATGGTTGATAAATACTCAATGAAGCACAGGGCCTGTTTCTGTGCTGTATCTCTCTATAAGTCTATCTCCCCTCTTCAATACAATGAGAAGCTATCGGGTGCACTTCCTGCTGTTAATCCCTCTGCAGTAACCTCTGCTATATAACCAGGGGGTATTTGGGTTTGGCTCTGAAAGCCACTGTCCCTTCCCATTCTGTCAACATGACTCCTGCCCACTTGGTGGTGGAACCACAGACCTATCAGTGACATACCTAACAGAAGGTAAATCAACCATGATCTGATTGAATTCCAGAACAGACAGAGTGGCCGACTTCTGTCCTTGTGAGGATACCATTACTTCAGCCAAAGAACTAGACCAATGGTATTTAGAAATATATCCATAAAAGAGAAAGAAATTTGAAGAAAGGCTTCAGTGAATGTTGAATGTGTATCCAAGGAGCACCCACTTTGGATAGCTCCACCTCCAAGAGAATCTAAAGCAAGCACATTTGAAAGGCTTCCGCAGAAACTTTGCCAATCATTTATTTGCTAAGTGTAGTAATACGAAGGGTTCACTGAGTTGACATTGACCTTGGAACGTTTCCAAGAGAAGGTTTCAGAGGCAATGACACGAATGAATAATAATTTGTACTACCGTAGCAACAGTAGCTAATGAGGTTGGTTATCCAGCGACAGACACGGGATGGCAGATTCAAGGGGCTCAATTTTAGCGCAATTGGTGCAGGAGGGGGTTTGAGTGGGGGGAACAAGGGCACGTCAAAAGCAGATGGATTAGTCAGGGAACAAAGTGACTACTAGGCAGCCATTGGAAAATGTCCCAGGTGCAGTCAAGTGGAGGTTGAAGGCTGGAGGTGGTGATGGTGGAGGGAGGGAAGGATGGAAAGCCTCCTGTTCATCCTAAAACTGTCAAACTTACCGCAGAATCATGCAGCACCAAAACAGGCCCTTTGATCCACTGATTCTAACTGACCTTAGAATCAAGATCAGATTTATTGCCACTAATTTAGATGACGTGAGATTTGTGGCAGCAGTACAGTGCAAAGGCATAAAATTACTATAAATTACAAAATAAATAAATAGTGCAAAACAAAAAGGAACGATGAGGTAGTGTTTGTGAATCGTTCAGAAATCTGATTATGGAGGGGAAGAAGCTGTTTTTCAATCGTTGAGTGTGGGTCTTCAGGCTCCTGTACCTCCTCCCCGATGGTAGTAACGAGGAGAGGGTGTGTCCCAGATGGTGAGGGTCCTGGGGGTCATAGAGTCATACAGCACAGAAAACAGGCCCTTTGGCCCAACTCTTCCATGCTGACCAAGGTGCTTTCCTGAGCTAGTCCCATTTGCCTGCGTTTGGCCCATATCCTTCAAAACCTTTCCTATCCATGTACCTGTCCAAATGTCTTTTAAAGATTGTAATTGTACCCGCCTCTACCACCTCTTCTGGCAGCTTGTTCCATATACCCACCATCATCTGTGTGGAAAAACTTGCCCTTCAGGTCCCCTTTAAATCTTTCCCCTCTCACCTTAAACCTATGCCCTCTAGTTTTAGACTCCCTGGTTTTCCGTATGACCATCCACACTATAGAACATAGATAGAACAGGCTCTTCGGCCTACAATGTCGTGCTGAGCTAATTAAGGTAATGATGCCTAATTACACTAGTCCCTTCTGCCTGCACATAGTCCAGATCCCTCCATTCTCTGCCCATCCATGTGCCTATCTAAGAGCCTTTTAAACGCCCCACCACCATCTTATTTGCCTCCACCACCACCCCTGGCAGAACGTAAGACATCTTTATTAGTCACATGTACATCGAGACACACAGTGAAATGCATCATTTGCGTAGAGTGTTCTGGGGGCAGCCCGCAAGTGTTGCCGCGCTTCCGGCGCCAACATAGCATGCCCACAACTTCCTAACCCGTACGTCTTTGGAATGTGGGAGGAAACCAGAGCACCCGGAGGAAGCTCATGCAGACACGGGGAGAATGTACAAACTCCTCACAGACAGCGGAAGGAATTGAACCTGAGTCCCTGCCGCTGTAATAGCGTTACACTAACCGCTACACTACCATGTCTGCTCACCACTCTCTGTGTAAAAACTTGCCCCTGCACATCTCTTTTGAACTTTCCCCCTCTCACCTTAAAAGCATGCCCTCTAGTATTAGACATATCGACCCTGGGGAAAAAATCTTAAACAAATCTTTCCTTTTCAAATATTTATCCAATTTCCTTCTTGCAAGTTATTATTGAATTAGTTTTGTAGACAGGAGATTCCAGTTTGCAGCCATGAGCAGTGTTCTAGATTAAGTATATTTCCAATGTTGACTTTGATTTTTTTTGCTGGTGACCTTAGACCGATGTGAGATCATGGAGGAGAAGAGTATTTTTGATCGAAGTGCTGGAGGAATGGGAAATCAATGACGTTCATAGGTCAGGGTAAAAGAGGGATGTGGGACATGGTGTGAGTGGCTCTTTTCTGGACAGGGTACGGTTTTATCTCTAGGTAACGCGGAGGGCAAGTGAAAATGGTAGGAAGAGTGCAGCACCTCCCAAACAAGCCACTCAACCATCTGCACCATTATGCATTCCTTGCTTAAGATGGGGGCAGTCTGTGGATCCCATTTTTGCTTTGTCAGGCCACTCAAAACCCACTAAACGAGTGGGAGCAAGTCATCCTTGATCCTAAAAAGGCGCATTCCCAATGCAAGGGGTATATACTTGTGTGTTTTGTGGCACCTTATGTGATAAACTTTTCTTTGATGCTTTCAGGAGACACGTGCAACTTTCAGCTGCCTACCTTCGAATGCAAGTGCTCACTGTTCCATTTACCGACCTGTCTGGTGCAACAGCATGGCCCTCACTGTGCACCTACTGGCTTGTATATTTGGCATGGGCTCATGGATTGCCATCAATGGACTTTGGGTGGAGCTGCCGCTCATTGTGAACGTGCTCCCCGAAGGCTGGGACCTCCCCTCGTACCTCACTGTCATCATCCAGTTGGCCAATGTGGGACCTCTGTCAGTCACCCTCATGCACAAGTTTGCACCAGGGAAGATGAAAGAGATTATTGCCATATATGTCATTATCAGCATCGGGATACTGGCCAGCTTATTGCTGGTGTTCTTTTGGAAGGAAACTACACTCCTGGCAGGTAAATTACACAGCACAGCATTTCTGATCTTGACGTTTTTCTTATCGTTGGTGGACTGCACGTCTTCTGTGACCTTTCTCCCTTTCATGATGAGACTCCAGACAATGTACATCACCACTTACTTCATTGGAGAAGGTCTAAGTGGCTTTGTCCCTGGCATTGTGGCCATAGGCCAGGGCGCTGGGATGATCAAGTGTGTGAATGTCTCGAAGGCAGCCAACATGACCATGGAGAACCTCACCGATGGAGCGAGTCTCTACCAGACTGAAGCCCATTACTTGCCTGCTAACTTCTCCACTGAAACGTTCTTGATTTTCCTCATGGTCATGATGATTTTTTGCCTGGTGGCTTTTGTTTTCCTCACTCGGGTCGCCTGTATATCTCACAAGAGTCCCAGTGAAGAGCAAGTCTCAAATCAAGCAGTTCATGTCTCCACCACTGAACCAGAACTGAGTAAATACTTCTCCAAGCGACCAGCGGATGCCCAAGGCCCCAGTCTAACAAGTCTTCAGAAACAGGTGGCCAATTCTAAGTTTGCAACTGAAGCACAAAATTTGACAATCTGTGTGCTCACGGGGTATTCCAGACATCAGCTCCTGTTCCTTTACCTTCTGGTAGTCTGGGTGAATTCATTGACCAATGGCTTTCTACCATCAGTGCAGAGCTACTCATGCTTGCCTTATGGGAACACCGCCTACCACCTTTCGGCTGCCTTGAGCTCCATGGCTAATCCTGGTGCCTGTATCATTGCTTTAGTCCTGCCCAACAGGTAGGTCACAAAGAATAGTATGGTTAGACCATTGTTGTGATCCATTCTAATGGGTTTTACTGAAATGACTTGAAATATACTGTGAGTAACATAGTGATGTCTAAAAACTTATTCCCAGTTTATTGGGGCATTCTTTATTTAATTTATATGTTCACAGGATGCCCATAAATTGAGGAGATAGTTAAGAGTCAACCAGCATGATGGGTCCAGACTGAATGAGCTGGGAAGATTACCTTCCCTGAAGGGCATTAGTGAACCCAGATGGGCTTTAATGACCATCCATTTTGGGGTTTCTGTTACTGAAATGAGTTTTTTTTTGACATTGCAGTTTAGTTTTAATATGATGGGATTTGAACTTATGTCTTTGGATCAGTGGTTCAGAACTTTGGCTGGAAGTCCTGTAACTTAGAGCCATAGAGCATGGAAACTGGTTACCTGGACCATCAAGTCCACACCAACCATCAACCACCGTTTACACTAATCCTACATTAATCCCATTTTTTTATTCTCCCCACATTCCCCTCAATTCACCCCAGATTCTACCACTCGTCTACACACTAGGGGACAATTTACTGGTCAGTTAACCCACCAACCTGCTCATCTTTGGAACGTGGGAGAAAACAGGAGCTCCCAGAGGAAACCCATGCGGTCACAGGGAATACGTGCAAACCCCACAAACACAGCACCCGAGGCCAGGATTGAACCCAGGTCACTGGAGCTGTGAGCCAGTGGCTTTTTTAGCTGTGCCACTGTGATGTCCACTGAACCATCTACCTAACATCCCGGCAAAAATTCAGAGGTAAATTTTTTTCTAATGATCCTCTGGATGAATAGACCAGGAATGGTATTTCTTTGATCTCTTCAGCCAAATTTCTTCCTTCCCCCACACCTCAGGAAGATGTCAACCAGTGTGATCCCACGAGTAAGAGCAAGCCAATGGGGTAAAAATTCAGTGGAGCAAAAAAAAAAATGCAGATGCTGGAAATCCGAAACAAAAACAGGAAACACTCAGTGGGTGAGGCAACATCAGTGGGGAGAGAAACAGGGATGTTGCTTCAGGTCAAAGACCTTCGTCAGAACTGGAAATGTTATAATGTAGAGAGGGGGACGAGTGGAGAGAACACAGGGAATGTATGTGATAGGATGCAGACCAAAGTTGTCAAGGTAACAATGGATGTAGGGTCTTGACCCGAAATGTTGACAATTCCTCTCCCCCCCCACAGATGCTGCTCGACCCACAGTTCCTCCAGCAGTTTTTTTTGTCAAGGTATCAATTGCTTTAAGAACTGGCAATTAGAGATGTAAAAGTAAAACATTTGAAAAGAGGGGGTGCAGCTGTACCTGTGGAGAAAGAGAAAAATTATAAATCAAAGAATATATAGTAAACTTTTAAATTTACTATTCAGTCCTAAGTGCCTCAGTGCACCCAAATGAAAGGCAGCAAGGCCTTTGACAAGGTCCTTCATGGCAGGCTAGTCTGAAAAGTTAGATCGCATGGGATCCAGGGAGAGGTAGCTAATTGGATTCATAATTAGCTTGATGGTAGAAAGCAGAGACCGATGGTCGAAGGTTGTTTCTTGGACTTGAGGCCTGTCACTGGTGGTGTGCCACAGGGGTCGGTGCTGGGACCTTGGTTGTTCATTAATTATATAAACGATTTAGATGAGAGTGTACAAGGCGTGGTTAGTAAGTTTGCAGATGGCACTAAAATAGGTCATTTCATAGACAGTGAAGAAAGTTATCAAAAATTACAGGGGCAGGGGGTCTTGATCGGCTGGGTAAGTGGGCCGAGGTTTGGCAAATGTCAGATAAGTGCAAAGTGTCGCATTTTGGGAAGTCAAACCAGGGTAGGACATACAGTATACAGTGAATGGTAGTTCCCTGGGGAGTGTTATTGGAAGAGAGGGACCCAGGAGTACAGGTACATGGTTTGCTGAAAACAGTGTCACAGGTAGACAGGGTGACAAAAAAGGTGTTTGGCATGCTGGCCTTCCATCAGTCACGGCACTGAGTGTAGGAGTTGGGATGTTATGTCGCAGTTGTACAAGATGTTGGTGAGACTGGACATGGAATATTGTGTACAGTTTTGGCCGCTCTGTTATAGGAGAGAAATCATTCAACTGGAAAGAGTACAAAGAAAATTTACAAGGATGCTGCCAGCATTTGAGGGCCTGAGTTAGAGGGAAAACATTGAATGTAGAACATTACAGCACAGTACAGGCCCTTCGGCCCACGATGTTGTGCCGACCTTTTAGCCTACTCTAAGATCAATCTAACCCTTCCCTCCCACATACCCCTCCATTTTTCTATCATCCATGTGCCCATCTAAGAGTCTCTTAGATGTCCCTAATGTATCTGCCTCCACCAGCACCCTAGCAGCGCGTTCCGCACACCCACCACTCTCTCTGTAAAAAAAACTTACCTCTGACTTGCCCATCTAAGCTAGTCCCATTTGCAGCAGGTTCTGGGGGGTGTTGTAGACCAGAGAGACTTAGGGATAGAAGTACATAGTTCTCTCTTAGTGGTAGATGAGATGGCATTTGGCCAATATCCCTCTAAACCTTTCCTATCCATGTACCTGTCCAAATGTCTTTTAAACGTTGTTTTTGTACCTGTCTCAACTACTTTCTCTGGAAGAAAAACAAAGGACTGCAGATGCTGGAATCTAGATGAAAAACACGATGATGCTGGAGGAACTCAGCAGGCCAGGCAGCATCTGTGGAGAAAAGCAGACGGTCAACATTTTGGGTCAGGACCCTTCCTCAGGACTCAGAAAAGGGGAAGCCCAATATATAGGAAGGAAAAGCAGAGCAGTGATAGGTGGACTAAAGAGGGGAGGCGGGGTGGGCACAAGGTGGTGATAGGTAGATGCAGGTAAGAGACAGTGATGGGCAGGTGTGGGGAGGAGGGGAGAGCAGATCCACCGGGGGATGGGTCAAAGGTAAGGAGAGAAAGGGGAAAAAAGAGAGGCTGGGAAAGGGAAGAAGAGGAGAAGCATGGTGGGGGGGGGGGGGGTGGGGGGGTGTAGGGAAGTGGGTGTGGGGATTACTTAAAGTGGGAGAATTCTATGTTCATGCTGTTAAGCTGCAAGTTTCCAAGAAGGAAAATGAGGTGCTGTTCCTTCAGTTTGCGCTTGGAATTCTCCTGGCAGTGGAGGAGGCCGAGGACTGACATATCAGTGATGGTGTACTTCCTCTGGCAGCTTGTTCCATATGCGCACCACCCCCTGCATGAAGAGGTTGCCACTCAGGTCCCTTTTGAATTGTCCTCCTCTCATCTTACACCCATGCCTTCTAGTTTTTGATTCCCTTTCTCTGGGAAAAAGTCTGTGTGCATTCACCCTATACATGCGTCTCATGATTTTATACATCTCTATAAGGTCACCTCTCAGTTTCTTATGCTCCAAGGAATAAAGTCATAAACTGCCCAACCTCTCCCTATAACTCAGGCCCTCCAGTCCTGGCAACATCCTCGTAAATCTTCTTTGCACCCTTTCCAGCTTAATGACATGTTTCCTACATTAGGGTAAGCAAAACTGTACACAATACTCCAGGTACGGCCTCACCAACATCTTATACAACTGCAACATAAGGTCCCAACTCCTGTACTCAATGCCCTAATCTGTTAGGTGACGGTATTAATAGGTGTGGAGTTAAATGAGGTTGAGGTACAGAGTAAAACAATGACCAATTTGAACGATGCAACTTGTTTCAGGGACTAAGTAACCTGTTAATGTTCCAGATTTTCCCCTCTCTAGTCTTGATGGTTTGATACCCTGTAAGTAGTGCATCTACTGAGCTTGTAATTTTCAAAAGATATTCTGTCAGAAGAGCCAGAAAGGGAATGCAATGGAATTCGGCTCCAAGCAAATGTGCATTTTAATCAGAATAAATTGTTCTGCTTTGCAGAAAGTTTAATAATAGGCCTGTTATTGTGAAAGAGAGATGTTGACCTGCTATTTCCCAGCCCTTAGGAAGATTTTTTATGGATCAGTAAGTATCTGCTTGCAAGTATGATTGACAGTTTTATTGGTAGGAGCAAGAGAGAGTCTAAGCAGCTCTACATGACATTCAACAGCAATGCTGTGTCCCCAAATATCAACATTCTCGGAGCCAATATCACCAGAATTTTTCAATTGCATTATCCAGCATTTTGAATCACACTGGCCCTCTTTATGCACTAGGCTGTCTGTAAGGGAAGATTTTTTATATTTAATAATATTCTAATCAGAGATTAGCAATAAACACTGGCCTAGCTCACATCTCGTAATTGAATAAAGCTCTTCATTAAAAAGCAGATAACAGTGCTGTTAAAAGAATGGCTTGCATTTATATATGACTGCTCATGACATTTGAGGGTACTTTATGGCCAGTGAAGTACCTTTGAGGTGTCTTCAGTGTTACGTTGGAGTCATGGCAGCCAGTGTGTGCATAGCAAGCTCCCAGAAAAAAGGAATGTGATAATTACCAAACAACCTGTTTTTAATAAAATTAAGAAAGCACAAGGAAACCAGAGACACAAGAGATTCCGCAGATGCTGGAATCCGGAGCAACATACAAAGTGCTGGAGGAACTCAGCGGGTCAGGCAGCATCTGTGGAGGGAAATGGACAGTCGACACCGGGCTGAGCTCCTTCACCAGGACTGGAAAGGAAGAGGGCAGAAGCCAGAATAAGAAGGTTGGGGGAGGTTTTCCGCCTTGGGAGTCTCCAACCTGACAGCCTCAACATCAATTTCTCTAACTTCCGGTAAACCCTCCCCTCTTCCCCCCCCCCCCGCTTTGTCTTCCCTCATTCCTGTTCCCCCCCCCACCCCTTCTTTCCCCTCCCCGCCCTCATGACCTGCACATCTATTCCCCACCGCCTTCCCCATTTTCCATGGTCCATTCTACTCTCCTACCGGATTCCTCCTTCAGCCCTCTGCCTCTTCCGCCTATCACCTGGCAGCTTCTCACCTCACTCCCTTTCAGCTCTCCTCCCCCACCCACCTACCTTCCCCCTCTCACCTGGTCTCACCTCACCCCTGCCTGCGTGCGCTCCTCCCCCTCCCCCCACCTTCTTGTTCTGGCTTCTGCCCTCTTCCTTCCCAGACCTGATGAAGGGTCTCGACCCGAAACGTCAACTGTTTATTCCCCTCCATGGATGCTGCCTGACCTGCTGAGTTCCTCCGGTATTTTGTGTGTGTTGCTCCGGATTCCAGCATCTGCAGGATCTCATGTGTCTCAGGACTATATCCTCTATGCCTTGCCTATTTAAGTATCTGTCTAAGTGCCTCTTAAATGTAGAGATTGTATCTGATTCCACTATCTCCTCTGGCAGCGCTTTCCAGATATCAACCGCTCTCTGTGTAAAAATCTTACCTCTCGGATTCCCTTTTAAAACTCCTTCCTCTCACCTTCAACCTATGCCCTCTTGTTTTGATACCCCTATCTGAGAAAAAAGATTCTGACTATCTACCCTATCTGTTCCTCTCATAATCTTGTACACGCCTATCAGGTCACCCTTCAGTCTCCTTATCTCCAGGGAAAACGAGCCCAACCTATCCAATCTCTCCCCATAACTAAAGTCCTCCAATCAGGCGATATCAGAGCAGTGCAGTGGAAATGTGCTGGGCCCATAACTATCCTCTGCTATTCTTCAGCTGAATATTTTAGGCAGACACGGTAGTGTAACGCTATTACAGCGCCAGTGACCCGGGTTCAATTCTGGCCACTGTCCGTAAGGAGTTTGTACGTTCTCCCTGTGTCTGCGTGGGTTTCCTCCGGGTGCTCCAGTTTCCTCCCACATTGCAAAGACGTACGGGTTAGGAAGTTGTGGGCAATGCTATGTTGGCGCTGGAAGTGTGGCGACACTTGTGGGCTGCTGCCACAACACTTCACGCAAAAGATACATTTCACTGTGTGTTTCGATGTACATGTGACTAATAAAGAGATCTCATCATGGTGAGTCTCCTCTGCACTCTCTCCAGCCCGGTTGATGGACATGTGAGGGAATAAGTTACTGGGAAGTAAGTGGGGTGGGGGAGGTGGGAATGATAGGATTACTCCATAAACTTGATGGGCTGAATGGACGCCTTGTATTTAGCTAGGAAATATATATTTAAAAATAGGCAGCAAACTGGAGTTCCAGCTGTTTTTTGTTTTGCATTTCGATGTTTCATGTTTCAGACAGGGAGCCTTGTGAACACATCACTTGGCGTTCACTCTCCTGTTATAAATAAAATATTGATCAGCAAAGTGAGAGACCAGGCAGTAGTGCTTGCTCAACAAACACAACATCAATCTTACACAAATCTGTCAGATCAGTAGGAGCAGCAGAATGATCTTTCACACCAAGCAGCAAGAGAACAAGAAAATTGCTCATTGCAGATACGGTCCATTTACACCATCCACACTGCTGTCTGAGCCTTTCTCACCCATCTTCCCCGTCCTTGTCGACCTATATACAGGCTGCTGATTAAGCCATGCCTCAGTTTTAAATTTCTCCCACCATGGTCTCCCCCCACTCCCTCCCTCTGTAGCCTCGTCCAGCCCCACCGCCCTCTGAGACGTCTATGCTACTTCAATTCTGGCTTCCAGATCATCCCCGAATTGAATTGCAATTGGTTTATTAAAGTTCAAGTTTATTGTCATGGGCAAACATACACAGGGTATAAATGCTATGCAAATTAGCTTTTTGCAGCAGCCACTCAGTATATTACAAATATGACAAACTTAAATTGCATAAATTTAAATTAACATAAATTATACATAACTTACACAACAAAACAAATATAAGCAACGAGATCAGTGCAAGTTGAAGGAAATATAGTCCGAGGTAGAATTAGGGTTTTTGAGGTGGGTTCAAGAACCTGATGGCAGTGGGGAAGAAGCTGTTGTTGAACCTTGAGGTGTGGGGTCTTCAGGCTCCTGTACCTCCTGCCTGATGGCAGCATTGAGAAGAGGGCATGGCCCGGATGGTGGGGGTCCCTGATGATGGACGTCATCTTCCTCAGACATCGCCTCTTGTAGAGGTCCTCGGTGGTGGGGAGTGCTGTACCCGTGATGGAACTGGCTGCGTCCACCACTCTCTGTAAACTCTCGTGTTCCTGTGCAATGGAGCTTCCACACCAGGCCCTGATGCAACCAGTCAGAACCAGTCACATGTACCAAGATACAGTGGAAAGCTTTTGTTTGCGTGCCATCCAGACAGATCATTCCATATATAAGTACATCAAGGTAGTAAAAAGGAAAACAGAATGCAGAAAATAGTATTACAATTACAGCAGATAGATAAAGTGCAAGGGCCTCGACGAGGTAGATTAGGAGATCAAAAGTTCATCTTTTAGCGTATGAAAGGTCCATTCAAGAGTCTGCACTGTGACCGCTGGTATACCTTTTGCTGCCACAATTCAGTGTGGCCCAGTGGTGCAGCAAGTAGTGCTGCTGCCATACAGCTCCAGCGACCCCGATCTGATCGTGCCCTTGGGTGTTGTCTTTGTGGAGTTTGTACATTCTCCCTGCGATCGCTCTGCTTCCCTCCCACATCCCAAATCTTGCTGACTGATAGGATTATTACATCAGCTTATTACATCTTCTCCCCCTCCCCCACTCACCTACCAACCCTTCCCCCCCCCACCTGGACTCGACTATCACCTGAACTCACCAATCCCCTGCCAGCCTGCGCTCCTCCCCCTCCCCCCACCTTCTTATTCTGGCTTCTGCCCTCTTCCTTTCCAGTCCCGATGAAGGGTCTCGGCCTGAAACGTCAACTGTTTATTTCTCTCCATGGATGCTGCCTGACCTGCTGAGTTCCTCCAGCACTTTGTATTACTCCAGATTCCAGCAACTGCAGAATTTTTTGTGACTGCTAGGATAATTGACCAGTGTAAGTTACCCCTAGCTAAGTGGGTGGGAAGTTGGTATAGGGAAATGAGAGTGAATGGGTTACAAGGAAATAGGATTGATGGGATTGCTCTGAGGACAGCATACACTCAATAGGGTGAATGGCCTCCTTCTATGTAGTAAAGTAATATGAAAGCAAAACCATATTCTTGTCCCACCCCAGAGGCTTGAGCACAGAGGCTTAGGCTGACAGTAGGGGCATGGTCGGCCAAAGGGCCTGTTTCTGTGCTGTACGACTATGACACACCAGGAAGGCTGCACCATGGCGTGAATCCAATGGCCTTCTGTTCACCACCATGGATGGGAATGGGCAACCATGGGAGTTATTCATGGTGCCTGCCCACTATTCATGCCTCAGTGTATATTGCAAAACCAGAATGTTTGCTCTTTTTGTTGTTCTTTGTGGGAGCTTGCTCTATACTAAAGGATGCATGTCTCTCGCACGATAACAGTGGGAAATTGGTAACTTTGGTTATTTATTGTCAAATGTACCAAGGTACAGTGAAAAACTTTGTTTTGCAAGCCATCGATACAAATCATTTCATTATAACAGTGCATTGAGATAGTACAGGGGAAAACAATAACAGAATGCAGAATAAAGTGTTACAGTTACAGAGGAGGTGCAGTGCAGGCAGACAATAAGGTGCAAGGCTATAACGAGGTAGATTGTGAGGTCAATAGTCCATCTTATTGTACTAGCGGACCGTTCAATAGTCTTATAACAGTGGGATAGAAGCTGTCCTTGAGCCTGGTGGCACGTGCTTTCAGGCTTTTGTATCTTCTGCCTGATGGGAGGGGGGAGAAGAGAGAATGTCTGGGGTGGGTGGGGTCTTTGATTATATTGGCTGCTTTACTGAGGCAGCGAGAAGTGTAGACAGTGACTGTAGTCCAAAAGTACTTCATTGGCTGCAAAACCCTTTGAGAGGTCATGAAAGGTGCTAAATAAACGTAATCCTTTTATTGTCATTCAACTCAGGTTCCCTGTCACTTGGTAACACAGGTCTACGTCCACTGCCTTTTCCTCCTTCCTTTCCCAATCCATGAACATACAATTTTTTTCACCTGGATAAATTATTTCTTTGTTTGCTCTGCGAACTTCCAAAAGAAAATCTTTACTTTTTAGTTGAGGAAAGGGTTTTAAAAACTATAAATGCTGGAAACACATGCCAGGTCAGGCAGCATCTGTGGAAAGAGAAACAGAGTTAATATTCCAGAATTAGGAAAGAGAGAGAACAAGTTAGGTTTAGGTTCATAGAAGGTGGGGGAGGGGTGGATTAGACAAAGGAAATATCTCTGAAAGGGTGAGACCAGGGTTGCCGTGGGGGTAAATTGCAGAGATCATCCAGTTGATGGGTTAATGGGGCAGATTACCCATCACTCAAATGGTCTCTATAGCTTATCTCCACGCATTCCAAACCTCACCCGATCAGAGATAAGCTCTTGGAAGAAAACTGTTTTCGGACAGAGTGTGGAGTGGGTCCAACTGCATGTTCTTTTAGAAAGCTGGCATGGATTCAATTCCTTCTGTGCTCAAAAAATCCATCCCATCAGTATATTTTTATATAAAGCAACGTATAACCAGGGGGTTGTAATTTATCTGAGAGTGCTTACTGGTGCAGGTCAAAATACAGCTTCTTTTCAAATGCTGTGTCTTGATGGAGAGCAGAGACTTGTGCAAATGTTGAGAAAGTTGTGCAAATGTTCTTGGCTCAAACCCTCTTTATGACTTTTGGGGTGGTTTTAATCTTTTCCGATGCTTTGCTTTCTTTTATAACTTGTACCCCACAAACTCTCCTGGACAAATCCATTATCAGGAGTGAAACAGATCAAACTTCAGTCAGTTAAAAAAAGCAAGAAGGAATTTAGAAGAAACCTCTTGGAGAGTGCGGTATGCCAAAGATTTTTTAAAAGGAAAAACTGACTGAAATCACAAATTAAAAATGGGATGATTTACAAAGGACCACAGGAACCGTGGACACAGATTTGGGATGTGGATTCTGCCAATCCAGTGCCATATCACCCGTTCAAACATTGAGAGTTAAGCAAGAGCATTAGCTTTCTGATTGGTTGACCCCTCAGTGGAATTGTTGCTCACTCCAATTGCTTTCTGGAATGGATTCACTTTGGATCTAAATAGGATTGGCAATTGCAATGGTGAGGGCACACAGATATATAATTCTGGGCAAAAAGATACAAGGAGGTGTGTGGGGACAAACATTTTTACTCAGTGGTAAACTGTGGATAGTGCAGTGACACAGCTGGTAGAGCCACTGTCTCAGAGGTCCAGTCATCTGGGTTTCATCCTGAGCTCCGAATCTGTACGTGTTCTCCCTGTGACCGTGTGGGCTTCCTCCAGATGCTCCAATTTCCTCCCACATCCCAAATACATGTGGGTTATCTGCCAACCGTAGATTGTGTGTAGGTGACTGATGTAGGGAGAACTGATGGGAAGGTGGGAAAAATCAAATGGGGTTAGTACAAATGGGTGCTAGATGGTCGGCAAGGACTTGGTAGACCGAATGGCCTGTTTGCCTGCTACGTGACTAGCGATTAGCATAACACTATTATGGCGCCGGTGACCCAGGTTCGATTCCGGCCACTGTCTGTAAGGAGTTTGGACGTTCTCCCCGTGTCTGCGTGGGTTTCCTCCGGGTGCTCTGGTTTCCTCCCACATTCCAAAGACGTACGGATTAGGAAGTTGTGGGTGTGCTATGTTGGCGCCGGAAGAGTGGCGACACTTGCGGGCTGCCCCCGGAACACTCTACACAAAAAGATGCATTTCACTGTGTGTTTCGATGTACGTGTGACTAATAAAGATATCTTATCTTATCTGGAATTGACTGCCCACAGGGATAATGGAAACAAACTCAATAAGGACATATGCAGGGACTGGAACAGGACTCGAGGGAGAATAATTTGCAGGGTTATGGGGAAAGAGTGGAGGAATGGAGGTAAAGGGATTACACTGCTAGGATTGACCAATGGGCCAAATGGCCTCCTTCTGTGCTGAAACAATTCTGTGAAGAGCTGAATGTGTCATAAATACTTATGCTTCAAAAGAGCTGCAAAAGTTAAAATGTATTTTAATGCAAAGCAGCCTCAGATTGGCAAGAAATTATCATTAATAATATGACTTATTTTCTCCTTTCCCTGAGGAAGACACTAATTTATGTTTGTTGGCTGCTCTTTGCTCTTTGCCTTCCTGCTGCTGATTTTCCCTTCCATCAGCCCTTTCTTGTTACTTTGCAAGTCACAGTAATCTCACTGCATTCTGTATCTTTCTCACTCACTCCAGGATCGATTTAGGACATAGAACAGTACAGCACAGGAACAGGCCCTTTGGCCCACGATGTTGTGCCGAACTAATTAAACTGGTAATTAAATGCCTAACTAAACTAATCCCTTCTGCCTACACAAGGTCCATATCCGTCCATTCTCTGCATAATCATGTGCCTATCTAAGAGTCTCTTAAACACCTCTATTGTATTTGCCTTCACTACCACCCCTGGTACTGCATTCCTGGCACCCACCACTCTCAGAGTAAAAGAACTTGCCCCACACATCTCCTTTGAACTTACCCACCTCACCTTAAATGCATGCCCTCTAGTATTAGATATCTTGACCCTGGGGAAAAGATACTGGCTATCTACTCTATGCCTTGCATAATCTTATAAACCTCTTTCTGAGCTGTCCTCAGCCTCCGCCGCTCCAGAGAACACAACCCAAGTTTGTCCAACCTCTCCTCATAGCACATGCCCTCTAATCCAGGCAACATCCTAGTAAACCTCTTCTGCACCTTCTCCAAAGCCTCCACATCCTTCCTATAATGGGGCGACCAGAACTGAATGCAAGACTCCAGATGCGGCCTAACCAGAGTTTTATAAAGCTGCAACATAGCTTTCTGACTCTTAAATTTAATACCTCGACTAATAAAGGCAAGCATGCCGTATGCATTCCTTACTGCCCTATCAACCTGTGCAGCCACTTTCAGGGAGAAATTGTATATGTATATACAATTTATGTTTTTGTATATTTACCTATTATAGCACTTATATAGATGAATTCATGTCCCTTTAAACTAATGCATGTCTACCTGACCCTATCTTGACTAACCCTGACTGCATGTGTCAGAGTCAGGTCTGGTTGGGTGTACATTCTGATAAAACATTTGTGTTTGGGTTGGGATTGTCTGGACCTTATTCATGTTGGGATGATTTTCTCAGTATTGCTGTGTATGTTCTCTCTTCGTGATCAATATTTGGTGTTTAATTCTCCAATAGATATTTATGATTACTAAATTGAAAGCTTGGGTCATGTATGAAAGATATTATAAGTCTGCAGGTGCTGGTAAGGTTTTAAGTTCATATCTGTCAACTCTATGTCAAAACTATGGTTCACTCCCTTCTTGTCTACACAGCTGAATAAGGAACATACTTGCTGTTCTTGCTGGTTGCTATCAGTGTAGAGACTCACTTTTTCTGTGAAGGTGCCAGGTTCACAGATACGGGAACACACAAAATTATGACTGGGAGAGTGTTGAAGGCACAGGAAGATTGTAAATCCTGCAACTATTCACTGGATGGAGCTGATACTGGGTTTGTAGAAGTGGATGGTCCAATCTAAAAAGCAAAGGGTTGTAACTAGACCAAGAGTACAAAGTTGTCATGGAAAGAACTGGAAAGATTACATGACACTGTGAATACACTAGGCATGAAAAGGCCAGATGACTATCCCAAGCCATGATCAGAATTCGTCGAATTTAAAGCTCGGACACACTACCTCTGGCCCAGTTGGTCCGCATCAGCTTGCTCCCACTCCACCACGCTATCAGCATGTCCTCCTATTCCTTTCTTCTTATGTGTTCCACAAATGTTACTTAATTTAAATACTTCCAGGGTAGTCAATTCCAATGCACTAATCACACCTGAAGCTTAATGACTACCATATTTATGTTCACTAGGTTGGACTCTCTAACAAGTGGAAATATCTACTCTACATCCAGACTATAAGACACTTTCATTCTTCTAAAGACTTCTGTTGTAAGACTATTGAACGGTTCCTTAGTACGATAAGATGGACTCTTGACCACACAATCTACCTCGTCATGGCCCTTGCACCTTATTGTCTACCTGCACTGCACTTTCTCTGTAACTGTAACACTTTATTCTGCATTCTGTTATTGTTTTCCCTTGTACTACCTCAATGCACTGTTGTAATGAAATGATCTGTGTGGATGGCATACAAAGTTTTTCACTGTACCTCTGTACATGTGACAAGAATAAACCAATTCCAATTCTTTCTGGTCATTCATTGACATTGTGACTAAATCCTTGCATATCTCCTACCATGCATCTCCCCCATCCTCTCTCCTGCTCACCACTACTGTGTTGCAACAACATAGGAGCAAATAGCACAGTCTCAGTAAGTGAAAACGGAACTCTGAAAAATTCCCCTCTATTCCCTCCCTCTAAATCAGGCCAGGAGATTTGGTCAATGTGGACATTACAAAGGTGATAGACATCACAAAGGTGATAGTCATCACAGGGATATGATGGGCAGAGTGGCCTCCTTGCTGTGCTGTAAGTTTCTATGATTCTGGCATGCCGGGTTGGTGAACAGATTGCCTATGTGGTAAACTATCCATATCACTGCGTCACTTTGGAACATTCTTAGGTACATTGCATAACGGAGAAAGACTTTCTGATAGAAACCTTGCTATAGAGTCATACAGCATAGAATGGGCCCTTCGGCACACTATATTATAAAGATGTACTGCACTCTTTCTATTCGATAAGTATGCATGAAGACCTTCTTCTTTGGAAAGTGCTCCACCCATATCTCCTGGAACCAGGTGCCCAAACCTTTCATATCTTTTCTTCAATGTGATAACTTTGATTGGCATCTTATTGGACCAATTCCCTCCCCTGTGTAAAAGAGGCCAGGAAAGCAGAGTAGCATAGTAGTTAGCATAATGCTATTACAGCGCCAGCGACCTGGGTTCAATTCCCGCCACTGTCGGTAAGGAGTTTGTACGTTCTCCCGGTGTCTGCGTGGGTTTCCTCCGGGTGCTCCCGTTTCCTCTCACATTCCAAAGACGTACAGGTTAGGAGCTGTGGGCATGCTATGTTGGCGCCAGAAGAGTGGCGACACTTGCAGGCTGCCCCCAGCACATGCTTAGCAACGCAAAAAGAGGCATTTCACTGTGTGTTTCGATGTACATGTGACTAATGAATAAATATCTTATCTCTTTAAATTTTATTCTCTTACTCCTTCTCCTATCCTTTCTTTTATCTCTTTTTCTCTCTCTCTCTCTCTGGATCAGTCCATTTCATCCATGGCGTGTGACAAAAATGTTTAATAAACCCAGCCTTTCCGGTCTCTCCTTATAAGTAAACCCCTCCGTTCCAGGCAACATCCTGGAGAATCTCTACTGCACTCTCTCTATTGCTGCATCTTCACTGTAGTGTGGTGGCCAGAACTGAACAGAATACTCCAAGTGTGGCCTGACCAAGGTTTTGTACAGTTGCAACATGAGCTTAACACCAGTGAGAGCTAATGGAGACTCCCTGATGGTCTTGGAAGCTTATTGTCATCAAAAAAAGATAAATTTAAAAATATTAAAATATTAAGACATTTAAGTGATAACAATGTGTTTCTCATTCTAATTTTAAAATGTCACTCCCTCTCTTTCCAATCTAAAGATTATATCATTACAAAGGTGTGTTCTTGATCGACATTTGTGTCAGCGTGGATTTTCAGAATACCTGGATCTATAATTGAAGAAACAGTTTGTTCGCAAGTGTTGCAAGGAAAAGTTGACGAGCTTCTTGCCTTCCCCTTTCCCAGGTCCTTGTTGCTGCTGGGGTCTCTGACTCTGCTTGGAACGACATTTGGTGCCTACAACATGGCCATGGCTGCCCTGAGTCCCTGCCCCTTACTGCAGCATTCTTCAGCTGGCTCTGCCCTGATTGTGAGTATGGGGGTAAGAAGGGGAATATGCAACGTCGCGTCATCTTGCACATGTAGTTGAAGAGCCTGTTGAAAGGATTCTAGATATCTCGCAAAGGAGTTATAGGGAGAGGTTGAACAGGCTTGGGCTTTATTCCTTGGAGTGAGGGAGACTGAGATAGAGGTGTATAAAATCATGAGGGGCATGGATAGGGTCTTTTTCCTGGGGAAAGGGAACCATAACTGGAGGGCATAGACTTAAGGTGAGAGGGGAAAGATTCAAAAGAGACTTGAGGGACAACTTCTTCACGCAGAGGGTGGTGGATATATGGAACAAGCTGCCAGAGAAAGTAGGTGCAATAATGACATTTAAAGGACATTTGGATAAGTTTATTGATAGGAAAGGTTCAGAGGGACATGGGCCAAATGCAGGTAAATGGGACTAGCTCAGGTAGGCACCTTGGTTGGCATGGACAAGTTGGGCCGAAGGGCCTGTTTCCATGCTGTATGACTCTATGACTCTACCTGTTTCCATCTCCTCCTCCATGTGGCTTCAGTGAGCAATGTTGTCTTCTAATGTGTGCTCTCTCTGTGGATTCCTGATAGAGTCCATTGGTGGAGTGTGCAGACAAACTTACTGATGAGAAAGGAGCCCCCTATAATAAAAAGCTTAAGATAAGATTTCTTTATTAGTCACATATACATCAAAACACACAGTGAAATGCACCTTTTGCATAGAGTGTCCTGGGGAGAGCCCGCAAGTGTTGCCATGCTTCTGGCGCCAACATAGCATGCTCACAACTTCCTAGCCCATACGTCTTTGGAATGTGGGAGGAAACCGGAGCACCCGGAACAAACCCCGCAGACACAGGGAGAACGTACAAACTCCTTACAGACAGCGGCCGGAATTGAACCCGGGTTGCTGGCGCTGTAATAGCGTTACGCTAACTGCTACACTACCGTGCCTGCCCTTTATTCAAGCATTCCTCACAACTTGATCCCGGGAATGAAAGGCTTGATGTATGAGGAATGTTTGTTGTCTCTGGGCCTGTACCTGATGGCGTTCAGAAGGATGAGGGGGGATCTCATTGAAACCTTCCTGTTACTGAAAGGCCTGGATAGAGTGGACGTGGAGAGGATGTCCCCATCAGTAGGAGAGTCCAAGATCCGAGGGCACAGCCTCAGAATAAGCCTTTAGAACTGAGATGAGGAGGAATTTCTTCAGCCAGAGGGTGGAATTCGTAAGCACAGACAGGTGTGGAGGCCAAGTCATTGGGTGTATTTAAGGCAGAGGTTGATAGGTTCTTGATTGGTAAGAGGGTTTAAAGGTCATGGGGAGAAGGCAGGAGAAGGCGATTGAAAAAAATCAGCCATGATTGAATGGGCATGGATGGGGGTGGAGGGTGGTTGGCGAAGGGCCTGTTTCTGTGCTGTACAATTCTATGATAGAGTTATCATAGAATTGTACAGCACCTATGTACACCTGGCCCCACCCACAAGAATGTCAGTGCTTCACTGCAAAGCTCAATGGGAGTACATCTGTTGAACCGGAGTTTGGATGCACTGGCATCTGAGCTTGTCTTGTGTTGGGCTGTGAGTTTAATCGGATGATTTCAGCTGTTAAAGTCTCTGCTTTACGATAGCCAATTATTCAGAGTCCTTCATTCCACCCCTACTCCCTTGTGTTCGCTCCTCATTCTCACTCCTCTTACATTCACAGTTAGAAATCTGAACACTTCCTTTACTTTCTCGACTCATGTAGGCGAGAGGTCGTGAGAACTGACCTGAGTTTTTAACATGTGGATCAGTTTCTTAGTACAATTGTTAAATCAATAATGGGCTCACTCAGAGCTGTTGGCGCAGTCCTGCTACAGTTCAGAAACTGCAAGTGTAACTTTAACTCTGGACTGTGGTCAGGAGTGAATGTGGCCCTAATAAAATCTAAAGAAGGATTTCACATTTGTACAGTGCTCTTTATAACCAAGGGCACCCCAAAGCACAGCTAATAAGTCAAGTCGAATTTATTGTCATGTGCACACGTATGGTGAGGTACAGGTGCAATGAAAAACTTGCTTGCAGCAGCATCACAGGCACGTAGATTCAGACAACGCACAAAACTAAATTATACATAAATTGTACATGAATTATACAAGGCAGTCAAGGAAAAGACTACAAAACAAGACATTAGTACACAAACACAATTAGAAGCAAGTCCACGGTAGAGCAAGTGTTCCGTTGCTGAGGTAGGGTTAGGGTTGGGCAGGTTGGTTCTAGAACCTGACGGTTGTAGGAAAGTCGCTGTTCCTGAACCTGGTGGTGTGGGACTTCAGGCTTCTGTACCTCCTGCCCGATGGTAGCTGCAAAAAGATAGCATGACCTGGATGGTGGGGATCTTTGATGATAGATGTTGCCTTCTTGAGGCAGCGCCTCCTGTAGATACTACCGATGGTGGGGAGGGATGTGCTCTTGATGTCCACTCCTCTCTGCAACTTCTTCCGTTCCTGCGCATTCGAATTGCCATACCAGACCGTGATGCAACCAGTCAGGATACTTTCAACAGTGAACCCGTAGAAGTTTATTGGAGTGTTTAGTGCCTTCTCAAAGAAGCCAGACCTCCAATGTAATCACCTTAGCCTGTGTTAGGTGAGGAACCTCAGCAGAGCAAAGACTGAACCCATATGGGAGAAATAAAACACCAAAGGAATTGGTATTGGTGTTCGTTTATTATTGATACATGTACCGAAATACAATGAACAGCTTTTGTTTGCATGCTATCCAGACAGATCATTCCATACACAAGTACATCGAGGTAGTGAAAAGGAAAACAGAATGCAGACTATCTTAGAATTGAGATTTAGAAGAGTAGAACGATGATAATAAATGTAATGGGTGGATCTGCTGAGAGAAGCTCGCTAAGAGTCACCACTCCTTGACACCTTCTTGGACGAAGGAAGACTAAAGTTCGCAAAAAGAAAGGCATAGAGAAACTAGAGAGGGTTACCAAGGCGACCAAAGGACCTTGTAAAATGCTATTGTTAAAAACAATGGTGTAAGGTAATGTGGACCCTTTGAAAACAGAATCAAGGGATATGTGGTTAGTGTATGGCTGTGTGAATGAGCAAAAGATCAGTCACACTTCTAACGAATCGCACAGGAGACTCGATGGGCTGAATGTCTTGCAGCTGGTTTTTTGCTTTTGTTTTTATGGAACATTGTAATTGAAAGTAAGGAAACGAAGACATATTGAGTAGTTTTATGTTAGACTTCACAAGTGAAGGGAATAATAAAACAGGCATTGCAGGGATACCACAACAACAGGGTGGATGGTCACAGCCTTTTTCCCCAGGGTAGGGGAGTCTAAAATGAGAGGGCGTGGGTTTGTGAGTGGGGAAAAATTTAAAGGGGACCTGAGGGGCAAGTTTTTCGCACAAAGGGTGCTGGGCATATGGAATGACCTGCGAGAGGAAGTGGTGGAGGCAGGTACAATTACAATGTTTAAAAGACATTTAGACATGGATAGGAAAGGTTTGGAGAGATATGGGCCAAACACAGGCAAATGAGATTATCTTAGATTGGCTTCTTGGTCGGTGTGGATGAGTAGGGCTGAAAGGCCTGTTTCCGTGCTATATAACTCTATGACTCTACAACAAGGGTATGTATTAATGTCGCACCTTTATTGTGGCAAAATGCCTCCCTCACAGATGTGTACGAAACAAAAATATTTTGACATCAGCAATGTGAGGAGGTATCTGGGCAGACGAACAAAAGCTTGGTTAAGGCGGTAAGTTTTAATCAGCATCTTAAAGATGGGAAGAGAGACAAGGTGATGTGGCAAGGTTTAGGGACAAATTCCCAGGGCTTAGCGATCTTATCAGCTAAAGGCACAACTGCTACTGAAGGAAAGATTAAATGAAGGGTGATTCCGAGGCCAGTATTTCAGTGGCTGGAAGTTACCGACATCAAAGTAAGCAAGAAAAAAAGTTAAATTCTGTCAAATTCCCAGGTTTAAAACTGTGAGAAGATAGAGGTTATTTAACCACAACCTTCTGCCTGTCTCATGATTGAAGAATTATCCCTTTAGATCAGAAAGCCACACAGGTAACTCCACGGTAGCATAGCGGTTAGTGTAACGCTATTACAGCGCCAGCGACCGGGGTTCAATTCCCGCCGCTGTCTGTAAGGGTTTTGTATGTTCTCCCTGTGTCTGCGTGGGTTTCCTCCGGGTGCTCCAGTTTCCTCCCACATTCCAAAGGCAAACGGGTTAGGAAGTTGTGGGCATGCTATGTTGGCGCCAGAGGCGTGGCGACACTTGCGGGCTGCCCCCAGAACACTCTACACAAAAGATGCATTTCACTGTGTGTTTCGACGTACATGTGACAAAGAAATCTCGTCTTATTATTTGGGAAAGGTGAGAGGAACAATGGAAACAGGACAGGAGTAGATCATTTGGTCCTTTGAGCTGGCTCCTCCATCCTTACAGGTTGGTAGATAAGATAAGGTATCTTTATTAGTCTCACGTACATCGAAACACACAGTGAAATGCATCTTTTGCGTAGAGTGTTCTGGGGGCAGCCCGCAAGTGTCGCCACGCTTCCGGCACCAACATAACGTAGGTTAATTGGCTGCTGTACGTGCCCCAGGTGTGTAAGTGAGTGGTAAAATCTGGGGTAAGTTTATGGCATTGTGGGAAGAATAAAATGGGACGTGTGTAACTGGGTTCTTGAGGGTCAGTATGGGCTAGGTGGGCTGAAAGGTCTGTTTCTGTGCTATGCAACTCTATGGCTCTATACTGTACTCATTAAGACTATGGGTGATATTCTACCTCAGTTCATTATTCGGCACTATCCCCATATTCCCTGATTTGTTTAATATCCATAAACCTATCGATCTCTGTTCTGAACGAACTTAGTGACGGAGCCTCCCCAACTGTCCCGGGGAAGGAGTTCCAAAGATCCAACAAACTCAGAATCAAGAATCAGGTTTATTATCACTGACGTATGTCGTGTGGCAGTACAGTGCAAGACATAAAAATTACTGTAAGTTACAAAAATAAATAAATAGTGCAAAAGGAGAATAACGAGGTGGTGTTCATGGATTCATGGACCGTTCAGAAATCTGATGGAGGAGGGGAAGAAGCTGTTCCTGAAACATTGAGTGTGGGTCTTCAGGCTCCTGTACCTCCTCCCCAGTGGTAGTAATGTGAAGTACTCTACGTAGAGTTTGTTGGACCTTTGGAGATGGCCTAATCTTTATTCTAAAATGCTGTCTCCATTTCTAGTCTCCAGAGCAGGGGAAACAACTTCCTTGCACTTAGCCTGTGAAGCTGGAAAGGCAAAGAAATTATCAACCTATTGATCTCTTCACCTTTCTTGTGAGGAAATTATCAGAACCAATAATTAAGGACAGAATTAATGGGCTAATTTATTGTAACGGTAGGTTATCTAGAAAAAATAACTGGAGTAGTAATTAGAGGAGGGATCACAGATGTTTTATACAATATGTCCCCCTTAGCTGCGGGTTTAGCATCCATGGATCTATGTACTAGTGGGGTCGGGGTTGGGAACACGAGGGTCAGGAACATGGATAGGTTTGCGGCTGGAGCCAGGATCCAGAGTGTGTGGTCAGAGTTGGAGCTGGGGTCAGGATTGGCATTGGAAAAACTGGGGTCAGGAATGTGGGTAGATCTACATGCATGGCGAAATTGAAATTTACAAGCTGAAATTTACATAGAAGTTGTTATATCAGTGCAGGGATTGACTGTTGGATCTGATAGCAACCTAGTGTCATTGTCATTGGCCTTAGTGGTATCTGTATTTTTTTGTTTACTGCAGCAAGTTCATGTCCTATTCCTCATGAATGATGAGGACTCTGTGTACACCAACTTTCAAAGGCATTTGATAAGAATCTACAATAACAAACACAAAATGCTGGAGGAACTCTGCAGGCCAGGCAACATCTATGGAGGGAAATAAACAGTCGATGTTTTGGGTCGAGACCCTTCAGGACAGGAAAGGAAGAGGGCAGAAGCCAGAATAAGAAGGTCAGGGGAGGGGGAGGAGCACAGGCTGGCAGGTGATAGGTGAGTCCAGGTGAGAGGGGGAAGTTACCTTGTGGAATTGGAAGCAGGTTAGGAGATTAATTGGATGGTTGAAGTCTGAGAGTGGGGTTAATGGATGTGCACAAGTTGAAATGAAGTGACCAATGTTGTCCCACTGGGCTTGTGCTGGCTTTGCAGCTGTTTAGTAAACTTAATGAGGACTTGGTTACTGCAATCATGCATCATATGATGTAGGACCTGGCAATGATGTAAAGGCTTAAGGTAGAGTTTTAGTAGAGCATAAAATTAGACAAAACGTAATGCAGTGAAGTGAGAGGATTTCAACAAAAGTCAGGGTGAGGACATCCATTTTGGTTCAAAACCAGATAGCTCTGCACATTAATTGGGGCAGATCTTTGGTTGACTTGGGTTGCTGACCTCTGAGAGCTCCCGTGTGCAGTCAGTTGCACCGTGACATGTGCAAAGCATTCCAAATCACTCCGTACCTGTAATAGAATAAAAATATGCTAAAAGAATTATTTTTTAAAACATTTAATGAATTAGAATCATATCCATATGCTAAAAACACAAATCAAACCATAAGCTGAAGAAATAATAAAAAGTGATTGCACTCACCTTTCTCCTGCAGCTAAAGTCTCCTATTTATTTGAATGGGGAGGCTTCAATTGGCCTGGGCTTTCCATGCACCATTTGAAGCTCATGTCCTAAGACAGCTGACGGTCAGCTCACTAGAACATTCCCAGGTTTGTCTTTCCATGTCTCAGCTCCATTCACCAGACTTCACTCCAGCGACAGAATTGAGAATAATGGACTGTAGTCATAATGGGGAAGGCAGGCCTTGGAGGAGATACTTTGTATGGAAGTTGCAATGGGAATCAAGATCTCCCTCAATCTTCACTCCACCTCCAATGAAATACGTGGATACCAGGGCTTTCAAGACCGAGATCCCCTCTCCATCTTTACCCCACCCCCAGTGAGATACATCGATGCCAGGGCTTTCAAGACCGAGATCTCCTCTCAATCTTTACCCCACCCCCAATGAGATACGTTGATGCCAGGGTTTTCAAGACTGAGATTTTATTTGGGTCAGGCCATCAAAGAATATGCAGTTAACATTTCAGGTCAATGATCTGAACTGTTCATATGAAAGGTCATTATCTTGAAGTATTAGCTGTTTCTTTCTCCAGAGATGCTGCCTGACGTGCTGAGTATTACTAGCATTTTCTTATTTTCTGCATTTTTTTTGCTTTCCAAATATTAAGAGTTAATTAAGGGGAGGTTTAATATTACATAATTTACTGGCATGGTAGTGCGGCGGTTAGCATAACGCTATTACAGCGCCAGCGACCTCGTTTCAATCTCCGCTGCTGTCTGTAAGAAGTTTGTACGTTCTCCCCGTGTCTGCATGGGTTTCCTCCGGGTGCTCTGGTTTCCTCCCACATTCCAAAGATGTACAGGTTAGGAGCTGTGGACATGCTATGTTGACGCTGGAAGAGTGGCGACACTTGCGGGCTGCCCCCCCAGCACATTCTGTAACACAAAAAGACACATTTCACTGTGTGTTTCGATGTACATGTGACTAATAAATAAATATCTAAACATTTTGAATAGTAGAAACTGCTTTCGGTGATAAAAGACATAAATTTAAGGAAGTTGTCAAAAAAACCAGAAAATGAAAGCTTTGCAGTGTAGTGAGCTGTTAATAAGAGGATACTGGAAGTAGGTTCAATGGTAAATTAGTAAATTAATTTATTATTGTCACATGTACCGAGGTGCAGTGAAAAACTTTGTTTTGCATGCTTCTGTACAGATCATTTCGTTACATCAGTAATCGAGGTAGTACAAGGGAAAAGCAATAACAGAATGCAGAATATGGTGTCACAGTTACAGAGAAAGTGCAGTGCAAGGCCATGATGAGGTAAATTGTGAGGTCAAGAGTCCAGCTTATCATACAAGAGGTTTGTTCAATAGTCTTATAACAGCGGAATAGAAGCTGTACTTGTTACCTGCTGTAAGTGGTACGTGTTTTCAGGCTTTTGTATCTTCTGCCCAATGGGAGGGGGGAGAAGAGAGAATGTCTGGAGTGGGAGGGATTTTTGATTATGTTGGCTGCTTCACTGTAGCAGTGGGAAGTGTAGACATAGTCCATGGAGAGGATGCTGGTTTCCATAATGTGCTGAGCTGCATCCACAACTCTCTGCAGTTTCTTGCGGTCAAGGGCAGAGCAGTTACCATACTAAGCTGTGATGCATCCGGATAGGATGCTTTCCGTGGTGCATCGATAAAAATTGGTGAGGGTCAACAGGCACATGCTGCATTTCTTTAGCCTCCTGACGAAGTAGAAGCGCTGGTGAGCTTTCTTGGTCATAGCATCTACGTGGTTGGACTAGGACGGGCTATTGGTGATGTTCACTCCTCGGAACTTGAAGTTCTCAACCCTCTCAAGCTCAGCACAATTATTGTAAACAGGAATGTGTGCACTGCCCTGTTTCCTGAGGTCAATGACTAGCTCTTTTGTTTGGTAACTTTCAAAAGAGAATTCAATAGATTCTTACAGTGTAGGTATTTGCATGGGTGTGCAAAACTGTGGGGGAGTGGCACAAGAGCTGGCACTGGTAGAGTGGACAAGATGCCTGCCAAGTTCTCTGCTCCTTCACTCTACGAAGGCAGACACAGTGAGATTGCTGTTCGCCTTCTCTATTCCTTCTAAGTATCTCTTGATACCATGTTGTGTGCCTCAGTAGATTAATAGCCAGTTAAACTAGATCCAGAGAGACTTTTAAATCAACACTGTGGCTGGGGTTGAGAACCTGACTGCTCCCCTGAGGCTAGGTTTGTAGAATGTAAAAACATTATTCCAATTAGTTTCTGCTTAACGCATTTATATATCAGCACTTTTGTGGTTTAAGGAGATATTACTTCTTGTCATAAAATAATAATTATATAATCACACTTGCCATTATATGGTGATTGCTGAAATAATATTGTTCTTTCTTTATCCCTAAGTGCTAATTTTTGTTACAGCAACAACTTATATTTTAATTCTTCATTTTTGTGGCACCACTATTGTGCCTGAGTTTTGGTGACATTCTTCATGTAATTTTACTGTTGTAGTGAATGAGGCCAAGCAAGGCTCAGTCTGCTCAGGCTTCCAGCTCTCCTTGTCGCTCAGGTCAGGTATCCAAGGACATAAGGAGCAGGAGGGTCTAAGCACAGGGGGCTGACTTTCACCTGGAATCTCTGGTTCCTTGGCAACTCTGAAGCAAAAGCAATTGGCTGGAAGAACTCAATGGGTTGAGCAGCATTTATGCGAGAAAGGAATTGTCAAAGTCTTGGATCAAAACCCTGCATCAGGTCTGAGAGTGGAGATGGCCAGTAGAAAGAGGGGAAGGGGAGTGGTGTGACAGGAGCCTGAGGTGATTGTTGGAATGGGGAGGGGTGTAAGATGGCCGGCAGGGTGTGGCAGGTAGAGGCAGAGAGGAGGGGTGGAGTTGGGAGAGAGTGGCAGGTGGATGGAGGCAGACAAAGAGAGAGAAAAATGAGAGGCAGGTGGAGTGAGGTGGGAGGAGGGGAGGGTGAACTTTGGAGACAGTTGCTGGAGGGAGGTAAGCAGGACCATAAAGTACTTCCAGTGCTGGGATCTGATAAGTAAAGGAGGCGAGAATGGGAACCGTTAGGGGAGAGGTGTCTGGCAGATGGAACCAGAACCAGGTGGGGGGGGGGGGGGGGGTAGGGAGCAGATGGAACTCTGAACCTAAGTTTGAGCCTCCTGATTTCAGGTCTATAGATTGGAAACTTCAATTAGCCTGGGCTTTCCATGCACCGTTTGTAGCTCATGTCCTAAGACACGTTATGGTCATTTCATTAGAACATTCACAGGTTTGTCTGTCCTTGCCTCAGCTCCGCTCACCCAACTTCACTCCAATAAAATCTCAGTCACGAAAGCCCTGGAGTCGACGTGTCTCATTGGGGGTGGGGTGAAGATTGAGGGGAGATCTCGATTCCCATTGCAACCCTCATGCAAAGTATCTCCTCCAAATCCTGGCTCCCGTGCTGTGATTACGTTCCATCTTTCTAAATTCTGCCGCTGGAGGGTATTCTCATTTCTATGTTACCAGACTGTGAAAATTTTGGATACATCATTCAAATCACTCTCAGTTGCTGGGGAATGTAAGGCCAGTCTAATCGACAGCGATGACTAACAATGACTCTGGAAGTCAGTATAGTTTCATTCTTTTCTTCTCCTTCTGAGGAGAGGCATCATTTAGTTTGAAAATTACTTCTGTGAAACACCACTTGAGGATAATGAATCTCATAAACCTCACTTTGATATATTCGAAGTACTTTATAAATGCAAGTTGTTGTTGTTGTGCAGTACTCCATTAAGCGTGACCTAATATCACCGTATAAAGCTCAGTGTTGAGTCTTGCCTGAATACATTCCTGTGAACTGCCCCAAGAAGGTTTACAACTGTGAACGTTCGTGTTGCCGGCAGTGAACATGGAAGGATCTGTGGTGGCTGCCTGCTTTTCCGTGAGGCAGAGTGCTCTGGTTATACCCTCTGCACAAGTTCAGAGTCAGTCAGGCAAAGGAGACAAGAGAACCAACCCATCAAGACAGGGTGGTGAAGGCAGCATGCATGGCCCTCAGCTTCTCCTGACGTGATGCCTCATCAGCAAGCACTTTGGGCACAGGTCTCCCATTTTCACCTTGAATTTTTGCAGTGCCTTTTGCAAACCCAGCATGTCTCAAAGTGAACCAGCCACTGAAGTGCATCTTTATTGTAGAAATTGCAGAGCGGGAAACACAACAGGCTACGGCTGCACAGTATGACCCCAAATGCATGGATAATGTTTTTTGGAGTTCTTGGCTGATGGATAAATGGCCAGGACCCAAAGATAATTCTCTTGCTGCTGCTTGAGGTACAATGGGATCTTTGACATCCACCTCAGATAGTAGAATTGGCCTAAATCTTACGTGAATTGGCATCTCTGACAGTGCGGTCCTTGCTTGGTATGGCTTGAGCTTTACGCTCAAGGCTTTGGAGCGAGATTTTAACACCCAGCCATCTGGATTGAAAAACAGAGCATGCCCTTAGCTGACACAATGGATGGCTTCCAAACTCCCACTGGCACAAGGGTCCATGGCATCTTGCTGTGCCCAGATAGACCACCTCATTTCCTACGTTCCAATAGCTAAAATACTTTGAAAAGTAATAATCTCTCTTCATCAGATAGTAGAAGTTCATGCTATGGGAGGACAATCAGCCCATTGTATCCTTAGTGGCAAATGAATTTGGAACCTCCGATGTAACAAAAGGTGCTATGTAAATACAAAAAACAGAACACTGGAGGAACTCAGTGGGTCAAGCAGCATCTGTGGAGGCAAAAGGCGTATGTTGACATTTCAGGTCAAGAACCTGCATCAGGACTGAGAGGGAACCCTTTGGCCCACAATGTCTGTGCTGACTATGATGCCAAATTGGAGGAGGAAAGATTGCCAGTGGACCGGCTATCTTCCCTTTACATTCTCAGTCGTGATGAAGGATCTTGACCTGAAAAATTGACTATCCCTTTCCCTCTGCAGATGCTGCTCGACCCACTGAGTTCTTCCAGCGTTCTGTTTATTGTTCTAGACTTCGGCATCTGCAGTCTCTTTTGTCCATGTAAATACAAGACTTTCTTTTAAGGTTAATCTTCAACCATTGTATATTGTGTCTATTTCTTGATTATTCTGTGTGCTTTTGTATAACGAGCTGTGCTTCCTGTTCACACAGGTCGTTTCATGGATTTTATTTACTGGGACCTTGTCCTATGTCAAGGTGATGATTGGAATCATTTTCCGCGATGAGAGCCACAGCGCCCTGGTGTGGTGTGGAGCAGCAGTGCAGTTTGGCTCCATGATTGGAGCACTGACTATGTTTCCGCTTGTAAATGTGTTTGAGGTTTTTCAAACTGGGGACAACTGCAATACAAACTGCCCCCTCTAACCAAAAAAAAGGAAGGATTAGAGACGCCAGCAGTGAAGAAAGCGAAGAGAAAGATTCCTGCTGTCCAAAAATTGACTGGATCTCCGCGATAATCTACTTACTGCTTCCAAGAGTCATTTAATGATTTACATCTCACAGTGTCATGTGCACCTCTTCTAGACCAACTTTTTGTTTCTTTACTTGTCTAATTGCTAACCTCTAAAGCTACAGTTGCTGGAAATCTAATATAAGGTCTAAATAGTTGCTGGAATTCTAAAATAAAATGTTGGAAACACTCAACAGGTCAGGCAGTATCTGTAGGAAGAGAAGCAGAGTTAACATTTCAGGTTGGTGACTGTTCTTCAGAATGGGGAAAAAGAAATGAACTAAAGAGCAAAGGGAGGATAGAAAGGAAGGACTGTGCTTGGTTGGAGATCAAAAGGTAATGAATGACACAAGTGGAGTTGGAACTGGCTGAGAGAGGGAGGGGAAGGCTTGTCTTGTGATAAAGAAGACGTATGGCACGCTTGCTTTTATTAGTCGAGGCGTTGAGTTCAAGAGTCTAGAAGTTATGTTGCAACTTTATAAAACTCTGGCTAGGTCTCATCTGGAGCATTGTATTCAATTCTGGTCGCCCCATTATAGGAAGGATGTGGAGGCTTTGGAGAGGGTGCAGAAGAGGTTTACCAGGACGCTGCCTGGATTAGAGGGCATGAGCTATAAGGAGAGGTCGGGCAAACTTGGGTTGTTTTCTCTGGAGCGGAGGAGGCTGAGGGGAGACCTGATAGAAGTTAATAAGATTATGAGAGGTATAGATAGAGTAGACGCCGGTATCTTTTTCCCAGGGTCGAAATGTCTAATACTGGATGGCATGCATTTAAGATGAGAGGGGGAAAGTTCAAAGGAGATGTGCGGGGCAAGTTTTTTTTACACAAAGAGTGGTGGGTGCCTGGAATGCACTGCCAGGGGTGGTGGTGGAGGCAGATATGATAGAGGCACTTAAGAGGCTCTTAGATAGGCACATGAATGTGCGGAGAATGGAGGGATGTGGACATTGTGTAGGCAGAAGGGATTAGTTTAGTTAGGCAGTTAATTACTAGTTTAACTAGTTCAGCAAAGCATTGTGGGCCTGTTCCTGTGCTGTACTGTTCTATGTTCTATGTTCAACAACAAAAGGTGTGTCTGGGGAAGGGGTAGTGAGGAGATGAATAAGATCTAGTTATTAGAAGAGGAGAGAAAGAAAACACGAACAGTGTGAGGTACAACACTGGATGATTAGTTAACTTTGTCAAATTCATTGTTGGACCTTGAGGACTGTAACATGCCAAGTTGGAAGGTGAGATGGGGTTCCTCCAGTTTGTGCTGGGCTTTGTTGGAACAGAGGAGGAAGTTGATGACGGGAGTGGAACAGGGATGGAGAATTAAAGTGAGAGGCAAATGGAAACTCAGGGTCACCCTTGTGGAGTGAACAGCAGTCACCAATCTCTCATAGACTAATACAGAGGTACAGCACAGAAGCAGGCCTTTTGGCCCACTGAGTCCCTGCTGACTGTCAACAACTTGTTCACGCTAAGCATCCAGAATACTTTTTATCTTTATTCCCGTCAACTCCCCCCAGATTCTACTGCTCACCTACACACTCGGGACAATTTACAGCAGCCATTTGGGATGTGGGAGGAAACCAGAGCACCGCAGGAAAACCCACGCATCATAGGGAAAATGTGCAAACTCCATGCAGCGACCAGGGTGAGGATCGAGTTCCGGTCGCAGGAGCTGTGAGGCAGCAGCTCTACCAGCTGTGCCACTGTGCTGCACATCTGCATTTGGTTTCCCCAGCGTGGAGGAGACCGTGTCACGAGCTTTGAATACACAGTGCACTAAGTTAGAAGTACAAGTGAATTGTTGTTTCATCAATCGTGGAATTGAATTTAGGAGCTGAGAGGTATTGTTGCAACTATATAGGACCCTGGTCAGACCCCACTTGGAGTACTGTGCTCAGTTCTGGTCGCCTCACTACAGGAAGGATGTGGAAGCCATAGGAAGGGTGCAGAGGAGATTTACAAGGATGCTGCCTGGAATGCGGAGCATGCCTTATGAAAGCAGGTTGAGGGAACTCAGCTTTTTCTCCTCGGAGCAAAGGAGGATGAGGGAGGACCTGATAGTGGTGTATAAGATGATGAGAGGCATTGATTGGATAGATAGAAGCTTTTTCCCAGGGCTGAAACGGTTGCCACAAGAGGACACAGGTTTAAGGTGCTGGGGAGTAGGTACAGAGGAGATGTCAGGGGTAAGTTTTTTACTCAGTGGTGAGTGTGTGGAATGGGCTGCCGGCAACGGTGGTGGAGGCGGATACGATAGGGTGTTTTAAGAGACTTTTGGATAGGTACATGGAGCTGAGAAAAATAGAGGGCTATGGGTAAGCCTAGTAATTTCTAGGGTAGGGACATGTTCAGCACACCTTTGTGGGCTGAAGGGCCTGAACTGTGCCGGCGGTTTTCTATGTTCTATGTTTCTATGGAAGGAGAGTTTAGCTCCCTGGTAGGGAGAAGCCGAAAGGGCAGGTGCATATGCATCGTATGGTGGCATGCGGAGGGGAGGGATATTAATGGAGATGTAAGAATGATCCAGAGTGTCCCAGAGGGGCTGACCCCTTTCTACTGCTGAAAGGGGAGGGGAAGGGAGGACGTCACTCTGGAGATGTTGGAAATTGTGGAGGATGATCCATTGTCTGGAGGCTGGTGGGGTGGAAGGCGAGCGTCAGGGAAAACCGTATCCTTGTCCTGGGTGGGAGGAGAGGAGTGGGAGTAAATGTCTGGGAAATGGACCACACATGTAATTGGTTCATTATTATTGTCACAAGTACCGAGGTGCAGCGAAAAACTTTGTTTCGCATGCCATCCATACGGATCATTCCAAAACATAAGTACGTCAGGGTAATACAAAGGGAGAAACGATAACAGAATGTGGAATATAGTGTTACAGTTACAGAGAAAGTGCAGTGCCGGCAGACAGATAAGGTGCAATGGCCACGACGAGGTAGACTGAGAGATCAAGAGTTCACCTTAATTGTGTTTGGGAGCCCTGTTAACTGTTACAATCACACCTTCAGTCATTCGCTGTGCACTCTAACACTAACCTGCCTTCTTGTTCCAGCTGCCTCCCTTCACTTTCTCTAATCTTGAAACTTCTTTTATTTTCACCCAGTTTTGATTAAAGGCCATTGACCCTTCATGTTAACTGTTTCTCCCTCTACAGGTACTATCTGACCCAAAGATTTCCAGCAATTTCTATTTTTTACTTCAAATTCCCAGCAGCTGCTGCGTTTTGTTTTGCATTTATTAATTTTAGTCACTGAGAGGAAAAAGTAGATTTTAACCTGCAACTTTTGTACTCTTGATTTACATTTTGAAATGTCTCCTTTCTTAAGCATGATGCTTAATGGCAATGCACATGCTCTAGGTAAACAGACTGCTTTCCAATGGGTGAGTCACCTACTATAATGGAACACTGACATATGATTTAGGATAGGGAGCAGCAGAAGATTACAAGGAGTCGTGAGGTTGTGAAGTGCTGTTGGAGTCATTGTTCTTTGTTTGATAACGCTTTGAAATGCCTTGCAGTTTTTACAACCTTAAAGATGCTCTAACAACAGAATTTGTTTTAAATGAAAAATCATGTCAACTTTAAGAATATGTTGGATAGTGTTTTGCTGAAAAGCAAAAGAGCTGGCGAGAGGCAACTAATATGGAATTAGGATCACTGCTTGGTTGGATCCCTGTACGCTGCTAAAAATCACATTTATAACAAAACACATTAAAAATAAATTACCCATAAAATTGTTTTTTCTGTATTAGGGGTGGCTGTGAGACCCATATTCGGCTAACCTGTGTCTAGATCATTGGGTTCTAATTGAAAATTTTGCCTAAGCCTTGAATTCTCAGAGTTTCCAAATGCCATTGACAATTTTAGTGTGTGGGAGAGTTGCCACATTAGAGATGCAGCCTGGCTGTTTTATTCTTTGATGATGTCGGTATTGCTGTTCGCCATGAACTCTCCTTGAGGAAGTGTCGGTGAAATGCCTTCTTGCACTCCTCCCGGGGAAGATGCTCCCATAGGTGCTGTTGGACAGGGAGATCCAGTGATGATGCAGGAATGGCGACATATTTCCAAATCAGGATGCTGTGTGACTTGGAGGTGATGGTGTTCCCATGCACTTGCTGTCTTTGCTCTCCTTTACAGCATGGGTCAGGGGTTTGGCAGCTGCTGTCTTGGTTGCCCAGGTGAGTAACTGCAGCATATTTAGTGCATGGTATACACTGCCAATCAAGCTGGCTGCTTGGTTCAGGACGGTACCAAACTTCTTGAGTGTTATTGGAGCTGTACTCACTCAGGCAAATGGAGGCTACTCCATCAACTCCTGGTGCCTTGTAGATGATAGAAAGGCTTTGGAGATTTTGGAGCTGAGTCCAATACCCAATTACTGACCTGCCTTATGACTGGTCCTATTAGGTAGCTAGACAGGATGTCACATAGAACATGGAACAGTACAGCACAGAAACAGGCCCTTTGGCCCACCAGATCTGTGCCAAGCATGATGCCAATCTAAACCAATCCCAACAGCCTGCACATGGTCCATTTCCCTCCATTCCCTGCTTGTTCACATGCTTGTCTAAATCCTCTTCAACGTTGTTATCACATCTGCATCTAGCACCTCTCCTGGCAGCCTGTTCCAGGCACCTACCACTGTCCATGTGAAACATTTGCCTCACAAATCTTCTTTAAGCTGTCCCCCTTTCACGTTAAAACTATGCCCTCTTGTATTTTACATTTCCACCCTGGGAAAAAGACTATCTACACCGGCTATGCCTCTCATAATTTTATATATTTCTCTCAGGTCTCCCCTCAGCCTCCAATGCTCCAGGAAAAAAACAAACCAAGTTTGTGCAACCTCTCCTTACAGCTGGTAGTCTCCAGTGCAGGCAACATCCTGGTGAACCTCTTCAGCACTCTCTCCAAAACCTCTTTGTCCTTCTTATAGTGTGGCGACCAGAACTGCACACAATACTCCAAATGCGGCCTAACCATAGTTTTATACAGCTGCAACACGACTTCTCGACTTTTATACTCAATGCCCCGACCAAGAAGGCAAGGATTCTGTACACCTTCTTCACCACCCCATCCATGTGTTGCCACCTTCAGGGAGCTATGGATTTGCCCCCCCCCCCCCCAGGATCCCTCTGTATATCAATGCTTGTGAGGGTCCTGCCATTTACTGTACACGTTGGTGGTAGGGAAATTGGGAATGGAAGATGGTTGGCACCAATCCATGAGGAACACAATACCTAAACTGTACAGTAACAATAAAACAAAAAACTTATCAACGTTCATCTTGAGAGGCAATTCACAAAAATAATCAAAAGGTTGTTCTTTCCATTATTTTACATGCTTTCAACCAATAACAATGCTTGGTTGAAGACGTGCTGTTATTGGAAAAAGTTGCTGGTACAAAGATCAGGGAAGATGCTTTGAGGTACTTGGGTACTAACTTTGATGCTGAATTCAGCTTGTTCTGTTGGCCCTGGTCAAAGATAAGATTTTTTTATTCATCACATGTACATCAAAACACACAGTGAAATGCATCATTTGCATAGAATGTTCTGGGGACAGCCCGCAAGCGTCGTCACGCTTCTGGTGCCAGCATAGCATGCCCACAACTTCCTAACCCGTACGTCTTTGGAATGTGGGAGGAAACCGGAGCACCCGGAGGAAACCCACGCAGACACGGGGAGAACGTACAAACTCCTTACAGACAGTGGCCAGAATTGAATCTGGGTCGCTGGCACTGTAATAGCGTTACACTAACCGCTACGCTATCGTGCCGACCACTTGTTGGATGCTGAATATGAGAGTTGCTATTGGGAAAATAATCCAACCGTTTAACTTTACTCATCCATCCAGGCCAGGCCACATGACTAACATCCCACAGCCAGAGGTGTCGCTTTGCAGCTGCTAGTCCTTTCCTCTTTGTGCCTGAAGGTTTTGCTCATGACGTCAACCATCTAAGCTCGAAGGTTTTGGAGGGGGATAAGGTTAGATTGCTCCTTCTGAGCTGAGTGGACTGAATGGATTCCTTCCATGCCATACATTTCAAGTATCAGTATCAGAATCAGAATCAGAATCAGGTTTATTATCACTGACTTAGATGACGTGAAGTTTGTTTTGCAGCAGCAGTACAGTGCAAAGACATAATATTAAAGTAACTTATAAAAATAAATAAATAGTGCAAATAAAAAGGAATAATGACATAGTGTTCATAGGTTCATAGACCATTCAGAAATCTGATGGCGGAGGGGAAGAAGCTGTTCCTCAATCATTGAGTGTGGGTCTTCAAGCTCCTGTACCTCCTCCCTGATGGTGGTAATGAGAAGAGGGCATGTCCAAGATGGTGAGGGTCCTCAGTGATGGATGCCACCTTCTTGAGGCACCAACTCTTGAAGATGTCCTCGATGGTGGGGACGGTTGTGCCCGTGATGGAGCTGGCTGAGTCTACAACCCTCTGCAGCCTTTTGCGATCCTGCACATTGGAGCCTCCATACCAGGCAGTGATGCAACCAGTCAGAATGCTCTCCACCGTACATCTAGAGAAATTTGTAACAGAAGTAACGTGAAACTCACTGAAACTTCTCAACCGAGAGTTATTAACCATCCACTAATATTCCCTGGGGTTAATTGATCAGAAAATCAGTCTGAAACTCCATCAATGAGAAATAAGGGTAGATTTTTCACTTGATACCGCTGCCAAGCCTTTACCTTCTTACTTCCACATGCAGGCGTAAGGGTTAACAAGCCACCTGTGCTCATCGATCCATGGTTCCATAAGGATGCATCTCAGCTGCTGTATTTGATGACTGTATTTTTGATTCTGAATGAATAGAACACATGAAGGCAAGTAAATAGGAGCAGGAGTAGGCCACTCGGCCCCTCAAGTCTGCCCTATGGTGGTAATGAGAAGAAGGCATGTCCCAGATGGTGAGGGTCCTCAGTGATGGATGCCGCCTTCTTGAGGCATCACCTCTTGAAGATGTCATTGATGGTGGGGACGGTTGTGCTCGTGATGGAGCTGGCTGAGTCTATAACCCTCTGCAGCCTCAGTTCAATATGTTCATGGCTGATCTACAGCAGCCTCAACTCCTCTCCTGTGCCTATTCCCCATAATTCTCAATTCCTCGATCTTTCAAATATTTATCCATCTTCACCTTAGATCATTAGATATATTTAATGATCTGGCCTCCAACACCCTTGGAGGCAGAGAATTCTGGAGATTCACTACACTCTGAGAGAAGAAATTTCTCTGCATCACAGTTTTAAATGACTAGCTCCTTATCTTGTAACAATGTTCCCTTGTTTGTGATTCTCCCACTAGTGGAAACGTCTCAACATCTACCCTGTCAAGCCCCCTTAGGATATTATATGATAAATTATTGATAAATTGGTTTATTATTGTCACATGTACCGAGGTGCAGTGAAAAACTTCGTTTTGCATGCCATCCATACAGATCATTTCATTACAACAGTGCATTGAGGTAGTACAAGGGAAAACAATAACAGAATGCAGAATAAGGTGTTAAAATTACAGAGGAAGTTCCAGACAGCAGACAATCAGGTGCAAGGTCATGACAAGATAAACCGTGAGGTCAAGAGTCCATCTTATCATACTTGGGGACAGTTCAATAGTCTTTTAACGGCGGGATAGAAGCTGTCCTTGAGCCTGGTGGCACATGCTTTCAGGCTTTTGTATCTTCCGCCCGATGGGAGGGGGGAGAAGAGGGAATATCCGGGATGGGTGGGATCTTTGATTGTGTTGGCTGCTTTACTGAGGCAGCGAGAATAACACTACCCTTTACTCTTCTAATCTTCAAGGAACACTGACCCAAACTGTCCAGCCTCTCTTGAAAGGACAACCCTCTCATCCCAGGAATTAGCCTGGGGAATCTCCTTTGGGCTGCCTCCCAGTGCTCCTGTATTTAAAAGACAGTTGGACAGGTACATGGATTGGAGAGGTTTGGAAGTTTATGAGCCAAATTCTGGCAAATGGGACTAGATTGGATGGGGCATCTTGGTCCATCCATTTAGGCTGAAGGTCCTGTTTCTGTGCTATGACTCTGTCATTTTTTGGGGAGGGGACCAAAACTGGGAACTGGGGCACCTGGATGAATCCTATGCAGTCACAGGAAGAACGTGGAAACTCCACACAGACAGCACTGAAGGTCAGGATTGAACTCAGGTCTTTGGAGCTGTGAGTCAGTATCTCTATGAGCTGCACTGCTCTACTGCAAAGTTGTTCTCCGACTCTTTCAGCATTCTCTGCAAGACATCTCTAAATCCTTTTTTTCAATGGTTTCTTAATTCCTCTTCACCCAAGCCTTAGAGTGTTTGCCTCGTAGAGGTTTACCAGGATGCCGTCTTGATTAGAGGGTATATGCAACGTGAATATGCAGGGAAGGGAGGGATATGGATCATGTGCAGGCAGAAGGGATTAGTTTAATTTGGCATCGTGTTCGGCAGAGACATTGTGGGCCGAAGGGCCTGTTCCTGTGCTGTTCTATATTCTTTGTACATAGCAGAATGACAAATAGTTTGAAGTGTCCTTGGGGTGTTTGCCATGTTAGAATTCTTCTGGGCTTGGGATGATGTTTCCCCTGGCTGGGGTGTCTACAACCAGAGGTTACAGTTGGCTATTCATAACTAAGGCGAGAAGAAATTTCTTCACCCAGGGGAGACTGTGTATCTGGAATCCCCCAACCAAAAGGGCTGTGGGGAGTTGAGTATATTCAAGACAGAGATCGACAGATTTAAGACATTAAGGGACTCAGGAGATATGGAGCTGATGCAGGAAGATGGAGCTGAAGTGAAAGGTGAGCCATGATCTTGCCAAGCGATGGGGCAGGCAGTTGGGGCAAATGGCCAACTCCTGCTTCAATGTCTTATGTTCTTATATAAAGATGCTCTAGAATTTCAAGTTATTGTTAATTTTTCTAGTTTGACCATCTCAGTACACAACATTTCAAGCTTGGAGAGCAGTTAGACATTAATGACTTGCACGGTATTAATTTGATATATTTTGGTTATATTTCTTTTGGAATGTGAGCATTGACGGCAGTGTCTTTTATTTCCATCCCCGAGTGCCCTTGTGAAGGTGGCAGTGATCGCGAAGTTTAAGGCTCCCCATGGTGATGCTGCATCCAGGATTTTTGCCGAGGTCAAGAAATGGTGATACAGCCTGGTGTGTGTCTTGGAGGGGAAGCTTCAGGTAGCAGTGTTTCCCCCGTTCTCCCTGCACTAGTCCTGGGTAGTGGAGGTCATGGTGGGTATTTAGTCAGGTTGCTACAGTGCATCTTATAGATGCTACTCACTGCAGCCATACTGTAGGGCGCACTGTCAAACTCCTTCACCCCCGCTCAATGTAGAACACAGATTTGCTACCTCATTCCTCTCGCTTTGGTCAAAGCCACATGCTCTGTAATTGCTGTCATGGTGTCTTGGCAGTGCAGTGGCAGGGACGCCCAACAGGGGGCACCCATACCCTACTGCACGAGGGAAGTAGAAATGGCTTGGCCCAGCGATTAAAAAAGTCTTCAGTGAAGAGTCTGCTTCAAGGTTTCACCTTGCAATTTTTTTGTTTGCCATTTTCACTCTGTATTTTATCCCTCATTGCTCTGCTACCCCAAGTAAACCCTTGAACCTTCTCCATAGCTGGTCACAGAGTTAAACCTGCTTGTTCTATCCCCACACATCAGAATAGATAATGGTCAGGAGCAAGGGTTGGTGGGGTGGGGGTGGAGGAGGAGGTGGTTACAGAGCGACATTTCCCGACATCACTCAAGGGGCACTGAGGCCAGTTGGATTAGCCAAGCTAAGAAAGACTGAACAAGGGGATCAAACTGAGACGTTCCCACTCTCTCCAGCTCACCCACCTCCTGCAAATGGAGGAAGATGGTATTGGTATTCGTTTATTATTGTCACCTGTACCGAGGTACGGTGAAAAACTTATCTTGCATACCGATTGTACAGATCAATTCATTACACAGTGCAGTTACATTGAGTTAGTACAGAGTGCATTGATGTAGTACAGGTAAAAACAATAACAGTACAGAGTAAAGTGTCACAGCTACAGAGAAAGTGCAGTGCAATAAGGCGCACGGTCACAACAAGGTAGATCGTGAGGTCAGAGTCCATCTCATCGTATAAGGGAGCTGTTCAATAGTCTTTTCACAGTGGGGTAGAAGCTGTCCTTAAGCCTGGTGGTACATGCCCTCAGGCTCCTGTACACAGTGCACAGAATTACTTTACCTCTGACTAACTCCCAAAGACAAGTGATTCAGCAGCCCATACAGAGAAGTTTCAGTTAAAGGCACTGAACACCATCCCACCTTTTTGTTCAATGTTCAGAGTGAACATTGTGGATTTTCTAGTATTATTCAGACATTGATTCTGTTTTTTATTCTCCCCATATTCCCATCAACTTCCCCCAGGTTCTACCACTAATGTCCTCCATCTGCCAATCACCGCTCCTCACCTGGATCCACCTATCACCAACCAGCTGTTGCTCCACCCCTCTCCCTCACTTCTCTACACTGGCTAACTCTTCTAATGTACACAACAGTGGCCAATTAACCCACCAACCCGCACGTCTTTGGGACGTGGGAGGAAACCGGAGCACCCGGAGGAAATCCATGGGAGAACGTGCAAGCTCCACATAGACAGTACCTGAGGTCAGGATTGAACCTGGATCTCTGGAGCTGTGAGGCAGCAGATCTTCTAGCGAAGCTCATCCTTGATCCCAAGGGACTACCCAAAAGGTGGTGGGAGGAGTCTGTCAGCAATCCAGGATAATTTACCCTCTGCTGTCTCGCCGTACAATCATCTTAGGAACCATCTGTGTCGGGAAGAGCAAGGACTGACACATATCAAGTCTTATCATCCACAACTTGGCATTATAGTGACTTGCAATGTAAAATATTCAGCCACCTGTCTGACACTTGAGGTCTTGAAGAACCTCCCAAATTCAGAGACACAAGAGACTGCAGATTATGGAATCTGAGGTAAAAAAACAAACTGCTGGAGGAACTCAGCAGGTTAAACAGCATTTGTGGAGGGAAATGAACAGTTGATGATACAGGTCGAGACCCTTCATCTAGATTGAAAGAAAGAAAGGAGATAGTATAAAAGGAGGGCTGCAGCAAGAGCTGGCAAGTGATAGGTGGATCCAGATGAGGAAGGGTGATTGGCAGATGAGGTCAGGAAGGGGGAGGGAGGGGTGGAAATAAGTCACATCACGTGACTGCTGTAAGGACAGACCAAAAGAGAAAGTAAAATGGAATGCATCAAAGTGGGAGGCTTGATCAACTTTGGGAGAACAGATTACACTTTACTCTGGTGGTCTTCACATATAACATTAATCCAAGCATCCTACAATACATGGGGTCATAGGAGCTGTACAGCAGGGAAACGGGCCCTTCAGCCCAACTCATCCATGCCAACCAAGTTGCCTAACTGAACTAGTCACATTTGCTGTATTTGGCCCCTATCCCTCTAAACCTTTCCTATCCATGTACCTGTCCAAATGCCCTTTAAATGTTATATTTGTACCCACCCCTACCACTTCCTCTGGCAGCTCTTTCCATATACTCACCACCCTCTTTGGGAAAAACTTGCCCCTCAGGTCCCCCTTAAAATTTCCCCTCTCATTATAAAGCTATGCCCTCTAGTTTTGGACTCTCCTACCCCGGGGAAAAGTCTTTGGCTATTCACCTTGTCTATGCCCCTCAGGATTTTAGAAACCTCAATAAGGTCATCCCTCAGCCTCCTATGATCCAGGGAAAAAAGTCCAAGCCAGTCCAACTTCTCCTTATAATCCAAGCCCTCCAGTTCCAGTAACATCCTCAAAAATATTTTTTACACCCTCACCTCTCAGCCTCTGTCGTTATTTCCACCCTTCCCTCCTCCATCTGCCTACCACCCCTCCTCACCTGGATCCATCTCTTGCTTCCCAGCTCTTGCCCCACCCCCTTCCCCTCACCTCTTTATACCAGCTGTCTCGCCCCTACTCTTCCAATCCAGATGAAGGGTCATGATCCGAAACGTCGACTGTCCATTTCCCTCCACAGATGCTGCCTGACCCGCTGAGTTCTTCCAGCAGTTTTTTTGTATTCATTGTAATGTCATAGGCAGCTAATTGTCATTGGCAGAATGTCACTGGCAGAAAATTGGCAGCCAATCTGTGTCAAGCTTGCTTCCACATCAGTGTTTTTGTAATGTTGCTTGAGGGATCAAGACCGTCAAGGACACATAGGATAGTTCCCCTGTTGTTTCTCAAAAGAGGCTCATAGATCCATAACATCTCAGAGGGCATTTAACATCCCTCCCACAGAATAGCGCTCTCTCAGCACCACAATGGAGTAGGAGGACTCTTGTGCCTAGTTCTCTGGAGTCGGTTTGGAACCCTAGATTGTTTTGGCTCAGAGAGACACCAGTGCAAGCCATTGAGTCATAGTTGACACTATAAGGAGGGTGTCATATAAATGCACGATTTTGTTACTGAATATTATATTAGAGGAATGTTTTATTGTAGTTTATATTTCCCACTGCCTCAGGAAACCCAACAATGGACATATTGGCCTAAGAACACCTGGTATATAATCTACTTCATCTGGTTGGTGTAGTGAGGGATTGGATACAATTACATATGCTGTAAGTATCTTGGTTTTTAGTATTTTTATTAATTAAAAGTTAGATGTCTACAGTCGCCTGGTGGTGGCCCATTTTGTGTTAGAAGCTTCTGAGCTCAAGTCACATTCCAGTACCCACAGCAAACACCCTGGGCTCTCTGACGACTATTGAAGCAGTAAAACCTGAAGATAATCTGGGTCGACAGCAGCCCAGTACAGAGGGAGTGCCACACAGTTGGAGGAGACATCTTTCCCATATCCACCCCCATCTGAGCATAAACGATCCAATGACTGTCCTGTGAGGTGGACATTGACTTTCTTGCACCAGCTTGTGGGTTGTAAATTAACTGATGATTCCCGTGTGGGGTTATGCTGTCTCTGCCGCTGGGGTGTAGATGGCAGTGGAAGGAAGGGTGGGGGGAGAGGGAGTGGCTGGATTATTGTGAAGTCATTCTGCTGCTGGCTCTGGCTGCTACTGTTGGAGAGATTCCAGGTCATGGGGAGACAGGTTCGAGTAAACGGCAAGGGGGGATCTGGAACTCGAGTGGGTGGTGGATGGAAAAACCCTCAGCGTTTGGGGACAATTTCTGGATGAAATTCTACAAGGCTACGGACTGAGAGCGGAGAGCTGAATGGGAACGGTCCTAAACACAGTGTTGTTGTCCCCCACCCCACACACTGTGTTGACCCCACCCCACACACGGTGTTGTCCCCCACCCCACGGTGTTGTTCCCCACACATGGTGTTGTCCCCCACCCCACACACGGTGTTGTCTCCCACCCCACACATAATGTTTTACTGTCCTTCCAGAGATACAGGGCTGCTGGCAAACTTGGTGAGGACACATCACATTCTCTCTGTGACCATGTGGGTTTCCTCTGGGTGCTCCGGTTTCCTCCCATGTGCTGGTTGGTAAGTTAATTGGCTGCTGTAAACTGCCGAATGTGTCAGTGAGTGGTCAGATCTGGGGCGAGTTAATGGGAATGTCAGGGGAATAAATTGGTATCAGTTTAGGATTAGCTTGAACAGGTGGCTCATGGTTATACGCACCTTGGGCTGTTGGACCTGTTTCCATGCTGTGCCTCTCCCACTCCATCACTTATCTGCAGATTTTTGCAGTAGTTCTGTATTTCATGAAAGATGTTTTCATAAAATTGAGGCACAAAAATGAGGCAGCAACTTATTCACCGGTGTGGCTTATATACTGATTTTTTGGTAGCTCTTATTTGGCCAGCATTGACAAGATGGGCCAAGTGGCCTTCTGCTGTGGCATAAATTTCTGTGATTCTGGGTATCACAGGATCTGAACTGTTCACAATAAATGGTGAAAATGTAGGGAACTTCCCCCATCATGTCTTCAATGTTTGGCAAATTAATTCATTCGTCAGAATCAGAATCACAATCAGAATGGTGAGGGTCCTCAGTGATGGATGCCACCTTCTTGAGGCATCACCTCTTGAAGATGTCCTTGATGGCAGGGACGGTTGTGCCCGTGATGGAGCTGGCTGAGTCTACAACCCTCTGCAGCCTCTTGCGATCCTGCGCATTGGAGCCTCCATACCAGGCGGTGATGCAACCAGTCAGAATGTTCTCCACCGTACATCTATAGAAACTTGTAAGAGTCTCTGGTGACATACCAAATCTCCTCAAACTCCTAATGAAGTAGAGCCACTGGAGTGCCTTCTTTGTGATTGCATCAATGTATTTGGAGGACAGATCCTCCGAGATGAATGCTGTCCAAATGTGAAGATATAATCTTGTTTGTGTCTCATACCACTACAGTAAGAATTGGAATTGGAATTGATTTATTATTGTCACATGTACCGAGGTACAGTGAAAAACTTTGTTTTGCATGCCATCCATACAGATCATTTCAAAACATAAGTACATCGAGGCCGTACAATGGAAAAGCAATAACAGAATTCAGAATAAAGTGTTACAGTTACAGAGAAAGTGCAGTGCAGGCAGACAATAAGGTGCAAGGCCATGATGAGGTGGATTGTGAGATCAAGAGAAGGCTCACCGATTCTCTCAGTAATGGAAGCAAAAGACTGTAGATGCTCGAAGTCTGAAACCTCTTTCTCTTCCTCCTCTACCTACTTCATAAGATACAGGAGTAGAATTAGACAATTCAGCCCATCGAGTCTTCTCCGCCATTCAATCATGGTTGATTTTCTTTTCAACACCATTTTCCTGCCTTCTTCCCGTAACCCTTAACCCCTTTACCAATCGAGAACCTGGAATTAGCATTAGAATTGGTTTTGTTATTGTCATGCGTACCGAGCAGGGGGCTGAAGATGCAGCCTTGTGGGGCACCAGTGTTGAGGATAATTGTGGTGAAGGACTGGATGCCTATCCTCACTGGCTGCACTCTGTTGGTCAGGAAGTCAAGGATCCAGTTGCAAAGGGAGGTGTTCAGTCCCAGGTCTTGGAGTTTGGTGATGAGTTTGCTTGGAATTATAGTATTGAAGGCAGAGCTATAGTCAATAAACAATAGTCTAATGTAGGTGCCTTTACTGTCCAGATGCTCCAGAGCTGAGTGTAGGGCCAGGGAGATGCCGTCTGCCGTAGACCTGTTTCAGCAGAAGGTGAATTGCAGTGGGTCGAGGTTGTGTGGGAGACTTATCAATCTCTGCCTTAAATGACTTGGTCTCCATAGTCCTCTGTGGCAATGAATTCCACAGATTCACAACCCTCTGGCTGAAGAAATTCCCCCTCATTTCAGTTCTAAAGGGACCTCCCTTTATTCTGAGGCTGTGCCCACAGATTCTGGACCTACTAATGGAAACATCCTCTCCACATCCACTCTATTCAGGCCTTTCAGTATCCGATTGGTTTCAATGAGATCGCCTCCCCTCATAGAACCATAGAACACTACAGCACAGAAAACAGGCTGTTCGACCCTTCTAGTCTGTGCTGAAACTTTATTCCATTGACCTGCACCCAGCCCATAACCCTCCAGATCTCTCCCGTCCATGTATCTATCCAACTTATTCTTAAAACTTAAGAGTGAGCCCGCATTTACCATGTCAGATGACAGCTCGTTCCACACTCCCACCACTCTCTGAGTGAAGAAGTTCCCCCTAATGTTCCCCCTAAACCTTTCCCCTTTCACCTTAAAGCCACGTCCTCTCGTACTTATCTCTCCTAATTTAAATCCCATTCTCCCTCACTCAGTGTTCCTTTAAGAGTGGCTGCTTCTGCTGATGGTGGGATATTCAGAGGGAAGATTTCAGCTCAGCCTGGCTCTCTTTGTATTACTGCAGGCAGATAGTCAGTGAAGCTCCGTCAGATGGTCAGAGCCACACAGCTGGTTGGGTGGTGCTGTTGCCACCTGGCACTTCCCTCTCCTTCCACAAGTTCAGTCCCTGCCACGAGGAATGCTCTGTGAGAGAGGCTGCTCCTCCATCTGCTCAAAGCTTTAACCCTTGCCTGTCTGCTTCTCCCCATCGGGCTGCAAACTGTACCGAGTCCCTATCCCTGACCCCGTGAGAGACTGGCAAGGCGATCCTGTGAGCTGTTTGATTCCTCAAAACATACAGCACAGGAGCAGGCTGCTCAGCCCATCATATTATCCTAGCTCTGCTCAAGATCGCAAAAAACTGCAGAAAGTTGTGGACACAGCTCAGCACATCACGGGAAGCAGCCTCCCCTCCATGGACTCTGTTCACATTTCTCGCTACCTCGGAAAAGCAGCCAGCATAATCAAAGTCCCCACCCACCCCGGACATTCTCTCTTCTCCCCTCTCCCACTGGGCAAAAGATACAAAACCCTGAAAGCACATACCACCAGGCTCAAGGACAGCTTCTATCTGACTTATAGGACTATTGATAAGATGGACTCTTGACCTCACAATCTACCTCGTGATGACCTTGCACATTATTGTCTGCCTGCACTGCACTTTCCCTGTAACTGTTACACTGCATTCTGTATTCTGTTACTGATGTGATGAAACGATCTGTATAGATGGCATGCAAAACAAAGTTTTTCACTGTACCTTGGTACATATGACAATAATAAACCCGTTTACCAATTTACATGGTAGGGACTCTGTCAGAGTGTCTGCAGTCAGAGCTGATTTCACTTGTGTTCATGGTATGTCCCATCCTTAATTGCCTTGGAATTGAGAGCCAGTTAAGAGAGGATGGAGTTATTTTGAGCCAGACTAGGAAAGGACAGTAGAATTCCTTCCAGAGACAACCACCTGGGTTGTTACAACAATCTTGGTTGACGGTTACCGTTGCTGACATCTGCTTTGTTTTTCAAGATACCCATAGAGTCATACAGTCACACAACACAGAAACAGGCCCTTCAGCCCAACTGGTCCATGCTGACCAAGGTGCCCCATCCAAGCTAGCCACATTTGCCAGCATTTGGCCCATAACCTTCCAAATCTTTCCAATCCATGTACCTGTCCAACAGTCTTTTAAAAATTGTTATGGTATCTGCCTCAACTACTTCCTTTGGCAGCTCATTACACATACATACTACCCTTCGTGTAAACAATTTGCCCCTCAAGTTCCTATTAAATCTCTCCCCTCACCTTAAACCTATGCCTTCTAGTTCTTGATTCCCCAACCCTGGGAAAAAGACTGAGTGCATTCACCCTATCGATGCCCTCATGATTTTATACACCTCTATAAAATCACCTCTCAGTCTTCTACGCTCCAAAGAATAAAGTCCTAGTCTGTCCAACCTCTCCCTATAACTCAGTCCCTCAATTCCTGGCAACATCCTGGTAAATCTTTTCTGCACTCTTTCCAGTTTAATAACATCTTCCCTATAGAAGGGTGACCAAAACTGAGCACTTCTTTTAATTGAGTTTGAATTAATTCTCCCTGCTCCTGTGGTGGGACTTGCCCGGATCGAGAGTCCAAGATTCTCCCTACTGGTTCACTAACTAAACCTCGACACCACCCTTTCCCCATTGATTGCACCAAGTGGACAGAATAAACACTGATGAGGAGCAGTGTTCATCATAGGAAGAGAAATTTGTGTCAACACATTCACCTGGGTGGGAGTGGAGTGGCAGGAGCTCATATATATTCCTTTTAATAAAGGCAAATAATCCCTGAAGATCCCATCTCTGCTGAATCCTTGCATTTATTGTACTTAAGTTAGGATGGCTTTCTTTTAAATTGTGCCTTTAATAAGACCTTTTTGTGAGACAGAGAAGCACTCAGTGCATCTGTGGAAAGAAGCGTCTCCTTCAATGCCTTGCCTGATAAGCTTTGCTGCAGATAATAATGAATTGGACAGAATTAAAGGTCTGACTGAACCATATTGTTTTTTATGCTCCATGGGAGATCCCACCCAAACATCCTCATCTTGCTGACCAACAAAACCAATGTGGCATTTTAAAAGAGAAACAAAGGACTGCAGATGCTGAAATCTAGAAGAAAAACACATTGATGCTGGAGGAACTCAGCAGGCCTCCCCTCTTTTGTCCACCTATCACTGCTCCGCTTTTCCCTTTTCCTATCTTCAGTCCTGAAGAAAGGTCCTGACCCGAAACGTTGACCGCCTGCTTTTCTCCACGGATGCTGCCTGGCCTGCTGAGTTCCTCCAGCATCACCGTGGAATTTTTAAGGCAGGAATAGAGTCATAGAGTCGTGCTGCACTGAAACAGGCCCTTAGGCCCACCATGTCCGTGCTGACCATTGCACTTATCTATATTAATCCATCACTCCCATCTGCTATGTAAGCTTCTAAGCCTTTGGTTGCCTCAACAATCTTGATTCAGGGTAATTGGTTTCTTATTGTCACAAGTACTGAGATACAGTGAAAAACTTTTGTTTTGCATTCCATCCAGACAGATCATTTCATACATAAGTACATCGAGGTAGTACAAAAGGAAAGAAAACCAGAATGCAGAATATCATGTTACAGTTACAGAGAAAGTGCAGTGCAGGTAGACAAATAAAATGCAAGGGACATGACGAGGTAGACTAAGAGATCAATAGTTCATCTTTATTGTATAAGAGGTCCATTCAAGATTCTTATAACAGCGGAATAGTGGCGCGTGTTCTCAAACCTTTGTATTTTCTGCCTGATGGGAGGGGGGAGAAGAGAGAATGACTGGGGTAAAAGGAGTCCTTGATTATGTCGGCTGCTTTCCCGAGGCAGCGGGAAGTGAGGTGTATTTTTAAGCTCACCAAAATGATGAATGGTTGTAAAGAATGGAACATTAACTTTCGATTGCTGGGGTTGACAGAGAGCTCAATAACCAGGGGTAAACAATTTAAGGTAATAGGTAGAATAATTCAAGGGCAGTTAAGGAGAAAAGTTTTCCACCCAAAGAGTTTTGGGATTTGAAACTCACAGTCTGAAAGAGTGGTGTATGTAGAAACCCTCATTGTATTACAATATAGTACCTACAGCAGGCATCTCAAGATGGAAGGAGTATCACCATTGCTGTCTCTAGATATACTTTAACCCATGACGCAATGACTGTGAACTCCCATGTTGGATTAGCAACTAGTTCTCTTTGGCTTGCAAGGCTATGATGGGCCAAATGGCCACCTTCTGTGCTACAAGTATCTGGTTCAGCTTCAAAATATTCACAGATGAAGTAAGTCATCTGGATAGTGTAAAAGAACAATATATTATAGCATGCAAGTCCTGCCACATCAACAACAAACTTCATTTATATAGACCCTTTAAATACAGCAAGATGATTCAAGAAGAACACAATCAACATAAAGACTTTTCTTATGCAGAGCCACAGAAGGAGATTTAAGCAAAAGACAGTCAAAAAGCATCTTAAGGGAGGAGAGATATAGAACAAGGTGATAAGATTTTGGAAAGGAACTACGCCAAGCTAGTCAAAAACTGGCTGCCAATGGTGTCGCACCAAACTCCTCCCTGAATCATTCCTTTCATTATCATTAATGGGAGAAGAATCTTTGTGCTTCCTTGGACCTGTTGTGGAATCCTCTGGGGAATTTGTAAGTGTTAGAGAATTTATCTAAGTTCTCATTCCTTTGCTCAGCTTGACTGATGCGCCCAGTGTCAGACCACTCACTGCTGGGTCACACGAGGCACTCATAGAAACCTCTGGATTTCTGAAATAAAAAGAAAAAATGCTGGAAACACTCAGAAGGCAGTGTCAGTAGAGATCCTTTGTCTGAAATGTTAATTCTGTTTCTCCCTCCCCAGATGCTGCCTGACTTGCTGAGTGTTTCCAACATTCTCTGTTGTAACACTTTATTCTGCACTCTGTTATTGTTTTACCTTGTATTACCTCAATCCTATCAACCTCTGCTTTAAATATACCCAAAGACTTGGCCTCCACAGCCGCCTGTGGCAATGAATTCCACAGATTCACCACCCTCTGGCGAAAGCACAGATTTAAACAGGTTTTCCCGATCGCCCGACAACTAACGTGGCCAACGCAATGCACATAGTGTTGCCTCATCCATTAATCCCGTTATAACCAATTCACCTCATGCAAAGACGTGTTATAACTTAACTACCTGTACCTTAAACCTGTCCCATTATCCAGTTAAACCTTCTGCAGAATGGAATTTCATCTCTCACTGGGAGCAATGGAAGAGTGATGGCTCAGATACTTGGTCTACTTCAACGGGATCATACGTGCAGTCCTGAGTACGACTTCCTGAGAGAATTGTACCTGCAGTTAACACCGGCAACCAAAGGTAAGAATTTGGACCAGATGTCAGCCATTCAGCCCCTCTCTTGCTCCACCATTTAGCTGACCTTTTTACCTCAACACCACTTTCCTGCACTGACCCCCTGCCTCTTTGTCCCTTAATACCCAAAAATCACTCATTCCCACTGTATGAAGAGGTGCAGATTCCATCAGGTTCTTTTAAAAATCAGAAAATAAACAGTTTAGGGTTGACAGGGTAAGAGTTTCCCCATTAAAAGCAGAGGTAAATGCATTCTTTATAAATTATATTTCCCTTGTGCTACAGATGGTAAGTGTGGAAATCTTCATTAGAATTAAATTTGACTTGAATTTTAATAAACCTGGAATATATTATTCAAGCCTCCTGTCACCCTTTGGCGATGAGAGGCAAGGGGCTGATAATGGCCCCTAACCTTGCTTTGAATTCCGAGCGTGCCTTGCAGTCACCAGAATAAGACTTCAGGATAAATTACTCCAAGGTCACTCACAGACTTCAAGCCCCTGTTTAGATCAGAACAGAAAATGCCTGCTGGATCAGACTGGCCTATAAATTTCTGTCCACGTTGTCCTGCTCTTCACTGAGTGTGATCAGTGACATTCCGCACATCCTCTGCATGACGCAGAGGTGAAAGGAGGTCACTGTCGTAGCAACATGAAAACGGAAAATATTGGGAATACTTGGCAGGTCAGGCAGCGTCTTTGCAGAAAGAAACAGAGTTAATGTTTCAGGTCAATGACCTTTGATCAATGACCTCACTTATTGATTCCAATGACTTCCTCAAAACAAGTTTCAAGTTTCCCAGTTCAAGTCAAGTCAAGTTATACTTTATTGTTATTCACCCATATGCTATAAAGACACATGGAGGAATGAAATGTCGTTTCCCCCAGACTCACACAACAGAGGGCATACATAGAACAGAGGACATACAATAAACACAGACAAAAAAATTTTGCAAGTACAAACAGTGCAAAAAACAGTATATACAGAATACAAAATTAGTGCAGGGTTAGTGCCAAACCCAGTTGGACGAAGAAAATACAGAACTCAGTGTGTTGCACTAAATGTATAAACATGTTCCGCGGCAGCCAAAGTTCTTATACGCCGTTGTGCAAACCAGGGCTTTTGATGCGGCATTTGTCTAAAACTGCCTCCAGGGTATTCAGGAGCGTGACAGCCTGGGGGAAAGAACTGTTATACAGTCTAGCTGCCTCACAGCTCCAGGGAACTGGGTTCAATCCTAACCTTGCGTGTTGTCTGTGTGGAATTTGAATGGTCTCCCTGTGATACCCTCTGGGTGCTCCGGTTCCCCCCTTCATCCTAAAAGCCGTGCTGGTTGGTAGGTTAATCAGCCACTGTAAGTTGCCCCAAGTGTGTAGGTGAGTCGTAGATTCTGGGGGGAGTTGATGGGAATGCCAGGGGAATAAAATGGGATTAGTGTAGGATTAATTTAAATGGGTGGCTGATGCTCAGCATACATTTGGTGGGCTGAAGAGCCTGTTTTCATGCCCTATGACAACTCTACATGGAGGTAAACCAGATGAAAGCAGTCTCCCTCCTCTCCTAAAGAGGTCACCTTGTACAGGGTACATCATGTGTGCAGCTTTGGTCACCCTATTGTAGAAAAGACATGGTTAAACTGGACAGATTGCCAAGAAGGTTTTACGAGGATGTTGCCAGGACTTGAGGGCCTGAGTTATAGGGAGAAGTTAGCCAGGCTAGGTCTTTATTCCTTCGAATGTAGGAGAATGAGGGGCGACCTTACAGAAATGTTTACAATTATGAGAGGCATAGATAAGGTGGACGGTAACAGTCTTTTCCCCAGGGTAGGGCCATCTATATCTAGAGGGCATAAGTTTAGGATGAGAGGGGAAAGATTTAAAAGGGACCCAAGGGGCAACTTTTCCACATAGAGGGTTGTGAGTATATGGAACGAGCTGCCAGGGGAAGTGGTTGAGGCAGGTACAACAGTATCATTTAAGAAGCACTTGGATAGGTACATGGAGAGGTGGGGCTTGGAGGGATATGGGCAGAACGCAGGAAATTGGGACTAGCTGGGTGGGCACCATGGTCGGCATGGACTGGTTGGGTCGAAGGGCCTGTATCCGTGCTCTATTGCTCTATGACTTTATCTCTTCAAAACTGAAGGGCTCTCCTCTCTTGCCCTAAAAGCTATAGCTCAAACAGTAGGGATCAGTGGGCTTGCAAACAATCTACTGGAGGAACTCAGCAGGTCGAGCAGCATCTGTGAGAGGAAAGGAATTGTCGACGTTTTAGGTCGAAACCCGACTTGTACCACAGGGATACCACCATTAGCCCAGGATGTGACAAGTCATCCATCATTAACCAATGGCCAAACACACCTCGTTTACTCAGTAGAAGGCATTTAGTGGGACATCCCCCGGTCTATGGAAACTGAGCCCAGTAGCAACCCATCCAGTGGCAATCCTACTGAGAATGGCTAAGTCAGCCAAGGGGAACAATTTATGAAAAGGGTAGGTTTTAAAGAGGATCTTAAGAAAGGAGAGGGGGATAAGTTCAAGTTTATTATCAGAGGCATAATTACAGAGGGCATAAATCCCATGAAAATTAGCTTTTCGCAGCAGCAGCACAGTACGTTACAAACATGACCAACAGAAGTTAACATGAACTTAAATTAACATAAATTATACATAACTTACACGACAAATTAAATATAACGACATTAGTGCAAATTGAGAGAGAGAGAAGAGTTATAATCCAAGGTAGAGTTAGGGTTTTTCAGGTCAGGTTCAAGAACCTGATGGCAGTGGGGAAGCAGCTGTTGTTGAACCTTGAGGTGTGGGTTGATAGAAAGGGGGAAAGATTTAATTGATGAAAGTCTGTTCAAAAGCACCAGTACAGATTCAAAGGGCTGAATGGCCTCATTCTGAATGATGTTATTCTCTCCTATACAGAGTTTCAGTGTGAGCTGGAACGCTACATCTAGGCGTGTGAATTAAGAAATATTTTACTCTGCATGGAAGATGTCCCTTTGTAATATAAAGTAGAAATGAGCATCAGTTGATCTCTCTCTCTCTCTGGTAATGAAATGGAAAGGTAACAGCTGTATACAGAGCTGACAGTCTCACCGATAGCAGAGTGAAGCTTTTATCTCTTTGTGTCTGAGGCAGTTCTCGGTCTATAAGCCCATTCTGCCAACTCATAATAAATGGCAAGCGGTAGTTTCCTGACACGCATGGCATGATGTTCATTGCGATTTTTTGATGAGCAGCATAATAGCCATGTCCTATCTCAGCAGTTAATGTTAACACTGTGACTGTCAAGACCTATCTGTTCTCAGTAAAGGATGACGGGTCTCTGGAGTGAATTCGCTCAATACCCCAATTTTACACTTCACTGCAGCGGGGACAATGGATTGCTGTCCTCAACAGCTGTGTGCGGGGGGTGGGTCTGCCAAGATAAGGGAGCAGGGTGACGGTACAGACGGCAGGGAGGATGAGGGAATAGATCTCAGGCAGCGAAGGGAAATGGAGCCAATTCCCTTTAAGTGACTCCCCGCTCGGCCTGTGAGTTCTTCTTAAAAGGACAAAGCGAAAGAGAAAAAGGAACATAGCAAGAGAGTAAGAAAAGGAGGAAGGAAGGAAGAGAGGGAAAGAGAAAAGAAAGGAGAGGAGAGAGGAAAAAAAGGAAGACAGGAAGGAACGAAGGAAGACAGAAAGGAAGAACGAAATAAAGAAATAGAGGAAGGAAAGATATTACAACTTCATTCTTGTTTTCATTCGTCCTTGGGATCTGGGTGACGCTCACAAGCCCAGCATTTGATTCATATCCTCTTACACCCCCCGAACTGAGTAACTCTTGGACCATTTCAGAATCAACAAGATTCTCGGAGGTCAGGGGTCTCAGATCAACCGAACCAAGCACAAGCAGCAGCTGTTGAGAATCGGGAAATGTATTATTGAAATGAAGGTGCTTTTAAACAAAATCCAGCAGTTTCGTGGACACTTAGTGACACTGGCTTTATATTTCATATCATTTACCTTTGAATTTAAATTTCCCTAGTTGCCATGCTGGGATTTGAACATCTTCTCGTTAAGGGGAGACATCAAAAATAAAATAAGCTACATTGGTTTGTTAGTCCAAGCTCAAGGAAAGACTTAAAGTCTTAAACTATGAGAGGAAGATAATGAGGTTTAGGAAGGGAATTCTCTCTGGGTTCAGTCTACTATATAACATACCCATAAGCACGAGCCTGGTGTTTTCTCTGTATGCTCGTGTGTGCTTGTGTCATTATTCTGCGAGACAGCAGAGTTGCATCATGTGTCTGCTTCTCACAGAATGTCACCGTTTCACAGACATTCAGCTTACACCAAGAGCTTAGAGACTCAACTTGTAAATGGTTAGTGTGCTGTCTTGCAAATAAACATTACCTTTTTGGATGTGTACTTTCTATGTCTCAATGTATTCTGAAAACTTTGTCGCTTGGTGACAAGAACCTCGAAGGGTTTGTTAACAACTTAACATGTGAATTGATATTGTTGCAGACTGCTCAGCACTGACTCCAGGCACTTCCTCCAGCAAGTTCACCCAGATAACAGTGACAGAAAGTACCATCAAATTGAAGACATACTCTGGTGTGATTTTACACAAGTTGGGCAAATGGATTGCATGGTGTAGGGCAACAGACAGCAAGTACAGCTACCTGTCATTGTTAGTAAGTCTGAAAACCGGATGGCTTTAACGGGTGAGATATCTCAAGTTAGTCGTATCTCAAGTTTATCAGTATGGGCTAAAAAAAAATGTCGGACGAACTTGGATTTTTAACAAACCTTTCAAAGTTCTTGTCACCAAGTTTTCAGAATACATTGAGACACAGAAAGTACACATCCAAAAAGGTAATGCTTATTTGCAATACAGCACACTAACCATTTACAAGTTGAGTCTCTAAGCTCTTGGTGTAAGCTGAATGTCTGTGAAACGGTGACATTCTGTGAGAAGCAGACACATGATGCAACTCTGCTGTCTCACAGAATAGTCACACAAGCACACACGAGCATACAGAGAAAACTCCAGGCTCATGCTTATGGGTATGTTATATAGTAGAATGAATCCAGAGAGAATTCCCTTCCTAAACCTTGTTATCTTACTAGAGGGTCGGAGGTTGAGGGGAGACCTGATAGAGGTTTTTAGAATTATGAGAGGCAGAGATAGAATCAGAATCTTTTCCCCAGGGTAGAAATGTCAAATACCAGAGGACGTGCTTTTAAAGTTAGAGGGGGGAAGTTTAAAGGCGACACAAGGGGCATGTTTTTTATGCAGTGAGTGGAAGGTGCCTGGAACAAACTGCCAGGGGTAGTAGTGGAAGCAGGCAGTTTGGTGGAGCTTAAGAGGCTTTTAGATGGACACATGAATATGAAGGGAATGGAGGGATGTGGATGGTACACAAGAGGTGGACATTTAGTATTAATTGGCATCAACATCAGCACAACATCGTGAGCTGAATGGCCTGGCCAGTTCTGTACTGTTCTTTCTATCTATCTATCTATCTATCTATCTATCTATCTATCTATCTATCTATCTATCTATCTATCTATCTATCTATCTATCTATCTATCTATCTATCTATCTATCTATCTATCTATCTATCTATCTATCTATCTATCTATCTATCTATCTATCAAGCCAGATTCAAAGAATATTTTTAATACTGACATTTCAAAGTTGTACTTTGAAGCGTTGCTGGAAAGGTACAACAATGTGTTCGAAGGAGCTCTGCGGCATGACAGGATACAGTACACACATCTGAGTCCACCCAGATGAAAGCCAATGAATCTATTGCAAGTCCAGTTGAGTCGAGTTTATTGTCATCTGCACAAGTCCATGTGTACACAGGTACAATGAAAAACTTGCAACAGCATCACAGGCCCATAGCTTCACATAAGCAACATTCACAAGGAAAGGATAAATTAAACATAAATTATACACAATTTTTACAAGAAAAAACACAATTAGAACAAAAAAGAACAAAGTGATCAAAGTGGTCATTGTGTTGCTAAACTGTAGTGATTAGGGTTGTGATGGTTGGTTCAAGAACCGAATGATTGAAGGGAAGTCGTTTTTGAACCTGGTGGTGTGGGACTTCAGGCTTCTGTAACTCCTGCCTGATGGTAGCTGTGAGAAGATGGCCCAGATGGTGGGGATATTTGATGATGGATGTTGCCTTCTTGAGGCAGCACCTCCTGTAGGTACTACCGATGGTGGGGAGGGATCTGCCCGTGATGTATTGGGTTGAGTCCACTACTCTCTGCAGCTTCTTATGTTCCTGTGCATTCAAATTGTTGTATCAGACCATGATGCAGTCAGTCATGATGCTTTCAACAGTACATCTGTAGAAGTTAGTTAGAGTATTTGATGACAAGCCGAACCTCCTAAGAAAGTACAGACGCTGGCGCGCCTTCCTTGTGATTGCATCTATGTGCTGGGCCCAGGACAGGTCATCCGATATGTTAACGCCCAGGAATTTAAAGCTGCCGACTCTCTCCACCTCTGATTCCCCAATGTAGACTGGCACATGTTCATCCTTCTTCCCCTTCCTGAAGTCAACAATCAGCTCTTTAGTTCATAAGAACTTCTTTGCAGATTAGGCAGGATCAAAGGTATTTTCAAAATTTGATCTCTCCCGTGACCTTACCTAATAGAACATCAACAAATAGAGTCAGCAGTCCCTGATCATCAGTACGCACAAAAGTCTCTGCTCATGCTCAAGGTCACCCTATAGATTTCCCAGACACCGGAAAAGGAGTGAATCATTGCTTGAACAACCAAACCAATCTGTTGATTGCCCAGGAGAAGATCATATGAAGCTAAAGCAAAGCAGTTGTTGACTTTTGCAATGAGATGTAGTTTGCCTTGGTTTGAAGGTTGATTCCATTGGACCTAAAAGCAATAAAGTAAAAATTAGAGGGCATGAACAATGCAGCTGAACATGCAGCTGGCTCACCGTTGTTTCCAGGGATTACGCAGTATTACATGTGATTCCTTCCAGATCTTGCAATGGTGCACAGACTTTACACCAAGGATGTGAGCAAGGAGCAACAAGGTGCGTATGATGAATGAGGTTTATAAGAATGAAAGGGTTAACACATGAGGAGTGTTTGATGTCTCTGGGACTGTACCTACTGGAGTTTAGAAGGATAAGGGGGGGATCTCATTAAAACCTACCGAATATTGAAAGACCTGTATAGGGTGGACGTGGAGAGAATATTTCCAGTGGTGGGAGAGCCTAGGACCAGAGGGCACAGCCTCAGAATAGAAGGACATCCCTTTAGAGCAGAGATGAGGAGGAATTTCTTTAGTCAGAAGGTGGTGAATCTGTGGAATTCATTGCCACAGAGGGCTGTGGAGGCCAAGTCACTGGGGACATTTAAAGCGGAGGTTGATAGGTTCTTGATTAGTAAGGGTGTCAATGGTTACGGGGAGAAGGCAGGAGAATGGGGTTGAAAGGGAAAAATAAATCAGCCATGATTAAATGGCAGAGAAGACTTGATGGGCCAAATGGCCTAATTCTGCTCCTGTGTTTTATGTCTTAATGCAAGAAAAGATTAGCAAATGAATCTCTCCTTGCATGAGTTGAAGTTGGCATATGATGTGCCAAATTATGGAGCAAGTGCAGTGACTGGTGAGATAAGTGCTTGGCAAAAGAAAAAAACCATCAGCCCCCACCTGGCTCCATCTACCCATCACCCCTTCCTCACCTAGATCCACCTATCACCTGCCAGCTCTTGCTCCACCCCTGCCCCTCACCACTTTATACTGGCCACCACCCCTCTGCAATCTCAACCCAAACACTCAACTATCCCTTTGGTCTTGGTTTGTTAACGTCACATGTACCAAGATACAGTGAAAAGCTTTTGTTTTGCGTGCCATCCGGACAGATCATGCCACAAATAAGTATATTGAGGTAGTAAAAGGGAAAATAGGATGCTGAATATAGTGTCGCAGTTACAGACAATGTGCTGTGCGGGTGGACAAGTAAAGTGCAAGGGTCACGATGAGGTAGAATGGGAGAGCAGAAGTTCATCTTTTACCGTATGGGAGGTCTGTTCAAGAGACTGATAACAGCGGGATAGAAGCTGTCCTTGGGCCTGGTTGGACGTGCTTTCAAGCTTTCCATTTCATAAGACCTCGTGGTAGAGTAGCAGCATCAAAGGTAAAATTCGACCTCTCCTGTGCCTTTGTATACTAGACCATCAACAAATAGATTCAGCAGTACCTGACTATGACTCCACAGATACTGCCTGACCTGCTGAGTTCCTTTAGCAGTTTGTTTTTTCCAGATTACAGCACCAGCAGTCTCTTGTGCTTCCAGAAAGCCATCACACTCATTTCCCACACACTCACAAGGAGTCTTGTAGAGAGCTGAGATCTCAGCTGATTTGTTGTTACTGCAATCTGCATTCAGAGCTAATGCCTGTAATATGCTGTCAACACAAAAATATAACACATTGTAGAGAGAGACAAGGAGTCTAACTGCATTCTGCTGCTTGGTCACATCTCAGTGAAGACAGTTCAGTAGTTAATAGGTAAGGGTGGGGATTAGAGTAGCACTGGGGTTCTCTCCTCCAGTTGGATGTCCTCCTGGATGTTTTGTCAAAACCTCCTGCCTGGTCAAAGTGGCTTTTCTCCCGGTCTCCTATATATTATTAACAAATGGATGAAATTTCTCTAAGAGATACACATGTATGACTTTTCTCCTCAGTGTTGGAATTGGAATTGTTTTATTATTGTCACTTGTACCAAGGGACAGTGAAAAACTTGTCTTGCATACCGTTCATACAGATCAATTCGTTACACAGTGCATTGAGGTAGTACAAGGTAAAACAATAACAGAATACCGATTAAAATGTCACAGCTACAGAGAAAGTGCAATGCAGGTAGACAACAAGGTGCAAGGCCATAACGAGGTAGATTGTGAGGTCAAGAGTCCATTTTATAGTACCAGGGAACCATTTAATAGTCTTATAACAGAGGGATAGAAGCTGTCCTTGAGCCTGGTGGTATGTGCTATCAGGCTTTTGTATCTTCTGCCTGATGAGAGAGGGGAGAAGAGAGAATGTCCCAGGTGGGTAGGGTCTTTGGTTGTGTTGGTTGCTTTACCTAGGCAGCAAAAAGTACAGATAGAGTCCATGGAGGGGAGGCTGGTTTCTGTGAAGTGCTGTGCTATGTCCACAACTCTCTGCAGTTTCTTGTGGTCCCAGGCAGAGCAGTTGCCGTACCAAGCTGTGATGCATCCAGAAGGCTTTCTATGGTGCATCGATAAAAATTGGTGAGTGTCAAGGGGGACATTCCAAATTTCTTTAGCCTCCTGAGGAAGAAGAGGTGCTGGTCGGACCAGGACAGGCTATTGGTGATGTTCACACCCAGGAACTTGAAATTCTCAACCCTCTCGACCTCAGCACCGTTGATGCAGACAGGAGCATGTGCACTGCCCCCTTTCCTGAAGTCAATGACCAGCTCTTTTATTTGGCTGACATGAGGGAAAGGTTGCAATGTTGCTCACAGCAGTGTCTGGGAAGTGAAACTATTAATTCCTGGAAACTCCAGGAGGATTGGGAACTCCCAGCCACAGCTTCAATATGAGGTAATCACTGTATTGTAACCATCACAATCAGAATCAGATTTATTATCACTGATTTATATGATGTGAAATTTGTTGTTTTGCAGCAGCAGTACAGTGCAAAGACATAAAAATTACTATAAGTTACAAAAAGAAATAAATAGTGCAAAATAAGAGGAATAATGAAGAGATTCATGGACCGTTCAGAAATCTGATGGCGGAGGGGAAGAAGCTGTTCCTAAAATGTTGAGTGTGGGTCTTCAGGCTCCTGTACCTTCTCCCCAATAGTAGTAACGAGAAAAGGGCATGTCCCAGGTGGTGAGGGTCCTTAATGATGGATGCTGCCTTCTTGAGGCACCGCCTCTTGAAAATGTCCTTGATGGTGAGCAGGTTTGTGCCCGTGATGGAGAAATGTTTAGTCCCTGTGCCCTCCCATTGTTTTGAATCTCTCTGAAGTAAAGAGATTGAGAAGTATTAGTCGAAAATAAATTCAACACATCGTTCCCTAAAAGGATAAAAGGAAGTGTAATAGCTTATCTATAATGGCATGTGTAAACTAGATGTGTTTTAGTTTGTTGATCTAATTTTTGACTGGTCCATTGGAGCGATCTGCATACAACAAAACTGCTGTTAAAGATCCACCTTCCTTTTCACTGTGGTCTAATGAACTTGTGTCACAGCAAATGGAGTTGCAGTGAAACCTTGGAATTGTGGTGGATTATGCAAAAACGACAGGGGGCAATGTGACACCTGTGATTAATTGGTAATTGGCAATTGGTTTGTTATTGTCACATGTACCGAGATACAGAGGAAAGACTTTGTTTTGCATGCCATCCATACAGATTATTCCAAAGCATCAGTACATTGAGGTAGTACAAAGGGAAAAGTAATAACAGAATGCAGAATATAATGGTTACAATTACAGTTACAGTACAGAGAAAGAAGACAACTTCTCTTATTGTCTTTTAAAATTATATATGGAGGCACTTTCTTGGTCATCACCAGAGCCTCCCCACTGTGACTTTGCCATTGATGGTAAATTTGTAGATTGTGTTTTATGCAACAGAAAATTCCTTGTTCATTGATTGGAATGGATTGCAGGGAAGATTAGTGAGGAATGGCATTGCTCAGTGAGCCAGCATAGACTCGACGGGCCAAACTGGCCTCCTTCTCTCCCTAAGGAGATAAGGATATTAGGAAGAACAAGCAAGAGAAGCAAAATATCACACCTACTGGTTCCTCACTGGGAGACTGACCGAGGATGGGTGGAGGCAGATTGATGAGTTTGGCTTGGTACGTTTTAAACTGATGGAAATTAGCCTTTGTTTCTACAGATCAACATCTAGGCAGAGGAGAAATTTTGGCTGAGGATGTCTAGTAAACCTGTAGAGCTCAAAGATACCCAGGACCCACATGTGAAGAATTGACCATTGTATCAGAGAGATGCTGGTCTCTGTGCAAACTATCCCCAGCAACAGTCTATACCTCAAGGAGAAAGGCAAGCACAGGGGTGTGCACACGTAAGAAATGGTTTCAATATGTGGGGGGGGGGGTAACGATTGCAATAGCATCGCATCAAGGAAAGGTACTTGGCTGCTCATTGATTGAAATCAGTAGTGGTCAAAATAGGGAGGGGATTTATAACAGGTTGCTTTGCTCATGTCACACTCAAAGTCAACACGAGCAACGTTCACGTCCAACTCAAGCACAAATACCTACCATGTTTTTAGATGAATTTGGAAATTAAACCCAGTTCTGCTCAACAAGCAATCTGCTGGAGGAACTCAGTGGGTCGAGCAGCATTTGTGGGAGGAAAGGAATTGCTGATGATCTGGGTTGAAGCCCTGCATCGGGACAGCTCAATTTGTAGGCTCAGGTTTGGATTTGAGTGAAGCCCCTTGCGATTAAATTATTCATTATGCCAGAGCTCCACCGAAGAATTTCAAAGGCCTGTCAAGAAAACAATGAGCAAAAGAGTTTACCTCAAACAAACTTTAAAGTACTTCTTCTCTCACAATGCAAGATAGAGGGAACAGGATGATGCTGGAGGAACTCAGCAGGCCAGGCAGCATCCATGGAGAAAAGCAGGCGGTCAACGTTTCGGGTCAGGCTAGGTCTTTTTCTCCTCGAATGCTGCCTGGCCTGCTGTGTTCCTCCAGCATCATTGCGTTTTTCATCCAGATTCCAGCATCTACAGTCCTTTGCTTCTCTAGAGGGAACAGTTTTAACATGTGGATAAGGGACTTAAACCATTTCACCTCCTGCTTTAATTAGTTCCCTTTCCCCTACTGGATCAGTCTGTTCTTACAAAGTCAATGAACAAAACTGTGCAGGGGGCCATTGGCCCATCAAGCCTCTGCTGGTTCTTGGAAAGGGTGATCCAATTCATTCCTTTCCGATGATCCCTCCCCATATCCTGCGATTTTCTTCCCTTGGAGTTCTGGTTGCCACAATATAGGAAGGATGTGGTTAAGCTGGACAGGGTGCAGAAAAGATTCACAAGGATGTTGCTGGGACTGGAGGGCTTGAAGCGTGGCGACACTTGCGGGCTGCCCCCAGAACACTCTACACAAAAGACGCATTTCACTGTGCATTTTAGTGTACATGTGACTAATAAAGATATCTTATAGAGAGAGATTGAGTAGGCTGGGACTGTTTTCCCTGGATCGAAGGAGGCAGAGGGGTGACCTTATGGAGATTTTTTAAATCGTGAGGGGCATAGATTAGGGTAGATGGTCACATCTACGAGTAAACAGGCTCATCTCTGCATAAGATGGAGTGGGCTTGATGTGCTGAATGGCCTTTTTCTCTGTGGTAAAAAAATAAGAGGACAAAAATCTGGTGATTTTAAATCTACAGATCAACAACAACTACAAACTATGCTTCCCTGATTATTACTTCAAACTGTTCATAAGCCTCTATCAAACCTTGCCTTATCCTTCTCTGATCTCTCGTCTCTCCTTACAAGTGGATTCTCATTGTGGTAAATCTCTTCTGCATCAAAATTCCATTGGAATTATAAAATCACTGGAATTTTTGGCATAGGAGGAAGCTTTTCAGTTCTTTATGCACAGAAGGATCCCACTTTCTGGCTCTTGATCAGTGGCCTTTTTTAATATTAATTCATGGATTGAGGGCATCTCTGGCAAGGCTGGCACATTGCCCATCCCTAATTGCCCTTCAGAAGATGATGGCAGGCCAATTTCTTGAACTGTGGCAGTACTTACTTCGTGCTATTGAGTGGGGGAATTCCAGGATCTCCCAGTGATGCAAAAGGAACCGCAATGTATTTCCAGGTCAGGACAGTGTCTTGGTGTTCCCATGTGTCTATTGTCCTTCTAGGAGAAGGTGCTCATCCTGGTCCATTTTAAATGCAGAGTTTCCTGCTCCTACTGCCTTTCCAAGCAATGAATTCCAGATCCCTTCCATGTGCTGGATGAAAAGAAAGTCTTCACACAGTGCCAGGGGAAGTGGTGGAAGCAGATACAATAGCGATGTTGAAGAGGCATTTAGACAGACACATGAATAGGCAGGGAATTGAGGGATATGGACTGTGTGTAGGCAGATGGGATTAATTTAAATTGACATCGTGGTCAGCACAGACATCGTGGGCCAAAGAGTTTACCTCAAACAAACTTCAAAGTACTTCTTCTTTCACAATGCAAGATAGAGGGAGCAGTTTTAACACATGGATAAGGGACTTTCACCTCCTGCTTTAATTAGTTCCCTTTCCCCAAATGGATCAGTCTGTTCTCACAAAAGCAATGAACAAAACTGTGCAGAAGGGGACCATTTGGCCCATAAAGCATGTTCCTGTGCTGTACTGTTCCATGTTCTGTTCTATCACCCTCTCCCACTGACTTTACTTACTCGTTAGGTGATGTTCTTCCAGAATTAGACGTAAAACTGGAGCTGTGCTTTACCAAGTGTTTTTTAAATGTTGCCATAACTTCCTTAGCTTTGTATTATATTGGCAAGAAATTAGGTTTTTTTTATTTACAAGTGCTAATCTGTCTTCCATTTTCTGATATTTGGCTCCTTCGGAGTTTTGTGCCTGGAAACATTGTGTGTAATGATCATCCTCTAGTACTTCGGCTCAATAGAACCAATAACATTGTTACACGGCATGAGGAGGCTGTTCAGCCCCTTGCTGTGGAGAAATTCATTCAGTCCCATTCCCCGACTCTTTCCACGTAATCCTGCAAATTATTTTATCTCAAGTGATGGTCCAATTCCTGATGGAAGGCCTTTCTGTTTCCACCATCCTTACAGGCAGTGAGTTCCAGATCATCAGCACACACCCTTATATTTTCTCCCCATCACTTTAAACAAACTTCCTGTTCCTTGAATCGTCCTCTATTGGGAACAGATTCTCTTTCCTTAACCTGTCTAAACTTATCATGCCCTGCACCTCTCTGTCAAATCTCCTCCTAGCCTTCTTTCCTCAAGGTGAACAACCCCAGTTTCTACGTCCAGTCCTGAAGCTGAAATAATCAGGTCATTATCAGATTGTGGAATCTTGCTGTGCACAAGTTGGTTATGGTGTTTCCTACATTACAGAAAATATATCATCTCTAAAACTTGTAAATGGAAGGCATTTGTTGACAGCACAATACGTGCAAGGTGGTGGTGACCTGCAAGGAAGGTTTAATGAGTGGATTAATTACTGATGGCAATTATTGGTCAACAGATGGTTCTGAGATGGCTGTTTTCAGATTTCAGGGGCTCTGTAACTGACTTCAGTAACTCTGGGCAGTGGACACTCTTCAATATTGAGGTTGTGGGATTCCGCAAGCAGTGTGTTGAAAAATGTATGTGTGCAGTATTAATGATAAACTCGTTAATGCATTCCTATCAAATTCCTTTGTGTACTGTGTTACTGAAGGTGCTAGCTGACTGTACTAATATGACACAGTGCAATTTCTATTCATTCACTTCAGTACAACAGGGACAAAGTTACTCAATTCTAACCAGCAAGTTGAGTGTCTATTGTTTTAAATGAAGTGCTGGACTCACTGTAGCTTTAACCATTCACTTATCAAATATTCAACTGGTGCAGATGGACCTGGCTGATAACATCAGTAGAGGGTACATTAGTACAGACAGGAAGGGAGTTCTTAATCCTTGAGGGATTTAGCTATGACATTTCTGATGTAGTTACGCTGCCTCATCCATCAGTGGAATGTAAAATAGCTGCAGAAACCCCAAGAAATAAAAATAAAGAAAGCATGAAAGATATGCATTTGGATAGTGCTGTCTCTGGAAGAATTATTGAGTTTTCAACCATTTTGAACAACATCAACCCCTGAGCCGAACTTTATTCTAAATTTATGATCAAGTACAAACTCTTCCATTAACAGTACATCTCAGGGCTATCAGAGTTGGTTTGATTCAGTGAAGGAGTTATTTCTAACTTACTGTGTAAAACCAAGGTGCATTGCAATGACTGTTTAATTTGTTTCCATGGGCATAGGGCAGAGAGTGTATTGGGACACTCGCAGGATTATGGTAAATATGAGGGGAATGTATAGGGGGGGTGGTCACCAGCTTTTCATCCCCACCAAAGATGAATATAATCCCAGAAGTGAGCATGTTGTCCCCTCCATTTCACTGTATGAATCATTTCATTGAAAGAACTCATTACCCAAAGCAATGTGGCCATCTTGTCCAGCCTATCTGCATAACTAAAGTCCATCATCCCTGGAGTAAACAAAAACAAGCTACTGGAGGAACTCAGCGGGTCAGGCAACATCTGTGGAGGGAAATGGACAGTCAACATTTCAGATTGAGACCCTTCATCCGGACTGAAAGAGCAGAGGGGAGTTAGCCAGTATAAAGAGGTGAGAGAGAGGGGAAGGACAAGAGCTGGCAAAGTGGTAGATGGATCCACGTGAGGAGGGGTTGACTGGCAGATGGAGCCAGGTGGGGGTGGAGGTAGCATCTGCAGTCTCTTGTGATTCCATCATCTCTGGAATCGTCTTAGTAAATCTCATCTACGTCCTCTCTAAAGTCTTTGCGTTTCTGTGGCACCCAGAACTGTTCACAATCCTCCAGTTGTGACCAATCCAATATTTTATGAAGGTTCATCATGACTTCCTTGCTCTTGTACTCTGTACATCTTGTTTGTTGAGTCCAGCACCGTGTATGTTTTTTTTAACCACTCTCTCAGCCTGTCCTGCTACTTTCGACAATCAACGCACAAATGCCCCAGACCTCTCTGCTCTTACACCCTTTCAGAATTTTTGTTTTCATTCTTCCCAACTAATGTAACACTTGGCATTTCTCAGCATTAAACTTCATCTGCCACCTAACTGCCCATTCCACTGGACTGTCCATTCCTATCTCCTTGTAAATCATTATGCTTCCGAGGTTTGTGCTATTTGCAGATTTGGAACTTGTGCCCTGTACACCGAACTCCACCATTCACAATAGCAGCAGCCAGTGGAGTTTGCAACTGCCTGGGATTTGCACCAAGGCTGATAGGAAATGAGACACCCTCTCGGGAGATGTAGTAACAATGCAATAACCATGCAATATGTTGCTATGGAGAGAAAACAGAGTGAGGGGAGACACATGTTATAACATTGTCTGGCCACACCATCTCCAGTACGCAGCTATCCCAAATTATGTCCATGTACCTATTTCTTGGCCTCAACCCCTTATGTGTGGGATTATATAAGAAGATTTAAGATGCTTTTATTACTCACATGTACATTGAAACACACAGTGAAATGCATCTTTTGCGTAGAGTGTTCTGGGGGCAGCCCGCAAGTGTTGCCACGCTTCCGGTGCCAACATAGCATGCCCACAACTTCCTAACCCGTACTTCTTTGGAACGTAGGAGGAAACCGGAGAACCCAGAGGAAATCCACGCAGACACGGGGAGAACGTACAAACTCCTTACAGACAAAGGCCGGAATTGAACCCGGGTTGCTGATGTTGTAATAGCGTTACGCTAACCGCTGCCCTACCTGTAGAGATAGGAATGTAAGAATTAGGAGAAGTATGCCAATTTACTCTTTAAGCCTGCTCCACCATTCATCAAGATCATGGCTTATTTCTATCTCTGCTCCATTTTCCTCCACTGTCCCATCTCCCTAGATTCCTGCAACATCCAGGAATCTATCAATCCCTGTTTTAAAAGAACTCAGTGACTGACCTTCCACACTTCTCCAGGACAGAGAATTCCAAGTATTCGCCACCCGCCTGGGTAAAGAAATTTCTCCTCATCTCAGTCATAAATGGCCTACTCTTTATTCTGAACCTGTGATCTCGATTTCTCAGCCAGGAGAAATATTATACACCCCTTTGTAGACCTTCTTGGCAAATGCACAGTCCAGACGGAATCAGTCCTCCCGGAATGGTTCCAACTTGAAAAGCGAGAAATTCCAGATGCCGTAAATCATTAACAACAAGCAGAATGATTGGAAATACTAGAGCAACAAACGATCTGCTGGAGGAACTCCGGGGCCAAGCTGCATCTGTGGGAAGAAAGGTATTTTTGGCTTGATGCAGAGTTTCGATCCAAAACGTCGACGTTCCTTTCACCCCCCTGATGCTACTCGACCCGCCGAGTCCCTCCAGTTTGCCCCAGATTCCAGCATCTGCAGTCTCTTGTGTCTCCATGCTGGAAATATTCATCAGCGCAGGCACCATCTAGAGAGGGAGCAACAGAGTTAACTTTTTAGATCAATGACCTGTCACCAGAACTGGGGAAAGTTACATATCAAACGTGCTTTAAGTGGCAGAGAAAGAGAAAAGGTGGAGAGATCAAGGGGAATTTCTGTGAGGTGGGGGAGACCAAGAGAGATTGAATGATCCAAAAGTTGGTGCTGGCTGAGAAAGTGGTGAAGACTTGTTCATTGCAATTGATGTGTCCAGAGGAGGTGTGAACAGTAGAACGTGAATGATAACAGAGGAGGGAGATAAAACCACAATACAGTGTGAGATGCACCTATCTGAACCACCCTGGAGACTTACATCTCAGGATAGGGCAAACGGCTTATTATAGTGCCTGCTGATTCTTCTGCAACTTGTAAGAAAAGCATTGTGCTCGTAGTATTAACCTCATTGAGGGGTCAGCGGTGGAAGTGGTGAGCAGCTTTAAGTTCCTGGGTGTCAACATCTCAGAGGATCAATCCTGGGCCCAACACATTGATGCAGTCGTGAAGGAGGCACTCTGGTTTCCTCCCACATTCCAAACTCGTACGGGTTAGGAAGTTGTGGGCATGCTATGTCGGTGCCGGAAGCGTGGCGACACTTGCGGGCTGCCCCCAGAACACTCTCCACAAAAGATGCATTTGACTGTGCGTTTCGATGTACATGTGACTAATAAAGATATCTTATCTTATTTTATCTTACCTTGAGGAAATTTGGTATGTCACCAAAGGTTCTTACAAATTTCTGTAGTACGGTGGAGAGCATTCTGCGTAGTTGCTCACTGCCTGGTATGGAGGCGCCAATGCAGAGGATCGCAAGAGGCTGAAGAGGGTTGTAGACTCAGCCAGCTCCATCACAGGCACAACCCTCCCCACCATTGAAGATGTCTTCAAGAGCTAGTGCCTCAAGAAGGCAGCATCCACTACGAAGGACCCTCACCATCCAGGACATACCCTCTTCTGGCTACTACCATCAGGGAGGAGGTACAGAAGCCTGAAGACCCACACTCAATGATTTAGAAACAGCTTCTTCCCCTCCGCCATCAGATTTCTGAACAGTCCATGAACCCATGAACACTACCTCATTATTCCTTTCATTTCGCATTATTTATTTATTTTTGCAATTGATAGTTACTTTATGTCTTTGCACTGTACTGCTGCCGCAAAACAACAAATTTCACGTCACCTAAGTCAATGATAATAAATCTGATTCTGATTCTGATTAACCTGGATGTCATTGCAAGGAGGCTCATTTGTTTGATTCATGCCAGGGCTTTCCAGGCAGGCATTCCCAATATCCTTCTGCTCTCCAGTGCATTAGCATGAAGACTGGCTGACTCAGCACCAAAGTGTCACAATGTGCGCTTATGATGTTTGAAATCTCTTCAGCAGCTCACTTGAGGCAAAATGCAATGCCACAGATTCATTGCAGAGGCTGGCCAAAGAAAAAAGAATTCTCTTGGCAGTTGGATTAGAAAGCTAGTGTGTGTTTCTTCTTTGCTGAGTAGAGCTGCAATGAAACTGAGAATGTGCAAGTGCATCATCATGCATGTCTGAACCACTCCAGCCAAGGTACAATTACTAGATTGGAGAGGTCAGTGTGTGGTCCGGACGAAGGAAATTCTGATTTGTTTTTTTTTGCTTTCCTGGTGTTAGGGTGTGAATCAATTGGTGGGATTTTCTCCCCAGAGTTAGGAAGTTCAAGCCCAACTCCAGAGAGTTGAGTTCACGAGTCTGGGGTCTCATTCCAGTGTAGTTTTGAGTGTGCCACTGTGGGAGGTGGTGCCTTCCCCAGGAGGTATTAAACAGAGGACTTGTCTACTACCTCAAGTGAATTTAAAAGATGTAAAGATGTCTCATGACCTTTATTTCTAAGATTTGCAGGAGAGTTATCCTTGATATCCCAGCCAATGTTGGTAAACTGGTAAATTGGTTCATTTTTGTCATGTGCCGAGGTGCAGTGAAACTTTTGTTTTGCATGCCATCCATACAGATCATTTCATTACAACAGTGCATTGAGGTAGTAGAAGGGAAAACAATGACTGAATGCAGAATAAAGTGTTACAGTTACAGAGAAAGTGCAGTGCAGGCAGACAGTAAGGTGCAAGGCTATAACGAGGTAGCTTGTGAGATCAAGAGTCCATCTTATCGTACTAGCGGACCGTTCAATAGTCTTATAACAGCGGGGTAGAAGCTGTCCTTGAGCCTGGTGGTACGTGCTTTCAGGCTTTTGTATCTTCTGCCCAATGGGAGGGGGGGAGAAGAGATAATGCCCTGGGTGGGTGGGGTCTTTGATTATGTTGGCTGCTTTACCAAGGCAGCAGGAAGTGTAGACAGAGTCCGTGGAGGGGAGGTTGGTTTCTGTGATGTGCTGAGCTGTGTCCACAACTCTCTGCAGCTTCTTGCAGTGTTGGGCAGAACAGTTGCCGTACCAAGCTGTGATGCATCCAGATGGTGCATTGATAAAAATTGGTGAGGGTCATTGGGGTCATACCAAATTTCTGTAGCCTCCTGAGGAAGAAGAGGTATTGGTGAGCTGTTGGGTCCTTGTTCATCACTTAACCAACATTGATAACACAGATTATCTGATTTTTTTATTGGTTCGCAGGATGGAAATGTGAGTGGCAGTACCAGTGGTTGTAGCTCATCCCAAATTGTCTCTGTACTGAGGAGGCTTTTGCACTGAACCACACTCCTGGCCTAGAATTGTTCCGACAACATAGAAGTGAATGTGGTGGGTTTTTACAATAATCCAGTGGTTTCATGGTCACTGTTATTGAGACTAGCTTTTTGTTTTGCCAATTGAAAAACAAAAAAGAACAATCTCAGAGGCTTACTTGGAAAAATCTTTTTGTTAACTGATGAACCTGGCATTGCCTCAATGAGTGCAGCTTCAACAACTCTCATGAAGCTTGAGACCGTACAGGACATAGCAGCGTACTTGATAGGCACCCCATCCACAACCATTCAGGTTTGACCACATTTGGAGTATTGTGTTCAGTTCTGGTCGCCTCGTTATAGGAAGGATGTGGAAGCTTTAGAGAGGGGGCAGAGGAGAGGATGCTGCCTGGATTGAAGACCACGTCTTATGAGGATAGGTTGAGTGAGCTGGGGCTTAAGGAGAATGAGAGGAGACTTGATAGAGGTGTACAAGATGATAAGAGGCATAGATCGAGTGGACAGTCAGAGACTTTTCCCGGGGCAATATTGGCTAACATGAGGGGGCATAATTTTAAAGTGATTGGAGGAAGGTATAAGGGGGATGTCAGGGGTAAGAATTTTACACAGAGAGTGGTGGGTGCGTGGAATGCACTGCCAGCAGAGGTTATAGGGGCAGATACATTAGGGACATTTAAGAGGCTCTTAGATAGCTACATGAATGATAGAAAAATGGAGGGCTACGTGGGAGGGAAGGGTTAGATAGATATTAGAGTAGGATAAAATGTCAGCACAACATTGTGGGCCGAAGGGCCTGTACTGCGCTGTAATGTTCTATGTTCTATGTTCACTCACTCCACCACCAACACACAGTAGCAGCAGTTTGTACCATCTACAGGATGCACTGCAGTAACTCACCAAGGCTCCTTAGGCAGCATCTTGCAAACCCACCACCTCTACAAGCCAGAAGGACAAGGGCAGCAAAAGCATTGGAATACATGGGAAGCCACACATCATCCTGACTTGGAAATATATCGCCATTCCTTCACCGTCACTGGGCCAAAATCCTGGAACTCCCTCCCTAACAGCACTGTGGGTCCAGCCACACCTCAAGGACTGCAGTGGTTCAAGAAGGCAGCTCACCGCCACCTTCTCAAAGGCAATTAGGTTCAGGCAATTACATGCTGGCTCAGCCTGAAATACCTGGGAAGTTCACATCCCTTAAATGAATAAAAGAAACTCAGTCCAATAAGTAGCAACCACGCAAGCTTAGCATTTTCATTCATCCTGCTTTAAGAAGCCAAACCTTTCAAAATGCTCATCCATATACAGATCAATCTCATTTGTTTGTGTGTGATGTGGTGACCTCATCGATGACTGTAAAATTTTAATGTTAATAGGACCTTGAATGTATTCATTTTGCTACCATTCCCAATTTCATTTCCGTTGCATTTGAGGGACACTCTAAGTTGATGCATCTTTTAACCGAAGTTTATGTAAACATCAAAGCACTTGTTTCTGATGAACACTGATAAAAGTCAATGACACATCTCCAGACTGAATGGAAAATCTAACTCCTTTCTACGTGTGTTATAACACAAAGCTTCAATTTGAAAAAAACAAAAAGGTTTCTTACTGGGTAATTTCTTTAACTCCACCAGCAAATGAACTCTTGTCAAAACTGATATGTTTTCTATTATAAGTAGCCTTTTCAAAAATTTGTGCAACTTGCTGACTTTTAGAAGTCAAATTTAAATATTGTTGGAATGCACAGGATGAAAGTCTACCCATAATCCACAGCACTCATTAAATGCAAAGCAGGGCAGCCTTTGTTATTTATTCTCCAATTATCTGCCTTCTCCCTAGTCCATTAGGGAAGCTGAGTGCTAATTTTCACAAATGTTGGTGCTGGTCATGTCTAAGCGTGTAAATTCTACTTTGAAAGACTGTAGGCGTTGCAAGCTGAAACTGTTGCTAACCTTGCTCTAAGTTGTGGATTTCAGATGAGTATTGGTACAGAGTTGGGATGGTGCTTGGGAGGTCAGAGGCAAAGTGCTGTTAGCTGGGGTCACCAGGGGCAAGGTTGGTTTTGGGTGATGCTACAAATTGGGAAAGAGCAAATCGGCAGCTCTGTTTTACTGCTTAATCAACAATAACAGTGAAAGAGATTTGGATAAAGTGCATAACATTTGGTTAATTTAATCACCATTCAGATATCAGCTACAGGGAGTCTGCATTATCTATGAATTAGGGGATTATGGTGAATAATCAAGAAAACACTGTAAAGAACTGTCCTCTCAGTAGACTCCTGATGTTGGTGCAAAAGTGTTCTTCGAGAGCTAACATCCTTTTCTTAATGTTTGATGAAGTTAATTGGTAAATTGGCTTAATATTGTCACAGGTACAGTGAAAAACTATGTTTTGCATGTCATCCATACAGATCATTTTATCACATCAGTACGTTGAGGTAGTACAAGGGAAAACAATAACAAAATGCAGAATAAAGTGTTACAGTTACAGAGAAGGTGCAGTGCAGGTAGACAATAAGGTGCAAGGTCATTATGAGGTAGATTGTGAAGTCAAGAGTCCATCTTATCATACTAGGGAACCGTTCAATAGTCTTATAACAGCGGGATAGAAGCTGTCCTTGAGCCTGGTGGTATGTGCTTTCAGGCTTTTGTACCTTCTGCCCAGTGGGAGGGGGGAGAAGAGAGAATGTCTGGAGTGGGAGGGAGTTTTGATTATGCTGGCTGCTTTACCGAGGCAGTGGGAAGTGTAGACAGTCCATAGAGGGGCAGCAGGTTTCCATGATGTGCTGAGCTGTGTCCACAACTCACTGCAGTTTCTTGCGGTCTTAGGCAGAGCAGTTACCATACCAAGCTGTGATGCATCCGGATAGGATGCTTTCTATGGCGCATTGATAAAAATTGATGAGGGTCAAAAGGGATATGCCAAATTTCTTTAGCCTCCTGAGGAAGTAGAGGTGCTGGTGAGTGTTCTTGGCCGTGGCGTCTATGTGATAGGAACAGGACAGGTTATGGGTAATGTTCACTCCTAGGAACTTGAAGCTTTCAACCCTCCTGACCTCAGGGTCATTGATGTAAACAGGAGCATGTGTACTGCCCCCCTTCCTATCGTCAATGACCAGCTCTTTTGTTTTGCTGACATTGAGGGAAAGGTTGTTGTCGTGACACCATGCCACTAGGCTCTCTATCTCCTTCCTATACTCCAACTCACAGTTATTTGTGAGCCAGCCCACTACAGTGGTGTCATCTGCAAACTCGTAGATGGAGTTAGAGTACAATCAGGCCATGCAGTCATGAGTCTATAGGGAGTAGAGTAGGGGGCTGAGGACACAGCGTTGTGGGGCACCAGTGTTGAGGATAATCATGGTGGAGGTGTTGCTGCCTGTCCTTACTGAGAAAGGTTCTTCTGGTATCTTAAAGATAAAGGTCTGGACACACAATCTTTGTAATTTAAAGATGGTTTATTAACAAAGACAAATGCGGGGACAGAATGAATGGAAACAGATGCACAGTCACACACTTTCAAGCAGGAGCACGAATGTGGAGGGAAATCGCGACAGAGGGTGAGGTGCGCGCGTGCACACACACACACACACACACACACACACACACACACACACACACACACACACACACACACACACACACACACACACACACACACACAAAATAACTGGGTACAAATGATCAAGGAATAAACAGTACAATGTTTGGACACCCTGATTCTGGACAAACATTGGCTCTTTGTCTCGGGGGCCCTTAACTAACTGCCCTGAAGTAGTGCACAGCTCACCTCAACATCCTCGGAGACAGAAAAAGAGGAAGAAAAACCAAACATGCAGCACTTTTATGCTGCTGGAGGGCTGGGTGGCCCAGCAAGGACAAAGGTGTTTTAAACGGGCCAATAGTAGATGTGCCCAGGAACAAAGGTGCTCACACAGACCAATCCGAGTGGTCCAGCAAGACAAAGGTGTTTACCTAATGGGGCGGAGCCGGACCCCTGACTGACAGTGGTGTAGCTTCCGACCTGATAGGCAACGCTATCATCCGACCATGGGGGTCAGTAGTGTTGTCACTGTCATCTGACCCCTGGCCTTTCATACTACACTGATTGTGGTCTGTTGGCCAGGAAGTCAAGGATCCAGTTGCAAAAGGAGGTGTTGAGTTCCAAGTTATTCATTATTATTGATAATAGTGTTTAAAATTGTATGTTTGTTTTCAGATTTCTCCGCAGCCTCTCTTTTCCCTGTCTCGGTTATCTCCTCACATCCTGTAACTTCCCGAGATGTTTACACTCTTCCATTTCTGGCTTCCTGAGCATCTGTGAATCCAATTCTTCAGCTGCTGAGACCTTGTGTTCTGGAAGCTGGGATCAAGAAAGTCCCTTGAGGAGTACAAGGGATGTAGGAGTACACTTAAGAAGGAAATCAGGAGCGCAAAAAGGGGACAGAAGATGTCCTTGGTGGATAAGGTAAAGAAAAATCCTGAGAGATTCTATAACTATATTATGAGCAAAAGGGTAACGAGGGATGAGTAGGTTCCTTAAGGATCAGTGTGGTGGTCTATGTGTGAAACCACGGGAGATGGGCAAGGTCTTAAGTGAATACCTCTCATCTGTATTTACCATGGAGAAGGTCATGGAAGCTGGGGAACTCAGGGAAGAGAGCAGTGATGTCCTGAAACATATCAACATTGTGAAAAAGGAGGTGTGTGCCAGATTATCGGAGTTTTACCATACTGGGTATGACATGAGGTTGGGCTCAGCTCTAATGGTGGTGGATATGCACAAATGTGCTTTGTATTTCAGAAGGGTGATGAATGACCTGACTTACGGAAATCCGACTTTATGCACATTCTCCCTTACATTTTTAAAGCATTTTCCAAGCTAGTAATAATAATAAAATGTGACACATGAGATGCCGGAGAAACTCAGCGGGTCAGGCAGCATCTATGGTGGAAAAGGGTCTCGACCTGAAACGTCAACAGTGTGTTTTCCTCCACAGATGCTGCCTGACCCGCTGAGTTCCTCCAGCATCTCCTGTGTTGTTCCAGATTCCAGCATCTGCAGCCTCTTGTGTCTCCGATAATAGTAATAAGTTGGACAAGAGAGACTGCTGCAGATGCTGGAGTCTGAAGCTAAAAACAGTCTGCTGGGGGAACTCAGTGGATCGAGCAGTATCTGTGGAGGCAGAGGGATGGTCAACATTTCAGGTCGAGACCCTACATGACTCTCGATAAAATGTTCCATGGTATTTGTTGACTGGATACAGAATATATTCCATTAGTTTAATTATGAGTAGTGTTAGGGTGATTATTCAATGAAATGAAAGAATTAAGGCAAGTGTTTGTAGAGCAATATGATATGGGTTACTATAGCAAACGGACGTTTCTGACTTACCGATTATTTGGTTTACGGACAGTTCCCAGGAACGGGACTCTTACATAATACAGGGACTGCCTGTACTTCCTCACATCCTGTAACATCCTGAGATATTTACGGTTTTCCAGTCCTGGCTTCCCGAGCATCTGTGAATCCGATTCTTCCAAGTTGCAAAGTCAAAGTCAAGTTTATTGTCATATGCACAGATGCAATGAAAAAATTACTTGCAGCAGCATCGCAGGCACATAGCATCAGATGCACACATTCACAAGAAAAATAAATTGTATAAAAATTATACAAGAAAGAACACAATTAGAACAAAAGAAGACAAAGTCCATTGTATTGCAAGGCTGTCAAGAGTTGGGAATGGGATTCATCTGAAAAAATTCATTCTTAGCTGGCAGGGCACATTGGGTCATGAACTTCTATGATTCTGTGATTCACTTAAGTCCCAATAAATGTCCATGTTGTCTAGATAGCAATATTTAACACCAGGTTTAACAGAAATTGCAGATTGAGATGGCTACACTGATGTGTCAAACGTACCCATGCTAAACTTATATCACGTGCTTTGGTAATTCAGTCAAATAGAAACATGAGTGAGCAAGGAACAAAAGCACACTGCAACTACAGGCAGAATATCTCAGTGGGCTTCATGACAGTCACAGAGTTTCATTTTGTTTCCTTGAATGGTATTTGCCCACGGTTCCCTGGTGCACCATTAAACAGTTGTCAACCCATTTAAAATAAATGGACTTGGAAATGCCTGCAAATAATGTGTACTGGATTTTTACACAAATGCTCACAGAGAGAAAATAATTCTTGAATTCCTGTAGTGCCTTAGACATAACAAGCAGAGATACAGACTCTGTAGTAGGAATTACCCTGTGCACACAAGCTCCCACAAACAAGTGAGCAAATATTTTGCCTTTTTTTTTGTTTAGGGATAAACATTGGCCAAGAATCCCCTGATCTTCTGTGAAGTAGTCCTATATAATTCTTAAATAAAACCAGAAAATGCTGGAAACACTCAGCAGGTCAGGTAGCGTCTGTGGAAAGAGAAACAGTTAATCGAGTTAAAAGAGAAGCAGGTCGAAGATCCTTCCTCAGAACAGGGGATAAGAGAAAAGTAATTAGTTTTACCTTGCAAAGAAGGTGGGGAGCTGGGGATAGAACAAAGGGAATATCTCTGAAAGGGTGAGGCCAGGGTTGCCGTAGGGATATGTTGTAGAAATCATGTGATTGATGGGTTAATGGGGGCAATTAGAGAGAGAGAGAGACAGAGACAGAGAAAGAGAGAGAGAGAATGGAATGAAAGCTGTGAAATGAGAGTGTTTAGAGAGTGAGAACATAAAGGAATGTGAAAAGTTGTCAAATACAGAACCAGTAGGGCATGCCTAACACATCAGTCTGTGCTAATAAGACCATAAGACACAGGACCAGAATTAGGCCATTCAGCCCATCGAGTCTGCTCTGCCATTCGATCATGGCTGATTTATTTTTCCCTCTCAACTCCATTCTCTTGCCTTCTCCCCCAACCCTTGATGCCCTTACTAATCAAGAACCTATCAACCTCCGCTTTAAATATACCCAATGACTTGGCCACCACAGCTGTCTGTGGTAATGAATTCTACAGATTCACCACCCTCTGGCTAAAGAAATTCCTCCTCATCTCTGTTCTAAAGGGACGTCCTTCTATTCTGAGCTCTGCCCTTTGGTCCTAGTCTCTCCCACTACTGAAAACATCCTCTCCACGTCCACTCTATCCAGGCCTTTCAATATTCAGTAGGTTTCAATGAGATTCCCTCCTCATCCTTCTAAACTCCAGTGAGTGCAGGCCCAGAGCCATCAAACACTCCTCATATGTTAACCCTTTCATACTCAGGATCATTCTCGTAAACCTCTTCTGGATCCTCTCCAATGCCAGCACATCCTTCCTTAGATATGGGGCCCAAAACTGCTCACAATACTCCAAATGTGGTCTGACCAACGCCTTATAAAGCCTCAGCATTATAAGGCATTGGTCATAATAGAGAGAGAAAAACTGAATATCACAGGAGGATGACTTACAGCAGAAATGAACAGTTCTGATGCACACAGAGAAAGAAAGTAGGATTAACAGAATTAATCAATGGTGGTTTGACTTTTGTATCTACCGTGTTTTTGATTTGATCATTCTTCCTGTATACAATATGGATTTGGATAGGCATTGGATACATCATTGGTTGTAGTGTGCTTTGGGATGGTCTGAGGTTCACTGGACACCCATGCCTTAGCTTGCTTCTGAGTCACAGATTTAAAGTCCCAATCCAGAGACTGGATCTCACTAGATTACACCCTATTGCAATACCCATCTGGCTGCTTCACCAAGGCAGCGAGAGGTATAGACAGAGTCCATGGAGGGGAGGCTGGTTTCCATGATGTGCTGGGCTGTGTCTACAACTCTCTGCAGTTTCTTGTGGTCCCGGGCAGAGCAGTTGCCATACTAAGCCGTGATGCATCCAGATAGGATGCTTTCTATGGTGCCTCGATAAAAGTTGGTGAATGTCAAAGGGGACATGCCAAATTTCTTTAGCCTCCTGAGGAAGTAGAGGTGGTGGTGAGCTTTCTTGGCTGTGGCATCTATGTGGTTGGACCAGGACAGGCTATTGGTGATGTTCACTCCTAGGAACTTGAATCTCTCAACCTTCTTGACCTCAGCACCATTGATGTAGACAGGTGCATGTACACCGCCCCCTTTCCTGAAGTCAATGACCTTCTATTCTGTCGTTGAGGGAAAGGTTGTTGTCATGACACCATGTCACTAAACTCTCTATCTCTTTCCTGTACTCCTGAGGGCACATACCACCAGGCTCAAGGACAGCTTCTATCCCACGGTGATAAGACTATTGAACGGTTCCCTTATACGATGAGATGGACTCTTGACCTCACAATCTACCTTGTTTGACCTTGCACCTTATTGTCTACCTGCAATGCACTTCCCTGTAGCTGTGACACTTTACTCTGTATTCTGTTATTGTTTTTACCCTGTACTACCTCAATGCACTCTGTCCTACCTCATTGCACTGTGTAATGAATTGATCTGTATGAATGGTATGCAAGTTTTTCATTGTACCTCAGTACAAGTGACAACAATAAACCAATACCAATACCAATACCTATACCAAGTGCTGCACAGTCAAAGGTGCATCTTTTGGCTGAGGCATTAAACCAAGCTCCTGTTAGGTTCAATCACTCCCTCAGTTGGACCTAAGTGATCCAAGGCATTATTTTGAAGAGGTTTGCAGGAGTTCTCCGCAGTGCCCTGGCAAATACTCCTTCCTTGACATTTTTAAACACGGGAGTACTTGGACATTTTCACTTTGTGGCTTGTGGGAGCTTGCTGTGCATCATCATTCCTACCTCACAACGGTGGCTATATTTCAAAAGTGCTTCATTGACAATAAGGTGCTTGAAGAGGTTGTGAAAGGAATGTGAAAGGCGCTATACAAATGCATGTCTTTATTAAATTTAAGCTCTTTCTTGGGAATTTAATATCGGGGAAGTCATCTCATAACTGATTTGCAATATATCAGGAAGATGCTGATCTGGCATTCAGAAGGACTTCAGGCAAGGTTAGTGGGCAGATGCTAAATGGAATTCAATGTGAATAAGTTTGAAATACTTCAAATCTGGCATAAGGCACATGATCTACTGGCAGCAGTGATCCCCGCCTTCCTACGTGCTTCTGGGACTCTGGACCACCAATGGCTTGAGTCACTGGAAAAGTTCCGCCAATGTCATTTCTGCAAAATTCTCCAAATTCACTTGAAGGATAGGTCAACCAGTGTCCTCTCCCAGGACTGAAGCCCTAGATACAGTTGGCTACATTGGGCAGGCCACATCACCTGCATGCCCATTTCCAGACTCCCAAGAAAGACAGTGAATTAGAAGTTTTGTCATGGGAAGGGATTCAAGTGTGTCCTCAAAACCTCTTTGAAGAAATACAACATCCCCACTAACACCTGGGAACCTCAGGCCCATGAATACTTGAAGTGGGGAAGGAATATCCAGGATGGCACCGACAACCTTGAGTCCACACATCAGGAGCACAAAGAAGTCCAGTGCAAATGGCAGAAGGAGTGCTCCACCTCACAATGTACCCGACGCCTGCCCTCTCAGGCACCTGCTGCCCCATCCGTGGGAGAGTCTGTGGTTCCCACATCAGTCTCATCAACCACCTCAGAACCCACATAACCGGAGCAGAAGCAAGTTATCCTTGATCCTCAGGGACTCCCCAGTGGGAAAAAGTAAAGTGTGGATGAACAGATGAAGCAAGGAGTTCAAACACTTAGATCTCTGAACATGAGAGTGCAGGTGGATGAATCCATGAAAACAGTTAATGGATGTTGGGTTTTATAAATTGAATACAAGAGTGAAAAAGCAAAGGTCAAAATATTGTTCCATGGAATCATAGAATCAGGCAGCACAGAAAAAGGCCCTTTGGCCCATCATGTTCGTGCTGACCATCAGGTACCTATCTATGCGAATCCCATTTGCCAGCACTTGGTCTGTAGCCTTCTATGGCTTGAGTATTCAAGTGCTTGCTTAAATACTTTAAAAAAAAACATAGAACATAGAACAGTACAGCACTGGACAGGCCATTCAGCCCACAATGTTGTGCCGATCTTGATGACGATTTATACTAAATGTCCTCCTTCTTAAATGTTATGAGAGTACCTCCTTCCGATACCCACTGAGGCAGTGCATTCTTGCCACTGTCTGTAAGGAGTTTGTACATTCTCCCTGTGTCTGCGTGGGTTTCCTCCGGGTGCTCCGGCTTCCTCCCACATTCCAAAGACATACAGGTTAGGAAGTTGTGGGCATGCTATGTTGGTGCCGGAAGCGTGGCGACACTTGCGGGATGCCCCCAGAACACTCTACGCAAAAGATGCATTTCACTGTGTGTTTCGATGTACATGTGACTAATAAAGAAATCTTATTTTATTTTCATTAACTAAATGAGTCCTACAGAAGATTTTGAATAGGACCAGTTAAAAAAGAAGGAAAATCAATCCCATTGTCCAGCAGCACGGTAACCCGTCTCAGCCACCAATGCATTCTGCAGCAGACTTTTCTGAAAGAGTCAAGGCTACTCTTGTGATTACTATGCTGAACTAGAAAGTGATGCAATGGTGGAATGCATGACTGCATTCATTTTAAATACACTTTCAATAAGGAGTAATATACTTAGTGGAAGACTTGATTATTGATGCAATTACTCACTACAGAAGCGGTGAAAGGGTTTGAAAGGCTTTTTATCACAAAAGCAACAACTTGCATTTACATAATGCTTTTAAGATGTCCCAAGGTGCTTCACAGGAGAGCTATTGAACACAAATTGAGACCAAGAACCATTAGGGGATTCTAGAACTGCTTTGGTCAAAGATATGGATTCTAATGAATATCTTAAAGGAAGTGAGGGGAAAGGGGAGCATTGGTTTACATAGAGGTGTAAATATTATTAGTAATTTGTCGTGGTCCTTCCATGTGGATGCAACGGCCAAGAATGCACACCAATGCCTCTACTTCCTCAGAAGGCTAAGGATATTTGGCATGTCCCCAATGACTCTTACCAATTTTTACAGATGCACCACAGTAAGCATGTCAGCTTGGTATGGCAACTGCTCTGCCCAAGACTGCATGAAAATGCAAAGAGTGGTGAACATGCAAACTAACCTCCCCTCCATTGACTCTGTCCACATTTCCCACCGCCTCGGGAAAGTAACCAACATGATCAAGGACCCCTCCAACCCCAGTCATTCCCTCTTCTCCCCTCTCCCGTTGAGCAGAAGATACAAAAGCCTGAAAACATGAACCACCAGGCTCAAGGACAGCTTCTGTCCCATGTTATCAGATTCTTGAATAGACCTCTCAAATGCTAGAAGACGAACACTTTGTCTCCCAATCTACCCCGTCATGGCCCTCACAAGAGATTCTGCAGATGCTGGAATCTGGAGCAATACACAAAATGTGCTGGAGGAACTCAGCAGGTCAGGCAGCATCTATGGAGAGAATTGGCTGAGAAAATTGCCTCCCCCCTTCCCCACACATCTACCTTCCCCCTCTCACCTGGAATCACCTATCCCCTGCCTGCATGTGTTCCTCCCCCTCCCCCCACCTTCTTATTCTGGCTTCTGCCCTCTTCCTTTCCAGTCCTGATGAAGGGTCTTGACCTGAAATGTTGACTGTTTATATCTCTCCATGGATGCTGCCTGACCTGCTGAGTTCCTCTGGCACTTTTTGTGTGTGTTATCGTGGCCCTTGTACTTTATTTGTCTACCTGCATTGCACTTTCTCTGTGACTGCAACACTATATTCTGCATTCTGTTTTCTTTTTACTACCTCGGTGTGATTATGTATGGATGGCATGCAAAGCAAAAGCTTTTCACTAATTGTGACAATAATAAACCAATTCCAATTCCAGAAGGTGCAAAATCTAAGGATAGGACAGGATGTGTAACCCTTGACTTCTTACATTCCGTGATCTGCTATGGATCTGTGGGTAGATCTCTGAACCAAAGGTCTTGCTGGAAAGCTGAGCACATAAACCAGGCTCACAATCCAGTGTGGAAAGGGGTGCTGCACTGTCAGGAGACTTGCCTGGTGCACAGACAAAAACGGAAATGCTGGAAGAACTGAGACAGTCAAGCAGCATCGGCGGAAAGAGAAACCAGTCAACATTTCCGGTCAGCGATCCTTCTCTAGAACTGGGGGAAGAGTGAAGGGGTTTTGAAAACCGTAAGCTCTCCACCCCACCCCAATTCTGAGGAGGGTTCCTTCATCCAAAACTTCTCTTTCCATAAAAAACTGCTTGATTGTTTGTGTTCTTCCAACATTTCCCGTATTTATTTCAGATTCAATCATCTACAGCGTTATTTACTTCCAACCGGCTCTCTGCTAGACAGAGAGTAGGACTGGGGAGATTTCTCTCCAGTGTTTCTCCACCAACATCACACACAAAAAAAAGCACTAGTTAGTCATGTCATTAACACGTTGCTGTTTGTGGGAGCTTGCTGTTTATAAATTTGCTGTTGTGTTTCCCAGATTGCAACAGCGAGGAGCACACTTCATTGGCTGCAGAGCCTTAAGGTTTCGAAAGACGCTAAATAAATGCAGGTTACTTTTATTTGAGAGTTCAACAACAGACTTGTCTCTGCGTTTTTACACTTCCTCTCACTGCCGCTCGGCAAGTGCGAGACAGGCACAAAGCCAATAAGCAGCTTGTGTAAACGATGAAAGCACGAAGCTCTGTGATGTGAGAAGAGGGTAGATCTGCCTGCTCCAATCTCTTACTAAAATCTGTGCTGAGAGAACCGTGCAGTTGACATTGGCTTTAAACAAAAAAAAACACCTCCGGTGGAGTCTGCTTAAACTGTGAAAGTCATACTGCCTCTTCAAAGTGTAGATTAATTAGAACAACAAGGGAGTTGGTACCTTGAGGTGACACACATGGTATATTAGACTTCTGTTGTTGTTTTGAGATCAAGCTGTTTGCACACTAAAGGCCTTGAATCATTGGCAACAACCTGGATTAATTATTCGTAAACGCACTTCACTGGAGGCCCAGCTTTAGCACAGTGATGAGCTCAGGTGCTGGGTAGTCTATTGGCGTCTGTGTCACTGGTGACTGTATCATTGTGAGAGACACGCAGGCCTGAGAGGCTTGCCCCCGAGAGGAACAGGCAGCACCTGGTCCCCTCCTGCAGATGTGATACTCTGACCCCAATAATATTCACAGACCTGCACCTCAAATTAAAAACATAACAAAATGCGGCAGAGTCACAGCTACACAATCAACTATTTAAAATAAGAATCAAAGAGGTCTAATGACCCCCAAGCATTCTGATTACTGGAGCACTACTTCAGGGAAACCTGTAAATAAGCAAAGGGGTAAAGCAATTACACAGATAGCTTGAACTTGGTTTCTCTATTCAAAACAAAAATGAAAATGTTTTATGTCTAAAACCATGATTAGTTGGAAAATAATTTATTGGCTGGAATCTAATTTAGGCTTTGATGTGTGAGGTAACAGCTCTCAAATATAAGCTTTGATAATGGTATTTTGTTGCTATTTGGTGCTTATTTTCAAACAGTAATAATCTGGAGCTTTCATCTGAGGCATTTAATGCTTAAGCAAATTGTGGGAATGCACATGATTGACAGCCAGACAGACCAGTCACGGAAGAGGCCATTCCTCTCTTTCTGAGATATTACTGGCAGAATTTACTGGCTAAAAGTAAAAAATAAAAGAGAAATAGATATTTTATTAAGGCAAAGGTCAAAAATAAAAGAAAGTGTGAACTTCATATTTATTCATACATCTAGCATGCTAATTTTAAAAAGATTTGCATTTATATAGTCATTTTAATAACATTTCAAAATCAATGAAGTACGTTTGAGGGATAATCATAGTTGTAATGTAGAGAACACAGCTGCTAATTTATGCACAGCAAGCTTCCACAAACTGTAATGTGACAATGTCCAGATAATCTGGGTTAGTGATTCAAAGTAATGGCCAGGACATATAAATTATACCAACACTCTTCTTCATAATGAAACCTTTCATCTTCACCTGAGAAAGCAAACAAGCCCTTGGTTTGACACCTCACTCGAACATCAGCATCTCTCAGAGTGCTGCACCCATTTATTCTTTCAGGCTTGTGAAGAAGATACAAAAGCTTGAAAGCATATACCACCAAACTCAAGGACAGCTTCTATCCCGCTGCTATCAGACTCTGGAACGGACCCTTCATATGGTAAAGGATGAACTCTTGATCTCACAATCTACCTCGTCGTAGCCCTTCACTTGATTTGTCTATCCACACTGCAATTTCTCTATAGCGTCAACACTATATTATACGTTGTTTTCCTTTTTACAGCCTCGATGCACATATGCATGGTATGATCTTCCCGAATGGTATGCAAACAAAAGTTTCTCACTGTATCTTAGTGCACGTGACAATAATAAACCAATACCAATACTAAATACCAAGATGAATTTTGTAATGTGAGGCAATATTGTGTGCTGGCATAAAATAATGAACACACAGAAACAGAATGCACTGATGGAATCGAGTCTATTCATAACTGTGGATTCTGTGTGATCACACTTTATTGGAGGAAGACATAAGGGGGATGTCAGAGGTAAGTTTTTTACCCAGAGAGTGGTGGGTGCGTGGAACGCACTGCCTGCAGAGATTGTGGGGGCAGATACATTAGGGACATTTAAGAGACTCTTAGATAGACACATGAACGATAGAGAAATGGAGGGCTATGTGGGAGGGAAGGATTAGATAGATATTAGAGCAGGATAAAATGTTGGCACAACATTGTGGGCCGAAGGGCCTGTACTGTGCTGTAATGTTCTATGTACTATGTTCAAATGCTTGTGGAAAATAGCAGCTCATCTCAACTGCTACGTCATTGGCACAACACAAAATGCTGGAGGAACTCAGCGGGTCAGGCAGCATCTATGCAGGGCAATGGACAATCGATGTCTTGGGTCAAGACTCTTCAGGACCTGCGTCCTGATAGCAGTCCTGATGCAGGGTCTCAACTTGGGATGTTGACTGTCCATTTCCCTCCCTAGATGCTGCCTGACCCACTGAGTTCCTCCAGCATTTTGTGTGTTGCTCCAGATTTTCAACATCTGCAGTCTCTCTTGTACGCTACATCATTGGGCGACCTTCACAAGTGCACTGCGGCATCTGTAGGCTCTTTTTAGTGGAGCAAACAACAAGGACAGAGCTACCAAACAAATGTCCTTTACCGAAGGCAGTCAACATTCAACTAACAGCTATGACATGGCACACCAAAACAAAAATAGAGAACGCAATAGTTAAATATACTTTCACATTCAATAAATACTGAAAGGGTATCCCTTTAGCAAGAAGAAACAGTTCCACACCAACATATCCTGTCTTCACAGATTTTAGAATTAACTGAATAGGTTGACTTATGTTCTAGATCTCTCAACTGCAAATTCAACACTCTAAGCTAAACAAAGTCTCTAGTTATCTAGTTAAGGTACTGATAATCCTAATGGATCACCTCTCAAAGAGGCTTCATAGTAACTAATTGTACATCCAGGGCTACAGGTAATTATGCTATATTGTGGGCATGCATGAGTATCTTCTCAAGTATCATCGACATATTAATAGCATTTTTCTAACTGAATCCTTCCTAAGACCACATCTTTATGCTGTGCATGCTCTCTGCTTTGCACCTTGACATTTACTCTGGCACCCCATGGACACTGCACCTTTACTCTTTTCTAGTCCCTTTGAAGGTCAGAAAGTCACCACCTTTGACTGCCCTCCTCTGGACTTCTTCCACTGCCCGCACTTCAGCCACAAGTCTCTTCTTTGGTGATGGTGTTTTGAGCTGAGATAAGTAAGTCCAAGCCCAGGGTAACAATGCCCAAGGGATCTTCTGAAACTGAATCTGCTTTGCATTACACACAATCTTCCCTCTTCATTACAACATGCTCCTCCTCTGCAGTAACAACACACTTCTCTACATTATAAAACTCTCCTCCTCTGCATTACAACACAATCCTCCCTCTGCATTACAACACAATCCTCTCTCTGCATTACAACACAATCTTCCCTCTGCATTACAACACACTCCTCCCTCTGCATTACAACACACTCCTCTCTCTGCATTACAACACAATCATCCTCTGCAATACAATGCACTCCTCCCTCCCGGCATCCAGCTCAATCCTGATTCAGCCCATTCAGTAACTTCACGAATTACTGAAGCCTGGTCGAGACCTCACTCTTTTTCAAGAATTGCACAATTTCATCCACAGTAGCAATGACATCTGACTTGACTGAAACATCCTTGATAAATCTTCTTGTGTCAAACCTTCCACCTTGTCAATAGGTCCCTGCATCAGTACAGCTGTTCACCCAGTTCTCCACTGACCTTGCTGCCAAATACTCTTCCAAGTTGCATGTTTCTTATGAAAATTCCAGAAAAAGAACAGTGACATCCCAGAACAGATTATTACATCAGTCATCTCATTGTTCTTTGTGGGCCTTTAGTGTGTACAATGAAACTGAAAATGTTGGAAACACTCACCAGCTCAGTCAGCATCTGTGGAAAGAGAAACAGAGTTAATGTTTCAGGTCAAAGACCCTTCGTTGTAAATGAGTTTCCCATTGGTGAGGGGTGACCTTACAGAGGTTTATAAAATCACAAGGGGCATAGATAATGTGGATGGTCAAATTCTTTTTCCCAGGGTGGGGGAGTCAAAAACTAGAGGGCACCTAGAGGGTCCCCTACCCTGGGAAAAAGATGAGAGGGGAAAGATTTAAAGGGGACCTGAGGGGCAAGTTTTTCAGACGGAGGGTGGTGGTTATATGGAACAAGCTGCCAGAGGAAGTGGTAGAGGTGGGTCCAATTATATACTTTAAAAGACATTTGAACAGGTACATGGATTGCAAAGGGTTGTGGGCCAAATGCAGGCAAATGGAACTAGCTCAGGTAGGCACCTTGGTCAGCATGGATGAATTGGGCTGAAGGGCCTGTTTCCGTGCTGTTTATTTCTATGACCCTATGGTACATCAACTATGAACTTGTGCCTTTCATAACTTAAGTAAGCGCTTTTCTCCACTTTGCTGAAGATCTTAATTGTTGTTGAGATCTGCTTCTATTAGCACTTTACCTTCTCACTACTCAATATGAAATTTTAACACTAATAAAACATGCTGAGCTTATGAGACGCACCATAGAAATATCCCAACATGCTTTGCAGCCATTGAAATCATGTTGAAAGTATCCTCACTGGCTGCATCACGGTCTGGTACGGCAATTCGAATGTGCAGGAATATACGAAGCTGCAGAGAGTCGTGGACTCACCCCAATACATCACAGGCATATTCCTCCCCACTATTGGTGGTATCTACAGGAGGTGCTGCCTCAAGAAGGCAACACCTATCAACAAAGATCCCCACCATCCGGGCCGTGCTATCTTCTCACAGCTACCATCGGGCAGGAGGTACAGAAGCCTGAAGTCCCACATCACCACGTTCAAGAACAGCTACTTCCCTTCAACCATTCACTCCTTGAACCAACCTGCACAACCCTAATCACTAGAGTTTAGCAACACTTCGACCACTCTGCACTAAAATGGGCTTTATTTTGTTCTACTTGTGTTCTTCCTTATAAAAATCGTGAATAATTTATGTTTAATCTATTTTTCTTGTGAATGCTGCTTATCTGATGCTATGTGCCTGTGATGCTGCTGCAAGGAAGTTTTCCATTGCATCTTGTGCATGCAACAATAAACTGGACTTTGACTTTGACTTTGAAACCTGGTCACTATTGTAATGTAGGAAATGGAAGCCAATTTACACACAGTAAGTCCTCTGAAAATGGAGGTAATTGGATCTCCTCCTGATCTACCCAGTTCTTCCTACACCCACCCAAGCCTGCATCACCCTGTCTCTTTCCCCACCTCCACCAACTCCATCTGCCCGTCGCCCACACACTCCTCCCACTGTTCCCACCCACCCTCCCTTGATTTCATGCTCCACCTTCCCCTCCTATTGGATTCCATCATCAGCAGCCCGTTGTAGCCTCCACCTATCACCTCCCAGCTTCTGTCGCTATCTCCACTGTCTCCTCCTCCATCCGCCTATCAGCCCTGCTCATCTCCATTCACCTATCGCTCCACCCCTTCCCTCCAGCTTTTTACACCGGCTCTCTCCCCTCTATCTTTCAGCCCAGATGAAGGGTCTCAACCCAAAACGTCGACTGTCCATTTCCCTCCACAGTTGCTGCCTGACCCGCTGAGTTCCTCCAGCGTCTTGTTTTTTGCTCCAGATTCCAGCATTTGCAGTGTCTTGTGTCTCCAAAGGCTTTTTTGACGCTGATTAAGGGATGTGTTCTTCAAAACAGTGTAAATCTTTTACATACACGTTAGAAAGCAGACAATTCCTCAGTTTAACATTTTCATAAAACGATAATACCTCTGAGAGCTAGCAATCACTCAGTTATGCACGGAAGTACTTTTTATGCTCAGGTCTCTCGACTGGGACAATCCAGGGCTAACAACTGAGGCACAGCTGACAGCCAGCAGGCTACTCAATGTCAAACAAGGAGAGGCTTAGGATCATGCAGAAAAGTCAAGTTGAGGTCGAGGATTAGACATAATCTTATTATAAGGCGGAACATTTTCGAGAGGCTGTATGACCCACTCCTGCACCTATTCCTTAAATTGTTATGGTGTCAGGTCGATGTTAAACCACAACTGTAATGACAGTGGACAGTTCCAACAGTGAGCTATCAACACCGGGCACCAGCAAGCGACTAAATAATCTGAATGTGTCAACCGGTCTGCTGATCGAGGAGGAAAGTTGTACCCTTGATGGAGAAAATGTGGTCAAAATGTAGATGAGGTCACCCCTGAATGAACGGAACCAGTAAATGTCCCCAGCTTCAGATACAGCACCTTTTACTATTCACCAAATAATCCACTCACTCAGTCACACCCAGCCACTCACCCATCCACCCAACTACTCACCCAGTTGTACGTCCATTCACACAGAACCAACTCATTTACACAAACACTCACCCTCCCAGCCACCTCCTCCGTCACTCACCCTTCCATTCAGGAGGTACAGGACCCTGAAGACCCACACCTCAAGGTTCAACAACAGCTTGTTGGTATTGGTATTGGTTTATTATTGTCACGTGTACTGAGGTACAGTGAAAAACTTGTCTTGCATACCGTTCGTACAGATCAATTCATTACACAGTGCACTGAGGTGGTTCAGCATACACTGAGGTAGTAGAGGGTTAAAACAATAACAGAATACAGAGTAAAGTGTCACATCTACAGGGAAGTGCATTGCAGGTAGACAATAAGGTGCAAGGTCAAACAAGGTGGATTGTGAGGTCAAGAGTCCATCTCATCGTATAAGGGAACCATTCAATCCCATTGCCATCAGGTTCTTGAACCCACCTGAAAAAATGTTCCAGTCGGCAGCATTCCCTTACAGACATCTCGCTGTGTGCTGGAAAACCAACAGGTTTCGGGCAGACCAAAGAGGGTCTTTCACCGAATGGATGATCTTTCAGCAGCACTTGATGTCGGCCTCGGTGTGTGCACCTCGGAACAGCCCGTAGATCAGAGAGTCCTCTGTTATGCAGGAGTACGTGCTGAGGGACGCACTGAAGCTCGGTGCGGCCAATGCAAAGGTCCTGTGGGGAAGGACCACAGTCTGGGCTCCTTCTGCTACCGCACATGGAGGGGCTGAGTCAGGTGGGGAAGCCCCTCAAACATTGAAATGGTGCATCACTGCTGGGAACCACATAAGTAGCAATGGTGCTATGGTTTTTAAAATATGTTAACACTACTGAATGTATTGACCATGAATGTAAAAGTTTTGCACTGCTTCCTCTTTTATATATTTTTTATTATGAATAAAGTTTATTTTTGAAATATAAAAAAGAACCTGAAAAACTCTAATTCCACCTTGGACTATATTTCCCTCAACTTGCACGAATGTTATTATGTTTAATTTTATTTATTTTGTCAGATAAGTTATGCATGATTTATGTTAATTTATGTTTGTGGTGTCAGGATGCCAGGAACACCAGGTTAGATATCTTTACTTCAGAGGGAGAAGAAATATTTGATGTCCGGCATAGACATGGTGGGCCAAAAGGCCTGTTTCTGTGCTGTATAGTTCAATAACTCTATGAGATTAAGGAGTGGTCGGGGTTGGGACCGGGCACGGCAAAGGGAGGGAAGGAAGGCGGCGATCTTTCTTGTGTAGCCTGCAGTTGCTGACGAGTTGATAGGCAAATGAGGTGTGAGAATTGGGGACCAGACATAGTTTGTGAATGGCTGGCCAGCAGAAAGTCTGAGCTGCAGAATCAGGAGTTCATTAAAAGGATAACATTCAATATCCACCCCAGGAATTGGCTGATATCTGAGACAACACCAGCGGTAGATTGGCAGGTGAACAAAGCAAGCATCCCCTATGACTCTGACCTCAACTCTCATTCACATCCGTATCATTGTCTATTCAAGAGGAAAAGAAAAACATAATGATACCATGCCACTTCCCAGTAACCAACTGCCAGAGCTGTTGGTAAACCTGCTCCAGTTAACCACACCAATGGTCCACCGAGCTCTGGTTCTGGGCTTCCTTATCTCTCCCCACATCCCATCCGTCAGAAAGATTAGTTGGGAGGGTTCAAACTAATTTGACAGGGGGTCAGGAGGCATAGTAGGAGTGCAGCAAGGGGGAGGAAAATGATAAAGCTAGATAGTCTAGTGGGCAGAGCAGACCGAGGAAAGTTAGGGAGGGCTGGCAGGCTCAGCTGCATTTACTTTAATGCAAGGAGCCTCACTGGTAAGTCAAATGAGCTTAGAGCATGGATTATGATGCTATTGCAATCATGGAAAAGTAGTTGAGGGAAGGGCAGAACTGGCAGCTTAATGTTCCGGGGTGCAGAAGTTTCAGACGGACAGAAGGAAATGCAAAATAGGAAGGCGAATCGCACTAATTATTAGGAGAACGTAATGGCAGTACTTAGAAAGGATATCCTGGATGAATCAACCAATCAGACCATCTGAGTAGAATTTAGGAATAGGAGAGAAGTGATCACTTTGCTGGGGTTATAATACAGGTCTCCCAATAGTCAATTGGAATTAGAGGAACAGATATGTAAACAAATCATAGGAAGGTGTAGAGTCACAGAGTCACACAACATGGAAACAGGCCCTTCGGCCCAACTGGTCCATGCTGACCAAGATTCCCTTCTAAGCTAGTCCCATTTGCCTGCATTTGGCCCATATCCCTCTAAACCCTTCCTATCCATATACCTGTCCAAGTCCCTGTTGTAAGAGCAATAAGGTTAGAACAATGGGTGGGGGGGGGGGGGTAGTTTAACTTTCCCAATCTTGACTGGGATCGCCTTAGTGCAAGGGGATTATATGGGGATGGGATTTGTAAAGTACATCCATATATAGAGAATCCCACTTGAGATGGGGCAGCACTCGACCTTATCAGGAAAGAAACTGGACAGGTGGTGGAAGTGTCAGTGGGGGAACATTTTGGAAACAGTGGCCATAATTCTGTAAGTTTTTAAGGTAGTTATGGGAAGGGAAAAGGTTGATCCTCAGATTAAAGTTTTGAACCGGGAGAAGACTGATATCAATAGCATAAGAGAGGACCTAGCGGAAGCAGATGAAAGTAAATGCTTGTGGATTAAATTGACAGCTGACAAGTAGGAGTCTTTTAAAAGAGAGTTAGTGAGAGTTCAGGGCCAACATACTCTGGTAAAGGTGAAAGGCAAAACTGACAAGATTAGGAAGCCTTGGATAACAAAGGATATGGAGGTTTGATCAATGAAAAACGGAAACATATGACAAGTATAGGCAATTGGAATCAAGGGAATCTCTTGAGGAACATAGAACGTGAGAGAGAACTTAAGAAAGAAATTAGGAGGGCAAAAATGGGTCATGAAATATCCTTGGCAAGTAAGATCCCAAGACATGCTATAAATATATCAGGAGCAAGAGGGTAGCCAGGGAAAGAGTGGGTCCCCTTAGGGACCAAAGAGATAATCTATGTGTGGAGTCAGGGTATGAAGGCCAGAGCCTAAATGAATACTCCTCATCTGTACCAACCTAGGAGAAGGATGTAGAAGATAGTGAGTTTGAAGGAGGGCTACGTGGATAATCTGGAGCAGGTAGGCATGCACGGTAGTGTAACACGGTAGGGCAGGCACGGTAGTGTAAGGGTTAGGGTAACGCTATTACGGCGCCAGCGACCTGGGTTCAATTCTGACCGCTGTCTGTAAGCAGTTTGTACGTTCTCCCTTTGTCTGTGTGGGTTTCCTTTGGGTGCTCCGGTTTCCTCCCACATTCCAAAGACGTACGAGTTAGGAAGTTGTGGGCATGCTATGTTGGCGCTGGAAGCGTGGTGACACTTGTGGGCTGCCCCCAGAACACTCGATGCAAAAGATGCATTTCACTGTGTGTTTCGATGTACATGTGACTAATAAAGATATCTTGTCTTAAGAAGAAGGAGGTGCTCAATGTCATTGGACACATAAAGGTTGATAACTTTCCAGGGCCAGATGAGATCCATCCCAGGATACTTTGGGAAGCAAGAGAGGAGATGGCTGGGCCCTGGTGAGGAATTTTGCATCTTCATTAGCCACAAGTGAGGGATGAGGAGACTGGGGAATAGCTAAGGTTGTAACTTTATTCAAGAAGGGCAGCAGGGATAAGCCAGGTAACTGCAGGCCGGTGACCATTAGATCAGTGATAGGAAATTACTGAGGAAAGCACTAAGGGATAGGATATTTGTACATTTGGAAAGGCAGGGGCTGATCAGGGAAAGGTCAGCATGGCTTTGTGCAGGGGAAATCCTGTCTCAATAATTTGACTGAGTTTTTCAGGGGGTAACTAACAAGATTGATGAAGACAGGGCAGTAAACATTGTCCATATGGACTTTGGTGAGGATTCAAAAATCAGCTTGGGAGGCAGAGGGCAGTGGTGGATGGATGCCTTTCTGACTGGAGGTCTGTGACCAGTGGTGTACCACTGGGATTGGTGCTGGGACCCTTGTTGTTTGTGATATATATTATGGACTTGGATTTGAATGTAAGAGGTATGATTAATAACTTTGCCAAAGTTGGTGTTGTGGATAGCGAGGAAGGTTGTCTAAGTATACAGCAGGATATAGATCAGATAGAAAGTTGGGCGGATCTTTGGCAGATGCAATTTAATCCTGACAAGTGCAGGGTGATACAGTTTGGGAAGACAAATAGGAGTAGGACATATACAGTAAATGGTAGGGTGCTGAGGAATGTTGATGAACAGAGGGACCTTGGGGCTCAAGTCCATAGTTCCCTGAAAGTGGCAACACAGGTTGATAGGGTGGTGAAGAAGGCAGATGGCATACTTGCCTTTATAGTTCAGGGCATGGAGTATGAAAGTTGGGAAATTATGTTGCAATTAGACTTGGAGTATTGTGTGCATTTCTGGTCACCACACTATAGGAAAGATGTGATTAAGCTGGAAAGGGCACAGAAAAGACTCACAAGGATGTTGCTAGGACTGGAGTACCTGAGCTATAAGGAGAGACTGGACAGGTTGGGGCTATTTTCCCAGGAGCGATGGAGGCTAAGGGGTGACCTTACAGAGGTTTATAAAATCATGAGGGGCATAGATAGGGTAGACAGTCACAATCTTTTTCCCAGGGTAGGGGAGTCTAAAACTAAGGGCCATAAGTTTAAAGTGAGAGGGGAGAGATTTAAAGAGGCTCTGAGGGGCAAGTTTTTCATACTTGGAGGTTTTCACACAGAAGGAGGTAGGAAAATGGGACGAGCTGCCAGAGGAAGTGGTAAAGTGCCTGCAATTACAACTTTTAAAAAATACTTGGACATGTATATGGATAGGAAATGTTTAGAGGATATTGACCAAACGCAGGCAAATGGGATTAGCTTAGATGGGCATCTTGATTGAATGGACAAGTGCAGCCAAAGGACCTGTTTCTATGTTGTGTAACTCTATGAATCTATGCACCTCTCTGAATATAAAACACCACATGGACCTCTTTCAGCACTGACTTACGGGCAGCACAGTGGCACAGCTGGTAGAGCTACTTTCTCACAGATCCACTAAGCTGCGTCTAATCCTGACCTCCAGTGCTGTCGGTTTGGAGTTTGTACATTCTCCCTGTGACTGGGTGGATTCACCCCGGCTGGTCCAGTTTCCTCCCACATCCCAAGAGAGTGCAGGTTGTTAGGTAAATTGAGCACTATAAATTACCCTTAGTGTGTAGGTGAGTGATAGAATCTGGGGGAGTTGTCGGGAACGAGGGGAGAATAAAATGGGATTTGTGTGGGATTAGTGTAAATGCGTACTTGATAATGCAGACTCAGTGGGCTCAAGGGCCTGTTTCCGTGCAATGATTCCAATGGCTGGGCTCCATCATACTTGCTAAGCGGAGTGCCAACGTCCAGCTTCAGAAGATCTTAAAGTTCTTTGCAAACGATGAAGTATTTTTTTGAGTGTAATTACTGTCGTAAATTAGGAAATGCTACAACAAATAGGTGCACTAATGTGACAATGATCAGATGTTTTTTTTTAAATCTCTAGAACGTCCTCCACCAGATCACCTCCACAATACCAGAGGGCATGCATTTAAGGTAAGAGGGGGTAGGTTCAGAGGTGATATGAGTGGTAAGTTTTTTACTCAGAGAGTGATGGATGCCTGGAATGCGTTGCCTGATAGGGTGGTGGAGGCACATTCACTTGGGGCTTTTAAGAGGGGCTTGGATGGGCACATGAATGATAGGAAAATGGAGGGATACGGGCATTCTGTTGGGAGGAGGGATTAGCTATGTCGGCACAACATTGTGGGCTGAAGGGCTTGTTCTGTGCTTTTCTATGTTCTATGTTCTATCATTCTCCCCCTCACCCTGGCACCCTATCATTGAATATAGTTGATCTACGCTCAACTTTATGCTGTTGTATGGCTGGAATTGAACCCGGGTCGCTGTCGCTGTAATAGCGTTACAGCGGGCTGTTAACTGTCCTCAGCTCATGAGCAATTCAGAAGGTGTAATAATTCATTGGGTCTAAAGGAGACATGCAAGATACTACATGAATGTACATCAACCCTTTTAGTTGCACGTTTCTCAGCCATTCAACAGAGATTTTAAAAAATGATCTGATCATTATCACATTGCTGTTTGTGGGAGCTTGCTGTGCACATCTTTGTTGTAGTGTTTCCTATCTTACACAGGAACTCTACTTGAAAAAATACTTCATTGGTTGTAAAGAACTTTAAGATGTTCTGAAACTGTGCATTGGTGCCTCACTTAGCAAGTAGCATGTGATCCCAGCAATGAGAACGCTGCTGTAATTATAGAACCATAGAGCACAGTCACAGGCCCTTCAGCCCACTGAGTCTGCACCATCGTTTATCTTTCTCTTTTAACTAATATTTCTTACATTAATAACCTCAAAATTTCAGACTCTGAAACCCCCACCCTTTCATCCTCCTCACCTCTGAACCAAAATGAATAATTATCAGAGACATTCTTGCTGCTGGGTTAAGTTAATCACTAAACAGACATCAGCCCTGCTGATGGACAAGGAGCTGTATTTCTTCAGCAAATCTTTGGACAATTTTTAATAAGAGGGATTGACACTAATTGCATTACTATTCCTTCTTGTGTTGTTGGAAAATGGTTTAACCGAATCTCCTGTGAAGTCGCCTAATCTTCTGTGGTAATTTCTCAGTGAAATTGCAAGGTCCAATTTCAGCTGTATATTAGGGAAATGAAGTGATAAGACAAGAACATAAGAAATAGAAGCAGGAATAGGCCATTCAGCCCCTCATGCCTGCCCACCATCCAATAACATCATGGCTGAGCTATTACAATAGTGCACTAAGCCACATCTATTGATTCTGTTAATATCTAAAAATGATCTAAAAGTCAAAAAAACTAAAGCTTGCTGACTGAAGGGATCACTTTTAGTTTCTTTTTGACTTGCATTCATATAGCGCCTTCAATGTACAGAAACATCTTAAGAGCTTTATCTGGTAAGGTAAATCTTCAGGAGGTGGTGCCTCAAGAAGGTGGCATCCATCACTAAGGACCCTAAAGAGGAGACAAACAGCTTCTTCCCCTCCGCCATCAGATTTCTGAACGGTCCATGAACCCATGAACACTACCTTGTTATTCCTTTTTTTCCCACTATTTATTTATTTTTGTAATTTATCGTTATTTTATGTCTTTGTACTGTTGCTGCAAAACAACAAATTTCACATCATATAAATCAGCGACAATAAATCTGATTCTGATTCCGAAATTGATGTGGACCAGAACTTCCTGAACCCAGACTTTTGCCTGAACGTGTCACACATGCTGCCCTCAAAATGCCTCAGGCTTACATTTTGTGATTGCAGGGCCTATTAATTTGCCTCTCTACACCTAACAATTTGCCCCTCTATACCTAACAATCTGGCCCTCTATACCTGAGAGGCGTCCCTCAGAATGTAAGGGGTTCAGTCCTCTGGTGGCATATCTTTAGGTCCTGTCCAAACACCTCAATTTCAATGATAAATTCAGATTGGTTATGTTTCTGGAAATTTCAACATGTGACATCCTGATTCCAACAGACTGTGAGTCTTCTGGTATCTCCACCTTCAAGGTGGACAATCAGTTGGAAACAGAATAATCTTTTGTTACATTCATAGCCACCAGTAGCCTTTATTCCTGCATCTAATAGTTGTGTAACAAAGGTCCTGGACTTAGCAGGAGAAGATCAGCAATGGCCACTGAGCCATTCTCTCTTCTCCCCTCTCCCATCAGGCAGAAGATACAGGAGCCTGAGGGCACATACCATCAGGCTCAAGGACAGCTTCTATCCCACAGTGATAAAACTATTGAACGCTTCCCTTATACGATGAGATGGACTCTTGACCTCACAATCTATCTTGTTATGACCTTGCACCTTATTGTCTACCTGCAATGCACTTCCTTACAACTGTGACACTTTACTCTGTATTCTGTTATTGTTTTTACCCTGTATTACCTCAATGCAGTGTCATGAATTGATCTGTACGAATGGTATGCAAGACAAGTTTTTCACTGTACCTTGGTACAAGTGACAATAATAAACCAATAGCAATACCTCCCACTAGTGCCTGCAACCTCTTCCCACACACCCTCTGAAGATAGGCAAGGACAGTATCACAACTGCTTCATATATTGTAACTGGCAAGGTATTGAAAGGATATTTTAGAGCAAACATGTAAAATATTTTGGAGACACAAGAGACTGCAGATGCCGGAATCTGGAGCAACAAACAAAAAGCTGGAGAAACTCAGCAGGTCAGGCAGCATCTGTGGGGGGAAATGGACAGTCGATGTTTTGGGTCAAGATCCTTCATCTGGACTGAAAGAGGGAACATAGCCAGGATAAAGAGATGAGGGAAAGGGGTGGAGAAAGAACTGGCAAGCGATGTGGGTCTGGGCGAGTGGGGGTGATAGGCAGATGGAGGAGGGGAGAGTGGAGATGCTTACCTAGTAATCTCTTGAAATTGACCAACGTACCCACCTCCACCACCGCCCCAGGCAGTGCATTCCATGCCCCAACCACTCTCTGGGTATAAAACCTTCCTCTGATATCTCCCTTGAACTTCCCACCCATTACATTAAAGCCAGGCTCTCTTGTATTGAGCATTGGTGCCCTGGGAAAGAGGCGCTGGCTGTCCACTCTATTCCTCTTAATATTTTGTACACCTCTATCATGTCTCCTCTCACCCTCCTTCTCTCCAAAGAGAAGCCCTAGCTCCGTTAGTCTCTCCTCATAATGCATACTCTCTAAACCAGGCAGCATCCTGGTAAATCTCTTCTGTACCCTTTCCAACGCTTCCACATCCTTCCTATAATGAGGCAGGAATAAGTCCCTGGCTCTGCATCCCGGGATTTTTACATATGAGAGAAAAGAAGACCAGTGTTAACTTCTGATTTGAGGGGCAGCACCTCTGATGTGGCCGCTGTCTCTCGGCACCACACTGCAGTCAGAATATATGTTTGTGCTTGAAGTATTTGAATCTAAAAAGTCTTCCGATTCAGGCAAGAGTGCTTTCCAGTGAGCCACACCTGATACAAATCCCACTTCTGTGGAAGTGTTGCTTGTACCTTTGTTTAATTTGGTGCTCCTGACATCATCGTGTTTATATGTCAGCGTGGGAGTAATTGGGATTTGCCAGCTTTCCCTGACTCGTGGTTGATAAGTAAGATAATTAGTTTACCAAGGAGTAACTTTGCATGAATTGCAATCAGTGGAGTTGAGGATAGGATTGGCCTGACATTCCCTTAGCAATGTCCCCCAACTCCTGCACCCGCTCTGTGTTGGCCTTGAATAGAATAATTCAATTAAAGTATTTAAAAACTGACCCAAATCAGATTAATGAGATAAAGCCCTTTGTTCTGCTGGCAACAGGAGCAGTCAACCATGGGAAGAAGTACAATGTTGTCAGATTGTTTCACTCTCTGCCTGATGTGATCTGAGTGAGCGCGCGCACACACACACACATGCACATACACACACACATATGCACACACACACATGCACACACACACATGCACACACACATATTCACACACACATGCACACACACACATATGCACACACACACATGCACACACACACATACACACATGCACATACACATACACACACAGACACACATGTGCACACACACATACATGTGCACACACACACAGGCACACACACACACATGCACACACAGACACACAAACAGACATGTACACACATACACACAGGTGCGCACACACACATACATGCACAGGTGCACGCACACATATGCACACACAGAGACACACACACAGACACAGACATACACACACAGGCACACAAAGACACACACTGGCACACACACACAGACACAAACACGCACATGCAGTCACACACAGACATGCACACACAAACACATGCACACACGAAGGCATACACACACACGTGCACGCACGTACATGCACACACACAGCACACTGCAGTGCAACAAGCAAAGAAAGAGACAAAGTTTACAACCCCACCTAGCATACTCATTGACAGATAACACTTATAGTTGCACCAGAGAAAGCATCCTATCCGGATGCATCACAGCTTTACAAGGCAACTGCTCTGCCCAAGAATGCAAGAAATTGCGGAGAGCTGTGAAACAGCCCAGTCCATCTCGCAAACCAACCTCCCTCTAGTGACTCCGTCTGCACTTCCTGCTACCTCGGGAAAGCAGCCAGCATAATCAAAGACCCTTCCCACCCTGGTCATTCTCTCTTCTCCCCCCTTCCGTCAGGCAGAAGATACAAAAGCTTGAGAGCATGAACTACCAGACTCAAGGACAGCTTCTGTCCCACTGTTATCAGACTCTTGAACGGACCTTTCGTATGTTAAAAGATAAACTCTTGATCTCCCAATCTACCTCGTCGTGGCCCTTGCACCTTATTTTCTATTTGCACTGCACTTTCTCTCTAACTGTAACATAAGAATCTGCATTCTGTTTTCTTTTTACTGCCTTGATGTAGTTATGTATGAAATGATCTGTCTGGATAGCTTGTGAACAACAGTTTTTCACTGTATTGGTATTGGTATTGGTTTATTATTGTCATTTGTACCGAGGTACAGTGAAAAACTTGTCTTGCATACCGATTGTACAGGTCAATTCATTACACAGTGCAATTACATTGGGTTAGTACAGAGTGCATTGATGAAGTACAGGTAAAAACAATAACAGTACAGAGTAAAGTGTCACAGCTACCAAGAAAATGCAGTGCAATAAGGTGCAAGGTCACAACGAGGTAGATCATGAGGTCAGAGTCCATCTCATCGTATAAGGGAACCGTTCAATAGTCTTATCACCGTGGGATAGAAGCTGTCCTTAAGCCTGGTGGTATGTGCTCTCAGGCTCCTGTATCTTCTGCCTGATGGAAGAGGAGAGAAGAGAGAATGACCCGGGTGGGTGGGGTCTTTGATTATGTTGGCTGCTTCACTAAGGCAGCGAGAAGTAAAGACAGAGTCCAAGGAGGGGAGGCTGGTTTCCGTGATGTATCTCTGTATATGTGACAATAATAAACCAATTACCAATGCCTCTCCAAGGCAGACACGTCCCGTTTGCTTTTATTGAGCCAGACATCGTCTAGATGGTCACATCACTGCAGGTGCTTCTTCAGGACAAGAAGAGGAGTCAGCATTCCCCCTGTGGTCACCAGCAGTGAGTTACGCCAGATCTTGACAGCATGGTCAGAATGATCAACAGGGTGTCTGAGCAGCTTCCCACGGGAGCAGAAGAGAAATGGACCAGCAAGAAGAACCTAGCCACTGCTCCTCCCTTCCCCACCTTTCTCCTGCTAGCCCAGTACTTAGATGGCCCATCATTAGCCAATGTGGTGAAATGGGTTTGCACTATGTTACAAGACCAGAGGTCATGATGCAAGATAAGATAAAATAGGATAAGATTTCTTTATTAGTCACATGTACATCAAAACGCATAGTGAAATACTTTTTTTGCATAGAGTGGTCTGGGGGCAGCCTGCAAGTGTCACTGGGACATCTTTTGGACTGCCCATTGCTCAAGGTCAGGACGTGGGCAGTTGAGGATCTTGTCAAAGTCGCTTTGCCAATTTTGCATCGTGCTCATCAATATTGGTAATTGGTAATTGGTTTATTATTGTCAGTGAAAAAACTTTGTTTTACAAGCCATCCATACAGACCATTTCAAGACATAAGTACATTGAGGTAGTACGAGGGAAAAGGACAAACGGAATGCAGAATATAGTGTTACAGTTACAGAGAAAGTGCAGTGCAGGCAGACAGTAAGGTGCAAGGACCATGACAAGGTAGATTGTGAGGTCAAGAGTCCATCTTTATTGTACAAGAGGTCTGTTCAATAGTCTTATAACAGTGGGATAGAAGCTGTCCTTGAGCCTGGTGGTACGTGAATTCAAGCTTTTATATCTTCTGCCTGATAGAGAGGGGGAGAAGAGAGAATGTCTGGGGTGAGTGGGGTTTTTGATTATGTTGGCTGCTTTCGCAAAGCAGCAGGAAGTGTAGATAGAGTCCATGGAAGGGAGGCTGGCTTTCCTGATGGACTAAGCTGTGTTCACAACTCCTTTCAATTTCTGCGGTCTTGGGCAGAGCAGTTGCCATGCCAAGCCGGGATGCATCTGGATAGGACGCATTCTATGGTGCATCTATGAGAATTGCATTGGAAGGCCAGAAGAAGCTGACGCATACACTGCAGCTTGCAGGCAGCTCCCTGTGGATCTGGCACCAAACTAAAGGTCAATGGGAATGTTTTAGATTGAGGGGACAATGATATTTTTAAGTTAAAGTGTATCATGCGTTTTTATACATCCTGTAGTCAGTACTCATTGGATCATTGGAACAGAAGCTGGAAAGAACAAGTGGCCAGAAATGTTAACTCTGTTCCCCATCTCCACAGATGCTGCCTGACTTATTGAGTATCTCCTGTACTTTTTATTAACATTTTATTTCAGATTTCTAGCATCTATAAGATTTTGCTTCAGTGACAAGAACATTGCCATCAATGCAGTGACAGAGGAAGGTGCTGTATGAAGGTCACGTAAGTGACTGTGACACAACATCCACAGAAAGACACAATAAAATGTCAAAACTGTGCAACATCCAGAAAGGATTTTATAGAGCAGATTGTCAGAAAAATTAACAGGAAGCAAGGATTAACAGGAGAGACTGGATGACAGAAGGCCAGAAAGCATAAAAAGAAAAGACAGAACAGCATAGAGGACAATGAGCAATGACAGTGAGAGACCAACATAGCGAGAACACAGCAAAGACATTGTCATAAGCTGTGGCCTGATCTGTTCTCATCTCGGCCTCTCAACTTGGAGCTAGTGTCCAGTCTTGTCCGGAGCAGCAGAGGTTCGTTAGGGTTAAGCTTCCTCTTTAATTGGAGGCTGACTCTGCAAGCTGTGAGCTCAGCGCTCCTCTGAGCAGAGTGACCTTGCAGCAGAGCCCTGGTGATCTGAGGGTGAAACAGGCAATATTGAAAGTCAGACAGGGCCAGCAGATAACTGCTTCCAGACATGATCTTTAAGCTGAGCCTCCACTCGCCAAACGAAAAAACAAACAGGACACAAGATTTTATTAGTTAAAGAGCAGCATGAATATTTATACATCCTTGGGCTGTGGTGAAATCAGGGTCACTCTCACTATCGAGATAAAGGTGAATGAATGCGTCAAAGCGAAGAACAACGTCTATTCTGCAGTTCCAGCCGTGCCATTCCCTGCTCATTCTGTTTTTTCCCTGTTCCCCAATATTTGTCCTTCTTGGAGAGTCTCCGGCATTGCGACAACATTCTATTGTTCTCTGAGATGGGTGGGAAATCTCCCGACAAACACCCACCAACCATTCTGTGTCTGGAAACCATGTCACCCATGTGTGTATTTGTAATTCTTTAATTTCAAAAATAAACTTTATTCATAATAAAAAATATTTACAAAGGAATAAACAGAGCAAATCTTTTTACATTCACAGTCAATACATTCAGCAGTGTTAACTTTTTTAAAAACTGTAGCACCATTGCCTCTGGGGTGATACACAATTTCAATGTTTGAGGGGCTTCCCCACCCGATTCAGCCCCTCCGTGTGCGCTAGCGGAAGGAGCCCAGACTGTGGTCCTTCTCCACAGAGCCTTTGCTTTGGCTGCACCGAGCTTCAGTGCGTCCCTCAGCACGTACTCCTGCAGCCTGGAATGTGCCATTCCCTTACAGACATCTCACTGTGCTGGGAGACCAACAAGTTTCAGGCAGACCAAAGGGCATCCTTCACCACGATGATGACCTTCCAGCAGCACTTGAGGTCCGTCTGTGTGTGCGTCCCCGGGAACAGCCCATAGATCAGAGAGTCCTGTGTTACACAGCTGCTTGGGATGAACCAAGACACGGACCCTTGCATCCTTCTCCACACCCTCTTAGCAAACCCACAGTCTGCAAAGAGTGTACTTGCGTGCTTGGGCGTGCAAGTGTATGCGTGAGTGACAATGTGCGTGCATGAGTGGTTGTATGCAAAAGTGACTGCACATCTGAGTGGTGGTGTGTGCATTTCTATGTACATGTTAGCATGTGGGAATGGCTGTGGATCTGTGGATCTGTAGAAGTGTAAGCATGAATGTCAATGTCTGTGTGTGTGTTCAAGTTTATTGTCATGGGCACAAATACCCAGGGTATAAATGCCCTGAAAATTAACTTTTTGCAGCAGCAACACAGTACATTACACACATGACAAACATAAATTACGTAAAATTAAACTTGCATAAATTATACATAACTTACACAACAAAATAAATAAAAATAAACATGACGACATTAATGCAATTTGAGGGAAATATAGTCCAAGGTAGAATTAGGGTTTCTCAGGTGGGTTCAAGAACCTGATGGCAGTGGGGAAGAAGCTGTTGTTGAACCTTGAGGTGTGGGTCTTCAGGTTCCTGTACCTCCTGCCTGATGGCAGCAATGAGAAGAGGGCACGGCCCGGATGGTGGAGGCCCCTGATGATGGATGTTGCCTTCCTGAGACATCGCCTCTTGTAGAGGTCCTCGATGGTGGGGAGAGCTGTACCCGTGATGGAACTGGCAGAGTCCACCACCACTCTCTGTGGACTCTTTGTGTGAGTGCGTGTGTGCGTGTGTGTGTGTGTGTGTGGGAGTGCCTGTACATCTGTGGATGTGTACACGTGTGTGCGTTTAATGCATTTAAGAGTTAAAAGCAGAGGTCAAAGAAGCCAGTATGGGTGGTGGGGTGTATTGGGAACCAAGTGACCAAGCTGGTTCTAAAATGACTGCAGCAAATATAAGTTACTCTCATCTCTGGTTAAGAGATTTCAGTCAAGCAGATACAAAGCAATTATTTCCTCTGGTGGTGGAAGGGAGATGCCCCTGATGTGCCAGCCTACTCAAGGGAAAATTAGGAAGGCCGCTCTGTGAGAATGTGGATGCCACGGGAACAACTTGCATTTTCCAGGCATGTTTGAAAGGTTTTCTGTGAGGGGTATAGAGGGATAAGGAGAGATTCATTAAACTTACCATTCGGCCTATTGTGTCCATGCCTGTCATTAAAGAGCTTTTCAGCTCAAACCCACTCCCAGTTCTTGGTCCAGCACTCCTCAATTTCTCATCCAGGGCACTCTCTAAATACAGGGAGGGTTTCTGCTCCCACCACCGTTTCAGGGAGTGAGCTCCAGACCTCCGCTAGCCTTTGTGTAAAAAAAATCCTCAACTCTTCTCTAGTCAATTAATTAATTACCTTAAATCTACTCCTCCTAATTGTTGACTGCACTAGTGGAAATAAGTCCTCTACAATCGCTCTATGACTAAATCTCCCCTCCAGGTCTTCTGTTCCAAACAATCCCAGCCGGGCCAATCTTTCCTCATAAATAACCTTCTTTCTCCCTGGTATTGTCCTTGTAAATTTCCAAACTCTCTGATGCACTAATATTGCTTGACAATCTCTTGAATGGCACATCATCAAAGGCCTCCTGATGCACCACATCACTGCTTCGCCTCTTTCTATCCTGCTAGTTACGAGCTTGAAAAACCCTTACACATTTGTTAAACATGATTTTCCTTTCATAAATCTGTGTTGACTCTGCCCAGTCCTATTATTATTTTAGAAGTGCCCTTTTACCATTTCCTTAATAATAGGTGCAAGCATTTCCATTGTTTTCACCTGTACTACATCAATGAACTCTGTACTAACTCAATGTAACTGCACTGTGTAATAAGTTGACCTGTACGATTAGTATGCAAGACAAGTTTTTCGCTGTACACAAGTGACAATAATAAACAAATACCAATACAGGTGTTATGTTAATAGATCTGCAATTCCTTGTTCTCTCTTTCCCTCCTAATAGTTGGGTCACAGTTGCTGCCTTCTAGTCTGTGGGAACAGTTGTAGAATCCATGAAATGTTGGAAGATGGCATCCAGTATCTCTAAAGACATCTCTTTCAAAGCCTAGGGATGCAAGCCATCAAATCCTTGGACTTATCAGCTCTCGGTCCCGTTTCTCTCTCCAATAGTATTGTTTTACCAGTTTCTTTCAGCTCCACATTCTCTCTAAGATGGCGGAGCACACGTTTCTTTTACGCACGCACTTAAGCCCGAAATGGGAGGCTGGGAGGCCCAAAATTGGACTCCATCAGCATCACCAGGGTAAGCTGTTTTTGTCGCATCCCCAGTGGAAGTGCACTCATCTGATGCAGGTCTCTTGTCGTCAGTGGTCAAAGATAAGTGCTGGGAGCTGGGGGGAGGGTGGTGATGGAAGCTGACAGAGAGACAACATACAGGTGTGGAGCTATCAGGATTCAGAGAAGATGTCCTGTTAACTCTGGCTCCACAGGGATGGTCATTAAACATTGTCCACCATTGTCCTGTACCACCGGGGACACATAGTCATAGAGTTATACAGCATGGAAACAGGCCCTTTGGACCAACTCATCCATGCTGACCAAGATGTCTACCCGAGCTAGTCCCATTTACCTGAGTCTGCCATATCCCTCTAAACATTTGCAATCTATGAACGTGTCTAAATGTTTTTTAAACATTGTAATTGCAGCCACCTCTATCACTTACTCTGGTAAGTCAATCCATACACCCACCACCCTCTGTGTGAAAAAGTTTCCCCTCGGATCCCTTTTAAATATTTCCCCTCTCACCTTCAAACTAATGTATGTCGTCTTGTTTTAGACTCCCCTACCCTAGAAAAAAGACTGTGAAGATCTGCTTTATCCATGCCCCTCATTATGTTATAAACCTATGTAAGGTCATGAGAAACAAGCCAGCCCAAAACTGGCAAAATTGAATCCATTTTATGTTTGTCGATCTCCATGTGCATAAGGAAGAAAAATAAATCCTTCCCCAGCATTGTTTGAAAAGTTAAGACTTTAATATAATGGATGGAACATTTCTGGACTAGACTCCTGAAACAATATTGAGATGCCTTCAATAATATCTCCAGTGAGTTGGTTTCTCCTTTTGCTTTGATGTATTGTTACTTCCTTCCTGAATCTGCTGCTTCCACTATCTAGTCTATGCATTTTATCAAATCATTGACAGTCTTTTCTTCCCAGTGTTTTGCTGTAGATATCACCTTGCATCTATTTATAGTTATGCAGAGCTTCTTCTAACCACCACAGCTGTTGCTGCTTTCTCTGAACTGAGTTTTCCATGCAGTCTGACTAATTTGTCACTTAAATTGGAGTAAAATTTATGGAGATTTTTTTTCTTTGTTCAATGTAAAGTAAAACAAAATAAGTTCTTGTGGTCATGGTGCTCACCAGTCACAGCAGGACTCAGACCAACGCTGTCCAGTCCTTCTCCAGGGGTACAAGAACACAAATATAACCTTGGAAGAAGTTCAGAAAGTCAGGATGGTGCAATGCTGGGATCTGTGAGTGGCCACCTTGGCAAGGTGCAGGAGCAGTTTGACGAAGAGGATCCTTCACTGGCCCCATCTCCCTCTCCGTCTCAGTACTCAATGAGCTTCCGGTCTTCTGATTCAAGATTTATTTTTAAAATGGAATCTTTTGCAGCCTCAGGGTATCCCACTGAACTTTACTGCCAATGTTAAAGTCTTGAAAGTCAATCACTATAATCACATTGACCACTTTGCACTACAATGGACTTTGTTTTTTTTCTATTCTAATTGTATTCTTCCTTGCATAATTTTTAATAACTTATATATATGTTTTTCTTGTAAATGTTGTGTCTCTAATGTTATGTGCCTGTGATGCTGCTGCAAGTAACATTTTCATTGCACCTGTGCATACATGGACTTGTGCATATGACAATAAACTTGACTTTGACTTTGAATTTGACCAACAAGCAACCAAGTTTCACCAGATTGATTCCTGGGAGGTCAGGCTTGTCATTGGAGGAAGGATTACACACACTGGGCCTGTACTCTCTTGAGTTTAGAGGAATGAGAGATAAGCTCATTGAAGTGTACATAATTCTTCATTGCTTGATGGACTAGATGCTCATATTCCTCTAGGGCCTTGCCTGATTTCACCTTCCTAAACCTCACATACACAATGATGAGAGGGTAGTGACAAGATTGGAGGTACAGAGGGATTTTGGAGGGTAGGTCCCATGTCCTTGAGGGAAGGAGGATAAGCCTTTCATTTTGTCCATCTTCACAGTGTGTTGCATCAGGAAGGTTAACTATTGTTGGGAGCAACAAAGGGCTGAAGGTATTGGAATCTAGTAGGAGGGGAAGGTGCCTTTGATGCTTCCACCTATCATCTCCCAGCTTCTGATGTTATTTTCATCCCCCCTCAATCTATCATTTACCAGCTCTTTCTCCACCTTTCCCTCCAACTTTTTATACTGGTTATCTCCCCACTATCTTTCAGTCCAGATGAAGGATCTCGACCCGAAACGCTGACTGTCCATTTCCCTCCATAGATGCTGCCTGACCAACTGAATTCCTCCAGTATCTTGCACGTTGCTCCAGATTCCAGTGTCTGTAATCTCTTGTGTCTCCAGACTTGATCCTAGGCCTGGTGTGTCTACAGTGTTCATCCAGCTTAAAGGAGATACTGATCTCCTGGATGCATTGGAGCTCCATGACTCTCAGCCATATTATTTAGTTCCCTATCCATGGAAATTTTGTTAAAATTGAACTTCCTGTGGTAATCTTTGTTAGGGGAGGCTCCTTTAAGAGATGTTGTGAGTCTGTTACCAAAATCTCCCTCTAGTGGTCAGATGAGACACAAAATAAAATGGCTTCACACCTGGGGACTCACATGATGAAAACAGTTGAATGTGATTGGTGTTTTGCTCAATGTTTTGAATACACTGAAAGGTGTATTAATGATAAATACTGCAGAATATTTGTTCTCAGATAGTGAAACATATTTGTGAAGAAATGCAATCTTAGAAAATTATTCAGGCAATATGTTTCCAATAGAAAGATGGTCAGCACAATTCTCAATGGTCCCATCACATTCAGAGTGTCCTATGTACAACATTCTTGTAATTAGTGCCTTTAATTTATCAGATAATGGAGGAGATTTAAACAGTGTTTGACTTTAGGTGACTCAAGAAGTCACACGCCAAACACAAAAGAAAATAAGAACTTTTCATATCACATTTGCAGTACATACCTCATATACATCTGAATCAATAAGAATTATTAATATTCATTATATAATATATCATAAAACAAGGTTTCAGTTCATGGACAAGTGTTTATAAGTTGGTCAACAATAAAAGTCTGAACTTTCTGGTGTTTGCTACAGTCCCATAATCTTAGAGATGCGGTTAAGAGCTCAACTCTGGAGAAACGCCCACCCTAGTCTTGGTTCTAGTGGGTAAAAATACAGCAGAAGCCTCAAATGCACTTATATAAAATCTTTAACATGTTGAAGCATAATGTTAGTAGTCAAAATTTCAGCTCAACCCTCATTATTAACAGAGTTATCGAGTACAGGCTCTTTGGCCCACCGAGACTCCACACCCATTTACATTTATCCTACACTAATCCAATTTTATTCTCCCCACATTTCACTCAACATCAACTCAGATTCTACCTCTCACATACACATTAGGGGCAATTTAAAATGGCCAGTTAACCAACCAACCTGCATATCTTTTGGAGGAAACTGGAGTACCCAGAGGAAACCCACACAGTCACAGGCAAAACATGCAGACTCCACACAAAGAGCAGCCAAGGTCAGGATTGAACCTGGAATGCTGGAGCTGTGAGACAGCAGCTCTGCTAGCTGAGCACTGTGATGGTTGAACAGGATAAAAACATAAAAACACAGAAAATAATAGGAGCAGGAGTGGGGCATCCTGCTCTGCCTTTCAGAATGGATAGAATTGATCCTCTATCACCACACCACATTACTGCTCTTTCTCCTTGATGCCATCTGTGTCTTGAAAGTTATCTATCTCTGTGTCGACAATATTTTCCTTACCTTCTTCATTGTATTGAGACTGTGGCCCCTGGTTGTAGACACCTCCTTCTCCCTGCATCCAGCCTGTTGACTCTGTCAGACTTTTGTATGCTTCAATTAGATTTCTTTCCCAATTTTTAAAACTCTTCCCATATAAAAATCACATCATCCCAGAAACCAGTCTCATGATCCTTTGCTGCATTCCCTCTTTGGCAAGCATTTTCTTTCTTAGAGAAGGAGACCAAAACCGTACACGACACACCTGCTGTGGTCTCTGTACAATTACAGTGGAGCATTGTTGCTCCTATACTCAAAACCTCTCGCAATGAAGGTCAACATACCATTCGCCTTCTTAACTACAGTCCTGATGCAGGGTTTCGACCCAAAACATCGACAATTCCTACCCCCATAGATGCTACTCGACCCGCTGAGTTCCTCCAGCAGATTGTCTGTTGCTCCAGATTACAGCCTCTGCAGTCTCCTGTGTCTCCATTCCACCTGCACATTTGCTTTCAGTGACTGGTGAACTAAGGACATCAAGGTCCATTTGTACATCAACATTTTCCCATCTCTCACCATTTCAATAAACACACTACCTTTCAATTTTCTGACCAAAGTGGATGATGATTAGGATGTGGGTTGAAGAGTTTTGGATGACCTGGTTTGTGAAGATTGAACCAAGGTAACAAGGACTGGGAAGAGGATTTCAGCAGAAGAGAAGCTGAAGCAGAGTAGGGTGTGGTAGAAAGTTTGATTAATAATGTGAACTTGTGGCCAAGACATTACAGCTGGCATGACTGACACACGTTCAATCACGGTCATGGATGTTCAAGTTTGCTGGGCAATGGCAAATAGATTGATGACAAATAGAACCGTAACATTTGTGCAATTTCTTAATCGATTTTCTTGTTTCTTTTACTCACAGGAACAGTGGTTCTTATAAGAACGTGGCACCAATTCCTGTGTAGTTTCCACTGTAGAATTCCCGTGTGAATCTGGATGATGATGAAGACCCAGTCGGGATGCTGGGGAAGTAATTCTGCCCAGATGGGACACTGGAAGCCACCTACTCGGATTCACGCATGTGGTTTTACAGGCAAAGGTGACAGATGCCTCGGTCTCCAAAATGGCGAGTGGGATATACATAGGAATTGTATCCCAGAGGTAGAATGGCTTCCATTTTGATAAAGAGACAGAAGGAGGCATCCAGGGCCAGTGCTTGAAACAGGACTAGATAGGATCCTTCATCAATGCAAAGGAAATGGGCTGGTTACATATGCGTGGAGAGATTCTCTTCCAATCAGTGTTGTTGGGCATCATTTCTCTTCCCAACTCCACTCCAATGCAGGAATTCTTCTCCTGAGTCCACTGCTGTGCAGAAATTCACTGCACATCACCACTATAGTGCAGGAATTCTCTTCCTGGCTGTAATGCAATGCTGGAATAGTCTTCTTGGAGACAATTCCAGCATTGCATTACAATGCAGGAATTCCAGTCCTGCAATACAATTCCAATCCTGGAATTTCAGGAAACAAATATTGTGCATCTGATGCTGTGTGCCTGTGATGCTGCTGCAATTAAGTTTTTCATTGTACCTGTGCACACACGTACTTGTGCATGTGGCAATAAACTTGACTTTGACTTTGAGGCCCATCCATTTAAGACTATCTGGAGAAATTTCTGCAGTTTGAGGTTTTCTATCCCAGAGCGCAAATCATAGAGTAGGTTGAAGGCTGAGATCGATAGGCACTTAGGTATCGAGTAAAACAATACACAGGGGGCAGGTAGTAGAGTTGAGATAAATCAGCTGTGATCTGGTTGGATGCCAGGTTCAGTGGGCCTTTGACCTACACCTGCATCTACTTCTTATCAAAGTCAAAAGTCAAAGTTGAGTTTATTGTCATCTGCACAAGCACATGTGTGCACAGGTGCAATGAAAAACTTCCTTGCAGCAGCATCACAGGCACAGAGCATAAGGTCAGCAGTGTTCACAAGAAAAAAACAGAAATTAAACATAAATGACACACACAATTTTTACGAGAAAAAAATACACAATTAGAACAAAAAAAAGCAAAGTCCATTTTAGTGCAAAGTGATCAGAGTGGTCATAGTGTTGCTAAACTGTAGAGATTAGGGTTGTGCCGGTTGGTTTAAGAATGGAATGGTTGAAGGGAAGTAGCTGTTCTTGAACCTGGTGGTGTGGGACTTCAGGCTTCTGTACCTCCTGCCCGATGAGAGCTGCGAAAAGGCGGCATGGTCCGGATGGTGGGGATCTTTGATGATGGATGTTGCCTTCTTGAGGCAGCGCCTCCTGTAGATACTCCCAATGGTGGGGAGGGATGTGCCAGTGATGTATTGGGCTGAGTCCACTACTGTCTGCAGCTTCTTACATTCCTGCGCATTCAGATTGTTGTATCAGACCATGATGCAACCAGTCAGGATACTTTCAACAGTACATCTGTAGAAGTTTGGTGACAAGCCGAACCTCCTTAACCTCCTAAGAAAGTAAAGACACTGGCACGTCTTCCTTATGATTGCATCTATGTTCAGGGCCCAGGAAAGGTCATCTGATATGTAAAGTCAGAGTATTATATGTTTACATATGGTATACATAAAGAGTGTTTTGGTCTGTGAGTCTGGTAAATGTGTGATCGATATACAGGGTGCTTCATGAGGTGGATGAAGGCACTGGCACTTATTATAGTGAGTGCCCAGAGAGAGTTACAGTGAAAGGAGTAGAAGTTTGGTGACAAGCCGAACCTCCTTAACCTCCTAAGAAAGTAAAGACACTGGCACGTCTTCCTTATGATTGCATCTATGTTCAGGGCCCAGGAAAGGTCATCTGATATGTAAAGTCAGAGTATTATATGTTTACATATGGTATACATAAAGAGTGTTTTGGTCTGTGAGTCTGGTAAATGTGTGATCGATATACAGGGTGCTTCATGAGGTGGATGAAGGCACTGGCACTTATTATAGTGAGTGCCCAGAGAGAGTTACAGTGAAAGGATGTCGAAGGAAGGGTTGCAACAAATGGAGAGCTAAATTAGGGAGTGTGACATTGAATGGAGAACAAAATTAGGGAACGTTACAGAAAATGGAGCCATAAGTAGAGAGTGTTACAGTGAATGGAGAACTTATTAAGAAAGTGTTACAGTGAATGGAAGACTAGATTAGAGAGTGCAGCAGCAAATGGACACATGATTGGAAAGTGTTACGTGGACGGATGGCTAAATTAGAGAGTATGACGGTGAATGGAAGTCTAATTTAGAGAGTTACGGTGAATAGAGAACTAAATAAGAGAGTGTCGCAGTATTTAGTGGGTTCAATTAGTGAGTGTTACAGTGAATGGAATGGCAAATTAGAAAGTATTAGGGTGTCATGGGTTCAGAGACAGTGTTACTGTGAATAGAGGATTAAATTAGTGAGTGCTACAGTGAATAGAGGGCTACATTAGAAAGTGCTGCCCTGTGTGTGCAATGTTTTCTTAAATAGGTAACACACTCTTGAGTGTTTTTGAGGCTGTATTCTAAATTTGAGTTTAAGATTTCAACAGTAAGTGACATAAGGGAAAGACTCAGTGAGATTACTGCAACATGATCATTCTCAAGACACACTTTCTGTACATGGAGCACTCAGTGTTTTTCCATGCTTTGTCCCCATTGGTACTGCAGCCTCCTTTCATTCACTGCACATTCCCAGTTGCCCCAAGAAGGTAGTGGTGAGTCATCTTCTCAGACGATTTCCAGAGGTTTGCAAGAAGGCAGGGAGTCAACCATGTTGCCGGAGAACACTCTGGGAAGACCTGTAGAGTAAATCTGACTTCCCGCAGAATGTTAACGACTCAGTTGGGATTTTAATGACAGTCTGGTAGTTTCATGTAGCAACAAAGAAAAAGCCGGAGGAACTCAGCAGGTCAGGCAGCATCTGTGGAGGGAAATGGACAGTCGATGTTTCAGGTCGAGACCCTCTATCTAGACTGAAAGGTAGAGGGGAGACGGCCAGTATAAAAAGGTTGGGGGGGGGGGGAGGGTGGTGGGGGAAGGGGTGGAGCAAGAGGTAGCAGGTGATAGGTTGATAGATGTCTCTTTCCCCTCCTCCACCCACCATCTTCCCATCACTCACACACTCGTTCCACTGGCTCCCCTCCCTCACCACTTCCCTCCGCCTTCCTACCTCCCTCCCTTGATTCCATCTTCTTCAGTCCTTTGCCACCTCCACCCGTCACCTCCCAGCTTCTGACGCTAGTCCCACTCTCCCCTCCCTCATCTGCCCGTCACCCCTCCTCACCTGGATCCACCCATCACCTGCCAGCGCTTGCTCCACCCCTTCCTTCCACCTCTTTACACTGGCTCTCTCCCCTTTATCTTTCAGTTCAGATGAAGGGTCCTGACCCGAAACATTGACTGTCCAGTTCCCTCCACAGATGCTGCCTTCCTCCAGCACTTTGTGTGTTGCCCCAGTTCCCAGCATCTGCAGTGTCTCCTGGTAGTTTCATGACCCTGTTATTGGTGTTAACTCTTTACTTCTAGATTACTAGGAACAAGCTACCAGACGAATTGGTAGCGGTGGGTACAATTACAACATTTAAAAGATACTTAGACAAACAGACGGATAGGGAAGGGCAGCACAACATGGTGGGCCGAAGGGCCTGTATTGTGCCATATTGTTCTTTGGTTCTATGGTTCTATGGAAAGGTTTAGAGGGATATGGGCCAAATGTGGGGAAGTGGGACAAGCCGAAGTAGTCAACTTGGTCAGCATGGATGAGTTGGGCTGAAGGGCCTATTTTCTTTGAGTATATCTCTATGACTCTATGACTTAATCAAATGTATGCAAATTTCTCAACAGCCACCATTGGGTTGATCTCAGTGATGGAGGCCTCCAGGTTAACATTACCACTATACAGCAATTCTTCTCTCCCCACGATGACCCATTGCATATTTACAGAGAAATCTGAGTGACTGCAACTGATTATTTCCCCTTCAAATGTCTGTCAGCTCCTGTCTGAAATCTGTGCGTCTTTCTGCTGGGGCGGACAAGCTGAGTTGGTGATAGGTTGGTGGGGGTGGTTGTGAATTGTGGGGAGGGGTTGGTGTGGGAAGGATTTCATCTGTCTAATCTTCCACATATTCATGTTTTGCCTCGTGTACAAACAAACCCTTTCCCCCTTATATCCCAGTGCTGCACACACTCTCGCCTCAGCCTTTTGAGCTTGCATAGTGTAGACTAATTGCTTATCTGTCTCATTGATCAATCTTGCCACCTTCTTTTGGTCTCCACCTCTCTATTGTGCTCTTGGTCAACTTGGGACCCTCTTCATAAACTGGCAGTAGTTTGCTGCACCCTTTATTTAATTGACCTGTGAATGGGTTAGTGCTGATAACCTTGGCGAGACAAAACCAAAGGGGAAACAAAGGCTGGAGTACCCAAATCTGTAGTTTGCATGGCCGATTTTTGACCCCCTCCCCCCACCCCCTCAACTCCTTCCTCCCGAGGGTTTTGCAAAGTTGATTTGACAGATGCATGGGACAAAGGAAGGACCTGTTGTCTCCAGATATCATCACTAGGCCAGGCACTAATCTTTCTACATCCTTTCTGCAGCAGTCATTGGGTTTAGCAGACAGCCTGTCCTTATCAGTACCTGCAGACGCCCGCTGCCTATTACAATCCCATCAAGAAGCCCTGGCAGCCGAATGAAATCACTTTTCAGTGCGCATCAATATAAGTTTCCCCTTTCTTTACGTTCTCTCCCCCTTCAACTATGTGAGATTAATTATACAGCCAACAGACATATGGCTCCACTGAAAGAAAAGGCTTTATCTGAGAAGTCTGCAGTACTCTGATCATCAGTAATCAACTGTGCAAAAGTTAATTTGTCCGTTGACTCAATATTTGTTATGGCCTTATAATAAAGTTTATTTTAGCAGGTTAATTAAAAGCACAGCACTCCATTAAAGAGGGAGATCTGATGCTATGCGTATCTGCAGAATGTTTGGTCTCTAATTTCTCATGTTTTTTTTTAAAGGTTGCCTTTTTTTCAATTGAGAAACCAGCACGAGCATTGGAAGTGTTAAGATCTTTGCACATGAGCCATTGAAATTCAAGGCAGACGCATGTGTTGGAGTTTTATGTCAAGGGCTCTTCAGTTACTTAAGAGGCAGAGGCAAGCTCAGCCAGGGTCCAGAGTAAAACAATCCTTAAAGCAAGGGGCATCGAGAGCAAAGAGAGTCGAGTCCATCATAATGAATTTCCCAAGCGCTGCAGAGATCTGTTTTTAACAGGGAATAACACCCCCCAGCTAAGTCAATTGTTCCCATTCAAGAGAGCATAGCAGAAGACAATATTCCTTGAACTGGAGGGTTATCTTGGGTAAAGCAGTTTGACCCTTGCTGGGGTACAGCTCCAGGGCATTGAGAGATCTCTGCTAATTCAGTCGCAAATATACTGCTTGACCACGAGAGCTATTTGGATATTCAACCATGGGAGGGAAAGGAGGGGCAAGTGCTGGTATCAGGAAGGAAGTTTATTGGGTAATAGTGAACAGCACCTCATATTCTGCCTTGGTAATCTCCAACCTGATAACATGAACATCGATTTCTCTAACTTCCGGTAACCACTACCCTCCTGCCCCTTTTCTCCCTTATCCAACCGGCCCCCATCGCCCGGTCTCTTTCCCCTCCCCGACACACTCCTCCCCTCCTGACCTCCTACCCTTCATTCCATGGCCCACTGTCCTCTCCAATCAGCTTCCATCTTCTTCAGCTCTTTGTCACTTCCACCTACCATCTCCCAGCTACTGGTGCTATTCCCACTCGCCCCTCCTCCAGCTTCCCATCACCCCTGCCTCACCTGGATCCACCTATCACCTGCCAGCTCTGGCTCCACCCCTTCCCTCCACTTTTTTTACACCGGCTCTCTCCCCTCTTTCTTTCCAGTCCCGATGAAGGGTCTCAACCTGAAACGTCGACTGTCCATTTCCCTCCACAGATGCTGCCTGACCCGCTGAGTTCCTCCAGATTTTTCTGTGTTGCTGCATATCTGAGGACTTTGCTTTCAATGTCAAATAAGGATCCCTCCTCTTTCAGCCTGTGGTGTTACTTTGAAGGTGAGTTGCAAAGTTCTCCAAAATCTCCTTGATATTACTTATCCCTCTATCAGCACTGCTGATACAGATAATGTGGTCATTAACACATTGCTATTTGTGGGAGCTTGCTGCGCACAAAGTGGCTGCCACACTTCCTACACTTCCTCCATCAGCACTAAAAAGGGATCTGAAATTTACAGTGTAAATGCAAAGTTCTTCCTTATCTCTCCTTCCACCAATGGGCAGACTCCAACAGAACCCTTGGATGATCAAGTATTGCACTCAGTTCCAGCAAAACCAACCATGAGCCAGTTCACAATACCTTAATTAAAGACAAGCGGGATACAAAACGGGGCTGTTGCTTTTGAATTCTTTGGTATAAACTACAAACTCCTTATAGACAGTGGCCGGAATTTGTACGTTCTCTCCGTGTTTGCATGGGTTTCCTCCGGGTGCTCCGGTTTCCTCCCACATTCCAAAGATGTACGGGTTAGGAAGTTGTGGGCATGCTATGTTGGCGCTGGAAGCGTGGCGACACCTGTGGGCTGCCCCCAGAACACTCTGTGCAAAAGATGCATTTCACTGTGTGTTTTGATGTACATGTGACTAATAAAGATATCTTACCATCAGGATTCTACTAATCCAACCAAATCCTGCTTTCATGAAAAATGCATCCTTCCTATAGATATCTGCTCTCCTCCAAATCTGGCCTCTTGAACATCCCTGATTTTCTTTGTATCACCATTGGTTGATGTGCTTTCAGCTTCAAACTCCCAAATTCTGAAATTCCCTCCCTTAAACTCGCATCATCTCTCTCTTAAATGTTCTTTCACACCTACTGGCACGGGGAGGAGGTACAGGAGCCTGAAGACCCACACTCAGCATTTTAGGAACAGCTTCTTCCCCTCTGCCATCAGATTTCTGAACAGTCCATGAACCCATGAACACTACTTTGCTATTCCTCTTTTGTACTATTTATTTATTTTTGTAACTTAAAGCAATTTTTATGTCTTGCACTGTACTGCAAAACAACAAATTTCATGACGTACGTCAGTGATGATAAGCCTGATTCTGATTCTGATTCAATAATGGCATTTAAGGGGCATTTACTCAGGCATGTGAACGTGCAGGGAATGGAGGGATATAGATTATTGGTATTGGTATTGATTAATTATTGTCACGTGTACTGCAATACAGTGAAAAGCTTCTGTTTGCATGCTATCCAGGCAGATCATTCCATACATAAATACATCGAGGTAGTAAAAAGGAAAACAGCATGCACAATATAGCATTTCAGTCACAGAGAAAGTGCAGTGCAGGTAGACAAATAAAGTGGTAGATTTTGAGATCAAGAGTTCATCTTTTAGCATAAGAGAGGCCAATTCAAGACCCTGATAACAGTAGGATAGAAGCTGTGCTTGAGCCTGGTGGTACGTGCTCTCAAGCTTTTGTATCTTCTCCTCGATAGGAGAGGGGGGAAGAGAGAATGTCCGGGGTAGAAAGGGTCCTTGATTATGCTGGCTGCTTTCCCGAGGCAACTGGAAGTGCAGGCACATAGGTTTAGTTTAATTTGGCATCATGGTCGGCACAGACATTGTGGTCCGAAGGGCCTGTTCCTGTGCTGCACTGTTCTATACTCCATGTCTGACTTTGACCAAACCTCGAGTCATCATTCCTCAAGAGACTGTGTGGCAAATTTTGTTAGCTAACCATTAAAGTTCCTTGGAACATTTTATGACGTTAACCTTGCATCGTTTTTGCCACAATGCCTCCTAACTCCAAGAAGGGCCTGTGATTGTACAACGGCGGAAGTAGATGAAAAGGGTACATTAATTTTTTTTATCAGCCATGCCAGTTGTCATGACACAGATTAGACACAAGGGGATCAGAAAAGAGGGTGAAGGTGCCTTAGGCAACGTCATGGCCAGAACCTTCTGCTGTGATTTTCCGGCAGACTGTTTTATCCTGATGTGACAATGTTCATTTCATGCTGTTCTCTCATTCAGACCCCTGAACTCATTCAAAACTAATATTTAAATGTTATTTGGTGCAGTTTTCCTGCTTCTCTGCTGGGATTATGTTTTTCACTTAAGAGAGACTTAGTTTGTTTTTTTGTCATATACACCAGGGTGCATGAACTTCCTTGCTCGCATGAAGCTCAGAGTAAACAGTGTACAGGGTAATAATAAATGCAATGATAAATACAGCAACAAGTACAAAACAACAGAATGGTGCAATGTAGTGCTGACTGAAGAAGTGCAAAAAGAAATACTAAAGTGACAATAATGGAATAACTGAGAGAGGTAGAGTTAAGAGTCCGAGAACATGGCAGCACCACCAGGAAGGGGATGTGAGAGAGGTGATTGGTTCAGAAGTCTGATAGTGGTGGGGAAGAAGCTGTTCTTAAGTCTGGTTGTCCGGGCTTTCTGCCTAGAAGGCAGAAGAGAGAAAAGGGAACGGCCAGGGTGGCAGGCATCCCTGCGATATTGTTAGCCTCCCTCAAGCAACGCACCGTGAAGATGGACTGGATGGAAGGAATTGTACAATGAATTGAATTTGCAACTTAGACTGCTATCAAAAGAGGAAATTGGTTCTGCTTACGTACTCTCCAGGTAATCAGAATCACAATCAGATTTATTATCACTAACATAGATGATGTGAAATTTTGCAGTGGTAGTACAGTGCAAAATTACTATAGAAATTACTATAAATTCCAAAACAAATAATAGCGCAAAAAACAGGGATAACGAGGTAGTGTTCATGGGTTCATGGACCATTCAGTAATTTGATGGAAGAGGGGAAGAAGCTGTTTCTGAATCATTGAGTGTGGGTCTTCAGGCTCCTGTACCTCCTCCCCAATAGTAGTAATGAGAAGAGGGTATATCCTGTGTGGTGAGGGTCCTTGGTGATGGATGTCATCTTCCTGAGGCACTGCCCCTTGAAGATGTCCACCACAAGGTTCAGATCCTTAGTATTTATTTTATGAATCCTTCAGTTGGATCTGAGCTTAACATCTCCGCCTTTTATTTGAGATTGATATCCAATGAGCATTGGGCATCTTTGGTCATTGTATCTTCAATAACTGAAAACTCTGTGGGATAAAAAAATGAGGATGCCAGCAACATCTGGAATTAAGATAATGCCTAGGGCATGGTAAAATGTCCAAGATCATCCTAAAACTGAGACTTATCTGATTGTTCTTTGAGAGGCTTTAGTGTGCGCAATGAAATTAAAAATGCTGGAATTACTCAGCAGGTCAAGCAGCATCTGTAGAGAGGGAAGCAGAGTTAACATTTCAGGTCAATGACCTTTCATCAGAATTGTGTGCAAAACAGGTGACTTACATCCATGCATCACCTTGTTGGTTATAATTTATAGTACTTTATTGGCTCTGAAACAGTTCAGGTCCTGAAAAGTTGCATCTGAATGAAAATGATTTCTTTCACTGATTGCTTTAGAGGATTTTATCAATTTTTCTGTCAACCAGTACAATTTTTGTTTTACATTTTTCAACCTTTTTTTGGCTTCAGTTGCCTCTCAGATCCTCAAAGGATCTTTGGACACTGGCTATCGAATGCCAGCTTCCACCGGGTCCTCTCTCTCGGCAATCCTCCAACACAAATGTTAGATTCAGTTCTCAGACAAATGGACCAGCTCTTTACTCGATGTAAAACACGATGATGCTGGAGGAACTCAGCAGGCCAGGCAGCATCCGTGGAGAAAAGCAGGCGGTCAACGTTTTCGGTCAGGACCCTTGAGTCCTGAAGAAGTGTCTTGACCCGAAACATTGACCGCCTGCCTTTCTCCATGGATGCTGCCTGGCCTGCTGAGTTCCTCCAGCATCATAGTGTTTTTCATCTAGATTCCAGCATCTGCAGTCCTTTGTTTCTCCAGCTCTTCACTCTAGTGTGTGAGTGCAAAAGATATTGCCAAAATAAGTGCGATCTCACAACGGGATTTCAGTGCTGGAGGAGCAGTGAGGTTTATCAATGAAGTTGGGACAGTCTATAGTATTTGAGAGCCTTTTCCCAAGCCTCCATTACTCTATACATTAATCATTAGTGTTCTTACCTTCTTTCAGTCACCAAGGCAACTGGACACTTGTAAGAACAATCCTATATTAGAATTTTTTTTGTTTGATCTCTCTATTCACATTCAGGAAACTGTTCAGTCCTTAATTATGAGCTGAAAAATCTGCCCTTGCACATGGTCTTTATTACTTTAATGGGGAAAAAAGATTAAATGTCTGTCTTGTAGGTCAGCCTTGTCACATCAGTGATAAATCGTGTTACCTGCTATTCTTCTTCAGTGAGGCTGTGAATAAAAGTAGCTGGTGGTTCTTTCTAGTGCGTGGTCATTATCTGTTCTTCCCTGGCAAGAGAGGACTGTTAACACCAAAGCGGCTTTTAATGCTGATTACCAGTAATTGAAGGTGGAGTGGTGCTTTGCGGCTGAATTGGAGGAGGTGAAAGAAAAGAGAGAAAGGGGGTTTTAATGGTACTTTATCAAGAAGTGTGTTTGAAAGTGCTTGGATTATGTTTAGGGATAAACCGAAGAACATCTCCCCATCAGCATACTGCATTTTTTTTGAATTTCAGGCAATTGTAAAGTAGTCAGCAGCAACTTTGACGTTTTTACATCTTTTATTCAGGTGCATCGCTAAGGAAACCTTGCACTATTCGTGGTCTGTCTTTCAGATAAGAAGTTAAACACAGGCCAGGTCTGGTCTCTCAAGTGGATGTAAAAGATCTCATGGGACTACTTTAAACAAGAGTGGGGGAATTCTCCCCAGAGTCTAGGAGAATATTTATTCCTCTAATCATTACCTTATCCCTGCAAAATAGGGGCTTATTATGTGCGAATTGGAGGTTCTTGTTCCCTTCATAGTTGCAGCATGCACATTTCAAAAGGGACTCCAGAATTTGGATGGCTCTTCCTTTCCCCTTGGTCACCAATGGTGCCCTTTTGTTCAGATTTTGAAACTGCTTTTTATTCTCCTTTTCTTCTCTCTCATCCTTTGCTTTTCATCTTATCATTAGCACCTTGCACTTTCTTGGAGCTTGCAATACCCAAATCAGACTGCATTTCCTACACAACAACAGTGACTACATTTCGAAAGCCCTGCGGAGACAGTGAAGCAATTTGGGACCTTCTGAAGTCAGCAAAGGTGCTACTGCAATGTAAGTCTTTAATTATTCTTCTCCTGCGATTCTACCTTAGGCATTCAGGGGAAAGGAACTTGGTGGCATAGTTTACTGGATTATGGTTCTTTACTGCTGGGACCTGTCACTGTAAGATGCTTAAACTCCCATCTATGTCATTGTTTTGTTAATGCTATGTCATTGTAAGATGCTTAAACTCCCATCTGTTTACATGTGGACATTCTTGGTCCAGTTCCTCATGGATCTGGCCTTACAACACAAAACACATCTAGTTCTTCAGGGAAGGGGATCTATTATCCTTGCTCAGACTAACATGTATGTGACTTCAGACCCAGAACAATATGTTTCATACTTAACTTTCCTCTGGAATAGTGCAGCAAACTGCATGGGAAGTTCAAGAAGTCTCATTGCATCTTCTCAGTATATTTAAGTTTTGCCACCGTGTTCATATCCCCTGAACATGATTTGCCAATCAGTAAGAGTTATGTAGAATTCCTGTACATTGCCCTGTGTGCATACAGGGAGGTATACCAAGTGCAGCTGTAGTTTAGTTCTGAAGCTTCTGAAGAAAAGTAAATGCAAGATTGCATAGACAATAGAGACACACAGCATGGAAACAGGCCCTTCAGTCCATCATTTCCATCAACCACCCATTTTACCCTGACCCTACGTTAATCCCATTTTTTATTCTCCCCACATTCTCATCAATGTTGGCCTTGCCAGGGATGTCCACATCCTGAAAATGAATACATTTTTTTAAAAGCGAGTACAAAGACAGAGAGAGGGGTGCAAACATAAGAATGTACAACATGCAAGGAGGAATGGGCAATAAAGCCCCGTGAGCCTACCCCACTGTTGAATACTGTCATGGCTGATTCTCAAACTCAACTCCACTTCCCAGCCCGATCCAATGTTTCCTGATTCCCTCAGTATCCAAAAATCCATCCATCTTGGTCTCAAACATGCTTAACGACTGAGCATCCAGAACCCTTTGGAGTAGACATGAAATTTCTTCTCATCCCATTGCTAACTCATCACCCTATCCTGCCCAGTTCTCTCTCTCCAGTCAGGGAGAAACAGTCCAACCTGTCAAAGCAGCAGATACTGGCATATTCTGCAGGTCAGACTGCTTCTGTGAAGAGGGAAACAGAGTTAACATTTCAGGTCAACAATCTGGAAACTTGGGAAAACAAGCAAGTTTTAAGTTGCAGAGAAGTCAGGTCGAGTTTATTGTCATGTGCACAAGAACGGTGAGGTACAGGTACAATGAAAAACTTGCTTGCAGCAGCATCACAGGTTCAGACGACACACAGAACATAAATATACATAAATTGGACAGTGAAGAAAAAAACTGTGCAAGAAAAAGACATCAGTACAAAGAAACACACTCAGTGACAAGTCTATGGCAGTGTAAGAGGTGGTCCGTAGTGTTCTGTTGCTGAGGTAGGATTCGGGTTGTGCAGGCAGTGATGGAGGGAACAAAGGGGACGTCTGTGACAGAGTGAAGCCCAAGACTGAAAATTTAATTCTCCATCCTACTCTCACTCTGACTCAATCTTTCACTTCCTACACTACTCCAACAAAGCCCAACAAAAGCTGATCTTCTCTCTAAGCACATTGTAGCTTTCCAGATTCGATATTCAATTCAACTTCAAATAACCAGCCTTTCTTGTTTGTTCTGATGTAAGGTCATCCACCTGTAACATTAACTTCATGTTTCTCTCTCCACAGATGCTGCCTGACCTACTAAGTACTTCCAGCAATCTCTTATATTTCAGATTTCCAGCAACTATTGTGTGCTGCACCTCACACCTCCAGCATAGTTTGTCTCTCCCTCTGCTCTCATTTACTTCCCTCTATTTCCACCTTCTCCAGACAGATCAGCTATGATTAACAGATATTCATCACCCTCTGTTGGAAGACATCAAGAGCATCCATGTCACCTGGTCAATCTTGGCCTCCACCCTACCATATACACCCCTTCAGCCACCTCCTCCTCTATAAGTTAAAGTATGTTTCTCTTCCCATTTTTCCTAATTTTGATGAAAGGCCATTGATCTGAAATTTTTACGCTGTTTCTCTCTCCCCAGATGCTGCCCGACTTGCTGAATAGTTCCAGCAATTTTTTTCTGTTTTTATTTCAGCATTACCAGTTCGTGCTTATCTCTTCCTGTCAATCCCTCGAACAATTTACCCATTTCTCTGGAATCTCATTGTTCTAACCTTGACAGTTTGCAGACCCAGCCTGCACAAAGAACAGAAGGGAAATCATGACAGAGGTCATTGAATGATGAAGTTACCAAAGAGGTAGAGTGGGGATGCAATGGAGTGGTAATGGGACGGTAAAGAAACAAGGAGTGGGCTTGGGAGCTGTGAATGATTACAGCAGAACTACATCCTTGGTAATTTGATGTCGTATTTCCAATGTTCTGTGGTATTTTGGATTGGTTTTGATGTGCAGTGATACACTTCCCTCACTCCTGCTCAGGATGTCTGCCTTAATACACTGGCAGCCTAAGTGAGTCTGAACTATTGGCCAACCTGTGCACGACTCACTGCCATTGGCCGTCTGCCGTCCTCCTAATGACATCATCAGTTGGTGTCGATTGGCTGAGACCGGGGTCACACACATTGTTTCCACTTTGGTCAAATGTAAAGGGAGCGGAGAACCTTTAAACACTGATGATTCCTGGAAGGGTGTTGCCCGTTCCCACTCTTTGAGAATAGATTTAACCCTGAGACTCACCTAAATGTCCTTTAATTGATAGTCCCCATCTCTGTCCCCAATTACTATTCAGAGTGTTTCTGTAGTTGATGATGTCAACAGCTGAGGCCTGGATCGCAGACCTCCCTGGAGACCCCAGCAGACAAGCCTGCAGCAGTGTTGCGGCGATGTGGCTGGACGTCTCTGATTGATGACGGTTTAAGTTGAAGGGAAGTGGTCGAGGGTTCAAGTCCTTCATCTATGACCATGCCGCTCTGGATAATCCACAGTTCTACAGCCTGCAGTGTAATGATATTCCCTCTGCAGCAGCTTACACTTGGTAACTGTGTTCTTGTAGCTCATAAACCACTAGCTCGTTTGTACAACATGCTTTCACTTTTATTGCCCATTCTTCTCTAACCTCTGATATTTCTAAAAAACAACAACTAGAATGGAGAGACTGAATAACCAGCACAGAGGGGCATCATACCACATAGCAAAACCACTATATGTATATCAGTCTTGTTCTCATTAGCTTCTGTTGGCTCGTGATCCAGCAATAAATTGATGTTAAAATTCTCCTTGTTCTCTGAGTCCCTCAAGGCCTTGACCCCCCTTATCTGTGTACGCTCATCTGGGCCCTAAACCCCCAGGATATCAGCTCTCCACCAATCACCCCCTCTGTACTCCCTTTTCTTTGTAGCACCTCATCTGGTACCCTTGCCTTCCTCTTGCCAAAGGTGCCAAACTCAGAAACTCGTACCCTCAGCCTTTCCCTTTCCCTGTGTCTCTACCTTAAAGACCCTCCTTAAAACCCAACCTTTTGACCAAACATTTGGTCATCTGTCCTAATATCTACTAATAGCTTAAATTTTGTCTGTCACACCCCTGTGGGGCAACTTGAGGCTTTTTTCTATGTTAAAAGTGCTGTATAAATGCACCATTGATGTTGTTCCAATGTGGGCGGTCTTCCCTGTCAATAGAGTCTGGTGTCTCCTGCACCCCACCCCAATGTAACTTTGATCCCAGTTCCTGATTCACCAAGCCCAGAGTGCCACATTCCTACCAAGGTCTCAAGAAGATCCTAAGAGCAAAGAAGCATTATGTCCCTGGAATTTGGATCATCATAATTACAGACTCTAAACTCTAGCTTCTGAAAACCATGGTTCAAGTCCAACTCCAGAGATCGGATCATAAAAATCTGGGCTGACCCTCCACTGTGGGACTGAGGGAATGTTTGCTGATGGAGCTGCCATCTTTGAACGAGGAGCTAAACTTAAAAGCCCACCTGCTCTCTTGAGTGTACAGTATGTAAAAGTTCTCATGGCTCCTTTTCATTGAAGAGTCAGGGAGTTATCCCTAATTCCTAGCTGGTATTAATACTTTACTCATTACTGACAAAACAGAGTCGTTAGCACAAAACTATCTGTGGGAGCTTTCTCTGTGTAACTTGGCTGCTGTGCTTCCTATATTCAAATACTGATCTTAAACTTAAAATAATAACTTGCTAACCTCTTTGAAACACTCAGGAAGTGATTAGAGAGGCACTATAGAGATGTGGGTCCTTTTAATTAAATAATGCACAGCAAGTATTCCAAAAGATAACTCCTCTAACATGAACAAAACATGTATTGTTGATAACAAGAAGAAAAAGGTAATTACATTTTCCTTTTGTTCAGTTCTTCACCAGGATAAAAGCATTACCTTATGTACAATATGTGCAGGCATGATTATCCTCTGTTGATGAAATTGAACCTTAGCTTAAAATCTGCTGCTTGAAGTTCACTGCCTTCTGAAAGACAGGAACCTAGAAATCTTAATGCATCGCGTAAAAACATAAGAAATAGGAGCAGAGGTAGGCCATTCAGCCCCTTGTGACTGTTCTACCATTCAATATGGTCATGGCTGATTCAGTGGCACTTTCCTGCTGTAACCTCATTAACCTCGATTCCCTGAAGAACTAGAAATCTTTTAGCTGTGGTCTTCCACACCGTATCTCTGAATATATATTTTTTCCGGAGCGGAACACAATTGCACCACTTCTAGTTGAATTGAGCTACTCCAGAGATTTAACCAGGAAATACATGTTGCAAATCACCCTTGAACATCTGCTGTAATTTCGATGTTGGATGCATATCAAATGACATCTTTGCCAATTCATGTTTACGAAAGCCTTATCCAGCTGCAGGAAGATTTCTTTATTCTTATACTCTCATTCCCTTGCAATAAAGACCAATTTACCATTTGTCTTCCTGGTTGCTTCCTGAATTTGAAAGTAACGTTTCACCCTTTCTATTCTGGTTTACCAAATCCGGCGGTACACCAATAATTAATAATTTCTCACCATTTGTTCTGCTCTCCCTTCTACAAATGTGATTAAACACAAATCTTTCGACATTATGCAGCACCTTACATCCTTTTGCCTGCTCATGTGTTTGAATCTCCCCTGTGGAGTACTTTGAGACTTTTTTCAATGTTAAAGGTGCTCAATCTGTTCAAAGCTTCTGTAGATACTTTGCCTGTTCCTCAGAGATGAATTATCCAACCTGTTCTTGTATCATGTGCAAACTTGAATGAGTTAACCTCTGCCCTTATATAAATAGCTGAGGTTCCCATAGCATTGTGGCCAAAACTGCACACAATATTCCAGATGTGGTCTTACCAACGTTCTAGACAGCTGTAACATAACATCCCAACCCTTGTACTCAATGCCCTGTCCAATGAAGGCAAGTGTGCCATGCACTTTCTTTACCACCTTGTCTACCTGTGTTACCACTTCAGGGAACTATGTATTTGTACATCTAGGTTTCTCTGTTCTACAACACTCCACGGGACACTGTCATTTATTGTGAGACTGCACATAGAATATTGTGTGCAGTTCTGGTCACCATACCACAGGTAGAATGTGATTAAGCCAGAGAGGGTGCAGAAAAGATTCACAAGGATGTTGCTGGGACTGGAGAATTTGCATTATAAGGAGAGAACAGATAGACTGGTACTATTTTCCCTGCTGTGATGGAGGTTGAGGGGTGACCTTATAGAGGTTTATAAATTCATGAGGGGCATGGATATTGTGAATGGTCACAGTCTTTCTCCCAGGGAAGGGGAATCCAAAATTAAAGGGCATAGGTTTAAGGTGAGAGGGCAAAGATGTAAAGGGGACCTGAGGGGCAGGTTTTCACACAGAGGGCAGTGGGTATGTGGAACGAGCTGCCAGAGGAAGTGGTAGAAATGGGTACAATTACAACATTTAAAAAATATTTAGACAGGTTTATGGATAGGAGACGCTTAGAGGTATGGGACAAATGCAGGCAAATGGGATTAGTGTATTGTTCAGCATGGACGAGCTGGGCCAAAGGACCTGTTTCTGTGGTGTATAACTTTATGACTCTATGACCCTGTCGCACCTCTCTAATAACAGCCTGCCAATGCGAAAATGACTTGCTTTCTGTTTTCAGCCCATTGATTAATACCCTATCTATGTAAGTATATTATTCCCAATCCACAAACCATGATCTAGCAGCAATCTTCTGTGTATCACTTTGGAAATGCCTTACGAAAACCCAGATATATGACATCTACTTCTCCCCCCTTATCTATTCTGCTAACTGTATCCTCGAAAAGCTCAACCCATTTGTCAAACACTATTTTCCTTTCATAAAACATGTTGAATCTGCCTAATTATATTAAGAATTTTGCGTACTGTAGATACAAATGTAGGTCTACCTCCTTTAGAATGTTCCAGAGCTACTGCCTCGCAGCTCCAGCGACATGGGTTCAATCCTGACCTCTGGTGCTGTCTGTCTGGAGTTTGTAAGTTCTCCCTGTGAGTTCCTCAAGGTGCTCTGGTTTCTTCCAGAGATGTGAAGCCTGATAGGTTAATTTGTCACTGTAAATTGCTCCTAGTGAGAAGCAGAAACTGGGGGGGTTGAGGGTATGTGGGAACAATAAAATGGGATTAGAGTAAATGGGTGGTTGATGGTCAACAAAGACTTGATGGGCTGAAGGGCCTGTTTCTATGCTGAGTGACTTTATGACTCTGAATCTCATGGCAACTTCATGGAATGAACTCACATAGTCATTGCTGCATTCTCGTTCCTGCGTTTCAACTGCAATAAATATTCCCTAGACACAAATCAAGGGAAGATTGGTTCTACATATATTCAACAAGTACTAAATAAGCAACACATTATATATAGATAAGTAATTCTTCCTGATTCTCTTTCATTTCCCTGTTTGCCTTTTCCTTCAAAGCCACGGAAAAGAATACATTGGCTATGCAAATGAATACATTGGTAATGTAGAATGTTGTTCCATTGCACTGATACTCCCCACTATAATCTCACACTGAAATCATGACTGCCGTTCTGTGTACGTTTTACGTTGACCATACAAAGGTAATTGCCTAAAAAATTGGGTGGTACGGTGTGCGGGCTATTGATTTCTTTTCATTGAAAAGTAAAGTGTGGAGAAAAGTCGTACAAAGACCACAACATTCATTTTGCATTCGGGAGCCTGGACACGCGTTGTGACTTTCGCTACGTGTAATTCAGGCCTGGAAAACTGCTTCAGCCATACAAGCAAGGCATGGACCATTCAGTCAGCGGCTGGCCTTCAGAGCAGTTTTAAGCCCAGCTTTGAAGTCACTTAAGTGGGATTACTTAAGCACTGGGACTCTGCCTTGGGTAGTCTTGCTTAAGTAATACTGTTAGGCACCCTGCTATCTCCCACCCCTACTAGTGATGCCAAACCTCGATGTGTGACCATGGTCTGACCTCCCCCACTCACTAATTTGATGACCTGACCCCCAGATGACCCTGCCCCTGCTAACTACCAAATCCCACTCCATGATCAATGGCAGACAACTCTCTCTCTCTGTCTCAGTATTTATTTCTCTCCTTTTTTTCTTCCTTTCTTTTGTTCTTTCTTCCCCTTTGCTTCCCTCTTTAACTCTTTCTTTGGAGGAATTACCCCGAATGATCGCACATTATGGCACCTCATGGAAGTAAGGGGAGAATTTCCCATCTTGAGAATGTGTTGGTGAAACACCAACTTTCATTTATATTGTGCTTTAGAAAAACAATTAACAGATAATACTTACATCTATCTGTGCTATGGTGGTGGTTAGCAAGGTCGGGGCCTGGATGAACAATCCAGAGACCAGAGTTCATGTAATGAGGAGATGTAAATGAGGAAGGGTTTACTGTTTGATTAGAGACACAAGAGACCGCAGATGCTGGAATCTGGAGCAAAAAAACAAACTCATGGAGGAACTCAGCGGGTCAGGCAGCAACTGTGGAGGGAAAGGGATGGTCGATGTTTTGGGTCAAGACCCTGTATCAGGGCAGATACCATATCACTCGTGATTCAGGGTCTCGATCTGAAACATTCGCCATCCCTTTTCCTCCACAGGTGCTGCCTGACCCGCTGAGTTCCTCCAGCGTTTTGTTTCAGAATCAGAGTCAGATTTATTATCACTGACTTATATGACATGAAATGTGTTGTTTTGCAGCAGCAGTACAGTGCAAAGTTATCAAATTACTGTAAACTACAAAAATAAATAGTGCAAAAAAAGGGAGTAACGAGGTGGTGTTCAATACGCAATATTGCTCCAGATTCCAGCATCTGCAGAATTTCTTGTGTCATCGAGGTAGTGTTCATGGGTTTCATGGACCATTGAGAAATCTGACGGTGGAGGGGAAGAAGCTGTTCCTGAATCGCTGAGTGTGGGTCTTCAGGCTCCTGTGCTTCCTCCATGATGGTAGTAACGAGAAGAGGGCATGTCCCAGAATGGTGAGAGTCTCCGTGATGGATGCTGCCTTTTTGAGGCACCGCCTCTTGAAGATGTCCTTGATGGTGGGGAGGGTTGTGTCCGTGATAGAGCTAGCTGAGTCTACAACCCTCTGCAGCCTCTTGCAGTCCTGTGCATTGGAGCCTCCATACCAGGCTGTGACACAACTAGTCAGAATGCTCTCCATTGTATACCTATAGAAATTTGGTATGTCTTTGGTGACATGCTGAATTTCACTGTTTTTGAATTTTCACTATGTGGATGTTAATTAAATGCAATTTGTCATTGGCCATCAAGAGATACCAGAGACTGCCCCACATTTGATTCTGCTCTCCAGATTCACCCTTTCCTTCTCGTTCCTTCCCAGATTTGCTGGGGAACGCACTTGATCCACTTCACAATTCCCACTCCATGTGGTTCAGAAAGACTTCATATTTACACAGCTGCTCGTGTCCTCAGGGATTCTCAGAGACAATGAAGTACTTTTTAAAGTATGCTCACTGGTTTCAGTGCAGGAATATCCGACTGATTGCACTAAGATAAACGACAGGTTGACCTGTTTCACTTGGGGCACCAGGAGATCTCTTCAATAGCGATCTTTCATATTGTTGCATCTTGTCCACATTTCTAGCAGCACTTCATTGAAGTCTCAGCCTGGACTGTGTGTTAAATCCAGAAGCGAAGATTCAATTTATGACCTCTGACCCTTGGGAGAAGTGTTTCCACTAAATCAAGCTGGTATTTAAACTGAAAGTTGAACAGAGTAGAACATGACCCTTCATTTGTCACCACTGCAAGCACTGAGAATTTGCACGCAGCTTCCTCCTTATACTTAGAGGCAAAGAAGGCAATGATTAGCACACTGAACTAAGGCTTTAAGGAATTGGTAACTGGTGATCAGTTCACTATTGTCACACATACCGAGATACAGTGAAAAGCTTTGTCTGCATGCCATCCAGACAGATCATTCCATATACATCAAAGTCAAAGTCAAAGACAAGTTTATTGTCATGTGCACAAGTACATGTACGCACAGGTGCAATGAAAAACTTACTTAAAGCAGCATCACAGGCACATAGCATCATTCACAAGAAAAAGATAAACTAAACATAAATTATACACGATTTTTACAAGAGAGAACACAATTAGAACAAAAAATTGCAAGTCTATTTTAGTGCAAAGTGACCAAAGTGATCATTGTGTTGCTAAACTGTAGTGATTAGGGTTGTGCAGGTTGGTTCAAGAACCGAATGGTTGAAGGAAAGTAGCTGTCCTTAAACCTGGTGGTGTGGGACTTCAGGATTCTGTTTCTCCTGTGAGAAGATGGCATGGCCCAGATGCTGGGGATCTTTGATGGTGGATGTTGCCTTCTTGAGGCAGCACCTCCTGTAGATACTACTGATGGTAGGGAGGGATGTGCCTGTGATGTATTGGGCTGAATCCATTACTCTCTGCATCGAGGTAAGCAGAAAAACAATAACAGAATGCAGAGTATAGTGTTACAGTTACAGAGAAAGAGCAGTGCAGGTAGACAAATAAGGTGCAAGGGTCATGACGAGGTAGATTGAGAGGACAAGAGTTCATCTTTACCGTACAAGAGGTCCATTTAAGAGGCTGATAACAGCGGGATAGATTCTGTCCTCGAGCCTGGTGGTGCGTGTTCTCAAGCTTTTGTATCTTCTGCCCGATGGAAGGGGGAAGAAAAGAGAATGACCGGGGTGGGAGGGGTCTCTGATTATGTTGGCTGCTTTCCTGAGGCAGCAGGAAGTGTAGACAGAGTCCATGGAGGGGAGGCTGGTTAGCGTAATAGACTGAGCTGTGTTCACACCTCCCTGCAATTCCTTGAGGTCTTAACATATTGACTCAGGACATCTCAAAGAACTTCATGGGCAATAAAATGCTAGACATCGAGTCATACAGCATAGAAACAGCCCCTTCAACCCACCAAGTTCGCACCAAAATCAATCACCTATTTAAACTAATTAACCCTTTTTTTATACTCCCCACAGTCCCAATAACTCTTGCCAGATTGTACCCCTCACCTACACATGAGGGGCAATTTACAGCGGTCGATTACCTACCAACCCGTACGTATTTGAGATGTGGGAGGAAACCGGAACACCCGGAGGAAACTCACCCAGTCACGGTGAGAATGTGCAGACTCCACACAGATGGCACCTCAGTCTCTGGTGCTGAGAGGCAGTGGCGCTACTCACTGCGCCACTGTGGTACTGCAGGAAACTTGGCAGTCAATCTGTGCTGAGCAACCACCGACATAATGGCAATTTTAGGACCTTGTCTTTATTGGATAAACACAGGGCAGAGAGAATTTCCCTCTTCTTCTTCAAAATCGGCCAGAACACTTCTTTGCCTATCCGAGGGGCAGACAAAGTTCCACCCGAATGGTGACGACACAACAGTGCCTCAGTACTGCACAGCAAGAGTTGGCAGAACTTCCCTGCGCCCGTCTCTGCAGTGGAACTTGAACTCACAACCTGTCTGACTGAGAGGCCAAACCGTTTCATTAGCTGTGAATCACTTTGGGACACTCTGAGGTATTGAAGGCAATTTCTTTCACAGAACAAATGCAGATAGAAATATATTTTCAGGAAAGTAACTTAAGGCAAATTAAGAATGCAAATGTCTAACAAAGGGAAAGCTATATCCACCAGGATGATAATGACAATTCTGCTGAGAGAAACCAAGCTGCGGTTTTTGTTTGACAATGAAATTGCACTGTCAGTGCATGTAGCTTTGTCCATCTTGTATCTTGTTGGTAATAGATTTAACCTTATCATCCAAGAACACATGCTGCTTTCTTTGTCATTAGAACTTATCAGGTTCTGTCTGAGCACTCCAGAAAGGACTGATTCCAAACCACTCTCTCTGGGAGTACTGCATCACTTATGAACATATAGATCTCCCCGTGTTAAATACCAGAATTTTTAAATTCAATTTTCAGGACACAGGCTGGCAAGGCTGGTACTTATTGCCCATCTTTAACTGCTCCTAAACAGACTGGCTTTGTAGACCATTTCAAAGGGCATTTAAGAGTCAACTGCATTGTAATGGGTCTGGAGTCACATATTGGCCTGACCAGTTAAGGCTGACAGATTTCCGCCCCTGATTAGTGAACCAGATGATTGTTCAACAATCTGGTAGTTTCATGGTCACTATTACTTAGACTAACTGTATTTAAATCCCATTGTTACCATGGTGGGATTTGTACACTGGATTGTTAGTCCAAGCATTTAGTCCAGTAACTTAATCTCTGTACCATCACATACCAAGGTCCTGTTTCTGTGCCGTATCGCTCTATGATTTGTTTAAGGATTTGGACGTCATCTGTTTTTATCGTCTATTTTGACTTTGGACTGAGGACAGAATTAAGAGCCAACCACATTGGTGGCTCTGGAGTCACAGAATTTATCGTTGTGGGGACTAACCTGGGAATATTTCCACTGGAGAAGGAATGCAAATTTAACAGAGACTGAAGATTTAACATCATTAGATCAATGTAGCTTCTTTCTCATTTAATATTATTTTATATAGAAAACAAAGTAGCACAAAACCTATGAAAGGATTTGTCCAACAGAAGAAATGACTAAAATATTACATGTTCCCCAGAATGAACTTTCCAAATAGAGGCTGGAAATTTATTAATTTATTAAATACTTGAGTATAAAGGTCAAGAACATAGAACATAGAACAGTACAGCATAGGAACAGGCCCTTCGGCCCACAATGTCTGCCAAACATGATGCCGAAGTAAACTCTATCTCTTCTGCCTGTATATGATCCATATCCCTCCATGCCCTACATATTCATGCGTCTGTCTAATAGCCTCTTTAACACCACTATTGTATCTGCTTCCACCACCATCCCTGATAGCTAGTTCCAGGCACCTGCCACTCTGTGTGTAAAAAAAACTTGACGCACACATCTCCTTTAAACTTTCCCCCCTCACCTTAAATGTATATACTCTAGTGACATTCCTACCCTGGGAAAAAGATTCTCACTCTCATAATTTTATAAATCTCTATCAGGTCTCACCTCAGAATCTTTACAAGAATTGATTGCACCATTTCCAACTTTTCAGGAGGCAAAATTCTGACCCAGTGCAGGAAAGCTCCAAGTAAAAAAAATCAGAAGTATCTGGGGTACTTTAAATAATTGGCCTGTGCTGTTACCCTAGGCATTTGCACTCCATATGTTGATGCATCCTATAATGGGTTTGTTTGCTGAGCTTGCCCAGAGGTCCCCTGAATACAGGTGCTGTATTAACCCAGACTCAATATCACTGCAGATGTGCAAACACCACAAAGAGGGTGCTCAATTAGTGGGGAAGGCAGAACATCACTGAGCCTCTCCTCCCTTGACAGTAAGGGAGACGGCCACAATTTATCACCCACACCGGTGGCATCTTGCGCATCTGGGCACAAGGACTGACCATTAAACATAACTGCACAGAGTCTGAGTTCCACATGTGACCACAGACCTGGACCTAAGCTGATCTGTCACGCTGCACAGCAGGGGGTATGATCGATGGCCATTTATTTCAACTTTTTGGAATTAATCTTGCATTATCAAGCCGAGCGTCGCTCTCTTAAACATTCTTTTTAAACATACAGTTAGTCGGAGCAGACAAGGCGCAGGTGTTGTACTGATGACAGGGCCACGTGCACTGTGTCTGAGGCACATTAATTTCACGGACATTAAAAGATAAAGAACAGGCTTCAATAAAGTCATTTGTAATTGTGTGCTCTGTCGTTGGTTTTATATGTTCATCGCCAGCTCTTAAACCTTTGCTTTAACCCCTTCAAAGGCTACAGTAACATGGCTTTGTAGTCGCAGGAATTAATGCAGTGATCACTTGTACACAGGCTTGTTCTGCTCTAGATACCTCCTCTCTCTAAGCCGCAAGCTGCTTTGCGCCAGGGTCTCGGCACTCTAATCTCTGAAACCTCCTGCAGCCCTACATCCTCTATTTCTGGCTGCTTGCTCATCTTCAATCTCCTCCCTTGCTGGCAATAGTGCCTTCAGCTACCAGGGCACTGCGCTCTCATATTATCCCCCTAACCCCTTCTAGCGCTCCATCTTCCTCCTTTGAAATGCTGCTCTTTGACTGAGCTTCCAGTTCTCTGCTCTACTTATGTAGCTCTGTTAGATTTTCTTTAGTAATTTTGCTCCTACAAAGCTGTTTGGGATTTTTCATTATTAAAGGCAGTATATAAATGAAAATCAAGAATAGTGCAGATGCTGGAATTCTAAAATAAAAACAGAAAGCATTCTGAGGGAAGGTCTTCAACCTGAAACATTGACTCTGTTTCTCTTGCCACAGGTACGGCCTGACCTGCTGAGAGTTTCCAACATTTCCTATAAATTAAATGTTTTTGTTATTCTCGTCTTCAGAGAGTGACCTTGGTACAGCCTTGCCCTCTATGCTTAAAGTCATAAAGCACGAAAACAGGCCTTTCGGCCCAACTCGTCCATGCTGACCAAGGAGCCCATCTCAGCTAGCCATTTGCCCCTGTTGACCCATTTCTCTCTAAACCTTTCCTACCCATATACCTGTCCAAGTGTCTTTTAAATGTTGTTATTGTACCTGCCTCAACCACTTCCTCTGGCAGCTCGTCCCATTAACCTTCCTTCTTAAACAGTTTCTCAGGATCAAGGTTGACTTGCTTCTCCTCTGGTTTTGTGTGTTCTGAGGTGTCTGATGAGGCCAGTGTGGGAGCCCCAGACTCTTCCACGGCTGGGGCAGGATGTGATTGATGGGGTGGGCAGGTGGGGAGCTTTTGAGGTGGTCCCCTCCTTCTGCTGCTTATGCAGTGTTCCTGTGTGCTCCCAATGCATGGCTTCAAGATTCCCAACACCATCCCGAATGCTACTTCTCTTTTCTCATTTATTTCTCGAAACCATTTATATATTCTATATGGTACTAACAACAGAGGTCCCAGCACTGATCTTTGCAGAACACCACTAGTTACAGACCGCCAGTCAAAAAGGACCCCTCTGCTACCTTCTGCCCTCGATGACCAAGCCAATTTTGTATCCAACTTACCAACTCACTGTGGATCCCATGTGAGTTAATCTTCTAGATCAACCTACTATGAGGAACCTTGTCCATGCATACAACGTCCACTGCTGCACCGTCCTCACTTATCTTTGTCATTTCCTCAAAAAACAACATCAGATTTATGAGACAGGACCTCCCCCCACAAAGCCATGCTGACTCTTCCTAATAAGTCCATGGTTTTCCAAATGTCAATGAATCCTGTTCCTAAGAATCTTCTGCAATATTTTCCCTGATGTAAGGTTCACTGGTCTGGATTATCCCTGTTGCTCTTCTTAAACAAAAGAATAACACTGGCTAATCTCCAATCTTCTGGGGGCCTTGCTTGTAGCTAAAGAAGATACAAAGGTCTCTGTCAAGGCCCCAGAAATCTCCTCCCTTGCCTCCCTTACTCCCTTGGGCAGGCACAGTAGTGTAGCGGTTAGCATAATGCTATTACAGCGCCAGCGACTCAGGTTTGATTCCGGCTGCTGTCTGTAAGGAGTTTGTATGTTCTCCCCGTGTCTGCGTGGGTTTCCTCCGGGTGCTCCGGTTTCCTCCCACTTTCTAAAGACATGCGGGTTAGGAAGTTGTGGGCATGCTATGTTGGCGCCAGAAGCATGGCGACACTTTGTGGGCTGCCCCCAGAATACTCTATTGCAAAAGATGCATTTCACTGTGTGTTTCATTGTTCATGCGACCAATAAAGAAATCTTATCTCTCTTATAGTCTCCTGGGATAGATTCCATCAGGCTCTGGGGATTTATCTACCTTAATGTTTTTCAGCGCACCCAACTCCTCTTCCTTCTTAATGTCGATGTGCCCTAGAATATCAACATATCCTTCCCTAATCTCACCATCACCCATGTCTTTCTTCTTGGTGAATACCAATGCCAAGTACTCATTTAGGACCTCACCCACTTAGAACATAGAACGTAGAACAGTACAGCACAGAACAGGCTCTTTGGCCCACAATGTTGTGCCGACATAGCTAATCCCTCCTACCTACAGAATGCCCATATCTCTCCATTTTCCTCTTATTCATGTGCCCATCCAATCCCCTCTTAAAAGCCCCCAATGAATTTGCCTCCACCACCCTATCAGGCAACGCATTCCAGGCATCCACCACTCTCTCAGTAAAAAACTTACCCCACACATCTCTTCTGAACCTACCCTCTCTCACCTTAAATGCATGTCCTCTGGTATTGGATCGCTCAATAATGGGAAAAAGATATTGCTTTTCCACCCTATCTATGCCCCTCATAACTTTATACACTTCCAACAGATCACCCCTCAGCCTCCACCGCTCAAGAGAAAGAGCCTAAGTTTGTCCAGCCTCTCCTGATAGCATATGCCCTCTAATCCAGGCAGCATCCTAGTAAACCTCCTCTGCACCTTCTCTAAAGCCTCGACATCCTTCCTGTAGTGAGGTGACCAGAACTGCATGCAATACTCTAAATGCGGCCTAACCAGAGTTCTATAGAGATGCATCATAACTTCTTGACTCCTGTACTCAATAACTCGATTAATGAAAGCAAGCATTCCATAAGCCTTCTTAACCACCCTGTCTACCTGTGTAGCCACTTTCAATGAGCCATGGACTTGCACCCCAAGGTCTCTCTGCTCTTCAACACTGTTAAGAGTCTTGCCCTTCAGAGCGTACTGCCTCTTGACATTCATCCTACCAAGGTGCAACACCTCACATTTATCCGGGTTAAACTCCATCTGCCATTTCTCTGCCCACACCTGCAGCTGATCTATATCCCGCTGTATCCGTCACCAGTCTTCTACACTATTCACAACTCCACCAATCTTGGTATCATCTGCAAACTTACCAACCCACCCATCAACATACTCATCCAGGTCATTTATGTACATCACAAACAGCAGAGGTCCCGGTACAGATCCCTGCGGAACACCACTACTCACAGGCCTCCAGCCTGAATAATTCCGTTCAACCACCAGCCTTTGTCTTCTATGGGCTCCTGCTCCAGGCACAGATTTCCTCCTTTGTCCTTAAGTGGACCTACCCTTTCACTGGTTATCCTCTTGCTCTTACGTATGTACGAAATGCCTTGGGATTCTCCTTAATGCCAAGGACATTTCATCGCAGACAGGTTTAATTTGCTCTTTCCTTCCCCAGTCCAACTAATTTCTTGTCAAAGTTATTTCCTGCTTCCTTTATATTCCTCAAGGGCCTTGTCCAATTTCAGCTTCATTGCCATGTTTAGGAGCTTTCTCTGTGGAAGTTGTTGCCTTTCTACCTTACAACTGTGATTCATTGTTTCCCATTGGCTCCATGGTGCTTTGGGATGTCTTGAAAGGGAAATGCAAGGTTCCATGCAAATGCAGGCTTTTCCTTTCTTACATGTGTTAAAACCAACAGAAAATTAAAACAGAAAATGCTGGAAACACTCAGCAGGTCAGGCAGCATCTATGGGAATGCAACTTGAAACATTGACTCTGCTTCTCTCCCCACAGATGCTGCCTGACCGGCGGAGTATCTCTAGCATTTTATTGCAGATTTCCAGCATCTGCTTTATTTTCCTGTTGGAAAATTAAATATGGATCTTTACACAGAAGAAAATATCCAAAGGTGCTTTCTAGGGAATGATTAGTAGTGATGGCAAAGGACTGGTTCAGTAGCATAAAGGATCGTAAAGCAAAGATAGGTTTGGTAAACTGGATTAGATTAGTTTATTGTCATGTACACCAGAGTGCAATGATATTCTTTGCTCACATGAAGCTCACAGGGTAAATAGTATACATGGTAATAATGTTGTAGTAGGGTCTGCAATGTAGAGCCATGGAGTAATACACCACAGAAGCAGCCACCAAGGAAGTTTTAGCAGAATGTTGTCCCACTACTGGTGAACTAAAGCAAGGACCGCTCACACAAAGGGTCCAAGCTGGAGTATGAAGCTAATAATAACATAACATTGCAGAGATAATGTTAGGTCAGTGTTTGTGATTACTTACTGGCAATGAAAATTTTAACTGCAGTTTGCTGGGGCAGGTAAATGGAGGCTCAGATGCAACAAGGGAGATGGGTGAGTGGGGCAGACGGTGAAAGGAAGCATTTATTAATTCATTTTCAGAATATCCAAGGATACTTTAGAGCCAAGAGGATACTGGCTTTCGATTCATTGCCTCTGTCATAATGGCAGAGAGAAGGCAACTGATTTGTACATAGCAAGTTCCCACAGGCAGGATTCTGTTAATGACCAGCTGAAGGGTCCTAGACCAGGAACATTAAACTGTTTCTCTGCTTTCCAGCATTTTCTGTTTTTACTTCAGACTTGCAGGGTTTTTTAAAATTTTAATGAGCAGGTAATTTGTTTTAAGAATGTTGATTGAAGGATAAAATTGAATGAGGGCAAATACTGGAGAAACAGAGAGATCTTGGGGTCCAAGTACATAGATCCCTCAAAGTTGCCGCACAAGTGGATAGGGCAGTTAAGAAGGCATATGGTGTGCTGGCCATTAGTCGGGGGACTGAGTTCAAGAGCCGAGAGGTAATGTTGCAGCTCTGTAAGACTCTGGTTAGACCACACTTGGAATATCATGTTCAGTTCTGGTCACCGCATCGTAGGAAGGACATGGAGGCTTTGGAGAGGGTGCAGAGGAGATTTACAAGGATGCTACCTGGGTTGGAGAGCATGTCTTATGAGGAGAGGTTGAGTGAGCTAGGGCTTTTCTCTTTGGAGCAACGGAGGATGAGAGGAGACTTGATAGAGGTATATAAGATTATGAGAGGCATAGACAGAGTGGACAGCCAGTATCTTTTCCCCAAGGTGGCAATGGCCAATACTAGAGGTCACCTGTTTAAGGTGCGTGGAGGAAAGTTCAGGGGAGATATCATAGGTAGGTTTTTTACATAAAGAGTGGTGGGTGCCTGGAACGCACTGCCGGGGATGGTGGTCGGGGCCAATACAATAGGGTCATTTAAGAGACTATTAGATAGGCACTTGGACGTAAGAAAAATAGAGGGTTATGGGAGGTGAAGTAAAGAGGGGGATAGATTGAATGAGGATAAGGTTTATATAGGTTGGCACAACATCGTGGGCCGAAGGGCCTGTACTGTGCTGTACTGTTCTATGTTCTATGTTTTATCCCGTGACTAACTCCCATTCTCCGAGTACTGCTACATGATTCTTTAAGTTCACATGAGAGAGCAGGCAAGCCCTGAGTTGAACATCTCGTCCAAAATTCAGCACCTCCAACCCTGTCACTACAGCACTGGAAAGTGGGTAATTGAGATTGGATTTCATGGAGGGGAGATAATGAGATGTTGCTCCCGGTTCATCCTGAGGCTCAGTCCCTCCTTGTGCTGTCTGCCCCGCTGCAGACGCACCATTTGCTCAAGCAAGGCGTTGAACAGGTGACGCTGGCTGAGCCAGCCTGTAACTGCATTGCCCTCGGTAATAAAGCAAAACTTATGTTCTCAATAAAAATGCAAATCTTGCACGTTGCCAAGGTGCAGCCCAGTGCATGGCAGTCTTAATGACTTGCAGATTTTCAGAATAGTGTCTGGAGCTCACAGCTGTGATGTTGAACAACTAGTCCCTAGCTGCAGCACTCTCTGATCTACCCCAATCTCTGATGCACATTGCACGCTCCCTCTCTGAAGTTCCCTTTGTCTGAACAGTCCTCATTATAGCAGTTAACATACCATGAACTGTGACACAATGTATTAGACTTCCTCACCAGTACAGAACCATGCATAAGACCCTCTCTAATGTCCATTACAATACTGTGACGAGGACATTGCTCCCTGTCCATCTAAAAATGACCGAAATGTAAGTGCGTAGAAGTGTACAGTTCAGCACAGAACTGGGTCCCAAAGTTTGAGGAGAGACCAAATTTAATGCCCAGCTCTTGCAAATTTTGTACTATGAGGGACAATTGCAGGATCATCTCCAACTGGCCCCAGTCCCACTGTTACCTAAAATCCGAAACCAGATCATCAGAGAACCAGAGAAGCATACATCACAGGGGAGGCCATTCTGTCTATCCAGTTCATACTATCCAGCTAAATTTCCTACATTGCACTTCAAAAAGTGTTTCAATGGCTGTAAAGTGCTGTGGGACATCCTGAAAGAGATGCAGAGGGTGCTATGGAAACACAAATCTTTCTTTAATCTCACTTCACAGCTTTTGGACCATGACCTTGTAAGTTATGGGCACCAACTGTCTATCCCACTACATTGTAAATATGATGACAGTATAGGTCTACATCACCCTTTCAATCAGTGAGTTCCAGTTTCCCACCACTCACCTCAGATCCTAACAACAATTATCTTAGACCTAAGTTCCATAGCTATTGATCAACCATTGAGTGGATTGGTGTCAACTGTGATATTTTCCATGGTGGAATGGCCTAGTTAAGACAAGAACGATGACCACTTGGACAAGGTTGGTCAACGCTTGTAGAATTATATCTCAGCATAAACCAGGGCCTCAGAAGCAAAGAGAGAAAATAACTAAAATACTGAGAGAATCTACTACAAATAAGCCCTCAAAATCTTAGTCCATTGCTAAATTCATAATCGTGGAATAACAGTCTTAGATTCACAGAGTAATATAGTCATACGGCACGGAAACAGGCCCTTCAGCCCTACTGGTCCATGCCGACCGAGATTCCCATCTAAACTAATCCCATTTGCCCGTGTTTGGCATGTGCAGAACACGAAGGAGTTTACCATAAAACCCAAATCTCACAGGTGAATGGGTTTATTTGCACATTTGAAGCCTATGGACGTTCACTCACTCTAAGGCAGGTCATACTGGAGAGCTGAAGGCCAGTTTAGTTTCAGTCAAAGAGGGCATTTTTTACCTAACTGACTACACGAGGGTCCAAGTATTGGTACTGGTATTGGTATTGGTTTACTATTGTCACTTATACCGAGGTACAGTGAAAAACTTGTCTTGCATACCGATTGTATAGGTCAATTCATCACACAGTGCAGTTACATTGAGGTAGTATTGAGTGCATTGAGGTAGTACAGGTAAAAACAATAACAGTACAGAGTAAAGTGTCACAGCTACAGAGAAAGTGCAGTGCAGGTAGACAATAAGGTGCAAGGTCTCAACAAGGTAGATTGTGAGGTTAGAGTCCATCTCATCGTATAAGGGAACCGTTCAATAGTCTTATCACAGTGGGATAGAAGCTGTCCTTAAACCTGGTGGTATGTGCCCTCAGGCTCCTGTATCTTCTGCCTGATGGGAGAGGGGAGAAGAGAGAATGACCCGGGTGGGTGGGGTCTTTGATTATGCTGGTAATCTCCCAGCAGGTAGGGATTTTAAATATTTGCTTTGGTGTTCAATCCCATCCCTCCTTACCTCGCTGACAATGATAGGACCCAGATTGTGTGCATGAACTGTCCCCAGTAAATCATGCGTCCGATGCCCCTTCCCCAGTGTCTGTCTGTTCCCATAATGTCTCCTTTCTTGTCTCTGATCATCCCCTCAATTCCTGTCACAATCCTTCCTCTGTGTGTGTGTGTGTGTGTGTGTGTGTGTGTGTGTGTGTGTGTGTGTGTGTGTGTGTGTGTGTGTGTGTGTGTGTGTGTGTGTGTGAGAGAGAGAGAGGATGCACATACATGCATAAGAGGATATGTGGGTATGTGCATGTGTGTAAGGATATATGTGTGTCATATAGTACACAAATACTTGTGTGCATGTGCATGAAGGGATTTAGGTATATGCATATGTGCGAGGGGACCTGTATACTGGTAGTGGTTGTGTGTGTGTGTGTGTGTGTGTGTGTGTGTGTGTGTGTTTGTTTATATATATCTGTCTGTCTGTCTGTGTGTTAGTGTGTGTCTATGTGTCTGTGCGAGTGCGCGTGTGTGTCTGTGCGTGAGTGTCTGTGTGTGTACATGTGTCTGTGTGTGTATGTGTCTGTGTGTGTGCATGTGTGTGTGTCTGTGCATGAGTGTGTGTGTGTGTGTGTGAATATGTGAGTAAGTGTCTGCATCTATAGGGGTTGAGGCACTGATGGATGGTTCAGGGGAAAGAACAAAGGAGAAGATTTGTGAAGGAAAAGGGGGATAAAAAGAGGACGGGTTGATGACAAATTTGGTGGTAATGAAACCACAGAGGAGGAGTAAATGGGAGTGTGAAGAGAAGGGAAACTAATAAGCAAAGCCCCGTTCACTAAATAACAAGAAAATGTCAACTTTCTGGTCAATTGCTCATGTGATCTTTTAAAATGTAAATCTACTGAGTTTAGTACGGCTGACCATTCCTTAATCTTCCTTGATCTTCCTGGTGTCTGCTTTGTTCATTGCAAGCCAATTATAACAGACAATAAACTCCTCTCCAATTCCCAAGAGTGGTCCCACACAGGGAACGCCAGGACTGAAACAGGGAGATCTCTGAAACTGAAAACCTGTTGAGTGAGGCCTGGGTGAAGTCTCAAACCACAAATGAGCTTGATAAGGCAGCTGATGATCAAGTATGGCAGCATGGTAGTTTGCCTGCTGAAGCTGTATTCAAATCCCACTGTGGCAGTTGGTGAATTTTAATTCAGTTACACTAATTAAATAAAAACCCAGAATAAAGAGCTAACATCAAGAATTGTAACTACATAACCACCAAGTTGTTGTTACAAGTCCATCTATTTCTCATTGCACTTTAAGGAATGAAATCTCACCCAGTTTGACCTGCATGAGGGGCACAGATAGGATGAATGCACTCAGTCTTTTTCCCAGGGTTGGTGAACCAAAAACTAGAGGGCATAGGTTTAGGGTGAGAGGGGAAAAATTTAATAGGAACCTGGGGGACAACTAAATTTTTCACACAAAGGGTGGTGGGTGTGTGGAACGAGCTGCCGGAGGATGTGGTTGAGGCGGGTACAATAACAACTTTTAAAAGACACTTGGACAGGTACATGGATAGGAAAGGTTTAAAAGGTTAAGAGGTTTAGATCACACAGGAACACTGCATAAGCAGCAGAAGGAGGGGACAACGACACAAACTCCCCACCTGCCAGCCCCATCAATCACATCCTGCCCCATTTGTGGAAGAGTCTGGGGCTCCCACACTGGCCTCATCAGACACCTTGGAACACACACAACCAGAAGAGAAGCAAGCCATCCTTCATCCTGAGGAACTGTTTAAGAAAGAGGGTATATGGAACAATTTGCCAGAGGAAGTGGATGAGGCAGGTACAATAACAGCTTTTAAAAGACACTTGAACAGTTGAGAAGGTTATAGGCCAAACACTGGCAAATGGGACTAGCTTGGATGGGGCATCTTGGTCGGCATGGACCTGTTTCCGTGCTGTATGACTCTATGACATGTGACTCCAAAGCCTTTGTCACCAGGTTGAATTTTAACTGACCTCTGCAAAGGCTCAAACTCAAGGGCTGTTAGGCTTGGCAATAAACGTTGGACGCCCACATCCTATGAATGAATATAAAACCGCCTTTCTGGTTCTCCAGTTCATGAGCGAGAACTAGCAGGTTTGACAATATGAAGGAACTGAATTAGCAGACGCAGTGTGAAGCTGAGTTGGTGCTGAGATAATGACTGTATCTGTGCTGATGTTAATTCAGCTCCATCACACCATCACACTGTCAGACTCAATAACTCTTCCCAGCCAGCTCATCTCCCCTTCCACCCCACTGAAAACAAGAGCCAAATTGGGCGTTAATTCCTGTTTCTCATGCTGTGATCCAGAGCAACATGATACCATCAATTAAACCCAGCCTGGGTGAAGCAGTGTCACAGAACTGTGGAGTACTTACAGCACAGAGGGAAGCCATTCGATCCATCGATTCCACATGTAAGATCTGGAGATGATTTTGTCCAGAAGGTTATTTGGAAGTCAATAATAAGGCACAAATCTTATGGCTACAGCCGTTTTATTGGATGTTCATCATAGTGCAGGTCAAGCAGTGTCAGCTTGTAACAGCAAGTCAGGCAAGTAAAAAGTAACAAAGGAACTTGCCCTCATGCTCTCCCCTTGTACTGCAAACCTGTCCAAACCAGTCAGATAAGGAACAGGTAAAGTCTGGGTCACACTTCAGTTTTACAGACAAAGGAACTACAGAAGTATAGAGCCAAACAAACTACATGTTACTAAAAGTTTACAGACAAACAGATGATTATACAAACATATAAGCAAGCTTAAAGGAAGCTAAAACTACAAAAAAAAAAAGAAAAACAACAATCTGGACCCTAATCCATCACATACTAGCTCCATGCAAGAACAATCCAGCCACGTCCACTGTCCTGCCCTCTCCCCATTGCTCCACATATTTTTTATGTACTTTACCATTTGACTTTTGAAGGCCACAGTCGAATCTGCCTCTATTCCCCTGCCTATGATTCCAAATCCTTACGGTGTACAAAAATTTTTTTCCTCATGTCCTTTCCACATCACCTTTATTCTATGTTTCCTGGTGTGTGACCTTTTCGCCAATGGGATCAGTTTCTCTCTCTCTCTCTCTCTCTCTCTCTCTCTACTCTGTTGAAGCCCTTCATGGTCTTACATCAGATCCTCTCTCAACCTCCTCTAATCCAAGGAAAACAACACGGCTGGAAGTTTAGAGACACAAGAGATTCTGCAGATGCTGGAAATCTGGAGCAATGCACACAAAATGCTGGAGGAACTCTGCAGGTCAGGCAGCATGTATGGAAGGAAATGGACAGTCGACGTTTATAAAATGATGAGAGGCCTAGATAGGGTAGACAGTCAGAATCTTTTTCCTAGTGTAGAAATGTCGAATACTAGAGGATGTGCTTTTAAGGTGAGTGGGGGAAAGTTTAAAGGAGATATGCGGGGCAAGTTTTTTACAGAGAGAGTGATGGGTGCCTGGAATGGTGTGCCGGGATGGTGGTGGAGGCAGATACGATAGTGATGTTTAAAATGCTTTTAGATAAGCACATGAATATGCAGGAACTGGAGGGCAGGCAGAAGAGGATCATGTGCAGGCAGAAGAGATTTGATTTAATTTGCAGTGTTCAGTGCAGACATTGTAGGCTGAAGGGTCTGTTCCTGTTCTATGTTCTATAACACTAGCTTCTTAGTCTATCCATATAACTAAAGCCCTTCATTATTCTTCATTAATCTTCATGGGATTATTCCATAAAAACATTCCAGTCAAAGTGAGCAATGGTAATCCTGAAGATTTAACTGAGGAATTCTGAGAAATATCAGAGGATAGGCAAATTCACCTTTAGCCTTCTGAAAGGAGATGAGACCACATCGCGAGCACCATTTGGACTCCAATTTACCCAGCCAGCCAAACAGGACATTCTTCCTCTCCATCTTGGTTGTAACCAAGAAACCTTCAATCAATGATCCATCTTATTAGCAGGATGTATCCACCAGTGCCTCTATCAGCACCAGCGCCTCAGAACGCTAAAGAAACTTGGCATGTCCCCTTTGACACTCAACAATTTTTATCGATGCACTGTAAAAAGCATCCTATCTGGATGCATCACAGCTTGGTATGGCAACTGCTCTACCCGTGACCACAAGAAACTGCAGAGAGTTGTGGACACAGCTCAGAACATCACGAAAACCAGCCTCCCCTCCATGTCTACACTTCTCATTGCCTCGGTAAAGCAGCCAACATAATCAAAGACCCCACCCACCCCAAACGTTCTCTCTTCTCCCCCCTTCTGTCAGGGGCAGAAGATACAAAGGCCTGAAAGCACGTACCACTAGGCTCAAGGACAGCTACTATCCCACTGTTATAAGACTATCAAATGGTTCCCTAGTACAATAAAATGGACTCTTGATCTCACAATCTACCTCGTTATGACCTTGCACCTTATTATCTGCCTGCACTGCACTTTATCTGTAACTGTAACACTTCATTCTGCATTCTGTTATTGTTTTCCCTTGTACGACCTCAATGCACTGTTGTAATGAAATGATCTGTATGGATGGCATGTAAAACAAAGCTTTTTACTGTACCTTGGTGTATGTGACAATAATAAACCAATTCAATTCAATTCATCTCAATTCAGTTCAAGTGGGGACAAGGGGCAAATCTCAATCCTGTTCTTACTAAAATGATAAAATGAAATTGCAAGTCTTTCTAACACCTCTGTAGTTTTACTCCTGGGTTGCTTGAGGAAATATTGAGAGTTGTCTTCTACAGACTGCAGAATGACTTCCTCAGTACAGTTTCTGCTTGGTCTTGGGCCCCACTACAGGTAACAACCGCAGAAGTAAAACACAGATAGTCCTGAGCTTTACTTGGGATAGCCACGTGAATCAGACGTGAAGAGCCTTGCTGTGGATTGCATCCAGCGTTTTCATCTAGCTGGCTACCTCCCTTTAGGAGAGCCATCCCTCTCAGGTTAATCAAGGGCCCTTGTGAGTCACCGTCCCCACAGTAAGAAGCCAGAGGAAGGGGGTGTGTGAGTGTCGGATTGATAGGAGGGGGGAAGGGGGTGGGAGAGAGAGAGAGAGAGATGGGAGAGACAGAGAGGGAGATGGGGGTGGGGTTGGGGGGGGGTGGTGGAGAATGAAAAAGGGAAAAAGCAAGGTTTATTCATTTCCATACAGCTGGTCAGATGAAAGAGCAAGCTTAGGGAGCAAGATGAAAGGGCACTGGGATTTCAAAAAAGAGCAATCTCTTCTTCATTTTTTTTAAAAAAGGCTGAACCGACAATCATTATTAGCCTTGCAGAGCAAGTGTGATTGCGAGTTATTAGCATAAATTATCTCGCCCCCCTGGTCCTGAAAAGAACACATTAGGTTCCCCTTACTTCACACTTAATTACCGTAGTTACTCAGCTGTTGCCAGAGGATAGAAAAGGGACAGCAGACAGGCAGTCCTGAGCCAAATAGGGCATAAGTAATGCATAATCTGTTAACTGCAATGAAGAGTGCAACAGTGCATTCGGATGTGGAGCTATCGATAATTGTAATTACAGATTCTCCCTTTTGAAAGAGAAAATATAACCTACTGTACTTTCATTCTGGTCGTTCTGCTGGCATATTGGTAGGGGAAACCTGGCTGAGAGGTCCCAATAAAATAATACATGGATAAAGAACCATTTTAATTATCAGGAACTATTGAACGAGCTGGGAATCTGTCCTTGCGGAAGGAGGTTCTGAAAGTGGCCTCAAAAATGTACATTTAAGGTTATGAATGGGTGTGTTAAGGTGGTTGTAAGTTATGTAGAATTTATGTTAATTTAAGTTCATGTTTGTCCTCGTCTTGCACTGTGCTGCTGCTGCAAAAAGCTCATTTTCATGATATTTATACCCTAGTATGTATGCCTATGATAACAATAAACTTGAACTTGAACATGAATGTAGAGATATGTGGGGAAGAATAAACTTTAGAGAGCATGAACACTAGCATAGATCAGTTTGGCCGAATGGTTAGTACCAGTACTGTAGACTCAATGGTTCAGAGTCATTACATTCCAGATTAAGTACCATAAATATAATTCATCAATATATTCGACAGGGAGTTCAAAAGAAACCTCTTGTGTCTAAATGGTTTATTGGTTATTATTGTCACATGTACCAAGATACAGTGAAAAGCTTTTGTTTGCGTGCCATCCAGACAGATCCTACCAGACATAAGTATATCGAGGTAGTAAAAAGAACAGAATGCAGAATCTAGTGTTACAGTTACAGAGAAAGTGCAGTGCAGGTAGACAATAAGGTGCAAGGGCCACAACGAGGTAGATTCGGAGATCAAGAGTTCATCTTTTAGCGTATGAGAGGTCCGTTCAAGAGTCTGATTATAGCGGGACAGTGGTTAGAACCTGCAACTTGAAAGTGAGGAAAAAGATTGGGAATAAATGAAGGTCTTTATTTTCTTCATATTTTAGTACTCATCCCTTCCCCTGCACAACATGCTGACAGAAGTGTGTAGAAGGCATGAGCAACGAAAACACAGACCTAGCCCAATAATGAGTAAGTACATCAAGAACATGTGAATAATTGTATAACAGGTGAATGCCTGAAAAGCAATCAAACTGAAGTCCCTGGATCAAGGCATACTCCTCCCAAGTGTAGCAAGTTCCACTCTCCTATCCCTTGGGATCCCACAAGACACTTAACCCCAGTGCCCCAGTCCCCTACTTGAGCCTTATCGCATAGTACAACAGTGACTGCATTTCAAAAGGTCTGTCTTGGCTGCACAGTGCTTTGGGATGACCTGGCAGTGATGAAAAAGGTTCTGTATCAATATAAGCCGTCCTTTTCTTGTGATGTGAGCCTATGGGCGACCAGATGTAGCTTTCATACATAGAAGATAGAACATAGAACAGTACAGCACAGGAACAAGCCCTTCGGATCTACAATGTTGTGCTGAACTAATTAAATTAGTAATCAAATGCTCAACTAAACTAATCTTACTGCCTACACAACATCCACATCCCTCCATTTCCCACACATTCATGTGCCTATCTAAGAGCCTCTTGAATGCCTCTATCATATTTGCCTCCCCCACCACCCCTGGCAGCGCATTCCAGGCACAATTTTTACTCTATTTGTAAAAAACTTGCCCCGCTCTCCTTTGAACTTTCCCTTTCTCACCTTAAATGCATGCCCTCTAATATTAGATATTTCAACGCTGGGAAAAAGATGCTGGCTGTCTACTCTATCTATGCCTCTCATAATTGTATAAACTTCTTTCAGATCTCCCCTCAGCCTCTGCCGCTCCAGAGTAAACAACCCAATACATCAAGGATACGTCAATGTACATCAACCACATGGCCTGTTACAAGAGGAGGCAACCACTGCTTCAGAAAGGTAAGAAGTATTAAAGGTTTGCAGAACATTCTTTTATAATTTCATTCTGATTTTCTTCAGTATGCAACTAGTCCAAGTAATTAGGATGCCAACTCGTAAGTTTATTGCAAAGGACTGGAGGAAGTTTTGGTGGAATTTGTCAAGGTTTTGGTGAGACCACAAAGTGAATCCTGGGATGAGTGAGTTCTCCAATAAAGCATGATTGAGTAGGATATCCAGGTTTAGAAGAATGCAAGGTGATCTCATTAAATATTCTGCACTGACATGATGGGCCAAATGGCCTGTTTCCATGTCGTATGAGTCTATGACTCTGTGACTCCAGACAATATTCTCAGAGGGCTTGACCAGTGAGTGGGTGAAACTTCAACCACTCTGGATGGAGGGATTATAACTAATGGGGCCATGGTCTCAGGATAAGTGTTTGGCCAGACACAAGACAGAATTGTTCATCAGAGAGTTGTGAATTTTTGGAATTTTTAGTGTGTGACTCACAGAAGGACGCAGATTTTAAACTTTCATCTCAAACACACAGATATAATTCTCATGAAATAACTTGTCAAAATCCTCAACATAAGATCTAACCAGATTGCTGTGATCTGGATACATTCCTTCATACTCCTCAGTGAATTGTTGATTTTTGTTTGACCAGGTAATTAGTTTGTTGGTTTACACTGCTTTACACTCTACACATGTTGACAACCATTAAAAGAGACAGGCAGAGAGCTAGAGAGGTGGAAACAAACAATCAAATAGATAGACAAGTCAAGACAGAGATACAGGTGGATAAAGTAGCTAGAAATAATAGACACAGATATAACTGGGGGTGTAGGAAAATTAGAAGCAAACACATAGTATTGGTATTGGTATTGGTTTATTATTGTCACTTGTACCAAGGTACAGTGAAAAACTTGTCTTACATACCGTTCGTACAGATCAATTCATTACACAGTAAATTGAGGTAGGACAGAGTGCATTGAGGTAGTACAGGGTGAAAACAATAACAGAATACAGAGTAAAGTGTCACAGCTACAGGGAAGTGCATTGCAGGTAGACAATAAGGTGCAAGTCCATCTCATCGTATAAGGGAACTGTTCAATAGTCTTATCACTGTGGGATAGAAGCTGTCCTTGAGCCTGGTGGTATGTGCCTTCAGGCTCCTGTATCTTCTGCCTGACGAGAGAAGAGAGAAGAGAGAATGACCCGGGTGGGTGTTGTCTTTGATTATGCTGGCTGCTTCACCAAGGCAGCGAGAAGTATATACTTCCTAAACCTTATATATCCCAGTGACTCATTCTACTCTGAGTGAGGCACTGGGATATATAAGGTTTAGGAAGTGAAGTAGTGATAAACAAGATGCTGGAGGAACTCAGCAGGTCTGACTGCCTACCTCCCCTCTATCTTTCAGTGCAGATGAATGGTTTTGACCCGAAACATCAACTGTCCATTTCCCTCCACAGATACTACCCGACCCGCTGAGTTCCTCCAGCATCTACTTTGCTGCTATGGATTCCAGTATCTGCTGTCTCTTGTGTCTACAGGAAGTAAAGAGGCGCATTGCCCAAGGAATGAGTTGGGTGTTTGATTGACTTGTCCCTTGCAACACAGCTTCTCATTTATGCCCACGTCACAGCCTCGCTACACGAAAATAAACTGGATGGATGAGTACTCCCATTAAAGCAGAAACTGCTAGAAGCACTCAGCAAGTCAGGCAGCATCTGTGAAATGTGAAACAGAGTTAAGGTTTCATGTTGAGTGTTCATTGTCAGAAACCAACGAAGGGTCAACAGTTGTGATGAAGGGTCTTCAACCTTAACTCTGTTTCTCTTTTCTCAGATACTTCCTGACCTGTTGAGCGTTTCCAGTGTTTTCTGTATTTATTTCAGATTTTTAGCATCTGCAAAATCATTCAGCCCTGATTTTGAAGACGCAATGATGTGTGGGCAACAATTTGGAATTGGAATTGGTTTATTATTGTCACATGTACCAAAGTACAGTGAAAAACTTGCCTTGCATGCTGTTCATACAGATCATTTCATTACAACAGTGCATTGAGGTAGTACAAGGTAAAACAATAACAGAATGCAGAATAAAGTGTAACAGCTACAGAGAAAGTGCAGTGCAGGTAGACAGTAAGGTGCAAGGTCATAATGAAGTAGATGTGAGGTCAAGAATCCATCTTATCGTACTAGGGAACTGTTCAATCATCTTATAACAGTGGGATAGAAGTTGTTCTTGAGCCTGCTGGTACGTCCTCTCAGGCTTTTGTATCTTCTGCCCGATAGGAGAGGGGAGAGGAGAGAATTTCCTAGTTATCACTTGGCTAACCCAGTCTGCGATGCTTTGCTAGACCGGGTGAGCCTTTGATTTATGAACGTTGTATTATGCATGGCAGATGAATATGATAGAAATTGGAGTGACAAGATGACAGAGAGATGTATAATCAAGGGTTCTCCTCAAACCAAATGATTAGACGAGCCATCACCAAGGAGCAGCCCCTGATCCCCTGCACCACCTTGCTCCTCCTGAGCCTCCCAGGAGCCTGTGGTGCATCTTAAATCACACAGCAGAGGAGCAGTCCATCATTAAAGCATTATTTGACACAGTTTTTACTCCTTTTCCATTTTCAAAGGAGATTTATTTAGTGATTACAGCATTACATTATTACATTACTTCAATATTCTACTATCTGCACAATTTACATTCAACAGCTTCAAATTACAACACAATCAGTCTTATCCAGTATGCACTCGAGCCCCTGTGGTGCCCAGTGGTCCCCGAAGGCCTTCAATGTACCCATGGATACTGCGTGCTCCTTCTCCAGGGACACACGGACATGGACATAACCCTGGAAAAGGTGCAGGCAATTTGTTCGGGCAGAACCTTTGACTGCACTCCACCTTGACCCATGAATGGCCAGCTTGGCCAGGCCCAGGAGCAAACCAACCAGGAGATCCCCTGACCGACCCACCCACTTCCACAGCGGGTGTCCGGAGATCAGGAGTGTGGGGCTGAAGTGCAGTTTTCGTTTGCTGATCCCTGTTAACATCCAACTGTGAACTAAAAGTCACTGAAGGAGGGTCTTTATGGGTGGTATTGAGAAACTCCCAATCTTAATACGTAAAGGTTGTGATTACGTTGGATGCCTCACTGAGAGGCAAAGCAGTAATATGGTGTCACACACGCACATCACTTGAAAAGGAATTCTTAAATGCCACCACGGAATGCCATTTATCCTCTTATTAATATATTGACACAGAGAGTAATCCACAAGAATCAAACATAAAAGAAAACTTGTCAGTCTATTGCCAGCAGATACAATAAATGCAGTCATTGTGTTTTATAATAGAGTCGGGAGCAAAATAAGAAAAATTTATTTTATAAATGGGACGCAGTGAATCTACCAGAAGGTCAACTGAATCCTTTCATGTTCAGATAAAAAATAGGCCCCTGCCACTGCTTTGTAATGTCCTGCACTTTATCTGTGCAATTGGTTTTATTAATTAATAGCCTGAAGCAACTTTAAAGTAGACTTTAAAGTAGGAAACATCAGCCACAGTGTTTTCCTTTTGCACTTTTGTGTGGCTGTTCTGTTAAGTTCTGCAATCTGATTCCATTCTCAATTTTCCTTCCCTCTTCTAAATGCCTGAACATTTTTCAGTGATTGGTGCTTAATCCGGAGATTGGATGTTACTGGCAAGGGTGTCAGGTTTTGCCCATCCCCAGCTGTCCTTGAGAAGGAGGTGGTGAGCCACCTTCTTCAGTCACAATTGTGAACCTGTTCACAGATGACAACGAGTGCATTGCACTCCCCTACCCCAACTACCTTACGTGGGAGGCCATTCATTATGCTGTAGGTGGACATAGGAAGAAATAGTGGTGATGTTACTGGACTAACAACCCAGGGGGCCCGAGCTTTGCAAGTTCATATTCCAATCCGGCGGCAGGTAAATTTAAACTCAATTAACCAAATTGGCTCGTGGAGTCATAAAGTAATATTGGTATAGGTTTATTATTGTCACATGTACCGAAATACAGTGAAAAACTTCTGTGTGTGTGTCATCCAGGCAAATCATTCCATACAAATGTCTATCAAGGTAATAAAAAGAAAACAGAATGCAGAATATGGTATTGCAGTTACAGAGAAAGTGCAGTGCAGCTAAACAAATAAAGTGCAAGGGCCACAATGAGGTAAATTGCGAGATCAAGAGTTCATCTTTTAATGTATTTTTCCCAGGGCGATAATGGCTAACACGACAGGACATAATTTTAAGATGATTGGAGGAAGGTATAAGGGGGATGTCAGGGGTAAGTTTTTTACCCAGAGAGTGGTGGGTGCGTTGAACGCACTGCCCGCAGAGGTTGTGGGGGCAGATACATTAGGGATATTTAAGAGACTCTTAGATAGCCACATGAATGATAGAAAAATGGAGGGCTATGTGGGAGGGAAGGGTTCGATAGATCTTAGAGCAGGATAAAATGTCAGCACAACATTGTGGGCCGAAGGGCTTGTACTATGCTGTAACGTTCTATGTCTGTTCAGGAGTCTGATAACAGCGCAGACACAGACCCACTGGCCCACAAAGTCTGCGCCGACCATCCACCACCCATTTACACTAATCCTACGTTAATCCCATTTTTTTATTCCCCACATTCTCATTGACTCCCTCCAGATCCTACCACTGCACACTGGCACCAGAGGTCAGGATTGAACCTAAGTCTCTGGTGCTATGAGGTAGTGGCTCTCCTTGCTGCCTAATAACTCCAGAATATTAACCCAATATTAGTAATGGTGACCACAAATTGTCATAAGAAAAAACATTTGGCTCATTTTGATGTACAGAGAGAACTTGCAGTGCAAGTTCATAGCGCACAGAAAGTGGATAGGGTAGTGAAGAATGATTTGGTATTGAGGATTTGGACCGAGGCATTGAGGACAAGAGTTGCCGTTGTACAAAACATTGGTTAGGCCGCACCTGGAGTATCGTCTTCTGGTCGCCACACTACAGAAAGGATGTGGTAGCAATAGAGACGCAAGAGATTCTGTAGATGCTGGAAATCTGGAGCAACACACACAAAATGCTGGAGGAACTCAGCGGGTCAGGCAGCATCTATGGAGGGAAATGAACAGTCGACGTCTCAGGCCGACACCCCTCATCAGGATTCATGAGGGGTCTCAGGCTGAAACTTCGACTGTTCATTTCCCTCCATAGGTGCTGCCTGACCCGCTGAGTTCCTCTAGTATGTTGTGGGTGTTGCTCCTGGTACCAACAGAGAGAGAGTTCAGAAGAGATTCACCAAGACGTTGCAGAAATGGAAGGCCGTAGTCATTTGGAGAGATTGGATAGGCTGGTTTTATTCTCACTGGAGCACAGGAGGTTGAATGGTGACCTAATAGAGGGTTATAAAACTATGAGAGGCATAGATAGAATAGATAGTCAGTCTTTTTCACAGGTCGGGGGAACCTAGAACTAGTGGGTACAGGTTCAATATAAGACGGGAGAAATTTAAAGGAGATCTGAAGGGTATGTTTTTCACACAGAGGGTAGTGGTTATATGGAACACTGTTACTCCAGAGGAGGTGTTAGAGGCAGATATAATGACAACATTTAGAAGGCATTTGGACAGTTACTTGAATAGGAAAGGTGTAAAGGGACACAGGGCTAATGCAGGCAAATGGAATTACCCGAGAGAGGCGTCATGGTCAACATGGATGAGGTGGCCTGAGAGAGACTGGTTCTGTCCTGTACAGTTCGATGATTCCGTGACCTCAGGGAACACCTGCTGCTTTAACTGGTCTGGTACATTTGTGACTCCAGAACCACAAAATCCCACATTGTCCTCTGAAATGGTGTTGCATTTTGTTTTCTTGGTCGATTAGGATGGGCAATCAGTGTGGGCCACAGTCAATACTCACAACCTGCAAAAGACTGAATAAAAAAACACCTTAACAGCAGACAGAGCTGGTCTATCCAATCGTCTGAGGACAGTGCAGAAAATAGCAGCATAGTCTTGGAGGGCTGCTTCTATTTCGTATGTTCTTGTTTTTTAATTGCACAGTGTAAGAAGTAAAAGGAAAACCCAGTATGGCAGGCACGGTAGTGTAGAGGTTAGCATAACACTTTACAGTGCCAGTGACCCGGGTTCAATTCCCGCCGCTGTCTGTAAGGAGTTTGTACGTTCTCCCTGTGTCTGCATGGGTTTCCTCCGGGTGCTCCGGTTTCCTCCCACATTCCAAAGATGTACAGGTTAGGAAGTTGTGGGCGTGCTATGTTGGTGCCAGAAGCATGGCGACACTTGTGGGCTGCACCCAGAACACTCTAAGCAAAAGATGCATTTCACTGTGTGTTTCGATGTACATGTGACTAATAAAGATATCTTATCTTAGCTTACCTTACCTTATCTTATCTTATCTTATCTTATCTTATCTTATCTTATCTTATCTTATCTTATCTTATCTTATCTACAATATCCTGAATTAAAAGGACATTAGAGCATAGAACATAGAACAGTACAGCACAGAACAGGCCCTTCAGCCTACAATGTTGTGCCGACATAGCTAATCCCTCCTACCTACAGAATGCCCATGTCCCTCCATTTTCCTCTCATTCATGTGCCCATCCAAGCCCCTCTTAAAAGCCCCCAATGAATTTGCCTCCATCACCCTATCAGGCAACACACTCCAGGAATCCACCACTCTCTCAGTAAAAAACGTACGCCCCATGTCTGTTCTGAACTTACCCCCTCTCACCTTAAATGCATGCCCTCTGGTATTGGATAGATCATTCATTTTGGCATCCAGTCCAAATGTAAACAGATGACACTGTGTTATCCAGGTGATTGAAATCAGGTTTTGTGCTTAATTGGGGTCACAACCGACAATCTTTTGTGAGGTCGGTGCCCAGGAAGTGATCAAGGTAAGCTAGAATTGGGGTTCATTTACAAAAGTGAATAGTTTTTATTCTATATTTAAAAGACATTTGGTTAAGTACATGGACAGGAGGGGTTTAAAGGGATATGGGCCAAATGGGACTAGCTTAGTGGGCACCTTGGTTGGCATGGACCAGTTGGGCTGAAGGGCCTGTTTCCATGCTGCGTTACTCTATGACACTACAACTCTATGACACTACAACTCTATTTATAATTAATTTGCAGACTGGCTGTGCAGAGGAAGTTGGGTATCCAGAAGAAAAAAATCTCTCTGAGGTGGATCACAGCAGAAAGGTTTAGAATATAGAACATAGAAAACCCACAGCACAATTCAGGTCCTTCGGCCCACAAAGCTGTGCCGAACATGTCCCTGCCTTAGAAATTACTAGGCTTACCCATAGCCCTCTATTTTTGTAAGCTCCATGTACCTATCCAAAAGTCTCTTAAAAGACCCTATCATATCTGCCTCCACCACAGTTGCCGGCAGCCCATTCCATGCACTCACCACTCTCTGAGTAAAAAACTTACCCCTGACATCTCCTCTATACCTGCTCCCCAGCACCTTAAACCTGTGTCCTCTTGTGGCAACCATTTCAGCCCTGGGAAAAAGCCTCTAACTATCCACATGATCTATGCCTCTCATTATCTTATACACCTCTGTCAGGTCCCCCCTCATCCTCCGTCACTCCAAGGAGAAAAGGCCAAGTTCCCTCAACCTGTTTTCATAAGGCATGCTCCCCAATCCAGGCAGTGTCCTTGTAAATCTCCTCTGCACCCTTTCAATGGCTTCCACAACCTTCCTGCAGTGAGGCGACCAGAACTGAGCACAGTACTCCGAGTGGGGTCTGACCAGGGTCCTGTATACCTGCAACATTACCTCTCGGCTCCTAAATTCAATTTCATGATTGATGAAGGACAATACACCATATGCCTTCTTAACCACAGAGTCAACCTGTGCAGCTGCTTTGAGCATCCTATGGACTCGGACCCCAAGATCCCTCTGATCCTCCACACTGTCAAGAGTCTTACCATTAATACTATATTTTGCCATCATATTTGACCTACCAAAATGAACCACTTCACACTTATCTGGGTTGAACTCCATCTGCCACTTCTCAGCCCAGTTTTGCATCCTATCTATGTCCCGCTGTAACCTCTGACAGCCCTCCACACTATCCACAACACCTCCAACCTTTGTGTCATCAGCAAACTTACTAGGTTTAGAGACCTCTGTTCTATTATTCAAAAATACATTTAATTTACTGAGAAGTCAGAGTCTATTTATGGCCAGAGGGAACAGATTTTATAATGAAAGCTACAGCAACATCGTCCAGTAAGAGCACAATAATTTCCACCTCAAAATGCAGAGAGTGGAGGATTGTTACATATAAATCGTGGGTAGTATATTCCTTTTAGTTATTTACATGGGTGTGGTCCCCAGGTGTAATTGACAGGAGAATTACCAAATCATCTCCAACTTGGCAGGCAATAGCTGTCAAACTAACAGTGTCCTGAAGAAGGGTCCTGACCTGAAACGTTGACCGCCTGCTTTTCTCCACGGGTGCTGCCTGGCCTGCTGAGTTCCTCCAGCATCATCGTGTTTTTCATCTAGATTCCAGCATCTGCAGTCTTTTGTTAAAGCTCGCAGTACTATTCAGTATGAAGTGAAAGGACATTGTGTTGACAAAGTGTGCTGAAAATGGATGGTACACTGGCGCAGTTAGTTGAGCCACTACCTCACAGCGCCAGAGACCCGGGTTCAATCCTGACCTCGGGTACTGTCTGGGTGGAGTTTGCATATTCTCCCTGTGACCGTGTGGATTTCCTCCGGGTGCTCCGGTTTCCTCCCACATCTCAAAGATGTGTACTTTGGTAGGTTAATTGGCCGCTGTAAATTGCATCTTATGTGTAGGTGAATGGCAGAATCTGGGGGGATTTGATGGGAATGTGGGGAGAAAAGAAAATGAGTTAATCTAGGATTAGTGTAAACGAGTGGTTGAAGGTTGGCATGGGAACAGTAGGCCAAAGAGCCTGTTTCTGTGCTGTATGAACCTGTGAGAGAATGCCCTTTTTTGATTTCAGGATACCCAAAAGCACATTAAAAAGTAGATTTGAAGTGTGGTCACTGCTGTAACGGAAAAAATAATCAGCAGCTTATTTGTGCACAGCAAGCTCCCACAAACAATATGATAATGATTAGATAATCTGTTTTGCTTTAAGCGATGTTGGTTGAAGAGTAAATATCTGCCAAGGTAGAGGAGGGACCTCTCCAGCTCTTCAAAATAGTGGCATCCATCTGTGAGAAGTCTTTGCCTTTTCATCCAGAAGGTGGACCTCTGGCAGTACAGCACTCCTTCAGTACCTCTCGACAAATAATGAAGGAAAAGACCATCACATTCTATCTTGTTATATAATTTTGCCAACCATCCTCCTACTTTCTTGCAATACTTTCTATGTATTTATTTTCAGATAGTGGGCATTGATAGTAAGACTAGCGTTCATTACCCATCCCTAATTGCCCTTGAGAAGGTAGTTTTGCACCAACTTCTTGAACTGCTGCAATCCTTCTGGTGAAGGTGCTGCCAATGTATCGTGATCTGAACTGGAGGAGCAATGGACAAAGTCTGGGGTTTTGCAGGTCAGAGGCAAGTAACTCACCCCCTAGTTCCCCAAAGCCTGTCCACCATCTACAGGGCTCAAGTCGGGAGTGTGATGGAACACTCTCCACTTGCCTGGATGAGTGCAGCTTCAACAACACTCAAGAAGCTCAAGAACATACGGGACATAGCAGCTCGCTTGATAGGCACCCCATCCACAACCAATCACTCACTCCCCCACCGACACACAGTAGCAGCAGTTTGTACCATCTACAGGATGCACTGCAGTAGCTCTTCAGACAGCACCTCCCAACCCACGACCTCTAAAAGGACAGCAAAAGTACGGGGAACACCACCCGCTAGAAGTTGTCCTCCAAGCTATGGACCATCTTGACTTGGAAATATATCACTGCTCCTTCACCGTCACTGGGTCAAAATCCTGGAACTCCCTCCCTAACAGCGCTGTGGGTCCACCCACACCTCAAGGACTGCAGCAGTTCAAGAAGGCAGCTCACCACCAACTTCTCAAGGGGAACTAGGGAAGGACAATTAAATGCTGGCTCAGCCAACATCCCTTGAATGAATAGAAAAAAAATGCATTGTCAGAAAGAGATTTCCAGGATTTGGACTCAGCGATGATGAAGGAACAGCGATAGGCTTTCAAGTCAGGATGGTGTCAGGAGGGGAACCTGCAGGCAGTGGTGTGGTTGCTCCCCTTGTCCTTCTTGTAGAACACAGAACATAGAACAGTACAGCACAGGAACAGGCCCTTCGGCCCACCATGTCTGTGCCAAACATGATGCCAAATTAAACTAAATCTCTTCTGCCTGAACATGATCCACATCCCTCCATTCTCTGCATATTCATTTGTTTATCTAAACGCCTCTTAAACACCACTATCATATCTGCTTCCACCACCACCCCTGGCAGCCTGTTCCAGGCACCCACCACTCTCTGTGTAAAAAAACTGTCCCGCACATCTCCCTTAAACTTTCCCCATCTCATTTTAAATGCATGTCCTTTAGTACCTTACACTTCTACCTTAGGGAAAAGGTTCTGACTGTCTACTCTATCTATGCCTCTCATAATCTTATAAACTTCTATCAGGTCTCCCCTCAGCCTCCAACACCCCAGAGGAAGCAACCCAAGTTTTTCCAACCTCTCCTTATAGCTCATACCCTCTAATAGAACACAGAACAGTACAGCACAATACAGGCCCTTCAGCCCACAATGTTGTGCCGACCTTTAAGCCTCACCTAAGACTATCTAACTCCTTCCTCCCACATATCCCCCTATCCTCCATATGCTTATCTAGCAACCTCTTGAATTTGACCAATGTACCTGCCTCCACCACCGCCCCAGGCAGCGCATTCCATGCCCCAACCACTCTCTGGATAGAAAACCTTCCTCTGATATCTCCCTTGAGCTTCCCACCCATTACTTTAAAGCCATGCCTTCTTGTATTGAGCATTGGTGCCCTGGGAAAGAGGCGCTGGCTGTCTACTCTATCTATTCCTCTTAATCCCAGGCAGTATCCTGATAAATCCCTCCTGCACCCTTTCCAAAGCCTCCACATCCTTCCTGTAATGGGGCGACCAGAACTGCACACAATACTCCAAGTGCGGCCTAACCAAAGTTTTATAAGACTGCAACATGACTTCTTTACTCTTAAACTCAATGACCCGAACAGTGAAGGCAAGCATGCCATATGCCTTCTTTACCTTCTTGCTTGGCCACTTCAAGGGAGCTAGGGACTTGGATCCCTCTGTACAACTAGTTGCAAATAGAGGTAGTGGCTTTGCATGCGCCGTTGGAGAAACCTAAGCAAATAACTGCAGTCCATTTTGTAGATGGCACACATTGAAGCCACTGTGCATCAGTGGTGGAGGGACTGAACACTTAGGGTGGTGGATGGGGTGCCAATCTAGTGGGCTGCTTTGTCTTGGATAAAAACAATTCTGGGAAAGGAAAACAACAAAAAAATATGCCAGCAAATTGAAAGCAAGTGCGGGAGATTACTCTTTGACTTCCTAAAGCTATCAAAGGGGCCCTTGATACATCACAATCTAAAACAGCCATCCTCCGTCACTGATCATATTCTCCTCTCTCAGGAGCTTGTCAAGTTCCTTTCTAAAGGACGTTAACATCCCTATGCTCATGTCACTTCTTGGCAGCTTGTTGCAGAGAGTGATGATGCTGTGAAAAAATATACTTCCTGGGATTTAATCCAGAGCTATCGGCAGCAACTTTATCTGACCTCCAACCCCACGATACTTATTCATCTTAAATTACTTATCAAACCACATTGTGTCTAATCCCCTCGCCATGTTAGACTCATCAATTACATCACCTTTCAGACTAAGCTTCTCCAGAATAAATAACGCCAATTTTCAGAACCCATCCTCAAAACTAAGAGCTCTAAGCTTTGTTAGTACTTGGTTGCCTTTAATATTATCTCCTCCACAACCTTGACGTCACAGGTTGCATCATAGCCTGCTATGGAGGCTCCGATGCACAGGATCGCAAGAGGGTTGTAGGCTCAGCCAGCTCCAACAAATCCGTGCCAGCCAGGGTGCCCACCCAACTAATCCCAATGTCCTGCGTTCGTCCCATATGACGGGCACAACCCTCCCCACTATCGAGGACGCCTTTGAGAGGCGGTGCCTCAAGAAGGTGGCATCCGTCACTGAGGACCCTCGCCATCCGGGACATGCCCCCTTCTCGTTACTACCACCGGGGAGGAGGTACAGGAGCCTGAAGACACACACTCAATGTTTCAGAAGCAGCTTCTTCCTCTCCGCCATCAGATTTCTGAACGGTCCATGAACCCATGAACACTACCTTGTTATTCTGATTTTTGTACTATTTATTTATTTAGGTAAGTTACAGTAATTTTATGTCTTTGCACTGTACTGCTGCTGCAAAACAACAAATTTCACGTCATCTAAGTCAGTGATAATAAATCTGACTCTGACTTTGAATCTCCAGCTGCACCAGTCAGGACTGGACCCAATTTTCCAGATACCGATATACCAAAGTCCTTCATTGCACTATGACGGAGCAATCTCTGGAACATCAGGAAACCTTCACGGAACAAAGTCAAGAACTTGGTACCCAACTTCAACACAAAGGAGGGCGATTGGACCAAAAACCAGGTTCCATTGAGGAAACATTAACCTGTGTTGGAAAGGTAGAATGCAAACTGAATCACATATGGCCAAACTGTCTTCAAATGGAAAGTGAAACGATCACACTTGCACGTCTGTGATCCTTCAACACAAACAGTGGGGCAACGTTACACCCAAATCCCCTCTTTATCCCTTTACCAAGGGTCTAAAGGACATCCACCAGCTAACTGCTGACACAAAGTGCTGTAAAGAAGTCTTCCATATCCTATCTGTAGCACCCTGCCATTCAAACTTGACAATCCTAGCCAAAAGTCTAAAATATTATTTGTTTTCCATAAGCCTCTTTTTACTTTTAACAAAGAGCACAGCTACTAATCCTAAGGCTTGTTCCTCTCTAACAGACACCCCTCCATGCCATAGACCCCTCCTGGTCCCATATGCACATTGGCTGGGTTAATTACATCTGCCGCACATGGTCCCATTTACCCAACGCTTCTGAATCAGCCTGCGACCTATTGATTTTGTCTCTATTACAATTTCTTGCAAACATCAGCAAATTATCCACTCCATTGACTAATATAAAGCAACCACTGGGAAAGTGAGCACACCGTTGTCACAACTGGAATGAGCTGAAAATCTATTGCTTTTAAGAAAAAATTGAACAAATGATTGAAGTGAAGGTGTAATGAGCATCTTTTAACGACTGAACCTGCAGACAGTGACGCTCCTGCAGCACTCTGAAGCCAAGGAGACACAAGAGACTGCAGATGCTGGAATCTGGAGTGACAAACAGTCTGCTGGAGGAACTCAACGGGTCGAGCAGCATCTGTGGGAGGAAAGGAACTGTTGATGTTTCACATCGAAACCCTGCATCAGGAATGAGAGTGGAGAGGCAAGTATCAAGAGGAGAAGGGGAGTGGCGAGAAAGGAGTCCATGGTGATGGGTGGGCTGAGGAGGGGTTTAAGATGACAGGCAGGTAGTGGCAGGTAGGGAAGTGGAGCGGGGGTGGAGTTGGGAGACAGTGGCAGGTGGATGATAGATGGAGGCAGACAGAAGGAGAGAGAGAGAGAGAAATACTGAGAGGCAGATGGAGCAATGTGGGGGGAGTGTGAAGAGACAGCTGCTGGAGGGAGATAAGCAGGAACACAAAGTGCTGATAAGAAGGTGAGAATGGGAACCATTAGGGGAGAGGTGTATGGCAGTTCCTCCAGCAGATTGTTTGTTACTCTGAAGCCTTGCTAGTTATAAGAACAGGTCCACTAAACACATTGAGACAGAAATGTCAACATTTTCATTTGGTTCTTTTGTCAATGAGTTAAGTTTGAGCAACATGAGGATTTGGGTGCTGTGGTATGGAATCATGTCCTGTCATGCCAGCTGAACCCTACAACTCTCAGAGCTTTCTACGTTTCCACAGTTCTGGCTTCTTGCTCATCTTGGATTTCCTTCCAGTATCGACTGTGCCTTGAGCTGCCAAGGTTGCCAAGTTCCTACAGCAGGCATCTCCAAGCACTGGAGAGGCAGCACCAACACTGCCTCCACAAAATCCTCCAGATACATTGACAGGATAACGAGGCCAATGTCAGCATCCTCTCCCAGCACAGAGGCTCTAATCACGCTCAGCCATTTCCGCACTCTCTGTGTGCTTGAAGCCAGACCACTGAAACAGGCTTCTCCACTCTGAGTTCCATCATGCCATGAGATTTCCTGAAAGACAAAGAAAATGCTTCAAAGTCATCCTCAGAGTATTCCTGAAAAAAAAGGATCAAAATAGTGGAGTGTCCAGGACGTCACTGAGTACTGTTGCTGGGATCATCCCAAGGCTAAGCAAAAATTGGTAATTGGTTTATTATTGTCACATGTACAAAGTACAGAGAAAAACTTTGTTTTGCATGGACTCGATACAGATCAGTTCATCACATCAGTACATTGAGGTAGTACAAGGGAAAAACAATAACACAACACAGAATATAGTGCTACAGTTACAGAGAAAGTGCAGTGCAGGCAAACAGTAAGGTGAGAGATTAGATGAGATATCTTTATTAGTCACGTGTACATTGAAACACACAATGAAATGCATCTTTTGCATAGAGTGTTCTAGGGGCAGCCCGCAAGTGTTGCCACGCTTCCGGTGCCAACATAGCATGCCCACAACTTCCTAACCTGTATGCCTTTGGAATGTGGGAGGGAACCGGAGCACCCAGAGGAAACCCACGCAGACACGGGGAGAACGTACAAACTCCTTATAGACAGTGGCCGGAATTGAACCCGGGTCACTGGCGCTATAATAGCGTTATGCTAACCGCTACACTACTGTGCCTGCCATGACGAGGTAGATTGTGATGTCAAGAGTCCATGTTATTATAGAAGAGGTCCATTTAATAGTCTTATAACAGCGGGATAGAAACTGTCCTTGAGCCTGGTGGTACTTGTTTCCAAACTTTTGTATCTTCTGCCCAGTGGGAGGGGGGAGAAGAGAGAATTTCTGGCGTGAATAGGGTTTTGATTATGTTGGCTGCTTTAACAAGGCAGTGAGAAGTCCACAGAGGGGAGGCTGGTTTTCGTGATGTGCTGAGTCCACAACTCTGCAGTTTAAGATTTCTTTATTAGTCACATGTACATTGAAACACACAGTGAAATGCATCTTTTGCATGGAATGTTCTGGGGGCAGCCTGCAAGTGTCACCACATTTCCTGTGCCAACATAGCATGCCCACATCTTCCTAAACTGTACGTCTTTGGAATGTGGGAGGAAACCAGAGCACCCGGAGGAAACCCAAGCAGACACGGAGAGAACGTACAAACTCCTTACAGACAGCGGCCAGAATTGAACCCAGGTCGCTGGCGCTGTAATAGTGTTACGCTAACCGCTACACTACCGTGCCTACCCCAGCGTGGCAGTGTTTCTTGTGGTCTCAGGCAGAACAGTTGCCATTACAAAGCAGTGATGCGTCCGGATAGGATGAATGGGGTAACAAATGTAGAATCTCCCAATAAAGCCCCATCAATCATCTCTTACCCCAACCATAGCAACGCCTGCAGGTGCCACGTTGGCTTCATCAGCTACCTCTGAGCCAACGTACTGGAGTGGAACCAAGTGAACTTCAATCCTGTCTGAGAAGAGGTTCTGGAGTGCACACCCTAAATCTCTGCACCCAGCTCACTCTCTCTCATTTAAGAGGCAGTGGGACACACTGCCTGAGAAGGTGGTGGAGGCAGGGACCCCCATCTGGTTAAGCACTTGTATGACCAAGGTATGGAAGGCTACAGACCAAGTGCTGGTAGATGGGAATACTATGGATAGGTACTTGATCTTTGGCATGGACGTAATGGGCCGAAGGGCCTGTTTGAATCCTATACAGCACTATGACTTTATGCACCATGAAGCTTATCTCTTTTGATCCAATATTCCCTTGTGTGGCTGCATCTCAAACATTGTCTGATGATAGTCCTGTGTAGAACACTGGGGCGTTTATCTGAATTTGATTTTATAAGAGGACTTTCCTCCAGACAATGTGTGGCAGCTATTTTTGTGGGAGATCCTGAAAAAAAAACTTGGAAATGATCCATTTGCTGAACATTTTCTCCCAAAGTGCTCAAAAAATTGATCAATTGATTGATAATTAAGGGAGCGGGACCTGAGGCTTAGAAATGAGCATAAGGGATAGAAGGCTTTACAAAGAAGATTTACGATGATCTTGCCAGGACTGGAGGGTCCGAGTTATAGAGAGAGGTTGGCCAGGCTAGGTCTTTATTCCTTGGAATGTAGGAGAATGAGGGGCGACCTTACAGAAGTGTTTCAAATTATGAGAGGCATAGATAAGGTGGATGGTAACAGTCTTTTCCCCAGGGTAGGGGAGTCCAAAACTAGGGGGCATAGATTTAGGGTGAGAGGGGAAAGATTTAAAAGGGACCTGAGGGGAAACTTTTTCATGCAGAAGGTGGTGAGTATATGGAACGAGCTGCCAGAGGAAGTGTTTGAGGCAGGTACAACGGTATCATTTAAGAAGCACTTGGATAGGTACATGGAGGGGCGGGGCTTGAAGGGATATGGACTGAACGCAGGAAATTGGGACTAGTTGGGTGGGCACTGTGGTCGGCATGGACTGGTTGGGCCGAAGGGGCTGTATCCGTGCTGTATTGCTCTATGACTCCATGAGGTGGAAAGAAATTGGGGGATGGTGTCCTGGAAATAATATAATAGTTGAATGTTTTTTACGGTCCATGATTGCTACCTTATTGGTCATACAATGACGGGTATAGGAGCAATCAGTGGAATGTAATGGTGTTCCTGAGGAGACCAATTCTACTTTACTGCCTGTGGTTGGCAGCTGTTAAAGAATTCTCAGCTGCTCGTTGGTCCCTGGTTTCTGAAATGGTTCCTTTAACAGGTGTTTTGTTGTTAATTTACCAATTTATTGGCCATATTAAGTGTCTGGCTCACATGCCTAAACAAAGGGTCTCCTGACTTTAACTGTGTGCTGCTGCTTGGACAGATTGGGAACTGTTTGTCCTTACACTAAATTGGGTTACTGTGGCATGGTGGTTAAGTTACTGGGTGAGTAATCAGCGGCCTGGACTATTGATCCGGAGACACGAGTGCAATCCCCACCACAACAGCTGGAGAATTTAAATTCAAGTAATTACATAAATCTGGAATAAAGAGCCTGGATCAGTAATGATGGCCTTGATACCAGCAGATTTTGCTTTAACCCATCTGGTTCACTAATTTCCTTCAGGATAGGAAATCTGACATCCTTACTTAGTCTGGTTTATAAGTGACTCCAGGACTCCAGACTGACTAAAGTACCATCTAAAATGCCCCTGCAAGTTCTGAGGGCAATGAGGGATGGTACATAAATGCTGGTCTTACCGGTGACATCCACATCTCATATATTAATGCATGAAAAGATTGACTCATATTTCATACCTAAATAATAAATGCAACACGTTTGGTAATTGGTTTATTATTGTCACATGTACGGAGAAACAGTGAAAAACTTTTGTTAGTGTGCTATCCATGCAGATCATGCCATATGCAAGTACATTGATGTAGTAAAAATAAAACAGAATGCAGAATATAGTGTAGTAGTTACAGAGAAAGTGCAGTGCAGGCAGACAAATAAAATGCAAGGGCCACAATGAGGCGGATTGAGAGATCAAGAGTTCATCTTTATCCAAAAAGAAGTCTGTTCAAGAGTCTTATAACACCGGGATAGAAGCTGTCCTTGAGCCCGTTGGCACATGTTCTCAAGCTTTTGTATCTTCTGCCCGATGGGAGAGGGACTGGTGTGGGAGGGGTTCTAGATTATGTGGGCTGCTTTTCCGAGGCAACGGGAAGTGTGGACAAATGAATCTTCCTGCAACCTTTATTACTCTTCTTGTACAGTGTAGTTTTGAGTCTTGGAGAACAGTTTCATGAACACAAAGTCCCTACAACTGAGTTTCAAACCTTGGGTGGGTGAGCATGATCCCCCGAGACTGACCGGGGTGGCCCTTGTAAACAGGTGGTCTATTGATACAGATTTGAGACTAATTGTTTGGTGTGTCATTAAATTGACAGCAAGACAAGTGATCTTTTAAACCAGTGAATCCCGTATGACCTAATAGGATCTGGAAGATAGGGATAGATTTCAGTTTCTTTTCGTTTTATATTCTCTTGTGAAACTTTGGATTCTCTCATTGGAGTGCGAGACCGGCGGAAAAGTGGCACCCTCCGATATCTAACCCAAGAGGCTCATTTTTCATTGATGTTTGAGGTTACACAAAGGACGCTAGCAGGCTGTGTGACTGCAGAGGACGCCATTGCTGACCCCAAACCTCTCCTCATCAAACACCCATTGACCCAGACTTCCAACAGGGGTCAATATATAGAACGGGAAAACTCAAGCTAATTTTCAATTCTTTGAAATGAGGGCGACAAGGCCAGTTGTAGGGAGTCCCAGCTGTCTGAGTTGAAATCTGCTAATTTAGCATAAACTAGGGGCCAAATCTGGAATCCTTTTCCCAAAGATGCCGGCAAATTTGTTCTAACCTCGCAGCCATCTGAGCAGGAAGCTTTACATTTTGTCGGATTTTAGTAAATGCTATGCATCCTCGTATAACGAATTTTATTTCCCGCACTTTCTATGTTTCTGTGCCTAATATAATCCTACAGGATAGTTTAAAATCCTCGGGGAAATGTTGTTACCATATCAGACAACACATTAATAATTAATTGTGATTATTAATTATGTTTACAGCTCTCAAAATTCATGTAAGGTTACTTAATATTCAACTCTTCAAAATGTTTTCTTTTTAGCGCTGGGAAGCTAAAGCGCAAATTTATTCGCTGAAGACTTTTAGCAAAAGTGCAAAAAGCTATGTGGGTTCAAGACGTGTTAGGAATGAGGCACATTCAATGTAGCACATGACGTACAAGCAAGGCATGGAGAGATCTATAATTCACAACACTGCCGGAAATATTTTTAAGTACACATTTTGCAATTTTGGATTCATCCATGTGTTACACAAGGACTATTTTTCTCAGGCGCACTTGTATGGTGTGTGTGAGTGTGTGTGTGAGTGTGTGTGTAAAATGCACAGACTGTTCAGTTGTAATTTGATGTGTGTCTCTGGAGACATTTGACGGATTAAAGTTAAGCAGCTCCATTTCCGTGTACCACCTGATTTCGAAGGCTGCGCTCCATATAAATGCTGTTTGCTTGCTGATCTCAGCTTCTGTCGACAATCCCTCCTCTTCCTCCTCCCTCCCTCCCTCCTCCCCCTCATACAGACTGAGCAACATCACACAGGAGCTGTCCTGGTGCTGAATCCAGAACAAGGAATAACACTCGAGGGGGTTTCGAACAGCATTTTGGATTTTTTTTTTGTTTTTTTTTAATTTTCTATTTTTTTAAAAGAAAAATGCCTCGATCTTTCCTCGTTAAGAAGGTGAAATTGGATGATTTCCACTCTTCCTCTGCAGTCTCAGCTTCAGAACATCACCTTGATAACGCGTATGCAATAACCAAGTCTATTACAGACTCTGTAGGGAGCTTAGGGCTCCGGGTCACGGAGAACGGTGAGTTCATAGATCAATTTGATATATTTATACATTAAAATAACCTACACTAAATGCATGGAAAGACTGTTTTTCCTTAATTCTCTGTTTTAACCTTGTGTGTATGTAAAATTAAAAAAAAATCTCTTTATCCTCTCCCGCTGTATTCTGCATCTTACATAACGCAAATGTGCACGCTTTCAGGGCACCGCTCTCACAGAGAATAAATTCTTCCTTGTCCAAAATAAACTCCTGTCTGGGCACCGAAACTTGTGTAGCCAAGAGTTGCAATGGTGGAGAGAGGGGCGAGGATTTGGGGGCGAGGGGTCAGCGGGCTGTTTTTGTGTGCGTTTTGTTAGGCACGGGACAAGGGTTGGGTGGCGGTCGGGGCACAGTCAATGACCATTTGCACAGATCAATCAAAAAAACTTGTGGATCCGTCAGTGTGAGATTGTCAACAATGACCCGCACGAAACGCCACGAGTGAGTTCTCCCGTTCCGGCGGTAGACAAAGGGGTAGCGGTTCCCTTTAAATTTAGGTGAGGCATCATCCTTTTTGCTGACTCTCAATATTTTTATGCATGCTCTTAGAATTGAACATATCCTTGATGGGGGGCAACACTGTGCGAAATGACATCCCAGAAAAAACAACCGGCTTTTCAACCTTAAAAAAAATGTTTTTAAAAATCCTTAGAATGCAACAATGATGGATCATTTCTCTACAATGTGAATAATGATTTATATAAATATTACATTTGAACCGGTCGCTTCCCCCTCTCCCATCTATATTGGTGTAAACTCCCAATGCATTTGTGGCCTCCAGGAGTCAAAATACTTTCAAAGGAATTTTAGCTGTGTGGTTGTGTTGCGGGTTAGATTGGAGCGTGTGTTGGCTCTCTGCTTTTGAGAACAAGTTCTTGGTTTAAGCAGCTTAAATAATCTTCAGTATTTACTTATTTTTTTCTTCCAGTCCCTTAATTCCTTCTATGGTTACTCTGTCGGTTGTTTAACCAAAGCTACTACTATTCCTGCCATTGTCATTGAACTGGTGTTAAGTTTGGGGTGGGTGACTTATCTTTGTGCTTTGTTCCTCACCTTCCCATCCTCCCAAATCTTCCCTGTTTTGATTCCCACTTCCCCAAGGAAGCAACACCATTATTTCTCTGACTATTATTTCCCCGGATATTTCGGTTATAGTTCCTTATTGCAGAGCAGTCAGTCCATTCAGTCTATGCCAATTCTCAGAGTACACCCAACAACCCCATTCTCCCACTAATCTCACCACAACTTGTACACTTTCCAATGACTTGCAGTTTGGCAGGTTAATTGGCCACTGTTAAATTGCTCCTGGTGTGTAGGTGAGTGATGGAATCCTGGGGGAAATTGATGGGAATGTGGGAAAACAAAGGAAAATGCAATTAGGATAGGATTAGTGAAAATGAATACTTGATTGTCAGTGCAAATTTGATGGGCTGAAGGGCCTCTTTCTGTGCTGTATCATTCTATAACTCTATCCATAGCAATTCCCACCCACCATCCACATGCACTGGGGGGCAATTTACAGTGGCTAAATAACTTACCAGCGTGTCTTTGTAACGTGGGAGGGAATCAGAGCACCCAGTGGAAACCCATATGATCACAGGGAGAATGTGCAAACTCCACACAAGCAGCAGCTAAAGTCGGGATTAAATCTGGGCTGCTGGAGTTGCTTGTCTGCAGCACCGCCTGCTCATGCTGCACCACTGTGCCACCCTCACCATTCCCTGCCAAAACAACGTGCATCCTATTCGTCCAGGAAATGGAGCAGTCCAGGTGCCTTGGAATGGTCGCTTGAGAATGTACTGCCCAGATCTATGCAGGTTCCTCTGCCTCCTCCTTCAAGGCGATTCTTAATATTCACCCTCTTGACAGAGCTTTTGGTCCTTTGTCCTCGTATTCCCTGGTGTGAATCAGTGTTAAAATCCCTGTGGTGAAGCATTTGGGCCATTTTTCTACATTGAAGCTGCGAGATAAATGCAGGATTCCATTGTTGGCATTGTCACTGAGCCAGAAGGTCTCAGGTTTAAATCCCAGTCAGTGTGGAAGCAGCTGCAACAGTTGGCTTCCACTTATCTAATGGAGTTGGATAAAACCAATCCAGGATTCCTGCTGTTGACTCATTGCCTCCGTGTGTGTGTGTGTGTGTGTGTGTGTGTGTGTGTGTGTGTGTGTGTATGTGGTGTGTGTGTGTGTGTGTGTGTGTGCGTGTGTAGAAGTTGGGGGTGAAGGAGAAGATGGTGAGCTCGACGGTGACCTCCCCAGTGGCTGCTGACACAAAGGGAGTGAAACTGGCCCTTTGGGCATCACACAAAATGGGCTCATCACTAACCAGGAGACTCATTTGATCCCCATCCCTTGTTCCTTTCCAACGTTTTGTCCATTACATGGCTGAGCTTAGTGCACACATAACTTACATGAGCAGCTCAGTATTAATCCCTTTCTCCTCAGTGTGCACCTATTATCGCCCCTTCCCTTACCCACATCTGTTAAACAACATGGACATGGTGGATGTTGTAAATTTTTTATGATTTGCAAACTGCAAATATGGGGATTAATGATTCCAAATGATCCTGTTTTAACCCTTGGTGAATTTTACTCTTCACACCACCCCAGCAGTCTCTGTGCTCACACATAAGCAGGACAAATTAGAATCCTAGCTGTACCTATGTAATCTGTATACCTAGGGGGAGGGGCGGAGGGGTGGGGGGTGGTGGAGGGAAGAGAACAAAAGAGAGGAGAACTGGAATAAAATAATAGGGCTTTCAACTTCGATTTGTTCCTATTGATTTGGCAAAAAAAACAGAATGGTTCTATACAGACCGCTTGAGGTAACCTGTAACCCAGTGGAAGCTGAGAATTGTGACAAAGCAGGATGCTATACATAGTTTCTTTAGATGATGATGTATAATTACACTGTAAGAGGGAGTGAGGATGCTGTTTTCCTCTGGAATGTAAAGTTTACAAAGCAGCAGGATGGGCGAGGTGTTTTCCAGTTATAGCTGCTGTTTGTCATACCTTTTGTGCTTTTTATTCAGCTCTCAGCCTTCAGCAATTATTTGTTCCATTATTGTTCATGGTTGTATATCCATTCAGCACGGTCCCCATTTGAACTGTAAGGATGTAAAATAAAACTCTTCCTCCCCCATCCCTTATTCAATTTGAATGTTCAATCCATTACAGAGCCGAGCTCAATGCACACAAAACCTACATAAGGAGGACAGTATTAATCCCCTACTTCCCAGCACACACCCATAATAGCCTCTTCCATTACTCACATCTTTTAAACAGCACAAACATGATGGTTATTGTAAATTTTCCATGATAATTTAGTAGCTCATCATTCAATACATAACATTCAAAGTGGAGCTAGCCAACATACTGTGCAACAGAACTCTGCTATTAATATAATGATGTGCACAACATTTTCAGAATTTGGCCCACATTGGTGAGAAAGTATTATCATACAGGTGGGTTCAGGGCCAGGGAGAAGCAGGGAGAACAGGCTTTCTAATAATCAACAATATGGATGAGGGGTTTGGGGCCAGCAGATTTAAATTCCTACACACACCCCTTACTGGATTCCATTAAAGGAATTTACTCCTCTGGGTTCTGTAAGAATGATACATCCTTGGTTCTCCAATTAAAAAGGATGCTGATATGTCTGCCCTCTCAGGTGGATATAAAAGATGCCATGTCACTATTGTTAAAAGGGAGGGAGCTATGCATTACTGTATGCAGCGTAACGTTATATAGGTTAACACAAAGGAGAAATGCTTTTTATGTGTGTGCCAGCAGCTAGGAAAGCAAGCCAAAGTCAGCACAAATTGGGAGTGTGATGCCAGTGATTTTATGGCACTGTGGCAGTCACCAACACACACAGAAAACGAGTCCATGGTGTAGAGTCAATCCTGCAATATGCTTTAAAACTCTTGTTAGATCCTGAATAATTCTTGTGGTCTACAGTTTAGTCACCAGTGCATACAATCGGGTTCATTAACAATGGATTGATGTGGTGTCCAATGTAGTGTACAGTAGATTAAAGAAGACTAATTTACTAATTATGAGTTGAGGACTTTCTAAAATGGTTTGCAGGCAATGAGGTTTTTTTGAAGTGTAGCCCCGTTGAAACGTAAGAAATGCAGCAGCCAATTTGTGCACAGCAAGTCTCTGTGATAATAACCAGATAAGCTGTTTTTTAGTAATGTTGATTGTGGGCAGCGACGTGCACAGAGGTCTAAACAGATAAAGGTCCCTCTAATCAAAGTCAGAAGTCGAGTTTATTGTCATATGCACAAGTACATGTATGCCCAGGGGCAATGAAAAACTTACTTGCAGCAGCATCACAGGCACATAGCATCAGATAAGCAGCATTTTCACAAGAAAAACTTAAACATAAATTATCCACAATTTTTACAAGAAAGAACACAATTAAAACAAAAAAGTCCATTTTGTCCAAACGAAAGTGCAAAGTGATCAAAGTGGTCACAGTGTTGCTACATTGTAGTGATTAGGGTTGTGCCGGTTGGTTCAAGAACCGAATGGTTGAAGGGAGGTAGCTGCCTTTGAACCTCTAATAATCGTTAAATACGCTAATGACACATGCAGATGTGTGTACGTGTATAATTAGGCGGGGTTTAACTCCAAAGAGATCAGATTTGAATTACTATGCCTTTTCCTCAGCAGTGTAAATATTGCTCACTGCCCTGTGGGAAACTCTTCTGCAATGGTGACAGAGGATATTTTTATATCCACGTGAGATAATAGAGGGACCTCCATTTGATTTCTCAAATAAAAGACACACCTTCAACACTGCAGCACTCCATCAGCATGCACTGGGGTGATGGATTTAAATGTGAGTCTCTGTGGTGGGACTTCTCAAGAAGTTGAGACTCCAGCCCACTGAGTACTCAGCATCCCAAAACTTGCAACTGTAATTTCCGTGAGGGTTCCCTCAATCTCCTGTGGCAAGTTCAGTGGTACCTGCCACAAGAGACTGAGGGAACAGAAGGTCCACCATTCAGCAAGGTCAGTAGCCAGTCTTCTACCTGCAGTCCACTTTCCCATCCCAGTCCCCGTATCTCTTGGTTTCCCTCAATGCTCAATAGTGTATCTCTCTGAATCTTGAATATGCTTGAATATGCTGTTATTGTTTTCCCTTGTACAACCTCAATGCACTGTTGTAATGAAATGATCTGTATGGATGGCATGCAAAACAAAATTTTTCACTGTACCTCAGTACTTGTGACAATAATAAACCAATTTACCAATTTATGCTCAATGGCTGAACAGCTACAGCCCTCTGCAGCAAAGAATTTTAATGCTCTGTGTGGATAAAGTTGAACATATCTCAATCCTAAATCGCATAAGTGGTTGAACAAGGCTACTGGCACTCAATTCTCCTGACATTCTACTGATCTTCCACCACAGGTGGGGATACTTCAGGATGACCCATGTGGATATCTCTCCCAAAAAGAAAACAACATTGCATTGCCCATCACAAGAACGCAAGAAAATAGGAGCCATTCAAGCCTGCCCCATATTTCAATGTAATCATGGCTGATCTACCCCAGGCCTCAACTACTTCTCTGTGCCAGATCCCCAAAGCCCTCAACCCCTTCATCTTTCAAAAAATTATCTACCTCCACGCTAAATACTTCCAATGCTCCAGTTTCTACAACTCTCTGGGGCAGAGAACTCCAGAGATTCACAACCCTTTCTGGGAAGAAGTTCCACGTACCTCAGTTTTAAATGATCACTCCCTGATCTTGCAACCATATCTATTCACTCGAGATTCTCCCAATAGTGAAGACATTTCGACATCTATACCCTCCTATACACCAAAGAATACAGACCAACCTGTTTAGCCTCCCTTGATAGGACAATCTTCTCATTCCAGGAACAAGTGTGGTGAATCTTTTTTTTGTCTGCCTCCAGTACTATTATATCCTTTCTTAGGTAAAGGGATCGGAAATGTGTGCAGTCCTCCAAGTGCAGCCTCCCTCACATCCTGTACAATTTCTAAACCCGAACTCCTTTGCAATAATCACCACTCCATTCTTACCCCTGGGGTGGTAATTTGGACTCTGCAATGATATAAACAGTTTTCAAGGTGCTGACAGGCCACTAAACATCTATCCCTTGAAATGAAGAGAAATAAAAATGGGGGAGTGATGTTTGCGACTTGCCATCATAAATTGTACATCAGTGCCCGAAGACTTAATTGTATCACCTGCCCCAATGTGGAATTCAACCGGAGATTAGCATGTATAATCCCAAAGGTATAGACACAGAAAACTGCTGGAAATACTGAGCGGGTCAGGCAGCATCCTTGGAAAGAGAAACGGAGTTAATGATTCTGACGAATGGTCTTTGACCTGAAATGCTAACTCTGTTTCTCTCTCCACAGATGCTGCTTGACCAGCCGAGTCTTTCCAGTGTTTTCTGCTTTTATTTCAGGTTTCCGGCCTCTGCAGTTTTCTTAATTGTTCAAATCCTAAAGGTCTTCTGCAGAGCACTCAGTTTCCATAACCTTCTCTCCTCTCCCTGCGACCTACTGCCCATGGACACCTGAGGGACTGCAGCTGCTGCAATATGGAGCCAAAAACAAGCTGCTGAAGGAACTCAGTGGGTCGAGCAGCATCTGTGGAAGCAGAGGGATAGTGGGCGTTTTGGGTCAAGACCCTACATCAGGAATCACACACGGGTCTTGATGCAAAGTCTTGACTAGAAATGGCAACCATTGCTTTGTCTCCAGAGATGGTGCCTACTGCTCATAACCACCAGCCCATCACTCCCTGTCACTCTTCATTGGTAACTCTGCTACTGTTATAAAACAACGTATAGCCTGATTTACCACGAGTAATGCCAACTGGTGTTATATAACTTTCTCCTGACTGTGTTGATAAAGTAACAGGCTCTTCGAACATGCATCTTGAAATGTGAATTCAGTCAACTCCTCTACACTTTTTCACGCTATGGCCTGTTGCCTCTCTGAAGGATTCCCAGGGAGTGTGCACTGTCTTAGAAGCACTACACAGGTGCAAGTTGGTATTGTTCTGGCTTTGTACCCACTCTTCATGGTGAAACATTAAACCAAACCCCATTTTGACCTTTAAGTCAGAGCAGGGAAGTTCCTTCCATTGTCCTGGCCAATATTAACCACCCAACCAGCATATGATTATCACTTTTCTCTGTGTTTGTGTGTGTGTGTGTGTGTGTGTGTGTGTGTGTGTGTGTGTCTGTTTGTCTGCATGCACGTGTGTGTGTATGCAAATGTGTGTGTGCCTATGTGTGCGTACGTGTGTGTGTGTGCATGCATGTGTGTGTGTGTATACATATGAATGCATGCGTGTGTGTGTGTGTGTGTGTGTGTGTGTGTGTTTGTCTGCATGCACGTGTGTGTGTATGCAAATGTGTGTGTGCCTATGTGTGCGTACGTGTGTGTGTGTGCATGCATGTGTGTGTGTGTGTATACATATGAATGCATGCGTGTGTGTGTGTGTGTGTGTGTGTGTGTCTGTTTGTCTGCATGCACGTGTGTGTGTATGCAAATGTGTGTGTGCCTATGTGTGCGTACGTGTGTGTGTGTGCATGCATGTGTGTGTGTGTATACATATGAATGCATGAGTGTGTGTGTGTGTGTGTGTGTGTGTGTGTGTGTGTGTGTGTGTGTGTGTGTGCGCGCGCTTAAACTGGATGTTGTGTTGCCAACATTTCACCATTGACTGCACTTCAAAAGTGGATGTGAGACACCTTTGTTTGCCATGAGACCACTCTGTGGAACTGCACAGCGGCACAGCTGGTACAGCCGCTGCCTCACGGCACCAGCAACCCGGCTTCAATCCCGACTTGTGGTGCTGTCCATGTGGTGTTTCTACGTTCCCCCAGTGACCATGTGGGATTCCCCTGGGTGCTCCGGTTTCCCCCCACATCCCAATGATGTACTGAATGGTAGGTTAATTGGTTAATGTAATTTACCCCCAGCGCGTAGTTAAGTGGTAGAATCTGGAGGAAGTTGACGGGAATAGAGGGAGAATAGGCTACAGGGAAAAATTAGTGGAGGAATGGGATTGGTCTGTGAGCAAGATCACAAGATCACAAGACAAAGGAGCAGAAGTAGGCCATTTGGCCCATTGACTCTGCTCCACTACCTCACCATGAGTTAAACTATTCTCCCATTGCGCCCCAATTCCTGGGTTTTTCCCCATATCCCTTGATATCTTGACTAATTAGATACCTATCAATCTCCTCCTTAAACACTCCCAATGATCGGGCCTCCACAGCTGTATGTGGCAACGAATTCCATAAATCCCCAACCCTCTGGCTAAAGAAATTTCTCCTCATTTCTGTTCTAAGCATAGACTCAATAGGCTGAATGGCCTTCTTCTGTTGTAAGGAAATATTGAAACAATGTGATTTATAAATGGAAATTATTTCATTTATTTAGTCTTGCCATCGATGAGCTTCATGATTCTTTAACAGATTTTCTGGAAGCTGCTCTGGTTGGGGACTGTTACCCATGAGGAAAGTTCAAACAAGCTGGGAATATTTTCTTAGGTGTAGATGGGCACTTAGTTGAATTGTGTAATACTTTGAGGGGCCCAGCAAGAAAATAGGAAGGATCCATAATCTTTAGCAGGGAGACACAAGGGACTGCAGATGCTGGAACCTGGAGCAACAAACAATCTGCTGGAGGAACTCAGCGGGTCAAGCAGCATCTGAGGGAGGAAGGGGATGTCAACGTTTGGGTCCTGAGCAGGGTTTTCAACCCGAAACGTCGATGATTCCTTTCCCACGATAAATGCTGCTCAACCCAATGAATTCCTCCTGCAGATTGCTTGTTGCTTTAGCAGAGAGGTCAGTATCCCAGGGGGCATTGATTTAAGGCAATTGGTGGGAGGTAAAAAAGCGAGATGAGGGTTTTTACTAACCTGAGAGATAGTGGGGGCCTGCAACTCACTGCCTGAAAAGGTGATAGAGGCACTTAAAAAATGGTTGGGTCTTGACATGTTGGAACCTGCAAGATTATGGATCACAAGGTAGATGAGGACTAAGCTAGATAACACTTACTAATAGCCAGGGAAACAATAGACTGAATGCCATTTGTCCATGCTAAATATCTATGATTTTATTACATCCAACAGCTACTACCACACCCGCTGCTTCATGATGCGGAGACCATAAGACCATAAGCTATAGGAGCAGAATTAGACCATTTGGCCCATCAAGTCTGCTCCACCATTCAACCATGGCTGATCTTTCTTTTCAACCCCATTCTCCCACCTGTGGAGGTGGAGGGGTGGGTTAGTAAGTTTGCGGATGACACAAAGGTTGGGGGTGTTGTGGATAGTTTGGAGGGCTGTCGGAGGTTACAGAGGGACATAGATAGAATGCAAAGTTGGGCAGAGAAGTGGCAGATGCAGTTCAACCCAGATAAGTGTGAAGTGGTTCATTTTGGTAGGTCAAATATGATGGCAGAATATAGTACTAATGGTAGGACTCTTGGCAGTGTGGAGCATCAGAGGGATCTTGGGGTCCAAGTCCATAGGATGCTCAAAGTGGCTGTGCAGGTTGACTCTGTAGTTAAGAAGGCATATGGTGTATTGTCCTTCATCAATCAGGGAATTGAGTTTAGGAGCTGAGAGGTATTGTTGCGGCTATATAGGTCCCTGGTCAGACCCCACTTGGAGTACTGTGCTCAGTTCTGGTCGCCTCACTACAGGAAGGATGTGGAAGCTGTAGAAAGGGTGCAGAGGAGATTTACAAGGATGTTGCCTGGATTGCAGAGCATGCCTTATGAAAGCAGGTTGAGGGAACTCGGCCTTTTCTCCTTGGAGTGACGGAGGATGAGGGGGGACCTGACAGAGGTATATAAGATGATGAGAGGTATTGATTGGGTAGATAGTCAGAGGCTTTTCCCCAGGGCTGAAATGGTGGCCACAAGAGGACATAGGTTTAAGGTGCTGGGGAGTAGGTATAGAGGAGATGTCAGGTGTAAGTTTTTTACTCAGAGAGTGGTGAGTGCGTGGAATGGGCTGCCGGCAACGGTGGTGGAGGCTGATACGATAGGGGCTTTTAAGAGACTGTTGGATAGGTACATGGAGCTGAGAAAAATAGAGGGCTATGGGTAAGCCTAGTAATTTCTAGGGTAGGGACATGTTCGATACAGCTTTGTGGGCTAAAGGGCCTGAATTGTGCTGTAATTTTTCTATGTTTCCATGTTTCTCCCTGTAACCCTTAACCCCCTTACCAGTCAAGAACCCGTCAATCTCTGCCTTAAATGCACCCAATGACTTGGCCTCCGCAGCCCTCTGTGGCAACGAATTCCACAGATTCACTGCCCTCTGGCTGAAGAAATTCCTCCTCATCTCAGTTCTAAAGGGGCGTCCCTTTATCCTGAGGATGTGCCCTCAGATCCTAGACTCTCCCACTGATGGAAACATCCTCTTCAAGCCCATTCTAGCCAGGCCTTACAGTATCCGGTAGGTTTCAATGAGATCCCCCCCTCATCTTTCTGAACTCCATCAAGTACGGGCCCAGAGACATCAAACACTCCTCATATGTTAAGCCTTTCATTCCTGGGATCATTCTTGTGAATCTCCTCAGGACCCTCTCCAGGGCCAGCACATCCTTCCTTAGATACAGGGCCCAAAATTGCTCACAATATTCCAAATGTGGTCTGACCAATGCCTTATAAAACCTCAGCAGTACATTCTTGCTTTTATTCTCTAGTCCTCTCAAGAGGATGTGAGCAGCATTACTTCATAATAAACTGGAGGATACATAACATGAAGATGACAACCACCTGGCAGGAAGTGGCGTACTTCAGTGTTAAGGGTCCACAGTTATCACTAACTGCCTGAACTTCATTCTTGTAAATTTGCTCAATTTTAATTGCTTCCCCAACCCTCTCCCCCCCCACTTGCTGCTGACTTACAGCTGAACCGTGTCGCCATAAAATCTGAGCCGCATCCTTGTGAGATTGTAATATAGGCAGCAGGTCTTACACAGCAGATATTATGGTACTTCTCATGGTTTATTCCCCCTGAATTCAGCAGCAGTACAAGATGTGGAATTAGCACAGTTACATCCATGTTGACACTGCAATTGTGAACATAAACTGGATTCAGTTACGTTCTCTGTATACCTTTGGCAAAGTTCCCATCTATACTTGGAAAGGCAAGTGGCATTTCAGTGGTTTATTGATCTCCCAACTACGAATTACCATTACCTAATAATCAATGTTTAGTTCTTTTTCTCACTGCAGTTGCCTGACACTGGAAGATTGTTTTCTTTTGGCCCTGTGACATTAAGCTGAAGGAAAGCTCTACTCTTTCTGTATTTAAAGCTGCAGTCTTTCCTTCCCTCTTCCCGGTAAACCTACCTCCCCACAAAACAAAATTGTGATGATGCTTTCCAATCTGTGTGAATGCATAAAATCTTAAAAACTGAAAATGCTGGAGATACTCAGCAGGTCAGACTGCATTTGTGGAGTGGGAAGCAGAGTTAATGTTTCAGATCGATGAACTTTCATCGGAAATGAAGACAGTTCAATGGATCTCACTTACAATTTGTAGGGAGTTGCTTCACTGAAAACCACTGAAAGCCATTCACCCCGTTGTGTTTGTATTGAGTCTTTGAAGGACCATTCATGCTTGGTCCCACTTCCCTGCATTTGTCAGGAACCCGATAAACTCCTCATCTTCAAGAATGTGTTCAATCTCTTTCTAAAATTATCTATGCAATATCTTTCCACTGACTAGTTCCAGATCCTCAACAAATAAGTCAAAACATTTCTCCTCATCTCCTTCTGCATCTTTTGCCAATAATTTTAAATCCCTGATCTCAAAATATCACAGACATGTTCACCAGTGGCAGTACTTTCTCTTTCAATGCTCTGTCGAAACATCTCATCATCTTCAACTCCTCGACTGGATCAACTAGTAACCTCCGCTGTGCCAAGAAAGACAACCCTGTTTTTTGAGCGTAGTGTTCTGTATAGGTCTCTCATCCTTCGTAACATCCTGGCACACATGTTCTCTACCCTTCTGTCAATCCTTTCACCTTCCTGCAATCAACAAGCTTTCAAAACCCAATCTATGGAATAGGCTCCCCAGGGAGACGGTGGAAGCTGATAGCATTGATTCATTCAAATGGAAATTAGGTAGATTTCTGTAATATTTTGAGATGCAGTACCTTAGTAATTTGCAACAGAATATCTGATGAATGTTGTGTGGCTGGAAGTGGTTTCTAAAGCTCTCTATCATATGCACTTTCCTTATGTCTTGTCTTGCGTTAGTTAGAATGTTGAACATAGAACAGTACAGCACAGGAACAGGCCCTTCAGCCCACAATATCTGTGCCGACTGTGATGTCAATATAAACAAATCCTATCTGCCTGCATGTGGTCCATTTCCTTCCATTCCCTGCTGGTTCCTGTAACTCTCCAAATGCTTCTTAAACGTTACCTCCTTCCACCACCTCCCCTGGCAGTGCATTCCATGCACCTACCACTCTCTGGTGTAGCATCATTGACTACGTTTGACAGTTATAGTCCATTATCTTTGTGTTATCTTGTGACCGCATGGGTTCCTTCCAGGTTCTCCTGCCTCCTCCCACATCCCAAAGATGTGCAGATGGGTAGGTTAATTGGCCACTGTGAGTGGTGGAAGCTGAGGGGAATCGATGGGGATGTGGGGAGAGCACAATGGGATGAGTATAGGATCAGCGTAAACGGGTTGGTGTGGACACAGAAGGGCCTGTTCCAGACTGCAGGACTTCATGGCCACTACCTGAAAAGCCTCAACTGGGGCATCAAAAAGCAGAACTAGAACGACAGAGCAGTAATTTAACACAAAACCATTCTAAATAATTAAACTGAGATCCATCCCCCAGCCCCATGTGTTTATTAACCAAGAGGCTAAATCCTGAGTTTGAGCAGGAAAGAATATAACAGATTGAGGGAAGGAATGGGGTCTATCAGTGAAACTCTTCCATTTATTTTTACACATCCGGCCAACTCTCCCTTTGTGGAAACACACAACCTTGCCAATAGCAGGATGGTCATTAGACCACAGGCCTTCCAGACCTCTATAACTGTGCTGACTCTGGTGGCATTACCTTGATCTTTCCCCATAGTTCCACAAATCTTTCTCCTTGTCAAGTGCAAATTAAGTTTCTTTTGGAAAGATAATTATTGATTCCACTTCCAGTATCCTTTCCAGTAATGCATTCCTGACCCCAAGGTGACCCAGTTTGGCAAAGGGTTACCACTTCCATTTTCCATTAGCAGAACAGCATTGTTAGCATTTCCCGTTTTAAGTATGAGGAGACCCATGAACCCTGCACAATCGCAGAAGTCCCAAACTTTCTTGGTGTCAATTTCCCAACAACCTTCCCAACATTGGACTCCTCATGGATACAGACGGTGGAGCACTAGCTTCCTGCAAATTCTCACTGCTTACACTGTTGAATCTCCTTGCAGAGCCTGTTAGGTCCAGACCTGGTGAAGGTTCGATGATTCTGTTCATCCCTTTTTTCCAATCCCAACAACATATCTTCCCATTCCAATCTCCCTCCTCTGTTTATATAGCTTCCCCATAAATCATCCCATTCATTCCTAGGAGTTGTAGAAAAATCTGGCAAATCTGGACCATTTTGGTGTTGACACATTTGTAAAAGGAAACCTCCATCAGGAAAGGGCCAAGGGTCACTGTGGCCAGATTGCACTTACTCATCCCTGGGGCAATTTACTTTCCAACTTTGGCTATTTGGAAAGCACTTATCACTCCATATGTGCTCCTTGATCGATTCAGTCTCAGCCTCCCTGCTATATCGGATCCTTCTTGACCTGTTGCTGCTTTTCATCTCTGTATGTCAGCCAGGCTAGCACTTAGTCAGAGGTCTATTTGAATTTGAGCACTGGTTGACTGCCTGCATTCACTGTCCCAGAGACAGATGCTTTCTGAAGCTACAGTGTCAGTCGCATTCTCTACTGATATGGAATATTTTTCTCACCTGGGGTAGCAGTCAGAAGTCTCAGTGGTCTCAACCAGTGACAGAAGGTAAATTATCCAGGCTGTCTGTCCCTAAACACAATGAAGATTAGTAAGAAAATTAGCCATTAATGGAAGCATTCTGCAGAGTAGAATTTTAAAACTTTGATTCTAATGTGAATTTTTATTCGCTCATGAGCTGAACTCTTGATTTCTCAATCTACCTCATCATGGCCCTTGCACTTTATTTGTCCCCCTGCACTGCACCTTCTCTGTAACTGTAACACCATATTCTGCATTCTGTTTTGTTTCCCTTTTGTACTACCTCGATGTACTTATGTATGGAATGATCTGTCTGAATGGCACGCAAACAAAGCTTTTCACTGTATCTCGGTACATGGAGTTATAGAGCTATACAGCACAGAAACAGGCCCTTCAGCCCAACTTGTCCATGCTGGCCATGGTACCCAGCAAGCTAGTCCCATTTGCCCGCATATGGCCCATATCTCTCTAAACCCCTCCTATGCATGTACTTATCCAAACGTCTTTTAAATGTTGTTAATGTACCTGGCTCAACCACTTTCTCTGGCAGCTTGTTCCATTTACGGAACACCCTCTGCGTGAAGAAGTTGCCCCTCAGGTCCTTTTTGAATCTTACCCCTGTGACATGACAATAATAAACCCAATTACCAATTATCATTGATAATGCTGGTATTTATTGTCGATGTCTCATTACCCCTACAAATATTGTTAGGAGACAGCCTGATTGGTGGGTCTGGAGCCACACACAGACCAGACCAGGTAAAGATGGCAAATTCTCTTCCAGGAAAGAAATCTCCCTCATTTCACCACACTTTGACTAAGATTTGGGAAGCATCAACAGAAATTTGGAAAGCTGTGCAGAGTTCTGGTCTCTGTGTTATCTAGACAATATTAAAAGCAAATGAGAAGATGCAAGAGGATGACACCAAAGCGGATAAGTTATAACTATAAGGAAAAATGGTTCATGGTGAGCTGTTTCTCCAGAAAAGGCTGAACCTGTAAATACAAGGCTATAAAATGGACAGGGTAGACATAGAGGAGATGTTTTCTGCTGTGTATGACACTAAAACTAGGAGCCATCAATGTAAGGTAGTCACCAAAATATCTCATGGAGAATTCAAGAAAAACTTTTTCCAACCCAAAGATTAGCTGGAACACAAAGCGCACAACTTAAGTAATTCTGGTGAGTGAAATAAGTTGGTATTGGTATTGGTTTATTACTGTCACTTGTACCGAGGTACAGTGAAAAACATGTCTTGCATACCGATCGTACAGGTCAATTCATTACACAGTGCAGTTACATTAAGTTAGTACAGAGGGCATTGAGGTAGGACAGGTAAAAACAATAAAAGTACAAAGTGTCACAGCTACAGAGAAAGTGCAGTGCAATAAGGTGCAAGGTCACAACAAGGTAGATCGTGAAGTCAGAGTCCATCTCATTCTATAAGGGAACCGTTCCATAGTCTTATCACAGTGGGGTAGAAGCTGTCCTTAAGTCTGGTGGTACATGCATTCAGGTTCCTGTATCTTCTACCCGATGGAAGTGGAGAAGAGAGGATGTCCCGGGTGGGTGGGGTCATTGATTATGCTGGCTGCTTTGCCAAGACAACGAGAGGTAAAGACAGAGTCCAAGGAGGGGAGGCTGGTGTCCGTGATGCGCTGGGCTGTGTCCACAACTCTCTGCAGTTTCTTGCGGTCCTGGGCAGAGCAGTTGCCGTACCAAGCCATGATGCAACCAGATAGGATGCTTTCTATGGCATATTGATAAAAGTTGGTGAGTGTCAAAGGGGACAAACCAAATTTCTTTAGCATCCTGAGGAATGGACTGTTTCTGTGCTGTAGATCTCACGTAATCATACAAGGTTCAGCAGCTGTTTACTGCTCCTGATTCTGGACTGGTGCAGATTAGGAAACAGGCAGAAACATTCTGAATGACCTTGTTTACAGAGTGCAGAACACCGGAGGCTGCTCAGGTTTGTGTTCTAGCCCTCTTTATTCTATCAAATGCTCAACATAACTTCTACTGGGGCAATAATGTTACAGAAGGAGATAATATCTGCATGTTTCCCAGTGCCTCTCATTTCTTCTTTTGTTCCGGTGTTCAGTACGGGAACATGCATAATATAGTCAGGAGGCTTGGCTTCTTTCTCTCATTTTTCCCTATTTCTCTCTCCGGTAAAACTCTATTCCACAAATATCTGCTCCTGATTTGACACATTGTCAGCTAGGGGAACATCAATGCAGCCAGAGCTCAGGGAAGGTGGGAGACAGACAGATTAAAAAATTGATGGAGGCACAAGAGACTGCAGATGCTGTAATCTGGAGCAACAAGCAATCTGCTGGAGGAACTCAGCGGGTCGAGCAGCAGCTGTGGGGGGAGAGGAATTGCCGACGTTTCGGGTCGAGACCCTGCATCAAGACTCAGAGTGGAGAAGGGAGATGGCCAGTATAAAAAGGAGGGGGAGTGGGGAGATGGAGGCCCAAGATGATTGGTGGACCTAGGAAGGGTGAAGGATGATGGGCAGATCAAGCCAGGTAGGGGAGGGGAGGAGGGTGGTTGGGAGACAGAGGCAGGTGGATGATAGATTGAAGCTTGATTAGAAAAAGATATATATGTTAAAATAATCACATGGACTTGGAATATTTTTAATTCATATAGGTGATGCAGGTATTGCTGGCAAAATCATTTATAGGCTTTGAGAAGGAGGTGGTGAACTATCTTTTTCAACAGTTGTAGTCCTTCTGGTGAAGGTACACCTACAGCGCTGTTGGGTAGGGAGTTCCAAGATTTAGATCCAGCACTTCTGAAGGAAAGGTGATATATTTCCAAGTCAGGATACACTCAGTAGAAAATTTGTACATGCTGGTTTCTCCATATGCCCGAGGTCATGGGTTTGGTAGCTGTTGTCACTGTAGCCTTGGCAAGTGACAGCAGAGCACTTTGTAAACTGCACACACTACAGCTGTGGTGCACTGGTGATGAAAGGGCGTTGGATGGGATGCTAACTCAATGGGCTGCTTTGTCTTGGATGCTGTCGGACTTCTGAAGTGCTGTTGGAATTGTGCTCATCCAGGCAAGTGGAAGGTATATCAACGCGATGCCTGTTACCCGGCCTTGTACCTGCTCTTGTGGCCACGGTATTTATGTAGCCAAGTTTCTGATTAGTGGTGACCCACAGGTTATCATTGATCTGTTACTTAGCATTGGTAATGCCATTGACTGGCAGTAGGAGACATTTGGAATCTCTCTTGATAAAAAGATCTATGTGAGGAATCACATCATTCCTAGACTGTACCCGTAGTGTGTAGATCTTGAGAAACATATAAAACTTCAAGAAGACTATCACTATACAGCTTTTGTCTTGATATTACAAGAATGACTGCACTTAAAATCTGTTTTGTTGGCTGTGAACTTCTTTTACAGCATCCTTCCTTCTTTTGGGATGTGTGCATGCTGGCAAGGCCAGCACTTATTGTTCGTCCTTCACTTCCTCTTAGGTGGTGAGGTACTTTCTTGAACCTCTTTAATTCTAGTGGGGAAGGTATTCCCACACTGTTGCTGGGCAGACATTCTGAATCAGATGCCGAGGTCAATGCTGCAAGATTCACTTCACTCTTTTTGTGTCTTAATGTGGTTTGATATGACTGAGTTGCTTGCTAGGTCATTTCAGAGGGACGTTACTACATTGCAGTGGATTTGCAGTCACCTAAGCAACACCAGATAACGATGGCAGATTTCACTTCCTCAAGGGCCATTAATGAACCAAGTGGGTTTTAATGACAATCTGGTAGTTTCATAATCATCATTACTCTCTCTAGCTCTAGATTCCAGATTTTTTATTTATAGAATTAAATTACCCAACTGCTATGGTGGGATTTGAACTCATGAGACCATGAAAGATACCACACAAATGTATGTTTTCATTTAGATTGTGAAATTCTATATCCAACGAGAGCTTCAGCAACTCTGAATTATCCCAGCATTGTAGCTTTTTTTTTAAGTAAACTTGCATCCTCCTGTACCACACTGCAGTACATTAGTGTCCTAAATATACACTGCACATCCATGACTGCAAAATAAGCTGAGGCATTTTAGTGGTTAGTAGTTGTCACGTAACAAGGATATGTTGCCCTGTAAAGCAAAACAAAGTCAGAAACTAAACTGGGAAATAACCAGTGGGAGCAGTAGTCACAATCCATTCAGGAATATTTCTTCCTACAGTTTAAACAGTGATTTATATAAATATTAGAGCAAACGTAAAGATTTTCCATGTTGAATTACAGTACGCCTCGCGTTACAGAGGGGTTCTGTTCCTAGGAAACCGGCCTTATTGTAATTTTCTCTAATGCGAACCCTTGACAAAAATAGGCAAAATTTGTTGTTTCTTTTATGTTTTGTGTTTACTTAGGTTTTTTTTCCACATTAATTCTGAAAGATTACATTTTTATTCCATACATCACATTTTTTGTGAACTCTGTAAGGGCGAATTTCCATTACTTGAACTGCTGTAATACAGGGTACACTGCATTTGTACCTGCCCACTTGTCCAAGGGTTTTACTAGATAGTTGTCCGTTCTTAATTGTCAATCAGAGGGTGATGGTGCGATGCCCTCTTGAACCTCTGCAGTCTCTGTAGTGAAGACACTCCCATACTGGTGTTGGGCAGTAAGTTCTTAATTAAGAATTTAAGTCAGTGCTCCATGGTTCAGTTTACAGTTCTTTGAGGAGATTTACTGAGGTAGTGTGTTTGCAAGGTTCTGATTCCACATGGAATACTGACTTCCAGTGGGTTCCATTCTCATTTCCATTTGTCTTGTATACTAAGTCCAGAGACCTGAATATATAAGCAACACACACAAAATGCTGGAGGAACACAGCTGGTCAGGCAGCATCTATGGAGGGAAATAAATGGTTGACATTTCGGGCTGAGACCCTTCATCGGGACATCAGGACCTTCCTCTTGAATATGTAATCCAGGCTGGCAACCCATGCAGAACTGAGGGAGTGCTGTACAGTTGGAGGCCCTGTGGTTTGGGGACAGACTCTAATCCAAGATCCCTTCTGTGTGTGAGAGATCCCATTGTTGTCTTCCATGGAAGAGTTGTGGGGAGAGCTTCTCGTTATCCAAGGCTGCCAGTTATCCCTCATCTATTATCACTCAAGGTGAAACTGGTTATTACCTTTTACCTGCCAATGGGATCTTCCTGTGCACAATTCATTGCGTTTCACTAGAATACAACAGTGGCAACAGTTTGAAATGTACTGTGTTGGCTTTACAATATTTTAGGACGTCCCAAGAAGGTGAGAGGTGCTATAGAAATGCAAGCTCAGAGCATTCAAGGATGAAGTTGACAAGCACACTAAGGGAACTGGAGGGGGATCAAGAGGGGGGATCAGAGATCAGTGGGCTTGGAGCAGAAGGTCAGCCATGACCACAATGAGCTCTGGAACTAGCCTGACGAGCATTTGTTCTATGCCTGCTTCTATTTCTTGTGTCCTTAAGCAGTTTGTTTTTTCTCTGGCTACCACTGGCCATTGGTCCCCACCTTGTCACACAACCTCATTCCCTCCTCTGCTCTTTCCTCACACCCCAACAAGGAGCTATATCTGTACAGGAAAAACTCTGTTTCTCTGAGTTTACAAAACACTGACTATAGCACAATCACTCTTGAAGTGACTTCTGTTCCACATGTTGGCCTCTGACTTCCCTTTTCAGAATCAGGATCATTATAACTGACTTAGGTGACATGAAATCTGTCGTTTTGCAGCAGCAGTACAGTGCAAAGGCATAAAATTATTATAAATTACAAAAATAAATAAATAGTGCAGAAAAAAGGAATAATGAGGTAGTGTTCCCAGACCGTTCAAAAATCTGATGGCGGAGGGGAAAAAGCTGTTCCTGAATCGTTGAGTGTGCGTCTTCAGGCTCCTGTACCTCCTCCCCAATGGTAGTAACATGAAGAGGGCATGTCCCGGGCGGTGAGGGTTCTTAGTGATGGATGCCGCCTTCTTGAGGCACCGCCTCCTGAAGATGTTCTCGATGGTGGGGAGGGTTGTGCCCGTGATGGAGCTGGTTGAATCTATAACTCTGTGCAGCCTCTTGTGATCCTGTGCATTGGAGCCTCCATACCAGGCGGTGATGCAACCAGTCAGAATGCTCTCCACCATACATCTATAGAAATTTGCAAGAGTCTTTGGTGACGTACCAAATCTCCTCAAATTCCTAATGAAGTAGAACAGCTGGCGTGCCTTCTACGTGATTGCATCAATGTGTTGGGCCAAGGATAGATCCTCTGAGATGTTGACACCCAGGAACTTGAAGCTGCTCACTCTTTCCACTGCTGACCCCTCATTGAGGACTGGTGTGTGTTCTCTTGACTTCCCTTCCTGAAGTCCACAATCAATTCCTTGCTCTTGCTGACGTTGAGTGTGAGGTTGTTGTTGCGACACCACTCAACCAGCCGATCTATCTCACTCCTGTACGCCTCCTCACCACCATCCAAGATTCTACCAACAATAGTTGTGTCATCAGCAAAGTTATAGATGGCTTCTGAGCTGTGCTTAGCTACTCAGTCATGAGTGTAAAGAAAGTAGAGCAGTGGGCTAAGCACGCATCTTTGAGGTGCGCCTGTGTTGATTGTCAGCGAGGAGGAGGTGTTATTACTGATCCGCACTGACTGTGGTCTCCCTTTAAGAAAGTCGAGGATCCTGTTGCAGAAGGAGGTATAGAGGCCCAGGTATTGGTGATTAGTACTGAGGGGATAATAGTGTTGGAACGCCGAGCTGTAATCGATAAACAGCAGCCTGACATATGTTTTGCAGTTGTCTAGGTGCTCCAGAGTGCACAGCCAGTGAGAATGTGTCTGCTGTAGACCTGTTGTGGCGGTAGGCGAATTGCAGTGTGTCCAGGTCCTTGCTCAGGCAGGAGTTAATTCTAGTCATAACCAACCTCTCGAAGCACTTCATTTGAAATCCATTTGAATCCTCTGCTTCATCAAAGTGCACAGGCCAGGGATGAGAAAACCTTTTCCTGAACATCAGTCCATAAATAAAGCATCTACTAGCATTAATGTACTAAGACACCCCAAGGGATTTAACAGGGACATCATTAATAGAAGGAGACACAGGAACACCCATCAAAGTCTGAGAAATTCTACACAGCATTGTAAAATCCACAAATTCTTCTTGCCACAACTATCACATGCATGCCTTTCACTGAATTACATGGCCCATTAATGTTTTGATTAAAATCCCCCAACTTGGACATTAGTCACTGCTTGTCCTTACCAGCCATCAGTTCCCCAGTTATTTCACCCTGCACTCCCATCTCTCAATCATGCCCCCCACCCCCTGACTCTGTTCCAGTGTTTCTGTCATTTGTGCTTCTCCCATCTCTTTGACCTATCTCTGGTGGCTGTGATATCCATCTTTTGCTGGACCTTTCCACCACTCTTTGCCTCCATTTTCACACTTAAGCCGACTCCTTTCAACCTTTCTCTTTCACCAGGCTTTTCATCACCTGATCTAATGTCTCCAACATGGTTTTTGTTTGAAAATAGCTCCTGTGAAGGACCTGCAACTTACAGCTTAGGAGACCACAACAGGTGGGACTAGTTTGGGTAGTTCTCTTTCAACCAGTATAGGTATGATGGGCTGAACAGCCTCCTCTTCCTCTGTCATAAATGCGCTACAATTCTCTGGTAGAACCAATGAGATCAAAACCCACTGCAAGCTCTTGATCCAGAACCTTGTGTGTTGTGGAACATCAAGTATTCATTAAAGTACTTCCTCAAATGTGATAAGGATTTCAGTCTCCACCATACTTTTAGGCACCCATTGCACTTTGGGTGAAAAATATTTCCTTCAACTCCCCAATTCTCTTAAATCTACATGCAGTTATTGGAAATCTTAAAAGAAAACTAAAAATGTTCAGCACATCAGGCAGCATCTGTAGGGGGGAAAACAGAGTTAACATTTCAGGTCAATTAATTTACTTCAGAACTGTTGAAAGGTTTTAATGAAAGATCGTTGACCTGAAATTCTGATTCTCTTTCCAAGACATTGCATGCACAGTTGATGACTTCCAGTATTATTGATTCTCGATCCTCGAATCCATGGTCTCTCATTGCTGATCTCTCTACTAAGAAAGGCAGGTCCTTCTTGTTCACCTTCTCTATGCCTCTCCTAATGTTATATACTTCTGTACTAAAGGAAATAACTCCACCTTAGCCAATACGTTGCACTGGCAACACCCCCCAAATCTCCACCGTACTTTCTCTGGTACTATCATGTCCTTCTAATGATTTGGAGACCAGAACTGCTCACGCACTCCAGCTGTGGCTTAATTGGTGATTGTTGTCATCCCTGCTTTCATATTCTATACAAATATAAAATAACTATCCTTAATGGTTATCTACCTTACCTACTTGTCTGAAGGCATAGGGATAGTCGATGTCTGGGGCCGTGACTCGAAGTGTGGAGGGAAGACAGTCATACAGAGAGGTGAGAAGGAGGGGTGAGAAAGGGGCTGATAGGTGGAATCCGGTGAGATGGCGGATGGAACCAGGTGGGGGAAGGGAAAGGGGGGAAGATAAGAGAGAGGGGCTAGTGGGCAATAGGTGGGAATGGATAAGAAACAGGGGAAAAACATGGGCAGATGGACCCAGGTGGTGGGACGGGAGGGGGAAGGTGGAGACAGAGCCTGGAAGGTGATAAGTGGAACCAGATAAGGAAGGGATGATGAGCAGGTGGAACCGGATGGGGGAGGGGACAGGGAGAAGAGACCCAGGCAGATAGGTGTGTGGGCGATGAGCAGATAGAAATGGAAAAGGTGAACAAAAGGAGAGAGAACCCAGGTGGATTGGTAGGAGTGGGAAAGGAACACAGGGAGTGAGGGTTACCTGAAATGGGAAAATTCAATGCTCATACTGTTGGGCTATAGGCTACCCATGTGGAACTGAGGTGCTGTTCTTCTAGTTTGTGTTCAGCCTCACCAGGGCAGTGGAGACGGTCAAGGACAGACAGGTCGGTGTGGGAATGGGTAGGGGAGTTGAAGTGAGACGCAACCAGAAGAGCAAGATAGCTGTTGCGGACAGATTGTGTGTGCTCCCTCGATCTGCCCATCGTCTGCCACTCCTTCTGGTTCCACCTATCACCTGCCAGCCCCTGTCTCACCCCTCACCGCTTTATACTGGCTATCTCCCCTCTACACTCTCAGTCCTGATGCAGGGTCCTGACTCAAAACGTCGACCATCCTTTTGCCTCTACAGATGCTGCCCGACCCGCTGAGTTCCTCCAGCAGTTTGTTTTTTGCTTCCGATTCCAGCATCTGCAGACTCTTGTGTCTCCATTTATCTACTTGTCCAGCTACCTACAGGATGCATTTCGAAGCACTTCTATTCATGCACATTTCTGGGGTTCTTACTGATAATTGTTTCTTCCCTTGCCTTATTTTTTTGATATATCTAAGTACTGTATCTTTCTTCTGTTAGTTTTTTAAAATTATTACTGGGGGTAACTGTGATCATGTCCCCTTGTTCACAGCTCTGAGACAAAGAGAAAGGAGAAGAGGGGACAGGAACAAAAAGAGAGTGATAGGGTCAGAGAGAGTTTCAAGTTTAAGTTTATTATCATTGGCAGACACAGGGTATCATGAAAATTAGCTTTCTGCAGCAGCAGCACAGCACATTATACACATGACAAACATAAGTACACATAAATTTAAATTAGCACAAATTGTACATGACTTACACAACAAAACAAACATAACATTACTAGAGAGAGAGAGTGTGAGAGAGAAAGAAAAAGAGAGGGGGAGAGAGGAGAGGAGAGAGAAAGATAGAGAGAAAGATAGAGATAGAAAGAAACGGAGAGAGAGAGGAGAGACAGAGAGAGAGAGAAAGAGAGAGGAGAGATAGAGAGAGAGAAAGAGATAGAGGGAGAGAGAAAGAGAGAGAGACATAGAGAGAGACAAAGAGAGAAATAAACAGAGGGAGAGAGAGGAGAGAGAAAGATAGAGGAGAGACAAAGAGAGAGGGAGACACACACAGGCAGAGGAGAGAGAGAAAGGCAGAGGAGAGAGAGAGAGAGAGAGACAGAGAACAGAGAGAGAGAGCAGAGAGAGACAGGGAGTGTCCAAGGTAGTGTTAGGGTTTTTCAAATCACTTCAAGAACCTGGAGGCAGTGAGAGACGAGGGAAGGAAAAGGTAGAAAGAGAGAGTGAGAGAGATGGAATGGAGAGATACAGCGGAGAGGACAAAAGCAGAGAGAAGGAACTGAGAGAATGAGGAAGAGCAAAACAGTCCCAGCGATAGAGAGAGAACATAACACGTACTTTTACAATACAATAGCTTTATCTAGTTTTACTGATGCCTACATCTTTTAAAATTATTTAAATCCTTTAACCACTGTGGTGGGATTAGAGTTCACATTGCTGGTAGCACGGAGCGTCAGATTGACAGCATTTCCCCATCAGATACCTGAACAGCAGTACTGCAGAACAGGAATGGAAGGAATGCACAGCTTGACACAGCATGCGAGCTAAAAATAAAAATAATTAATCCCGATGCCAGAAGTATTGCAGGTTCTGCATTAATAGTTCGCTAAATAGAGTCTAAGGACTTGAAATCACACTGTGAGATATTAATAACAAGGTTGTGAGGTGTGTTTGTCTGCTACTTTCACAGATTACTCTACCTAACAGCAATCACTGCACCTGAAGGCAATTCACTGCAGACCAATTGCTGTGGTATATTGAGGAATATGATATTGTGGAGCATGAATCAAGCCTTCCTGTGTACAAAACACATTAACGCCTTACCTGAAATATTGGACAGTATGGTACAAATCCATTCTCCATGCACTAAAGCAATAATTAGGGCTTGAATTTATATTTTTAATTTACTTAGGGGCCAGGTGTTTTCTCAGCTTTTATTGGGTTATTGAAAAAGAGGTGCTTCAACGTTTTAAAGTGTAACCAAGTTATTAATAAATAATAATTCATGTACATTCAAAGACTTATTACCTTATTAAAACTTACCACCATCTACCAGATCACCACCATCATGCCTCTGACCAGTATTTGCCACAAATATATGGTGTTTTGAAAGCAAGATAAATAAAAGTATAAATTTTAGATTGTTGGTACTTATTGCCACCATAACATTTTACCAGTAGAAAAAATATTACTCTTCTAATTAGGCCTTTGGGGATTTTTTTTTCAGTTTTTAACAGTCAGAGCCAGAAAAAATTCAAGCCCCATGTTTAATGTTTGTGTAAGGAAGTGTTTTTGAAATTTGGTCTTACTGAAATCAATGGAACTAAAGTTTAGGAAGTGGTGTTCAATGCACCCCTGCTACAGTATTGCCAGTGTAACCAGACGCAGGATCTTCCTGCAGGTTCGGATGCAGTATAAGGCACGTGTGAGTTAGAGCTTGGCAAACCAATTTGAGCCCAAGAGGACCGACTGGCAGTATTGGTTTAGGTTGGGTGTGTTTTCTGATTAAATGTTAAGTTTCTGGTAAGCCTGGTTTAGTACTTTGTCCAGGTCAGGATGGTTTGCTTGGTTATTACTGCCCATGTTCTCTGTGCTTTATGAACATTTGTTGTTTCATTCTCAAACAGTCTCATTGTTATTTTTACAGCAATGTTTGGTTGGAAGAGCATAGAACATAGTGCAGCATAGGAACATGCTTTTGCAGTCTTTTTGCTTTTGCACTGTCTTTTTTTCACTGTATGGTATAATTTTATGTATAATTTATATTCTGTGAGATGTCTGTACCGACGTGCCTGTGATGCTGCTGCAAGTTTTTCATTGTACCTGTACCTCGCTGTACTTGTGCACATGAGAATAGACTTGACTTGACCATGATGCCAATTTAAACTAACCCGGTCTGCCTGCACATAGTTTATATCCCTCCATTCCCTGCCGGTTTAAATGCCTGCCGTAATATCTTTTAAACAACAAAACATCTGCTGGAGGAAGTCAGCAGGTCAAACAATATCACTGGGGGAAAAGCCCTGCATCAGTCCTGAAACATTGACAATTCCTTTCCCCTCCACGGACGCTGCTCGACCCGCTGAGTTGCTCCAGCAGATTGTTTGTTGCTCCAGATTCCAGCATCTGCAGTCTCTTGCGTCTCCTAAAGGCCTCTTAAACATTGACCTTTAGATCTTTGGACATTGGCAGTTGGCATTTAGCAGTGGGAAAAATGATAAGCTCTCTGGCTTAGGTTGGGTTGTGATTGACTGTGGATGAGACTGGGTGTTAAATATATTCCAAAGCACATCCTCGTCCTCTCTTTTTGATGTTCGTTTTCAACATCACATATTGTGACTGCACCTGTAACTATGTCCCAGAAAAGGAGACTAAACTGGTCTAAACAGGCAATACGCCACAGGCTGCTGGTGAATTAACAGTCTGCCCCATTGATTAACAGGGTAAAGTACATTGAGCCTTCATTCGTTATCAGCCCAATGCAGTGCTCTGGTGTAAACTGCTTCTCTTATATTGGATTTGGTCTTGCAAATCCTGACACAGTCACTCATAGTCATTCCCGAGCAAGAATTAAAAAATAGCTGAGAAACTATCCATTTAGTACTCTTCTTCATGTAGAAATCATGTATAAAAGTGACTTTACCTGGACTAACATCCTGCGTTCAAATCCCACCATTGTAACTCGGGGATATAAACTCAAGGAATTAAACCTTGGATTAGGAAAGTGACTGCAAAACTACCAGATTGTCATACTTTTTAAATCTGTACCATGAATGTGATTCAGAGGCAGGAATCTACCACTAAGGTGTGACTCCAGAGAAACTTCCAAACCAGGAAAGAATCAGGAAAATTAGGGCAAATGGGAGACTCACTCAAAGCTAGCAGAGCCACTGTCTCACAGTGCCAGAGACCCAGGTTCAATCCTGACCTTTGCTACAGTCTGTGTGGAGTTTGCACGTTCTCCCTGTGACTGCGTGGGTTTCCTCTGGGTGCTCCAGTTTCCTTCTACGTAAGAACAGTTAATCAGCCACTGTAAGTTGCCCCTAGTGTGTAGATGAGTGGTAGAATCTGGGGTAAGATGACGAAAATGTAGGGAGAATTTAAAAAAAAGGGATTAATATAGGATTAGTATAAATGGGTGGTTGGCACAGAGTTGATGGGCTGAAGGGCCTTTCTCTGTGCTCTATCTCTCTATGTCTCTATCACTCAATGACAGGCACACACACAATGGGCATAATACCCTCTTTCATAGCAGTTAGAATCCAGCAACCTACCTGCCTTTAACATCTACAACAATAACAAGATTATCCATTTCTATAGCACCTTTAAAGAAGCAAAACATCACAAAGCACAAGAGAGTTATCAGACAAAAATCGATGGTGAACCACACAAGAAGTTATTATGGCAGATGTGCAAAGGCTTGGTCAAAGAAGCAAGTTTGAATGAGCATCTTAAAATGTTGAGGGGGGGGAATTCCAGAGCTTGGGTCTTGGTAACTGTGGGCACAGTCCCCAGTAATGGAGCAGTTCACAGAGTCATACAGCACAGACACAGGCACTTCGACCCACCGTGCAAACCAGCAAGTACCTATCAATAATAATCCTGTTTACCGGCACTTGGTCCATAGCTTCCTATGCCTTGGTGATTCAAGTGCTTGCCTTAATACGACTTAAAAATGTTGAGAGAGTCTCTGTCTCCACCACCCCCTCAGACAGTGCGTTCCAAACCCCAACTGCAGTTGCTCCTCGGATCCCCTCCGAACCTCTTACCCATTATCCTAAACCTATGCCCCCTAATTTTAGACCTCTGTAACTGGGAAAAGTTTCCTACTGTCTACAATATCTATGCCCCTCATAATCTTGAGGATGATCGAGAGGTTGGAAAGGAGGGAGTGGGGAAGCCTTGGAGGTGGGAGTCGATTACATAGTCTGGAAGGACGAGAGTGTGGAAGTCAATAGTGAGAACTTTAAAACTGAGCTGCTGCCATTGTAGGTTACTGAGTGAAGGGCTGGCGGTAAGTAGGACCTGGGGCAAGGTAGGAATGGTGCAGAATCAGAGTGCACAGCCAGCCTGCTTTATGTATTCGACCACTTTAATTCTCCATCCTCCTCTCTCACTTTGACCCTGAGGAGCAGCACCTCATCATCCATCTGAGCACCGTGCAGCCTTCCAGACCCAGTGTAGGAATTCTCCAACATTAAGTGACACACTCTTTCTGTCTGTATCAGAACTGGCTATTTCTGCCTGTAATTATTTTGGCGCAGTTTCTTCTTATACTATTAGTATAGTCTGGCCTGATGCACATGCCTATTATTGACACATAACACAAACATAGAAGCAACATCCGATCCAAACCACTACACTAACCGCATCGTTAACTCATTTGGTCTTACCCTGTTGGAGATATTTTCTATCCATCTCTCTCCCCCACCTTCCCTGTGACTGAAAATTAACTTGCTTTTCTGTCTTTCCCTGTTCGGATGAAGGGTCTTGGACCGGATATGTTAACTGCTTCTCTTTCTTCAGATGGAGACACAAGAGATTGTAGATGCTGGAATCTGAAGCAACAAACAAGATGCTGGAGGAGCTCAGCAGGTCGAGCAGCACCTGTGGAGGCAAAAGGATGGTTGATTTTTCAGGTCGAGGCCCTACATCAGGAATCACACATGGGTCCTGATGCAGAGTCTCGACCCAGAATGTCAAGCATCCCTTTGTCTCCAGAGATGGTGTCTACCAGAGATGGCCCATCACCACCAGCCCATCACTCCCCTGTCACTCTTCATTGGTAACTCTGCTACTGTTATAAAACAACGTATAGCCTGATTTACACAGGTGATGCCAACCGGTGTTATATAACTTTCTCCTGACTGTGTTGATAAAGTAACAAACCCCTTCAAACATGCATCTTGAAATGTGAATTCAGTCAGATCCTCTACACTTTTCCACACTATGGCCTGTCGACTCATTGGCCTCTTTGAAAGACTCCCAGGGATGCTGGAAATCTGGAGCAACACACACACACACACACACACACACACACACACACACAGCATCTAACAAGGGTCTTGGCCTGAAATGTCGACTGTTCATTTCCCTCCATAGATGCTGCCTGACCTGCTGAGTTCCTCCGGCATTTTGGGTGTGTTGCTCACAAAAACCCTGGCCCGTTCCAGACACCCACCACTGTGTTAAAAACAAAATTTGCCCCACACATCTTCTTTGAACCTTCCCCCTCTCACCTTAAATGCATGTCCTCTAGTATTTGACATTCCTACCCTGGGAAAAGGATTATGACTGTCTACCCTATCTATGTCTCTCATAATTTTATAAATGTATACAATGAGATGTACTCTTGACCTCACAATCTACCTTGTTATGACCTTGCACCTTATTGTCTACCTGCACTGGACTTCCCTGTAGCCATGACACTACTCTGTATTCTGTTATTGTTTTTACCCTGCACTACCTCAATGCACTGTGTAATGAATTGATCTGTACGAACGTTATGAAAGACACGTTTTTCACTATACTGTCATGAACCAGCAGCAAAAGAAACACTGAGTCATAATTCAGTGTTAAAAACTACTTTATTAATAACTACTTATGATAATAAGAAAAATAAAAGTAAAAATGTTAGAATGTTAGAAGTAAAAATGTTAAACCTTGAACATTAACCCCAAAAACTAAACTTGTCGTGCGTGTGTGGCAAAGTCCCAAACTCCAAGTCCAGGAATGGTTCTTAAAGTTCTGTTCCGCAAGCCATAAGGTGAAACATGAGCAAAGGCTTCTTCAACAACCACCGTTGTCTGAAAATAAGACGTAGATGTAGAGAGAACATAGAGAGTAATTACGAAATCCAAATGTTCCACGATGGAACCCAAACGACACCTCAGTGTTTACTCGGTAGTGACCTCCTCACCCCGAAAAGCATCCGAATCGTGGTCGTCCAGACAAATACCTGTTTCCCTCTACAGGTCAGCAACAAAGTGAACTCCACCGGATTACTTCCAATTTCCATACGTGGATTATAGTGACAGACACAGTTATTGTTTCTCATCCATCGATAGAGAAAACTAGCAGGCTGGTGTCTCTCTCTCTCTCTCTCCTCTGACTGACTTCGATGACTTCTTCAACAACGTCATTATGTCCTTTATCTTCTGTTGACGTAAGCACACCACATACACACACACACACACACACACACACCACTATGCTCTATCTTAAAGGAACATTCACCTAGTCCGTAACAGTACCTCAGTACAAGTGACAATAATAAACCAATACCATACGAGTGCAGAAAGGATCTACAAGGATGTGGCCAGGACTTGGCAGACTGAGTTATAGGGAGAGATTGGACAGGCTAGGACTTTATTACTTGAAGTGTTGGAGACTGAGAAGTGATCTTATAGAGGTGTATAAAATCATGAGGGGCATAGATAAGCTGAATGCACTCAAGTCTTTTGTTGGGGAATCAAGAACTAGAGGGCATAGGTTTAAGGTGAGAGGGGAAAGACTTAATAGGAACTTGAGGGGCAACTTTTTGACACAAAGGGTGGCATGTATGGAATGAGCTGCCAGAGGAAGTGGTGGAGGCAGGTACAATAACAACTTTTCAAAGACAGTTGGACAGATACATGGATTGGAAACGGCAGGCACGGTCGTGTAGTGGTTAGCGTAATGCTTTACAGCGCCAGCGAGCCGGGTTCAATTCCATCCACTGTCTGTAAGGAGTTTGTACGTTCTCCCCGTGTCTGCATTGGGTTTCCTCCGGGTGCTCCGGTTTCCTCCCACATTGTGAGGCCAGATCAGTGGGGGTATTCAAGGAGGAGATAGACAGATATCTAAATAGTCAGGGTATCAAGGGATATGGGGATAAGGCTGGCAAATGGGATTAGAATAGTTTTTTTTTTCTCTCTCTTTTTTTCCCACCCCATTTCTTTTTCCCTTTTCCTTGGAGCAGACTCGATGGGCCGAATGGCCTGCTTCTGCTCCCTTATCTTGTGATCTTGTGATTCCAAAGACCTACAGGATAGGAAGTTGTGGACATGCTACGTTGGCGCCAGAAGCGTGGCGACCCTTGCAGGCTGCCCCCAGAACACTACGTGTTTTGATGTACATGTGACTAATAAAGAGATCTTACAAGGTTATGCGCCAAACGCTGGCAAATAGGACTAGCTTGGATGGGACATCTTGGACCAGTTGGGCTGAAGGGTCTGTTTCCATGCTGTATAAATCTATGAACTTCCATCAGGTCTCCCTCCCCCACGCGCCCCCCCCCCCCAGCCTCCAGAGTATAACTGTCCCTCTTCCCCCTCTATCTCTAGGGTACATCCACAGTTATATCAGCCCATCAGTGTACGAGAGCGGAGCGGAGAGGCAGAGTGGTCTCGGGACCCCCGACCCTGTCTATACCAAAGTCAACGAGGTGTATGGAGACCCCGAGGGGCTGGAGCCCGACAGCCCGCAGTCGGGGCTCACCACCGGCTACTTCAGCGGGGAGGCGGCGGTCAGCGAGGGCTACAGCATGGACGCCTTCTTCATCACGGACGGCCGGTCGAGGAAGCGGCCCGAGAGCGCGCCGCGGGAGCGCGCCCAGCGCCACACCTGCAGCGAGTGCGGCAAGACCTACGCCACCTCGTCCAACCTCAGCCGGCACAAGCAGACCCACCGCAGCCTGGACAGCAAGCTGGCCCGCAAGTGCCCCACCTGCTCCAAGGTCTACGTCTCCATGCCCGCCCTGGCCATGCACGTCCTGACCCACGACCTCAAGCACAAGTGCGAGACCTGCGGCAAAGCCTTCAGCCGCCCCTGGCTGCTGCAGGGACACGTCCGGTCCCACACGGGGGAGAAACCCTTCGGCTGCGCCCACTGCGGCAAGGCGTTCGCCGACCGCTCCAACCTGCGGGCTCACATGCAGACGCATTCAGCCTTCAAGCATTTCCGCTGCAAGCGCTGCAACAAGACATTCGCCCTCAAGTCCTACCTGAACAAGCACTACGAGTCTGCCTGTTTCAAGGGATCGCAGGAGGGAGATTCCTGAGCCCCCAGTGTGGTGTGTGTGTTGAGGGGAGGAGGGGAGGAGAGGGGGGGGGGGTGTAGGGTGCGGGCGGAACAAAATGCAAAAAAAACAGTGAAAAAAATTTTAAAAAAACACCTTTCTCCACCTCAAAGCAATACTTCTTGAGATTACTGTAGGGACAAAATAAAACGATGCTGGATCTTTGTCTATGATTAACAAAAACCTCGGACAGTTCAGCTTGTAAAGCTGAAGGCATGAAGCGGATACAAGCAAGACTTCTGCCCTTTCATTAAACAAGGACTAAAAAGGAATGAAAAGGGCAATTGTGACTGTAAAGCACACACACACATAAAACATGCACATGTACAAATATGCATGTGCGCACACGTATACACACACATACACACACACAACTGCACGCATGCACACACTGGTGAATTTGCCCTCCCTGTACACATGCCAACTACACGCGTCGCATGCACCCACGCACCACACATGCAAAGATGACCTCTGTATTTTCGATGCTGCTTTTTGCTAATGGAATGGAGGGGGAAAATATTTATTGCATCTTCCAAGGTGATTGAATTGTACTCGACTTTTTAGGGAAAAAATGTTAACTTTGGGGGGGGGGGGTTATTTTTCTGTTGATGCGAAGACAACACGTTTCCGAGTGTGTTGCCCGGCCAGCGTCCAGCGTGAGTGGAGACAGATGTTTCTCTGCAACAGCAGTAGAACTGTTTGTGCCATTGTACTGCATGAATCTACAGTAGGATCCAGAGGGTTGGCTGCTGACAGGAGATTTTGTGACCAGACGCTGTTGGAATCCTGTGCTAACTGACAACCTAGGTAACTGATTATTCAGCAACGTGGTACAAAGGTGGGTAAGGAATATAATTTAAGATGCATTTCTGCAAGGTATATTCACCTGACCACGGAGTTACAGAACAGCATCAACAGGTCTATGATCTTTACCATACTGATGTTCCATGTGAGCCGTTACCACCTTATCACCTTTCTGCCATGTCTTCATCCACCCTTTCCGAGTTTCTATTCACCTCCAAATAACAGCAGGATCGACATCTTAAGTTTCCCATGAGTTCCCCCTTGATTTATTGATGATCATCTTAGAACCACATAAAATCCATTCATACTTGGTAGCTTAGTGTTAAGTTGGTACCCAAAGGCCTGGGCCACTGATACAGGGACACGAGTTTGAATCCTTCTACTGCAACCAGGGAATTTAAATTTAAATCGGTCTGGAATTAAAAAATAAAGTATCAGTAATCCCAATCATGAAACTACCAGGTTGTTGTAAAATCCCATCTTCACTAATCGTTACCCAGGCTATCCTCAATGCGACTCGACCAACGTGAAGAGTCTTCAGTCCAAGGGGGAGAAGGGGTGCACAATGAGTTGAAACATTTCCATTGGCATCCACATCCCATGGCACCATCATCTTGATTCCCCCACATCATCTCCACACCTACCTTCTTCATAATTAGGTAATCTTTCCACCTTCCCTTTTACCAGGAAGATAGATCCAAGCTGTTCAGTGGTTGCTTATAGTTACAACTTTCGGCAGCTTCTTTAAAGGCATTTTTGTATCTTCTCCTGTACCTCCCCATCCTATATAAGACTGGACCCACACATGGTGCACCATGTTTGATCTGACCGGTTCCATTGCTGAGAATTCCATGCCACTAGAGGCACTTATGACACCATCTAGTAATCTCAGCAGGTTTTCGCAGCCTCTAATATGTCTTCCATTCATCTCTGTTTTGGAGGAGGGGAACAATCTGCATTTGGTGCTCCCAGGGTGAAGGACAAGAACCTCTACATTTTGCTAATCTCAACAGCCGGCCTTAACCCACTCCTCCCTGCATTCTGAGTTGCAGCCCGCCTGCTACCTATTCTGGTTCTTGTGCCACCCCCACTGACTCCACAATCTCTCGCCTGTGTCACAAGCCAATGACGTGATATCTTAATGTTACATTATGTTTCACTTAGGCAAATGGTTCAGAATGTCTGCTTGCTCAGTCCAATTCTTACTGTTTAAGCAGCAGCCACCCTACATCAGTTTGTCTGAAATACTGATTACTGTCAGGATGAATGTATCTTGTGCAGGTATGCTCGAAGGTTCAAGACCCTACAATATATTTTTGCCTCAGTGCTGAACTTGCAATACCCGCATGGAATCAACAGTTTGCTTGGCCAGTTATAGTGATTATAGGGGCCGCCATTCTCCATGGTAAATTGGAGATAATCCTGATAAACACTGACTAACAACTCGGCAATAACTGATTGACCAGGAAGCCTTTTGAGCCGTCCAGAGGATGTGAAAGGCACCATGCAAATGCGAGTTCTTTCTTCACAGGCCAAATCAATCACTATAACTGGATTCTACTGTACATGAGCATCGTAAAAAATTGTCATGGTTATTTATTATTGCCCGTAAAGGGGAACTATTTCCATGGAACAGTGCAGAAGAAAAATTCTTTATCTAATTTCCCCCCACATTGATATCACTAAAAAGCGATTAACTGATGTATTTTAGTGCCATCTACTCTGCACTCTCAATGTGCCAACTAATTACTCTTTCTGTGGTACAGTGTCCCTTTAATTTTATTGAGCTAATCATTATTGAGCCATGGATCAGTAACCCTTGTGTTGCCAAAGCGCTTGCCACTTTGAAGAAAAAAATGTATTTCTTTTCATTTAAGTTTATGCAACTATTTATGTATTTATGTATTTAACTATTTATTTGTCACTTATTTATGAGGTGCACATGTCACCTAAAGAGCCAGGAGTTTGTGTCAAGCTCCTGATGGCTGTGAACAATTTTACTTTTAAGTGCAGTTTTTTTCTTGTTGAAATGCATGGGGCATTTGAGAAAAGGCAATTTGGGGAATTGAGTGAATGTTGATATTGTAAATAAGGCACTGTGCTGTATTCCAGCAATAATTCGATGATGCATGGCTTCCTTTCCTCTTTCTAGTTTATTGTATTGTTAAAAAGAGAATCCAGGTATTGACTGCAGTATTAATTAGCAATGGAAATCAGGGAACTTGCAGGGGTTGGAACATGCTTCTGCCGATGAAATGTTAACCAGGCTTCCTTTGGTCGCAGGATCTGCGTGGGGCTGCTGCTCTGCTCTTTCCCTTGGGTCAAGTCATGGGTGCTTGAAGGTCAGCAGGGACTCGATGGTCCGAAGGGCCTGCATCCTCTCTGCCGACTCTGTGACTCAAAGTGGTCACCGACTCTGGTTTTCAAGAGTTAGACTTGAGTAGGACATTAAGAAACTAGGGAATTTGTTCTGGTTTTATCCCTTCCTATATCAGACCTCCGATCATTTTCCCCTCCACTTTGGAATAGGCCCCAAAGTTGTTAACATAGAACATAGAACAGTACTGCACAGGAACAGGCCCTTCGGCCCACAATGTCTGTGCTGAGCATGATGCCGAATTAAACTAATCCCTTCTGCCTGTACATGATCCATTTCCCTCCATTCCCGGCATATTCATGTGCCTATCTGAAAGCCCTTGAAGGCCCCTATTGTATCTGCCTCCACCATTGCCCCTGGCAGCCCGTTCCATGCACCCACCACTCTCTGTGTAAACAAAATGTGCCCCGCACATCCCCTTTAAGCGTTCCCCCTCTCACCTTAAATGCATGTCTTCTGGTATTTGATATTTCTGCCCTGGGAAAAAGATTCTAACTGTCTATCTATCCACCTCTCAAAATTTTATAAACTTCTATCAGGTCTCCCCTCAGCCTCCGATGCTCCAGAGAAAACAATCCAAGTTTGTCCAACCTCTCCTAATAGCCAATACCATTGTTCTACCATCTAGTTGGTTTGTAATGGAATTGTTTCTTAATTCAACTTACTTATTACAACACAGGGAGGCCATTTGGCTCCATTCCCAGTGGAGTAATCCCATCAGTCCCATTCCCCTCTTATTCCCCTGTGGTCGTTCAACTTCTTCTGTCCCATGTTCCCATCAGTTCCCACTGCCCTCCCCGCCATCCCCCACCCAATTCTTTTGCCACTTCCCAAACACCAAGAGGTAATTTACAGCAGCTGATTCACCTGCCGGCACGTCTTTCGGACATGGGAGGAAACCCACACCATCGCAGGGCGGACAGTACTGGAGGTCAGGATCGAACCCGAGTCACTGGAGCTGTGAGGCAGCAGGATTAGCTGCTGCGCTACTGTTCCACCCATCCCCTTCTTGGTTCTGCCAAAGGAAGATCTACCAATCTAGCTTCTGCAGCTTCTGGGAGGAGTTTCAGTTACCCACTGCCCTTTGAGTGAAGATGTGCTTCCTGACCATGACTGACTGAATCCCAATTTTAATGCCTCTTATCCTGGTTCCCCTCCTCCAACGGGAAGAGATGATCTCCTGAATCCTACCAAATCCTAAAATACCTCCTTAAGAGGCCTTGTGGAAAATACATTTTACCCACTCCATGTGCCTAAGTGAGTTGAGTTTGGCTACTTAACCTCGAGGGTATGATGTTACTCTTTCCTTGTTAGCAATCAGGATAGGAATCATTTTAGCTTCTCCTCCCATGGTGCAGGTCTGTCTGAGCTCGCCCAGGTGAGAACAGAACACCCAGTAGAGGCCGCAAGCTAAACCCAGAATTTTTGTCCCAAGTCGGCCAAAGCTGAAACTCCTTCAGCTTTGAGAGGGGGTCCTGCCCTCTAGTGGTCAGTTGTTTCAATCTCAACCTTGCATCCCCATTGGTTTTAAGATGTGTTCCTCTTAGTCTGACTTTGAAATCTTTGTTTTCAACTCTGTCACTAATCTGATCAAAGCACTAATTTAATAAATTCTTTAATAAATTTGATTTAATAAATTATTTTGCCTTGAATACCTACCCAGTTCCCCAATTCCCAATATTGTTTACATCAACTGTAAATTGGGAATAGGGGAACTGGGTAGGTATTCAAGGGAAAATAACTTGCAGGGTATGGAGGAGAGTGGGAAATGGACTTCTTTACAAGGGGCCAGCATACACTTAATGGGCTGAGTGGCCTCCACCTCCACTGAAATGGTTCCATGACTTTACATTCATGCAAGCCATCCAACTTTGTTTCCAGGTCCAGCAACAGCAAGTTGGTAGATTAAATGGCAAATGTAAAGTGCCCCTACTGTAGGTGAGTGATACGGGAGTTGTGGGGGGAGAGTCGGGGAAAGGTGGAAGGGGTGCATGGAAATTGATGGGATGTGAGAGGGGAAAATGGGGTTGGTGTAGGATTAGTGTAGATAGGTGCTCAATGGGTGGCACGAACTGTATGGGCTGAAGGGCCTGGTTCTGTGCTGTATGACTATTAGAATTTTAAACCAAGCAGTCAATTTCTCCCTGGTCTTTGCCCCTCCCTACCTGTGCAAGCTCTTCAGCTCCTTGAGATAGCTGCATCCACCTGACCTCTTCCACCTCCCCCAATCTCTTTCCCCCACCATCGCCCTCAACTTCCTTACCCCCTGACTCTGTGGAGTTCCTGCCCTAAACCTCTTTGCCTCTCCTTCTGCCATTACGATGCTCATTAAAAGCTACCTCTTTTGGCACCTGCCCCAATATTTTGTAATCTGGCTCAATCTCAGTTAATTTTTTTCTGCTAACATTCCTGAGACCCTTGGGACACATTACTGTGCTAAAGGTGGCATATAAATCTAATTTACTGTTGGGATGTGGAGGATTTCATTTCCTGCCAAATTTGTTTGGTCAACCAATTGCTATTTGCATTTTCTGGGCCTGGCAATGTCCCTGACAGACTCAGTAACAAAGACCTTCAATGCCTTGTCTACCAGTAGATCCAAACAATAACACCAACCTTGTCCTTCAGAATTCTATTTTTTTAAGGTGAGCGGAGGAAAGTTTAAGGGAGATGTCAGAGGTTTTTTCCACAGAGAGTAGTGGGTGCCTGGAACGCACTGCCAGGGGTGGTGGTGGAGGCTGATACGATAGGGACACTTAAGAGATAGGCACATGGAAGTAAGAAAAATGGAGGGTTCTGGGCTGTGTAGGAGGGAAGGGTTAGATTGATTGTGGAGTAGGTTTATATAGGTCGGCACAACATCGTGGGCCGAAGGGCCTGGTCTGTGCTGTACTGTTCTATGTTCTATGTTCTAATTCATTCCTTCCATATTATCTCAATCATTGTCAGGATGTAATGAAATAGTCCCTGGCATTAAACTAAGTGGACTGGGTAGGGATTCCTAATCAAGGGAGCAATGTTGTGAAGGAGAACATGGCTGAGTAGGGAAGAGCATTTTCCTTCTGGGCTCCTGCTGTTCCTAATTTTTTTAAGCTCAGATAGAGTCATAGAGCCCTACCAGTCCATGCCAACCAAGATGCCCATCTAAGCTAGTCCCATTTGCCTGTGTTTGGCCCATATCCCTCTAAACCATTCCTATCTACATACCTGTGCAAGTGTCTTTCAAATGTTGTTAATGTACCTGCCTCAACCACTCCGTCTAGCAGCTCATTCCTTATACGGACCACCCACTGGGTGAAGAGTTTGACCCTCGGGTTCTCTTTAAATCTCTCACCTTAAACCTATGCCTTCTAGTTCTTGATTCCCCAACCCTAGGAAAAAGACTGTATGCATTCACCCTGTCTATGCCCCTCATGATTTTATACACCTCTATGAGATCACCCCTCATTCTCCTATGCCTCAGTGAATAAAGCCCTAGCCTGCTTAACCTCTTTCCGTAACCTAGTCCCTCGAGTCCTGGCGACGTTCTCATAAAGATGCTGGGACTCTTCTTCTCCTGGCCCTGGCACCTTGTACCAACAGATGTGATGTGGTGGAGAGCCCTGCTGCTTCTCCACCCAGTCCAAAGGTTAAAATAGCATCAATAGGTCAAGTCTGGTTGGCATCGTGTTTAATGAGGACCTTGCCAGCTCAGGCTTGGCTATCCTTGCCAGCTGCAAACTAAAACTGGAGTCCACCAAAGTATGGTAGATTCCTCCTCACTGCCTGCACTCCTGCTGTTTCCTCCTGTTGGGAGTTGGGTAACCAGGTGGTTGGTTGGGTTTCTGGAGCTTTCATCAGGCCTGCCTAGCCCCTCGACTCATTCTGCTATTGGTCACTGAGCATGTCCATCATTATGTTGACCCATCGTTGCTCACCAATTGAAATCCCTCCCCTGAGGATCTCAGTTACTGATTCGATGTGTCTACACCTTCAGTCAAAAGGCCAAATTCCCATATTTCCTTACAACATGGAAGGAGGACATTTGGCCCATAGAGTCTATGCTGGCCCACAGATCAATCCTGTTCCCCCACTAATTTTCCCTGTAACCTATTGTGCCCAGATTTTCATCGACCTCCCCCAACGCAGTGACCCAATCACACTAATTCCGCGCTAATCCCATTTTATTCTCCCCTCATTCCCAACAACTCCCCCCAGATTCTACCACTCAACTACACACCGGAGGCAATTTGCAGTGACCGATTAACCTACCAACCCGTACATTTTTGGGATGTGGGAGGAAACCGGAGCACCCCGGAGGAAGCCTACACGGTCACAGGGAGAACGTGCAGACTCCACACAGACGGCACCCGAGGTCAGGATTGAACCTGGGTCGCTGGAGCCATGAGGCAGCAGCTCCACTGGCTGCACCACCATGCCATTTGATAATGTCCCTATCACTAAAAGATGGATAAAAAGACATACAATTTTTAATTTCCCGCCCCCCCTCCACCCCACCCTTCCACAACAATTTCTGCCCTGGGAGTTGGACCCAGCAGCATTCTTTAGAGCAGTCTTTAACTCCAGGAGACTCCAGGGCAATCCTGAAAATTGGTGTTTCCAGGTGGACAGACGGAACTGAAAGTTTGAGTTTATATAGCGCCTTCCACGTCCTTGAAGTGTCCCAAGGCACTCCGATGCCAATGAAGCACCTTTTAAATCATAGCAGGAAACAGGTCAGTGGAATTATGTTCACTCAGCTCCCAAGATGAAAATGAGCAAATATTGAATCAATAAATGCTGGACAGAAGCCTGAAGATAACTTCCCTGCCCTTCTTGACGTAGTGCCATTGGGTCTTCTATATCCACTCGAGAGGGCAGATGCGGCCACAGTGTAAGCCATAGCACTCCCTTGGTACTTGAATGTTGGCCTAGATTTTTATGCTTTACAATCTGAAGTGGTGCTTAAAGCCACAACCTAACTCAGAGGTGGGAGTGTTGCCAATTGAACTACAAGAGCAACCTTAGCCTTTTTGTTAAAAGTTAATTTTTGTTTAATATTTTATTTAATTTTGCCAGTGGAGGGACAAACATGATCCAAACGTTATGTGAGGGAGATCTGCTCTTCTTAACTTCAGAACAGTGGGATATTTTACATTCACCTGAGAGTGACAGGACCTGGGTTTGACATACCACCTGAGGGTCAACAGGGAAAAAGTTAACATTGGTGGCTTGTGGCCTTCTTCAGACCCTGGTTTGGAAACCTCACTGATGGTAGGGACTGGAGTTCACCATAACCTCAGAAGGTTGAGATCCCAGTATCCAAGGAGACAAACAATGGAGCCTCACAGTGAAATGTGGAATGCCCCAGAAAAGATAGATCTTTTCCCACACAGGCCTGCAACACAAGACCTTAGAAACCGGCCAATATCAAACCTGTTTTCGAAGGAAGTGAACGAAAAGATAGTGGGGTTGAGGGAGTTCAAACAACCTTACTTCCCCTTTTACGCTCATGAAATTAAGATGCATAAATTGTGACAGTGACAAATTATCCAGAAGTTAGTAACTGAAGTAAATCGCCAAGTGAACGCTCTCAACCCAGGATCAATACTGGTTAACTAATTAACCGCAGCCTATCGCAGACCTGCATTAAAGGATATTTTCCTATCTCCTATTGTATGTGACAACCGCCAATCATTTTATAGATTATAAACTCAAAAACTATTTAAAATATATGATCGAAAATAATAGCATTCAGTCTAGAATTCTGAGTATGAATTGGGTGTTGTCATTAACTTCCCCTCTCCTTTATTCTTGCTTGTTGCTATTGTCTCTTCTTCTCCCTCCCCCCTCTCTCCCTCTCTCTTTCTCTCTCCCTCTCTCTTTCTCTCTCTCTCCCCCCTCTCTCTCTCTTTCTCTCTCCCTCTCTCTTTCTCTCTCTCTCCCCCTCTCTCCCTCTCTCTCTCTCCCCCTCTCTCCCTCTCTTTCTCTCTCCCTCTCTCTTTCTCTCTCTCTCCCCCTCTCTCCCTCTCTCTCTCTCCCTCTCTCTCTCTCCCTTTCTCTCTCCCTCTCTCTCCCCTCCCATTCTCTTGCACTGCTTTCCCTCTATCTCATTCTCTCTCTCTTTTATCCTGCTCACTTTCCCTTCCTCATTCTCTCTTTGTTCCTCTTTCACTCACTTTCTATGATCCCCCTCTTCCCATTTTCTCCATCAGCAACACACACAAAACTCTAGAGGAACTCAGCAGGTCAGGCAGTATCTCTGGAGGGAAATAAACAGTCGACGTCTCAGGTCGAGACCTGATTCTTCCTGACATTCATCCTGATGAAGGGTCTCGACCCGAAACATCAACTGTTTATTTTCCTCCATGGATGCTGCCTGACCTACTGAGTTCCTCCAGCATTTTGTGTGCGTTGCTCCAGATTCCAGCATCTGCAGTCTCTTGTGACCCCATTTTCTCCATTCTGTGCTTCTCTCTCTCCCCCTCTCTCTCCTCTCTATCTCTCTTTCATTCTTTCTCCCCTTTTCCGTCTCTCTATCTTTAAATAACATACATAGCTAGCATTATACTTAGATTTAGAGAAAGTAATTTTGTATATAAAGCAAAAATGTATATTCTGCTGCATCAATTTATACTTGCACTGGGTTTTTATTGTACACTCCACAGTGTACAAGATGTACACAGTTTCGGGAATTTTCCATACTATTTTATTCTTTATAAAGAAAACAGGATTTGAACACACAACTGTAGAAAGCACAATTGTACCAAACCTCTTTGCCAAACTTCAAGGAGAATAAATGATATAAATATCTTTGCTACTTGTCTTTATTTGGTATTTTTAATTGTAATTCAAGTGAATGAATCAGTGTTTACTTGTGACCTGAATACTTTAAGGTTCATGCCAGTGGGTTGTTCGTTCATTCTGTGCTGTTCCCATTGAATGGTGACTCGCTGAACTAATGAACCTTAACTGCCAGGGTAAGGACTATTGAAAGAATGCATTGACTTAGCTCCAGTGCTTAGTGTGCAAGATGTGAAGGAGGGAAACTATTTTCCTTATTCTGGCTCTGATCAAGTTCCCAACCTTTCTTTATGTGTTGTATCAAGAACTGTTGTGATATGGATCTTGCTTGGTTTCCACTGGATTCCCTATGTCCTACCACCACATTTAGTTTGTTCCAGATCTCCCTTATTTGCATGTTACACAACAGCAGGCTGTCCAGGAGACACAAGAGACTGCAGATGCTGGAATCGGGAGCAACAGACAAAGTCAGCGGGTCAGGCAGCATCTGTGGAGGGAAATGGGCAGTCGACATTTCAGGTCAAGACCCTTCATCTGGGCTGAGAGATAGAGGGGAGAGAGCCGGTACAGAGAGGTGGAGGAAAGGGGTGGAGCAAGAGCTGGCAGGTGATAGGTGGATCCAGGTGATGGAGGGGTGGGAAGATAGGTAGATGAGGGAGGGGTGAAGTGGGAATGATGTCAGAAGCTGGGAGGTGATAGATGGACGTGTCGAAGGGCTGAAGATGATGGAATCTGATGGGAGAGGAAGGTGGAGCCTGGAATAAAGGGAGGGGGGGTGGGGAGGGGAACCGGTGGGAGGAGTGTGTGGGTGATGGGCAGGTGGTGGGAGTGGGGAAAGAGATACGCTGAAGGGGGTTGGTCGATCAGGAGGGGAGAGAAAAGAAAAATAAGGAGGAGAAGTGACGGAGGGGGAGCGGTTACCAGAAGTTTGAGTCCACGATCAGATCAGCCATGATCTTATTGAACGGCGGAGCAGGCTCGACGGGCCAGATGGCCTCCTCCTGCTCCTACTTCTTACGAGAATTCGATGTTCATGTTACCAGGTTGGAGACTACAGGCCATTCACTCTGTTTCTCTCTCCGTAGATGCTGCCTGACCCTCTGAGGATTTCCACCATTCCAGGTTTTACTTCAGCTCCCAGCCTCTGCAGTATTTTAGAGGAACTCAGCAGGCCAGGCAGCATCCGTGGAGAAAAGCAGACAGTCAACGTTTCAGGTCAGGACACTTCTTCGGGACTGAAGATAGGAAAAGGGGAAGCCCAATATATAGGAGGGAAAAGCAGAGCAGTGATAGGTGGGCAAAAGAGGGGAGGCGGGGTGGGCACAGGGTGGTGATAGGTAGATGCAGGTAAGAGATAGTGATAGGCATATTGGTATTGGCATTAGTTTATTATTGTCACTTGTACTGAGGTGCAGTGAAAACCTTGTCTTGCATGCCGTTCATACAGATCAATTCATTACACTGTGCATTGAGGTAGTACAGGTAAAAACAATAACAGAATACAGAGTAAAGTGTCACAGCTACAGAGAAGTGCATTGCAGGTAAACATTAAGGTGCAAGGTCAAACAAGGTAGATTGTGAGGTCAAGAGTCCATCTCATCGTATAAGGGAACCGTTCAATAGTCTTATCACAGTGGGACAGAAGCCATCCTTGAGCCTGGTGGTACGTGCCCTCAGGCTCCTGTATCTTCTGCCTGATGGGAGAGGAGAGAAGAGAGACTGCGAGAGCAGATCCACCCGGGGATGGGTCAAAGGTATGGCGGCGGGCACCCCATTGGGGGAAGGGAGGAGGAAAAAGAGAGATAGGCTAGGAAAGGGAAGAAAAGAAGATGCATGGTTGGGGGGAGGCAGGGTTTGGTTTACTTAAAGTGGGAGAGGTCGATGTTCATGCAGTCCTGAAGAAGGGTCCTGACCTGAAACATTGACCGTCTGCTTTTCTCCACGGATGCTGCCTGGCCTGCTGAGTTCCTCCAGCATTTTGCTGTTTTTTCATCTAGATTCCAGCATCTGTAGTCCTTTGTTTCTCTGCAGTATTTTGCTTTTCAATTCAGCCCTTTGCCCCTTGTTGCTATAGTTACCCATTTGTCCCATTCCCCTTTCTCTACCTTTCACACTTCATTCTCAAGTACACAATGTAAGTAATCATGTTTGAAAGCTGCTATTAAATCTGCTGTCTGTCCCCATCACCCTTTGGACAGCAAGTTCCATATTGTAAGTAGTGCAGCTGGTAGAGCCTCTGCCTCACAGCTCCAGTGACCCGGATTCAATCCTGACCTCGGATGCTCCCTGTGTGCAGTGTGTACGTTCTCCCTGTGACTGCATGGGTTTCCCCAGGTGCTCCCACATCCCAAAGACATATGGGTTGTGTGTAAGCGAGCGGTGGAATTTGGGGGGGAGTTGATGGGAGTATGGGGAGAATAAAATGGGATAGGTGTAAATGGGTGCTTGATTGTTGGTGCAGACATGATGGGCTGAAGGGCCTGTTTTCATGATGTAAGACTCTGAAACCTCTTAAAAAATATTCTCACCTCCCTGGTTCTGCCAACAAGGATTTTAAATCTGGTTCCCCTGCAGAACCTGTTTCATTCTAACCCTCTATCTCCATGCTTCCAATAAACCCACCCTTCTACGAAAACTGAGAAGCGCAGATCTCTCAGGGTTTCTTTATCACCCAATTCTCTGGCACTAGTCTTTTGGCTCTTAATGAATCCCTGACAGAGGATGAAACCCCCAGCTTTGCACTTCAACTAACCCTGATGAAAGAGAAACAAAGGACTGCAGATGCTGGAATCTAGATGAGAAACACAATGACGCTGGAGGAACTCAGCAGGCCAGGCAGCATCCGTGGAGAAAAAGAGGTGGTCAACGTTTCGGGTCAGGACCCTTCCCTAGACCTGATCAAAGGACATCAGCCTGAAACATTAATTCTGTTTCTTCCTCCACAGATACTGCCTGATCTGCTGAGCATTTTTTTGTTTTATTTTAGATTTCCAACATCTGCGGTATTTTGCCTTTGTATCTCAATTACACTGGGACAAATCTCTCAATACAGCACAACCTTGCTTTAAAACAGTTGTTGTATACAATCAATTGCATCAGATTTAATATGTCATTTGTCTTTTTATTTTAATGATGGTGAAATTAGAATCTTAGTGGACTCTGAGAAACCATTACCCCAGTAATGGGTTTTGATCTGTTGCATTTTTTCTGTGCCACACGTCGTTGCAAATTTATTACGGCTTAATTGGCTCAAATTTCATAAAACAGCAATTCATCTCAGCTCTAACGATACAAATTGAACGTAGTGGGAATGAAGATTTCCGTAAAAAAATTAAACAAATCGTCTAAGTAGCAAGAGTTTTGTCGAAAAGTATTGCCTGTTTGTAATGGAAAATAGCAGATTAAAGGATATATTATTTGCCTTTTGCTGACTATCGTTCATCTGGTGGAGTCCAATTCATTGTAAAACAAAGTCAATTTTCATGCCATCTCAGTCCTGCCACCACAGGCTATGGAGAGGACGGATTCCATCTCCACTACCAGAAGGTGAGTGCCCAGGGGAGGGATGGTATAATTTAGGTTAAGGGTGTTGGGTGAGGTGTACAGTGGGGCTTCCCCCATCCCCAAAACCACTGGGGCAAAGTGACTGAATACAAAGAACCACCTGGCACCTCCGTGCCATATTTTAGATTTGGCCGGTCTTGGCTCTTGAATGGACCTCTCCTATGCTAAGACGAACTCTTTATCTCCCGATCTACCTTGTTGTGGCCCTTGCACTTTACAAGACAAGACATCTTTATTAGTCACATGTACGTCGAAACACACAGCGAAATGCATCTTTTGCGTAGAGTGTTCTGGGGGCAGCCCGCAAGTGTCACCACGCTTCCGGCGCCAACGTAGCATGCCCACAACTTCCTAACCCCGTATGTCTTTGGAATGTGGGAGGAAACCGGAGCACCCAGAGGAAACCCACGCAGGCATGGGGAGAACGTACAAACTCCTTACAGACAGTGGCCGGAATTGAACCCGGGTTGCTGGCGCTGTAATAGCGTTTTGCGAACCGTTACACTGCCATGCCTGCCCTTATGAATAGTAAAGGGAAAAAATAACTGGTGGAAGTTGTCTATAGGCCACCAAATAATAACATTACAGTGGCACAGGCAATAAACCAAGAAATAGATGTAGCAGAGGATGTGGAGAGTCTACAGAGAGATATAGATAGGTTAAGTGAGTGGGTAAGGGTCTGGCAGGTGGAGTACAATGTTGGTAAATGCGAGGTCATCCACTTTGGAAGGAAAAATAGAAGATCAGATTGTTATTTAAATGGTGAAAGATTGCAACATGCTGTTGTGCAGAGGGACTCGGGAGTGATTGTGCATGAATTGCAAAAGGTTGTCTACCTGCACTGCACTTTCTCTGTAAGTGCAGCACCATATTCTGCATTCTGTTTTTCTCGATGTACTTATATGTGGCATGATCTGACTGGATGGCACACAAACAAATGCTTTTCACTGTATCTTGGTGCATGTGACAATAATAAACTAATAAACAGCTCATTTCACTAAACTGGATGAATTCTCAATAGGAAAAGGAAAGTGAATGTTGGTCACAGCTCATTTCGATCCGTGGGGCTCTCTGTTGCTCCCCCTCTGATCCTTCAAACTCTCAATGTCATGTTCACATAGCCACCCCTTGGCTTTTCTCCTTCCCTGTTTCAACCTGTTCTATCGGTATTGGTATTGGTTTAATATTGTCACTTGTACCGGGGTACAGTGAAAAACTTGTCTTGCATACCGATCTTACAGATCAGTTCATTACACAGTGCAATTACATTGGGTTAGTACAGAGTACATTGAGGTAGTACAGGTAAAATCAATAACAATACAGAGTAAAGTGTCACAGCTACAGAGAAAGTGCAGTGCACGTAGAAAATAAGGTGCAAGGTCACAAGGTAGATCATGAGGTCAGAGTCCATCTCATCGTATTAGGGAACCGTTCAATAGTCTTATCACAGTGGGATAGAAGCTGTCCTTAAGCCTGGTGGTACGTGCCATCAGGCTCCTGTATCTTCTACCTGATGGAAGAGGAGAGAAGAGAGAATGACCCGGGTGGGTGGGCTCTTTGATTATGCCGGCTGCTTCGCCTAGGCAGTGAGAGGTAAAGACGGAGTCCAAGGAGGGGAGGCTGGTTTCCATGACGCGCTGGGCCGTGTCCACAACTCTCTGCAGTTTCTTGTGGTCTTGGGCAGAGCAGTTGCTGTACCAAGCCGTGATGCATCCAGATAGGATGCTTTCTATGGTGCATCTATAAAAGTTGGTGAGTGTCAAAGGGGACAAACTGAATTTCTTTAGAAGATGTTTAGCAGATTTCTTTAGCAGAGTTGCAGATGTTGGATGGGATGCCACCCATGCATAGAATTCAAAAGATTCACAACTCTTATCAGACTCTTGAATGGACCTCTGATACGCTAAAAGACAGACTCTTGATCTTCCAATCTACCTCGTCGTGACCCTTGCACTTTATTTGTCGACCTGCGATGCACTTTCTCTGTTATCCTTTTACTACCTCGACGTACTTTTCTATAGAATGATCTACCTGGATGGCACACGAACAAAAGTTTTTCACTATATCTTGGTACACATGACAAAAATAAACCAGGGAAGAATTCCTCCTCTTTCTTCAAGTTGCCTCTACCCTGAGATTATGCCCCTAGTTGTACAAGACATTGGTGCGACTGCACCTAGGGTATTGTGTACGGTTTTGGTCACGCTGTTACAGTAAAGACATCATTAAACTGGAAAGAGTGCAGAGAAGATTTATGAGCAAAGAACTAAAGGACTGCAGATGCTGGAATCTAGATGAAAAACACGATGATGCTGGAGGAACTCAGCAGGCCAGGCAGCATCCGTGGAGAAAAGCAGGCGGTCAACGTTTCGGGTCAGGACTCTTCTTCAGGACTGAAGATGGGAAAAGGGGAAGCCCAATATATAGGAGGGAAAAGCAGAGCAGTGATAGGTGGACAAAAGAGGGGAGGTGGGGGGGGGCACAAGGTGGTGATAGGTAGATGCAGGTAAGTGACAGTGATAGGCAGGTGCGGGGGAGGTGGGGAGAGCAGATCCACCGGGGGGTGGGTCAAAGGTAAGGAGAGAAAAAAAAGGGGGTAGAAAAAAGAGAGAGAGGCTCGGAAACGGAAGAAAAGAAGTGGCATGGTTTGGGGGGGGTGTGGTGGGTGGGGATTACTTAAAGTGGGAGAATTCAATGTTCATGCCATTAAGCTGCAAGGTTCCAAGACGGAAAATGAGGTGCAGTTCCTCCAGTTTGCACTTGGAATTCTCCTGGCAGTGGAGGAGGCCGAGGACTGACGTATCAGTGACAGTGTGGGGGGAGGGGGAGTTGAAGTGACTGGCAACAGGGAGATTCAGATTGCGGTTACGGACAGAACGTAGGTGCTCTGCGAAATGGTCACCTTGGCTGCGTTTGGTCTCACCGATGTAGAGGAGGCCACACTTGGAGCACGGAATGCAGTAGATGACATTAAGGAAGATTTATGAGAGTGTTGCCAGGACTCGAGGGCCTGAGTTATAGGGAGAGGTTGGGCAGGCTAAGACTTTATTTCTTGGAGTGTGATGTTATAGAGGTGTATAAAATCACGAGGGGCATAGATATGGTGAATGCACACTGTTTTTCCCAGGAAAAGGGAATCAAAAACTAGAGGGTATAGGTTCGTGAAAGGGGAAAGATTTAAAACGGACCTGAGGGGCAACTTCTTCTCTCTGTATCTCTCTTTTGTATCTTCTCTCTGATGGGAGAGGGGAGAAGAGAGAATGACCGGTGTGGGAGGGGGTCCGAGATTATGTTGGCCGCTTTCCCGAGGTGTTCCCCACTGATGTGTTGCAGTGTAACACAGTGAGTGAGAAGCTTGTAGGCAGCACTTGAAGGGCCATACCACTTTACTAGCCACACTTTGAGTGATTAAGTCAAAGTGCAATTTCTCATCACATGTATACGTCCATGTAAGCACAGGTGCAATGAAAAGCTTACTTGTAGCAGCACCACAGGAGATAGGAAATGTTTGCACAATGTTTGCAAAGTCAGCAACAAGACCGGTGGAAAAAAGTTGATTATTTCAGTTTACATCTACCTGGTGATCCCCACATGCAAGAACCAAAAAATTATCCATTTTAATTTCTTAATTGCATAAATACTGATTTAAACGCTTTCCCCTCTTCACCCACTAGATGGAGCTGATGCCCCACATCAGGTACCTCAGCCTCAGACTGCTGGAAACACTCAGCCGGTCAGGCAGCATCTGTGGAAAGCGAAATGGAGCTAATATTTCTGACGAAGGTCTTTCAGGTGAGAGGTTAACTCTGTTTCTCTCTCCACAGATGCTGCCTGACCTGCCGAGTGTTCCTGGCATTTGCTGGTTTTATTTCAGATTTCTACATCTTTGATTTCCACAGCCCAGATATTGTTCCACAGCATTTTCTTCTGCAGTTACAGCAGTGTCGCTTGTCACCCTGTTCGTGAAAGTTGCAATTGGGTTGTGAAATCCACAGAGCAGTATTGCGTAACATTGTTGCTTGCAGCATTCCCCACTGATGTGTTGCAAGGTCTCCTCATTGTTGCAATGTAACACAGCAAGTGAAAAGTTTGCAGGCAGCTCTTAAAGGGCTGTATCACTTTTCTAGCCCCTTTTGAGTGATGCCAAAGTCAAAGTGGGGTTTATTGTCCTATGCAGAAGTCCATGTTTGCACAGGTGCAATGAAAAACTTGCTTGCAGCAGCATCACAGGCAGATAGCATCAGAGACACAACATTCACAAGAAAAACATCAATTAAACATAAATTGTACAACAAAGAACACAATTAGAACAAAACAAATTCCATTGTAGTGCAAAGTGGTCACAGTGTTGCTATGCTGAGGTAGTGATTAGGGTTGTGCAGGTTGGTTCAAGAACCGAATGGTTGAAGGGTTGAATGGTTGAACCTGGTGGTGTGGGGACTTCAGGCTTCTGTACCTCCTGCCCAATGGGAGCTGTGAGAAGATGGCACGGCCTGGATGGTGGGGATCTTTGATGATAGAAGTTGCCTTCTTGAAGCAGCACCTCATATAGATACTACCGATGGTGGGGAGGGATGTGCCTGTGATGTATTGGGTTGAGTCCACTACTCTCTGCAGCTTCTTACAAAGTAATGATGTGAAGTCACATCATCTGCGCATGCACCAAGAAATGCGAGTTGAAAATAAAATAAAAATCAACGACAATTACCATGAGAGTGAATTTTATTCCCTATCTCAGGTTCTTGGGTAGTTATGTGTGAATTCTGTAAGGGTGAATTTCTATAACCCAAATGACCGTAACACAGGGATTGACTGTATATTTAATTCTTAATTGTTTTTGAATATCTTAAGGCTATTTGACAGCTTGTCATCCTGACCAGTTGGGTCATGGTCTGGTGCTGCAACCCTTGATGTTTCTGATATACATTAATGCTTGGGCGCAAATGTGGGAAATTTGATCTGTAAGTTTGCAGATGTCACGAAAGTTGGTGGTGTTGTAGATAGCAATGAAGATCGTTTAAGGCTACAGCATAATATTGAGCAGCTGGAAAGTTGGGCAGAGTGTTGGCAGATGGAAACTAATCCCGGCAACTGCAAGGTGACACATTTTGGAATGTAAAATTAGGGGAGGACATACACAGTAAATGGTAGGACCCTTGGGAATGTTGATGAACATAGGGACCTTGGGGTTCAAGAAGACCCCACCCACCTGGGTCATTCTCTCTTCTCTCCTCTTCCATCAGGGAGAAGATACAGGAGCCTGAGGGCACTTACCACCAGGCTCAAGGACAGCTTCTACCCCACGGTGATAAGACTATTGAACGGTTCCCTTATACGATGAGATGGACTCTGACCTCACGATCTACCTTGTTGTGACCTTGCACCTTATTGCACTGCACTTTCTCTGTAGCTGTGACACTTTACTCTGTACTGTTATTGTTTTTACCTGTACTACATCAACGCACTCTGTACTAACTCAATGAAACTGCATTGTGGAATGAATTGACCTGTACGATCAGTATACAAGACAAGTTTTTCACTGTACCTTGATACAAGTGACAACAATAAACCAATACCAATAGAAAATGGCAGCGGGGGTACATAAGGTGGTGGAGAGGGCATATGGGGTGCTTGCCTTCATTGGTTATGGTACAGAATGTAAGAGCAGGGACATTGTTGCAATTTTATAAAACGTTGGTTAGGCCATGCCTGGTGTATTGTGTGCGGTCCCGGTCACCACACTGCAGAAAGGATGCAGTTGCGCTGGGGATGGAGCAGAGGAGATTTACCAGGATGTTGCCTGGGATGGAGCATTTCAGTTATAAAGAGAGGCTTGACAGGCTGTGTTTGTTTTCCCTGGAATGGAAGAGATTGAGGGGTGACCTGACAGAGGGAGACAAAATTATGAGGGGTGTCATAGGGGAGAGTTTCCTTGAGAGGGGTGTCTATAACAAAAGGTCACAGGTATAAAGTGAGGAGTAGGAGGTTTAGAGGGGATCTGAGGGGGAATTCTTTTCACCAAGAGGATGGTTGGAGTTTGGAACATACCACCTGAGGGGGTGGTGGAGGCTGATACTCTCACAACAATTAAGCAGCATTGAGACAAGTACATAAATTACCAAAGCATAGAAGGTTGGGGACCTAGTGCAGCTAAGTGGACTAGTATAGATAAGTACAATGGACAGGGTGGGCTGAAGGGCCTGTTTCTGTGTTATACGACTCTTATCATTCTTTGTCACAGTCTCTGTGAGATGATGGTGCAACCTCTGTGGGATCCTAGTGCAGTCTCTCAACACCTGCAGAGAGGGAGATGCCTTTGCTCGCTCCTCCTGTTGCTGTAGCTGAAGGAGAAGTAACTGGAGTCTCCTCTCCCCGAGCGGGGACTGTGAGTGTCTTCCCTAATGCAGCGGTGAGCAGCAAACTGTGGGATGTGGCAGCAGTCAACAGTTGGGTTGGTCCTGAGGCCAAGGACTGAGAGTGACCCTGACCTCCACGAGCAGCCCAGTTAAGCTGTAGGTACGATCATAAGAAAGTAAAGACACTAGGGTGCTTTCCTTGTGATTGCACCTATGTGCGAGGCCTGGGACAGGTCATCCGATATGTCAACACGCCAGGAATACCATACCATCTCTGCAAAAATTAATTTTCTTTTTGTAAAATACTGAGAATTGTCAGGCTGTTAAACACTGTCCTCCCACTGCTTTACAATCTGCCCACGTGAGTGTACAAAGATACAAGGACCGCAGACCATTTTATGTTTGAGCCATTGCTTTCAGAAACAGTAACACCCAGGATAATAGGATCAGAGTCAGGTTTATTATCACTGACTTATATGATGTGAAATGTGTTGTTTTGCGGCAGCAGTACAGTGCAAAGACATAAAAAACTACAAATTACAAAATAAGTAAATGGTGCAAAATGAAAGGAATAACAAGGTAGTGTTCTTGGGTTTATGGACCGTTCAGAAATCTGATGGTGGAGGGGAAGAAACTGAATAGTTGAGTGTGGGTCTTCAGGCTCCTGTACCTCCTCCCTGATGGTAGGAGCGAGAAGAGGGCATGTCCCGGATGGTGAGGGTCCTTAGTGACGGATGCCACCGTCTTGAGGCACCAGCTCTTGAAGATGTCCTCGATGGCGGGGAGGGTTGTGCCCGTGATGGAGCTGGCTGAGTCTACAACCCTCTGCATTCTCTTGCGATCCTGCACATTGGAGCCTCCATACCAGGCTGTGATGCAACCAGTCAGGATACTCTCAATTCAAATGAATCAAAAGCCAAAAAGATGAAGCTCAGTGGTAATCAATCAACATTGTCTGTCTCTACAAATGCACTCAGGTCATTTGGTGTAATGTTAGTGGCATTCCCGGGAATGAGTCCACCCTACCTTTCACCTACGTAGAAGCAGCAGTAGTAGCAAATCTTCAGCAGCTGAAGAAACAACCTCGCAACATCTCCCTCTCAGAATCCTGGATGCCTCGATGGGCCCACCTCCCATGCATCTCAACTGTGCCAGTCATGGACAATCACTCTCCTCAGGGAACCGTTGCATCCTTGCCGCGTTTCAACAGAGACAACACCACCAAAGGTGTTTCATTGGCTGCAAGATCCTGAAACACTGGGGAAGTGAAGTTGCTTTATTTTTTAAAGCACCAACAGTGTGCTCTCTTTGAATATTGGCGAAGATGTTGCCATGTGGGATCCTTTTCTACGGCAGACCAGGTTCCATAGTCACCCAGGAAGATCATGGCTTGGAATTCCCATTCAACGGCATATAAGAACTTTGGCTGCTGCGGAACATATTTATACATTTAGTACAACACACTGAGTTCTGTATTTTCTTCGTCCAACTGGGTTTGGCACTAACCCTGCACTAATTTTGTATTCTGTATATACCGTTTTTTGCACTGTTTGTACTTGCACCATTTTTTTGTCTGCGTTTATTGTATGTCCTCTGTTCTATGTATGTCCTCTGTTGTGTGAGTCTGGGGGAAACGACATTTCATTCCTCTGTGTGTTTTACAGCATGTGGGTGAATGATGATAAAGTATAACTTGAACTTGAACTTGAACAAGATGGACCATTAGCGAACCTGCCTGGAACTACCACTTGGGCTTCTCACTGCCAAGTCTGGCTCCCAGTGGGTCCGTAATTAGTTCAGCTGCCCAGCCCCAAGCTCTAGTTTTCACTCCATAAACCTCTCTTCCTCTAAGCCCAAATCTTTTTTAGATTTTATTTACAGCGTGGTAACAGGCCCTTCCGGCCCAACGAGTCCGTGCCGCCCATTTTAAACCCAAATTAACCTACCCGTACGTCTTTGCGATGTGGGAGGAAACCGGAGCACCCGGAGGAAACCCACGCAGACACAGGAGAACGTACAAACTCCTTACAGACAGCGACGGGAATCGAACCCCGATCGCTGGCGCTGTAATAGCGTCGCGCTAACCGCTACGCTACCATGCCGCCCCATTTTATCAGATTTTTGACCTAACATCCCCAAGTGGCTCAGTGTAAAATTATGCTTTGGATCACAATTTGAAAACCATTCTAGTCATAGAACAACACAGCAGGGGAACAGGCCCTTCGGCCCATCTCATGCCTGCCAACAAAGAGGCCCATCTAAACTAGTCCCATTTGCCCGAGTTTGGCCCATATCCCCCTAAGCCTTTCCTATCTTTCTTACCTTTCTTGAGGTACCACATCATCTGTCATTAGGGACCCTCACCGTCTGGGACATGCCCTCTTCTCATTACTACCATTGGGGAGGAGGTACAGGAGCCTGAAGACCCACACTCAACAATCCAGAAATAGCTTCTTTCCCCTCCGCCATCAGATTTCTGAACGATTATTGAACACATGAACACTACCTCATTATTCCTCTATTCTTGCACTATCTATTTATTTCGTAATTTATAGTTGTTTTAATGTCTTTGCACTGTACTGCTGCTTCAAAACAACAAATTTCACGTCATATAAGACACTGATTCTGATCCTGATATCGATGGACCTGTTCAAATGACCTTTAAATGTTATTATTGTACCTGCCTCAACCACTGCTCTGGCAGCTCTTTCCATGTACACACCACCCTCTGCGTGAAGAAGTTGTCCCTCCGGTCCCTTTTAAATGTTTCACCTCTCACCTTAAACGTATGCCCTCTAGTTTGTGATTCCTTTTCCTTGGGAAAAAGATTTTGCATATTCACCCTATTTCTGCCTTTCATGACTGTGAAGTGCATTTGGGCAACTTCTTGCATCCAAAGCACAGTATAAATAAAAAATGTTGTGTTGAGGATGGAGGAAGCCATCTTCTTATCTGGGGAGCGGCTATCTCAAATATTGGCACTACCAAGGTAACCTGACAGTGTTCATTTATACACTGGAGCTGCCACACTGATGGCAATGAGAGGGGGCAGCACGGTAGCGTAGCGGTTAGCGCAACGCTATTACAGCGCCAGCGATCGGGGTTCAATTCCCGCCGCTGTCTGTAAGGAGTTTGTACGCTCTCCCGTGTCTGCGTGGGTTTCCTCCGGGTGCTCTGGTTTCCCCCCACATCGCAAAGACGTACGGGTAGGTTAATTTGGGTTTAAAATGGGCGGTGCGGACTCATTGGGCCAGGAGGGCCTGTTACCACCCTGTAAATAAAATTTTTTTAAAAAATGGATGATTGGAAATTGACTTATAGCCTATGAGAGACTTGAGTGTTGGAATGGACTTGACTAATGGCTGGGTAATCCCTTTAGAGTGATGTTGGTTGAAGAATATTGGTCCAGCATGCAGAGTGCCACTCTGAGGGTGCCTCTGATCAAGTAGAGTGCATCGAAAAAAGCAAGGAAAGAATGTAACGGTGCAAGGCAGGAACATGCTGAGGTCATTCAGTCCCATTCAACTGAGCTGGAACTGAACTCGAACTTGGTTCTGTTAACCTTGGTATCCAAAATACCAACAAAAATGTAACAATCACACTCACCCATCTCCACCAGCTCTAGGGATAGGGGTAGGGATGGCGGTGTGGGTAAGTGTAGATGTAGGAAAGGGGTAGGGCTAGGGTTAAGGATATGGATAGAGGTGGGATATGATTAGGGGCAGTGATAGTATTAATGGTAGGAGCAGGGATAGATGTCGGAAAGGGATAGTGGTGGAGATATGATTTGGAATAGGGACAGTATTAGTGGTAGGGGAAGGGATAGACGTCGGAAAGAGGTAGGGGTAAGGATGGGGGTAGGGATATGGGTAGAGGAGGGGATTAGGGTAGGGATAGTTCTAATGGAGGGGGAAGAGATTGGTGTAGGGATAATGGTAGGGAGAAGGGTAGGAATAGGTGTAGGGACAGATATGGGTAGGGATGGGCAGGGATAGGGAGGGGTAGGGATAGGGAGGGGTAGGGATAGGGATGGGTAGGGATAGGGAGGGGTAGGGATAGGGATGGGTAGGGATAGGGATGGGTAGGGATAGGGAGGGGTAGGGATAGGGATGGGTAGGGATAGGGATGGGTAGGGATAGGGATGGGTAGGGATAGGGAGGGGTAGGGATAGGGAGGGGTAGGGTAGGTGTAGGGATAAGAGTAGGGTTAGGTATGGAAGTAGGAGGAGGGAAAGGAATACAGTAGGGATAGGGACAGGGATAAGATGAGGGATAGGGCTGGGTTAGGGACGGGGTAGGGATAGGGTTAGGGATTGGGTAGGGACATGCATAGGTGTTGGGATAGGAGATAGGGATAAGGATAGGGGTAGCGGTAGGAGCTGAGGTAGGTGTGGAGGTGAGACGGGAAGGTGTGGAGGTGGGAGTGGGGAAGGTGGGAGGGGAGAAGGTGGGAGTGGGGGAGGTGTGGAGGTGGGAAGGTGTGGAGCTGGGAGTGGGGAAGGTGGGAGGGGAGAAGGTGTGGAGGTGGGAAGGTGTGGAGGTGGGAGTGGGGGAGGTGTGGAGGTGGGAAGGTGTGGAGGTGGGAGTGGGGGAGGTGTGGAGGTGGGAAGGTGTGGAGCTGGGAGTGGGGAAGGTGGGAGGTGGGAAGGTGTGGAGGTGGGAGTGGGTGAGGTGTGGAGGTGGGACGGGAAGGTGTGGAGGTGGGAGTGGGGGAGGTGTGGAGGTGGGAAGGTGTGGAGATGGGAGTGGGGGAGGTGTGGAGGTGGGAGTGGGGGAGGTGTGGAGGTGGGAAGGTGTGGAGGTGGGAGTGGGGGAGGTGTGGAGGTGGGACGGGAAGGTGTGGAGGTGGGAAGGTGTGGAGGTGGGAGTGGGGGAGGTGGGAGTGGGGGAGGTGTGGAGGTGGGAGTGGGGGAGGTGGGAGTGGGGGAGGTGTGGAGGTGGGAAGGTGTGGAGGTGGGAGTGGGGTAGGTGTGGAGGTGGGACGGGAAGGTGTGGAGGTGGGAGTGGGGGAGGTGTGGAGGTGGGAGTGGGGGAGGTGTGGAGGTGGGAGTGGGGGAGGTGGGAGTGGGGGAGGTGTGGAGGTGGGAGTGGGGGAGGTGTGGAGGTGGGAAGGTGTGGAGGTGGGAGTGGGGGAGGTGAGGGAGGTGGGAGTGGGGGAGGTGTGGAGGTGGGAGTGGGGGAGGTGTGGAGGTGGGAGTGGGGGAGGTGTGGAGGTGGGAAGGTGTGGAGGTGGGAGTGGGGAAGTTGTAGAGGTGGGACTAGCAGAAGGTGTCGAGGTGGGAGCAGGATTAGCGATACAGGCAGTGATGGGGGTAAGGATAGGGATGGATTCCTATTTTGGGATCCAGATTTACATAGCCCTTCCTGTGAAGAAGTATTTCCTGACAGCAACCGTGAGCAGCCCTGCTCCAACTTTACGTCCCCCTCATTCTGCTTTCTCTCATGAAACTATCCAATCCTTTAGTGGCGTTGAACACCTGAATGACATCAGCCCGAATGCTTTGACACACAAGGGAACATGAACCACACAACCTGGGTACTTCCATTATCTTTAAACAATCTCCAGTTCTACTTTATGATGGATATGTGGGAAAAATAGAATTGCATGGTTCCAGGACATCTGTGCAACATGAATGTTTCATTTTCCCAGAAGATTAATCCAGCTTTCAGTTGAGTTCATGAAACTGCAGTCTCATTAAAAGCAACTTGTGCTGCTCTGGACTTTGGCCAACAGCAGCACTCTCAGAGCCTGGAAGAGCACTGAACACAGGAACGCGTCCAAAATAAATCCTCCCTTGCAGTAAAAGGAGCAAGCGACGCACTAGGCGAGACAAGGACTACCTTAACTGAGGCAGAAAACCTTTCCCACTGTTAAGGTTGCCATTTCTCTACTTGTTTTAAACTGGAGGTGGTCATCACTGATAGGACCAGTATTTATTTCCCATCCCTAATTGCCCTTGTGAAGGTGATGAATGGTCAACTTCTTGACCTGCTGTTGTCTATATAGTGGATGTACTCTCTCAATTCCCTTCCAGGACTTTGGCCCAGAGATGATGAAGTTTCCAAGGCAGACTTTGATGAAGTCTTCTGAGTGAAGTTGCTCCATTGTGTCATCTGATCTTTTCCTTCAGTAGACTAGAGGTCATCTATTTTTGGGGTGGGGACACTGACAAATTCCTTGGCAAAAATTTCCTATTGCAGCCCATAAATACCTTGTGTCCCACTTATTCCTTTTAACGATCAATTTGTAGTGGTTGTTAAGGGAATAATATTTGGATGAGTTTGGGATTTACATTTGGATTTATGACTGTTCACAAGCTCAGAGTCTCTGTAGCTGAAATCGTATAGAAGTGGTGAGATTTCTCCAGATCTCTCCGGTCATAGGAGCCTCAGATCTACGCTGGGAATAGGACCAGAATCAGATACTTTAGACAGCAAAAGCATCAGAAATTAAAACTACCATGGGCCCACTGACAAAATTGCAGCTGTCGACCACCACCCACCTCTCACTGACCATGCTAGGAATAGGAGACCATATAGATCCAATTCTCCCTTATTTCCCATGGGGTTGGAGGAAAATTAGGCCACATCTGTTTTAGCAGCTCAGTGTTGAGGATTTAATGGCAGAATATTTGGGGTGAAGCAGAGGAGTGTTAGGGTTGGGGGTGGAGTGTAGCTGGGTAACCTCCAGTATAATGTATTCAACCCTTTGATGATAGAGCTTGCTGTGTACAATTTGCCTGTTGTGCTCCCAACATTACCACTGTGACTACTATTTAATAGTGCCAATTTTTAAAACAATTCCAAAATAAACTTTATTCATCGTAAAAAACTATATACAACAATAAGACAGTGAAAACCTTTACATTCGTGTATGGATCAATCATTAGTGTTACCTTTTTATAAAGAACCACAGCACTGATGCCACTCGTGTGGCTCCCTGGGGAGCTACCCCAATCCCATATTTACAATATTTAAGGGGCTTCCCCACCTGACCCCGTCCCTCCCTCTCCTGTGGCAGAAGAACCCTAAACTCTAGTCCTTCCCTACAGAGCCCTTGCGTTGGCTGCACTCAGCTTCAGTGTGTCCCTCAGCACGAACTCCTGCAGCCTGGAATGTGCCAGTGGGCAGCATTCCCCTACAGACATCTCGCAGTGCTGGAAAACCAACAATTTTCGGGCAGACCAAAGGGCGTCTTTCACCGAGTTGATGACCTTCTAGCAGCAGTTGATGTCCGTCTCCGTGTGTGTCCCCGGGAACAGCCCGTAGATCAGAGAATCCTCTGTTACACAGCTGCTGGGGATGAAACTTGACAAGGACCCTTGCATCTATCGCCACACCCTCCTCGCAAACCTACAGCCCGCAAGGAGGTGGGTGACCGTCTCGTCCCCAGCGCAGTCCTTCCGGGGGCAGCGGGTGCTGGGACTGATGTTCTGACCATGCAGGAAGGATCTGACTGGGAGTGCCCCTCTCACCGCCAGCCAAGCGTGACAATTAGTGTATTACTGAACATAGGCGCAGGTCTCTTCTCGATGCTGCCATTAGGCAGGAGGTACAGGAGCCTGAAGACCCACACCTCAAGGTTCAACAACAGCTTCTTCCCCACTGCCGTCAGGTTCTTGAACCAACCTGAAAAACCCTAACACTACCTCGGACTATATTTCTTTTTTCTCTCAACTTGCATTAATGTCGTTATATCTAGTTTATTTTGCCTTGCAAGTTTTGTATAATTTATGTTAATTTAAGTCTGTGTTAACCCATGTCTGTCACGTATATAATGTACTGTGCTGCTGCTGCAAAAATCTAAGTTGCATGGCATTTGTACCCTGTGTATGTTTGCCTACGACAATAAACAAAGCAAGATCGAAAGGGAATAGAGACACAAGAGACTGCAGGTGCTGAAATCTGGATCAAAAAAATGAGCCGCTGGAGGAACTCAGTGGGTCAGGCAGCATCTGTGGAGGGAAATGGACAGTTGATGCTTCGGGTCCAGACCATTCAGAAGGGAATAGTTCTTCCACTGTACAAAAATTCATTGATTGGCTTGGAAAAATAATCCAGACAGTAAAGATTAGTGTTGAAAGCTACCAGATACAGTGTGAATTTAAGCTTCCAAACATCCAGTGTCTTTGAAAAAAAAATAGGCATAAGACAAATGTTTTGATTCCCAGATTGTTCACTGACCTCAGTTCAGTTCCAAATCACTGCCAGTAGAAGGTTTAAGAAAACAAATTGAAACCTCGAGGCTGTCCAATTTTAATCAGTATTGGAACTATAATATAAACAACAGGGAAACGAGAGAGCTGGTTTATTTAATGGAGTGGTTCAAAGGTTAATGGCACTTCCTAGAATAGACCTCACTTACATATTGAACAGAAGGTTAATGGAAATCAGTAACAGACTGGAATCTCAATATTGGGATAGTTTAGATGGAGAATCTTCGGACTTTTACAGTGGTGTTTTATTGCCAGCAGTGGTTGTGCACCACACTGACTTACCATTAGCCAGAACTTGGAGTTCAAATCCCACTCCAGCCACTTGGGCTTGCAATCCAGGTTGACACTCCTGCTGCTATATCTTTGGAGATGCCATCTTCCAGGTGAGGTATTGGACCAAGATCTTGCCTGCCCTCTCATGGCAGTGAAAGCTACCATGGTTCTATATCGGGGAGTTTTGGCTCTTTGACATTCAAGCCTTAACAACAAAACTGGCAATAATCTACTCAATTAAGTAAATTGTCACATGTACCGATGTACAGTGAAAAACTGTGTTTTGCATGCCATCCATACAGATCATTTCATTACAACGGTGCATTGAGGTAGTACAAGGGAAAACAATAACAGAATGTTACAATTACAGAGAAAGTGCAGTGCAGGCAGACAATAAGGTGCAAGGTCATAACGAGGTAGATAGTGAGGTCAAGAGTCCATTTTACTGTACTAGGGGACCTTTCAATAGTCTTATAACAGCAGGGTAGATGCTGCCCTTGAGCCTGGTGGTACATGCTTTCATGCTTTTGTATCTTCTGCCCGATAGGAGAGGGGAGAAGGGAGAATGTCCAGGGCGGGTAGGGACTTTGATTATGTTGGCTGCTTTACTGGGGCAGCGAAAAGTCATTTTCCCATCGATTTTTGAGGGAGTTTGCTGTGCAGAAATTAGTTTTCTCATTTCTCACATCGTCACAGTGTACACACTCTAAAAACACACAACAAAATACAAACTGCTGGAGGAACTCAGCGGGTCAGGCAGCATCTGTGGAGGGAAATGGACAGTCAACATTTCAGTCGAGGCCCTTCATCTGAAGTCTAAAAACACATAATTGGCTGTAAAGCGTTGGGAAGACCTGGATAATGTTTTTGGAAAAAATGAAAACTCTTTCCTTCCTTTGCTGAAAGGGGGTTAAGGAGTTGTCGGAGATGACAAGATAAGATATTTATTTATTAGTCACATGTACATTGAAACACACAGTGAAATGCATCTTTTTGCATTACTGAGAATGTGCTGGGGGCAGCCCACAAGTGTTGCCACTCTTCCGATGCCAACATAACATGCCCACAGCTCCTAACCTGTTCATCTTTGGAATGTGGGAGGAAACCGGAGCACCCTCAGGAAACCCATGCATACACACGGGGAGAATGTACAAACTCCTTACTGACAGTGGCGGGAATTGAACCCGGGTTGCTGGCGCTGTAATAGCATTACACTAACCGTTACACTACCGTGCCTGTCACAGATTCCTTGAAAGGATATGTAAATAAAAATTGCCAAGTTGCAAGCCGAGCGCTTATAATCGACTCCTTATTACTAACAATTTCCTTGCCTACAAAAACTAGGTTACATGTGTACTTTCATTTCTAAACTTACGTAAGGAAACATGCCCCTGATGCATAGGATTTGGGGTGTAGGGAGGGAATTGAGGAAAGGGTTTTAGCAATTTCACCAGGAAACCAGTCTATATTTCCTTACTACAAAATATTTCAACCTATCTGTGGGTAGATCCCACGCTGCCCATTCAAATCAATAGAAAGGAAAACTGGGCACTTTCCATAATAGTCAGCCAATCCATTATGTCAAGAGTAACCTCAAATCTTACGTCATTGTTTTTTTTAATTGTACAAGAAAGTCTGCCTATCTCACATTCTCACAAGTGAGAAAATTAGTTTTATTCAGCAACAAAAATAGGTTCACTGAGGTTTGACCAGAACTGCAATGACAAAGATGCTCATGTATACATGTAAAAAGTATGTGCGAGAAAGAACCACAGAGGAGGTGAACATTTTTTTAAGTTACATGATGCTCCTACTTGGAAATCTTTGCCTGAAAGGGCAATTGAAAAGCAAATTGGATAAGTACCTGAAATGGAAAGAAAGTCAGAGCCAGGGGAGAGAGTAGAGAATTGGGAATAATTGGAGAGCTCTTACGAATAGCTGGCAAAGGCAGCATTTACAAAATAGCCTCAATCAGTCCAGTGTGATTCAATGTTAGGTGGCAATTTGCACTAAAAAGCCCCCCCATGAAAGTGCCTGTAATTATCTCCATAAGCATACAAAGACTCTCAGTCCAGAATAAACCCGGAAATACTGAGCTTCTGTAGAACTGACTGCCACAGTCAAATCCACTGCACATTGATGCTGGCTAAACCAGGAATTTCCATTGTTTCCCAGTAGGCTGGGAAATCTCCATGCCTATAAGATCAGACCTCCACAGGCGCTGCCTGACTTGCTGAGCATTTCTGGCATTTCCTGTTTTTATTTCAACTTTTCAGCATCTGCAGTTTTACTTAAATTTTAGACCTGGCGTAAATCCTGTGTCTCCTTTTGTATCAATGGAAAGGAACTGTTCGAAGGCAATCAGTAGGCTACAGAGAGTTTACAATTTTTTTAATCAATTCAGCAAGTTTAAAGTTTTTGGATGTTTTAAGTGAATATTATAAATTTACTACTTTCAAAGATTGTAAACTTTTAAATTATGTTCAAAGCACAGAACAACCTCCGTGTTAAGAAGAGGTTGCATTCCGAGAAAAATATCTGCATTGTGATTTTCCATAACGTGAAATTCAAAGTCAAAGTCAAGTTTATTGCCATATGGACAAGTACATGTGTGCACAGGTGCAATGAAAAACTTACTTGCAGCAGCATCACAGGCACATGGCATCAGATAAGCAGAATTCATAAGAAAAACGTAATTTAGACATACATTATACACAATTTTTACAAGAAAGAACACAATTAGAACAAAAAAAACAAAGTTCATTGAGATGCAAAGTGGTCATAGTGTTGCCATACTGCGATAGTGATTAGGGTTGTGCAGGTTGGTTCAAGAACCGAATGGTTGAAGGGAAGTAGCTATTCTTGAACGTGGTGGTGTGGCCTTCAGGCTTCTGTACCTCCTGTCCAATGGGAGCTGTGAGAAGATGACATGGCCCAGATGGTGGAGATCTTTGATGATAGATGTTGCCTTCTTGAAGCAGCACCTCATATAGATACTACCGATGGTGGGGAGGGATGTGCCTGTGATGTATTGGGTTGAGTCTACTACTCTCTGCAGCTTCTTACAAAGTAATGATGCAAGTTATGATGTGAAGTCATATCATCTGCGCATGCACCAAGAAATGCGAGCTGAAAATAAAATAAAAATCAACAACAATGAGAGTGAATTTTATTCCCTATCTCAGATTCTTGGGCAGTTATTTGTGAATTCCATAAGTGTGAATTTCTATAACCCAAATGACCGTAACACAGGGATTGCCTGTATGTTTAATTCTTAATAGTTTTTGAATATTTTTGAATATCTTAAGGCTATTTGACAGCTCGTCATCCTGACCAGTTGTGTCATGGTCTGGTACGGCAATTTGAAGAGAAGACCCAAGAGACTGCAGGGGCTGGAATCTGGAGCAGCAAACAATCTGCCAGAGGAGCTCAGGGGGTTGAGCAGCATCTGTGGGGGGAAATAGAGAATTGACGTTTTGGGTCGAGACCCTTCATCTGGACTGAGAGATAGAGGGGGGATAGTCAATATATTAAGGTGGAGGGAAGGGGTGGAGCCAGAGCTGGCAGGTGATAGGTGGAACCAGGTGAGCAGGAGTGATAAGCAGATGGGCACGGTAGTGTAGCGGTTAGCGTAATGCTATTACAGTTCCGGCTGCTGCCTGTAAGGAGTTTGTATGTTCTCCCCGTGTCTGCGTGGGTTTCCTCCGGGTGCTCCGGTTTCCTCCCACGTTCCAAAGACATATGGGTTCGGAAGTGGTGGGCGTGCTATGTTGGCACCGGAAGCGTGGCGACACTCGTGGGCTGCCCCCAGAACACTCTACGCAAAAGATGCATTTCACTGTGTGTTTCGATGTACATGTGACTAATAAAGAAATCTTGTCTTAAGAGCGGAAATAGTGACAGAGACTAGGAGGTGAGAGGTGGAGGCAACAAAGATCTGCGGATGATGGGATCTGATAGGAGAGGAAGCTGGAATCAAGGGAGGGAGAATGGAAGGACAGATGGGAACTGTAGGGGGAGGGGAGGGGATCCAGTGGGAGGAGCGTGGGTGATGGACAGATGGAGTGGATACTGGGGAAGAGTTGGTAAAAATGAAAGATGTTCATAAAATTATGAGAGCCATAGAGAGGGTAGATAATGCGTCTTTCCCTGGGTAGGAATGGCAAATACTAGAGGGCATAGGTTTAAGGTGAGAGGGGGACAGTTTAAAGGAGATTTCAAAGGTAAGTTTTTTTTACACAAAGAGTGATAGGTCCCTGGAACACGCTGCCGGGGGAGGTAGTGCAAGCAGATAAGATAGTGGCATTTAGCCAGGCACATGAACATGCGGGGAATGGAAGGGTGTGGACCATGTGCAGGCAGATGGGAATAGTTTAATATGGCTTCATGGTTAGCACAGACATGGTGGGCTGAAGGGTCTGTTCCCGTGCTGTACTGTTCTGTGTTCTATGAAAGCTTACTCCAGCTTTCTCTGCAAAGACAGACTCTCTGTCCAGTTGGCGACATAACAGCATTCCTAAAGTGGTATCGCCCAGTGCGCCGCATTTGTTAGATTCTCAACAAGCAAGAAAGTCACAGTGTTGGAAAACCTTTAAACAGGAGGAGGTGCGTCACACGGTCTGCTCGGTGGTGAAATCACCTTGAATTAAAAGGCTGAAACTAACACTATTCATGATGACTTAGCAAAAAAAAAGGGCCATAACTACCTTATATTTGGGGAGGGCAACTATTTGTTGTGCAAATAGGTTCACTAATTATAGGAACTTAATTAAAGATTGAGCACTGAGGAAGAACGGTCTGATTCTTCTCTGAGCTGAATCCCGATGGAAGCGTGTTCCTATTCGGTGTGGGTGAAGCGTATGTCACGAATTTCTTTCCGCGCCTCCCCGGGTCTGGGAGTGGGACAACCCTGAGTGTGTAGCAACTGAAAATGATACAATGTATCCACGCCTGCGGATTGCCAGCAAACTTCTCGCCGCGCTTCGGTGCTCTGAAAGTTTACCCGCAGTTTGCAACATCCACGGGAGAAGAGACATGCAGAGCGCCGGGGACGCCCATCCAAGCAATCTCAGTGCGGAGGGAGCGAGAGGACCACAGAGCATCCACTCTGAGAATATCCCAGACACCCACTATATACCCATGAGAATCCTCATCAGACCTTTTCCGCCCGTGTTGGACGAAGATAAAGTCAGGAGTTTAATGGAAACCATTAAGGTATAAGCCTCTGTAACATTTAATTTGTACGAAGTATTGAAGTGACCAACAGCCTCTGAATAAACAGGATACATTTCAGTGACTATCAGCGAGGAATACCAAACTAATCCTCACTGTGACATGCTTAGCTGAGCGCGGGTGTGACTGAACGTGGCTGCCAGTTAAAATCTGAATGTTCGTTTTCTTAAGATTAGTATTTCAATCATTTTAAAATGCTGATGTGGCGCGGTGATGATGTTTATCGTCTGATTTGCAGTCTGGGGTTTACGGTGTTAATGTTAATTGAGCTGTGATACTGACAAGAGTTGTAATTTCCTGCTTCGAAATCTTCCGGTTCAAGAAAGCGGCGCACTAAATGAATTGAAGTCTCCGATTCCGTGGGGAGTTGCTCCAATCCAGAAAAACACGATTTATTTCCATAAAGGACTAGTCCGTATATGGTTCTTTGCCCAGTCCTAACGTGCTTCGCGTTCCATAAATAGTCCCGTGATGCGTTAGTAATGGAACAGACATCAGCAACTGAAAATAAAAACACAGGAATATGTTTTTAAATCTGGAACAACAACCTGGTGGAAGCATTGAGCGGGTCGAGCAGGATCTGGAGGGGGGGCAAATGAATTGTCGACGTTTCGGGTCGAAACCCTGCATTAAGACCCTTGTCTCTTGTGTCTCTATATTTTAATCTGTTTGAAGAGTGAGGATTATCCACCAAAATTAATGGATACAAAATCCCTGGAGGTGCTTCCCGTCACTCCCCTGGACAATTGAGTCGCCGGTGCTCATACCCGGGTTTAGAACCCCATCCAAACACTAGGTTGAACCCCCCAGTGTGGCACTGAGGGAGTGCTGCACGGTCGGTGTCACCAGTGATCGGAATCACCACCCGCGGATCTCTCCCACACCCTGTATCTGGCTGGTCCTGACCTTGGACGGTCAATCTTGCTGTCCCCAAACATCTCGGATTCCCATGGCGTGGTGTGGGTTGCGACGGGGGCTCTGACAGAGGAGTTGGAAGCTTCACCAACCCTCCCAAACTACTTTGTCAGCCGGCAAAACTCTGTCCCCGGCTTTGTCAAAGGTTAAAGTTGTAAATTAGTTTTAAATGTAAACAGTTCAAAAATTAAAATCCATTAAAACCACACAAAACAATTTATAAATAATTTTAAACTTGAAAATAATGCAAAATAATTTAAAGAAAGTAACCTACCTTTGTGTCTCCTCAGTTTTAGCGGGTCAAGGATCCTGCCTCACGTCTGACCCCTACAGAATCTGAGAGGCAATTCCCTAAATTCAATGCTGGAAAATCCCAGTGCGAGGGGTTTCCAATACTGGACACCCTCTGACTGAACAAAGGGATTCAGCATTCCAAAGCTGTCAGTAAATTCCGAATTTCCATGTTGTACTGCGTAACCAACCATTCCCCGGAGTGCAGGAGAATGAGGAGAGATCTAATAGAGGTATTTTACTGAGGGTGAAAGTTGAAGTATTGAAGGGGAATCTGAGGGGAACATCTTCACTCAGAGGGTGGTGCAAGTGTGGAACGAGCTGCCAGGGGAAGTGGTAGATGCGGGTTCAATTGTAACACTTAAGAGAGGTTTGGATAGGTACATGGATGGGAGGGGTTTGGAGGGATATGGTCCAGGTGCAGGTAGATGGGACTAGGCAGGAGCTCAGGTGGCATGGACTAGATGGGCTGGAGGGCCTGTTTCTGTGCTGCAGTACTTAATGACTCTATTGCAAACCCATTCAGATATTTAAATGTACACAAAAACTGAGATGATTTTGAAAAGCATTATAATCCGTTTTCCCCAACTAATGCTGAGGCAAAAATATTTTAGAGCCCCCTTCATCAAAAAATTCCTTACTGCAGTCATGTGACATGATTAGTTTGCCATGTTCCTTTAAGAACAGGGGGTCATTCAACAGCAATAGTTTTCATTTGTGTGGCGCCTATCAAACATGTACTAAAGCTGTTTACAGCCAATGAAGTCCTTTCAAAGTGCAGTCACACATTGGCCAATTTGTACACAGCAACCTCCCACAAACAGGAGTGCAATCAATGACTGGTTAATCAATATGTATTGAGGGGCAGACAAACAATCTGCTGGAGGAACTCAGTGGGTTGAGCCGTCCTGATGCATGGTTTCAACCTGAAATGTTGACAATTCCTTCCCACCCCCCCCCCCCCCCACAGATGCTGCTCGACCCACAGAGTTCCTCCAGCAGATTGTTTGTTGCTCCAGATTCCAGCATTGTGTGTTCATTGAAGGATAAGTATTTATCAGGACACCAGAAAGAAGTCTCTTGGTGTTCATCAGAAAAATGCCAATGGGTTCTTTGGTACTCGTCTGACAGAGAAGGTGAATTAGTTCAAATTCTCATCAAAAGGGTAGCAGCATCATGCATCACTTACTCAATATCGTACTGGAGGGTCAGCCTCGATGTTTGTGTCCCATTGTCTATGGAGGGCCCTAAGCCAACAAACAAGAGCAAGATTGACTCCAGCGTAATGGAGTGAGCACCTCCATGAACAATGTAGAAACATGGACAATACACACACATGGACCATAAGACATAGGAGTAGAATTGGGCCATTCAGCCCATTGATCATGACTGATTTATTTTTCCCTCTCAACCCCATTCTCCTGCCTTCTCCCCGTAACCTTTGACACCCTTACTAATCAAGAACCTATCAACCTCCGCTTTAAATATACCCAATGACTTGGCCTCCACAGCCATCCCTGGCCAACAGATTCACCACCCTCTGCCTAAGGAAATTCCTCCTCATCTCTGTTCTAAAGGGATGTCCTTCCATTCTGAGGCTGTGCCCTCTGGTCCTAGACTCTCCCACTACTGGAAACATCCTCTCCACGTCCACTCTATCCAGGCCTTTCAATATTCGGTAGGTTTCAATGAGATCCCCCCCCTCATCCTTCTAAACTCCAGCCAGTGCAGGCCCAGAGACGTCAAACACTACTCATAAGTTAACCCTTTAAGTCCTGGGATCATTCTTGTAAAACTTCTCTGGACCCTCTCCAATGCCAGCACATCCTTCTTTGGAGATGGAGCACAAAATTGCTCACAATACTCCAAATGTGGTCTGACCAATGCCTTATAAAGCCTCAGCATTACATCCTTGCTTTTATATTCCAGACCTCCTGAAATGAATGCTAACATTGCATTTGCCTTCCTTACTACTAACTCAACCTGCAAGTTAACCTTTAGGGAATCCTGCACTAGGACTCCCAAGTCCCATTGCACCTCTGATTTCTGAATTCACTCCCCATTTAGAAAATCGTCTACGCCTTTATTCCTTCTACCAACCATATACATGACCGTACACTTCCCTACACTGTACTCCATCTGCCACTTCTTTGCCCATTCTCCCAACCTGCCCAAGTCCTTCTGCAGACTCCCTGCTTCCTCAACACTACCTGTCCCTCCACCTATCTTTATATCATCCCCAAATTTGGCAACAATGCAAGGATAATGCATGGATAATGCAAAGGTTTGGAGTATGCTACAAGGCAAACAGCTCACTTGTACAAGACGTTGGTGAGGCCACACCTGGAGTATTGTCTACAATTTTGGTCACCATCTTATAGGAAAGACGTAATTAAACTTGAAAGAGTACAGAGAAGATTTACGGGAATGTTGGCAGGATTCAAGGGCCTGAGTTATAGGGAGAGGTGGGGCAGGCTAGGACTCTATTCCTTGGAGCGTAGGAGACTGAGGGGTACGTTATAGAGGTGCATAAAATCATGAGGGGCATGGATAGGGTGAATGCACACAGTGTATTCCTCAGGGAAAAGGAATCGAAAACTAGAAGGCTTAGCTTTAAGGGGAGAGATCTAAAAGGGACCTGAGGGGCAACTTCTTCACACAGAGAATGGTGGGTATATGGAACGAGCTGCCAGAGGAAGTGGTTGAGGAAGGTACAATAGCAATGTTTAAAATACATTTGGACAGGTACAGGGATAGGAAAGGTTTAGATGGATATGGGCCAAATGCGAGCAAATGGGACTAGCTTAGATGGGCATCTTGGTCGGCACGGACAGGTTGGGCCGAAGGGCCTGTTCCTGTGCTGTATGACTCTATGGACAGTCTATACTTTCCACCCAGTGGAGAACTAGCTCAGAGGTTGACTTTCTTTAGATAGTTGGCAGTAATCCAGTGACTTGGTTGCTGGATAACCAAGGAGTGGCTGTGCTGGCAACCAAGCCTCAGCTGGCCCAAGGCTCCACTGGAGAGTTTGACCAGACAAAATAGGCAAATAAAGAAGCCGAATTGGTTTATTATTGCCAAATGTACCGAGGTACAGTGAAAAACTTGACTTGCATGCCGTTCATACAGATCAATTCATTACACAGTGCATTGAGGTAGTACAGGGTAAAACAATAACAGAATGCAAAATAAGCTGTTACAGTTACAGAGAAAGTGCAGTGCAGATAGACAAGACAAGATAAGATTCCTTTATTAGTGTACATCGAAACACACAGTGAAATGCATCTTTTGCATAGAGTGTTCTGGGGGCAGCCCATAAGTGTCGCCATGCTTCTGGCGCTAACATAGCATGCCCACAACTTCCTAACCCGTACGTCTTTGGAATGTGGGAGGAAACCGGAGCACCCAGAGGAAACCCACGCAGACACAGGGAGAATGTACAAACTCCTTACAGACAGTGGCCGGAATTGAACCCGGGTCACTGGTGCTGTAAAGCGTTACACTAACCGCTACACTACTTTACCTGCAATAAGGTGAAGGGCCATCATGAGGCAGATTGTGAAGTTAAGAGTCCACCTTACCGTACAAGGTATCTGTTCAATAGTCTTATAACAGTGGGATAGAAGCTGTCCTTGAGCCTGGTGGTACGTGCTTTCAGGCTTTTGTATCTTCTGCCCAATGGGAGGGGGGAGAAGAGAGAATGTCCAGGGTGGGTGGGGTCTTTGATTATGCTGGCTGCTTTACTGAGGTAGAAAGAAGTATAGACAGAGTCCAGTGGAGGGGAGGCTGGTTTCTGTGATGTGCTGAGCTGTGTCCACAACAATATTAGTGAAGGTGGCCAAAAGCTTGGCCAAGGAGGTGGGATTTTGGGAATGTCAAAGGAGAACAAAGAAGTTTTGGAGGGGTGGGGTTAGGGGTGGAATTCCAAACCTTACGGCCTCTGCAAATGGTGCCAGTGTTGGATGTGCAGAGAAGTTGGGCAAATGCCAATATCTTGCAGTATTATTGGGCAGGAGATGGCTACAGAGATAGGAAGGGGCGAGATCATGGAAAAGATTTGAAAACAAGGATGAGGATTTTGTAATCAAGGCATGTTTAACCTTGAGCCAGTGTTGCCTTAGTCCAACGTAAACATCCCTCGCCTTTCTTCATGGTTCAGGTGTCTAATCCCATTTGTCAATTTTACTTGCTCCTCTTTGTATTCCCTCCAAGGTCAGGATATCCCCCCTCTGGTACAGTGCCCAGAACTGTAAACAATACTCAACAGGGGATGGGTCAGTGCTTTGTATAAGTTAACTATCAACTTCCTGGATTTGTGCTAATCCTTTAAGATACACATCTTAACAATCTATTTGGCTATTTCACTACCACTGCCCATTGTGCTGGCTGTGTAGAGGTGTTTTCCCTTGCAGCCTCCCACTCCCTTTTCGTTGTCGTTTCCTGTAGACTAGACCCATTTAATTTGTAGTTATTGTTTCTCCTCTTCAACCTCCACTGCCTGATTTTTATTTTCCGTATTTAATATCAGGGCAGATCTTCCACCTGATTCCAGCACTTATACCAGGATTTATTCCTGTGGAGGTCCCCTTTTCCCAGCACCGACCTATCATGGCACCTTCAGCCCTGCTGCCAATGACTGCAGCTGCCCCTGTAATGTCCTGGAGTCGTACAGCATGGAAGCAGGCCCTTCAGCCCAACTGGTCCATACTGATCAAGATGTCCATCCAATCCAATGGAGGACTTCTCATAGCAGATGGAGTTTAACCCGGATAAATGTGAGGTGTCGCACTTTGGTAGGACGAATGTCAAGAGGCAGTACACTCCTAGGGGCAAGACCCTTAACAGTGTTGAAGAGCAGAGAGACCTTGGGGTGCAAGTCCATGGCTCATTGAAAGTGGCTACACAGGTAGACAGGGTGGTTAAGAAGGCTTTTGGAATGCTTGCTTTCATTAATCGAGGTATTGAGTACAGGAGTCAAGGAGTTATGATGCATCTCTATAGAACTCCGGTTAGGCCGCTCTTAGAGTATTGCTGGTCACCTCCTACAGGAAGGATGTCAAGTCTTTAGAGAGGGTGCAGAGGAGGTTTACTAGGATGCTGCCTGGATTAGAGGGCATGTGCTATCAGGAGAGGCTGGACAAACTTGGGCTCCTTTCTCTGGAGCGGTGGAGGCTGAGGGGTGATCTGTTTCAAGTGTATAAAATTATGAGGGGCATAGATAGGGTGGACAAGCAATATCTTTTTCCCATTATTGAGCGGTCCAATACCAGAGGGCATGCATTTAAGGTGAGAGTGGGTAGGTTCAGAACAGACGTGAGGGGTACGTTTTTTACTGAGAGAGTGGTGGATGCCTGGAATGCGTTGCCTGATAGGGTGGTGGAGGCAAATTCATTGGGGGCTTTTAAGAGGGGCTTGGATGGGCACATGAATGAGAGGAAAATGGAGGGATATGGGCGTTCTGTAGGTAGGAGGGACTGACTATGTCGGCACAACATTGTGGGCCGAAGGGCCTGTTCTGTGCTGTACTGTTCTGTGTTCTATGTTCAGATGGAATGGCACAAATCTCACAGTCTGCCCTGCTCTATGACTTCCAGGCTCGGCAACTGAGCCTTTCTGGCTCACCAGCATGGTAGTCCCCATTCAAAAGAATGAGATATACCAGCTAACATAAGATTCAGATTCAGATTAGTTTATTGCCATATACACCAGGGTGCAATGAAATTCCTTGTCTGCATGAAGCTCTCAGAGTAAACAGTGTATGTGGTAATATTAAATATAATAATAAGTACAGCAACGAGGGCAGAAGTGCAGTGTGAAGAAGCGCAAAAAGAAATGCTGAAGTGACAATAACTGAATTAATAACAGAGATCCGGTTTCCTCCCACATTCTAAAGACGTACGGGTAGGTTAATTTGGGGGTTTAAAAAATGGGCGGCGCGGACTCGTTGGGCCGGAAGGGCCTGTTACCACGCTGTAAATAAAATTTAAAAAGATAGAATTAAGAGTCCGAGAACATGGCAGCACCACAGGGAAGGGGATGTGAGAGAGGTGACTGGTTCAGGAGTCTGTCAGCAGTGGGGAAGAAGCTGTTCCTGAGTCTGTAATTAGTTTTTTTTACCATCTATTTTAGTTTAAAATTTTTAATTTTGTTTTAATTTTTAGCATGAATGTGTTTTTAAGTGTATAAAATAACCTATAATGATTTATTTTATTTTTTTAAAACAGATCTGAAGTGTTGCTGCCTTAAAGACATTCACATGCAGTCAGTAACACTGGCACCTTTGACAACAGTGAGTGTAACTTACCCATTGGATGTCAAAGGCATTCTTTGAGTGCAGAGGTTTTTTTTAATTTAATTGTTCATGGCTGTGGATGTCACTGGAAATGCCATTACTTATTGCCCTGATCTGAGGGGGCAACTAAATTGATAAATTGGTTTATTATTGTCACATGTACCAAGGTACAGTGAAAAACTTTGTTTTGCATGCCGTCCATACAGATCATTTCATCACATCAGTACATTGAGGTAGTATAAGGGAAAACAATAACAGAATGCAGAATAAAGTGTTACAGCTACAGAGAAAGTGCAGTGCAGGCAGACAATAAGGTGCAAAGCCATGACGAGGTAGATTGTGAGGTCAAGAGTCTATCTTGTCATACTAGGGGACCATTCAATAGTGTTATAACAGCGGGATAGAAGCTGTCCTTGAGCCTGGTGGTACGTGCTTTCAGGCTTTCATATCTCCTGCCCGACGGGAATGGGGAGAAGAGAGAATGTCCGGGGTGGGTGGGGTCCTTGATTATGTTGGCTGCTTTATCGAGGCAGTGAGAAGTGTAGACAGAGTCCATGGAGGGGAGGTTGGTTTCCATGATGTGCTGAGCTGTGTACACAACTCTCTGCCGCTTCTTGCGGTCTCGGGCAGAGCAGTTGCCATACCAAGCCGTGACGCATCTGGATGGGATGCTTTCTATGGTGCATCTGTAAAAATAGGTGAGGGTCCATGGGGACATGCCAACTTACTTTAGCCTCCTGAGGAAGTAGAGGCAATTAAGAAACACATTGGTGGGTCTGGGGTCACAACGCATAGGAAAGGTTTAGCGGGATATAGGCCAAACACAGACAAAAGGGGCTAACACATGTAGATATCTTGGTCAGCATGGACCAGCTGGGCCAAAGGGCCTGTTTCTGTTCTGTATAACTCTTATGAATCTATGACAAACTAGACTGAGCAAGGACAACTGATTTCCTATCCTTGAATCTGATGGGTTTTAATGGCAATTAAACTGTCACTGATTCCAGCTTTAGTTATATATTTATATGGTTACCAGAATTGAAATCCTCTGCTGGGATTTGAACTCATATCTCTAGGTCTGTAGTTTATAACCCTAGTCTGGATGATGGTCCAGTAAAATTACTGTGTTACTGTACCCATTATGAGTGTCTGCAAGGGGATACCTCAACACTGTATGGTCATGCTAAAGATTAGGGAGCTGGGCTTGTAGGAGACACAATGTTTGGGGTTACACTGAAACAAACACCAAGGACTCAGGGCAAGTGGCCAGCAACTTCAGATATCACAAGATCTGCGTCATTTTTATGCCCCAGTTCAGTGAAGGGTAGGGAAGGCGTGCACATATTGTGTCAGAGGGTCGCAGAGTTTTTTGTCCATCTACGCCAATCCCATTTGCCCGCATTAGGACCATATCCTATACCTTGCCTATTTAACTATCTGTCCAAATGCTTCTTTTTACATATCTGATTCCACTACGTCCTCTGGCAACATGTTCCAGGTATCCACCACTTTATTTGTCTACCTGCACTGCATTTTCTTTGTAACTATAACACTATATTCTGCAATCTCTTTGTTTTTTTCCCTTCTGTACTACCTCAATGTACTTGTGTATGGAATGATCTGTCTGGATAGCACGCAAACAAAAGCTTTTCACTGTATCTCGGTACACGTGACAATAGTAAACCAATTATCAATTACTCCTTGTAAAAAAACACTGAAATCTCCTTCAAATCTCCTACCTTTCTCCTTAAAATTATGCCTCCTTGTTTTTGATTTCCCTGTCGATCAGGCTGAGGAAAAAAAAAAACTGTTATTCCCCTAGTATGTTATCTATCTTGTTTTCTTGCTTGTGAGGTCAAAGATGAGCTTTGTTTGCTATTGGCAGTTTGGTATAGTTTAAGAGGCTTTTAGATAGACACATGAATGTGAGGGAAATGGAGGGGTATGGATGATACACAGGAGGGGGACATTTAGTATAAATTGGGATCAAGGTCGGCACAACATCATGGGCTGAATGGCCTGTCCAGTGCTGTACTGTTCTATGCTGTCTCCTTTTCTCATCCCTCTTATCCAGGCCCTGGCAACCATACCTCCCTCTTGACTCCAGGCATCTGCCTCCCCACTTGGACTTGCTTGCTCAGTAAGGCTGGTCGATGTTCCGCCCTATTCTCAGCTGAAAATAAACAACTGCAGCTCTTTCTTCTGTCCGCAGAACCCAGACCAGATGGACAATGTGCCTCCAATCGACGTCTTGTGGATTAAGGGTCAACAGGGTGGAGATTATTTCTATTCATTCGGAGGGTGTCATCGGTACGCAGCCTATCAACGCCTGAACATGGAAACCATTCCTGCCAAGATCATTAAATCCACCATCACAGACCTTCGGATGTATTTGGGATCATCAACCCCCAACCTTCAGTGAACGGACAAGGCACATCCTGACCTGACTGACGCAACTACCTGCCTCCTGATGCTGATGGAAATATGTCCTTTTCTAATCACACTCCTAATTAGAGAGGTCAATAAATATATTTAAGATAATTTATAGAAAGATTGGAAAAGAAGTCAGCAGAAAAACAATTCACCCAAAGATTAGTGGGAGTGTGAACTCAGTGCATGAAGGGTGGTGGAAGTGTTTAGTCTGCATCAGGATGAACATGTGAAGAGCCATAATCTGCAGGGCTCTGGACTGGGAGCTGGGAAGTGGGATAGTCTTAAGAACTCTTTTCTTGGCCTGCATATACAGAAGGAGCTGAATGGCCTCATTCTGTACTGGGTGAATCTATGACGAACAGGCAGAAACGGAAGTAGAACCAAGACATGGTGGCGGAGGATGAGTGCAATCTCACATTAAACGTCTGGGCTGAACGAGGCTGCCTCCTGCAGCTGGTGATCATGTTGATAGAACCTTCGAGCAGGTTCCATCAGCGTGAGACCATACCAAGCTCATCTCCAGCAACCTAGTTTAGTTGCTCACTGGCCAGCACTTATGATAAGGAATGTACTTGGGGGGGTCTGTCAATGAAGCAGCCTCCTTTTCCTTTCAACTGACATGAAATAAATGAACCCCATTTGTTTAATACCTTTCAGCTTCCTGTATCTGTCTTCACTCTGTTTATTCAGCTCATGTTTTTTTTCTTGCTGAACCTTTCCCTGACATTTCTGGCTGCTTTCCATACTCCGCAACCTGACTGGTTCATGATAATAGATTGAACTAGGCACGATAGCATTTGACATAGGACATAGAACAGTAAAGCACAGGAACAGGCCCTTTGGGGCTGAACTAATGTTGTGCCGAACTATTAAACTAGTAATTAAACGCCTAACTAAACTAATCCCTTCTGCCTACACAAGGTCCACATCCCTCCATTCTCTGCACATTCATTTGCCTATCTAAGAGCCACTTAAACACCTATATCGTATCTGCCTCCACCCCCACCCCTGGCAGTGCATTCCAGGCACCCACCACTTTGTATAAAATAAAACTTGCCTTACATATCTTCTTTGAATTTACCCCCTGTCACCTTAATTGCATGACTTGCTAACACGTATCTTGAAAAAGGTAAAAAAAAATGCAAGAGATTCAAACTTTTGCCGCCCAGGCCCCAGGCAATGTTCTGGAATTCCCTCTTTAAACTCTCCTATTCCCCTCCCTTCCACAAAGCATCGATCTGATTAAATGGGCAGCACTCTTGTCTCCTGAGGTAGAAGGTTCAGGATTCAAGACCTGCTCCAGAGAGTTGGTCACTGCAGGAGTGTGGCACTGTCCAAGTTACCATCTTGCAAATTAGACCTTAAATGGAACCTTTGTTTGCTCACTCAGGTTAATGTAAAATGTAAATTACTGAAAAAGGAAATTATCCCTCATGTTCTGGTCAATATTCTCAGTCAAGATCTCTGAAACAGTTTACCTGGTTGTTATCATGCTGCTGTTTGTGGGAGCTTGCTGTGTGGAAATTGGCTCCCATTTAAGAATAAATACTGCCATTGGCTGTGGGGAGGGTTGTGAAAGATACTATGAAAATGCAAGTTCTTGTTCACCTGTCTCAATATTTTCCCTATGTGGGTTAATGCTGCGATTGATCAGATAATACTCCTGTGAAGTTCCTTGGGACAAATCACTGCATTAAAGACATTGCTGTTTTTTTCCAAAGGTTGGTTCCTTTGTCTGTTTGATGACTGTCAGCAGCACCACTAGAGGTCAGTGTATCACGCATTTAAATTTGGAGATTACTTGAGCAGAGAAGTACCTGATCGGAGACACAACGGCCTGCAGATGCTGGAACCTCGAGCAAAACAACAAACTGCGGGAGGAACTCAGCAAGTCGAGTAGTATCTGTGGGGAGGGGATAGGAATTGTCAATGTATTGGGTTGAGACCCTGCGTCAGGACTGAGAGTGCAGAGGGAATTTTGCCCGTGTACAAAGAGGTGAGAGGGAGGGTGGAGACGGGGGCCTGTAGGTGATTGGTGGACCGAGGAGGGGTGAAGGATGATGGGCAGGTGGAGCCAGGAGGGGGAGGGGTGGATTGGGAGACAGGGGCAGGAGGGTGATAGGTGGAAGCAGACAAAGGAGGGAAAAAAAGGGCAGATGGGTGGGGAGGGGAGGGTGAAGGTGGAGACCACTTCTGGAAGGAGATAAGCAAGAACACAAAGGGCCACCAGTGTTGGAATCTAATAAGTGAGGAGACACCGGATTAGGCTGAAATCCAGAGCCTGAGGAACGTTTAATAATGTGAGGAAGACTCAGCCAAACATTGAGCGATGGGGTCATATTTGCCTGGGATTCAAAGGTTGCTCTGACTACCTGGACAGTTTTCTTCAAGTGCAAAATGCAGCTGATGCAGTTACTTTAATTCTCCATCCTGCTCCCACTGCAACCTCTCTCTTGGCCTCTACACTGCTCATTCATCTCCACCTGTTTACACTTCAGCTACGGTCTTTCAGTCAGCGCCACCACATCTTGTGTCATCTGATCTCCCCACCCCCCGATCTCCACTCGATCACAGATCTTCCCTTTCGATTCTCTGCCCCACCCGCTTTCTCTGCAATGTCAAACTTGTTTTACCTCAAACTTCTCCCAGTTCCAAAACATTAACAGTAATCTCATTGACGCAATTAGAAAAGGTCAGTGTATTTTCTGATTTCTCTGATCTTAGTCAATTTGTTTGCTCTACAATGGACTGTTTGCATAAGGCCAACCCTACTGACTGATACAGATTTAACTTGCAGTTTTCCCTCTTGCTTGTATTTATATCAATCCTTTCATCCCAAGATGCTTAATCAACACTGGTTCAATTCCACTGTTCTAAGGCAAAAGAACGGTCCCCCAGTACGATAAGATGGACTCTTGACCTCACAATCTACCTTTTGATGACCTTGCACCTTATTGTCTGCCTGCACTGCACTTTCTTTGTACTGCACTCTGTTATTGTTTTCCCTTGTACTACCTCAATGCACTGTTGTAATGAAATGACCTGTATGGATGGCGTGCAAAGCAAAGTTTTGCACTGTACCTCGGTACATGTAACAATAATACGCCAGTTCCAATTCTGTCAGAACCTGGCTGTTAACTACTTAAGAGAGAGATTCAAGTAGATGGGCAAAAGCTTGGACAATATCTAGTCCTTATTTTCTAATTAGTTATCCTGATGATATAATTTGCTAGTTTAATTTGTAGCAAAAAAAGAACAAATAGTCAATAGAAACAAAAAAAAACTGTTGGAAATACACAGCAGGTCAGGCAAAATTGGTAAATTAAATTGGTTTATTATTGTCACATGTACCGAGGTACAGTGAAAAACTTGCCATGCATACCGAATATACAGAGCACTTCATTACAATGGTGCATTGAGGAAGTACAAGGTAAAACAATAACAGAATGCAGAATAAAGTGTTACAGTTACAGAGAAAGTGCACTGCAGGTAGACAATAAGGTGCAAGGCCATAATGAGGTAGATTGTGAGGTCAAAAGTCCATTTTATCGTACTAGGGAACCATTCAATAGTGTTATAGCAGTGGGATAGAAGCTGTCCTTGAGCCTGGTGGTCCATGCTTTCAAGCTTTTGTGTCTTGTGCCTGATGGAGGGGGAAGGAGAGATAATGCCCTAGGTGGGTGGGGTCTTTGATTATGTTGGCTGCTTTACCGAGGCAGCGAGAAGTATAGACAGAGTCCATGGAGGGGAGGCTGGTTTCCGTGATGTGCTGAGCTGTGTCCACAACTCTACAGTTTCTTACTGTCCTGGGCAGAACAATTGCCATCCCAAACCGTGATGCATTTGGATAGGATGCTTACTACGGTGTATCGATAAAAATTGGTGCGGGTCAATGGGGACATGCCAAATTTCTTTAGCCTCCTAAGGAAGTAGAGATGCTGGTGAGCTTTCTTGGCCATGGTGTCTACATAGTCGGACCATGTCAGGCTCGTCTCTGTGGAGAGGTTTAATGTGAGAGGCGAAAGAATTATAGAGGACCTGAGATCTGAGGGACACGTTTTTGTCACAGAAGGTGGTGGGTATATAGAACAAGCTGCCAGAGGGGCCAATAGTGATAGGTACAAATACTTATAGAGAACATTTGGAGAAGTACATTGATTGGAAGGATTTAGAGGGATATGGGCCAAACACAGGCAAATGGGATTAGTGTAGAAGGCATCTTGGTCGGCGTGGAGAAGTTGGGCTGAAGGGCCTGTTTCCATGCTGTAAGACTCTATGGATCTATCTCAGCAGAGACACTGAGGAGCAGATCAGGAGGCAGATATTGGAAAGGGGCAAAAATAACAGGGTTCTTTTCATGGGTGATTTCAACTTTCCTAATATTGATTGGCACCTCCTTAGTGTAAAGGGAATAGATGGGGCAGAGTTTGTTAGGTGTGTCCAGGAAGGATTCCTGACCCTGTATGTGGACAGGCCGACTAGAGGAGAGGCCGTACTGGACCTGGTACTAGGCAATGAGCCTGATCAGGTTTCAAATCACTCAGTGGGAGAGCATTTTGGAGACAGTGGCCATAACTCCTTGACCTTTACCATAGCCTTGGAGAGGGATAGGAGCAGACGATATAGGAAAGTATTTATTTGGGGGAGGGGGAGTTATGATGCTATTAGGCAGGAACTTGGGAGTGTAAATTGGGAACAGATGTTCTTGGGGAAGTGCTCAGCAGAAATGTTGAGGTTGTTTAGGGAGTACTTGTATGGGGTTCTGGATAGGTTTGTCCCATTGAGGTATGGTAAGGATGGTACAATGAAGGAACCGTGGTTGACAAGAAACGTAGAATATCTTGTCAAGAGGAAGAAAGAAGCTTACCTAAGGTTTAGAAAGCATGGATCAGGCAGGGCTCTTGAAAGTTATAAGGTAGCCAGGAGGAAGATTAAGAATGGACTTAGGAGAGCTAGAAGGGGGCATGAGAAGGCCTTGGCGAGTAGGATTAAGGAAAACCCCAAGGCGTTCTACACGTATGTGAAGAACAGGAGGATGACTAGAGTGAGGGTAGGACCGATCAGGGATAAAAGACGAAACAAGTGCCTGGAGTTGAAAGAGGTAGGGGAGGTCCTTAATGAATATTTTGCTTCAGTATTCACCAATGAGAGAGAAGATGTTTGTGAGGATGGTGTACAACAGGCTGATATGCCAGGGCATGTTGACATGAGGAAAGAGGAGGGCTGGAACTTTTGGAGAAACATAAGGATAGATAAGTCACCAGAGCCAGACGAGATATATCCAAGGTTTTTATGGGAAGTGAGGGAAGAGATTGCTACATCTTTGGCGATGATCCTTGTGTCCTCACTGGCTACAGGAGTTGTGCCAGATGATTGGAGGGTAGCAAATGTTGTTCCTTTGTTCAAGAAAGGGAGTAGGGATAACACTGGGAATTACAGGCCAGTGGTCTTACTTCAGTGGTGGGCAAATTACTGGAGAAGATTCTTAGAGACAGGATTTATGGGCATTTGGAGAAGCACAGGCTGATTAGGGACAGTCAGCATTGCTTTGGGAGGGGCAGATCATGCCTCACGTGCCTGATTGAATTCTTTGAGGATGTGACAAAGCACATAGATGAAGGTAGAGCAGTGGATGTGGTGTACATGGATTTTAGTAAGGCATTTAGTAAGGTTCCTCATGGAAGGCTCATTCAGAAAGTCAGGAGGCATGGGATCCAGGGTAACTTGGCTGTGTAGATTCAGAATTGGCTCGCCCATAGAAGACTGAGGGTGGTTGTAGATGAAGCGTTTTCTGACTGGAGGTCGGTGACCAGTGGTGTTCCGCAAGGATCTGTTCTGGGACTCCTGTTCTTTGTGATTTTTATTAATGACTTGGATAAGGATGTGGAAGGGTGGGTTAGTAAGTTTTCAGATGAAATGAAGGTTGGTGGTGTTGTGGATAGTGTAGAAGGTTGCTATAGGTTACAACAAGACATTGATAGGATGCAGAGCCGGGCTGAGAAGTGGCAGATGGAGTTCAACCTGGAAAAGTGTGAAGTAATACACTTTGGAAGATCGAATTTGAAGGCAGAATACAAGGTTATTGACAGGACTCTTAGCAGTGTGGAGGAACAGAGGGATCTTGGGTCCATGTCCATAGATCCCTCAAGGTTGCCACACAGGTTGATAGGGATGTTAAGAAGGCATATGGTGTGTTGGCTTTCATTAGTCGGGGTATTGAGTTCAAGAGCCACGAGGTAATGTTGCAGCTGTATAAAACTCTGGTTAGACCACACTTGGAGTATTGTGTTAAGTTCTGGTTGCCTCATTATAAGAAGGATGTGGAAGCTTTAGAGAAGGTGTAGAAGAATTTACCAGGATGCTGCCTAGATTGGAAAGCATGTCTTATGAGGATAGGTTGAGCGAGCTAGGGCTTTTCTCTTTGGAGAGAAGGAGAATGAGAAGTGACTTGATAGAGGTGTGCAAAATGATAAGAGGTATAGATCGAGTGGACAGTCAAAGACTTTTTCCCAGGGCGAAATTGGCTAACACGAGGGGGCATAATTTTAAGGTAATTGGAGGAAGATATAAGGGGAATGTCAGAGGTAAGTTTTTTTACACAGAGAGTGGTGGGTGCATGGAATGCACTGCCGGCAGAGGTTGTGGGGGCAGATACATTAGGGATATTTAAGAGACTCTTAGATAGCCACATGAACAATAGAGAAATGGAGGGCTATGTGGGAGGGAAGGGTTAGATAGATATTAGAGCAGGATAAAATGTCAGCACAACATCATTGGCCGAAGGGCCTGTACTGTGCAGTAATGTTCTATGGAATGCCTGTGATAGGATGCAGACCAAACTTGTCAACATAAAAATTACTTAACTCTGGAGACAAAAGATAAAAGAAATTAAAACAGAAAGATACAGCCACATCAGTTGGGGAAGGGAAGAGGGATGGTTACCTGAAATTGTTAAATTCACTATTAACTCCCAAGAGTGTCAATGTGCTGGGATGGAGGATGAACTGCTGTGCCTGAACTTGCTTTGGCTGTTGTTCAGCAATATAGGAAGCTGAACTCGGAGTGAGAGTGGAACAGAGAATTAAAGCAAGGGGCAGCTGGAAGCTCAAGATCATCCGTGGATAATGCCTACTCTGCGGAGTGCTTCCAAGATTTTCCACTTTCGTTTCGGATTTCCGGCGCCTTCAGGTTTTTGCTCATTTTAATATTTCCTCATGGGGCACACTGTCAGGCTTGAGGGTGAGTGTTGACCATGAGGGAGGCAGTGGGTTGAATTTGGCCCCAGTCCCATGGTAATGAGTGGACTTTGGGTCATGGGCAAGGTCAGGGAAAGAAGTGGCACATCTAAACTCCCCCCGCCCTCACCAAACAATCATATAAATGTCAAAGTCGAGTTTATTGTCACAAGCACAAGTGTGCACAGGTGCAATGAAAGTCTCACTTATAGCAGCATCACAGGCACATTGCATCAGATAAGCAGCATTCACAAGAAAAGCATAAATTAAACATAAATAAAGCACAATTTTTACAAGAAAGAACACAATTAGAACAAAAAAAGTCTATTGGAGTGCAAAGTTAGGGTTTGCTAAACTTTAAGGCTAAGTTTAAAGCATTAAGTTTAATGCTAAACTTTAGGGTTTAGGGTTGTGCTGGTTGGTTTAAGAACCGAATGGTTGAAGGGAAGTAGCTGTTCTAGTGTGGGAATACATACAACGTAAATTATGACCTTGCACACACATGCTCATGCCGTGATATTAAGAACGTCTGGTCTTGCCTCTCCAAAAGCTGGGAAACTTAAATTGTTATACACATTCCTGTACCTGTTGTCTCAAGCACAGACTGAAATAAAAGCAGGGAATGCTTTAAGCACTCGGGGGGGTCAGGCAGCGTCCACAGAAAGAGGAGAAGAGTTAATGTTTCAGACTGGAGATCTTCCATCAGAAGTGGGAGCAGTTGGATATTTACTGCCCAGAAGTTGTCTCCACTGCTCCATAGAAAGCATCCTATCCGGATGCATCACGGCTTGGTACAGCAACTGCTCTGCCCAGGACCGCAAGAAACTGCAGAGAGTTGTGGACACAGCCCAGCGCGTCACGGACACCAGCCTCCCCTCCGTCTTTACCTCTCACTGCCTTGGTGAAGCAGCCAGCATAATCAAAGACCCCACCCACCTGGGTCATTCTATCTTCTCTCCTCTTCCATCGGGTAGAAGATACAGGAGCCTGAGGGTATGTACCAGCAGGCTTAAGGACAGCTTCTACCCCACTGTGATAAGGCTATTGAACGGTTCCCTTATATGATGAGATGGACTCTGACCTCACAATCTACGTTATTGTCCACCTACACTGCACTTTCTCTGTAGCTGTGACACTTTACTCTGAACTGTTATTGTTTTTACCTGTACTACATCAATGCACTCTGTACTAACTCAATATAAATGCACTGTGTAATGAATTCACCTGTACGATCAGCATGCAAGACAAGTTTTTCACTGTACCTCAGTGCAAGTGACAATAATATACCAATACCAAAAGCCACTTTTCACACGTTAGATTGCGATCACTTCCCGGCTCATTAGCACCGTTGTGCTGGGCATTTCACCGGGTGATTTCCCCCTGAGCACCGCATCAGGGGAAATCAGCCCCTGTTCCCAACATCAGTCGCCCTCCCAGTGACCTTGTGGGTGACGGGAACGCATGTTTCCTCTGCTGCTGCAGGAATTGCAGCTTCTTGCAGGAAGCCTGCAACCTCTGCCGTTCACCCACACAAGGCCGAGGAGCACATTGCACAGGGTTTGGGAATGAGACTGCGCTGTGACATCCTGCACACACCGATTCCCAGCCTCAGTGACCAGCATTATGTTAGATACTTCCCCGGAACTCCCTTCACTTATTTTCAATTAATATCGAGCTGCATCCTGGAATCACTGGCCCCTTGATAAATCCACAACTCATGGAGTTACACAGCATGAAAACAGGCCCTTCAGCCCAACTCGTCCATTCCGACCAAGGTGTCCATTCAAACTGATCCCATGTGCCTGCGTTTGGCCGTTATCCCTCAACTCAGAGGATTTGCAGCTACTGATGGTATGGCAGTGGATAAGGCCAATTCGTTGTGTGGGGAGCATTACCCACGATACACGTGAGAGTGGTCGTTTGCCTCTCCCTTGCACCCTGTGGCAGCCGTTTCTGTGACTACTAAGGGGAGGATCTTTTAAGATTTAGATTCAGATTATTTTATTGTCATATACACCAAAGTGCAATGAAGTTCTTTGCTTAAACTTCCAAAACATCTAGGTAATAGAACGTTTGCCAAGATAATTTGTTTTGGGAGTAGAGGCTGGAATCCCTTTCCTGAAAGGTTGGAAGAGTCATTGAGCCACGCAGACATGGGAACAGATCCTTTGGCCCAGTAAGTTCACACTGATCCATTTTCACTAAACTTCCACTAATCCCATTTTATTCTCTCCACATTCCCATCAACTTCTCCCAGACTTCCCCGCACTAGGGGCAATTAAAGTGGCCAGTTAACCCTGCCAACCCACATCTCTTTGGGATGTATGAAGAAACCAGAACATCTAGGGGAAAATCACACGGTCACAGGGGGAATGTCCAGTCTCCATACAGGCAGCAACAGAGGTCGGGACTGAACCTAGGTGGCAAGGGTTGTGAGGGAGCAGTTCTACCAGCTGTTCCACTCTGCTGCCCTCACCACACTTCAGAGGGCATGTCATGTACAAGGTCCTGGACAGAGAGATGGGTGGTGAGAATAGGCTGTGTAGCACTTTTCAGCTTGCTAGCTGAATGGCCTCCTTCTGTGCTATAAACTTCCATGATTCTAGGATCAGAATGAGACCTGTAAGTACCCTGCCACCTGGATGCCTTTGACATCTGGAGTGAGATATTGAGTGTAAGCAGGCAGACCTGGTGATATCTCTCTCCAGTTACAGCACATACAATCCCAATAGAGACTATTAGAGAGTGAACCAGAGACGGTAGCTGGGCAGTATTCCCTTCCTGACCCAGTCCAATTATCATGACACCATAACTAGCTCCAAGACCAAGCAAGCTTCACCAATAACTTTCAGCCAAAACTGATCACTAAAGCTCTGCAACTTGCTGGATAAACCCTTGCTTTTTCTCCCATCTGAAACTCGTATCCTAGCAATAACTTCCTTCTGATGGCCTTGGCTCAATGGCAACATTTTTGCATCCTGAGTCAGAAGGTTATGGGTTCAAGCCCCGCTCCAGAGACTTGCAAATGTAATCTAAGCTGACATCCTGGTGGAACATTGAAAGAACATTGTCACAGGGATGGGATGTTAAAGTAAAAAAAATCCCATGGTACTGTTTGACAGAACAAGTGAATTCTCGCTGTGACCCAGCATTTATTCTCTCAGTCATTAACAGTAAAATTGGTAAATTAGTAAATTAATTTATTACTGTCACATGTACCAAAGTACAGTGAAATCTTTGTTTTGCATGCCATCCATACAGATCATTTCATCACATCAGTGCATTGAGGTAGTACAAGGGAAAACAATAACAGAATACAGAATGAAGTGTTACAGTTACAGAGAAAGTGCAGTGCAGGCAGACAATAAGGTGCAAGGCCAAATGAGGTAGATTGTGGGGTATTTAGCTTTGCAAACTCTATTTACCACCAAGTAACTTGAGACTTCCTGAACACATGACCAAGTGTCAGATAATAAAAGTATTTTCTTTCTTTTTTATTCGAATTTTGTTTTGGAAATGGGATCAACAGTCTCAATTGTGGGATCTTAATCCTGGAACTCCCTATTCAACATACTTCATTGTGGGCCAAAGGGCCTCTTCATGTTCTATAGATACTTGGGTGACAGAGTGGTGTAGCTAGTAGACCTGCTGCCTCCCAGCGCCAGAGACCCGGGTTCAATCCTGACCTGAGGTGCTGTCTGTGTGGAGTTTGCACGTGGGTTTCCCCCGGCTGCTCTGGTTTCCTCTCTCATCCCAAAGGTGTGCATATTAGTAGGTTAATTGGCCGCTGTAAGTTACCCCAAGTGTATAGGTCTGTGGTAGAATCTGGGGGGAGTTGATGAGTGTTGTGAAACAGATTCAAGGTCTCAGAGGACAAGGACTCTGAACACAGTCTTAGAGATAAATGATTTATTTACAAAAGACAAACACAGGGAAAGGGTAACGGGAACAACACACACACATGCGCACCGGTTGTAGCGAGCATGGGAAAATCGCAACAAGGGTAAAATACACACACGCACATACAATGAACTAGGTACAGATGATCAAGGAAAAACAATATGATACCCGCCACCCCTTGACTCAGTGCAGGCATGGCTCTATGCTACCGGGGATACTAACTAGAATGGTCCCAACCCTATTGACAGTGCACACCTTACCAACAATCTCTCCAGCAGCGTTCCACAGTTCCTCAGCCTGGGATGAAGCAGGGTGAATCCCTCGGAGCAGTCAAAAGAGAACAAACCGGGCACATGTGGCACTCTTTATTGCGCTGGAGGGCTGGGGGGTCCAGCCCAGGTAGGACAAAAAGGCCAATGGCCCGGTGTCAGCAAGGACTAATCGATCACAAAAGGCCAATGGCCCGAGGCCAAGTACAAAGGTGCTTAAAGGGACCAACGGTCAGGTGTACACTGATGGGTGGGGTGGAGCCAAACCTTGATTGACAGTGGTGTGTCTTTTGACCAGGTAATGGGCGGTGCTGTCATATGACAGACACGACCCTCCACAATACAATGAGAATATGGGGAGAATGAAAAAAGAATAAAAGTAGGATTAGTGTAAATGGGTGGTTGATGGTGTGGACTTGGTGGGTCAAAGGGCTATGTCTCTCACACTGTGAGTGTACCTTCACCAGAAGGACCGCAGCTGCTTGAGAAGTGAACTCACCCCCACCTTCTCAAGGACAATAAGGGATGGGGAATAAATGCTGGTCTCGCCAGTGATGCCCAGATCCCACAAATGAATGAAAAATATTTCCCCTTTCAGTAATAAAGAATTCTTGGTTAAATTCTTGGTAGAGAAATTTTTGGTTCAGAGGAAACAGGCTAAAGAAATTTGGCATTTCCCCTTTGACCCTCAATAATTTTTATCGTTGCACCATAGAAAGCATCACGGCTTGGTATGGCAACTGCTCTGCCCGTAACTGCAAGAAACTGTAGAGAGTTGTGGACACAGCTCAGCACATCAGGAAACCAGTCTCCCCTCCATGGTCTACATTTCTCGCTGCCTCGGTAAAGCAGCCAATATCATCAAAGACTCCTCCCACCCTGGACATTCTCTCTTCTGCCCCTCTCCCATCAGGCAGAAGATACAAAAGTCTGAAAGCACGTGCCACCAGGCTCAAGCACAGCTTCTATCCTGCTGTTATAAGACTATTGAACGATAAGATAGACTCTTGACCTCACAGTCTACCTCATTATGGCCTTGCACCTTATTGTCTGCCTGCACTGCACCTTCTCTGCAATGTAACACTTTGTTCTCCATTCTGTTATAGTTTTCCCTTGTAGTTACCTCAATGCACTGTTGTAATGAAATGATCTGTATGGATGGTACACAAGACAAGTTTTTCACTGCACCTCGGCACAGGTGACAATAATAAACCAATTTACCAATTTTATCTGGCTTTAAGTATTGATATTTCAGTTAATCTGCCGCAGAATGACTACTATATCAAGTCAATCTCCTGTGTGTTGAGAGTTTGGTGTCTGTTTAGATGCTTAGGCCTTAAGGTTACCCGGTACAATACTCTGCGGTACTCAGACAGTTAATCGCAGTAGCTGAAACTGGGCAGCCTGTGCTTTGGAAAAAAATATTAGCTTAAAAATGAGGCAGAAAATTATATAACTGAAAATTGTACATGTCCTGAATTCCTGAGAAATGAGTGGAATTTTCTGAAAAAACAGTTTACTCGCCGCACAGGAAGCAAGTGTGTTACAGTTATACGGAAAATCACATTCACAGATGTTATATGCAAGAAAAGGGGCGTTTGCTTTCACTGCTTCTAAGGTAAATGACAGTGTCGTACTGCAAAACGTACATCAACAGAATGAGCAGGTTATTTTCGAACCTTTCTATTATTGAAAGGAAGAGCTCTGAACCTCCCAGTGTGCAACAATGGGGCCTCAGCGTTTAATTAGCTCCGCAGAGAAGAGAATGGGGAGCAACTTGTCACCAGGGGATAACTGGAACTTGCAAAAGGGCGTGGCGCTCTGTTTACCGGGTATTTTGTGCTGGAAGGCTATTAAACACAGAAGCAAACAAGAAGCTACGAGGTGACCTCAAGAGGAGGTTAATCTGGTGACTGAACTGAAAAGTGTCCAAGAGGTCTTCAGGATCGAGGCCAATCCAACTCCCTCTGCAAGGCACTGGAGCAAAACATGGACATCTGTTGCCCTCCAGTCCATCCTCTCTTTCCCCCTCCTCTCCTCCTGCTTTATCATCCCACCTTCTCCCTTTTACCTTCTTCCCTCTTTCTGCTCTTTTCACAGCTCCTTCCCTCTTTCCTCCTCCTTTCTTCCAACTCTTTTATCCTCCCTCTCTCCAGCACCTTCTTGTCCCCTTCCCCATCACCTTCCCTTTCTCTCCTCCTCTTCCCTCTCCATGTCCCCTCTCCCCTCCTCTTCACCTCCGACCCTCTCTCTTCCCCTCTCCCGTCTATGATCCCGCACGTGTCTGGATTGCACAGATGATTCAGGCTAATCTGTTCCTGTCCCTGTAAATCAAACAAGTGTTTTCAATGGTTTCTGGGAGAGTGACACATGAGTGGGGCCTGAGCTGAACTTTTCCCTGCCCTCATTTGTGGTGCTAAGATTTGCCCCAGCTGAGAGATGTCTGACCCTTGGTCCTTAAATACATTAACATTTACTCTGATTCAACAGCAGTTTGACACTGCTCTATGTTCTGCCTCTCGGCCAATTTCATACTCATCCTTAAATAAAACAGGTTGCTGGAAATACAGGAAAGTTCATGCAGCATCTGTGGAGAGACTTAATGTTTCGGGTTAATAAAACAAGAAAGGATAACCGTGGCAACTACTTGTAGAGCCATCAGACTGAAATATTAACTCTGTTTCTCTCTCCATAGATGCTGCCTGACCTGCGGAATATTTCCAGCATTTACTGTTTTATTTCAGATTTCCATCACCTGCAGTTTTTTGCTTCCATGCTGACCCTTTCATTTCATGGACTTTAGTTTCCCCAACGAGTTCTGGGACTTTGTTAAACACCTTTAGAAAGTTACACAGGATACACATCAACTGGTCACCCTTGATAGTGTTCTCTGTCAAATCATAAGGCAAATACGATTTGCCTTCAACGAATCCCTGTGGACTTTCAGTCTTTAGCCCTTATGTTTCCAGATTTCTTGGTTTTGCCTAGTTACTTTCTTCCTATGAGAAGCCGCTCAAGTTCTCTCTCTTGAAGTGCTTTGTCACCTGTTCAAGTATCTTATCTTGTGGCTTGGTAACCGTGTGGGCTTTACGGTAGTGCAGTGGTTAGTGTAATGTTATTACAGCGCCAGTGACCTGGATTCAATTCCGGCCGCTGTCTGTAAGGAGTTTGTACGTTCTCCCCGTGTCTGCGTGGGTTTCCTCGGGGTGTTCCGATTTCCTCCCACGTTCCAAACACGTACGGGTTAGGAAGTTGTGAGCATGCTATGTTGGCATCGGAAGTGTGGCGACACTTGTGGGCTGCCCCCAGAATATTCTACGCAGAAGATGTATTTCACTGTGTGTTTCGATGTACATGTGACTAATAAAGATATCTTATCTTATCTTATGCTCATGAGACACTTCAATGTGTTTTACAAGGAGATCATCATATCATCATTTGCCCCATTGCAAGTGGAGGAACTTTATAGAAAATAATCAAAAATGCAAGTGGAATGCAGGTTCTAGAGAGTCTGAACACATGAGTTCTGCTGCAGCTTGAGAGAATGCCTAATAGTTCTGACCACCATACGCTGAGTAAGGATAGACTGGTCTTTGAGCAAGTGTGGTGTAATGTTACCAGAACAGATTACCAGGACTGAAGTTAAAGGAGAGTTTACTCAGAATAGGATTATGTACCCTAAAAATTATAATTTAAGTGGAGTTTAGATTTACACTTTCAGAATATTAAGGGAAACCAGGGAGGTGAATAGAAACTATCTGCACTGTTGGATGGGCCTAGGACAAGGAGGCAGTGGCTAAAAATATGCCACTGCGTCCTTGACTTGGACTTCTTGGTCTCTCGGATTACCAACATTATATGTCCTACCCCTATTTGACTTCCCAAAATGCATTATCTTGTTAGGATTAAATTCCATCTGCCAATGCACTGCCCAATGTTCTAACTGATGTAGATCATGCTGTAGCCTTAGATAACCTTCCTAGCTATCCACAACACCACCAATTCTCATGTCATTCCAAATTTACTAATCATACCTCCAGCGATATGCTGTATATGTGGAGGAGCATTACTAGGATGGTGAAAAACACGGTGATGCTGGAGGAACTCAGCAGGCCAGGCAACATCCATGGAGAAAAGCAGGCGGTCAACATTTTGGGTCAGGACCCTTCTTCAGGACTGAAAGTAGGAAAAGGGGAAGCCCAAAATATAGGAGGGAAAAGCAGAGCAGTGATAGGTGGACAAAAGAGGGGAGGCGGGGTGGGCACAGGGTGGTGATAGGTAGATGCAGGTAAGAGACAGTGATAGGCAGGTGCGGGGGAGGAGGGGAGAGCAGATCCACTGGGGGATGGGGCAAAGGTAAGGAGAGAGAAATAAAAAGGGGGCTAGGAAAGGGAAGAAGAGAAGAAGCGTGGTGGGGGGGTGGGGGGGGGGAAGTGCTTACCTAGAGTGAGAGAATTCAATGTTCATGCCGTTGGGCTGCAATGTTCTGAGATGGAAGACGAGGTGCTGTTCCTCCAGTTTGCGCTTGGAATTCTCCCAGCAGTGGAGGAGGCCGAGGACTGACATATCAGTGATGGTGTGGGAGGGGGAGTTGAAGTGACTGGCAACGGGGTACGCAGATTGCAGTTACAGGGATGGTTCCAGGGATAAGGGACTTTTTGGGAAGCGTGGGTTGTTTTCCATGCAGCAGAGGAGGTTTAGAGGAGATTTTAGTGATACATGCATAATCATGGAAGGCTTTGGTCAGTTAAGTGATTGCAGACTAGCTCCAATGGCAGGGGTCAGTAATCCAACAGAAAGTTAAGGTAAGAGATAATGATAGGCAGGAAACCCAGAAAAGTGTGAAGTGATACACTTCGGGAGATTGAATTTGAAGGCAGAATACAAGGTTAATGGCAGGACTCTTAGCAGTGTGGAGAACAGAGGGATCTTGGGGTCCACGTCCATAGATCCCTCAAGGTTGCCACGCAGGTCGATAGGGTTGTTAAGAAGGCGTTTGTTGTGTTAGCTTTTATTAGGGGTATTGAGTTCAAGAGCTGTGAGGTAATGTTGCAGCTCTACAGAACTCTGGTTAGACCACACTTGAAGTATTGTGTTCAGTTCTGGTCGCCTCATTATAGGAAGAATGTGGAAGCTTTAGAGAGCGTGCAGAGGAGATTTACCAGGATGCAGCCTGGATTGGAGAGCATGTCTTATGAGGACATTTAAGAGACTCTTAGATAACCACATGAACAATAGAGAAATGGAGGGCTATGTGGGAGGGAAGGTTAGATTGATATTAGAGCAAGATAAAATGTCGGCACAACATCGTGGGCCAAAGGGCCTGTACTGTACTGTGATGTTCTATGTTCTAAATTGACAGGGAATATAAGAAGCAGTGAATTCAAACAATCTGTGGTAGTCTACCTCAAAGAATGGTACAAGCATATTCAAAAAACTTCCAAAAGGGAATTGGATCAATACTGGAGGATAAAATGGAGAATAAAATGAATGAACCTCCCCACACACCACTCAGAGAGGCAAGTTGCCCACGTATGCATTGTTTCTTGTAGGTTTCTATGAGCCGTAGATTAATATACCTCTTGGCTCGCTGTATCACATACCATTCCGCAGCCTATTGTATGACTAGGGGACTGGCTCCCTCAATCCGTCTGATGGGCCACTTGGAATTGGCAAACTGCAGATTCCCAAAGCTCACAACTATAACAATCAGTTCCCCCTCTTCCCTCCCCTCCCACCCAGTCTGTCCCCTCTACCCACCCAGGTCAGTGGTATGTCAAAGAAAATACAGTCGTTGACTCCATTAGAACGAGGTGGAAAATAATCCATCAACAGGGGAAATCAGTGTGAAAGAGAAACCAGTCGTGAACTCTCGTGTGGGTGTCTTGCCAAATCCCTTTGGCCGCCTGAACACACTGCAGAACTCAGCTGAGTGTCGTAAGTAATTTAGTCGGAATGCACACCGGTGCGGCAGAGGACATCCTCAGGAACTGGTGACTTCACCTTCCTGAGAATATCTACAGGGAATGATGTCACTGAAGAGCAACAATCTGGTCGTCCCTGATCTCTCAGCTCAGACTTAACTCCCTGTCAGTGCAGTTATCAGGACAGGACCAGGGTAATGGATTTGCTCCAGTGTATCCGGGGGCACGACTATTCTCTAAACCCCTGCTCATGGAAGCAGTGAGGTGCCCAGAGTTGCTGAGGATGGGGCAGTTTATTTCTTAAGGAGAGAGCAGGATGAATATGCAGCTCGGATCAGGAGCAGAGGTTATAAGAATAGGTAAACCAAAACACAAGTTCTTTCAAAAAATGGACGTTGAGAGAGAACCTTTACGTCAAGAGGAGGTAGGTAATATTTTGAAAAATCGAGGAATTGAGGGCTATGGGGAACTGGCACAGAAGAGGAGTTGAGGCCTGGGGCAGATCAGCCATGATCATATTGAATGGTGAGGCAGGCTTGAGGGGTCAAGTGGCTCCTATTTTCTTGTGTTTAATAGTTTGACAAGGTAGGCAGAATTATTTCCATTTATGAGGTGCGAATGGAAGGCGGTCACTAAAACATCCATAAGGAATTCAGGAAAAACTTCTTTCCCCTGAGTCTGGCCTCCAGTAAATCCTGGTTCTCCACTCTATCCCACCATTGGTAGCCTTCAGATGGCTCAAGACCACCCACTAGAACTCCTACAATTACCCCCTCTGCCTTCAATGGATGTGTTTGGAACCCTGCTCCAAGTCATTGCCTCAGGCTAGCCAGGAAGGGGTAATAAGATTGTCTCACCAACATCCTGAGAAGAATGTGATTAAGGGTCAGTTATAGAGTCATCAAGTCATACAGCATGGAAACAGGTCCTTCAGCCCAACTGGTCCATGCCGACCAAGATTCTCATCCAAGTTAGTCCCATTTTCCTGTGTTTGGTCCATATCTCTCTGAGCCTTTCCTATCCATGTACCTGCCCAAGTACCTTTTAGATGTTGCTAACGTACCTGCCTCAACCACTTCCTCTGGCAGCTCATTCCATATACTGACCACCATCTGGGTGAAAAAGTTGCCCCTCAGTTTCCTATTAAGTCTCTCTGTTCTCACCCTAAACCTATGCCCTCTAGTTCTTGATTCCCCGGCTCTGGGAAAAAGACAGTGCGCATTCACAGTGCGCAAACATAAAGGAGAAGGACATGATAAAGGGCTGAGATAAAGAAACATCTATCACAGCACTATATAAGACCATAAGATATCTTAGCAGAATTAGGCCACTCGGCCCATCGAGACTGTTCCTCATAAAGTGGCTATTCACCCCAATGATTCTATGCTAGCTCCTTGTGAAGGGAACTATTTGGTCTCATTCATCGTCCTTTTCCCTGTAGCCCTGCAAATTAGTTTTCTTCCAATTCCAGTTCAGTTCCTCTTCAAAAACCTTGATTGACTCAGCTTTCACTACCCGCTCTCCTCACATCCTCCCATATCTTTGGCCCTTTGATTTAAACCTGCTCCCACTAGTCCTTGAACCATCAGCTAAGGTAAGAGCCTCCCGCTATCTATCCTACCCAAAGCCATCATGATCTTGTCCACCTCTCTCAAAATGTCCTCTCAACCTGCTTCACTTCGAGGGGGACAACCCCAGGTTCTCCTGTCTAACCCTGCAGCTTAATGTCTCTTCCCTGGAACTATTCTTGTACATCTTTTCTGCACCCTTTCAGGAGCTTCACATCTTTCCAGAGTCAATCTTGCACTGTTGATATAATCTTGGTTTTAATGGCCAGTCCTCATGTGAATACATTGTTTAATTCTTGATCAGTTATATCAACCATGTGGTAGCTGGGATAAAGTGAAAGGTAATCCAGGAGGGACTTTGAAAAGTAACAGATATTTATTTGTTTTTTTCACAGGTTGTGGATGCCACTTGCCTAGACCCATATCTATTTCCATCCCTAACTACCCCTGCACTGATTGAAGCTAACCACATTATGCTGTATCTGTGGTCATGTACAAGCCAGACGATGTAGCAAATTTTCCTGCCCAAAGTATTTTACAGAATGGATTTGACAAAATAGTAGTTTTGTGGTCAATGATAACCAATATAAGGCTTTATATTTATTAAATTAATTGAATTTAACTTGCCCTATTGTCATGATAGGAATTCACACCTCTGGATAGTTATGTAGGCTATTGGATATTAACTTTGTTAATTAATCACTTTGAATCAGAATCAGATTTACTATCACTGACATATGTCGTGAAATTTGTTGTTTTGCGGCAGCAGCACAGTGCAAAACCTAAAGACATAAAAATTACTCTAAGTAACAAAAATGAATAAATTGTGCAGAAGAAGAATAATGAGGTAGTGTTCATAGGTTCATGGACCAGCAAGAGTCTTTAGTGACATACAGTACCTAATCTCTTCAAGCTCCTAACGAAGCAGAGCTGCTGGTATGCCTTCTTCATGATTGCGTCAATGTGTTGGGCCCAGGCTAGATCCTCTGAGATGTCGACGCCCAGGAACTTGAAGCTGCTCACCCTTTCCACCGCTGACCCCTCAATGAAGACTGGTGCGTGTTCTTCTAACTTCTCTTTCCTGTAGTCCACAATCAATTCCTTGGTCTTGACGTTGAGTGCAAGGTTGTTGTTGTGACACCATTCAACCAGTCGAGCTACCTCACTCCTGTACGCATCCTCGTCACCATCTGAGACTCTACCAACAACAGTGGTGTCATCAGCAAATTTATAGATGGCATTTGAGCCATCAAGATCTCATAACAACCGCAGCCATCAAAGTGTAGTAACTTAATCTGCTGCACTTCTATTTCCACAGCAGTATAATAAAAATAGTTGTCTCAAGTCAGTTCATAGTAGTGTCTTGAAATAGGTTTAGGGCTAGCATCACAGAACCCAGAGAGTGATAAAAGCACAAAAGGGGGTTATTCAGCCCACTGAGTGTATGTCTCCACGTAAGAGCAATCTACATGGTCCCACTCTCAAAACTCTACCTTTCAGATACATATGCAAACGTCAGATGTTAGGACTGATGACCAAAAACTCAGTCAAAGAGGTAGATATTTAAAATAGTTGTACAGAAAAAGTGACAGATAGAGAGATTTAGAGATGCCATTCCAGACTTCCGATGGCCAAAGACATGGTTCCCAAAGGCAGAGGGATGAAAATTAGGGACGGACAGCACACCAACGCCTCTACTTCCTCAGAAGGCTGAGGAAATTTCACATGTCCTGGATGACTCCCACCAAATTCTTACAGAGGCACCATAGAAAGCATCCTATCCAGATGCATCACGCCTTGGTATTGCAACTGCTCTGCCCGAGACCACAAGAAATCACGGGGAGTTGTGGACACAGCCCAGTCCATCATGAAAACCAGCTTCTCCTCCATTGACTCTGTCTACACTTCCCACTACCTCGAAAAGCAGCCAACGTAATCAAGGACTCCTCCCACCCCGGTCATTCTCTCTTCTCCCCTCTCTCATTGGGCAGAAGATACAAAAGCCTGAAAGCATGTACCACCAGGCTCAAGGACAGCTTCTATCCCACTGTTATCAGACTCTTGAATGGACCTCTCATACGCTAAAAGGTGAACTCTTGATCTCCCAATCTACTTCATCGTGGCCCTTGCACTTTATTTGTCTAGCTTGCACTGCAATTTCTCTGTAAATGCAACACTATATTCTGCATTCTGTTTTCCTTTTTACTACCTCGATGTACTTTTGTATGGAATGATCTGTCTGGATGGCATACAAAACGAAAGCTTTTAACTGTATCTCGGTCCATGTGACATGAATAAACCAATTCCAAGACTTTGAGAAGCACAAAGGTCGCAGAGGGTTACAGTGCTGGGAGAGGTGACAGAGTGGGGAGGATTGTGGTCAAGGATGAGAATTAGACAGGTAAAATGACAGCAGCTTCAGGGAAGCCTTCAAGAACATAAAAAGAATTTTGAATCAACACTTAAAACGATGGACCCGGTTGGTGCAATAAATTGGGGACTGGGCTTTCACCTCAAGGAACAAACTCCAATTCCAGTAGAGTGATGAAAATCTCCTTTGCCTGCTGACAATAAGGATCCAAAAAATGGGCACTGAACAATCATAGATCCATCCTTAGCTAATCTGTTCTGTGAGTGACCTCAGGCTCGGGGCAGGTTGGTAACACTCAATCAGTTCTGTGCAATACGTAGGGAAGCAGTAATGTCTCTGTTGAGTTACTGAAGTAGCAGCCGAAGCTCTGGACTATTGATCTAGAAACATGAGTTCAAATACCACCGTGGCAGCTCAGAAATTTAAATTCAACTAAGTAAATAAATCCAGAACTTAAAAAGCTGTTTTCAGTACTAGGCAACCAAAAAAAAACACTGGGTTGTTGTAAAAAGCCAAGTCCTTCAGAGAAAGAGATCTGCCATCCTTGAAAATCAAAAAACTGCAGACGCTGGAAATCTGAAATAAAGACGGAACATAGAACAGTACAGCACAGGAACAGGCTCTTCGGCCCACCATGTTATGCCGAACTAATTAAACTAGTAATTAAATGCCTCACTAAACTAATCCCTTCTGCCTACACGATGTCCATATCCCTCCATTCTCTGCACATTCATGTCCCTGTCTAAGAGCCTCTTAAACGCATCTGTTGTATTTGCCTTCACCACCAGCCCTGGCAGCGCATTCCAGACACCCACCACTCTCTGTGTAAAAAACTTGCCCCACACATCTCCTAGAGCTTACCCCCTGCATGCCCTCTAGTATTAGATATTTCGACTCTGGGAAAAAAAATACTGGCTATCTACGCCCCTCATAATCTTATAAACTTCTATCAGGTCTCCACTTAGCCTCTGCCACTCCAGAGAAAACAACCCAAGTTTGTCCATACTGTCTTTATAGCACATGCCCTCTAATCCAGGCAGTGTCCTGGTAAACCTCTTCTGCAAATTGATGGAAATACTCAGCAGATTAGGGAGCATCTGTGGAAAGAGAAAGAGTTTAAGTTCAGAGACCCTTTATCAGAATCGGGACGGAGAGAAAAAAAGTTTTTTTTAAAAGTTGAAGGGAAGGTGGAGGTTGGATGGATAGGACAAAGGGGATGTCTCTGACAGGGTGAGATCAGGGTTGCCATGTGGATAAGTTGAGATGAGGGCATCCAGCTGATGGGTTAATGCTGGCAGTTAGAGAGAATATGAGCAAAAGCTATGGAATGAGAGCAGTTAGAGAGTCAGCAGACAAAAAAACATGTAAAAGTTGCAAAATACAGAGCTGGTCAGATGGTGCTAATGGCAAAAGAAAAATTGAGCCAAAGTCAGAGATGAATGAAAGTAAAATTGAGACAAAGTCACACATATCTGGCCATTTCTGGTACAGATAGAGAAAGTGGGTCAGCTGAAGTTGTAGAATTCAATATTGAGTCCTCATTAACACATTAACCAGATGACATCATTTACAACTTATCCCCCTGGCAACCTTGGCGTCACCCTATCAAAGACATTCCCTTTGTTCTATTACCCCTATCCTCTCTGCAACTTGAAACTAATTCCTTTTCTCACTTTTCCAATTCAGACAAGGGTCTTCAGCTTGAAGCATTCACCCCGTTTCTCTCTCTGCAGACGTTGCCTGAATTGCTGAGTATTTCTCGCAATCTGCCACCCATAGTTAGTAAGTAACTCCAGACCAAACTATTCATTCTTAACTGCTCCTCAGGTCATCAGCAATTAGGGATGGCCAATAAATGCTGGCACTGCCAGTGACGTGTGCTTACTGTGAATGAATAAATATAATTTATTTTAGATATATATATATATATATATATATATATATATATATATATCTATATAACTTCGCCATCAGATTTCTGGACAGTCCATGAACCCATAAACACTACCTCATTATTCTTTTTTTTTGCACTATTTATTTATTTTTGTAATTTTTGGTAATTTTTATGTCTTTGCACTGGACTGCTGCCTCAAAACAATAAATTTCATGTCATACAAGTGAATGATAATAAACCTGATCCAGATTCTGATTCTGATAAAATTAATGGGACCCTAATGAAAGACTGTAGAGTTCAAGCAGCTGGTGCAGCTGAGGAAGAAAATGGTGAGTGGGCCATTTGTGGGATTGTGAATGAGGTGCTTTGTTGGGCAGAGTGAAGGGAGTTTCATTCTGTGAAACTGTGCAGGAGATTCCCCAGAACTGACACCAATCAGCCTAATGAGCAGAAACTTCGCCCAACTAAATGAAATATGATGAAAATTCCAGTTGTGCCTGGAAAGTGGTTTACTGGCTTCTCTTGTGGGCTTCCTGGGTAGAGGTAGAGCAATAAAGCAATACAGGGAGCTCGTTCCTACTCTGTGTGGAGTTACTCTTAGCAGCTGGCCCCTGTACTTTTGGCCTCAGTACCCCTATGTGCTGAGGTATAAAGGTCTAGAGCTGTCAACTGAAAGGTTCAGAGTGTGTTCGTGTGTTCATTTGTTCACACTGAATGGAAATATTTGTTGGCAAGTCCTGTGTTTTGGTGGAGATCACAAGGGGAAAACTAGAATATGCTCCAAGGAACGGGAGAGTTGCCAGCGACTTATTGACGCTGTGTTAAATTTCCAACTTCTGAATTGTGTTCCTGCATAAGCACCTCAACGCACGAGGCCAAGCACTGAGAGGGGCTGTGCCATCCCTAACCAAAATCCTGTGGTCAGCTGACATTGCGCTGAGTACCGTTTCTGGGAGAAAATGCAACGGACTCTGGCTGACACCCACAACACTTCCATTTAAATCCAGGCAGTGCGGTGAAGAGGAAGTGCACACTCTCAATGACACCCGTTTCAGGCAAGACATTAAAACAGACTCTATTTTCCCTCTCAGATGCCATGGTATTATTTCGAAGTCCACCCGTCCTCAGCCCTGCAATCACTCCCTGAACATGACTCAGACTGAAGCTCTCATTTATTTCAGTTTGTGGGAGCTTGCTGTGCACAAATTATCTGTTGTGTTTCTTACACTACAACAGTGACTGCACTTCAAAAGGTAGTTCATTGCCTGTAAAACTCTTTGGAACATGTTGAAAGGGATGAGAAGGACACTATAGAAATACAAGTCTTTCTCAATCTTTTTTGCAATTTCGTTTCACTCTTCCCTTGCAGTGATAAAAGATCACGTTGTACAAGTCCCAAAAATTTTAAATGGGAGGGGGTGATAGAGCAGGTCAAAACTACAATGCTGACAATATAAAAGTTAACTGTAATGACCAGGAGCTCCCAGAAGTTCAGAGTGACGTGCCCATGAATGTATCCGTGCACGTATACCTGTGCATATTGTACACACACCCACAAACCCCAACTCCTCACACACACACACACACACACACACACACACACACACACACACACACACACACACACACACACACACACACATTTACTGTACATGTAAATGAAGTATATATGAACATCAAACTGCATACACACATATGTGCATAATCACAACCATGCAGGCACCCGAACAGGCATACACGTCTGAACACACACATGCATGTACACACACACACACACTTGCATTCACATTCACACACACACACACACTCTCACACACAAACCCGTACACACACCCACTCGCATACATGCTCACACACACGCACACTCACACTTGCATACATGCTCACACACACACACTCATACACACACCCACTCTCTCACATGCACACACACTCACACACATGCACTCACTCACACATGCATGCACACTTGCATACATATGCACACATAAAATGTTCAAATGCACAAGTGTGTACTCATTTACTCGGCGATGTGTACACATACACACTCACTCACAAGCACACTTAAAACACAGGCATTCACACAAAAGCAGGGTGTCTGTCTATTTTTGGACTTGCTGACCCTAACTGACAGTTCTCCACACTTTAGGATAATGGAATATCACATTCAATTCCCTCCGCCCAGTTGGAAGCCCTGAAATCAGCCCACTGAATTGTTCTATAATGGAGTCTCACCTTTTCATACCTCCCAATGGGACTATAAATTAATTTTATAGATTGCCACCACTTACGGCAATTTCCTGTTTATGCATAGAAATAACAATCTGATTGAGGATTTTTTCAGGTTGAAATTTGCCATCTATTAATAAAGGTGTTGTGTATTCAACCTTCACCCTTGACAATATTAACCTGATGTTTACTTTATGCTTATGTTAATATTTCAGGTATTGTATTAGTCGGTATTTTTCTAAACTATTGGAATTTATTTCCTGTCTAACAAACACTATCCTTTCCTCAAGGTGCCAGTTGAATTGACATCAAGTCACAGAAGGGGATTCTAAGGTAGATAGCTGAGAGAGAGCGACTCTGGGAATTCCAGAGCTTAGGGTCTTGGCAGCTAAAGGTTTGGCCCAAATGGAGGGGCAATAACATTTGGGGATAGATTGGAAACTACCTCAAAGCGTTGTAAGGTTGGAGGAGACTGTTAAGATTGGGACGAGCGAAGCTATGGAGGGATTTGAAAACAATCAGTTCAGGAACAGCTACTTCCCTACAACCATCAGGTTCCTGAACTGACCTGCACAACCCTAACCCTACCTCAGCAACAGAACACTACAGACCACCTCTCGCACTACCATGGACTTGTTTCTAATTGTGTTTTTGCAATAGTCTCTTGTTTTGCCTTTTCTCTTCACCATCTTAAATGATTTGTGTTCCATGTGTTGTTTGAACCTACGTGCCTGTGATGCTTCTGCAAGCAAGTTTTTCACTGTATCTGTACCTCACCGTACTTGTCACATGACAATAAACTTGAGACTTGAAAAAAATTAAGGCATTGCTTAACTGGGAGCCAGTGAGGGTCAGCAGACATGAGGGGAATGGGTGAATGGGATGATGCAAGTTACAACACAGGCAGCAGAGCTTTGCACGATTTACAGTCTACGGAGAGAAAAATGAGAGAGACCAGTGGGAATAGTCAAGTCTGAAGATAATGAGGACATCGATCAGCAGTAGATGAGTTGACGCAGGGCAGAGTCAAACGACGTTATGGAGATGGAAGTAGACAGTTGTACTGGTGCCAGTCTTAGAGTCATAGTGTTGTGCACCACAGAAACAGGCTGATCCAAGCCCAGCTGATCCATGCCGACCAAACTTCCCATCTAAGCAATGTCTTATTGAAGCATGCAAGATTCTGAGGGGGCGTGGCAGTGTAGTTGTCGAGATGTTTCTGCTAGTGGGAGTCCCGAACAAGGGGACATGGTTACAAGATTAGGAGGCAGTCATTTGAAACAAGTGTGTAGGAACATCTCATAGAGGGTGGTGAATTTCTGGAATTCTCTATCCAGAGGGTTGTGGAGCCTGGATCACTGGGGGTACTTAAAGAGGAAGTAGATAACTTTTTGGCAGATCTGGGAATTGAGGTGTATGGGAAACTAGCACAGAACCTCGGGCATATTGAACGGCGGAGCAGATTCGAGGGACAGAGTTGGCTACTCCAGCTCCTATTTTCTTATGTTCTTATGTACAGAAAAATGATCCAAAGCTCATACCAAGGTGGAGAACGCCACCGATATTACAAAAGTGGCTTTATTTCCGATAGTTGTCAGGGAAATGGGTGGAGTTGATGGCTGAGAAATGGATTCTGGAGACATGACTTTAGCCTTCCCAGTGTTTTAGCCAAGAGGACATTTCTGATCAGTTCGGGTGTGAGACAGGCAGCTGGACAATTCAGAGAGTTGTGGAGAGGAGACATGGTTAGTCTGGGAAGGTGGTGGGGGATGAAGGTGGGCCTCATTGGAAGCTGGTACTATTTTTTAGATAATAGTAAGGGGCAGTAAGTAGATCAGAAATAGAAGGCCGGTGGGGGGGGGGGGGGGGGTCAAATACATTTAACTAGTGTCTCTCATCTCCTCAGGATATCCCTGCCTGACTGCCCCTGTGTTAACTCATCTATTGCTAATCACTCTCCTTGTTATTTTGAGAATTGATGATTTCAACCACTCTCTCCTGGGTTCCTTCATTCCTTCCTTGAACCTGAGGTCATGCAAAGTGTTTCATGGCCAATTTTAAAATCTAGTCATTAATAACTGCCTTCAAGCCATGGTGAAATAATTAACTCAAATAAGCTACTGTGGATGCTATAGCTTAAAAGAAAAATGTTGGTCTTTCAGACATGTGATATAATATTGTCCCACCCTCTGAGCATGCAGAGAAAAACTAAGATCTGTGTTCTGTCTGACCATGCAACAATTCCTCAGCCCTGCACTCATGTGGCAACCTGGCAGTCCCAGATGGTCCTGGGGTGGAGGTATGATCCTTATAAGTGGTACAACTCTGCAAAGCTAGATGTAAGATTGCCAAATTAACCCTCTCAGCTGGGGATGAACAACATACAGTTATAGAATCCTCAAAATGCTTTTTTAAAATAGTACTTCATCACATCCTAATCTATAGCAAGGAAAATATCTTCACTAAAAGATTCCCAGCCTGTCTCAAATGGCTATGTTGCCCAAAGCATCATATTATAGAACATAGAACAGTACAGCACTGAACAGGCCATTCGGCCCACAATGTTGTGCCGACATAGCTAATCCCTCCTACCTACAGAATGCCCATGTCCCTCCATTTTCCTCTCATTCATGTGCCCATCCAAGCCCCTCTTAAAAGCCCCCAGTGAATTTTCCTCCACCACCCTATCAGGCAACGCATTCCAGGCATCCACCACTCTCTCAGTAAAAAACGTACCCCTCACGTCTGTTCTGAACCTACCCCCTCTCACCTTAAATGCATGCACTGTTTGTTCATGGATCTGAAGGTAGAAAGGAAAACAGACCAACATTTCCATAGAATCCTTAACATGTGAAGGCGTTCTCCAGACCACTACAATGTGCCAAGGAATTGGAGTCTGACGTTGTTTTTGACTTGACTGAAAGATTATATACCTTGGAAGGCTAAAGCCCTCCAACATTCTTCTGGCTGCACTTAAAAGCTCACATCTGGTTCCATTGGCTCCCAGTCAAGTATAAGATTCCCGTTCGAATTCTTCTGTGACCCCTCCCTCTCTATCTGTTTAACCTCCTCCAGCCCTACAACCTTTCACGTGCTCTGAACTTTACTACATCTCAACCTGTGCCTGTCTGAACAATATCCTGCTGGGGCTCGACAGGGTGTAGTATGAAAGACCAGGGGTCAAATGGCAGTGACAACCCTACTGACCCCCATGGTCGGATGATAGCATTGCCTATCCGGTCGGAAGCTACACCACTGTCAGTCAAGGGTCCGGCTCCACCCCACCCATCAAGAGCACACCTAAGGATTGGCTCGTAACTCCCCTTTGTTCTTGACCCTGAATCATTGGCTTGTTTGAATTACCTGAACGGGCTCCACCCAGCTACAGCCCTATAAAAGATGGTACATGTGGGCAGTTCGCTCTCTTTTCCGATTGCTGCCGGGGTTGAGACCACAGGTGAGAGGGTGCACTTCCACAGGGGTCTAGGAGCGTCCTAAGTAGATTCCCAGTAGCATAGAGCCGTTGTTTGTCCAGATTCTGGGGGTTCAGACAACATATTTGTTTGTTCCCTGATCGTTCGTACTAGTTCATTGCATGTGAGTGTGTGTACACTTCACCCGTTGCGACTCGCCCCACATTTCGCGATCACCCGAGTGCGAGTGTGTGAGTGTGCATTTGTTCCTTCTCATTCTGTCCCCGCGTCTGTCTTTGTAAATAAAATTCTCCTTTTTGAAGTACAAAGACTGTGTGTCCAGATATCTCTATCTTTAAGAATCAAAAGAACCTTTCTCATAACACAGGGTTCTAGAATCGGGTGTCGGTCTCAAAAGCAAGTGGCTTGGGCATTCAGAACTAAGATGAGAAGAAAGTTCTTCTCCCAGAGGGAAGTGGATCTTTGGAACTCTCTACCCAAGAAAGCCATGGAGGCACAGTTGGTCTGTATATTCAAAGCGGAGATCTACAGATTTTTAGAAATTAAAGGAAACAAGGGATATGGTTGGTTTAGGAAAGTGGCATTGAAGTAAAAGATCAGCCATGATCTTATTGAATGGTGCAGCAGGGTTGAGGGTCCACATAATCTTCTACTGCTTCCATTTTTTATGTCCATGTGTTCTTCACTCCAGCAACCAAACATTGACAGTTTCTTTAGTTATCCTGGCAATCTCTCCAATTCTTGCCCGATTATGCTCCTCAGAAGAGCCTTGCGATGTTTTACTCCTTTAAGGGATCTTGGGATGCAAATCCATAGCTTCCTGTAAGTGATAAGTAGCGTAGGCATATGACATACTTGCCTTCATTTGTCAGGGTGATGAGCATAAAAGTCGGGAAGTCATGTTGCAGCTGTATAAAACTTTTGTTAGGCAACATTTGGAGTATTGCATGCAGTTCTGGTCGCCTCATTACAGGAAGAACGTGGAGGCTTTGAAGAGGTTCACCAGGATGTTGCCTAGATTAGAGAGTATTACCTATAAGTAGAGGTTGGAGAAACTTAGATTATTTTCTCTGGACTATTGGAGGCTGAGGGGAGGCCTGATAATTATGAGAGGCATAGATGGCGTAGATAGTCAGAGTGTTTTTCCCAGGTGGAAATGTCAAATACTAGAGGGCATAAATTTCAGACGAGAGGGGAAAGTTTAAAGGAGATTTGTAATGCAAGTTTTTTACCCAGAGAGTGGTAGGTTCCTGGAACATACTACCAGGGGAAGTGGTTGAAGCAGGTACAATAGCAACATTTAAGAGGCATTTAGACAGGCATACGAACAGGCAACGAATTGAGGGATAATGACCCATGTGCATGCAGATGTGTAGTTTAAATTGGCATCATGAATCGGCACAGACGTCATGGGTAGAAGCGCCTGTTCCTGTGCTGTACTGTTCTGTGTTCTATGTTCGAAGGGTGCTATTTAAATGCAAGTTAGAGACATAATTAATTAATAAGTGCACACGGTTTCATTGTATAGTTCTAGCCGTCTTGGATGCTGTCACCCAAGTGAAGAGGTTGAAAGTCACAAGGTGACAACGTGGCACCTGGTTTGACCTGGGACCACAAGACCCCTTGTCATCGCAGGGATGCCATTCTTGTAGGTTTGGGACACTCAGCTCCTGTCCAGGTTGCAAGCCATTGATAAGTGCCCAGTAATGATGTGCCCAACTAAATCCCAGTTGGTTGTCCGCAGAGTGAGAGACAATATGGTGACCGCCATGTGTGCTGTCAAATCTTCATGTCGCCGGAGCGTGGTGACTCGTTGCAAGCAGCTCTCTACAGATCTACTCATTACCCTTACTATAATTGTTCTAACTGCACTATGTAATGAATTGACCTGTACGGTCAGTAAGCAAGCCAAGTTTTTCACTGTACCTCAATACAAGTGACAATAATAAACCAATACCATCCAATACCAATACCATTGAGCAGATAAAAAGTACAAAATTAAAAGCACCTTACCACAAACTACACAATATACTGAGCAAGGAGCTTAATGTGCTGGTAACTATCACCATTAAGCCATCTCAACTTGTTCTATCAGCCATTCCCTTTGTTCTATACCTCCCTCCCCCACCTTCCCTCCCACTGAAAACTAACTTGCCTGTTGCAGGGTTTCGTCCTGAAACATCGACAATTCCTTTCCCCTCACAGATGCTGCTCGACCCGCTGAGCTCCTCCGGCAGATGGTCTGTTGCTCCAGATTCCAGCATCTGCTCTCTCTTGTGTCTCTCTTTGCCAGTTCCGACAAAGGGTCACAGACCTCTGACATTGACCGTTTCTCTTTCCGCAGATGCTGCCTGATCTGCTGAGTTTTTCCAGCATTTTCAGTTTCTGTTACAAAATTGTTGCAGTAATATGGAGACATAAGAGACTGCAGAGGCTGGTAGTAATAGTTGTAGTAATAGTTCTTATCGCAATTGTAATCAGCTCAAAGTGTTAGTGTATGTGGATATTATCTGCCTGTTCCCATGGTCACTGGTATTGTACTTGCAAACGCCTAGCTCTGCAATGTAAAGACAAAAGGGAGAAGCTTCCAAGGCAGCAACGAGTTACAATGGATAATCAAGGAAGTCAAAATCTTAATTGCTCTCGGCACCAAACTGTCTTGACCGCTCCCAGAACAGGCTCTCATTACAATAGTGACTACGGTGACAGGATATTTGTAAATGGAGCTGCAGTGTTGGTCTGCTTCTTCATGCAAGGACTTCTAGGGGATAAACAAGTGCTTCTGTGACCTTTTAGGTCAACCTTCCCTGCACACCCCCAACCCCTACAAACCTCCGCCCACTCACTGCTTCTCCATGAAGGTAGAGGTACTTTCTGTGGTTTTGTCAGATTAGTAAACCACTGCCCCTCCTGTTCCCCGCCCGAGCACTCTCAATTTGTACAGTGCTCTTTCAAGTCAGGTCAAGTTGAGTTTATTGTCATGTGCACAAGTACAGTGAGGTACAGGTACAGTGAAAAACTTGTTTGCAGCAGTACCACAGGCAGGTAGCTTCAGACAACATGCTGAACATAAATCATTCATAAATTATACAAGACAGTGAAGAAAAAAGTGTGCTAAACAAGACACTAGTGTAAAAAACACAATCAGAGACAAGCCAAAAACATAATCAGAGTCCCAGAGTCACACAGCATGGAAACAGGCCCTTCGGCCCAACTGCTCCATGCCGACCAAGATTCCTATCTAAACTAGTCCCATTTGGCCCATATCCCTCTAAACCTTTCCTATCCATGTACCTGTCCAAGTACCCTTTAAATGTTATCAATGTACCTGCCTCAACCACTTCCTCTGGCAGCTCGTTCCATATGTGGACCACCCTCTGGGTGAAAAAGTTGCCCCTCAGGTTCCTATTAAATCTCTCCCCCTCACCTTAAACCTATGGCTTCTGGTTCTCAATTCCCCAACCCTGGGAAAAAGACTGTGCACATGGAAACTATCTATGCCCCTCCTGATTTTATACACCTCTATAAGATCATACACCTCTATAAGTTGGGTGGGCACTGTGGTCAGCACAGACTGATTTGGCCAAAGGCCCTATATCCATGCCATATTGCTCTATGACACCCCTCATTCTCCTACGTTCCAATGAAAAAGGTCCAAACCCGCTCAACCTCTCTCCATAACTCAGTCCCTCGAGTCCCGGTAACATCCTCATAAATCCCCTGTGTACTCTTTCCAGCTTAATGGAATCTTTCCTCGAGCAGGGTGACCAGAACTGAACACAATATTCCAAATGTGGCCTCTCTAACGTCTTGTACAACTGCAACATAACATCCCAACTTCTATACTCAATGTCTGACTGATGAAGACCAAAAGCCTTCTTCACCACCCTGCCTACCTGCAATACCACTTTAAGGGAACCATGTACTAGTACTCCTATGTCCCTCTGTTCTATAACACTCTCCTGGGCCCTACCATTCACTGTGAAGTCCATGGTAGTACAAGAGGTGGTCCACAGTGTTCTGTTGCAGAGGTAGGGTTAGGGTTGTGCAGGTCAGTTCAAGAACCTGATGGTTGTAGTTGTTCCTGAACCTGGTGGGACTTCAGGCTTCTGTACCTCCTGCCTGATGGTAGCACTGAGAAGAGAGCATGGCCCAGATGGTAGGGGTCCTTGATGATAGATGCTGCCTTCTATGAGGCAGCGCCTCATGTAGATGCTGTCAGTGGTGGGGAGGGCTGTTCCCGTGATGGACGGGGCTGTGTGCACTACTCTCTGCAGCCTCTTGTGTTCCTGTGTGTTGGAATTGCCGTACCAGGCCAGGCCATAGCTCTGTGACATATCGCTCTGAGAGTCCAGTCCTCCTCGAATCTTTGCACTCTCCTAAAGGAGCACACCTGGCTTTCCCCTTGTTGCTTAAGGGTAACCAAGGTCTATTGTACTGTTCATGCAGGACAGTGTGTGTCATCTGATGGCACTTTGATACAGATATAAGCACACCAAACCGTACACAAGGATTTAAACTTGCCTACTTTCAGAGGGGTATTTTAAACACGCAGACAAGGTGACCCAGACGTGAGGAACAACTTCTGCTTTTATTCAGAGTGTAATAATGGTCTGAAACTCACAGCTGTATGGGTGGTGGAGATGGAATCAATTAGGGCTTTCAAAGGAAATGGGATGGGCACTTGAGGGAAAAAAATTTTCAGGGCTAAGGGAAGAGAGTGAGTGAAACCTACCCTGTCATTCAATATGATCGTGGCTGATCTATGTGTCCTCAGTTCCTCTTCTTTGCCAGTCCTCCGTGGCCATCAATTCCCCAGTCCTTCAAAAACATATCTACCTCCACCTTAAATACTTCTAATGACCTGGCCTCCGCAACTCTCTGAGACAAAGAATTCCAGAGATTCTCCTCAGAGTGAAAATGGGTGGTTGATGGTCAGCTGCGATTTGGTGGGTGAAATGGCCTCTTTCTGTGCTGTATCTCTCCGTGACTCTCTCAACCCTTCCCAATTGCTCATTATTGAAAAAAAATACTCAGTATTTTTGCTTTTTCCACCAAACATCTACCAAATCTTACATCTTTCAACATTTTACTCTGTCTAAAATGTTTTTGCTCACGCATTATATCCTCTTGAAGCCTCTTTGCACCCTTCTTACTATTTATAATCCTACTTAGTTTGGTTTCATCTGCAATCTTGGAAACATTACATCAGCCAAGTCATTGATATAGATTGTGAATAGCTGGGGTCCAAGCACTGATCTCGACCGACCTGTGAAGGCCCCGTTTATTCGTTCTCTTTGCATTCTAGCTGTTAACCAACTCTCAGTCCAAGCTTTTATATCAATCCCAATTCCACCTGCTTTAAGCAACACACAAAAAGCTGGAGGAACTCAGCGGGTCAGACAGCATCTATGGAGGGAAATGGACAGTCGGTGTTTTGGGTCGAGACCCTTCATTCGGACTGCAGGTTAAAACCACATCCTACCCCACATCCTTGACACCAGTGGTGTCAGTCATTAAACTTTCTCATGACCCTCTCTTTGTCTAAATTGGCAATTTTAGAACATAGAACAGTACAGCACAGGAACAGGCCCTTCAGCCCACCATGTCTGTGCCGAACATGATGCCAAATTAAACTAATCGCCTCTGCCTGCACATGATCCAAATCCCTCCATTCCCTGCATATTCATGTGCCTACCTAAAAGCCTCTTGAATGGCTCTACCATATCTGTTTCCATCACCACCCCTGGCAGCGTATTCCAGGCACCCACCATTCTCTGTGTAAAAAACACGGGGGGGGGCGGGGGGGGGGGGGAGGCGGTGTACATGCACCTGTCTACGTCAATGGTGCTGAGGTCGAGAGGGTTGAGAGCTTCAAGTTCCTGGGAGTGAATATCACCAACAGCCTGTCCTGGTCAAATCATGTAGATGCCACGGCCAAGAAAGCTCACCAGCGCCTCTACTTCCTCAGGAGGCTAAAGAAATTTGGTTTGTCCCCTTTGACACTCACCAACTTTTACCAATGCACCATAGAAAGCATCCTATCTGGATGTATCATGGCTTGGTAAGGCAACTGCTCTGCCCAGGACCACAAGAAACTGCAGAGAGTTGTGGACACAGCCCAGCGCATCACAGACACCAGCCTCCCCTCCTTGGACTCTGGCTTTACCTCTCATTATCTTGGTGAAGCAGCCAGCATAATCAAAGACCCCCCCCCCACCCCGGACATTCTCTCTTCTCTCCTCTTCCATCGGGTAGAAGAATCAGGAGCCTGAGGGCAGGTACCACCAGACTTAAGGACAGCTTCTACTCCACGGTGATAAGACTATTGAACGGTTCCCTAATACGATGAGATGGACTCTGACCTCATGATCTACCTTGTTGTGACCTTGCACCTTATTGCACTGCACTTTCTCTGTAGCTGTGACACTCTACTCTGTACTGTTATTGTTTTCACCTGTACTACATCAATGCACTCTGTACTAACTCAATGTAAATGCACTGTGTAATGAACTAACCTGTACGATCAGTTTGTAAGACAAGCTTTTCACTGTACCTTGGTACAAGTGACAATAATAAACCAATACCAATACCAATACCAACATCTCACACATCCCCTTTAAGCTTTCTCCCTCCCTCCTTAAAGCTATGCCCTCTAGTGTTTGATATTTCTACCCTGGGAAAATGATTCTACCCTATCTATGGGTAATTTTATAAACATCTATCAGATCTCCCCTCAGCCTCCAACACTCCAGAGAAGATAAGATATCTTTATTAGTCACATGTACATCGAAACACACAGTGAAATGCATCTTTTGCATGGAATGTTCTGGGGGCAGCCCGCAAGTAAGTCGCCACACTTCCGGCGCCAGCATAGCATGCCCACAACTTCCTAACCCCGTATGTCTTTGGAGTGTGGGAGGAAACCGGAGCACCCGGAGGAAACCCACGCAGACATGGGGATAACGTACAAACTTCTTACAGACAGCGGCGGGAATTGAACCCAGGTTGCTGGCGCTGTAATAGCGTTACGCTAACCGCTACACCATTTGTCCAAACTCTCCTTGTAGCTCATACCCGCTTATTCAGGCAGCATCCTGATGAACCTCTTCTGCACCCTCTCCAAAGCCTCCACATCCTTCCTGTAATGGGGTGACCAGAACAGCAGACAGTACTCCAAGTGCGGCCTAACCAACGTTTTATACAGCTGCGACATTACTGGAGTCAATTATTGGCCTTGCAAGCAGCATCATTTGTGACTAAAGAATCCCAGTGTGGGTTGGGCAGATCTTTACACAGTTGCTGCAAATAATTCTTCCCAGTACTTCCTGAGACTGCTGTTCGTTTACAGAGTGCTGTGGCTCTGTCATGCCCATTTATCTGCACTGATCCAGAGCCATGAATTGTACACTACCATCTGGTTCTTTCATCAGCTATTCTATCCCAGGTGTCGGGCTCAATTCTGAATGGATTCATGTCTTTGAATTTCAATATTAATTCTGAAGTTAAAAGAGATAATTTTAAGATAAGATATCTTTATTAGTCACATGTACATCGAAACACACAGTGAAATGCATCTTTTGCGTAGGGTGTTCTGGGTGCAGCCCGCAAGTGTCGCCACGCTTCCGGCGCCAACATAGCACGCCCACAACTTCCTAACCCGTACGTCTTTGGAATGTGGGAGGAAACCAGAGCACTCGGAGGAAACCCACACAGACACGGGGAGAACGTACAAACTCCTTACAGACAGCGGCTGGAATTGAACCCAGGTCGCTGGTGCTGTAATAGTGTTAGTTAACTGCTACACTACCGGGAATTAGAACATGGAACATCAAATGTAGAATAGTACAGCACGGGAACAGGCCCTTCAGCCCACGTCTGTGCCGAACACGATGCCAAATTAAACAAAATCCCTTATGTCTGCACGTGATCCATATTCCTCCATTCTCTACATATTCATGTGCGTGTCTAAAAGCCTCTATCGTATCTGAACCATAGAACCATAGAACCATACAGCACAAAACAGGCCCTTCGGCGCACCACATTGTACTGTCCACAACATGGTGGGCTTCCACCACCACCCCTGGTAGCCCATTCCAGGAACCTATCACTCTCTGTTTAAAAAACTTGCCCCACACATCTCTTAAGTTTTCTCCCTTTCAACTTAAATGCATGTCCTCTAGTTGTTGACATCTCTGCCCTGGGAAAGAGATTCAGACTGTCTGCCCCGTCTATGCCTCTCCTAATTTTATAAACTTCTATCAGGAGTTTCTGTGTATCACAATGGAGATGGCACAAATACCCCTCAGGTCAATCAGCATCAATACAACAAAGACTTTAGATGAAGAAAAGATGTGGCATAAGAAGCTGCAAAGAGTCGTGGACTCAGCCCAATACATGACGGGCACATCCCTCCCCATCATCGGTAGTATCTACAGGAGGTACTGCCTCAAGAAGGCAACATCCATCATCAAAGATCCCCAGCATCCGGGCCATGCCATCTTCTTGCTGCTACTGTCAGGGAGGAGGTACAGAACCTGAAGTCCCACACCACCAGGTTCAAGAACAGCTACTTCCCTTCAACCATTCGGTTCTTGAACCAACCTGCACAACCCTAATCACTACAGTTTAGCAACACTATGACCACTTTGATCACTTTGCACTAAAATGGATTTTGTTTGTTTTTGTTGTAATTGTGTTCTTGCTTGCAAAAAATATGTATAATTTATGTTTAATTTAGGTTTTACTTGTGAATGCTACATATCTGATGCTATGTGCCTGTGATGCTGCTGCAAGTAAGTTTTTCATTGCCCCTGGGCATATATGTACTTGTGCATATGACAATAAACTCAACTTTTGACTTTGATTAGAGAGACCTTTATCTGTTTAGACCTCTGTGCATGTCCCTGCCCACAAACTACATCACTAAAAAACAGCTTATCTGGTTATTATCACAGAGACTTGCTGTGCACAAACTGGCTGCCGCAATTCTTACGTTCCAACAGGACTACACTTCAAAAAATACCTCATTGCCTGATAACCACTTTGGAAAGTCCTCAACTCATAATTAGTAAATATAAGTCCTTGTTAATTTGCTGTACACTACATTGGACACCACATCAATCCATTGTCAACTGAACCCAATTGTATGCACTGTTAACTAAACTGTAGACCACAAGAATTATTCAGGATTTAACAAGAGTTTTAACATTGACTTTGACATTGACTTCTCTTTGAGGTTCACTTAACATAAGGTCTTCTCCCCAGAATTACATACCCTTTTTACAAATGCCAAATGACCTATGTTACATCCCAGCTAGTTTGAACTTTGTCTCCCATAGGTTGGCAACACTGAGGTAAGGTTTTGAACAGTCCATTCTTGAACGAGATCTCCTGTATTGAAAGGGGAAACAAGCTGTCTGTATGGATTAATACAGGAAGTCCTATTTCCCTTCTAACTTTCTTACTCAGGTATCTACACCAAGGAAGGAAGGCCGATTTTGTGACCAGGACTTTTGCCTCTTCACTGATCTCCTAGATAAATTGAAACTTATCTTGGGGAAATCCTTCTGGGAGCAGCCAGAATCCTTATGGATGAAGCATAAACAAGCCACACTCACAACAAGCTCAACCTGTGACAAATTCCACCCACCTGTCCCTTATTTTCGAAATGCAATGTTGTCAATGCTGGATGGTAGGCACAACTTCAACTGACTTAAGAGTGGCCAGGGAACAAATGAAACTCTGGAGATGCAGCCTTAACCTAATTCATCTGATGGGAACTGGCTTGTTTGGAATGACTGCCCATTATACACATTATCCAGTTTAATGGTCCACTGACCGTAAGCAGCATGCAGTCAGATCGGGTGTTAATAGGAGTTTCCAAATTAGGTTAAAATTGGGATCCAAACCAATGAACCCCATAACACTCAAAGCACTGGAGGAACTCAGCAGGTCAGGGAGCATCTATGGAGGGAAGTGGACAGTCGATGTTTCGAGTCAAGACCCTTCATCTGGACTCAAAAGTCTCTTGTGTTTCCAACCTATAGCACTATTCAAATTCTTCAGATCTTTTGCTTCTTTGCTGGTCATTGAGTGTAAAATGTGTTGTGAGAAATCATCCTGAAAGTGTCCTTTGATATAAAGAAGCTTGCTGATATCGAGGAAGGGGAGAGTTCTGAACCTACCATGTAAGTACAAGATCAGGCCATGAGACTGCTGCCTGATTCAATTAGATCATTGCTGTTCTATGGTTTAACTCCAGTGACCTACACTTAATAGCTTTGCCCAGCATCAGAGAGGGTGGAGAGGTTTACGAGGACTGGAAAATTCTAGCAATGGGGAGAGACTGGAGAGTCTGTAGTTGTTTTATTTGAAACAGAGGAGGCTAAAGAGAGACTTAAATAACCTGTATAACATTATGAGGGACCTAGGTAAGAAGGTCCTATTCGACGAGGGATTAAAAAACCAAAAGGCATAGAGTCACACAGCACAGAAACAGGCCCTTCAGCCCAACTCGTCCATGCTGACCAAGATGCCCATAGTCCCATTTGCCCACGTTTGGCTCATATCCCTCTAAACCTTTCCTATCCATTTACCTGTCCAGATGTCTTTTAACTGTTGTTATTAATTAATGTCATTACAGATATAAAGTAATTGGGAGATAGATTAGGAGGGAGATGTGTAAACAGTTTTGCTCCCAGGGGTGGGGTGGAGGGGTTTTGGGGTGTGAAACTCACTGCCTGACAGGGAGATAGGAGCAGATAGGTAGCTAGTGATAGATGATATCCCCCTGTCACTGCCTGACATGGAGATATCATCATACTTGAATGTGTACTTGAAGAGCTCCAATCCCAGTGCTGAAAGGTGGGATTAGGCTGGGTAGCTCACAACCAGCATGGACATCATAGTGTCAGAGAGTCACACAGCACAGAAACAGGCCCCTCGGCCCAACCAGTTTATGCCGACCAAGATGCCCAGCTAAGCTAGTCCCATTTGGCCCATATCCCTCTAAACTTTTCCTATCCATTTACCTGTCCAAGTACCCTATAAATGTGGTTAATGTACCTGCCTCAACCACATCTTCTGGCAGATCATTGCATATACTGACCACCCTCTGGGTGAAAAAATTGCCTTTTAAATCTCTCCCCTCTCACCCTAAACTTGTGCCCTCTAGTTCTTGATTCCCCAACCCTGGGGGAAAAGACTGTGCACATTCGTCCTCTCTCTGCCCCTCATGATTTTATACACGTAATGTGCCAACTGGCTTCTAGTGCCACAAGCTTTCTGTGATTTTGTGAGAAATCCATAGTTTCAAAATGTTGAACGGAATCCCTCCCTTCCTCCCCTCTCCTCGCACATTCTCAGCGTTTTTTTGGAGAGCTCCAAGTTTCCATTGCACTCTGTGTGATGAAGTATTATTTTAACGTTATGTCCCTTTTACAGGACTCTTATTCGAGTGAACAGTACCTCCCCATCACAATCAGGTCATCCTTTATTATTTACAAGGAAGTTCAAACCTATTCCATGGAATTTGTTCTCTTAACTTTTAACCCCTTTGGGCTGAGGTTTGTGATGCATTCTATTTGTTGAATTCAAGGGAATTTTCCAATGTCTTGTCTGGGAAATTTGGGGAAAACATTGAATGGGCACATTGAAACGTTTACTGCTACATGGAGAAAATTGAAGCTGTGTGCTCTGAAACTGTTTATTCATAATAGTCTGTGAGAGATAGATCCTTTAATTAGCTGATTCAAGCTGAGAAGCAGATTTGGAAGATAAAGTTAAGTCCGTGCAAAGATGAGTCAGGAATTAAAGGGGACTCTTGCTACATCAAATGCATTAGTTCAGCGTGAGCTGCGGGGATTATTACAAATATTTCTGGTTGAGCTGCATGAGGTGTTGCAGTTGGTGTGTTAATCTAGCCCAGCTTTCCTTGGATCAGCTCTGGAATCTGAGCCGTGTGCACCACACAACAAGCGTGTAATCTCCACCAGCCGGGAGACCCAGCCGTTAACTCGAGGGATCACCAATCAAACATCATGCCACCAACATCAATCAACCGTGAGAACCTTGCCTCAAAAGGCCAACCTAAGGGGCTGTAGGCAGGCAAACTCTTCCTACAGGGACCTGTGCAGATGAACTATGGCAAAGTTCAGGAACAATGGGGAGCTTGAATTTCAGGTGAGGAAGGAAAAAGATAGAACGAAATGTAACAAAGTGTGTTTTCCCAGGACCGTGTCCCTTATGTCTCCAACTCTACTGTGCTGTGATAAGACACTTGCAAAAATAACTTGCATTTATATAGCGTCTGTGACAAGATATATTACAGTAGCAAAGCCGGACAAAATGTTGACACAAAGAAACAGATGGGGGCAGGCACGGTAGCATAGCGGTTAGTGTAACGCTATTACAGCACCAGCGACCTGGGTTCAATTCCGGCCGCTGTCTGTAAGGAGTTTGTACATTCTCCCTGTGTCTGCGTGGGTTTCTTCTGGGTGCTCTGGTTTCCTCCCACATTTCAAAGACATACGGGTTAGGAAGTTGTCGGCATGCTATGTCGGCGCCGGAAGCGTGGTGACATTTGCGGGCTGCTCCCAGAACATTCTATGTAAAAGATGTCTTTCACTGTGTGTTTCAATGTACATGTGACTAATAAAGAAATCTTATCTTATCTGAATAGACTTGGCCTTAAAGGAAGATCTTACAGAGGGTGACAGCGTTGGAGAGGATTAGGGAATGTCAGAGTTTAGTGATCTGAAGGCACAGTGGCATTTTCTAATTCTAGTATTCACTCCCACAGCCATACATTACAGTAACAAAGCTCTGTTACAACAGGTAACTTTTTGTTTGGAATCATTTTCCATTGTTGTTTCAATGGTTCAGTAAGCTTCAAGTTTCCAGGAGTGAACATCACCAATAGCCTGTCCTGGTCCGACCAGGTAGACGCCACAGCCAAGAAAGCTCACCAGAGCCTCTATTTCCTCAGGAGGCTAAAGAAATTTGATATGTCCCTGTCGACCCTTACTAATTTTTATCAATGCACCGTAGAAAGCATCCTATCTGGACGCACCATAGCTTGCTATGGCAACTGCTCTGCCCGTGACCTCAAGAAATTGCAGAGAGTTGTGGACACAGCTCAGCCCAGCATGGAAACCAACCTCCCCTCCATGGACTCTGTCTACACTTCTCGCTGTCAAGGTAAAGCAGCCAACATAATCAAAGACGCCACCCATCCCAAACATTCTTTCTTCTCCCCTCTCCTATCGGGCAGAAGATACAAAAACCTGAAAGTACATACAACCAGCCTCCAGAACAGCTTCTATCCTGCTGTTAGAAGACTATTGAACAGTCTCCTAGTATAATATGATGGACCCTTGACCTTAAAATATACCTTGTCATGGCCTTGCACCTTACTGTCTGCCTGCACTGCACTTTAACTGTAACACTTTATTCTGCATGCTGTTATTGTTTTCCCTTGTGCTACCTCAAAGCACTGTTGTAATGAAATGATCTGTATGGATCACATGCAGAACAACCTTTTCACTGTACCTCTGTACATGTGACAATAATAAACCAATTCCAGTTCCAAGTAAATGCAGCACTTGGATTGTGGTTTAATTAGCAAATTAATCATCAGCAAAGGCCCGTTAGATCACTGGTATGTGTTAGTGTGGTGGCTCCTCTTGGGGTGTCTCTAAAACCAGAGTGATTAAATAGGGTTTCTGCCCCTTCATCACTGTCTATCCATCATTGAGCTCAAAGCATCGGTAGGAAATTTCTTGCTCCCGCTCACTTTCCTGTGGCGTTAATTAGCTGAAACCCCATTTCCTCACAGACCCTCACGATCTATATGGGGCTTACTGAAGGGCAGGTCAGCATTCTGCTGCGGTGGCTCAAATGTGAAAAAGCCACTGGTGGTCATTGTCTGAGCTCACAGAGGAATGGTTGGTATTGGTTTATTATTGTCACGTGTACCAAGATACAGTGAAAAGCTTTTGTTTGCGGGCCATCCAGACAGATTATAACTACATTGAGGTAGTAAAAAGAAAGCAGAATGTAGAAAATAGTGTTGCAGTTACAGAGAAAGCGCAGTGCAGATAGACAAATAAAGTGCAAGGGCCGCAGCGAGGTAGGTGAGTTCCAATGAGGACTGAGGAACCGTACCACAATGAAGGAATCAGAATCAGGTTTATTATCACTGACATATGTCGGGAAATTTGTCGTTTTGCGGCAGCAGCACAGTGCAAGGCATAAAAATTACTGTAAGTTAAAAAAATAAATATATAGTGCAAAAGAGGAATAACGAGGTGGTGTTCAAGGGTTCATGGACCGTTCAGAAATCTGGTGGAGGAGAGGGACTCTGCTCCTGAATCGTTGAGTGTGGGTCTTCAGGCTCCTGTACCTCCTCCCCGATGGTAGTAACAAGAAGAGGGCATGTCCCAGATGGTGAGAAAACAAAGAGAGAATGTGAGAGAGAAAGAGAGATTGTAACGAGAAGAGGGCATGTTCCAGATGGTGAGAAAACAAAGAGAGAATGTGAGAGAGAAAGAGAGATTGAGAAAGTGAAAGCAAGAATGAAATAAATAGATAAATAGACAATAGGAGAGAATCCTAGAGCTGAGGGTCTCAGAAGCCAAAGGCACGACCATCAATGGTGGAGCTATGAGCAAGGGTTGAGAACATAGAGGATTGGATCAGGGGGGAATAGTGTGGGTCTTTGTGACCAGAACATCATTTTGCTCAGGCCTTTGCCTGCACTGTGGTTGGGGTTGTATCCACAGAACCTCAGTTTACATCTAAAACACAACATGTGTTAGCAGCACAGCTTTAAGAGCTGAAGTCTGGAAACCATTTGTCTGTTTACGAGCCTGTTTTCCCAAAAAAGCACCTCAATATGTCCGGAAAAACATCCATCAGCTGCATCATCCGCTGACTGTTTATTTACCCACCTCCCTCTTAACTATCACTCACATCGCAAACTGGCCATCGCCGTGTTAAAACAACCCGTGTTGTTAGGTTAAAAGGATTGCCGTTCACTGTGTGGAGGCAGAGGCTGACTGAACTGAGCATGCAAAAGAAAGCAGACTGTATTCACAGGGAGGGAGAGATACAAGTAAAATGAGGAGCTGGAGTGGAGGAGGCTGAGAGAGGTATAATAAAATTATGCAGGAGATAGATGGGGTAGAGAGTAAAAATCTTCTTAAGTGTGTCTAAAATAAGAGGGCATAGGTTTACAGTGAGGGTAGGAGGTTTAGAGAGGATCTGAGGGGGAATTTTTTCACACAGAGGGCGGTTGGAATCGGGAAGGCACTGTCTGGAGAGGTGGTGGAGGCAGAGGCTCTCAGGGCATTTAAGAAGCATCTAAACAAGTACTTGAATCACCAAGGCACAGAGGGTTACACAACTAACACAGGTAAATGGGATCAGTCGTCCTGGAATTGGAATTAGTTTATTATTGTCACATGTATCGAGGTACAGTGAAATACTTGTCTTGCATATCGTTTATACAGATCATTTCATTACACAGTGCATTGAGATAGTACAAGGCAGAACAACAACAGAATGCAGAAATAGCTATGGAGAAAGTGCAATAAGGTGCAAGGTCATAACGAGGTAGATTGTGAGGTCAAGAGTCCATTTTATCGTACTAGGGGACCATTAAATAATCTTATAACAATGGGATAGAAGCTGTCCTTGAGCCTGGTGGTACGTGCTTTCAGGCTTTTGTATCTTCTGCCTGATGGGAGAGGGGAGAAGAGAGCATGTCCGGGGTGGGTGGGATCTTTGGTTATGCTGGCTGCTTTACTGAGGCAGTGAGAAGTACAGACAGAGTCTATGGAGGGGAGGCTGGTTTCTGTGATGTACTGAGCTGTGTCCACAACTCTCTGCAGTTTCTTGTGGTCATGGGCAGAGCAGTTGCCATACTAAGTTGTGACGCATCCAGATAGGATGCTTTCTATGGTGCATCAATAAAAATTGGTAAGGCTTGATGGAAACATGCCAAATTTCTTTAGCTTCCTGAGAAAGTAGAGGCACTGGTGAGCTTTCTTGGCCGTGGCGTCTACATGGTTGGACCAGGACAGGCTATCAGCGATGTTCGCTCCTCGGAACTTGAAGGTCTACTCCAAGGAACTTGAACCCTGTTAGAGGAAAGACGTTATTAAACTAGAAAGAGTGTAGAAAAGATTTACCAGGATATCGCCTGGACTTGAGGGCCTGAGTTACAAGGAGAGGTTGCGTAGACTGGGACTTTATTCCCTGGAATGTAGGAGATTGAGGGGTAACCTGATGGAAGGATATAAGATCATGAGGGGCATAGACAGGGTGAAAGCACATAATCTTTTCCTCAGTGAGGTGGTGCTAAAAACAAGAGGGCACAGGTTTAAGATCAGAAGCGGGAGATTTAAAAGGGACATCAGGGGCAGCTTCTTCACGCAAGGGGTGGTGCGTATTTGGAACGAGCTGCCAGAAATAGTGATTGAAGCGGATACATTAGCAACATTTAAAAGCCATCTAGATAAGTACATGGGTAGCAGAGGTTTAGATGGCCATGAGCCATACGTGGGCAGATGGGACTAGCTTACTGGGCAACACAGTCGGCTTGGACGTGTTGGACTGAAGGGCCTGTTTCCATGCTGTCTGACTCTAGTGTAGATGGGTACAACGGGAGGTATGGACCTGGTGAGCTGAAGTGCCTGCTTCTGTGTTGTACCATGCTATAACTCCATGATATGGTATTCTATTTGTGCAGGTTTCTATAACATATACCCACGATCACATAAAAATCAGCACAAATAAAACACATGCATACATGCAGACTTCATTAGCCATCCCTGCTGGAAAGAAAAAGAGCTACACTTATGTAGCTTCTCTCAGGATGTCCCAATGGATTTTACAACCAGTGAAGTACTTTTATTTGAGAGGAACACACAAAAGTCCAGGTGAAGGGCTAGACCTGAGACATCAACTGTCCATTTCCCTCCACAGATGCTGCCTGACCCGCTGAGTTCCTCCAACGCCTTTGTGTGTTTCTCCAGACTTCCAGCATCTGCAGTGTCTTGTGTACTTTTGCTAAAATTTGTTACCAGGCTGTGAGCACTGAAAGTAAAGCTGGCATTTGTTCACCATCCCTATTTGCCCCTGAGAAGGTGGCATTGAGCCACTTGTTGAATCATTACTGCCTTGACCTTCAATGGCATCGGCATCACCCATAACCAAAGTTGACTACTTTATCCTGAATAGTGTTGAATCTTCCTGAGAATTGTGGAGAGTTTTCCATTCCACTCCTGACATACGTTCCTGGATGGTCCAAAGGCTTTGAGGAATCAGGAGGTACACACAAAACTCTGGGGGAACTCAGCAGGTCAGGCAGCATCTATGGAGGGAAATGGACAGTCGTTATTTTGGGTTGAGACCCTTTATCAGGACCGGAGGTGCCTGACTCATCATGGAATACCTAGCTTCTGACCTGCACAATATTTATTACTGTTTCCTTGGACTGATCTAGCTAAGTTTTCAGACCCCCAAAGATTTTAACAGTAGGGGTCTTGGTGATACTGACGCCAAGGCTATATGGTCAAACTCTCTTACCTGAGACAGTTATTGTCTAGGACTTGTGTGAGAGCCCCTTGTGCTTCAAGATTAGAGTGAGACCAGACCAGGCAGTCTTGGCATAGTCTCTTCCCCAGAAGGTGAGACTGATCCAGTCGGGTTTTAATTAGTAGCTAGCAGCTTCCATGACTTCCTAGCCAACAGATAAGTAGGGGACTGAATTCAATTCACACCTTGCCATGCTGGGATTTGAACTCTGAATCAGAACACGACCGGGAGCTGCAAGTTACCAAACCCTACCATTTCTTTATTCTGAATTCACTCCAAACTTGCATCTTTTCACCAACAGAGCTCTCAGTCAAGGGTATGGACTTGTGAACTAGACAGGTTTCTTTGGAAAGGCATTAGAATGCAAGGGTTCATTAGCTGATACTAAATTCTTAATTTCAGATTATTTAATTAACTAAATTTAAATTCCTCAGATGCAGTGGTGAAATTTGAAATTATGCCATAGGATCATTAGTCCTCTGGATTACTAGCCTAGTAATTGAACTAGTGACCTTAAAATGAGAGGGTGCCCATTGAAGAGTGAAAGCGGGGAACACTTTCTCCACATGCAGGGTAGGTGCAAGTAACAATCGCCTCCCTCAGCATCCGCCCCCAAGTGAAACGTTTGCTTTGTTGCTGAAACTCAGAGAGATTGTTTCTTTCAATTGGATAAAGGGTTGCAATTTGAGGTCTGCTTGGAGATAAAATTAAAACCAAACCCAAGAGCAATCAGTCCAATTCTGCCCCAAGCCCGAGGATGTGGTATGTTTGCTACCCGACCCAAACCCAACACACAGAGTCGGGCCCCGTCAGGCTCAGATTGGGTAGCTGGGCTTTAATATCAAGGCATGTAGTCCAAAGGTGACTGAATGGGATTCAGATAACCATAATCTAATTTAGTGGTAGAGTAGATAAGATGGGCTGAATAGCCTCCCCTGTTATATGCTCAGTCCTACCAGAGTAACTTGTTACTTTCCTGGGCGGAATGGAGGGGGTTGGGGAGGTCAAGGGTAGGAGATGTATAGTAGGGTCATGCTCACTGTTTGATTTCCCCCGTTCCACTATCCCTCTTCCCCTCACACTGCCTCATGATCCCTACGGTGAAACAGTGAAGGAATCCTCAAACTGTAAACAGGTATTAATGGTCTTCTCGTTCTCCTTCCATTACTGGACAGAGTGCAAAGAATATTTATGAGAATGTTGCCAGGACTTGAGGACCTGAGTTACAGGGAGAGGTTGGGCAGGCTAGGAGTGTAGGAGACTGAGGGGAGACCTTATAGAGGCGTATAAAATCACAAGGGCCCATGGATAGGGTGAATGTAGACAGCCTTTTCTGCAGGGAAAGGGACTCAAAAACTAGAGGGCATAGATTTAAGGTGAGAGGGAAAAGATTTAAAAGGGGACCTGAGGGGAAACTTCTTCACATAGAGGGTGGTGCATATATGGAACAAGCTGCCAGAGGAAGTGGTTGAGGCACGTACAACAACAACATTTAAAAGACACTTGGACAGGTACATGGATAGGAAAGGTTTAGAGGGATATGGGCCAAACATGGGCAAAGGGGATGAGCTTATATGGGCATCTTGGTTAGCATGGACAAAGGGCCTGTTTCCGTGCTGTATGACTCTATCACTCTACTGACACATCATTTAGAGAATGTCTACAGAGGAACATGTGTGCAGGAGAAGATCCAATCCATGGAGACCTATATCTCAAACCAAGGGATGGCTTAGAAATCTTTACCAGAAACCGTACAAAATGAAGAATAGTGTATATTTTGCATCAATCTCCAGATCAACGTAAATTATAGATAATTAGATTGTCATTATTGACGGAAACCCATATTTCCTTGAACACTTCAGAACATTTCCACATGGTGTCTGCAAGATTTTTTCTGGCAAGATGTTTTATTGCAAGATATTTTTACAGCAGGGAAAAGTCAGTGACCCACTGGTGGTTTCTTCAACTGCCACTGGATTGGTTCAGTTCATTTTTTTTACTTTCCTTTTCAAAACAAAGCTAAAATCTGTGCAAAAGCCACGAGAAGTTATTGTGATGTAAATGCCAGTTAGTGTCTTACTTTAGCATCGTTGTTGTTGCTCTGCCCAGTAAATAAGTGTCAAGCAAGTCAAAACTGTCCTCTGGCTCTCTGTTATCAGCTTTTCCAGGATGATCACAGCCAAAGGGAAAGGAAAGACCTGAAATGTCGAATTCACCCACCACCTTCAACCACAGTCACAACCCCATGCGCACTGATCAACGTGTACTTCATCAACCAGGACCTCAGTTTATATTCCCTCCCTTGTGTTCCATTCCCCCCCGTGGTCTCATATTATATTTCTTGGATTTCCTTATGACAGAGAAGGAGGCCATTCAGCCCATCAAGTCTATGCCAACCCTCACAGCAATCCCAACAATCACACTCCCCCAGTTATTTACTTGTGACCTATTCACTCTCATGTGTCCATTAGGTGAGAGGGGAAAGATTTAGAAGGGACCTGAGAGGCAACTTCTTCACACAGAGGGTGGTGGGTAGGTGGAACGAGCTTCCAGAGGGAGAGGCTGAGGCAGGTATGAGACAACATTTGAAAGACACTTGCACAGGTATGTAGATAGGAAAGGTTTCGAGGGATATGGACCAAACACGGGCAAATGGGACTAGCTTAGATGGGCATCCAGGTCAGCATGGACAAGATGGGCCAAAAGGCCTGCTTTCATGTTCATTATCTCTATGACTCCATGACTCTATAACTTCCTCCTGATTGTCCTACCACCAGTGTAATTTACAGCAGCCAATTACCCTACCAACCAGCAAATCCTTGGGGTGTGGGTGGAAACCGGACCTGTGGGAGGAACCCCACCTGTTCATAGGGAGAACGTGCAAGCTCTGCACAGACAGCGCCCAAGATCAGGATTGAACCTGGATTGCTGGGGCTTTGAGGAAGCAGTAAAACATGCAGCGCCACTGTGCTCGCGCTTCTATTCCTGCATCCTCCTCCAACCCTACATCCCCACCAAAGGTCCCCATGCCCCTTGACCTCTCTCTTGCACACCTCCAGTAACATCTGTTCTTGCAACCCAGTCCATCTCGCAAGCCAGCCTCCCCTCCATTGACTCTGTCTATACTTCCCGCTGCCTCAGGAAAGCATAATCAAGGACCCCTCCCACCCCAGTTATTCTCTCTTCTCCGCCCTCCCATCAGACAGAAGATACAAAAGCTTGAGAATACGTACCACCAGGCTCAAGGACAACTTCTATTCCACTGTTATCAGACCTCTCATATGCTAAAAATGAACACTTGATCTCCCAATCTACCCCATCGTGGCCCTTGCACGTTACTTTCTGCCTGCACTGCACTTTCTCTGTAACTATAATACTATATTCTGCATTCTGTTTTTCTTTATACTACCTCAGTGTACTTATGTATGACATGATCTGTCTGGGTGGCATGCAGACAGAAGCTTTCCACTGTATCTCGGTACCTGTGACAATAATAAACCAATACCAATATCACACTGGTGAATATCCCTTCAGTTCCTGAGGATTTAATCCCAAGAATCAGTGAGAAACCTGTCCTATTTACTAATCACCTCCAGCCATAGATCCCTCCTGGACCCCGACACCCCTCCACATTCAGACTATTGATCATCTCTTCAATTCCAGCCACTGACTGTAAGGAGTTTGTACGTTCTCCCCTTGGCTGCGTTCGTTTCCTCCGGGTGCTCCAGTTTCCTCCCACGTTCCAAAGCCGTACGGGTTAGGAGGTTGTGGGCATGCTATGTTGGCGCCGGAAGCGTGGCGACACTTGTGGGCTGCCCCCGGAACACTATGCAAAAAGATGCATTTCACTATGTGTTTCGATGTACGTGTGACTAATAAAGATATCTTATCTTACTATTAGCAGCTTCCTGGGCCCTAAACATGCAAATTCCTTCCCCAAAGCTCTCTGCATCTGCCTCCGCCTTCTACCTTCCTCTCGGTACACTTGGGCTCCTGTGAAGTGCCTTGGGCATTTTTATTGTATTAAGGGCACCAAGTAAATGCAAGTTACTGTTGTTGCTGAGCAGAGCTAGAAAGACCGAGGTGTGGCTTACATTTCACAGAACCTGCACTTCATCAAAAATACATAACTTCAAGGAAAGAAGTTTGGAAAAAACCACACATTCTTCTTTGTAAAAAGAAATTGTTTAAATTGCAAACAGAATTGTACTTGTAATCTGGTGTTGGGTGTGGAGGGCGGTGAGGGGGAGAGTCTTTCAATAAACCAGGCACCTGTTTGCTGGGTTAGTTTATATTAATTGGAACAAATAGATTCAGCCTTTTAGAGACTGCTGCCTTTCCCTCAATAACTGCCAGCTGGTTGTCAGAAGTATTAAGCGCCCAGGATTTTACAAGGCAGTAATGGATGAAACATCCCTTTGGGATCCCAAGTGGTATTTCAACAGCGCAGGTTGGATCCACATGGCAAGCATCTTGAAAGGCCAACATCTCTTTGTTTTTTATTGGCCTGTGTGGGGATATATATGTTCAACACTCCTTGGAAGATGATGAGCAACAACGCAAGGGTCCCAGCCCACACTCCGTCCCCTCTGCCTGCCACCTTTGCAAGAGAAAGTGTGTTGACAGAGTAGGTTATCAGTGAGAAATGTCATCCCGTTTCAACAGGAGACCAAGCAAGGACTTAGTGCATCTACCCATTGCTGATTAGACATGGAGAAGAAAGATTTGCATTGCTCTCGTGCTCTTCAGGATCTGAGGATGATGCAAAGCACTCTGCGCCCAATGAAATATATTATCATTGATGTAATGGGCAAAATTCTGTGGCCAATTTGTGCATAGCTAGATCCCACAAGCAGCAATATAATAACCACCCAAAATTGATTTTAGTTCATTTTGGTTGCAGTATTAATATTTGCTATAGGTCTCCCTGCTCGGATTGTTTTCTCTGGAGCATCAGAGGCTGAGGGGAGACCTGACAGAGTTTTAAAAAACTATGAGAGGCAAGGATAGGGTAGATAGTCAGAGACTTTTTCCCCAGGGTAGAAATATCAAGGACTAGAGGACATAGCTTTAAGGTGAGAGGGAGAAAGTCTAAGAGAGATGTACGGGGTAAGTTTTTAATACAGAGAGCGGTGGGTGCCTGGAATGTGCTGCCAGGGGTGGTGGTGGAGGCTGACAGGATAGTAGTGTTTAGGAGGCATTTAGAGAGGCACATGAACATGCAGGGAATGGAGGGATACGGACCATGTGCAGGCAGATAGGTTTAATTTAATTTGGCATCATGCTCAGCACAGACATCGTGGGCCAAATGGCCTGTTCTTGTACTGTATTGTTCTATGGTCTACGTTCTATGGTCTTCTTTGTAATGGCCTTTGATATCCACTTGAGAAAGCATATCGTGCTTCAGTTTGACATACAAGTGGAAAGACGGTAGCTCTGACAGTCCAGCACTCCATCAGTATTGCACTGGCATATTGACCTATATTTTTGTGCATCTGGAGTGAGACTTGAACCCACAATCTTCTGAGTCAGAAGCGAGTGTGTACTCCTTCAGTTCCAGGTGTTTGGTGAGTCACCAGCTGGGGAGAGGCAGTGAGCGGAGGTTAGAGTCGCTCATCCTCCGAGATGTGTGGGACCTTAACACCATAAGACAAAGGAGCAAAGGAGCCATTCGGCCCATCGAGTCTTCTCCGCCATTCTATCATAAACTGATCCATTCTCCCATTTGGCCCCACTCCCCCCGCCTTCTCAGCATAACCTTTGACGCCCTGGCTACTCAGATACCTATCAATCTCTGCCTTAAGTACACCCAATGACTTTGCCTCCACAGCAGTCTGTGGGACGGCACAGACAGACTTGTACCTCCTCATAGGGGTCACCTTTGAAGGAGGGTGATGGCAGGAAGCTGTTGGGTGACCTGGTCACCTCTAAGCTTAGTAATTGTATGCTGGCAGCAGATACCATCAGAGGGGTGGACATAAATATTCCGGTGGGATGAGGGGAGGGTGATGAGAAACAAAGAGAGATACAGCACAGAAACAGGCCCTTCAGCCCACTGAGTCTGCACTAACCACCAACCACCCATTTACACCAATCCTACATTAATCCCATTTTTTATTCTCTTCTCATTCCCAACAAATCTCACCAGATTCCACCACTCGTCCACACACTGGGGACAGTTCACATCAGCCAATTAACCTACCAATCCACACATCTGGGGTGAACTGGAGTGGTCACAGGGAGAACGTGCAAACTCCACACAGACAGCACCCAAGGTCAGGATTGAACCCGGGTCTCTGGCGCTGAGAGACAGCAGCTCCACCAACTGCACCACTGGGCTGCCGCTTTCTCTCACAAACTCTTTCCATCCATTCTCTCCTTGTGGAGGTAATGAAGCAGTTCCGACTCTCGCAAGGAGCCATCGGTCATGCATGACCCTTGACGAGGGATGCTGGAAAACCATTTATCCGTGGAATTATTGAATTGCAATTGGAAGGTGGAATTCAAGACAAATTGTCCTGCGGTCCTTTGACCTGCCCTTACTGTTACTCAGGTTGATGTCTCTCACTTCAGTACCACCGCGTTTCAGCTAGGTTAATAGCAGTTTTATAAGTATGCTGTCTGGTATTTACCTGCCAGCACAAATCCTCGTATGGTCCACTTGATTGCCAATAGCATCCACTAACACCCTCCCTGCACTGTAGACTAACCACTGGGTACACTACAACAGCTAGCCAAGGCATCCTAGACAACACTGCTCAAACCCTTGACCTCCAGTGTCTTGTAGTACAAGAGTAACAGGTAGAATGGTCACTCCGCCATCGCCTGCAACCCACAGACCACCGTGCCTTTGCAGAACAGAGAACTGTATGGTACAAAAGGAGACCATTCAGCTTAAGGTCTTGCCAGCCAAAAATGGATGGGGTTAATCCCACTTCCCAGCTCCTGTGTGTTAGAACATTGAACGTAGAACAGTACAGCACTGGCCAGGCCATTCGGCCCACGATGTTGTGCTAATCTTGATGTCAATTTATACTATATGTCCTCTTCCTTTGCATCATCCATTTGCCTCCACTCCCTTCATGTGTCTGTCTAAAAGCCTCTTAAACTCCACCAAACTGCCTGCTTCCACTACTACCCCTGGCAACCCATTCCGGGCACCTACCACTCTTTGCACAAAAAACTCGCCTCTCACATCACCTTCAAACTTCCCCTCTCTAACCTTAAAAGCGTGTCCTCTGGTATTTGACATTTCTCCCCTGGGGAAATGATCCTGACTGTTTACCCCATCTATGCCTCTCATAATTTTAACAACCTCCCTCAGGTCTCCCCTCAGCCTCTGATGGTCTTGGGAAAACAACCCAAGTTAGTCCAACCTTTCCTTACAGCTCATACCCTCTAATCCAGGCAGGATAATGTATTATTATCCTTCAAGTACTTGTTCAGGTACCGTATACATGTGCTGACGGTTTTATGCAGTCACTTCCAGGCTCCACTTTGTTGAATAAGTTTTTTTCTCTCAATTCCATCTAATCCTTTTCCACTTAATTTCAATCTTTGCTCCAAGGTTAACGAAAACTGAGGGAAATAAATCCTTTCTGTTTACCCTATCTTGGCCTCTTATCATTTTACGTTCCTCAATTAACTCTCCCCTCAGTTTCCAAAGGAAACCAGCCAATCCCTCCCCATCACCGTAACTCTCTAGTAACTGAAAATCAAAAAACTGCAGATGTTGGAAATCTGAAATGAAAAAGGAAAAGGCTGAGAATATTCAGCAGATCAGGCAGCATCTGTGGAAAGAGATACAGGGTGAATGTTAGAATTAATCTGAAACATAAACTCTATTTCTCTTTCCACAGACACTGTCTGCCCTGTTGGATCTTCCCAGCATTTTCTATTTTTATAAAATAATATATAATATTTATTTTACTTTGTGATCCTACAGTCCTGGAAACATCCTTATAAGTGTTCCTTACACCCTCTTGAGTACCCTCCATGTTGTATGGTGACCACAGTGCTCGAGTTGTGGTCTAATATATATATAAAATTATATATATTATATAAAATGAAAAATATTGGGACAGATAAGTCACCGGGGCCAGATGGAATATCTTCAAGGTTATCACGGGAAGTGAGGGAAGGGATTGCTGAATCTTTGGCAATGATCTTTGCATCCTCACTGACCAGAAGATTGGAGGGTGGCAGATGTTGTTCCTTTGTTCAAGAAAGGGAGTAAGAATAACCCTGGGGATTACAGACCAGTGAGTCTTACTTCAGTGGTGGGCAAATTACTAGAGAAGAGTCTTAGAGACAAGATTTACGAGAATTTGGAGAAGCTGATTAGGGACAGTCAGTATGGGGCAGGTTTGAGGATATGACAAAGCGCATTGATGAAGGTAGAGCAGTGGATGTGGTGTACACAGATTTTAGTAAGGTGTTTGAAAAGGTTCCTCATGGAAGGCTCATTCAGAAAGTCATGAGGGATGGGATCCAGGGTAACTTGGCTGTGTGGATTCAGAATTGGCTTGCCCATAGAAGACAGCGGGTGGTTGTTGATGGAGAGTATTCTGACTGGAGGTCAGTGACCAGTGGACTTCCGCAGGGATCTGTTCTGGGACCCTTGTTCTTTGTGATTTATATAAATGACTTGGATGAGGATGTGGAAGGGTGTTAGTAAATTTTCAGATGACACCAAGGTTGGTGGTGTTGTGGATAGTGTAGAAGGTTGCCGTAGGTTACAACAGGACATTGATAGGATGCAGAGCAGGGCTGAGAAGTGGCAGATGGAGTTCAACCTGTAAAAGTGTGAAGTGATACACTTTGGAAGATCGAATTTGAAGGCAGAATACAAGGTTAATGGCAGGACTCTTAGCAGTGTGGAGGAACAGAGGGATCTTGGGTCCATATCCATAGATCCCTCAAGGTTGCCACGCAGGTTGATAGGGTTGTTAAGAAGGCATATGGTGTGTTGGCTTTCATTAGTCGGGGTATTGAGTTCAAGAGCCACGAGGTAATGTTGCAGCTCTATAAAACTCTGGTGAGACCACACTTGGAGTATTGTGTTCAGTTCTGGTTGCCTCATTATAGGAAGGATGTGGAAGCTTTAGAGAGGGTGCAGAGGAGATTTACCAGGATGCTGCCTGGATTGGAGAGCATGTCTTGTGAGGATAGGTTGAGCGAGCGAGGGCTTTTCTCTTTGGATCGAAGGAGTATGAGAGGTGACTGGATAGAGGTGTACAAGGTGATAAGAGACATAGATTGAATGGAAAATCAGAGACTTTTTCCCAGGGTGAAAATGACTAACACGATGGGGCATAATTTTAAGGAGATTGGAGGAAGGTATAAGGGGGATGTCAGGGATAAGTTTTTTACACAGGGAGGGGTGGGTGTGTGGAATGTACTGCCGGCAGAGGTTGTGGGGGCAGGTACATTAGGGACATTTAAGACACTCTCAGATAGGCACATGAATCATAGAAAACTGGAGAGTTATGTGAGAGGGAAGGGTTAGATAGATCTTAGAGCAGGATAAAATGTCAGCACAACATCGTGGGCCAAAAGGCCTGTAATGTGCTGTAATGTTCTATGTTCTATGTTCTACCATGGCTTCCATGCTCCTGTATCTGATGCCTTGGACAATAAAAGACTGGGACATTTATCCCTGTTCCTTCTCCAGGGCTGGGTCTACATTACTGAAACTGTCTCTGCAACAGTATTGTTGGAGGAACTTCACCAGATGGAGTGCAGTGGTTCAGGAAGGCAGTTCACCACCACTTTTTCAAGGTCAGTTAGGATAGGCAACAAATGTTGGTCTTACCACTGAGGTCCTCAACTCCATAACCTCCTTCAAAAATGGGCCTGTATGCTGCTGCTTTTGTTGATATATTTATTTAGTAGTAATAATATATCGTCTTTGTTTCTGTTCATCTTCTCCACTTAAACTTAATTCAATAGTTGCCAGATTTCACAGTAGAAATTTTCCCAGGTGGTTTGCATTATCCAAAGATTTGGCCTGTGCAATAATAACCCTGTAGAAATATGGTCAAATATCATTTTGCAATCAAGTGTTCTGAATAATCTGTCCCACATGTGATATTTTAGCAACAGGGTCATGATGAAATCATATTGCCTCTGTAGACAGTAGCTCACTGTCCAAAACCAGGAAAACTAAATTATTCCAGATTATCTCCTCCTCACTCAAGTCATGAGACAGCACAGAAGGCCATTTGGCCTGTTGTGGCCTGTACTAGCCATTTACTTAAAAGATCTCTCCAATTCATATCCAATCACCAGACCTTTCAAGCTAACATTTCCTGTTCAGGCAAGTTCCATTTTAAACTATCCCACTTTCCAATGTCCTTTCAGGAATACCTTTGACTTATTTCCAACTTTCAATGAGATCATACTGAACGAAAAGAAGGCTGAAACTGCTATACTACAACCCCCAACCTCTCTTTTTCATGTCTTCCATGGCGGAGAGTCAAAGTGGAAGGAAAAGTCAGTATGTTCCACGCAACAAACAATCTGCTGGAGGAACTCAGAGGGTTGAGCAGCATCTGTGGTGGGGGGAAGGAATTATCAATGTTTCCAGTTGAGACTCCGCATGCAGGGTTTCACCCGACTCCTTTTCCTCCCACAGATGCTGCTCGAGCCGTTGAGTTCCTCCAGCAGATTGTTTGTTGCTCCAGTTTCCAGCATCCGCAGTCTCTGGTGTCTCCTGTCTAAATTAGTGGTATCACTGGCTTGAAAAAAATGCCAGGCTGGAGGGTTTCATTCGATGTGCCAGCACCATTTTGTGCCAAAGACTTGAGACTTATCGAGGCCAGAGTCCCACGCCCATTCCCTCAGCAGGGGAATGACACCCGGAACACTGAAATGTCAAGTGCATTGCAATCACATCTTCGATACAGACAGCACCTCTCAATATTGTGACCTCATCAGCAAAGAGGACTAGGATAGTAAGAGCAGGGCAACACCACCATCTGCAGGTTCCCCTCCAAGCCGCACGTCATCCTGACTTAAAGATATGTTGTCATTCCTTCATCGCCACTGGGTCTAAATCCTGGAACACCCTCCCCAACGGCAAAGTGGGAGTACCTTCAGGACATAGGTTGTAGCGGTTCATGAAGGGGGCCCACCACCCCCTGCTCAAGGGCAATTAGGTGTGAGCAATAAATGCTGGTCTTGACAGTGATGCCCAGATTCTGAATCCCGAACTAACAAGGCCTGGGTCATACAGCAGCTCGAACCTTGTTCCACCTGACTAATTTCTATCTGAGCTTCTTCATTTTTCTGTTAATTAAAAGATACGTGTGTGCTCTGGGCAAGGCCAACATTTATCGGCAACCCATTATTGGCCATGAGAAGATGTTGGTGAGCTATTGTGTTAAGCTACAGGAGTTTGTGTGGTACCTTCTGCCACAGTTCACCTTTCTAACAATGAACATCTACACATGTTTTTTTTAAGTACTGGTCACCCAGTTATAAGAAAGATGTCATTAAGCTAGAAAGGGTGCAGAAAAGATTCTCAAAGATATGACCAGAACTGGAAGCCTTGAGATATAAGGAGAGACTGAATAGGCTGGGAGTTTTCTCCCTGGAGTGTAGGAGGCTGAGGGGTGATCTTATAAAGGTTTAAAAAATCATGAGGGACGTAGATAAGGTGGATGGTCACAGTCTATTTCCCAGGGTTGGGAAGTCTAAAACTAGAGGGCATAGGTTTAAGGTGAGAGGGGAAAGATTTAAAAGGGACCTGAGGGACAGGTTTCTCACCCAGAGGGTGGTGGGTATATGGAACGAGCTGCCAGAGGAACAGGTAGAGGCGGGTGCAATTGCAATGTTTAAAAGTTATTTAGGCAGACAGAAAAGCTTTGGTGGGATATGGGCCAAACACAGGCAAATGGGACTAGTTTGGATAGACGCCTTGGTCAGCGTAGATCAGTTGGGCCGAAGGGCCTGTTTCCATGCTGTATGACTCTATGACTGTAATTGTTAAAAAATGATTCCGCTTTGTGGAACATTAACATTTCATCAGCCATTGTTTTCTCGCTAATTTAAACTGTCAGCTAATTTAATTCTTCCTGTAACAGCTGTTTGAATTGTTTGCTCTCCGTTAATAGCTGTTAGATTACCCACTGGTTACCACATCCACGTTGCTGTTGTTAAGCCTAAATGTGATGCCTGGATCACTGGTTCAGTCGGTGGAGAGGATCTCCCTCTGGCCTCACCCGACCTTTCTCTACCAGAAATCCAGTCCGGCTCCCTTCTCTTTACCAGATTTTCCATGCTGCCTTCCCATTCCACAGTTGTGCTGCAGCCATTTACAGGAACTCTGGAGGAACTCTGTGGGTCGAGCAGCATCTGTTGGGGGGAAAGGAATTGTTGACATTCCTCCAGCAGATTGTCTGTTGCTCCAGATTCCAGTGTCCGCCATCTCGTGTGTCTCCATTTACAGCAGCACTCTTTCTTTACTTTTCCCAGTACCGTCCACTTTCCTTTCTGTTGTCATCCCTCTAATCCCCCCTTCAACCAGAAGGAAGGATTTGCATTTACATGAGGAACACACAAAGCGCTGGAGGAACTCAACTTGTCAGGCAGCATCTATGGAGGGAAATGGACAGTCGACGTTTTGGGTCAAGATCCTTCATCAGGACAGGATTTGCATTTATGTAATGCTTTTCATGCACTTTGCCACTAATGAATTTCTTTTCATTTCGATTATTGTAAAGTAAGAAAAACAAACTCACAAGACTGCTCATAAACTGTATTTGTGGAAGCTCTCTGTGTGTGGATTGCTCAGATCCTTTTGCAGTTGTGTAGAATGACATGAACACAACAGCACACAAACAGGCCATTCAGCCCAATTGCACCAGGCTGGTATCTATGCTCCACACAAGCTTCTCCGTGCCCCAATCAACATGACCCTTTGTTCCTTTCTGATGTGCTTCCTTTACTCACATTAGCTTCTCCTTGCAGGGGGGAGTCCCATGAAAAAGTAAATTAATTTTTTTTCCCTTCTCTCAGAAGTCTCCCTCACGCATGCATCTGAACAACCGCCACATTTGCTCATTCCACTCCTGGGATTGATGATATATTCTACAACAAAGTAAAGTTTGCATTAATGAAGGTCACCAAGAGTCCAGCTAATGTGACTGTACCTCAAACCTGTAGCATTCAGCTGAGATTTGAAGTCAAGATGGTAGATCAACAGTGCAGGAAGACATGAAACAGAACCTATCGACTTCTCGTTCCTTCCCGACCCCACCAACCCAACACCCCAAGAGGGGAGGAGGAAAGATGCTCGAAAACAATATCTCCAGGTTACTCACGGGCAGCTCTGGCTAGTGAGTTATGGAGCAACAGAGGTAGATTCTTGGGCGTGTTTCCTGTCAGCCTGGCAGTGGTGTTAACTGGAACTCAACACCATAGGGATTAACTGGGACAAAAAAAGCCTTTAAGGGTGGTTGGACATGAATCATATAATCATATAAATGTACAGCACAGAAACAAGCCCTACTGGCCCACATCATCCATGCTATTGATGATTCCCATCTACAATAATCCCAACTGCCTCCATTAGACCCGTATCCCTCTGTGCCTTTCCCACCTAAATACCTGCCCAAATGCCTTCTAAATATTGTATTGGTGAGATTTGGTACGTCACCAAAGACTCTTGCAAATCCCTACAGGCGTATGGTGGAGATCATTCTGACTGGTTGCATCACCGCCTGGTGTGGAGGCTCCAATGCACAGGATCACAAGAGGCTCCAGAGGGTTGTAGACTCAGCCAGCTCCATCATGGGCACAACCCTCCCCGCCATCGAGGACATCTTCAAGAGGCGGTGCCTCAAGAAGGCAGCATCCATCATTAAGGACCCTCACCACCCGGGACATGCCCTCTTCACATTACTACCATCAGGGAGGAGGTACAGGAGCCTGAAGACCCACACTCAATGTTTCAGAAACAGTTTCTTCCCCTTTGCCATCAGATTTCTGAACGGTCCATGAACCCATGAACACTACCTCGTTATTCCTCTTTTGCACTATTTATTTATTTTTGTAACTTATAGTAATTTTTATGTCTTTATGTCTTGCACTGTACTGCTGCCACAAAATATCAAATTTCATGACATATGTCAGTGATGATAAACCTGGTTCTGATTCTGGTTTTGACATTGTAACTGTATCTGCTTCCACCACCTCCTCTCTCAGATTGTTCATCCTAGTGAATCTCTTTTGCACTCTCTCTATTGCTACCACATCCTTCCTGTGATGTGGCAACCAGAACTGTACACAATTATCCAAGTGCAGTCTAACCGATGTGTTGTATAGCTGTAACATGACGTCCCAACTCTTATACTCAATGCCTCAGTCTATGAAGGCAACATAGCAAATGCCTTCTTTACTACCCTAATCACTGGTGTTGTCACTTTCAAGGACCTGTGGACTTGAGATAAAGACTAGGCTGATATGGCCGGATGAAATGTGATGGGAGAAGATTCAAGTGGAAAATTAACTCCAGCATGGACCAATAGGATTCTATGGCCTGTTTCTGAGCTGTTTGTAGATTTTGTTCAGAATAGATTATAATTAGGAAACTTTATCAATATTTTCATGGTCTTTAATTTATAACTGCATGTTTTAAATTGATAATCAGAGATAAACACAAATTGTATAAAAATTTCTTTGATGTAATTGTATCAACACAGTGTCTGTGTAAATGTACATGAGCACATGTATTTGTGTATCTATGCAAATATTTGATGTGTGCATGACAATACATATGGGTGTGAATCTATGTCGTGGCCTAGTGATTAAGGCAATGGACTAGAAATCCACTGGGGTTTCCCCATGCAGTTTCGAATCCTGCCGACTGCGGGAGCAGCAGTTCCGGCCGGAGTAATCGGTGTAATTTTGCAGGCATGGTAGCGTAGTGGTTAGCATAATGCTTTACAGCGCCAGCGACCCGGGTTCAAATCCGGCCACTGCCTGTAAGGAGTTTGTACGTTCTCCCCGTGTCTGCATGGGTTTCCTCCGGGTGCTCCGGTTTCCTCCCACATTCCAAAGACATACAGGTTAGGAAGTTATGGGCATGCTATGTTGGCGCTGGAAGCGTGGCGACACTTGCGGGCTGCCCCCCAAAAATCACTACGCAAAAGATGTATTTCACTGTGTGTTTCGATGTACATGTGACTAATAAAGATCTCATCTTATCTCATTTTATAAACTTTGTTCTTGTCTGTGTATGCATGTTTCTGCGTGAAACTACATGTGCATGTGTCTGTATGCATGCATCTCCATGTTCACATGCATAAGTTAATGCAAATGTATGTCACCATGTGTCTGTAGTGTCCATCCATATGTGCTCAAGTATCAATGTGCATTCCCGTGCATGCCTGTATATGTGCACACATCTTATGTGCATGTGTATCTGTGTATGAGAGTGCGTGTCTGTATACATGAATACACGGCAGCATATGTGTTAATGAGTGTATATGGGCATCCGTTTGCGCCAGAGCAATGAAGAAAACCTAACAAAGTGTAAATAAAGGATAGAGCAGAAGTAACTGCATTGTCAAAACATATGAAGGTTTGTTAATATTCTGAAGTCCCCTCCCCTCTATCAAACACTACACTTGGGCAGAAACAATTAGAAAAAGAAAATGAGAGATGACCAGTGTGTTAAAAAAAATCCTGTAAAGAAACTGTGTGAAACATGAAGAGAGCTGGAGCAGACTGCCGTCAGAAGCAGAGAATGGCCCGTGCATTTGTACGGGGGTTGGCTCTGGAGAACGCTTGCTGCAAAGACGGGGGACATGATCTGAGGTGATTGCAATGTAGAATCCCATGAGCCGCACAACTGCAGTGGTTGCAGCTGTGGTCCAGGTGCACCAATATGTGTGGGAATGACTGGAAGTGCTGTCAGGGACTAGCCTCTCGAGGTTGGATGCAGAATAGTCCCTTCCATTACTGGCCTCTACTATCCCTGTCTCAGGGGCATTGTTAGCTTGAGCACAAGCTGTCCAATTTTGAGTGTCCGGGAACGGGTGGTATTGGACTTGGAGCAGCCTTTTTTTTGGCCCATGGGATAGTACAGAAAAAGAGAGAGAGAGAGAGAGAGGAAAGACAGAGAGAGAGAGAAAGAAACAGAGGAGAGGAGGAGAGAAAAAGATAGATCGAGAGAGAGAGACAGAGAGAGAGAAGAGAGAACAGAGATACAGAGACAGAGAGGAGAGAGAGAGGAGAGAGAGGAGAGATGGAGGGGAGGGAGAGGGAGGAGACAGAAAGGAGACAGAGAGAGAGGAGAGAGACAGAGAGAGGGGAGAGAGAACAGAGAGAGAGGAGAGAGGAGAGGGAGAGAGAGAGGAGAGAGAGAGAGGAGAGAGAGAGACAGAGACATAGAGACAGACAGGTGAGGTGAATGTGGCCTCATGGCCTCATCAAATCTAATTGCAACCAAGTCTCCCCACCTTTAGTTAGATTCAGACTGGTTTTATCTGCTCCCTGCACTTCAGGCAAGATTGGGCACTGATCGTCCTGTCAAGGGCTTGCTTTATGTTGACAGTGAAGAAGATGGATGGCTGCTTGTGGTGTATATCCAGGTGCAGGTTCTGCGAACCATATGTAATCTGATCAGATAGAGCACTGAGAGAGTGAAAAAGACAGAGAGGGAGCGAGAGCAAGAGCGAGAGAGCGAGAGAGAGAGAGAGAGGGAGGGAGGGGAAACTTCAAACTGTCAGTATCACTAAATATTATTCATTTTGTTTTTCCACTCTTTTGGCAATAACTTCTCCTGGGAAATAAAAATTAGCCACAATCTTTGAAATCCTCACATTTTTTTAGACAACCAATGGCTATTTTATGCATATTAAGAAACATCCTTCATAACCATTAACATTTGCAGGTTTCTGATCCAGAAACAGACCAAAATCGAGAATTGTACAGGAATGGGTGGGCATAGCAGTGAGTATGACAGCTGGATTATAAGGCCCTTGGACTGGGTTTTAGGAATTGATATGCCTGGTGCAAAGATCTGCAGGTTGATGACTTACATTTTTTTTTGTTTAAAAATCAAAAAAAAAGACCTGTAGATGCTGGAAATCTAACATAATAACAGAAAATGGTGGAAATACTCAGCAGGTCAGGCTGCATCTGTGGGAAGAGAAATAGAGTCAATGCTTCAGGTCAGAATTGGGAAGAAGAGAAGAGAAGCTACAGGGAGGGTGCGGGTGAGGGGAGAGTGTCTCTGAGAGGGTAAAACCGGGGCTGACCATGGGGATAGGCTGTAAAGGTGATCTGGTCAGTGAGTGACTGGGTGCAGTTAGCGAGAACATTAAAGGATGCAGGAGCTGCAAAGTGCAGAGCAGGAAGACGTGCCCAGCAGGTCAGTCTGGGCATGTCCTCCACTTCCAGAAGGATAAAAGAGTGAAAGGAAATCAAAACAAGCTGGGTCAATAGCACAAATGGATGACTGATACAGACAGAGAAATACAGACAGAGAAATCAAGTTACCTGAAGCTGCAGTGGTCAATAGTGAGACAGCTGCCGTTCAATGCTGAGTGGTGGTCAGTGATTGGTCGGTGAGAAGGCAGTCAATGGTCAGTCAGCAATCATTGGTCAGCCAGTAGTCAATGATCAGACAGCAGTCATTTAATGCTGACTGGTGATCAGTCAATGATTGATCAGAGCAGTCAGTTGGTGGTTCAGTTGTTCTCAGATAGTGGCCAATCACAGAGGGCATGTAGTGTTTGATACAAAGATCCTCAGCCATTTCTGAATGGTCCTTTTTAAGAAATGTTTTATTCATTTCTCAAGATCTGGGCATTGCTGGCAAGGCCAGCGTTTATAGCTCCTCCCTAACTGTAGCTGAGCAGGTGGTTGTGACCCGCCACAGTATCTCTGGTGAAAATACTCCCATTGTGCTGTTAAGGAAGAACTTCCAGGATCTAGATGGTGAAGGACCAGCAACGTATTTCCAAGGCAGGATGGTGGGCGACTTGGAGGTGTGGTTTTGCCTTCTTACTGGTGGAGGTTGCAGGTCTGAGAGCTGCTGTGAGAGTCGCCTGGGTGAGTAACTGCAGTGCATCTTGTAGACGGTACACACTGCAGCCACTGTGTGCCAGTCGTGGAGGGAGTGAATCAAGTGGGTTGTATTGTCCTTGATAGCATCAAACTTTTTGAGACTTAAGATGAGATGAGATAAGATATCTTTATTAGTCACATGTACATCGAAACACACAGTGAAATGCATCTTTTGCATAGAGTGTTCTGGGGGCAGCCCGCAAGTGTCGCCATGCTTCCAACGCCAACATAGCATGCCCACAACTTCCTAACCCGTACGTCTTTGGAATGTGGGAGGAAACTGGAGCTCTCGGAGGAAACCCACGCAGACACAGGGTGAATGTACAAACTCCTTACAGACAGCGGCCGGAATTGAACCTGGATTGCTGGCGCCGTAATTGCGTTACGCTAACCGCTACACTACCATGCCTGCCCTTGTATAGGCAAGTGGCGAATGCTCCATCACACTCGTGACTTGTGCCTTTCAGATTGGGAAAGGTCTGGAGAAGAGGCATTTGCCACAGGATACCCAGAATTTAACTAGCTCTTACAGCCAAACTACTTCTGTGGCTGGAGGTACAAGAGACTGCAGGTACTGGAATATGGAGCAACAAACAATCTGCTCGAGGAACTCAGTGGGTCGAGCAGCATCTGTGGGGGGAAAAGGAATTGTCGATGTTTCAGGTTGAAACCCTGCATCAGGACACTGGCTGATCCAGTTGAGTTTTTGGCCACAGTGTTTATAGTGGGGGACTCAGCAATGGTAATGCTATTAAGTGTCAAGCTAAGTAGTTAAACTCTCTCGTTGGAGAAAGTCATTGCCTAACAGTTTTGTGGTACGAATATTACTTGTCACTTATCAGCCCATCCAGGTCCTGCAGCCTCTGGAGGTCTCTGGAGCAGATGGTATTCCTGGGAGGAGAAACTTCACGAACAGATTCCCAGCCTGATCCCTCACATCTGTGATGACAAGGACGTGCCAGAGAGAAGTCTGAATTTTGACTAAAAGACCAATCCAATTGTGGTAACCATGGAAGGCTCTCACTGCTGTTTGCTACAGGCTCCTTCTCAATCACTTCACCCCAATAGCCAGAGATTTACCCTCTAAATTGCAGAGTGAACTCTGTCTATCTACTGGCCAACAGTGCAAGATCTGTGTAATCATCAGCAAACATCCCTACCTCTGACCTTATCACAGAAGGAAGACCTTTGATGAAACATCTGAAGATAGTTGAACATAGGGCACTTCAATTAGATTAGATTAGATTAGTTTATTGGTATATACACCAGGGTGCAATGAAATCCCTTGCTCACGTGAAGCTTGCAGAGGAAACTGTATACATGATAATAATAAATACCACAATAAATACGACAGGCTTAAAGCAACAGAATGGTGCAAAGAGTGTAGTGCAATTGAAGAAATGCAAAAAGAAATGCTGAAGTGACAATAATGGAAAAAGTAGAATTAAGGGTTTCAGAACATGGCAGGACCACCGGGAAGGGGATGTGAGAGAGCTGATTGGTTCAGGCGTCTGACAGCAGTGCAGAAGAAGCTGTTCTTGAGTCTGGAAGTCCGGGCTTTCAAGCTCCTGTATCTTCTCCCAGATGGTAGAGGGGAGAAAAGGGAATGACCAAGGGGGCAGGAATCCTTGATGATACCGTTAGCTTTCCTGATGCAACGCACCGTGTAGGTGGACGGGATGGAAGGAAGTGAGGAGCCTGTGACGGACTGGGCAGTGTTTACTGCTCTCTGCAGGTTCCATGTGTCCAGAGCAGAGGAACTCCTGCAGTGATGTCCAGGGACTGGGATGATTGCCCTCCATCAACCACAGCCATCTTCCTTTGAGCGAGATATGACTCCAACCATTGGAGTGGTTTTCCTCTTGATACCCTTTGTCTTCAGTTTGACGAGGTCTACTTGGTCAAATGCCGGCTTGGTGTTAAGGGCTGTCACTCCCACTTCACCTAACCAGAACAAGAAGCTGGAAAGATGCGCCAAGGAGAAAGAAGTGCTAAACCTATCACCTCCCAGCCTCTGTCTCACCCCTCCTTTTCACTTCCGTATACTGGCTACTCTCCCTCTCCACTCTCAGTGCCGAAGCAGGGTTTCAACCTGAAACGTCGACCATCCCTTTGCCTCCACAGATGTTTTTTTATTCTTAAGAAAAAAATGCTGATTGGGTGAGATGAAAACGGAAGGTGGACTGCAAAAGCCAATCAGTGCCCTGGTGCCAATAGCAAGCATTGACTGGAGTGTTTACACCGTGAATCCCTGGCCTCCCATTTTATCATATTATTTATTTTCTGTTTAGTACACTGGCCTCATGCCTAAATATGAACTCTATGTCCCAATACATATTACCATCACAGGAACCCACTGAGCAGGATGGGAGGTCACTCACCTACCTCTTGATGTAACTGTTGGTCTGAGTCAATCTTGTGTGGGTAATGCTATCCTGGACTTATCCCAGTGGTAGAGAGGGGCACCAAGAATGAATGAGATTTTCCACTGGGAAGGAGGGTGATCTTCCCAGAAGACTCTATCCCCGGAAAAATGCACTTAAGAAATTCTAAATTACAATCAATGTCGACGACACAATGAAAACTTATCTCAGTCCACCTGAACAGGAATTGCAGAGTGTCCATAGTGTATGGTCTGCTCTGAAGTCTATGATTGGTAGCTGGGAAGAGATTCTTGGCTTCTCTATGAGACAACGCCAGAACCAGTTGGATCAGAATGATCAGGGGTTCCTGGAACTAACCACAATCTCCACTGCGTCTCAAGAGAAAACAGGTTACCGAAGGACAAAGTCCAACAAGAAAACCATGACCTAAGGAACACATTGTGAGTGAAAAGAGTGCAGAAGGTCCAACAACTGGCTGATAACCATAATGTGGATTCTTCAGCACTCTCATGTCCTTTATGGTCCAAACACTCAAGAGCCACTGACCGAGAGCCAGGAACACAGTTTACCAAAGAAATGCAGGCAGTAGCTGCTGACAGGAGAACTGCAAAACCCTCCTCAAACTCTGACCTTGACGCAAGCATCCTTGAGTCCAGCCTGCAGCATTGGATCCAGTCCAACAGCGTCACTAACCCTGACCACCAAGAAGCCATGTGTCAACTGAGAAACAACAAGGTCTCTGGAGCAGATGGTATTCCTGGGAGGAGAAGCTTCATGAACAGATTCCCAGCCTGATCCCTCACATCTGTGATGACAAGGACGTGCCAGAGTGAAGTCTGAATTTTGATTAAAAAAGACCAATCCAATTGTGGTAACCATGGAAGGCTCCTTCTCAATCACTTCACCCCAATAGCCAGAGATTTACCCTCTAAATTGCAGTGTGAACTCTGTCCATCTACTGGCCAATGGGACAAGATCTGATCCTGCAGAGAGGGGTAAACACTTCCTTCCATTCCAGTCCATCTTCACCGTGCATTGCTCCAGGAAGGCTATTGGTGTGGTCAAGGATACCTGCCCCCTGACCATTCCCTTTTCTCTCTTCTACCTTCTGGGAGAAGATACAGGAGCTTGATAGCCCGATGACCATACTCAAGAACAGCTTCTTCCCCACTGTGATCAGACTCTTGAACCAATCACCTCTTTCACATCCCCGTCCTAGTGGTGCTGCCACATTCCCAGACTCTTCATTCTACCTCTTCTGTTATTGTCACTTCAGCATGTCATTCTGCACTACTTCAGGTTGTACTACTGTACTTTGCACCATTCTGCTGTTTTGTGCTTGTTCCTGTATTTCTTGTTGTATTTATTATTACCAGGGACACTGCTTATTCTGTGAGCTTCACGCGAGCGAGGAATTTCATTGCACACTGGTGTATATGACAATAAAATAATCTGGATCTACATGACAATTCCAAGAACAGATGTAAGTTCATAACCTTATTAGTGACAGAGATAGAGTAGACAGCCAGGATCTTTTCCCCAGGGTTGAAATCTCTAATGCTAGAGGGCATGCATTTAAGGTGAGAGGGGGTAAGTTCAAAGGAGATGTGCAGGGCCAAGTCTTTACACAGAGAGTGGTGGGTGCCTGGGTTGGTAGTGGAGGCAAATATGATAGGTGCATCTAAGAGGCTCTTAGATAGGCACATGAATGTGCAGAGAATGGAAGGATATGGACATTGTGCAGGCAGAAGGGATTAGTATAGTTAGGCATTTAGAATTACTAGTTTAATTAGTTCAGCACGTCATAGGCTGGAGGGCCTGTCATTTGTGTTGTACTGTTCTATGTTCTAATAATCCAGGGAGCGGCATGCATTACTGCACATGGCCTTTCTTGACCTTACAAAAGCCTTTGACTCTACCATTGAAGAGGATCCTTCTCAAGTACATCCGCCAGAAGAAATTTATTACACGACAGCGTGCATGCCATAGTTCTAACCAGTAGGTTCACCACAGACACAATGCCAGTACAGACAAGTCTGTGTTGTTGCTTCAACCCTCTCTCAGTCCTTCTCCCTGGATTAGTGCATTTTGCCTTCAACAAGTTTCCCGCAGGAGCGTAGCTACTCTGCTGCACAGATGAAAAACTGTTCAGCCTGTGCTGCCTCCACTCCAGCACCAAGGTCACTCCAACCTCATTCATCGAGATACAGCATGCATATGACGTGTGTGTGTTCATTCAGTGGCTGAGCTGCAAATCATGGTTGACTCCTTCACTGAACTACGAAATAGGATGGGCTTTACAGCAAAAATGCTCTAAAGATCCTCTACCAAACTATCCCCAAAGCACAACACTGCCCTCTGACAATAAAGTCCATGAAAAGACCCTGGAAAATGTGAACCACTTCCCACTCCTTGGGAACCTCCTCTCAGCCAAGGAGGACATCGACGGAGAAATTGTACAGCTATGAGGAGACTTATAATGAGCATGAACACCAGCAGTAGATCAGATGGGCCAAGTGGCCTGTTCCTATGACATGGCCAGGATGCTGTCTCCACCAGTGGAAGTATCCGCATGAGGCGCTGCCTCAAGAAGGCGGCATCTATCATCAAAGATCCCCACCATCCGGGCCATGCCCTCTTCTCAGGTAGGAGGTACAGAAGCCTGAAGTCCCGCACCACCAGTTTCAGGAACAGCTACTTTCCTACAACCATCAGCTTCTGGAACTGACCTGCACAACCCTAACCCTACCTCAGCAACGGCCTGCTACAGACCACCTCTGGCACTACCATGGACTTGTTTCTGATTGTGTTTTTTGCACTAATATCTTGTTTTGGACAGTCTTTTTTCTTCAATCTCTTGTATAATTTATGTTCTGTGTGTTGTCTGAACCTGTGACGCTGCTGCAAGCAAGTTTTTCATTGTACCTGTACCTCACTGTATTTGTGCATATGACAATAAGACTGACTTGACTCTGTTTTGTTTTGGATATTAAGATTTTTAGATATTGAATCAAGATATATGGGATTAATGACAGAAAGTGGTACTGAGGTCACGGTCTGATTCAATAATGAGGTAGTTTCATATGTTCTTATGAAGATCTTGCTGATATCAGCATTGGATTGATCCTTCATTGGTTTGAACCTGGCCTTCCACAGCCCTGTTTAGACTGAAAGAGCACTTCCGTTTATGAGGTTTCTGTGCAATTATTCTCAATGCTCACAGCCAAACTGACAGCTACAGTAATTAGAATGGAAAGGATATTCATAATGGGTTTCAGATGAGGTTAACAGAATCTCATTAGAGTGAGTTTAAATGTTGTTCTGTGGTCAACTTGCATTTCCATAGTATCTTCCACAACCTCGGGATGTCCCATTGTGTTTTATTGCAAATAAATAACTTTTGAAGTGCAGTCACGGTTAGAAAGTATGAACCACAGCAACTAATTTTCACACAGCAAGATCCCACAAAACAGCATCCCAGTGTTAATCAGATAATCTTATTTACCAATGATGGTTGAGGGATAAATATTGCCCAAAATCTCGGGGAGAACCACCCCCCCCCCACTCTTCTGCCAAATCGTGCTGTGGGATGTCCCACTTCCACCCGAGACAACACCTGCTTTTAATGTCCCATCCAAAAGACAGCACTCCCTCTGCACTGGAGGCTCAGCCAAGGCTCTTGCTCTCCTCTGGAGAACCCTGAGATGTTTGGCTTCACTCAAGACCCTAAATAAATGGAGGGTGTCTTTATTGTGGTTGGTTGTTAGTGTTGATTGGGTTCAATTAACTCAGCAGAAGGCTAGAAGAGGTTAAAATCTTTCAGGTCACTGTGTCCATTCCCATTAGGAACAAGCCCCAGATCTTCCAACATTCTCGTGCACAACACAGAGTCACAGAATTCCTGGGAGCATTTCATATTTCCATTCCCCTTCCTGGTCCAAAAATATTTCTCTCAGAATCATGTTCATAGTGAAAAAATATTCAAGGCCATTTATTCTTTGAAACTCTCTAGTTTCATTTACTATTTGTTTAACTTAACAAGGAGATTTTGCACAGGGGGTACATATCTTTCAGTTGCCTCTGCTAAGTGGATCCCACCTCAGTACAGACGAGATAATGAGATGGTCCGGTCTACCTCTGTCCTACACATGCCTGGGAAATGGGGTCAAGCTGGAGGTGACTGGGAATGTGCAGCTGTTTACTGATCGGCCCGCCCACATGATAGGCAGTGGCCCTGAGTGAGTGACAGACCACTGAAATGCACTTTGTTTAAATGTGTGTCTTTATCTTCCTGCTTTGGATCTTCCTAATTCCAGCTGGGCTACTACATTCAGCACCTCGGAGGCTCCTTAGCACCGTCAGGATACCTTTGTTTTCCTTCTCTGTCTGCTGTTGTTTTGATGGAACCTTTCCCAGGAACAACCTTTGGTTCAGCATTCTGAATGGGCAGCCTTGTGTTTCCCTGCCTTAGAGCTATATGGCATTGAAACAGGCCCTTTGGCCCGCAGAGTCCATGTTGAAAGTCAAGCGGCCATTTTACACCAATCCTACACCAATCCCATTCTATTTTCCTCACATTCCCATCAGCTCCCCCCCCAGATCCTACCACCAGGGACAATTTACAGTGCCCAGATAACCAACCAGCCTGCACGTCTTTGGGATGTGGGAGAAAAAACCAGAGCACACGGAGGAAACCCATGTGGTCACAGGGTGAACGTGCAAACTCCACACAGACAGCGCCGGAGGTCAGGCTCGAACCAGGGTCACTGGGGCTGTGAGGTAGCTGTGCCACTGTGTTGCCCCTTCCTGTCGATACTTGCTCTTCCCCACTGAAGTTTTGACACGTTGCATTGCTTGTTGGTTGTTGCCATGTTTAACTAACAGCCTCAGCTCGACAGTCGAGTGGGTTGTGCCCTCCCCAACAACGACTCTTAAGTTCCTCCCTCAGTCTTGACTGCATGTCCCCGAGCTGAGATTGATGTCACTCGAGTCCAATCTGTACCCCCACGCGCACAAGTGCTCTCATGGGCAACATTTCAGCAGGGAGCCCAGTCAGGAATGGGGACCATGCTTGATTATTCCAGCCCCAGAGCCAATAATAGTTTCTGGCTACAAGACCCTGATACTCCCAACTCAGCAAAGACCAGGAGATGTTGATCTGATTCCCCCACCCATTGCCCCAGGCCACTTATTCAGTCAGCGTTCTTAAAGTCCATGGGATCAAACCTCCCTGCAGATACTTGAGTACATCATTCAATATATAGTAGAGTCATAGAGTAACACAGCACGGAGACAGGCCCTAACTCATCTGTGCTGACCAAGATGTCTTTCTGAGCTACTCCCATTTGCCTGTGATTGGCCCAGACTTTTTCTATCCATGTACTGATCTAAATGTTTTTTAAACATTGTAACTGTACACGCCTCTGTAGCTTCGTCTGGCAGCTCGTTTCGTATACCTGCCACCCTCTGTGTTAAAAAGTTGCCCCTCAGGTCCCTTTTAAATCTTCCCCTTCTCACTTTAAATCTTTCCCCTCTCACCTTAAATCTATGCCCTCTGGTTTTAGATTCCCCTAACCTGGGAAAAAGATTGTGACCATCCACCTTATCTTCACCCTCCCATGATTTTATATACCTCTATAAGATCACCTCCTACCTTGTAGGGAAAAAGTCCCACCCTATCCACCCTCTATTTATACTCAAGCCCTCCAGTCCCAGTAACGTTTCAATCCTCTTGGTCCCCCTTCTGGCTTATTAACCTCCTTCCTATAGCTGGGAGACTGGAACTGCACACAATACTCCAAGTGTGGTCTCACTAATGACTTGTGCAGTTGCAAAGTGATGCTCTAGCTTCTGTTCTCAATGCCCAGACCAATGAAGCCATGCGTGCCAAATGCCACCTTGTCTATCTGTGTCTCCATTTTCAAAGAACTATATCCTTGTACCCCTAGGTCCCTCTGTTCTACAACACTCTCCAGGACCCCACCATTTACTGTGTAAGTCCTGCCCTGGTTTTAGACTCCCCTACCCGAGGAAAATGCAACAACTCACTTGTCAGAGTTAAATTCCGTCCGCCATTCCTTGGCCCACTCCCCCAGTTCATTTAGATCTGTTGTAAATCTTGGATAACTTCTTCAATGAACACTACACTGCCAGTTTTGGTGTCATCTTACTAACCATGTGAACACATTGCCATCCAAAATTGTAATATAGAACGACAAGCAACAGTGGACCCCAGTACCAGTCTCTGTGGCCTCCAGTATGAAAAACAATGCTCCACTATGACCCTCTCTCTCCTTCCACCAAGCCAATTTTTTATCCTTTTGGCTAGCTCACCCTGGCTCCCATGTGACCTAACCTTCCAGACTAGCCTACCGTGCGGGACCTCGTCAAAGGCCTTGCTAAAGTCCATGTAGACAACATCTACCACCCGCCCTCAGCAATCTTCTTTGTTACCTCTTCAGAAAACTCAATCAAATTTGTGAGACATGATTTCTCAAGCACAAACTATCCTTTACCAGTCCTTGCCTTTCCAAATGCTGGTAGATCCTGTCCCTCAGATTCCCCTCCTCTAACTTTCCCACTGCTGATAGTACAGCAGGGAAACAGGCCATTCATCCCAGCTTGTTCATCCCAGGGCTTCCATTCCCTCCCCTTCATCTAACCCATTAATATATATTTTTCTCCCTTATATACATAGCTAGCATCCTCCTTTAATGAACACACCCTTCCCTTTATTCCATGGCCTGCTGTCCTCTCCTATCAGATTCCATCTTCTTCAGCCCTCTGCCTCTTCCACTGATCACCTTCCAGCTTCTCACATCATTCCCTCTCGCCTCCCCCTCCCCACCCACCTCCCTTCCCCCCCTTGCCTGGACTCACCTATCACCTGCCAGCTCGTGCTCCTCCCCCTCCCCCTATCTTTTTATTCTGGCTTCTGCCCTCTTCCTTTCCAGTCCTGATGAAGGTTCTTGGCCTGAAACGTCGACTGTTCGTTTCCTTCCATAGATGCTGCCTGACCTGCTGAGTTCCTCCAGCATTTTGTGTGTTGTTCCAGATTTCCAGCATCTGCAGAATCTCTTATATGTTCCTTTAATGCCATCTCTGCTATTGGGTAGCATCCTAGTCACACTTCTGGTAACTTTCTTCTGTATTCTCCATTAAATTTATTCGAGACTACCTTAGGTTCACAGTGGCAACCTCTGACCACTTCTTGGAGACATCTTCTTTATGACTAGCCTACCGCACCGTGAAAAATCTGTCGACTAATTCCTCAAAATGAACCAAATGACCTCCTGCGCTGCAGTATCTCACCTGCATAAGGAAAAGAGTTTTTTTCTCTGCCCATTTACTTTGTCAATGCTTGAGAATTCTCTACAATAGCAAGTTGTTCTAAAATACACATGAGTGAAGCTTTTATCTGAGACGTTAATTTTTTACAGGTGATTTTCTGTCATTGATTTCTTTTTTAACAGACCTAAAGGTTGGGTTTCACACCAGTGAAAATAAGCTAATATTATCCATCTGCAGAAATCCCATCCAGCAGCCCAGACTTGTAGCTATATATAATTCTGTGAAACATTTATAAACCTCATTCTGCAGGCCCTTGCAATAAACTGAGGAGTTCCAGGTGCCGGTGTATTTTGGAAATACTTGATAGAAAAAAAGCCCTACTCTTTCCCTTCCCTGCGTTGGTACCTGTATATTTCAACAGTGAATATATGCACCCAAGGATATAAGTACACATTTATAATGTATTAAACATTCAATATCTGGCATGCATTTCCTCTAAGTGACACATTAAATTCCAGGAACATTTTCCCTGTCACATTTTGTTGATTATCTCAAAGCAAAGCAGCACAAACCAAAACTGAGGGCAATTTTTTGTAGTAAGAGCTTGACAATGAAAGTCTACGAAGCATTTGTGACAATAACCAGTCCTCGTTGACCAGCTGAGGGAACTAACTATAAAACAATAAAAATGAAGCAATTGAATCACTCAAAAAATAATTGAAATGAGCTCAATTTTCATTTATTTTCCATTTAACGGAAGTTTGAAATCCAAAATAAAGACTGAAACATTGGAAAGAGAGTCAAAAATTACATATTTTACAAAAACGTGGTTAGGATTAACAACAGAGGAATCTTTTGCATCTTTGGTTGATATTTCAGACGTTAGTCTCGCACAATAACCTGGACTGGGATTTGCTGTTCCAAGCCAGAGTCATGCTGAGAGAGCCAAAGGCAGTTCCCACAGCTGGAGCATGTGCAGTGCACGCAATTTCTCCATTTGCAGGGAGACACCATCACACACCCATTCCTGACTTGGACATGTGCTGGCATTCCTTCATCATGGCTGTGTCTAAATCCTGGAATGCCCTACCCTGCTCCACAGTGGGGGTATCCGTGCCATGCAGGCTGCCGCAGTTTAAGATGGCAGCTCACCACCAGCACGAGGGCAATCAGGGTTGGGCAATGACCGCTGACCCTGCCAGTGACACCTATATTCCATACGTGAATGGAAAAAACTTGAGGGCTAGAAATATCAATTCATGCAAGTTTCAGAAAGCACAAACTCTTTGGAAGGTCAGCAATTTCTCCCTAACATTAGCTGATTGCATTTGAATATAATTTGTAGAAAACTTAAAAGTTAAAGTTAAATTCAGATTTTAAATTTTAAATATTTAGTGTTACTCCTGAGTATGTGTTTGTTTGTTTCTGTGTGTGTGTGTGTGTGTGTGTGTGTGTGTGTGTGTGTGTGTGTGTGTGTGTGTGTGTGTGTTTGCGGTGTGTGTGTTAGTGGTGTGTGTGCATTGGTGTGTGTGTTAGTGATGTGTGTTAGTGGTGTGCGTGCATTGGTGTGTATTTGTGTTGGTGTGTGTGTGTGTTAGTGGTGTGTGTGCGTGTGTGTGTCTGTTAGTGGTGTGTGTTAGTGGTGTGTGTGCGTTGGTGTGTTAGTGGTGTGTGTGTGTGTTTGTGTGTGTTAGTGGTGTGTGTGCAAGAGACAAACTGTGCATATATGTGGCTGCATCCTGATCAAAGGTGCTGTCTGTGTGGAGTTTGCATGTTCTTCCTGTGACCGGGTTTGGTCCGGTTTCGTTCCATATCCCTATCCCAAAGACACTGGTGGGTTAATTGACTGCTGTAAATTGTTTCTAGCGTGTGAGTGGAAGGAGAACCAGGAATTAGTTGTTACATGAGAGAGAATCAGTTACAGGGAAACGAATAGGGGAATAGAACTGATGGAAGTACTCCGAAGGTCGACATATACTTGATGGGTTGAATGGCCTCCTATGTATGGAAATGTAGGTTTGTACATGTACGTATGTGTACATATGTGTGTGTGCATGTGTGTGTGTGTGCGTGCGTGTCTGTCTGTATATTCGTCTGTCCAGCTACCCACAGGAAGATCCTTCTAGCCAGTCTGATGTAAATCTGGGGGTAGGAATTGGCCTCCAGGGCAGAGAAAGGTGTAAATCCCTTTCAAATCAATGGCAGTTGGCAGCAGGTTTTGCATATAAAGCAGAACAAAAGTGGCAGATGTAGGTGCTCTTCGATTTGAAGATCAGCACATCTCAAGTGGCACAGAAACTGGCCATTTGGCCCACTGCCTCTTGTGCTTCACACGAGCTTTCTCTACCTTTCTTCCTCACATCTGGCATTCATTCTAATCACCTCAGCCTCTCCGCGTGGCAACTCCATATGGATCTAGCCAGACGCATTCAGATGGCACAAGGGAGAGAGATGAAATAGCAGCACAGAAGGAGGACATACAGCCCATCGACCCCATATGGACTCTCAGAATCAGAACCAGGTTTACTATCATTGACATATGTCGTGGAATTTGTTGTTTTGAGGCAGCAGTACAGTGCAAGACATGAAGACATAAAAATTACTATGAGTTACAAAAATAAATAAATAGTGCAAAAGAGGAATAACGAGGTGGTGTTCATGGTGGAGGAGAAGATTTCTGAACGGCCCATCAACCTAGGAAATCTCTGCAGATCAATCCAATCAGTCCTGTTCTCCTGCATTATTTTCATAGCTCTGCAAGTTTATTTCATGGAGTCATACAGTGGAACAGCACAGGAAGGGGCCCTCTGGACTACCACATACATGCTGACCGTTTTTCCCATCCACACAATCCCATTTGCCGCATTAGGACTGTATCTTTCAATGCCTTGCCTATTTAAGTGTCTGTCTAAATCCCTCTTAAGCGTAATGATTGTATCTGATTCCACCCATCTCTTCTGGCAGCACGTTCCAGATATCACCCACTCTCTGTGTAAAAATCTTATCCCTTGGATTCCCTTTAAACCTCCTTCCTCTCACCTTAAACCCTCTTGCTTTTGATACTCCTTTATGATTTCCTTTGTACCTATCCAATTTCCTTTTGTTCTCATTAATCACCTCCACTGCTAGCACAGTCTCGGGCATTGAGTCCCGTCCCAGGTCATTACCACACCTCTCTCATATCTCTTACCCCAGAACTTAAATCTGTGTCTCCCAGTTCATATAATATCAGATAACAGCTTTTCTTCATCTGAAACTATCATCATCTTTTTCACCTCTAACAAATCTCTTCTCAGCTCTCCCATGCCCTAAACCATTTCTGGTAAATCTCCTTTGCACCTTCTCAAAGATCTTCATGTCTTTACTAGTGTGGTGCCAGAACTGGGCACAGTACACTTGTTGTGGCCTCCTCAGAGATTTGTAGCAGTTCTGCATAATGTCTCTGCTGTTGTGGTCAATATCTGAAGTTTTACCTGGAGTACTGCGTTCAGTTTGGTCACCACGCGATAAGAAGGATGTGATTGCACTAGAGAGGGTACAGAGGAGGTTCACCAGGGTGTTGCCTGGGATGGAGCGTTCTGTCCTCCATCTGGCTGGGTTACTTTTCCCTCGAGCAGAGAAGGCTGAGTTGATAGATGCTTGAGAAGATAGATAGCAAATATCTTTTTTTCGATGGTGGGGGTCTCTAAGACAAGAGGACCTAGGTGTAAGATGAGAGGTAGGAGGTTTAGAGGGGATCTGAGGGAGAATTTTTTCACAAAGAGGGTGGTTGGAGTCTGGAATTCACAGCCTGAGGAGGTGTGGAAACATGTACTCTCACAGCTTTTAAGAAGCATCCAGACAAGTACATGAATCACCAAGGCTGTGGACCTAATTCAAGTAAATGGGATTAGTGTAGGGAGGTATAACGGGTAACCTGATTGGCAGAAGCGCCTGTGTATTTGCTGTTCGACTCTATGATTCTATCCCGAATATGAAGCTAAAGAACCCATATGTTTTATTAATTATTCCATCAAAATGTCCTATGACCTTCAAGGATCTCTGGACATGAACCCTTCTACTCCATCACACTCGTTGGTACTATGGCGTTAAGTCAATGTTGCTTCTCACCATCCATCTGCCAAAATGCATCAATTTACACTTCTCTTTATTAAATTCCATCTGCTACTAGTTTGCCCATTCTTCTAGCCTAGATAGATCCTGGTACCCTTGGCCTACCCTTCCTATCCCCTCCCCCACTTGGTTTCACCTGCCCATCATCCCTTCCTTATCTGGTTCCACTTATCACCTTCCAGCCTCTTGTCTCCACCTTCCCCCTCCTGTCCCCCCCCCCATCCAGGTCCATCTACCCTTTCTTTTCCTTATCTTTTTCCACCTATCATTTGCCAGCCTCTTGTCTCCACACTTTTTCTCTGCCCCTCCCACTTGGATCCATCTGTCTATCACCCCCCTCCTCACCTGGTTCCACCTACCAGCCACCAGCCTCGCTCTCACCTCTCACTGCTGGATATCATCCCTCTGCACTCTCAGTCCTGATGCAGGGTTTCAACACCAAATGTTGACCATCCCTCTGCCTCCACAGATGCTGCTCGACACATTGAGTTCCTCTAGCAGTTTGTTCTTTGCTTTAGATTCCAGCTCCTGCAGCTTCTTGTGTCTCTATCATCCTCACTTGTTTGCCATGCCTCCAAGTATGGCATTAATGGCACATTTTGAAATTTCATTCTGTATTCTAATGTACAAGGTCTAAATATTAAAAAAAGTGATCTCATTGCAGACGTTTGGCCTCTCTCTAGACTGAGAAACACTTACCACAACATAGTCCTTCTGGTCAAACCAATTTTTTTATCATTTAACATTGACTGTCCTATTCCACATTTCGAAGTTTTGTACACCAGCCTTTTATGTGGTACTTTGTCAAATATCTTTTCCAAAATCATTTAAATGACCATCAGGTTCTTGAACTGACCTGCACAACCCTAACCCTACCTCAGCAATGGAACACTGTGAATCACCTCTTGTGCTACCATGGACTTGTCACTGATTGTGTCTATTTTTACATTAAGATCTTCTTTCTGCACAGTCTTTTATCCCCCTCTCTCTTCGCTGTCTTGTATAAATTATGTATAATTTATATTCTGTGTGCTATCTGTACCTACCTGCCTGTGATGTTACTGCAAGCAAATTTTTCATTGTACCTGTACCTCACCATATTTGTGCACATGACAATAAACTCGATTTGAACTTGAACTTAAAATCCTGTAGACAACATCCACTATATTTCATTCATCAGTCTTCTTTATTAGTTTATCAAAAATTCAGTTGTTAGTCAAAGCTTCTGTCCCGCTATTATAAGACTATTGAACAGCCCCCTTGTACAATGGACTCTTGACCTCACAATCTACCTCGTCATGGCCTTGCACCTTATTGTCTGCCTGCACTGTGCTTTCTCTGTAACTGTAACACTTTATTCTGCATTCTGTTATTGCTTTTCCCTTGCACTACCTCAATGTACTGATGTGATGAAATGATTTGTATGGATGGCATGCAAAACAAAGTTTTTCACTGTACCTCTGGACATGTGACAATAATAAATCAATTTAACAATTTACCAGTTTCAAACATAATCTGACTTTAACAAATCCACGCTGGCTTAATTAACTCAAACCAACCCAAAGTTGTTTTTGAGTGTTGATGCTGGAAACTTACCCTCCACTGATATACAATTGATGCACCTGTAATTGCTGGGAATAATCGTCCGCCCCTTTCTAAAACAAGACTGTCACATTTGTCACTTTCCAATCCTCCTTCATAGCCAGGGAAGATTGGCCTTTGAGAGCATTATTGGCAGACAGTTAAGATTATAAGGACTGATTGTCTGTTAACGTGTCCATGTTGCAGAAGAATCCTCCATGGACATATTTTCATATGACATATAAGGAGGCCATTTGGCCCATTGAATCTGTGGTGGGTCATATGGCTATCTTACATCAGCTCTTCCTGCAACCTATCCTCTCCACATTCCCATCAATTCTCCCATTCAGCTACAATCTGGAGGAGATATAAGTGACCGATTACCCTACCAACCCGCATGTTTTTGGGATGTGGGAAAACGTGCAAACTCCACACAGACAGCAAAGGAGATTGGGATTGGGAAAATGCAGTAAGCCAGGGAACAAGAAGCAGAGGCACGCTGAGACACACAGCTCATCCAATAGGCTGTGGAGTGGAAGCTTCTCCAGACTCTGGGCCATCGAGCTTCCTAGGATGCTGTCCAGATGAAGGGCCTCGACCCAGAACATCGACTGTCCATTTACCTCCATAGATGCTGCCTGACCTGCTGAGTTCCTCCAGCGTTCTTTGTGTGTTGTTCCTAGGATGACAGCTGGCACACCAGCTAAACATCAGGACGGACCTCACATCACTTCTCCCAGAAACATTGTTCAGAGAGTCATAGAGTCATACAGCAGAGAAACAGGCCCTTCGGCCCAACTGGTCCATGCTGACCAAGATGTCCCATCCAAGCTAGTCCCATTTACCAACATTTAGCTCATAAGCTTCTAAACCTTTCCAATCCGTGTACCTGTCCAACTGTCTTTTAAAAGTTGTTATTGTACCTGGCTCAACCACTTCCTCTGGCAGCTCATTCCACACACATACCACCCTTTGTGTAAAGAAGTTGCCCCTCAAGTTCCTCATAAATCTTTCCCCTCTCACCTTAAACCTGTGCCCTCTAGTTCTTGATTCTCCAACCCTCAAAAAAAGACTGTGTGCATTCACCCTATCTATGCCCCTCATGATTTTATACACCTCTATAAGATCACCCCTCATTCTCCTACACTCCAAGGAATAAAGCCCTATCCTGTCCAACCTCTCCCTATAACTCAGTCCTTCAAGTCCTGGCAACATCCTCGTAAATCTTTTCTGCACTCTTTCCAGTTTAATAACATTTTTCCTGTAGCAGGGTGACCAAAACTGAACACAATACTCCAAGTGCGGCCTTACCAGTGTCCTGTACAACTGCACCATGACCTCCCAACTTTCATACTCAGTGCCCTGACTGGTGAAGGCCAGCCGACCAAAAGCCTTCTTCACCATCCTGTCTACCTGTGACTCCACTTTCAGGGAACCATGTACCTGAACTCCAAGGTCCCTCTGTTCTACAACAGTCCCCAGAGCACTGCCATTCACTGTGAAAGTGCTACCTTGATTTGACTCTCCAAAATGCAACACCTCACACTTATCTGAATAAGTGTTGGCTTAGAGAGGCTGGCTTGCTAAGAAAACTGGGCTACTCTTGGGATTCATAGGGTCATATGGGCTCCTTTCAGGATAGATTTCAGTGGGGATTCTGGGATAACAAAAAAGGAGAATTTCTTTAAAATATATTTTATTTGCGTTTAATATTTTCATTGTTTTATATGTTAGTTAAATTAAAAACGTTTTTTAAAATTAACTTTAGTAATTTTGAAAATTCTCTGAATGTCTATTGTCTGGGATATCCTCTTCCCAGGAGTCCACAGCCCCACTACAAGGCTCAGCCAACACTGGAAACTCTCCAGAATTCCTCAGCCGAAGGGAAACCTTGGAAAACACCCCACAGTAACCGTGATGCAGGACGAGTTCTTCAAGGCTGTGGTATCCTGAATGGAAGATCCTCTCCGTAGAGTTGTTCCCAATGTGGAAGAAATGAACTTTAATTGAATCCGTAGCTTTAGTGTAATGTGTTATGTTCTGAACCATTAAACCGACCCTGGGATTTGATGTAAATTCACTAAAGTTTGTCACAAAATAACAAAATTCCACGAGTGCGTTTTAAGCTTCTGTTGAATATATGGGGCTTTTCGTCTCCATTCCTTCTAAGCAACATTTAGTTTGGATTGTTTTAATTTTGTTCCCCTTATCTTTAGAATCTTTTGGAAGTGGAATCCTATTGCACCGGGATAGCGCAGGCATCTCGCACCTCGGGGTCAATCGCCACAGTTTATTTCAGTGTGGGCCGATTCACAGTATCACAGTTCAGGCCGATTCTGCCCAAACTAATGCACCAATCTGAGTGAATTTGCACATCGGGCGCTGGTTTAATTTTTGTTATTGAAATTACGCCGTTAAATATTAGTCTTCAAAGAGCTGTGTTGAAGCGATTGACATCTGGATTAAGGTACATGCAAGGCGCCACATTAAGTGTCGATGTGCTAATACTCACCGGCCTAATTTCACATCCATCACGAATTATTAAACACTCAAATCAAATCGAGATTAAGCAAATGTACAATCTAAAAAAAACCGCGACCCTAGTTACCTTGAATGCACGATATAATTTTAAAAAAATAAACGATATTCCTTCAGATCTCTGAAACAATATCAACGACGGTTAAAAAATGCTTTTAAGAGTGTAACGCACTTGAGATAACAAATAAACCGCTGTTTGTTTGCTCGGTAAATATTTATCTAAAACTTTACAATTATTAGAATTAGAGTTGGCGAGGAGGGCGACTTTATTCGTTTCTGCCACTCATTTTTTAAACTAAAATGCCCAAATCGAATGCTGGTATTTTATTTTCAAGAGGCAGTAAAAATAACAGCGTGAGCTCCCCATCCATCTCCCTCTGCTCTCGTCTATAACGAGCCTGTCTTTGCGATGGATGTTCACAGGAGGCGGTCTGAAACAGCAGCCCGGGTCGGCTCAAGAATGCGCACCTGGTGGGGTTTTGTCCAGCTCAACTGCCTCTTGTTTTTCTAACACTCCAGGACCACCGAAAGTCAAACAAGCAGCGGCTCGGGGGGAGGTGGGGAGGAGTGTGGGGAGGGGGGGCAGGAGGGACGGGGGCGGAGGAGTGGGGTCGCGGGACAGAATTACAAAGGACCCCAACAGCCTCACGAACACAGTTGTTCATCAAAAGACAATATTTGTGTTGGGCCCTCTCACCCGGGAAGGGTTTGAACAACAAACACCCCCTTCCTAAACAACCCTCTTCATTGGACTTACTGGAATCTATATGCTAGCAAATAAAGCAAAATATCAGTTCAAAGTGGGGGAAATTTATGTTAAGCGACAAGTTTTAAGATATTATAATTCATGTAAATAAAATCTCCCATGCTAATGAAGCAATAGTATTTGTATTTTAATATTGTGTTTTTATGGATTATATTGATAGGACTAGTGCCCAGGTAAAATAATTAAATGCACAACATTACGAACAGTGTAGGGAATAAGCCCAGTGCAGTGAGTTCTCTCACATTAAGAGTTATTTCAAGCCCGTCTGTTCTCTAATGTTGTTTTAAGGAATGTTCTAACACAAAAGTTCATTCCCGGGAGAAAGCGGGAAATGTCTATATTGTCCCGGTCTTGCTGAGAATCCTTGAGCGGAGTGAAGGGAAATTTCGCTGCGTTCTCTGATTGGAACAGGGTTTCTACGGCGCAGAGTATCGGCGCTGATCCCTGCGGTTTCGTGATGTGGGTCGGGAAACTGAGAGTTCCGAAGAAGTTCGTGTGAAAATTTTGCTCCGGTTCACCCGAAGAGCTGTGTTTTAAATTGAAGCAAAAGTTTACATTTCCTATGACTGAGGTCCCGGGACCCAACATTAAATAATATGATTTGCAAACATACATCGAAGGTGTATTGAGATACGGATTAATTCAGTACAGCACGCTCCGGGCAAAACGATATTAAGAACTATTAGTTTCGAAGCCTCACCGTCTCGACCAGTACATCAATTCCAGAGGGGAAATTTGGGATTAGTGAAATTGAAATTCTGGGAGGGAATGAAACGACACAGACTGGTTGGTGTCCGATAGAAAGAATTAAATAAAACCAATTTTTCGGGTGTTTTTTTTTCATTTAAATTAAGGAGACAGGAGTACCTGATTTCAGTTTGTGTGACTCTACGTGTGGTCTGCGGCTCTGTAACCCCACTCTGCGAACAAAAAGGTTGCAGAAATGCCCCCCAGCACAGCCCAGCAACTTAAACCAGATACAGACATAAAACCGGTTCACATCAGAAGCCTTAAACCACCAAGGAGCGAGGCAAACCCCCGAGAGATTCTGAAAAACCCTCGCTCAACGTAAGTTGTGACCTTATTAAAAAGCTAACCGCCTTGAATCCAAAAACATTTTAAAGGTATTTATTCCAGCACTTTAATGATAAGCCACTGTTAACCAAGAAATGTGTACTATTACAATGTGTATTTACACGCGTGCTTTTAATGTGTGTGTGTGTGTGTGTGTGTGCGTGCGTGTGTGTCTGTCTGTCTGTGTTTGTGTGTAGATAGAAAGAGAAAGAGGTTTTTGAGTTTGGCAGCTTACGTGTGTGCGCTTTTGTGCTTCCCTGGGCCTGCATAACATTTGTGTACAAGAGTCTTTTTTGCAATTTGTGAAGCAATTCTCGAGATGTAACAGTGGGAAGACCGGGATTTGGAGCCTATGCTAGTTTGCCCTAGAGAAGGAAGTGGCTGGCATTCTTGTTCAATTCACGTGGAAAGGACACTACAACAAATCACGTGTGTGAAGTGTGTGTGTGTGTGTGTGTGTGTGTGTGTGTGTGTGTGTGTGTGTGTGTTTGTGTGTGTGTGAGAGAGAGAATATGTGAATGTGAGAGAGTGCGTGTATGTGTGTGTGTGAGAGAATGTGTGAGAGAGAGACTGAGAGAGTGTGTGAGTGCGTGTATGTGTCAGAGAGTGTGTGAGAGTGCGTGTGTGTATGAGAATGAGAGAATGCGTGAGAGAGTGTGAGAGAGAGTGCATGTATGCGTGAGTGAGTGTGTGAGTGTGTGATAGAGTCTGTGTGTGAGAGAGAATGAGCGTGTGTGTGTGTTTACACATTTCTGTGTTTGATATTAGGCATTGTCTTGTCCTAGTTTGTACTTGTGTTCATGATTGCATATGTAAGGTGTGCATGTGTTTGTATGTTCATGTAATGTATGTTCTACTTGTGTTTTGTACGCGTATTCGTGACGCCCGTTTATATGTGTGAATATGTGTGTAAATGTATCTGTATGTGCCTATATCTGACTTGAGCAGATGTGTCTTTGTGAATATATGGATGTTACTTCCACTAATACAAATTACAGTCATGAAAACGCATCTCACAGAGAGTAAAGATAACAAGGACCTGATCTCAACTTAATGGCTAAACAAATTCCGCTAAAATTCCGGAACATTTAGAGAAACTAAATTTGAGGTTTGAAACAGATGCCTGATGGGGTTAGGGTTAGATTTCTCATTTATTCCGTAAGATCCATCCATCTTTGCCTGTGATCCATTTATACCCTCATGAGCCACACTGGATGCATGGGTAACTGGATAGATTGCTAATCGCCGTTTATTGCTGTATGCACACAGCTCATTCCAGATGTGGGCCCGGGTTGGTGAAATAGTTATTCCAAAAGCAAAACCTTTTCTTTATTTGTTTACATCTCCCTCAAACACAATCAATTATATCAAAAGTGAAAACAAAATTCTATAAAGAGCACTCGCAAAATGTTTTTCCCGTGTTATTGGGTGCTGGTGGGCTCTTAGGTTAAAACCACTTGTTTTTCGAGAATAAATGTTGCATTTTAAGAAAGATAAATATCGTCAAATGGTAATTCGACACCAACTAGGGAAAAAGACATAAAACAATTTACCTGTTCACTGTTTCCTCTTGAAGAAGCTTCTACTGAAATCTTAAATGTCAGTGTCTTAAAAGGGAAACGAAATCGGCTAAGCAGCAGCAAAGAATCTGTTTTCTATAATACCATAAGGCTACACTAAAAAACAAGGTACTCTAGAGCGGAAACACAGCTGCAATATTTTAACAGACGCAGGGAGCTGGGGGAATATGCATTTGTAATTAAGCTTTGGTGAAGCTGGAATGAGAGGGTCTGGTTGGGAACTCGTTGCACAGTGCGGAAGGAATCTCAGTTTTCAGAGGCACGCTCCTCGGCAGGGACCCTTCATGGGGAGAAGCCAATGTCTAAAACACTAATCCCCCTTCGAAAGGAAAGGTCAGGTGTTTTCATGTTGAAAGGGAAACACGGCGTGCTTTCAGTTTGGAAAGTGTTGAGAGTGGGTTCGAAGCAGCACCATTGCGGGACTTGTTTTAAATGTGTTTGTTACTTTTGCCTTTGACACATAATTGATTAAATTATTGACAGCTCTCGGGGGGGGGGCAGGGGATGAAGCGCTCTGCCTATTGGGTCTCTGGAAGACGTGCGTGTCTCCTTAAGTCCCTCCTCTGAGTTATAAAGGGACTTTTTTGAGTTTTATCACAGCAGATTTGAATGGTGTAAGGGTCTGAAGTTGTGCATGGGTTTTAGCGGCGGTTCTTGCTGGCGGCTCCACGGGACTCGCAGTGAGCAGCTGCCAGGTTGCGGACAGGAGGGGAGGGGAGGGAAGGGGAGGGGGTGTGAGGGCCAAGCCATGGCTTTCACCATGTTGCGCCCGGTCGCCGCTCGACACTTCTACCCGGACATCAGTCTGCACTCGGACGACGACGAGAACAAGAGCGAGAGTGATGGCTCGGACCGGTCCTTTGACTGTTGCAACGGCGCGGCGAAGAGGAGGAAGGTGTCTTTCTCCAAGGGCTCGGTGGTGGTGAAGCACAGGCAAGCGGCCAACGCCAGGGAGAGGGACAGGACTCACAGCGTCAACACCGCTTTTAGCGCCCTCAGGACACTCATTCCCACCGAGCCCGCCGATAGGAAGCTCTCCAAGATCGAGACCCTGCGCCTGGCGTCCAGTTACATCTCCCACCTCGGCAACATCCTGCTGGTGGGGGAGGAGGGCGCGGACGGACAGCCGTGCCTCACCGCCGTCTACAGCAGCCAGCCTGGGTTTGAGGGGCAGCAGCCCAGGTCCATCTGCACGTTCTGTCTCAGCAACCAGAGGAAAGGGGTAGGTGGTGCCGTGCGGCCGGGTTAGGTGGGGGTGTGGAGGAAGGGGGGGGTGACATTTAAAACCCCAATGGAAAGGCCAGTGCTTGGAGAGTCAGAGAGACAGAGTCGCGCAGTTAGGCCATTCGGTGCACTCCATCTCTGCTAGCTTTTTGAGGTCTCTCTCCTTGAGGTCTACATTCCCACCTCACTTCCCCGCCCCCCCCCCCCCCCCCCCCCCCGGTCAAGTCTCTATACCATAGAACAGTACAGCACAATACAGGCCCTTCGGCCCACAATGTTGTGCCGACCTTTAAACCTCGCCTAAGACTATCTAACCCCTCCCTCCCACATATCCCCCTATTTTAAATTCATCCATATGCTTATCTAACAATCTCTTGAATATTTAACAATCTCTTGAATCTCTAGTGGTTTCTTTTTCTGAACTACAACCCAATGCAGACGGTGCATCTGCTGAGAGGAGGGTGGATTCACCCTCGCTGCTGCACCGCTCTGCTGACCTGGTGTTTTGAGCGCTGGTGGAAGGGTCTCCTGATCAGCACAGGCATGGCCAAAGTTGACAGAGTGGGGTCTGGTTCAGACAGTCCACCCATTCGGATTAGAACTCATATCGACGTAGTCATACAGCACAAAAACAGGCCCTTCGGCCCAGCATGTCCATACTGACCATCAAGTACCCATCTATACTAATCCCATTTGCCAACACTTGGTCTGCAGCCTTCTAAACCTTGGCGATTGAAGTGCTCATCCAGATACTTTTTAGATGTTGTGAGAGCACTTGTCTCCACTGCCTTCTCAGGTAGTGAATGCCAGCTTCCAACTTCCATTTGTACTTAAAGAAAAGACACACTGAAAGTGATATCTCCTAAGTATCTTGAATAAATTGATCAGCCTACATTGAAAGATTCAGTAGGTTTTAAGGGCCATGGATAAATAATGATCAAAGTAGGGGTCTTGCTGTTTCACAGTGTTCTTTCACAAAATGGTACTATTAAATGTGAAAAATCGGCTTGAGACATTTCATGAGTATGAGCAACATGAATGACAAGCTCTAGAATTTTCGGATTAGTTGCTTCATCACCTGTTCACTTTGGGTTCTACAGTACAGAATTCTTGTGTTCAAAGCCTTCCATGGACTCCCCTCTCCATCTCTGTAACAACTGCCCGCTCCACACTTACCTAAAATGTGCATTCCCAACTTCCCTTTCACCACCATTGTGTCCTCCCTAAATGCTTCTGTTGTCACCTGAGCTCTTTTGGACCCTTTCCCTAGTTATCTAATATCTCTGGATCATTGTACTTTTTTGTTTAATAATGCTGCTATGAAGGATTTTGTAATGTCATTATGGGATGTGTTGCTAGAAATGTATGATTTGGTATTTATTTTAATATTTATTGAAGCAAATGTTGTTTGATATTTGTTTTGGAATTATATTTGCCACTTCTGTTTCATGAGTTTTAAAATGTTCTGTCTTAACAATTACTGCAATTGAATGACTATTGGTCTAAGATTCTGAAGCTTTGTTTAAACCAGACCATGGGAGTAGCAAGTTTACAGATTAATTTTATAATGCTATAGTGGCCTGCGTCCCAATTTTAAAAATACACCTTGGTGATCTGGTCAGCTACAGACTTTGTATTCCAGCTTGTGATCTAATGATCTGCTTCTGATTACCGTTTCAAATGTGATGGCACTTGTATTGATACAAATCACAGCACTCATTTTAGGAACAAAGGTGCCAAACTTTCATTTAATTTCTGCCCGCAAACCTTAAATGCTGCATTTTAGCTTACCAAAAAGTCGTATTTAAACCTTCAGAGTTTTGTGCGATACCCAGTAGTTAATGCAACCAATTTTTTCCAAAATAATTCAACAAAATGCTGAAATTCAGCTTAAGTAAATGTATCAACGTTTGAATAAAGTTTACCATGAAATTTTAAACTTTATTGAAAGTACTCAATTGCATTTTTGTGTCATTTACCCAAATGTTAACTGTCAGTAGAAAAGCTTAAAGAAGCTTCTTTCATCCCCAACACAAATGCTTCAGATGAATGGATTTTTTTGCATTGGTTATTGTGATTATAGCCCATTACTTTAGCTTTTGAGATCTTAGTCTGCTTTTTTTCCCATGTTAAAGAATTCTATATCTATAACAATCATTGTAGACAGTAGTTGAAATGTGACAATGCATCTTTCAAAATTAATATTTTTCTGACTTCCCCGATTTCTAAATATTGCCATCTGTTGTATGCGAATCTATTTCCTGCAATTCTTTAGCATTTAGCCAAAAAATGCAATTAGGAATTTTCCATGCTTTCAATGGAAAATTGAGGATCTTGATTCTTCCACAGAAGAAACTGAAAAGGTGTATTTTTTTTACTATGGCTACAGTCCCCAAAGAGAATAAGCTAATGACAATAGACAGAGGTTAAACAGGCACTTTACTCTTTGTGGGGCAGTCCTTGATTCTTAAGTCTGTTATGCCCACCTGTTCAACAGGAAAACTGTGACATAAACTCTAACTCGTTTCATTCAATATAACTACAACCAAAATCTGTTGTTTGGATCTGGGTGGAGAGAAGTTCTTTCTCTCCCTGATGTTGATCAGAACACAATGTTGAACCTTCATTCAAGCAACATAATGAACCTTTACTCAAAGTAACAGATGCTATAAGTAACATGCCCGTCAAAATCTGTGATAATGTTTTGAAACACGTTTGAATTAAAAATCTGATACCAGTGTATTAATATTTAATTTGAGTTGAAATTATGGAAGAACTAAATCCATCCAGCTAACAATCCTGTAAATCAGAATGCAGTTTTCCCAATTGAAAATTTTGGTTATTATTCAAATCATTTCATTTCAGTTCCTAACTATGCTAATGGACTTTCTAGGTTTGTTGTGTAGATTAAGAGGCTCTTAGATAGGCACATGAATATGCTGAGAATGGAGGGAGATGGACCCTCGTCAGGCAGAAAGGACTCATTTAGTTAGGTGTTTAATTATTTCGGCACAACATTGTGGGCCAAAGAGCCTGTTCCTATGCTGTACTGTTCTATGTGTTACTCCTGAAGATTGCTCCAACAACAAGTGGCTTGAGATAATGTATCATAAATTCATTCTGGATCAATACAATCACAGAGCCTGGTTTATGTCATTCTGAACATCTACTAGTTGAGTTACTTTTAGATTTAAAATAAACAGTCAGGTGGCTGAAGATAGCGGTGCAGAATATAAATTGATATCCCAATTATTTTTCCCCTTTTGTCAATGTTCCAATGGCTGCAAATGAGGGATTACGTAGAACATAGAACATGGAGAAGGCTCATCACACTTAATTTTGGTTTTGGTTTATTATTGTCACTTGTACCAAGGTACAGTGAAAAACTTGTCTTGCATACCGATTGTACAGGTCAATTCATTACACAGTGCAGTGATTTCACATTGATGTGAATCTAGAAGATTATGGTTGTGCATCAAGTCCACTTTCCTGCCAGATTCACCAGCCCTCTGATTCCCTTAATGTCCAGAATTCTAACAGACTTGGCCTTGATTTACTCAACAACTAGATTAATGAATGCTGAAGCTTCACAACAAATTTCTCGAGCTGAACACACGTTTAATTGTACTATATGAATCTGGTAATGATGTAAAAGACCATATTACAGCAAAAAATAGTCAGACGTTAAAAGAAAATGATTTTAATTGTGGGAGAATGGTGGGCAGCTTTTACTGCCATTACTGAAGGAAGATTCACTTGTCTTTGAATCAATGTAGATTCATGACATTAGTTCTTGGTTTGAGGGGATAGGCCCATGTGGAGAGATCGAGTAAGATTGCTGTAGACTTGAGTCTAGAGGGAAGGGCCCCTCTCATTGTGACAGAAGATGCTGCAGTGGGTTGATGGGTTGGACGGTGAGAGGCTGTTTCCTCAGGCTGGAGAAACTAGGACTATAGGCATTGTCCTGGGACACGGAGGCAGCCGTTTTGGACTAAACACAGGAGAATTTTGAGGATCATAATTCTTTGCAAACCTCTGCCTCAGCAGCTTGTGGGTGCTCAGTTAGTGCATGTATTCGAGGCTGAGACCTTTCTTGGGTTACAGCAAGAATGAAGAGATACAGTGATCAGACAGGAAAGTGGACTTGGAGTTCAGAATTATCTTTTCAGTTGTCAGATCAAGGTTGGAGACAATACAACACCTACTTTTTTAACTCATGCAAATTGATAAGAAAATAACAGTTATGATTTTGTTACATATAAAAATTAAATTATTTACTTTACAATGTCTTTCATCTCGCTCTGTTAAACAATCATTAACAGTCAGCCATAAACATCAGTGATTAATAACTTTTTAACATCCTTTGAACTATTGTTAAACTAAAATAGGCATGCCTGCCTCAACCAATTAAATTGTTGGAAAGTGACAAATAGGAATGACCAATGAAGCAGCTGGAAAAAATCGCTAACGGTTAGAGACTCGGTTTTATTAGCCAATCAGGTTACTCAGAAGGACACCGAACCTTTTTTTAAAAAAAATAACATATGTTATATTACTTATATTCTCCCAATGTCTCGTTACTGAGAAACAGAGCTGGTGAAATCCTGTTTCCAAGTCCTTATGGCCCTTGTTTTCACCTACCTAGAACCCTCCAACACGCCGTGCGTGCCGAAACTGTTGCATTTTTAAATCTCCAAACTGTATTTAATCAATAATAGTAAACTGTTGGCAATAAAGGTGAAGTATCAAATTAAATGGGTCCTGCCAGCCTTCATAACCTCCTCAAACTTTGTGCTAAATGTTCGTGACACCACCTGAACCGCTCAATTCAATTACACACATTGTAGCTCATTTCCGACACGAACTGTACCACATGTGGTGTTTGTTTTACTAAATTTAAAAATATTTTTCTGCAGTCCCTGTATGAAAGAACGGCTCCCCTAGGAAAATCATTATTTTAAATACAAATTAATGCTTGCAATTCATAGTGTTGCACGTAAAGTGTTTGTTCTTTTATGTAGTTATAGCTCCGGATTGTTTAAAAATACTTTTCAATTAAAAAAACACTTGGTGGTTTGGGGTATAAGCAAAACATTGACCTGTTGGTTTGAGTGCCCTTTGTTATTTAGTTTTTATATCCCAATTGAGGAATTTCGTGCTTTGTTACTGTACTAACACTTGGCCCGGTTTGTGGGATTACCAGCAATTAACCAGTTGGTTTACAACACTGCCAGTTCTTCATTGAGCGATTAAACTATTTGAACCTGCGGTATGCTTTAATATCACACAATGGTGTAATTTCTAGACGCCGGTGTTTTTTAAGCGCTCAAACTTCCTTCGAATAAACGATGACTCTCGGCTACAAGGGCAATATATTTTTTCTGGATGTCAGGTGCGCTGGAGATTCGGAGCATGAAGAGGAGGGGAAAGGGGACATTTCAGGAAGCTGGGGTTTGCTTCTCAACTGACTCCCACATAGAACAAACAGCGATGTGAAGTGTATCGCATTGCAAATTGGTTACAGTTCTACTGTTACAAACAGCGCGCCATTAATATGTTACCCGATCATCTCTGAAATGGGCCACGTTTCTTGCCTTGCATTTGGAGTAGCGACCTTACTTCAGTCCGAACCACAAACATAAACAGCGTTTCCCCCCTTAGGTTACAATATCTTGTATATTTAACACTTTTTTAAAATTAAATTGCAAATTGGATATTACCGATGCTTAAAATCTGAACATTATATGGATAAGATTTATTTTTTTTAATATTGTAAAAATCAGCAAAATTATAGAGAAAAAGATTAAACTGCTACAATTTGCAGCCGCGATCAGTTATGGCTATTTAGTTTGTGTTAAAAGCAGCTTTTGCAAATTCTTTTTCAGGTCAAAGAGAAGGACGCGAAGAGCGGGTTTTCAAAGATCAGGGGACAGGCTTCTCTGCGGATGCAGCGCCAGTGAATGCGGAGCGAGAGGCGGCGAGAGACCGAGGGATGCCCCGTTAGCAAAGCGTCGCTGGCGGCCGGCCTAAAGACTCAGCGGTCAAAAGCGGGCTGACACCGCCAACAGATTACGCGTGGCAAGCTTTTTTATTTTGTTTGTACAGGGAGTATGGACACCGACTTGGGGGCCGCCCGTCCTCCACACATCCAAGAACTCCTAGCAGTTTTACCTCCCTCCACGGATGAGGTGCCACGGGGCTGTGAGCGATTGCAGAGAGCGCGGGCGAGAGTGACACTTTAACAATGCCGAAGTCTGTCTCCATTTGGGGAGATTTGACCCTTTTCTAAGTTTTTGTGTTCCGTTTGTTGTAAATTTTTTTTTTACAAAAAAAGTATCTAGCCAAAATGTGAAAAAATAAAAGCAGACGTGGGTTCTGTTTCAGGGATGCTGTGCTGTCTTGATGTAAAGAATAGATCTGAGCTCCGTAAGCAGAGCTTCTAAGCTAACACTCTTCCTCCTATCAAACGTAAGGCCAGTAAATCCCACTGACTCGTCATCTCCTGCAGGGTTGAAAGAAACTTCTATTTCTGACCGGTTATGGTCTCATCACTGAGGCGTTGGACCGGTTACTTTGGCCATTGAAGCGGCCAGCGCCGAGGCTCTGGCACCCCCTGATTGCCTGCTCTCCTTCACACACACACACACACACACACACACACTTACCCCAAATTCCTCCACGGGCTCCTCTCTATCCGCTTATCCAGTTCCAACTCTGAATTTAATCTCTCCGCCAGTGGCGGCGCCTTCAGCTGCCCAGACCCCAAGCATTGGATTTCCCCCCACCCCCACCCCTCCCTCCCCTTATAAACCTCTCTTTCTCCTTTGGGACGCTCTGTAAAACCTACCAAAGGAGGGGGTGGGGGGGGGGGAACAAACTGCTGGAGGAACTCAGCGGGTCAGGTAGCAGCGGTGGAGTCGAAGGCACGGTCGACGTTTCGGGTCGAGACCCTCCAGCGACCACCCTGCACAGATGCTGCCTGACCCTCTGAGTTCATCCAGCACTCATGTTCATTTGCTCCGGCTTCTGCAGTCTCTTGTGAAACGTACCAACTTGCTCAAACTCATAATCGCCCGTCGTAATTATCTGCTCTAATGTCAAATGTTATGTAAATACAAGTGCAGACTCTTATAGAGAGACGTGAAAGCAATAAGACATTGGATTTGTATAGCTCCCGGCATTGCCTCAAACGACCCCAAAGGACATGTCCCTCAGCGAGGGCAGCGAGAAGTATCGGCGCTACAGTAACGTAGACAACAAAGGGCCGGGAGAAGTCCTACACACATGACCGAAGTCTTGTGGACGATGAATTGGACGAAATGAATATCACGGTGTTCAATACGCACACTAGAAGCGATTACAGCGAGTGAGTGACACTTTAAACGCTGGGATATGGGGAGTTTCCCTTCACAATGTTTCTGTGTTTAACGTGTAGCTTTTTTTTTGGTTTAAAAAAAACATCTTAGCCGAATTGCGTAAAAGAAGAAAGACAGAAATAATTGGGGAGATAGATTCTTGTGTTGGGGGATGTTGAGGATCAACTTTCCGGAGTGTGCACTAGTTTAGTCATCACACTGAACGGAAGGTGCTTCTGCATGGCAGCTCTCGGTGCCCGAGCCAAGGGACTGCCTAGGTTAAGGCTCAAGTCTTCGGACCGGGTCCTGACACCATGAACTTTTAGCACGGGACTTCCAGGTTAATGAACCACTCTGTGCCTCGTCCAACTGGTCACTTGTTCCAGGACACCACTGGTCTTGGCTGTTCCTCCCCCTGTCGAAGAGCGTGGTAATGGTCAACGGGGTCATAGAGTGCGAGAGCACGGGTGCAGATGAGATTTACTAGGATGCTGCCTGGATTAGAGGGCATGTACTATCAGGAGAGGCTGGACAAACTTGGGCTCTTTTCTCTGGAGCAGGGGAGGCTGAGGGGTGATCTGTTGGAAGTGTGTAAAATTATGAGGGGCATAGATAGGGTGGACAAGCAATATCTTTTTCCCATTATTGAGCGATTCAATACCAGACGGCGTGCATTTAAGGTGAGAGTGGGTAGGTTCAGAAGAGACGTGAGGGGTAAGTTTTTTTTACTGAGAGAGTGGTGGATGCCTGGAATACGTTGCCTGATAGGGTGGTGGAGGCAAATTCATTGGGGACTTTTAAGAGGGGCTTGGATGGGCACATGAATGAGAGGAAAATGGAGGGATATGGACATTCTGTAAGTAGGAGGGATTAGCTATGTTGGCACAACATTGTGGGCCGAATGGCCTGTTTTGTGCTGTACTGTTCTATGTTCTAGGGAAACAGGCCCTTCGGCCCAACTCGTCCATGTTAATCAAGTTGCCTACCCGAGCTAGTCCCATTTGCCTGCATTTGGCCCATATCCCTCTTAACCTTTCCTATCCATATGTACCTGTCCAAATGTCTTTAAACGTTGTTATTGTACCTGCCTCAACCACTTCCTCTGGCAGCTGGTTCCACATACCCACCACCCTCTGTGTGAAAAAGTTGCCCCTCAGTTGCCCTTTTAAATCTTTCCCCTCTCGCCTTAAACATGTGCCCTCCAGAACACAGAACAAGCCCTTTGGCCCACGACGTCTGCACCCAACACGATGCCAAATTAAACTAAATCTCTTCTACCTGCACACATGCATATCCCTCCATTCCCTGCATATTCAGAATCAAAACCAGAATCAGGTTTATTACCACTGACATATGCCGTGAAATGTGTTGTTTTGTGGCAGCAGCACAGTGCAAAACATACAATTTACTATAAGTTACAAAGATAAATAAATAGTGCAAAAGAGGAATAACGAGGTAGTGTTCATGGGCCGTTCAGAAATCTGCTGGCGGAGGGGAAGAAGCTGTTCCTGAAACGTTGAGTGTGGGTCTTCGGGCCCCTGTACCTCCTCCCCAATGGTAGTAAGGTGAAGAGGGCATGTCATGTTCTTGTGTCTAAAAGCCTCTTAAACCCCTATATCGTATCTGCTTCCGCCACCACCCCTGGCAGCCCGTTCCATACACCCACCACTCTCTGTGTAAAAAAAAACTTGCCCCACACATCTCCTTTAAACTTTCCCTCTCTCACCTTAAATGCATGTCCTCTAGTATTTGACATTTCTACCCTGGGAAAAAGATTTTGACTGTCTAGTTTTAGACTCCCCTGGGGAAAATGACTGTGGCCGTCCACCTTACCTATGCCCCTCGTGATTTTATACACCTCTGAAAGGTCACCCCTCTGGATCAGCGAGGCCAATCCTGAATCCTATAACACTCTGAACCCTGACCTGTGCTGATTACAGTTGAAAGCAGAAAAAACATAGTGCCTAATCTCTTGTTTTAATGGGGGCGTGGGTAATCTGGGGCACGATGCCCACCTTTCTCGTTAAAATATCCCTAATACAATCCCTTAGTTAGCAGGCAGCTGGGAGATTGAGGAGGGATCCGCAAGAGCAGCTGGTTTGCATTAGTTAGTGAAGGGTTGGGAGTGGGATTACAAATTGCCTGAATCGACCTTGTTTCAATTACACTAAACTCTTCCCACCCTCTGGAATACGTATCTTGGAGAAGCTCTTTGGCTCTACCACTCGGGTCGTGGATGTTAGTCACCGCCCCCTACCCCTCTCCCCTCACGCCACCGCACCCCATTAACACGAGGAGGCCAAGTTTAAGGTGTGCTCTGTCGGGGTCCTTCTGGTTTGCAAATCCACCTCAGAATCGGATTATCCGAGTTTCTAATAAAGTTAGGGAGACGCTACTGGAGCCTCAAATCGAAATGAAAATTCGTCTTGAATTTGCCAATCTCTGAACAATGTGTTCTGATTAAAACACGTATCAGGAGATGGGTTTATTTTGGTTAAGGAAAAGGAAATGAGATCAGCAACTTCTCCTTAAAAGATAAAATTTAGCATGCGCTTCACAACTAATTTGTCCGTAGTAAGTCATCTCCGTGGTGTCAGCACCGTGCGTTCTGCGAGGTGTATTTATTTATACAGGGACAATTCCAGAGTTGGACTACAGAACGCACTTGGCTAACGCCGCGCATATTTTGGCGTGAGCTCCGGTCTCCAAACTCTGTTCCTGCACATTAATGTTTTCCGCCGTGGATTACACTATCTGGCTGGTTGCATGTAAACATGCTGTCGTTCACAGCAGAGGAATTTAATTCAAATCAATCAGAAGCCTAATCCAACATACTGCCAGAGATCCGCAGTTGAGGTATACACAGCCTACGGATGGTTTGTGGTCTCTTCCCCCCCCCCCCACCCCACCCCACCCCACCCCAACCCCTACACCCCACCCAAATTCCCTAAGTGTCTGGCTTGATGCAGGTTTGCTTTGGATCAAAGTTGCATTTTCTCCACACCGATCTCCCTACCCCAACAGCAGAGACTGGGATGGTTGCTAAAGTGCATCTCCATGCAACATGTGCTTGCTTTGCATGGCTATTTTGCACAGCAGACGGCAGCAAATTCAAACTCGCCGTGGACAGTTGTGGGGTTAGGACTCTGGAGGAGATCGAGATTGATACCAGCGACGATCTGCTGGAGGAACTCAGTAGGTCGAGCAGCATCTGTGGGAGGAGAGGAATTGTCGACATCTTAGGACGAAACCTTGCCTCAGGACTGATGCAGGTTTTCGACCCGAAACTTTCCTCCCACAGATGCTGCTCGACCTACTGAGTTCCTCCAGCAGATTGTGTGTTGCTCCAGATCCCAGCTTCTGCAGTCTCTTGTATCTCTCTAGATTGACATTCCCGGGGCAGTAACAAAGGGAGCTGGGCACCATCAAGGTGATGTCCTGGAATCCTACGAAACAAAGGCCCACCATGTCTCTGCCTGGTATCAACCTCAACAGTAGTCTTTTGGATGAGATAGTAAACCACCCGATCTGTTCTCTCAGATGGATGGTAGTCTCATGGGAATTAGGAAGAGAAAGAGGCCATTTAGTGGGTTGATCCTGTTCTGCTATCCACTTAAATCACCCTTCAGTTGCTCCATGCCCCTGCCTTTCCCCCATATTCTTTAATACCCTTGGTCAATATAAAGCTACTAAGTCTTGGATTTCAAACTAACAATTGGTACAGCATCAGCTACCCTTAAAGGGAAAAGAGTTCCAAATTTCCCCCCACTTTGTACCCATCGTTTTCCTCGTGGTGAATGTTTTCCCCTTAACCAGCATGACTAACGTAAATCCTGTTTATTGTTGACTAAATCCTGTTTAATGATAATAACTAGAGGATTTGGATTTAAGGTGAGAGGGGAAAGATTTAAAGGGAACCTGAGGAAAAGTTGTCAGAGGAAGTGGATGAGGCAGGTACAATTACAATGTTTAAAAGACATTTAGACAGGTAGATGGATAGGAAAAGTTTAGAGGGATGTGGGCCAAACACAGGCAAATAGGACTAGCTCAGGTAGACATCTTGGTCAGCATGGACGAGTTGGTGCGGGAGGCCTGTTTCTGTGCTGTACACTCTATAACATATATTGTTATTTATGGGGTATCTTATTGTTTATGGGTCCATGATGTGCCCTGATTAGCTTTGGGGGTGGGTAGTGATTTATACCTTTACAAAGATGAATAGAAGTATTTAATTGGCTGTAAAACACTTTGGGGCATTCTGTGAGCCTGAAGAGCATAGTATAAAAAAATTTAAAAACTGCAGATGCTGGAAATCTGAAACAAAAACAGAATATGTTGGAAACACTCAACAGGTCAAGCAGCATCTGTTGAAAAAGAAACAGAGTTAATGATGCATATCAGAGCTCTTTATCAATATAAGTGTGTCCCTTTTTGTTCTTTCTACGTGAATGATTTGTCTGTGGGTAACTCATGTAGATGGGGAGTGGGTATTACACTCAATTGAATCGCTGTACTGGTAGACTAATGCATAATCATGTTCTACTGTGTGGAGCAGTTATACAATCCGGGAAGATTGTTTGATTGACTGTGTTAGCTTGGCTGAGTTAAATTGAGGTGGAGCAGGATCCAACTGTGGAGACACCAGAGACTGCAGATGCTGGAATCTGGAGCAAAAAATAAACTGCTGGAAGAACTCAGCGGGTCGGGCAGCTTCTGTGGTGAAAAAGGGTTGGGTGGTGGATGTTTCAGGTCCAGAACCCTGCATCAGAACTGATGCAGGATCCAACTGTGTATTGGACAGGGAAGAGCCCAGCCAGGTTCGTCCACACCTAATTCTGATGCAGTGACCCTCGCTGGAAAGTGCCCATGGGCAAATGATGGAGAGATCAGGCTGGAAACCAGCTCTGAAGTGCTCCCACAAAGCAATAGACTGCCGGCATTTACCAGTCAGGCTTTGCATATAAGTGATGGTCACTTGGGAATTGCAGACTGGGGCTGCTGGCTCTCAAAAGAGCTATAGTTCCTTCACTGTTAACAAGAGAGGAAGGGATGAAATTAGGGGGAATGAAAGGGCACTTCCCCCTCACTGCTGGGATCTTGACTGTGAAGAGAACGGATGGGTTAAGAGTTCATTCTTTTTCTCTGACAGTTAGAGCCCTGACGGAAAGAAATTTTGGACAGTTTCAAATAATCCCCAGTAGAGCGTATCCGCAAGGTTTTACATATATGGCAGTAAATTTATGGTTTAACTTCGAGAGACTCTGAGGTGGCCTGACCATGAGTTAACCCATACTATACCTGACCCAGGAGCACTTGATAATGAAACTCAGTGCAGAAACACCAGTAAAGGGCCCTGAATTACCAATAAAGACATTAATCACCCTGAAAATCTGCAATATCATGTATTAAGCCTAGAATAAAATCTCAATAAACTTTCACCACAATGCTGAAAAAAAATCCTTTATGTATGATGGTACTTAAGGATATGCAATTGGCAACAGATATAATCATTGCTTGGGTTAAAGTGAAATTTTCCACATTAAAGGTTTGCACTCAGCTGAGGATCATGGTGTTTTGTGTGTGTGGGACTCATTTATTTTCTCTCACTCTCTCGTGCTCTCTCGGTAGGTTGTTTTTCTGAAGCACATGGTTGTTAAGTGAGAGTCTGGTAAGAATTAGGCATGGTAAGAAGCTTGAAACACATCCTGAACTGGGAGATTGTGCAGCTGTGCGAGGAGCTGAGGGTGTAAATCTACAGCCACAGTTCAGTTGGGGGAGACAGACAATCCCGCCCTCGGAAAAGGAATACTCACTGGAGAGAGCCCAGTCAGACACAATTCATTCAGAGGAGGTTGCTCGCTGCTCCAAGAATGAGTTAGATTCACACTCCAAGTGAACACAACAACTTCAACAGCACTGCATGTTATTATTACTGAAGATTTAAAAAAAACTCCAGGTTGTTTAAAAGCCAGCTGTTCCCTTAAGTAGTTAAATATGGTTTTGTTTGAGACGTTATTTCCCTCCAACCTATCTTAATGATGGTCTATCACCCCATTCTCAGCAGTCAGCTGTAACAATATGACATTGCCATTTCCTACGATGGGGTTCCAGCAGCTCTTAACCAAAGAAAAGTTCCTTTGTTTCTGTAGTGCCCTAACCCTTGGGATGGGGGGGCAGTCACTTATCCCTTTATCCGTTATATTTTCCTCCCCTCCACCATACACCATTCTTAAATAGGATCACGTAGCCAAAAGAATAAATTCCCAGCGTACTGTTAACACTGTTGGCAGACTGGCCTTTGGAAGGTGTGCAAGAGAGATCTTGTTCACCTATTCACTTTGCCTGTGACTCCATTAATAGTGCACCCCTATCCCCAACTCTGAGGTGATGGGTTCAAATCCACACCAGGGATTTAAGTTTCGCCTGACGTTTCACTGAAGTAATGATGGCGTGAGGTTAGAAATTGGTCTCAACCCATGGTACCACTGTGAGGGAGGAAAGGTAGTGCTCTCAGGTTCCCTGCCCAATATTTATTCCACAACCTGCTGTAACAGATTGTCTGGCCATTGTCACAATTCTATGTGTGTGTGTGTGTGTGTCCACTTCTGTATGTACATCATAGAGTCACACAGCATGGAAACAAGCCCTTTGGCCCAACCGGTCCATGCCAACCAAGATGCCCATCCAAGTTACTCCCATATGCCTGCACCTGGCCCTGAGTCTAAACCTGTCCAAGTGTCTTTTAAATGTTGTTAACGTACCTGCTTCAACCACTTCCCTGGCTGCTTATTCCATTATATGGACCATCCTCTGGGTGAAAAAAATTGCCCCTCAGGTTCCTATTAAATCTCTCCCCTCTTGCCTTAAACCTATGCCCTCTAGTTTTCGATTCCCCAACCCCGGGAAAAGACCGAGTGCATTCGCCCTATCTACGCACCTCATGATTTTATACACCTCTATAAAATCATAAGTATGTGTTGAAGTGTGTGAGAGAGATACTGGAAGAGGGTGTGGGATCATATCACGAATCCTCAGTGGGTGAATATTCTGCCAATGCTTGTCATCTACTGGGTCATTCTGGATGTGGCCAGGAATTTAACCTTGACTAATGTTGGAAAGGCACGTTAAGCAACACCCCCACTGCTCTCGTGACCTTTATTAATAGACTTAATGTTCACGGGGTTGGAAGTGGTGGGGGGTGGAGGATAGGGAGCCTCTGGCCTTGCTTGCCAACCCCCTCCAAGTGGGTGGAACAATAAAGGGCCTCTGATGTTCATGCAGGTAGATCACAGCAAGAGTCAAAGTCATCAGTCGAGTGGACGGGAGCGACAAGAGGAAAGGGTCATTTCTCAGATCACTCGTATCAGGAAGACTCTGAGCTCACATAAGCCTTGCTTCCTGCCTGGACAGTAAGAAGTAAACAGGAGGAAATTGTGTGCAATAAGCAGTATCATTTGTCAATGGAAGTGTAATGCATCAAAACCATTCAATACTAAGAACTTCTCTACAGCGGCCACACACAACCTGAGGACATCCTGGAACACTTCACAGCCAATGAAGTCTTTTTACTCCAAACCGGGTAGACAGAGAGAAGTTGTTGCCATTTTCAGAAGAAGAGGAGGGTGGGGTACAGGGGGAATCAAGAACCAGGGGACATAAAATCAAGGTGATTGGCAAAATTCAAGGGGAACTCAGCGGGTCAGGCAGCATCTATGGAGGGAAATGGACAGTTGACATTTCAGGTCGAGATCCTTCATCTGATAGTCCAAAACGTTGACTGTTCATTTCCCTCCACAGATGCAGCCTGACCTGCTGAGTTCCTCCTGCATTTTGTGTGTTGCTCCAGATTCCAGCATCTGCAAGCTCTTGTGGCTCTGATTGGCAAAAGCATCTGAAATACAATGAAGAGAAATGTTTTCACGGAAACACATGGTTTGGGTCTGGAATCTGGGCGGGGAGGAGAGGGATGGTGAATGCAGCTTCAATTATGACATCCAAATGAGAATTGGATAGAGTCATAGAGCAATACAGCACAGATACAGGCCCTTCGGCCCAACCAGTCCATGCCAACCACCGTGTCCAGCCAGTTTGTCCCAGTTTCCTGTGTCCGGCCCATATCCCTCCAAACCCCGCCCCTCCATGTACCTATCCAAGTGCTTCTTAAATGATACTGTTGTCCTCCCTCACCCACTTCCACTGGCAGCTCATTCTGTATCCTCACCACCCTCTGAGAGGCATAGATTGAGTGGACAGTCAGAGACTTTTTCCCAGGGCAACAATGGCTAACACGAGGGGGCATAATTTTAAGGTGATCGGAGGAAGGTATAAGGGGGATGTCAGGGGTAAGTTTTTTACACAGTGTGTGGTGGTTGCGTGGAACGCACTGCCAGCAGAGGTTGTGGGAGCAGATACATTAGGGACATTTAAGAGACTCTTAGAGAGACACATGAATGATAGAGAAATGGAGGGCTATGTGGGAGAGAAGGGTTAGAAAGATATTAGAGCAGGATAAGATGTCGGCACAACATTGTGGGCCGAAGGGCCTGTACTGTGCTGTAATCTTCTATGTTCTATGTTCTGCGTGAAAAAGTTGCCCCTCAGGTCCCTTTTCCCCTCTCATCCTAAACCTATGCCCCCTAGTTGTGGATTCCCCTACCCTGGGGAACAGACTGTTACTATCCACCTTATCTATGCCTCTCATAATTTTAAACACTTCTCTCAGGTCACCCCCTCATTCTCCTGCGTTTCAAGGCATAAAGGCCTAGCCTAGCCAACCTCTCCCTGTAACTCAGTCCTGGCATCATCCTGGATAATCACTTGAAGGGACAAACTTTGCAAAGAGTGAGGAGAGGAAGGGCGAGTGGGTCCAGATGGATTGCTCTTACATAGTGCTAGTAGTGACTCAATGGGCTAAAGGAGCTCCTTCTAGATGTAACCTTCATATGAATGAATGACTCTTCTTACTGCCGTAGAGTGGAGAGAAATATTGCAAACCAAATTGTGTACAGGAAGATCACACAAAATATATTAGGATAAATGTTGGAATGGTATGTTTTAATGTTGCTCAGCCAGGGCACTTCAGATACTGACCTTGCAATTCTTTACACGTGCCTGCAAAGCAGATGGAGTGTTGGGTTAACTTCTCATCCAAAAGGTGGCACTTCCAGCAAGGCAGCACTCTTTGAGGACTGCACTGTTGCATCAGTCTTAGCCGAGCTTAACTCTGAGATCTTGACCCCTCGACAATTCTGAGGGTGTCAGGCACTGTTCAGCAGCTGACACCTGAAGTAAGCCTCTCAACACAGTGTTGGATGTATCCAGATTCAACAGCTAGTGATCTGAGAGTTTACTGTGCTAACATGATGTTTGAAATCAGGGGCAGGAAGAAGAGAATTAAGGGTCTAGAACAAGAACCTATGGATGTAAAATCAACAGACTATAATGTAGGAAAAGGGTCTCAAAATGAATGGAGATATGAGGAAAGGTGGGGACATTATGGAGAGGTGGAGATGGAGCCAGAGAGGATGAAAGGTTTAGGCAGGGGTATCTCAGAATCAGTCACCACAGGGAGGGGCAGTTGGAGTGACGCACAACAAGTCAGAGCTGGAGGAGTAAAACGAAGAGTTGCTGAGCTGGTGGGGTGAGAGTGTGCGTGATGGGACTGGAGCTGGTGAAAGAGAGAGCGAGAGGGTGAAGACATGGTGATTCAGGCATTAGGATAGGAATTTCAGATGGGAGGCAGTGCAGTGTTCGACGATGATGTAGGCCAGCAAGCAGGGGGATGATGGATGAGTGAGACTTGATAGGGGATAGCGTACTAGCACTGAGGGCTTACACTGCCTGGAGGATGTGAGACTGACCAGGAGAACACTGGAAAAGTCACGTCTGGAGACAAATGGAGAGATTAAGGCCAGAGAGCACAAGAAACTTTGTTTCTTTCGGAAGATCGTGAAGTTGGAGGATACACGACTGGAATTAATATTCGAAACAGTGAACATGTATCAACACCTAACAATGGGCTAGATTGGGGGCTAATGATACGGAGGAGAAATGGAAATGAGAACATTTATGGCACTGTTCAAGTTCCTTTATTGTTAAGGGCAGGCATAGCCAGGGTATAAATGCCATGAAAATTAGCTTTTTGCAACAACAGCACAGTACATTACAAATATAGAGGTTTACTAGGATGCTGCCTGGATTAGAGGGCATGTGCTATGAAGAGAGGTTGGACAAACTTGGGTTATTTTCTCTGGAGCAGCGGAGGCTGAGGGGAGACCTGAAAGAGGTATATAAAATTATGAGAGGCAGAGATAGAGTAGACAGCCGGTAACTTTTTCCTGAGGTTGAAATCTCTAATACTAGAGGGCATGTATTTGGGGTAAATTCAAAGGAGATGTGCGGGGCAAGTTTTTTACACAGAATGGTGGGTGCCTGGAATGCGCTGCCGGGGTGGTGGTGGAGGCAAATATGACAGAGGCATTTAAGAAGCTCTTAGATAGGCAGACGGATGTGCAGAGAGTGGAGGGCTATGGACATTGTGTACGCAGAAAGGATTAGTTTAGTTAGATGTTTAATTACTAGCTTAATTAGTTCAGCACAACATCGTGGGCCAAAGGGCCTGTTCCTGTGCTGTACTGTGCTACGTTCTATAAATTACAGAAGCTTAAATTAACATAAACATAAATTAACACATATCACATATAAATTAACATAAATTATACATATGGGAAATAATTGGCTTGAAAATAACAAAAAATAGGAGCTGTCAGAGCCCACCACATAAACTAATTGCTGATTTCTTACCTTGTGTCCAATTTCTTTAATCCCCAAGATTTATTGACCTCAGTCTTGAAAGTACTCATCAAGAACACATCCACAGCCCACAGGGTAGGGTAATTCCAGATGGGAGCATGAGCATGGGATTGCTTAAGGAGATGGCCTGTATTGTGCTGTAATTTGTATGGAATTCAGGCATTGGCAGTTTGACTCAGTTGGCAACACTCCCATCTCTGAGTCAATGAGATTGAGAGGTCTGAGCCCCACAACAGGGTTTGAAGACACTTCAAGCCACCACTTCAAGGCAACGGATCAGGAGATCCATCATTTGGGACTACTTGCAGAGCAGGGGAGTGACATTCTTTCAGCGGCCATCCCAGCCTTTAATACCATCACTGCAGCCTCGCTAGTCAGCTTCCTTGTTTGCTTAAGAAAGAACAGTAGCGTCACCTTAACATAATGTTTTGGGAGTGCGTGTGTACATTACTGAAAGATGTGTGAATCTGCAATATCATAAATTCTTTTTTCTTTGCCTGTGATTGGTAGCCCAATGGGAAGGAGTTTTGAATCGTAAGTTTAAAGAGTTACCTTTTTGCAATTTATAATTCTCTATAATCTCTCAATCTGCCTTTCGCTGTTATTAAAAACATTTTGTCATTGTCAGTGCAAATCAGACAATGAGTCACTGTGACCACCACCCTGTACACATACTGCTGTCTCTCTTGCTGCCCAGTGTCTGTCTGCGTTACTTTAACACAGCTGATCAAAGGTTGCCTGGAAGCGGAGGGTTGTCTAGAATTTTCCATTCAGGGACTTCACAAAATCTTGTTCCACTGAGTGCCCAACATGAGCTTTACAGCTACTGACCTGTAAACTCTCTAATTCTTTCTGTCTCTCTGTCCATGCACCTACCTATTTTGTTCTGTATCTATATCTGTTTTGAGGGGGATAATTTAAACCTATCTCCCTGGGCAGGAAGCCCACTGGATCAGTTAAAATGCCAGGATTGCACCTCGCCCAATCATAGAGCCATACTGCACAGAAACAGGCCCTTCGGCCCATTGAGTCTATGCTAACCATCAAGTAGCCATCAGTACAAATCCCACCTACCAGCACTTGGTCCATGCCTTCTATGCCTTTATGTCAAGGCACGTACCACCAGACTTAAGGACAGCTTCTACTTCACAGTGATAAGACTATTGAATGGTTCCCTTATACGATGAGATGGACTCTGACCTCACGATCTACCTTGTTGTGACCTTGCACCTTATTGCACTGCACTTTCTCTGTAGCTGTGACACTTTACTCTGTGCTGTTATTGTTTTTACCTGTACTACATCAATGCACTCTATACTACCTCAAATCACTCTATACTAACCCAATGTAACTGCTCGGTGTAATGAATTGATCTGTACGATCAGTATGCAAGACAAGTTTTTCACTGTACCTCGGTACAAGTGACAATAATAAACCAATAGCAATACCAATACCAAAGTGCTCGTCTAGATACTTACCAAGTGTTGAAAGATTCTCTACCTTCCTCACCTTCTCTGGCTGCACATTCTAAATTTCAACCACCCTCTGGGTGAAAAACTTATATCCCACTCTAAACCTTTTACTCCTTACTTTAAACTTGTGCCCTGTAGTTATAAATATCTCTGCCGTGGGGAAGAGGTTACCACTTTCAACCCTATCGATGCCCTATAATTTTTACACCTCTATCGGAATCACCCTCAGCTTTCTCCACTCCTTGGAATGCAAACCCACCCTATCCAGTCTCTCCTCCTATCTGAAACACTCCTTTGCAGGAGGCACAGGGATTGGAACTCAGGTTGGTAGTTGAAAAACCAGCACCGAACTGGGACCAATCAAATTCCTGCTGGTCATTGTATGCTGGAGTTGACCCCCACCCTCTGGATCTCTGAATCCATGTATATCTCTTTCGATCACTGTGGTTTTACTGTCTCTTGGATCATCTGTCTCTGTGGGTCTGCCTTTCTTTATCTCTGTACATTTATCCCCATTGCTGCAGGAGTAACTTTACGAGATGATTGTCCCAGTGGGGAGCTTGGTAGGCTGGGAACACATTTTGCAAATTCAAGCATGCACTCCCCACGAAGTTTGTCCTTTAAATGGAATAACATCATGGGAAGCAAGTGGCTGAATTCCTGATGTGTGGTCCCAGTACCAAGGGCTTCCACGAGCTGGAAAGTATTGTAAATATATTGACGCTATCTATAGTGCCATTTTGTTTTCATTTTTCTGTTCTTTATCTGTGTTCCTACCACTGTCTGTCTCTCTGTTTCCGCTTCTTTCTCTCGTTACCTTTATGTGACAGGGATGTCATCGAGTCATACAGCACTGAAACAGGCCCTTCGGCCCAACTCGTCCATGCCGACCATGATGTCTACTTGAGCTCATCCCATTTCCCCACATTTGACCCATATCCCTCAAAACTTTTCCTATCTATGTACCTGTCCAAATGTCTTTTAAGCATTATAATTCTATGCACCTCTACCACTTCCTCTGGCAGCTCGTTCCGTATACCCACCACCCTCTGTATGAAAAAGTTGCCCTTCAGAGTCCTCTTAAGTCTTTCCCCTTTCACCTTAAATCTGTGTCCTCTAGTTTTAGAATCCCCTACCCTGGGAAAAAGACTGTGATCATCCACTTTATCTGCGCCCCTTATGGTTTTATTAACCTGTATAAGGTCACCCCTCAGTCTCCTGCGCTCCAGGTAAAAAACGTCCCGGCCCGTTCAATCTCTCCTTACAGCTCAAGCCCTCCAGTCCCAGTAACGTCCTCAAGAATCCTTTCTGCACCCTTGCCAGCTTATTGACATCCTTCCTATGCCCATGCAACCAGAACCGCACCCAATACTCCAAGTGCAGTCTCACCAATGTCTTGTTCAGCTGTAACATGACGTCCCAACATGTAGCTATAACATGATGCCCCGATGTGTAGGAACAGACAAGGCCACAAAAGGTGGCTGAATGCTGGCAAATCACAATATTAACGAGCATTCACCAGTTTATTTTAGACAACAGCATCTGTGTCACCCAGATTCTCTTGCTTCCTGCACAATCACACCCCTCCCAGTCCCTGCAACTTAAAACACGTTTGTTCTCTCACTCTTCCAGTTCTGACGAAAGGTCACTGACCTGTTTCTCTCTCCACAGATGCTGCCTGAACAGAGAGGATCTCCAGCATTTACTGTCTTTATTTCAGATTTCCAGCAACGGCCATTTTTTTTCTTTGAGATTTATGATTGGGAAGTATCGTGGGTGGGTTAATTGGCCACTATCATTTGCCTCTAGTGTGTAGATGAGTGGCAGAAAGTTGAGGGAGTTGTTGAGATGGCTGGCACAGTGAAATGCAATGAATGTTGATAGTCAGCACAGACTTGGTGGGCTGAAGGACCTGTTTCCATGTTGCATTGCCTTTATCGTGACCCAGAAATTCTAATACCCCCAAGTGTGAGGGGTTAGGGGCCTCCATTAGGGTCCCTGCGAGATCATAAGGTCAAGTGACCAAGACAATCAGAGTTGGTGCATGGGCTCTAGGGTGTTTGAGAGCAACATTTGGTGGGCCAGGAGTGAGGGGCTGGATGGAGTTGTTGCAAGGTTATAGGAGAAGTGCTAAAGGATGATGTAAGGTAAATAAGGGATTTAAACTGATATAGTCTGCTCCCACTGCTGTGCTATGAGGACTTTGTTTCAATGATAGTCATTCACAGGGCAACTTGTTCTAAGCTCCCCCTCAAAATTACAAGATAAGATAGCTTTATTAGTCACAAGTACACTGAAACACACAGTGAAGTGCATCTTTTTGCGTAGAGTGTTCTGGGGGCAGCCCACAAGTGTGGCCACGCTTCCGGCGCCAACACAGCATGCCCACAACTTCCTAACCTGTACGTCTTTGGAATGTGGGTGGAAACCGGAGCACCCGGAGGAAATCCACAGGGCATAGGGAATGGTGCCGTCAGACCAACTTCTTGAAATTGCATCAGGATCACAGTGGTAATTCATTTCAGGAGGAACCTGGAGCAATGTAAAGTAATCCAGAAACCATCATTGTCACATTTCACTCCAGAAAAAGGTGGTTATTGATTGCAAAACACTGTACAAAAAAATGTTGTATGATTGAATTTCTAGATCCACATCCCACAGCACTTCTCATGTTGTTCCATCAAATCTTCCTCCGGCTTTAAATTCCAAAAACTAAAAGGTGTTATTGATATGTTGACACTCCACTCTTTGCTTGGCAGTCCATTCCACTTGTATGTGATGTTAAACCAAAGCCCTCCCTGTCCTCTCAGCAGGGTGTAGAACATCCCCTGACCCTCTCTGAAGGACAATAATATTCTGCCCAGCATTCTGGCCCAAATGAATGCTCAACATGCAGAAGAGCAGAATATCCTATCTCCACCGCCATCAGATGTCCTCTCAGCTTCTCCCTAACGTGAAGGATGTGTCTTGAATTCTTTCCCTTATCTGACTATCAAATATAAGACCAATTACTTCATGATATGTAGTGTCTATTTACTGCAAGGGATCATATGGAATAATAAAAGATCTAATGCAGCTCAACACTTTGAACAACACTGCACATTAAGAACAGAGGAAATCGCACCAGGAGTAGGCAGGGCAACCCCTCTTGTCCTCTCTACTTTCAGTAACATTAAGGACAATTCTGACTATAAGTTCACCTCACCGCCCTATCCCTACATCCCTGAATTTCCTCATGCAGTGATCGGACTCCTCAGAACATTCTGCATCAAACACAAACCAGATCTTGTCTTTCAGCTGTGACTTTATGTCATTGGCTCTATTTTTCTCTTCAGTGAACTCTTGCTCACCAGGGTTTGTCTTTCTCTCTTCTCCTTTGCAGAGAAATGAGTATCTTCTTGCAATTGAAGGAAAAGTTGGGCATCAGGGCATGAAGAGGACTGGTTCTGCTTGCTGGTACCTGCAGGCATGCTGTCACCACAACAGTTATAAAAGCAGAAATGTGAGAAGTACTTAATAGTGTCAGAAAGCACATGATTGCATATCTACGCCTATTTCCCACAATATCCTTCATATTGTCGCATCAAACTTCCCTCTGGTTTTATTCTCAACACTTCTTTTGAATCTGTTGATAAGGTCAGACCCCCACTGTTTCCCCTGCCAGTCCATTCCACCTGCTGCAAGTGATGTTAAAACAAGCCTCCGCCTGCCCACTCAGCTGAGTGTGAAGGATCCCATTGACTCTTTCTGATGGAAGTTAATATACTGAATGTTAACTCTTCACAGGCACTACCTGCCCTGCTTCGTGTTTCCAGCATTTTCTGTTTATTTATTCTAGATTTTCAGCTTCTGCAGAGTTTTTGCATTTTGATTATGGCACCAACAGTGTTAGACTTCATGGGTGCGATTGGTAAATTGGTTCATTATTGTCACATGTACCGAGGCACAGTGAAAAACTTTGTTTTGCATGCCATCCATGCAGATCATTTCATCACATCAGTGCATTGAGGTAGTACAAGGGAAAACAATAACAGAATGCAGAATAAAGTGTTACAGTTACAGAGAAAGTGCAGAGCAGGCAGACAATAAGGTGCAAGTTCATACCGAGGTAGATTGTTTTTTCTGGAGCAGTGGAGGCTGAGGGGAGACCTGATAGAAGTTGATAAGATTATGAATATCATAGCTTGCATAGACAGCCGGTATCTTTTTCCAAGGATCAAAATGTCTAATTCTAGAGGGCATGCATTTAAGGTGCGAGGGAGTAAATTCAAAGGAGATGTGTGGGGCCATACCAGGGGACCGTTCAATAGTCTTATAACAGCGGGATAGAAGCTGTCCTTGAGCTTGGTTGTACGTGCTTTCAGGCTTTTGTATCTTCTGCTTAATGGGAGGGGGGGGAAGAGAGAATGTTTGGGGTGGGTGGGGTCCTTGAATATGTTGGCTGCTTTACTGAAGCAGCGAGAAATGTAGACGGAGTCCATGGAGGGGAGGCTGGTTTCCGTGATGTACTGAGCTGTGTCCACACTCTCTGCAGTTTCTTGCGGTCTCAGGCAGAGCAGTTGCCGTACCAAGCTGTGATGCATCCGGATATGATGCTTTCTATGGTGCATCTATAAAAGCTGATGAAGGTCGAAGCGATCAGGCCAAAGTTCTTTAGCCTCCTGAGGAAGTAGAGGTGCTGCTGAGGTTTCTTGGCCGTGGCATCTATGTGATTGGACCAGGGCAGGCTATTGGTGATGTTCACTCCTAGGAACTTGAAGCTCTCAACCCTCTCGACCTCAGCACCACACAGACATGGCAAAACAGACTGGAGCCACCCTCTCCCAGTACTAAAGGGCATGAGGAACTAGTACCTAGAAAAACAAGGGTGGGAAGCACATGGGAGCCTTATCACCTCCAGTTCCCTTCCATGTCACACACACTATCCTGAATCTCTGTTGGCCTCTGTTTCATCATTGTGGGAGCATCTTCACCGGATGGATTGTGATGGTTCAAGAAACTGAACCACCCCCATCTTTTCAGGTGCAACTAGGCGTGGTCCTGCCACCACGCCCAGCTCCCAATAAATAAATAAGTTGTTTAATCAAAATCCTATTTAACAGTTTGTTGACAGTTCCTTCTTCATATGGACTGTGCTCGTCCTATAAAGTGCTAGCTTCTCAAGGGTAATTAGGTATGGGCAATTAATGCTGGCCTTAACCTGCTTCAGAAAGGAGTTTTATAGAACATAGAACAGTACAGCACAGGAACAGGCCCTTCGGCCCACAATATTGTGCTGAACTAATTAAAATAACAATTCAACTAAATTAATCCTTTCTTCCTACGCAATGTCCATATCTCTCCATTCTCTGCACATCCATGTGCCTATCTAAGAGCATCTTAAATGCTTCTATCGTATTTTCCTCCACTACCACCTTTGGCAGCGCATTCCAGGCACCCACCACTCTCTGTGCGTAAAAAATTTGCCCCGGACATCTCCTTTGAATTTACTCCCTTGCACCTCAAATGCATGCCCTCTAGTATTGGACATTTTGATCCTTGGAAAAAGATATTGGCTGTCTACTCTATCGATGCCTCTCATAATCTTATCAACTTCTATCAGGTCTCCCCTCAGCCTCTGCCACTCCAGAGGAAACAACCCAAGTTTGTCCAACCTCTCCTGATAGCGCATGCCCTCTAAAATCTATTATAAAATCTGCTTTGACCCTCGGCCTGACTAATTCTGAAGCAAGGCAGCAGACATCTAGAATTGGCTTTAATGCCATAGTTCTGGATTGCTAAATTGGGGGTCCTGGATGAGAAGGGGGAGATGATGCCCGTCTGGTCCTACTCTTCCACATGTTGAAATGGGCTAGTGATGCCCAATCTCTCAGCTCACGTTCAAACAACGGGGAGAGATGTCCCCCATTTTGGTTTACGTTTGGGAGAGATGTCCCCCACGTAACTCGGAGAGATGCCCGCTCACTGATCCCACACCCCAACACAAAGCCTTCTACTTCAGAATGGAAGGAACGAGTGAGAGAGTGAAGGAACCTCGAAACTAAAAGAGAAAGTGAAAGAGATTCAGCAAAGTCAGAAATAAGATGAAAGATTAATAGCACTGCTGTTTCCTGGGGTTTAAGTTACAACATGGCCTGAAAGATCTCCTCCTTCTCTGGTGGTTATCATTTTTCATGCAGTGAGAAGTTTGAAGGGGGAGGATCAGATTTCAAACGTGCAAACTTTGTTTTCGTTCCCTATTTTTACACAGCATCAAAGGTCTGAATTTAATATACACGGGACTGGAAGGAAATGCTACTTAACACCATGTCGACCCACGTTTAAACCTGATATTGTCGACTTAACAACTGCACCACTGATATCTCTGCTAAAGGTATGAAGCCATGTTGGACTAATGCTCCACAGGTGTTGCCTGTCTTGTGCTACCTCACCCAATTAACCGTCCTTCATGAATGATCGGAAAACCAAGGCCCAAGTGCCTACTTGACCCTGGAGAGCATCACAAATGAGACCATCTGTCATCAGTGCTCATGCATTTTCTGGCAGACCCACAAGGTAGCAATCAGGGTGTGGACAGTATATTGTGCAGTAGAATTCTTTCATTCATATACATGTGCATACACACTTCTATGTACTGCATTGGACAGTATATAGAACATAGAACATGGAACATTACAGCACAGCACCGTACAGGCCCACAACCAGGGGACGTAGGTTTAGGGTGAGAGGGGAAGAGGGACCTGAGGGGCAACTTTTTCACGCAGAACATAGAACATAGAAGATTACAGCACAGTACAGGCCCATCGGCCCACAATGTTGTGCCGACATCTTATCCTGCTCTAATATCTATCTAAACCTTCCCTCCCACATAGCCCTCCGTTTTTCTATTGTTCATGTGTCTATCTAAGAGTCTCTTAAATGTCCCTAATGTATCTGCCCCACAACCTCTGCCGGCAGTGCGTTTCACGCACCCACCACTCCCTGTGTAAAAAAACTTACCTCTGACATCCCCCTTATATCTTCCTCCAATCACCTTAAAATTATGTCCCCTCGTGTTAGCCATTTTCACCCTGGGAAAAAGTCTCTGACTGTCCACTTGATCTATGCCTCTTATCATCTTGTACACCTCTATCAAGTCACCTCTCATCCTCCTTCTCTCCAAAGAGAAAAACCCCAGCTCACTCAACCTATCCTCACAAGACATGCTCTCCAATTCAAGCAGCATCCTGGTAAATCTCCTCTGCACCCTCTCTAAAACTTCCACATCCTTCTTATAATGAGGCGACCAGAACCGAACACGAGTGTGGTCTAAGCAGAGTTCTATAGATCTGCAACATTACCGCACTGCTCTTGCACTCAATACCCCAACTAACGAAGGCCAACAGACTATACGACTTCGTAACAACCCTATCAACCTGCGCGGCAACCTTGAGGGATCTATGTACTTGAGGGATATCAATAATACTTTATTCCTCTCTTATTATACAGATACATGTCAAAATGCCAATATCCTCCTTAGACTATAACTTCATTAAAGGGTCACAGTCTCAATTTATTTCTAATATTTGGCATTTTTAGTTCCATGATGGAATAGGATTATTAACGTAAGACATTTAGCACAATGAGAAGCCCAGAGCAGTGGAATGGAAATGATTCAGTGGCTCTTTAAAGGACATTAATAATGGGCCAAATGGCCTGTTTGTCATAGTCATAAAGAGATACAGTGTGGAAACAAGCCCTTCGGCCCATTGAGTCCACACTGACCATCAAGCACCCATTTATACTAATTGTACACTGACCCAATTTCTTTAAATCCTCCCCATATTCTTATCAGCCCCCTCTCCCCCAGAATCTACCACTTACCTGCACACCAGGGACGGTTTACAGCAGCCAATTAACCTACCAACTTGCACGTCTGTGGAATGTGGGAGGAAACCGGAGCACCCGGAGGAAACCCACATGCAAACTCCACACAGACAGCACCGGGCGTCGGGATTGAACTCGGGTCTCTGGTGCTATGAGGCAGTGACTCCTCCAGCTGTGCCACTGTGCCACCCACAGTGCTGTATCATTCCATAGGAACCTTGGGAAAAAAAATCCCCCCTCAGTGTGACCAACTGTGTGACCAAAGTTCCTGCCAAGATCAAGAGCAGAAGATCAAACTGGTGTCTATGTGGTGCAGTACAGGAATACGTTTACTGACTGTTGTTATGAGAGAAGGTAAATCATATCTATTTTATGTTGCATGTAACTAATAGATAAAAGGATACATTTATGCACATAGGGTTGACCAGCTATCTTTGCAGCAATCTGACGCAATCACCATGATTTTCCATTAAGAGTAAGCAGTCCATCTATGCAACTCATTGGTACCGCGTTCCTCTTGCTTGCAAGTCCTGGTGAGCAACTTGGAAGGGCAGTCAAGCGAGTAGGAAGGCTTACAATGAATTGGAATTGTCCATTAGAGGGGATTCATGAGCTGGAACTACCCTTTACTGCCTGGCCGTTCTCCAGTTCATTTTTGTATAAAAGATCTGATATAATCTTCTTAAACATTTGCTGCCTCACAGCTCCAGTGACCCGGCTTTGATCCTGACCTCTGATGCTGTTTGTGTGGAGTTTGGACATTCTCCCAGTGTTTGCATGGGTTTTCCTCGGATGCTTCGGTTTCCTCCCACCTCTCAAAGATGTGCTGGTGGCTTAGTTGGCCACGGGAGCTTGCTCCTTGCGTGGGTGGTTAGCAGGAGACCCAGGGAGAGTGGATGGGCATGCGGGAGAGGATAGGCTGCAAGGTAAGTGGAGAAATGGGACTGAGGGGAGTCATGGATTTAGACAACATCGAAATAGGCCCTTCGGCCTAACTCGTTCATGTCAACCAAGTTTCCTAGCTGAGCTGGTCCCATTTGCCTGCGTTTGGCCCATATCCATCTCAGCATTTCTCTCCATGTACCTGTCCGAATACCTTTCAAACATTGTAACTGTACCCGCCTCTACTACTTCCTCTGGCAACTCGTTCCATATACTCACCACCCTCTGTGCGAAAAACTTGTTCCTCATGTCCCCTTTAAATCTTTCCCCTCTCCTCGTAACTTATGCCCTCTAGTTGTAGACTCCTCACTGTGGGAAATAGACTGTGACCATTCACTTTATCTATGCCCTTCATGATTTTATAAACCTCTATAAGGTCACCCCTTAGCCTCCTACACCCCAGGGAAAACAGTCCCAGCCCATCCAGTCTCTCCATATAACTCAGGCCCTCCGGTCCCAGTAACGTCCTTGAGAGCCTTTCTCGCACCCTTTATAGTTTAACGGTATCCTTCCTATAGCTAGGTGACCAGAACTGCACACAATACTCCCCCAAGTGTGGTTTCACCAACATCTTGTACAGGTGTAACATGACGTCCTAACTCTTGTACTCAGTGCTCTGACCAATGAAGGCAGGCGTGCCGAATGCCTTCTTCACCACCCTGTCTACCTGGGTCATAGAAAATATAGAACATTACAGCACAGTACAGGTCCTTCAGCCCACGATGTTGTACCGACATTTCACCCTGCTCTAAGAACTATCTAACCCTTCCCTCCCACACAGCCCTCCATTTCTCTATCATTCACGTGCCTGTCCAGGAGTCTCTTAAATTTTCCTAATGTGTCTGCCTCCACCACCTCTGCCGGCAGTGTGTTCCACGCACCCACCACTCTCTGTGTAAAAAACTTACCTCTGACATCCCCCTTATATCTTCCTCCAATCACCTTAAAATTAGTATGCCCCCTTGTGTTAGCCATTTTCACCCTGGGAAAAAGTCTCTGACTGTCCACTCGATCTATGCCTCTTATCATCTTGTACCCCTCTATCAAATCACTTCTCATCCTCCTTCTCTCCAAAGAGAAAAGCCCGAGCTCACTCACCCTATCCTCATAAGACATGCTCTCCAATCCAGGAAACATCCTGGTAAATCTCCTTTCCATGCTTTCCAAAGCTTCCACATCCTTCCTATAATGAGACAACCAGAACTGAACACAATACACCAAGTGTGGTCTATAGAGCTGCAACATTTCTTAACCTCAAAGCTAAGGGACATGGATCGCTCCCACCCACCCAAAAGGGTCACTCTGATAAAGGGCATGGATTGCATGGGCTGAATGACTTCCTTCTGTGCTGTATGGAAATAATGGAAATACATAACATACAAATATATATACTGCTAATAAACACAAGCTTCCATTTTTACTCTTTGTTATATCTAACATTCACCCCAACAACTATAGCAGCTAAGAAGACCAAGGAATGTGGCTATCATATCTCTGTACAGTGGGTGATATTCATAACTCTAGGCCAGTTTCTATAGGCTAAAGTATTGATAGAATATATAGAAACCATAGAAAACTACAGCACCGAAAACAGGCCATTCGGCCCTTCTAGTCTGTGCTGAAACATTATTCTGCTAGTCCCATTTACCTGCCCCCAGCCCATACCCCTCCAGACCTCTCTCGTCCATGTATCTATTCAATTTACTCTTAAAAATTAAGAGCGAGCCCGCATTTACCACATCAGATGGCAGCCCATTCCACACTCCCACCACTCTTTGAGTGAAGAAGTTCCCTCTAATGTTCCCCCTAAACCTTTCCCCTTTCACCCTAAAGCCATGTCCTCTCGTACTTATCTTTCCTAATCTAGGTATATATTTATAATTGTAAATCAGAATCAGATTTATTATCACTGACATGTGACGTGAAGATTGTTGTTTTGTGGCAGCAGTACAGTGCAAAGACATGAAATACAAAAATAAATAAATAGTGCTAAAAAAAGGATAATGAGGTAGTGTTCATGGATTGTTCAGAAATCCAATGGCAGAAACAAGAGAAAAAAATTAAAATGCACTATGTACAAATTGAGATGATGCACGAAACAGAAAGAAAGTAATCTGGATTTATATGCAGCCTTTCATGAAGGATATCCCACAACACTGCAAGGCTAATGAAGTGCTTTCAAAGTACTTGGATCCTTTAGCACTGTTGTAATGAGGCACTCTCGAAGGTGCCGCCTTTGGGTCAAGATTTAACCAGAACGGAAAAAGATTCCATCGTACTGTTTGGAAGAAGATCAAGATGACATGGAAGAGAGGGAGAATTTCGCTTGTGGCAGACAATAGCTAATTAACAAGTAAAAATAAAATAAATTTCTATTTAAAATCCTTCCATAATATTAATTTTTTTTAGTTCCTCTGTCACACGGCTGTTTTTCTAGAAATTCTTATTTGGAAATTAACCTGAGTTTCACCCTGGTTGGGGTCCCCCGCCTTATTCCGGCTGGGGAGCTGAGGATTCTGGAGTCCGAGCCAGGAGTGAGCTGCCCTGGCAGCCCAGGCCATGTTTGTGTTGTCTGAATTCCTTCAGCTGCTCAGGGGAATACAGAGTTTCCCCTGCATTTAAACAAACATTTCAACAGCTCCCATGTACCTGCTCTCCCATCCCCAACTAACTCAACTTGTCCCTCTGCCAGACACTTTTCTCTCTCCCCTCTTTCCCTGCTCTCTTGTTTTTTTTCCCCTGTTGAGAATACAAGTAAAAAACTTGGAAGCTGGGCGTCAGAATTCTTTCAAAGAGCATGTCTGCAAGCCATTAATAAATCTTCAGTAGCTGGTTAACACAGGAGTCCAATCTGCTGCCAATGTAAAAGGTGGAAGGTCCCTAACTCTGTCGAATGGGGACTTGCTGTTTAAGGGTCCTGGGGTAATGCATTGGGTTGTTTTCTGCAAACTGTTAGCTCTATTCCTGTGCTATAATGAACTCCATATTTCACAGCTAATTGTATTCTTTCTTAAGAATGCTTCAGAATGGGAAATTTAGTGACACCGATTTTATTTTAGGAACATTAAGGATGTAAGAAATAGGAGCTGAAGCTTTCTGCCAAATTTCAAGAGATACAATTCCTCAGACCTGCTCCACCGTTCAGTGAGATCATAACTGCTTGGACCTTGGCCTCAGCTTTAATTTCCTGCCTGTTCCCCATAACCTTTGTCTCTCCTGTGGAACAAAAATCTTTCTTGGCCTTGAATATATTCATTGAAACAGTTCTCCAGAATTCCACAGATTCACAATCCTCCAAAAGGAAAAATTCCATATCTCCATCTTAAGTGAGCAATCCCTTAGTTCCTTAGTTCTAGATTCCCCTGTGAAAGGAAATGCCCACTCAGTCTTTACCCTGTCAAGTCCCCTCAGTGTCTTTTATGTTTCCATAATGTCTCATTCTTCTCAACTCTAAGTATAGACTATCCCTGCTCAACTGCTCCTCAAAGGACAACGCTTGCATCCTAGGAACAAACCCCTTACATCTCTGAACTGTTTCCAATGTAAGTATGGCCCTCATTAAGTTTGCCTTATTTGCCTGTGCATTTTAAACAAGTTTTTGGTTCCACAAGAGATTTGTGGGGTGCTTCTTCAGTGCTCCAATGTCAAAACAAGGCAGGTAAATACAAAGAGAAAACTGATTCTACAATTAGAGTGTTTGTTGACAACATTTCGTGAGCCAATGAGTTGGAGGTGTGGTTGGGTGTAGGATTTGCAGCAAGAAGTCTTATTGGAGAACCAAGTTAATTTAGTCAGAAAACAGTGTTTAGCAGAGAAACCATTCGATCATCCCCCAATAAAAGTAGGCATTTTCTCCAGATAAATGCAGTGAGTGGAGGATAGTTACAAATAAATTATTTGCATCCATCAATTACAGTCACTTATAGCTGGGTGGTGACCAAACTTGATTGACTTTAGAATCACCCAATTATTTCCGCTCTGCCTGGCTATAGCACTATCCCAATTGTCAGCCTTCTACAATGCCCAGCAAGGTTTGAGTCTGGATTCACTTGTGACCAGAATTATGTCACATCCACTCACAAATCCCTTATGGATCTTAAAAGAATTGGAGTTTCCATGCAAACACAATATGATCAGCCCTCCCTGCATTAAACCCACTGCTCGAGAGTATTACATTTTGCTTTTTATTTTTGCAGGAATTAGATCCGTGAAGTTACACCTATCAGAAAAGATTGAGGAGTTGGGTCTCTTTTCTCTAAGAGTGAAGACTGAAGGGTGAGTTGATCAAGGTCTTTAAAACTATGAAGTAGTGTGATATGGTAGACAGAAGAGAGGCTAGATCCAGGGGCCATAAGTACAAGCCAGTGACTGATAAAATCCAGTGGAGAATTGAGAAGAAACCTCCTTACCCTGAGAAGGTGAGAGTAAAACTGGTCCCCACAGCTAAGATGAACAGCAGAGATGTGCACACTGGGAAATCAGTAAAACACATCTGAGAGGAAGGAACACAATATGTAGGTGGTGCTGGATGAAGAGCAGGCGTGTGTGTGTGTGTGTGTGCGTGCGTGCGTGCGTGCGTGCGTGTGTGTGCGTGCGTGTGCGTGTGTGTGTGTGTGTGTGTGTGTGTGTGTGTGTGTGTGTGTAGCACAATTAACACCATTTGGCCCATTGTGTTTGTGACACCTTGTTGGAAGATTAATTCAACTGCCCTGCTCCTTCCCCATCACCCTGTATATTTTTTTCTTTTTAAATATTTATCTAATTCCCTTATAAAAGTTATTATCGAATCTGCTTCCACGTACAAAAGACAGTGCACTCCAGATAACAGCAACTTATGAGTTAAAACAATCTCGTCATCATATTAAAGCGACACTTTTGCAGGTTAGCGTTGTGTTTGCAATAGCAAATCCCCAAAATATGTTATTATGGCAGTAATGTTCCATGTAGAAAGACAGTCATCTCCCAGCAACAGTCTAAGAATTAATCCCTAAGTCATATTGTCACCTTTGATTGATCTTCAGTGACCAGTATGCATACTCCGTGATAGATGGAACCCTTGGGATCCACCATTCATCTGTCGTTGGAGAGCTGGGAGGTGTGAGAGAGACATTGTGTAATGGTGCATTCAATTTTCACTGTAGAGTCTTCTTTGGCAGTCTCTTGGGGCTGCAGATGACTTGCTTTCAATCCAGTTTCATGGGCTCTGAGGGAGCTGATGATGCCAATGCACAATCTGCCAGGTGGGACGAAGGATGCGTGGGTTTTTTGGGAGATTCCATACTTCTTCCACGGCTTGCCCTCCGCTTGCTCTCACTGTAAAGACTCAAGGTGCTCAGTGTCTTCTTGGATGAACCTTCTCCATTTTGAGAGGTCATGGGCTAGGCATTGCCATGACAATGAGGATGTTACATTTATCAAGGAGGTTTGAAAACATCATTGAAGCGCTTTCTCTGATTTCCTGGTAACGCCTTGCTGTGACCGAGCTCATTTCAGGATTCTGTTGTCAGCCAATCAGACAAAGTGGCCATCCATTGAAACTGGTAGAACATAATTAGTACCTCCATGCTGATGATGTTGGTCTAGGAGAGTACATTGACATTTTTTTTGTCCTGCCAATGGATCTGCCAAATTTTGCAGAGACAGTGTTGGTACCTCTCCACTACCTTGAGGTGCCTGTTGTAAGGTGTGTAAAGATAAATTTGGTTTTCATAAAGCTGTGAGTGTTTGCCTTAATTGAGATAATTATCACAATCAAGTCCAGAGATGAAGATGTTGGGTTTACTTTACTTTAGTTCTGTGTAGGTGAAAATATAGATCAAGCTTTGTACAACCTGCAACTCAGAATAGCAAAAGTATGTTCCGTTAGAAAATAACAAACAGAAGCTACACTAAGGAGCAATCTCCACACCCTGCTCTTTCATCTCACTCACATCCTATTAATGCCAATCCATATTGTGGCAAAAGAAATGTAAGTCACGTCTTTAATTACAAATGTGGAATGTGACATTTCACCACTACACCACCACTACAGTTAAGCAACACGATGATCACTCGGATCACTTTGCACTAAAATGGACTTTGATATTTTTGTTCTACTGGTGCTTTTTTCTTGTAAAAATTGTGTATGATTTATGTTTAATTTATGTCTTTCTTGTGAATGCTGCTTATCTGATGCTATGTGCCTGTGATGCTGCTGCAAGTAAGTATATCATTGCACCTGTGCACACATGTACTTGTGCATGTGACAGTAAACTCGACTTTGACTTTGACGTGAAACTATACCATTATGAAGATAATGTAATAGAGATATTTATTGATGATGCTCTTGCAAACTAAATTGCTCAAGTTATTGTAATGTAATGAAAAATGAAATGGAGTAATTGGCATTTTTACGGGTTCCAATATCAAAGTCAAGTCAAGTTTATTGTCATGTGCACAAGTACGGTGAGGTACAGGTACAATGAAAAACTTGCAGCAACATCACAGGCACATAGGTACAGACAACACACAGAACATAAATTATACATAAATCATACAAGATAGTGAAGAAAAAGGCTTTTCAAAAACGCAATCATAAACAAGTCCATTGCTGAGGTAGGGTTAGGGTTGTGCGGGTCAGTTCAAGAACCTGATTGTTGTGGGAAAGTAGCTGTTCCTGAACCTGGTGGTGTGGGACTTCATGCTTCTGTACCTCCTGCACATGGCAGCAGTGAGAAAAGGGCAGGACCCAGACGGTGGGGATCCTTGATGATGGATGCCACCTTCTTGAAGCAGTGCCTCATGTGGATGTTGTCGATGGTTGGGAGGGCTGTGCCTGTGATGGACTGGGCTGTGTCCACTACTCTAAAATGTGTGCTGGTGATGTGGGCAGCTAGTAAACTTGGATAAGGGCGGGTAATGAGAAGTGTGGCTATTCTGTTCCATCACCTTTCCCATAGAAACTCAGCTTTGAGTTCTCCCTGACTGAGATTAGGTGTGCCAATCCATGCCAAGAGTCTGAGCAGTTTCTGGGCTTTTGTTTAATATCCGATTGCAAAGCAATTGCCTCTGACAGTTCATCAGTTCCTGTGCTAACGTGCCAACCCTGAATTTGTGCTCAAGTCTCTGGAGTGGGAAAAGGCTGACAATCCCTAAAAGATTCCCAAGATTACTTAATACCAGGAATGAACAGAGGGATAATTATGTGAAAATCAGATAACCTTGACCAGATAACCTTGTTTACAGCTTATCCCCATGGTCACCCTGGTTTTACCCTCTCAGAGCCATCCCTCCTCTCTTGCCCTCCCTGCAGTGTCTTTTGTCTTCTTCCCAATTCTGACGAAGGGTCTTCGACCTGAAACATTAACCCTGTTTCTCATCCCACAGATGCAGCCTGACCTGCTGAGTATTTCCAGCATTTTCTGTTTTTGTTTTAGAGGGGTAATTATGGTCCATTTTATAGAGTTTTTCAAGGTTTTATTCTTGGCCTAGATGTTTGATGCAACTCTTCCAGTAACTGCATGAATTTCACCTCGACTGTTCCAGTTTCTCCACACATCCCAAAGCTGTGCTGGTAGCTTCATTGTCTGCTGAACATTGCTCCTGGTGCAGGTGGATGGTGGAAGAATCAGGGGTTGAGTTGATGGGCATGTGAGAGTGAATAGGTTACAGAGGAGGAGTGAGAGTGAAGGGAATCCTCTGAGAGCCGGCATAGACTCAATGGGCTGAGCGGCCTCCTTCTATGTTGTATGCAAAGTTGAGATATACAAGATGGAATGATCTGACACCCAACACATGGTGTGCTCTCTCCAATAACATGATGAAGTGCACATGTGTTTCCACATCCTCTTTGCAATGGGAAAGAGAGTCAGTGCTGTGTGATTTTATTTGATCAGGGGTCCAGATCATTTTCAGGTAAAGGCAATTACAAATAGTTCCTTTGTACTCCAGCAAGGGTCAGTCATTCATTGCTGGCAGTGACCTGACCAAAGGAGCACACTGACGGTCCCCTGAAGACAGAGGTCATCAATCAACGGCTGACTTGGGTCAGCATTGCTCACAGAAAGATAAATTGTAATAGTTCTTCAGTGTGCAACTATATTTATTATCCCACCGTCGTTCTGACAGATAAGACAAACAAAAACTTCCATTCATATTGTGGTCTTAAACTAATAAAAAGATCCAGAGTATTTTGTGGGAGCATTGTAACACAATAGAATTCATAGCACAAAGAAGAGCATTCGGCCAATCGAGTCAATGTTGGCTACAAGTACAGCAATGCGGTCAGTCCCATTTCTCAGCTCTTTCCCACGGCCTGCAAACTATTCTCCCTCAAGTGCCTGAGAAAAACATGGCTACAGCTAGATTAGGTGAACATGTGAGTGAGAGAGAAATGTATGGCAAAGACATGAGGCGAAGAACCATAGAATCACAGAGCATGAAAACAGGCCCTTTGACCCAACTCATCCATGCCGACCAAGATGTCCATCTAGGCTCGTCCCATGTACCCACATTTGGTCCATATCCCTCTAAATCTTTCCGTGATTGTGGAATTATTACAGCACGTAAGGAAGCCATTCAACCCACTGAGTTCATGCTGTTAAGCTTTGCTCTACAAAGAGCCAGGCTCAAGGACATCTTCTACCCTGCTGTTATAGGACCATTGAACAGTCCCCTAGCATGATAAGATGGACTCTTGACCTCACAATCTACCTCATTGTGGTCCTTGCACCTCATTGTCTACCTGCACCACACTTTCTCTGTAAGTGTAACACATTATTCTGCATTCTGTTGTTGTTTTCCCTTGTACTACCTCAATGTACTGATGTGGTGAAATGATCTGAATGGACAGCATGCAAAACAAAGTTTTTCATTGTACCTCGGTACATGTGACAACAATAAACTAATGACCAATTTAAAAACTACAACACTGCAACAGCACTAACTGCTGCACAGCTCCAGTGTCTTCACCATCTGGTATAATGTATATATAATTAAGTTCTATGTTCCTTTTTTTGTACTATTTACTTATTTTTATAATTTATAGATTTCATGTCTTTGCACTGTACTGCTGCATCTGTCAGTGATAGTAAATCTGATTCTGATTCTGCTGTGTTGTCTGATGCTATGCGCCTGTGATGCTGCTGCAAGCAAGTTTTTCATTGTACCTGTATGTCTCACCGTACTGTGCAGACGACAATAAACTCGACTTGACTTGCTGTACCACTTTGCCACCCAATTCCATGCAACTAATTTCTGTTAAAAGTTATGGGAAAATAAAGTCTGCCATTGGCAGCTAAAGAAGTGTTCTTAAAGTTAATGCTATTTGCTGATTCAACACTTGAAAGGACTTTGGAAATTTATCAGTCAAAATCAGTACAAATCAATTTTAAGCCTAGTTGGGCATAAGATATCACTGCACAACAGGACGTAAAATACTTCAAACTAGCAGCATAAATACTGCTGGCCCTTTGGACATAAAGTGCACCAATGGGCAAACAGTACTGTTAGACCACAGACATACAGTACTCCAGTATCATTCAACATTATGTCCAATAGTCTGGCTCTACTTCACAGGATTTGGAGCACAGGATTTATGCCCAGTGGTATAGCAGTATTTTATGGCTAGTATTTTAGCTGTAATTTATGCCTGTGGTGTAGACATATTGTTACACTACTGGAATAAAGTACCTCCACACCTACTCTCTGGCTACAGACAGGGTGCAGGAAAACTGCAAGGCTGCCAACGTTATACTGTTAGCTAAAAGAGAAGAAAGGACTGAGTGCAGCCTAACAATGGTGGCCAGTTTATTGGGAATGATTCTGAGGGATAGCATCAATTGTCATTTGGAGAGGCATAGATTAGTCAAGCCACTCAGCAGGGCTTCATAAAGGGAAAGTCAAAGGATTGATTTTTTTGGGGATTTGACTAGGAGGTTGGAAGAGAGAACTGATGACGTTAGCACATTTCACATAGTCTACATTTATTTTAGCAAGGTAATTGCCAATATCCACATGATAGGCTAAATCAAGATGTAAAATCCCATGGGATTCATGGATATGTGGCAGGCTGGATCCAAAATTATCTTAGTGGCAAGAAACAAAGGGAAATGGTTGACATGCATTAGGGTTCTATAGGTGCAGTGTTAGACCTCTTGCTTTTTGTGGCATATATCATTACGTTTAACTTGAATAGAGGAACCAAGATTGTGATCTATGCAACAGTGTAATGATTAAGCTACAGAATGAGCAACCAGAGTCCTGAACATGTGATGCAGAGACATAGGGTTCAAATCCCACCAAGGCAATCAGGGAATTTAAATTCAAGGCTTTCTGAGTTCTGATGAAGGTTGTTCAGCCTGAACTGTTGACTGTTTCTCCTTCCACAGATGCTGCCTAACTTGCTGACTATTTCCAGTGTTTTCTGGTTTTATTTCAGTTTTCCAGCATCTGCAGTTTTGTTTTGATTTTGTATCACTCTCTTTCCCAGTTCTGATGAAGGGTTACCCACTCAAAATGCTGTTTCTTTTTCCATGGATAGAAACAGCACAGGAACAGGCCCTTCGGCCCATAGTGTTGAGCCTCATTAACTAAGCCAATAATACCTAATTAAATCAATCCCTTCTTCCTGCACTTGGTCCATATCCCTCCATTCTCTGCATATTCACGAGCCTATCTAAGAGCCTCTTAAATGCCTCTATCATACCTGCCACCACCATCATCCCAGGCACCCACCACTCTCTGTGTAAAAAAACTTGCCCCGCACATCTCCTTTGAACTTTTCCCCTTTTCCCTTAAAGACATGCCCTCTAGTATTAGACACTGGGAAAAAGATATTGGCTGTCTACTGTATGCTTCTCATAATTTTATGAACTTCTATCAGGTCTCCCCTCAGCCTCTGCCACTCCAGAGAAAACAATACTAGTTTGTCCAACCTCTCCTTATAGCACATTCCCTCTAATCCAGGCAGCATCCTGGTAAACCTCTTCTGCACCCTCTCCAAAGTCTCCACATCCTTCCTATAATGGGGCGACCAAAATTTCATGCAATACTCCAGCTGCAGCCTCGCCCAAGTTTTATAAAGCTGCAACTTCCTGGAGACACAAGAGGTTGTAGATGCTGGAGCCTGGAGCAACACGAAAAGTGCTGGAGGAACTCAGTGGGTCAGACAGCACCTATGGAATAGGAGACCATATCATGAGCACTAAATGCACTACATTAAATTGGAAAAAGTAGAAGTGAATCATTGCTTCATCCACCAAGAGTGTTCAGGCTCCTGAACGAGGGGGAGGGAAGTGGTATATGGGTGGTTGTTGCAAATTATAATTTTATTGATATCCACCTCAACCCAATTATTATCATCCAAATTCCCATCTTGGCTCAGACACACAGCACATAGCACATGTTTACTTGACCCTTGTATGGCCCCCACTAATTGGTAATTGGTACTTGGTTTATTATTGTCACATGTACTGAGGTGCAGTGAAAAACTTTGTTTTACATGTCTTCCATACAGATCATTTCACAACACAAGTACATCAAGGTAGTACAAGGGAAAAGCAATAACAGAATGCAAAATATAGTGTTACAGTTACAGAGAAAGTGCAGTGCAGGTAGACAATAAGGTGATAGAGCCATGACGAGGTAGACTGTGAGTTTAAGAGTTCATCTGTGTTGTACAAGAGGTCCATTCAAAAGTCTTCTAACTGCAGGATAGAAGCTGTCCTTGAGCCTAGTGGTGCGTGTTTTCAAGCTTTTGTATCTTCTGCCCGATGGGAGGGAGGAGAAGAGAAAATGTCTGGGGTAGGAGGTATCTTTATGTCGGCTGATTTTCCAAGGCAGCAAGAAATATAGACAGAGTCCATGGAGGGGAGGCTGGTTTCTGTGATGTGCTGGGCTGTGTCCACAACCCTCTGCAGTTTCTTGCGGTCTCGGGCAGAGCAATTGCTATACCAAGCCATGATGCATCTGAAAAGGATGGTGCATCTATAAAAATTGGTGAGGGTCAACGGGGACATGTCAAATTTCCTTCACCTTCTGAGGAAGTAGAGGCGCTACTGTACCTGTTTATAATGACCGCATTTTTCACAAAGTTCTGAGCCTTAGCACAATTATTTATAATGAGCCAGCCCTGTCTGAGCCAAAGACCCGTAGTTATTTTTGAAGTCGACCTGACCCTAACCCTGTACTTATAGTTGGGACCTCAGACTGGGGTTAGGTCTAATACAGGATACACCCCTTTATTGATTGAGGCATAGACTGTAGGAACAGGGAGATTATGTTCAAACTCGACAATAGGCTAATTAATCCACAGCAAAACTCTGCGAGGAGTTCTAGACAGCACACTACAGGAAGGATGTGATTGCACAAGAGAGGGTTGAGAGGAGATTTATGAGGATGTTGCCAGGGTTTGAGATTTTCAGTTAAGTGGAAAAATTGGCTAAGCTGGTGTTGTTTTCTTTGGAACAGAGGATTCTGAGGGGAGATTTAACTGTGATATATAACATTGTGAGTTATGGTGAATAGAAAAGACCTATTGACTGAGAAAGGAGGCTATTAACCAGGCATGCAGGTTTAAGATAACTGGAGGGGAGTTTAGGATGAAATATTTCACCCAGTGGTTGGTTGAAGGATATAATTCAATGCCTGGAAGGGTGGTGGAGACAGAATGCTCGACATTTAAAAAGTACTTGAGTGAGTGCTTGATGTGTCATAAGATACTGTGCTCAATTCTGGTCGCCTCACTACAGGAAGGATGTGGAAGCCATAGAGAGGGTGCAGAGGAGATTTACAAGGATGTTGCCTGGATTGTGGAGCATGCCTTATGAAAACAGGTTGAGTGAACTCGGTCTTTTCCCCTTGGAGAGAAGGAGGATGAGGGGGGACCTGATAGAGGTGTATAAGGTGTTGAGAGGCATTGATGGTGCGGATAGTCAGAGGCTTTTTCCCAGGGCTGAAATGGTGGCCACAAGAGGACATAGGTTTAAGGTGCTGGGGAGTAAGTACGGAGGAGATGTCAGGGGTAATTTTTTTACTCAGAGAGTGGTGAGTGCATGGAATGGGCTGCCGGCAACGGTGGTGGAGGCGGATACGATAGGGTCTTTTAAGAGACTTTTGGATAGGTACATGGAGCTTAGAAAAATAGAAGGCTATGGGTAAGCCTAGTAATTTCTAAGGTAGGGACATGTTCGGCACAGCTTTGTGGGCCGAGGGGCCTTAATTGTGCCGTAGGTTTTCTATGTTTCTATGTTCTATGTTCTAGATATGAGGCTGCAAGCTGAGAAGTGGAGAGTGAGATAGTTTAGGTTGGCATGGGTAGAATGGACCAAATGACCTCCTTCTGTGTGATATGTTTCTATAACCACTACCAGACACAGAGTCATAGAGATATACAGCATGGAAACAGGCTCTTCAGCCCAACTGGTCCATACTGACCAAGATGCCCCATCCAATCTCATCACATTTGCCAGCATTTGGCTCATATCCCTCTAAACCTTTCCAATCCATGTACCTGTCCAACTGTTTTTTAAAAGTTGTTACTGTACCTCCCTCAACCACTTCCTCCAGCAGCTGATTCAACATAGATACCACCCTTTGTGTAAAAAAGTTTCCCCTCAAGTTCCTCATAAATCTTTCCCCTCTCACCTTAAACCTATGTCCTCTTGTTCCTGACTCCCCAACTCTGGAAAAAAGACTGTGCGCATTCACCCTATCTATGCCCCTCATGATTGTATGCACCTCTGTAAGTTCACCTCTCAGTCTCCTACACGCTCCAAGGAATAAAGTCCCAGCCTGTCCAACCTCTCCCTATAACTCAGTCCCTCAAGTCTTGGCAACATCCTCGTAACTCTTTTCTGCACTCTTTCCAGTTTAATATCATCTTTCCTGTAGCAGGGCAACTAGAACTGAACACAATACTCCAAGTCATAGAGTCATACAACACAGAAACAGGCCCTTCAGCCCGATTGGTCCATGCTAACCAAGATGCCCATCTAAACTAGTCCCATTTGCCAGTGTTTGGCCAATATCCCTCTAAACCTTTCCTATCCATGTACCTGTCCAAATGTCTTTTAAATATTGTTAATGTACCTGCCTCAACCACTTCCTCTAGCAGCTCATTCTAGATACCAACCACCCTCTGGGTGAAAAAGTTGTCCCTCAGGTTCCTACTAAACTTCTCCCCTCTCACCTTAAACCTATGCCCTCTAGTTCTTGATTCCCCACAAAGACTGTGTGCAATCACCCTGTCTATGCCCCTCATGATTTTATACACCTCTATAAGGTCACCCCTCATTCTCCTACACTACAATGAATAAAGTCCTAGCCTGCCCAACCTCTCAGGTGTAAAGAACTACTCTGCCACAGGAGCAAAGGTTTGGTTCACCACAAGAATAAACTCTTGCTGCACACAAGAGCAAAGTACTACCACATGGTCCATTACAGTTTTGGCTATTAAACTTCAGTGAAGTGGACATAAATAATGTTACAGCACTGAACATGAAATATTGGTACACCCCTGAACATTAAGAACAGGACGGAGAACTGTTTGAAAAACACAGTGATGCTGGAGGAACTCAGCAGGCCAGGCAGCATCCATGGAGAAAAACAGGCCGTCCTTTACATTGTGGCTCCCTCTACATTGGTAAGACCAAATGGAGGCTACATGACCATTTTGCAGAACACCTACACTCTGTCCGTAACCACGATCTGCATCTCCCCATTGCCAGTCACTTCAACTCCTCCTCCCGCACTATCACTGATATGTCAGTCCTCGGCCTCCTCCACTGCCAGGAGAATTCCAAGCGCAAACTGGAGGAACAGGACCTCATTTTCCATCTTGGAACCTTGCAGCCCAACGGCATGAACATTGAATTGTCCCACTTTAAGTAATCTGTTCCCCACAACCCACCCCCCCCCCACCCCACCCTGCTTCATCTCTTCTTCCCTTTCCTAGCTTCTTTTCTCTCATTTCTCTCCTTACCTTTGATCCATCCCCCGGTGGATCTGCTCTCCCCTCCTCCCCCGCACCTGCCTATCATTGTCTCTTACCTGCATCTACCTATATCCACCCTGTGCCCACCCCACCTCCCCTCTTTTGTCCACCTATCACTGCTCTGCTTTTCCCTCCTATATATTGGGCTTCCCCTTTTCCTACCTTCAGTCCTGAAGAAGGGTCCTGACCCGAAACGTTGACCGCCTGCTTTTCTGCATGGATGCTGCCTGGCCTGCTGAGTTCCTCCAGCATCATCGTGGTTTTCATCTAGATTCCAGCATCTGCAGTCCTTTGTTTCCCCAGAGTACTGTTTCACCAGATTGAAGAGTACTGATAGAAAACCAAAAAGCTGCAGATGCGGGAAATCTGAAATAAAGACAGTGAATGCTAGAAATACTCAGCAGGTCAGGTAGCATCTGCAGAGAGAGAAACAGAATTAATATTTCAAGATAATGTCCTTTCATGGGATTCATAAATAGAGGTATAAAGCACAAAGGCACGGAAGTTAAGTTGAATCTGTGAAAAAGGCTGTTGAGACCTCAGGACTATTGCCACAAATTTTGGTCACTCACTTTAGGTAGGATGTGAAAGTCTGAGAGAGGGTACAGAAAAGATTTATGAGAGTGGTTCTGGGGTGAGAGATTTCAGTTGAAAGTTAAACTGGAGGAGCTGACACTATAGGAAGGAGCAAATGATGGTCGCCTCATTATAGAAAGGATGTGGGAGCTTTGGAGAGTTTGCAGAGGAGATTTACCAGGGTGCTGCCTGGATTGAAGAGCATATCTTATGAGGATAGGTTGAGTGATTTCGGACTTTCCTCTTTGGAGAGGAGGAGGATGAGAGGTGACTTGATAGAGGTGTACAAGATGATAAAGAGGCATAGATTGAGTGGACAGTCAGTGACTTTTTCCCAGGGCGATAATGCCCCCATGAGGGGGCATAATTTTAAGGTGATTGGAGGAAGATATAAGGGGGATGTTAGGGGGAAGTTTTTTACACAGAGAGTGGTGGGTGCGTGGAACGCACTGCCAGCGGAGGTTGTGGGGGCAGATACATTAGGGACATTTAAGGGACCCTTAGATAGCCACATAAATGATAGAGAAATGGAGGGCTATGTGGTAGGGAAGGGTTAGATAGATATTAGAGCAGGATAAAATGTCAGATCAACATTGTGGGCCGAAGGGCCTGTACTGTGCTGTATGTTCTATTAGTGGATAGTTCTCAGACAGATATAACAATTCGCGACAAAACAGTCAAGGGAATGTGAAAAAAAACTCTTTCTTTATTCGGAGATTGGTTATGATCTGGAATTCACCACCTGTAGAGAGGTGGAAATAAAATTAATTCTAAAGGGAATTGGATAGGCACTTGTGACCGCATAAACTGCAAGACTATGGGGAAAGAGTTGGGGGAGGTGATCGAATGGATTGCCCTACCAGGAGGCAGAGTGGGCTCAATAGGATGAAATTCCTCCTGTGGTGTACCAAGTCTATAAAGTGCTGTTACAACCCTGGGCGTTAAGAACCAACACACCACTGGTCTTCATATATAGTTACTCCACTGGCATAAGGTACCAGTGCCAAGTTATGCCGCCCGTTTCGGAGGATCACAACAAGTGGATAGAATTCTGTGGATGGTTGTTAATCCAAAAACGATTAACTAGTTGTTAATTGGAACTTGCTTCTTTTGATCCTCTTTCAAGTGCAATTAACTGTATCGCAGAACACCAAAGGAAGGGAGCTAAAGCTACGACTAAACCTGGAGACTGACGAAAGCGGACTAGGCCTTGACCCCATATGCAACAACAATCTCCAGTGTTACAAAAACAGGTGACAGGATATATGTATGGAAGCTGTAGTCGGCTCTTAACTCATTCCCTGCTGGCTGTCATTGTGACCCACTTTGCAGCAGTTTGCACTCTGCAAGCTGTGATACAATACCCCAGCTCCCAGGACCTGGAAGGAAGTGCGAGGAAAATAAAACCAAATGGCCCCTTCAGTGCAGGAAGTTGTTTCTTGTTACCTGAGCTGTTGTGGAGCATATCACTCTGCAGGTGAAAATTAGGCTCAAGCAACAAAACAGTGTACAAAATCAGCCGTGACTCAGGGATAACATTTTTGCTTCTAGCACTTTTTAAAATTTAGTCTTTCACCGATGTAGGCTGCATTTTATTGCCCTTGATTCCAGGTTGCCCCTGAATTGAATGGCTTGTCAAATAATTTCAGAAGACAATTAAGAGTCAAACACATGGCTGTGGGTCAGGGTCACAAAAAAGGCCAGACCAGGTTAGAGAGCCAGATCTCCTTCCCTGAAAGATATTAGAGTCAAACAGTGGTGGATTCAAGTCTGAAGCACACAATCTAAGCCAGCCCATGAGTTCAACAATGAATGCTATCAAATGCTATCAGAATGGTTAGATGTTTTCTTTCACATCAACCAGTCGGGTGGATATAAAACAAAGTGGCTCTAATCCAAAACAATTAATTGAGAGGAATGTGGACACCAAGCCTGATTGCCCTTGAACTGGAGAGTCCCTTCAGAGGCCAGTTAAAAATCAACCACATTGGTAGGTCTGGAGTCACATGTAGGCCAGACTGTGTAAAGACAGTGGATTTCCTACCGAGAAGAAGATGAGTGAACTTGGTAAATCAGTAAATTGGTTTATTATTGTCACATGTACCGAGGTACAGTGAAGACTTGTCTTGCATACCATGCTCCGTACAGATCAATTCAATACAACAGTGCATTGAGGTAGTACAAGGGAAAACAATAACAGAATGCAGAATAAATTGTCACAGTTACAGAGAAAGTGCAGTGCACGCAGACAATAAGGTGCAAGGCCATAACGAGGTAGATTGTGAGGTCAAGACTCCATCTCATCTTACTAGGGGACTGTTCAATAGTTGTACTGATGAGATTTATGCTCACCATTACTGATGCTAGCTTTTTTGTTTGTTTTCAGATTTAATTAGTAACCTGAATTTAAAGTTGTCAGTGTGGATTTGAATTCACAATTACTGGTCCTACTTAATGATAATGCTGCCAGACCCATGTTTGTGGCCAATATTTTTTCACCTTTTAGCTAATGTTATTTAAAAACAGCGTTCTTATCAAATTTCCCTTTGCTGTGCCCGAATTAGCTTCTGTGTTTCCAGCAGGGTGGCGCAGCCCAGGTCCAATCCTGCTGTCTGTGTGGAGTTTGTACGTCCTCCCTGGGACTGTGTGAGTTCCCCCGGGTGCTCCAGTTTCACCCAAACATCCCAAAGACGTACTCGGGTAATTGGCCACTGTAAATTACCTCCAGTGTGTGGATGAGTGGTAGAATCTGGGGGGAGTTGCTGGGAATGTGAGGAGAATAAAACGACTGGTGTGAATGGGTGATTGATGGTCAGCACGGACTCACTGGGCCAAAAGGCCTGTTCTGTGCTGTATCTCTCTACGACTCTACATCATAACCGTGACTCTGGGAAGTGCTGAGGTTGTGGAAACCCGAGGTGCAGCCTTCCTACTCAACCCAGTCAAACGTTGTGAATTGTGCATTTTTACAGCCTGCTACAAGTCCTGTGTGAATGATTAGTATAAGGCCAAAAACATTTTTAAGATTCCAGGAGGGTTTCACTGAAGTACAGAGGTGGGGTGTGGTTGGATCGAAACATGGCTGTCCCTTCCTAAATACAGACCATTCCCCAGATAATGAACGGATTCCATTTTACGGAGTCAATTTTGTCCATAAATTGGAAAATACCCAAAAATCACTCGATATGGTAAATGTACCTCCACAGTATTGTTAAAATAAAGGCATCAAAAGCATATAAGACTGATAAGAAATAACGATTTCTAAAAGTGGAGAGCGAGAGGAAACTCGTTCTGTTTTTTGTAGGAATGAACATATTGTATGTACATATGTCGGACTTTTGAATTTAATAATATTATGGGGGCTCATTTGTAGGTAGGGGTGTCCATAAGTTGGGTGTTTGTAACCTGGGGATGACCTATCATTGTATGAAATCTCAGACCATCCAGTATCACATTATCAGCATTCTCACACAATCTTAGGGTGCACTGGTTTCTAGGCACGTGCTACTCGCTTTGTGTTACCATACTATTGGACCTGATAGGGAAGGGTGCGGGAGGTAGTTTGTTTAACTGACAGTCAAGAAACACCTATTTAAAAACTAAAGTGGACTTTGAATGGCAGCCATCAACAGCCCTGCTTTTGACCCAGAATGAACCACTTGAAGATTGTCTTTACAGGTCTGCCTTGTGCGTGCTTTCCTTCCTATACTTCTATGACATCTTCCTGTCCCACGGAGCCACAGGGAGCTATTAAGGGGTGCCTGAACTCGGGTCAGGTTGGATTTAATCAGCAATCTCCGGCTCTACGTGTGACCAAGGTTGCCAACCCTCATGGATTGCTTGGGAGTCTCCAGGAATTAAAGAACACTGCTGGGAGCAACACAGGAGATAAAATCAGAGGCAGCAGCTTAATACATTGTTGCCTGGAAATTTGATTGCATAACGCTGTTTCTTAGCATTATACAATTGGAAAACGACTTTTCCATCAGTGAAACACGATAACAACCATTTTGTTTTGCGTCACTTGGAAAATTCGACTGGACGCTTCCTTTTATGAGTTACTCTTGCAACTCCGATGCACTTAGAGTCACAGAGAGCTATAATAACGCACAGAAGCAGTCCTGATGCAGGGTCTCGACCCGAAACGTCGGCAATTCCTTCCCACCCCACAGATGCTGCTCGACCCCCTGAGCTCCCCCAGCAGGTTGTTGTTTTGGTGACACCTGTTTGGAGGATTGCACATGTGATGATCAGCTGATCAGGAAAAGAGCCCATGGGTGGCAGTCCACCCACACTTCCAGTGCCCAGCCACACCTGAAGAATGACGGACAGAAGGAAAGTCTTGCATTTTTGTGGCCACCATTACAGCACCCACTCATCTCAAATTGTTTTACAGCCAACAAAGTACACTTGGAGTGTGTCACTGTAGGAAACGCTATGGAATCATTTAACCAATTTAGTCACCAAGCCATTCTGGCCAACCTTCCAGCTCTATCACCATTCTATTGTAATTTTATTCTTCTCTCTTATGTATCTATTTAAATCCCTATTAATAGTGATTCAATCTTCTTCCAATGCTCTTTTAGGTTGTAGATTCTAGAACACGACTGCTCACTGCGTTAAAATGCTCTTCCTCCTCTTACCACAAAATTCTTTGGCCAATCGCTTTAACTCTGTGCCATTGACTCTGGCAACAGGGGCAGTTTCTTTTTATTCAATCCTTCTACACAGGCCGAAGAGATTTAGTTTAATTCGGCATCATGTTCAACACAGACGTTGTGGACCTAAGGGCCTGTTCCGGTGCTGTATTGTTCTATGTTCTATGTTCTATACCCTTGATGTTTCTGAACACTTTTGAGATACCTTTATTAGCCACATGTACATCGAAACACACAGTGAAATGCATCTTTTGCATAGAGTGCTCTGGGGGCAGCCCACAAGTGTCGCCATGCTTCCGGTGCCAATATAGCAGGCCCACAACTTCCTAACCCATACGTCTTTGGAATGTGGGAGGAAACTGGAGCACCCGGAGGAAACCCAAGCAGACACGGGGGGAACGTACAAGCTCCTTACAGACAGTGGCTGGAATTGAACCAGGTCGCTGGCACTGTAATAGCATTATGCTACCCGCTACACTATCGTGCCCCTATGAGACCCCCCCTCTGTTTTCTATGCTTCAAGAGAACGACCACAGCTTCTCCAGTCTGTCAGTGTACCTGAAGCCTTTCATCCCCGGAAATGATCTAACGAGTCTTTTCTATGCCATCTTTAAGGTCTGCATATCCTTCATACAGTGTGGTGACTAGGAAAGATTGCCATATTCTAGTCTCAGAGAGGTTCAAGATAACCTCCTGACCTCCGTTCTCCTTGCTTCTTCTCGTTAGAAGACTCAGGACTCTATGTGATTTATTTTCACCTGTTCTGCCACCTTCACAGATTTGTGCATAGATCTCTATTCCTGAAACAGTTTTGGAATTTTACTTTAACATATTGAATTGCCTTTTCTTGTTCACCGCACCAAAGTATATCACCGTATTTCTCTGTGTTAAGTTTAATCTGTAAACTCTCCATCCAGAGCCTACGTACTACTTCAGCTTGAAACCTCTCACAATCCAACCTTTACTTCATGTACAAGTTTTATGTTACGTACAAAGTTTGAAAATCTGACCTGTTCACCCAAGTGCAAATCATTAATATAAGTCAAGAAAAGGCAGAAGTCATGGAAGTGACCTCTGAAACCTCCACTGCACTTCTTTCTCCTGTCTGAAAAATAATTATACACCAAGGCTCTGTCTTTTCTCTGCATCTTTTAGTTCAGGGACTTCAATTTTGTCAGCAACTTTATCAAATGCCTTTTGAAAGTCCATATACACAACATCATCTGCACTGTTAAAATCAACTGCATTACCATCACCAACCCTCTCTGCAAACTCATCAAAAGAATCAACCAAGTTTGTTAAGCATGATTTTCCTTTAAAATCCTGGCTGAGTATCTTTTATTTATTCAATCTTGTCCAAATGATTATCAATTTTGTCTGTGATTATCACTTCCAACAGCTTTCTCACCACTAAGGTGAAACCAACTGGCCTCTCTGTAAGATGCTGCCTGACCTAATGTGTGTATCCAACATTTTCTGTTTTGAATCCAGGTTTCCAGCATCTGCAGTTTTTCTTTTTGTTTTCCTGATTGGTGCATTCCCCATTTGACTCTCCTCCTTCTCCGGAATCAGACCCAGAAATGCCTCCTCCTTCACTGGCTGGAAACAAGTTAGAAGTTTTTGGAACACAATTCAGGAATTGTTCCCTGTCTCTACCCTTTACACTAATACTACCCCATCTATATTGGGATAGTTAAAATCCTTCATTATTGTTATTTAGAAAGATCAAGCTCCCACAGGTACCAATAATGATAAAGAAAATTTTTGGTAAAGGATTCCTGGAGGGCCCTTCCATCAACTGGGGACTTGTACGTCCATGAGAGGGCACACAGGGTCTTGGCTTCTTCTCAAACAAGACAACAGGAAAGAAAGATCTATATCAAAACTTCAGGATGTCCAAAAACATTTTACACTCAATGAAATACTTTGGAAAAGCAGACACTGTTGTAATGTGGTCTTCCCTCAACATTGCGCTGGAGTGCTTCCCTGGATTATCTGGAATCAGACTCAAACTCACAATCTTTCAACCTGGAGACTAAAGGTGCCATTTGCACAAGACACAGCGAACATCAAGGCTGGAAGCGGTCACATCAAAAATTGATAAGTTTAGCAGAAGATAGTTTGCAGTTGATTTTCAGGGAGATTTTGAACAGTTTAAAGGGTTAATGCTCCTTGGTTAGTCACAGATGAATGCTTTTCCCACCATCCCTTCTAGCTGAGGGCAGCCCAGCGCAGCTGCGATGTGGACATTTTTTCCCTTTCCCTGTGGCCCTGTGGCTGTAAATAGAATCATATGCTCGAAGGCCAAGCTAACCGGGACATAAGGGCTTTGTAAACAAATCACGGGAGACAGCAAGCTTTCTATGTTAGTGGCCCATGAGGATAAGTGTGAGCTGTGACTCAATATGTAACACTCTCACCTCTGAGTCAGAAGCAGTTAAGAGTTCAAGACCCACTCCAGAGAGTTGAGCAGAAAAATGTAAGTTGATGTTGCAGTGCAGTGCTGTCTTTGCAATGAGATATTAAGCCGAAGACTTGACTTAGGTGTAAAAGATCCCATGGAGCTATTTCCAAGAATATTGAGAGAGTTCTTCTTTCTTATTTATCCCTAAGGCACATCATTTGGTTGTTATCATATTGTTATTTGTGAGATCTTGCTATGGACAAATTGGTTGCATCCACCTACATGATAATGCAGAAACAATTCAAAAAGTTATCCATTGGCTGTAATGCATTTTGGGATGTGAAAGGAACTATATAAATGTAATTGATTTTCTTTTAGACATGTATCTCTTGTATTGGTGTCATGAAAGCACAAGCATTGGCATCAGATTGAAGCAACCATCAGCTATGAAAGATGGGGCATGAACCAGGGGCGCATTAGGTTTGTGATGCGGTGGTGATGCTTTTCTGTAATATTTCCCTTTCCCAATGAAGAAACAAATACCTTTCCAACAGGAATTGTGTCTTCGTTTTACACTAAGGTCCTGTTTTTGCACAGTCCTTTTCTCTCTCTCTCTTCATCGCCTTGTATAATGTATACTCTGTGTGTTGCCTGTACCTACGTGCCTATGATGCTGCTGCAAGTAGGTTTTTTCATTGTACCTGTGCTTCACCATACTCGTGCACATGACAATAAACTCGACTGACTTGGAATTCCATGTTAACGTTAACAATTAGATTTCTTACAGCACTTTTAATAGACAGGCAATGTCAGTGTAAGACCATAAGATATAGGAGCAGAACTGGGCCATTCGGCCCATCGAGTCTGCTCCACCATTCAATTATGGCTGATTTTTTTTAACCCCATTCTCCCGCTTTCTCCCCTTAGCCCCCCTTACCAATCAAGAACATATCAATCTCTGCCTTAAATGCACCCAATGACTTGGCCTCCACAGCCCTCTGTAGCAACGAATTCCACAGATTCTCCACCCTCTGGCTGAAGAAATTCCTCCTCATTTCAGTTTTAAAGGGACGTCCCTTTATTCTGAGGCTGTGCCCTTGGATCCCAGTGTACTTTATTTATCACATGGAAAACTGTGACCAAGCACAAAAGGTTTAAGGACAAGTGGCCAAATTTGCTAAGGAGAGTCTTAGAGGAGAAAAAAGTTGGGACAGGTATGGGAGGGAATTCTAGAGGTCAGAGGTTCTTAACCAATGGCTCAATCAGTGCATTGCTGCAGCCCAGATTTATTTTAACAGTGAATACAGTTTTATTTAGTTTACTCATGTGAAATGTGCTTAGTGGACATTTGGCTACATAGGAATGAGAAATGTTACATAATATTGAAAACAGAGTATAACAGTTAAGAACAAAAGATCAAAATAAATAGGCTGGGTCCCTCAAGTCAGTTGATAAATTGGTAAATTGGTTTATTATTGTCACATGTACTGAGGTACAGTGAAAAACTTGTCCTGCATACCGTTCGTACAGATCAAATCATTATAACAGTGCATTGAGGTAGTACAAGGTAAAACAATAACAGAATGCAGAATAAAGTGTTACAGTCACAGAGAAAGTGCAGTGCAGGTAGACAATAAGGTGTAAGGTCATAACGAGGAAGATTGTGAGGTCAAGAGTCCATTTTATCATACTAGGGAAGTATTCAATAGTCTTATAACCGTGGGATAGAAACTGTCCTTGAGCCTGGTGGTACGTGCTTTGGTGCGCCCGATGTACATGCCCGATTGGAGGGGGGAGAAGAGAGAATGTCCAGGGTGGGTGGGGTCTTTGATTATGCTTGCTGATTTACCGAGGCAGCATGAAGTATAGACAGAGTCCATGAAGGAGAAGATAGTTTCCGCGATGTGCTGAGCTGTGTCCACAACTCTCTGCAGTTTCTTGCGGTCTTGGGCAGAGCAGTTGCCATACCAAGCCGTGATGCATCCGGATAGGATGCTTTCTACGGTGCATCGATAAAAATTGGTGAGGGTCAAAGGGGACATGCCAAAGTTCTTTAGCCTCCTGAGGAAGTGAAGGCGCTGGTGAGCTTTCTTGGCTGTGGTGTCTACGTAGTTCTGCCATTCAATGAGATTGTGGCTGATTTGATCTTGGTCTCAGCTCCATTTTCTTGTTTGTTCTCCTATAGTGCAAAAATATGTCACTGTCCGGTATTTTTCAAAGGGTTATACAGGAGGGTAGTTTGGGTGCACCCCAGGTAGCACATTGAAATCTGGTAAGGGTGGCCTACAATGACAAATAGGTTGAGTAGGGCCTTGCTGATGAAGGCACAGTGGGAAACGGTGGAGAAGTTAAATCTCTGTAATTTTCCAGCCCTACAACGCTCAGAAATAACTGCACTCTCCCAATACTGGAATCTTCTGTATCTACTAATGTAACCGCTCCACCACTGAGGGCTGTGCCTTCAGCTGCCAAAGTTCCACACTCATAAATGTCCAGGTCAAATCAGCAAAAAATGAAGGGAATAATAGTTAACAATTTACTAATCTTAAAATATCTGAGTCATCAATGTATGTTTCCAGACACTAAGTGCCCATATGACAAGAAAGCATCCTTTCCGAATGCATCACACATAGTCTGGCAACTGCTCTGCCTGTGACCACAAGAAACTGCAGAGAGTTGTGGGCACAGCTCAGCACATCACAGTCTCCCTTCCATGGACTTGGTTTACACTTCTCTCCACCTCGGAAAAGCCACCAACATAATCAAAGACGCCTCCCAACCCAGACATTCTCTCTTCTCCCCCTCTTCAGGCAGAAGGTACAAAAGCCAGAAACCATGTACCACCAGGCGAAAGGACAGATTCTATCCTGCTGTTATAAGACTATTGAACAGACCTCTTGTATGATAAGATGAATCTTGACCTCACAACATACCTCGTCATGGCCTTGCACCTTATTGTCTGCCTGCACTGCACTTTCTCTGTAACTGTAACACTTTATTCTGCATTCTGATATTGCTTTTTCCATGGACTACCTCGATGTACTGATGTGGTGAAATGATCTATATGGATGGCATGCAAAACAAAGTTTATTACTGTACCTCGGTACCTGTGACAATATTAAACCAATTACCAATTCCCAAAAATGAATGGATGTTCCTCACGGCGAAATGTAGGAAGTACCTTGCAAGGTGACCCCCTAGCCAAGTTATTATTGAAATGAGACTCGAACCATTTTCTAGGCAGGAGTTCCTGACACATTTATTGGATACCATGGGTGGAGATCCATTGGACCTCTATCCACTACCTTAATCAGGTCATCAGCTTTCTATCAGCTCGGTCTTCCCCACTCAGACCACCTTACACAGTTCTGTCTTCCACATTACAGAAAGGACATACAGACACTGAGGAAGGTGCATAAATGGATTTATAAAAGAATGTTATCAGAAAAGAAAAGTAATATCTATTATGAAAGAATGAATAAACTGGGGCTAGAGTTCTTTTCTCTAGAAAAGGTAACACTACATGGTGACCTGATAGAGGCCTTTAAAGTTACAAGAGGATCTGGTGGGATGGATATAAAGATGTTGCCAAGTGCAGGGGTGATAAATATAAGGAAATCACCAATAAATCTAAAGGGAACTCAAGGGGAACTCCTGCTTTACTTGTTCATTTGAAGGAAATGGGCATCCCTATTTCACACAATCCAGAAGTTTCATGCTGAGCATTTCAAAATTCCAGGTCTAATTTAAAATGCCCAACTGCTAAGGCAGGATTTGAACTCACGGTTATAGATCACTTAGTTTAGTAATTTAACCAGCATGCTGGCATTCACACTCCACATAGGGAGTGTTAAATAAGTGGAACTCATTGACTCCGGTAGCAGTTGCAGACACACGGACTGATCCATTTAAGATGATGAACGTGTGAGAGGGGAAAGGGAATAAAATATATTCAAGATGCAAGATGGTGCCGGAGTGTGGCGACTCGTTGCAAGCTGCTACCTGCAGATCTACTCATTACTCTTACTACAATCGTTGTACACTTTTAAATTTAAATTCTATGTCACTTACTATTACTAATAATGTTCTTTTAAATCTTCTTACAAAGCTGGCAATCTTCACCTGCACTGCACTTTCCCTGTAGCTGTGACACTTTACTCTGTACTGTTATTGTTTTTACCTGTACTACCTCAATGCACTCTGTACTAACCCAATGTAACTGCACTGTGTAATGAATTGATCTGTACGATCGGTATGCAAGACAAGTCACCTCGGTACAAGTCACAATAATGAACCAATTCCAATATCAATACCAATATTCTGAGAAGATAGTGAGAGAGATGCGGGGGGCAGTTGTGTAAACCCCAGCACATTGGCTCAAACGGCCGGTTGGGAAGTTATGTACAAAATATACAGCACTACAGCACAGAAGCAGGCCCTTTGGTCCTTCTAGTCCATGCTGACCTGATCTTCTGCCCTGTCCCATCTATCTGCACCCGGACCATATCCCTCCCAACCCCTCCCATTCACGTACCATCCAAACTTCTCTTAAATGTTACAATTGAACCCTCATCCACCACTTCCGCTGGCAGCTCGTTCCACACTCGCACCACCCTCTGAGTGAAGAAGTTTCCCCTCAGATCCCCCTTAAATATTTCACCTTTCACCCTAAACCTATGTCCTCTAGTTCTAGTCTCACCCAACCATAGGAGAAAAAGCCTGCATGCATTCACCCTATCTATACCCCTCCTAATTCTGTATACATCTATAAGATCACCCCTCGTTCTCCTGTGCTCCAGGGAATAAAGACCTAACCTATTCAAACCTTTCCCTATAACTCAGGTCCTCAAGTCCCAGCAACATCCATGTAAATTTTCTCTTCACTCTTTCAAGCTTATTAGTATCTTTCCTGCAGGTAGGTGAACAGAACTGCACACAATACTCTAAGCTCGGCCTCACCAACATCTTGTACAACTTCAAAATAACATGCCAACTCCTGTACTCAATGCCCTAATTTATGAAGGCCAATGTGCCAAGAACTCTCTTTATGATCCTATCTATCTGTGATGCCACTTTCAAGGAACTGTAGGTCTGTATTCCCAGGTCCCTCTGTTCTACCGCACACCTCAGAGCCCTGCCATTCACTTTCTACCCTGGTTTGTCCTCCCAAAGTGCAACACCTCACACTTGTCTGCATTAAATTCCATCAGCCATTTTTCAGCCCATTTTCCCAGCTGGTCAAGATCACGCTGCAAGCTTTGATAGCCTTCCTCACTGTCCACTAAGCCCCCAATCTTGGTGTCATCCACAAATTTGCTGATCCAGTTTACCACAGTATCATCTAAATCATTAATATAGCTGTTAAACAACAACGGGCCCAGCACTGATCCCTGCGGCACACCACTTAGTCACAGGCCTCCAGTCAGAGAGACAACCATCTACTACCACTCTCTGGAGATCAAAAGGAATATAGCTGGGAGTAGGCACTTGGCCCCTCAAACCTATTTTGTCATTCAATAAGATCATGGCTGCTTTGGTCTCAGCTCCAGTTCCTTACATGTTCCCTGGTGACATGGAGACACATACTACAATGGTACCTGGTTTTGCTGCAGGATTTGTAATCCAAGCTGCTTCTGATGGCCACTCATTAGGAACTTGAGTTATTTTCTCAGATACTGATAATTTCAGACACATTTAGAGAAACAAATGCCATCGTTCTTGCAGCTCCCTCACTGTGTCCTCACTGTTCCTCACCTTCATGTTATATTCCATATCTCCAAGCTGCTTTCCACCATGCCAATAATCTCTCACACTCCATTTTTCCGCCTGAGCCGCCTGAGGTGAAAGGGCTTTTATCTGAATGGACCCCATAACCCATGTGCTGGGTACTACAGAATGGCTCTGGGCCTGTCCCTGATGGAATTCAGGAGGACAAGGGGGGATCTCATTGAAATTTACTGGATACCGAAAGGCCTGGATAGAATGGACGCGGAGAGTGTGTTTCCATCAGTAGGAGGGTCTAGGATCCGAGGGCACAGCCTCAGAATAAAGGGATGTCCCCTTTCGAACTGAGATGAGGAGGAATTTCTTCAGCCCAGCGCGTGTGAATCCGTGGAAGTCGTTGCCACGGAGGGCTGTGGAGGCCAAATCATTGGGTGTACTTAAGGCAGAGATTGATGGGTTCTTGGTCGGTAGGGGTGGTTAAAGGTCATGGGGGAAAAGCAAGAAAAAAAGCAGCTATGATTGAATGGCAGAGCAGACTCAATGGGCTGAATGGCCTAATTCTGCTCCTATATCTTATGGTCTTACGGTACCCGAACCTCCTCCTGATTGGTTCCTTCTCACAAAAAACCATCCTTCAACCAACCAAGACTAAAGCTAACATCATGAGCAGTAGGACCTTACAGAGAGCGGGCCAATGCAAACCTCATGAGACAAAAGCAAACTTCTTCGAGTGACCGGGGCAGCGAGCGTGGTGAGTAAAGGGCAGGAAGCCAGATGGGACAGAGGCAGACCCAGAGGGAATATGGGAGCTGCAAGTATAGCAAGGGCAGCAAATGCAGGCGGGATGGATGGGTCCCTCCTTCAGCCCCTATGTTGTGCAGCAAAGCCTTAATGACTCAGTCTCCAGGGATGTCTGGGACTGGAGGACACAGTGCATTTCACAACCATGCTTCCCACTGGAGGATCCCACTCCCCTTGGAGCCGCAGTCTGAGGTCCTTCAGGCAGGGGGGAGATAAAGGTCTAGAAAAATTGAGCAGTGTGTGAAATAAAATAAAGAACATTTGCTCATATGACGAATGTGAATTTCTCCTCTGGGCTGCTCTCATACCACATGGCAACTGTGATGCATTTTACAGTACAGGATCCTAGAAGTCTATAAAACTCTCCAGCCACGACACAGTTCCTCTCCTTTCCTTAAGCTAAAACAGTGGTTTTAACAGTAGTTAAAGGGTGTCTTTGGAGGGAACTGTCTGGACTTTTTTTTTCCAAACATATGTTAAACATTACTATTATAACTTATTATTATCAAAACATTTACTCAGAGAGGTTAAGGGACATAGGGCAGGTGGTTTCATATTGAAATGAGTACCTTTCACCGTTAGGGCATCAGCATCAAGCTCTCCGGAGACCAGGCTGGGGGGAAATGAATTGCTCATTTCCGAAGGGTTGCCCTGCAACAGTCTCCGAGGAGTAGGCACCTGCACTACGCTCCCTTGGCCTCCTTCCAGTCGCTGATAGCACTCGTGGCTGGTACCAGTTTACGGCACCAACTTGTCTTGAGTGTAGGAAACTCTTAAAACAAATTAGCCAAAGTCTGCAGAAAACATGTGGGAAAAGAAAATAGAGACCAGAATAAAGATTCTTAAAGAAGCTATGTGGAGGTCAGGTCAAAGGATTCAACTGCAATGATTTAAGCATGGGGCTGCTGGGTTCGATTCCCTAAACTTACTGCAGGAAAATGGGATATTTTTATTGGAGCACACTGCATGGACTCAGTTCTACTTTCCCCTATCCAGCCTCCTTCCTGTTGAAGAGGCACTTTTCCATCACAACATTGAAGACATTGAGTGGCTTATTTCTAACTTATTTGCAAGGGGTTTAGTATGAAAGAGTAAGAAGTTTCATTACAACAAATCGGGCTTTGGTGTGATCACAGATGAACTAATGTATGCAGCTTTGGTCTCTGCAGACGTGGAAGGATATAATAGCCTTGGACTCAGTGCAGTGTAGGCACACTAGATGGATTCTTGGGATGAAGAAGGAGAGATTAAGGAAGAGTAAATTGATTTATTATTGTCACATGTACAGAGGTACAGTGAAAAACTTTGTTTTGCGTGCCATCCATACAGATCATTTCATTACAACAGTGCATTGAGGTAGTACAAGGGAAAACAATAACGGAATGCCATAGAATTTAGATTTCAAAGAGTAGAACGATTATAATAGAAGTAATGAGCAGATCTGCAGAGAGCGGCTTGTAACAAGTCACCACACTCCGGCACCATCTTCCTAATTAGATGATAGAGGTTGGAAACAAAGCTTCAGATCTTCCACCAATGCAAGGCTGACAGAATTACCGCAAATGTCGACTCTGAAGAAACATGAATTGCAGATAACTTTAATCACTAGATTAGATTATATTTAAAGCACCAAAAAGATAAAAATGGCAAGGTTCCCTCAAATAGAAAGTAAATTTCAACTGCTCAAATACTCATGGGGATTTTGAAGGACTTGAGGTGACATATGGGACATTGAGAAGGATTAACTGGGTCAACCAACGAAATTCTGGAGGGACTCAGCAGGTCAGGCAGCATCTGTGGAGGGAAATGGACAGTCGACATTATGGGTTGAGACCTTTCATCCGGACTGAAATGTCGACTGGCCATTTCCCTCCACGGAAGCTGCCTGACCCGCTGAGTTCCTCCAGCATTTTGTTTGTTGCTCCATATTCCAGCAGCTGCGGTCTCTTGTGTCTCCAGGATTACCTGGATAGATGCCAAGAACTTGTTTCCTCAGTGTGGAGAGTCTAGATGTAGGAGGGCAAAGTTATAGGATATGGGGCTGGCCATTGAAAAAGGAGATAGGGAGTATTGTTTTTTCACTCATGGTTTGTTAGTCATTGGAATTGTCTGTCCCTGAGGGCTGTGGATACTCAATCACTGAGTCTATTCAAGGCTGCAAACAACATCATTGGACACTAAAGGAGTTAAGAAAAAATTGGGATCAGGCAGGAAATTGGACAAGGCATAGGAAATAAAAAAAACTCCAGATGTGAAAATCTTAATAAACAATAGAGTGTGCTGGAAACAGCCAGCAGGTCAGGCAGCATCTGAGGAATGTGAGACAATCTTCAACCTGAAACATTAACTCTGTTTCTCTCTCCACAGCTGCTACCTGACCTGCTGAGTATTTCCAGCATTTTCTGTTCTTAATGCAGAATACAGGTAGACAGGGTGGTGAAGAAGGCATTTGGCACTCTGGCCTTCATCAGTCAAGGTTACTGAGTTTGGGAGTTGCGACATTATGTTGCAGTTGTACGAGATGTTGATATGGCCACACTTGGAATATTGTGTAGTTTTGGTCACCCTCTTACGGGAAAGATATCATTAAGCTGGAAAGGGTGCAAAGAAGTTTTACAAGAATGTTGCCAGGACTTGAGGGCCTGAGTTACAGGGAGAAGTTGGGCAGGTTAGGACTTTATTCCTTGGAGTGTACGAGACTGAGAGGTGATGTTATAGAGATGTATAAGATCATGAGGAGTATAGATAGGGTGATTGCACACAGTCTTTTTCCCAGGGAGAGGGAACCAAAAATTAGGGCATGGGTTTAAGGTGAGAGGGGAAAGATTTAAAAAGGATCTGAGGGGCAAATTCTTCACGCAGAGGGTGGTGGGTATATGGAACGAACTGCCAGTAAAAGTGGTTGAGGCAGGTACAATAACAACATTTAAAAGATATTTAGATAAGTAAATGGATAGGAAAGGTTTAGAGGGATATGGGCCAAATGCAGGCAACAGGATTAGCTCAGGTAGGCACCTCGATCAGCATGGACGAGTTGTGCCAAAGGGCCTGCTTCCGTGCTGTATAACTTGATGACTCTAATCAGCTGTGGTATCATTGAACAGAGGAGCAGGTTTCAAAGGGCACAGGACCCACTCCTGCTTCTATTACTTATCATTAGCTTCTTCAGCCTGCCCTGATGTTCTAATTAGACCCTTGCCAAAACCTTGGTGTCTATGTGACTCAGAAGTTAGAGTTCAGAGAATTATGGGGTCAAGCCCCACAGCAGAGACTTGAGCTCATAATCTGGGCTCACAGACCCTCTCCAGTACACGCGGAGTGCTACATATTTGGAGGTGCCATCTTTCAGATGAGGTGTCAAATCTCCACCCCCTCAGGTGAATTTAAAATATCCTGTGGGCAATATTTAAAAGAAGATTGGTACTGTAGTCTCTGCTGGCCCGCACATTAGTGTTTGTGGAATCTTAGTATATGTGAGCATATTAATCTCTTTGTTTCCGATCTTTTGACAATGACTGGATTTCCAAAGTACTCTCACTGTCCCTCTCCCATCTGGTTCCATCTCCCATTCACCTCTTCCCTGATCGTTCCCATTATCACCTTCCTTACTTATCAGTTTCCAGCACTGGTAGCCTTTGTGTTCCCGCATATCCCCCTCCAGCAACTCCACCATGTCCCTCCCCCACCGTCCCCCCCCCCGCCCCCCACCCAGGCTCCAGCTTCCTCGTTCTTTTTTGTCTGCCTCCATCTATCATCCACCTGCCTGTGTCTCCATCACTCCCTTTCCCCTACCTAAGTCGATCTGCTCGTCATCCTTCACCCCTCCTCAGTTCACCAATCACCTCTGCCCCCATCTCACCGCTCCCCCCTTCTCTTTATACCAGCCATCTCCCCTCTCCACTCTTAGTCCCAATGCAGGGTTTTGACCCAAAATCCCGACAATTACTTCCCCACCCACAGATGCTGCTCAACCTGCTTAGTCTCTCCAACAGATTGTTGGTTGTTCCAAAATACTCTATTGTCTGTAAAGCATTTGGAACAATCAAAGGCTAGGAAAGATACCACTCTTTACACTCAAGTCTATTTTCTCATCTTTGACTTGTATGGTGCCGTTCCTGACACAAATCAGTGGATCTCAGTCTCAAAAATTACATCTGTTTGGAATCCAAAGAGTTTAGGTGTGTTTCCACTGACCTGGTTGACAGAACCCACTCACAATATTGACATTACTTTTGGCCATCTGTTGTGACTATTATACTATCAATGCTGAAAGCAAAACAAGATAGAAAGCGATTAAATTGTAAGCGAGTCAAGCAGCAATCTGCAGAAAGAGAAGAGGGTTGCGTTTCAGGGCTTTCATCAGAGGAGGTAACAGAGAGAGTAGTTAATGCAGTAAGAGTAATTTATCGAGATCTTCAGAAGGCCTTTGATAAGTTACCTCGAAACAGATGAATGATTAGGTCAGAGAATGCAGAGTCAGGGGAAGTAGAAGAATGGATTGTTAGCCGGCTCTAAGACAGAAAGCAAAGAGCAGGAGTGTTCACGGTTTGGAGAAAGAGAGCAATGGAACAGTGCTGGCATCACTGCTGATCACAATTCATATTCACGATTTAGACTCTGGAATCAAAAACACCAAAATTTTTGAATGATATCAAAACAGAGGAGGTAGTCAATACAGAAGAGGACTACAACAAGTTACTGGAGGACATTGATAAACTTGTAAAGTGGGAAGATAATTGGTACATTAAGTTGATCACAGTATATGCAGGAAGAATGGAGGGGCACTTATTACTTAGAAGGTGCAAGTCTAGGTGGGATAGAGGAGCAAAGGGATCTCAGAGAAGGAGAAGCTGAGACATCTGCTCAATGGCAATTCTGGCTGGCATAAAACAGATCAGCTTGTATAGATCCTAGTAAAGGTAGTGTAGCATTTAGCGTAATGCTATTACAGTGCCAGCAACCCGAGTTCAGTTCCGGCCGCCGTCCGTAAGGAGTTTGTACGTTCTCCCCGTGTCTGTGTGGGTTTCCTCCGGGTGCTCCGATTTCCTCCCACATTCCAAAAACGTAAAGGTTAGGAAGTTGTGGGCATGCTATGTTGGCGCTGGAAGTGTGACGACACTTGCGGGCTGCCCCCAGAACACTCTACGCAAAAGATAAGATATTTATTTATTAGTCACATGTACATCAAAACACACAGTGAAACGCTTCCTTTCGCGTTACTGAGAATGTGCTGGGGGACATCCCGCAAGTGTCGTCACTCTTCCAGCGCCAACCTAACATGCCCACAGCTCCTAACCTGTACGTCTTTGGAATGTGGGAGGAAAGAGGAGCACCCGGAGGAAACTGCCCCCTAACACATTCTCAGTAATGCAAAAAGATGCATTTCACTGTGTGTTTCAATGTACATGTGACTAATAAAGACATCTTATCTTATTATTACAATTATTGTATGTCTTAATTTTAAACAATTTATACCTACAATCCACTTGCTGTGAAAATATACCCACGGCAACAAATATATTTAGTACCAGGCAGTTATTCAGCACAGTAGTGAGAACTCAACCCCTTTATAAATTTTCCAGCCCTTTTGACTAAGTCCTAATATCTCGTTTTGTGGTTCTGCATTAATTATTTTGTGTGATGACACCAATGTTACATTGAAGGTGGCTACATAAAGAGAAGCTGTTGTTGTATAAGAAGGGCTGGGTATAGGTGGGTGTTAAGTAGGATCAATAGAGGGGAATAAGGGAAGATCACCCAAGGTGCTCCTATCAGGGATTGACACCATTCCCAAGAGGACCTAAGCACCAGTTTTAATCTAATCCAATTGGTGGATATAGCATCCGATGGGGACCTTACTCCCATTTTACTCCCTGTTGAACTTCATCATCCACTGAGTGTAAAAAAACTAGGCAATTAAGTTCAAGTTTATTGTCATGGGCATATACACCCCAGGGTATAAATGCTATGAATATGAGCTCTTTGCAGCAACAGCACAGTATATTGCAGACATGACAAACATAAATTAGATAACCATAAATTGTAGACATAAACTTTGAGGAAAAAATAGATAGAATTTAATTAGATTTAATTAATTAAGTACATTTAAGCTTTGTGGGCTGAAGGGCCTGAATTGTGCTGTAATTGTTTCTATGTTCTATGTTCTAAAAGAAATGTTGACTCACTCTTCCCCCCAACTGCTGCTGCTGGATTGATTTCGTAATGAATAAAAAACAAACCAATTCACAAACTGTGACCAAGGAGTTCAGCCCAGGAGCAAAACATGCCATGGTTAATTTTAAATGAATTACTGCAGCACCATCCAGTGGTAGAACATAGAATCTGCGAAGATCTCCTGCCCATTTCTGTGACTAAGGCAGGTCCAAACGACCACGTCGAGTAAGACCATTTCCATAGCCCAGCAAGACCCCACATCAATCAGTTCCTTGGCCGCAGCTTCTGGATGAGTACCAGGCCACCAGTGCTTACAGGAAATATGCCGCTGATCCTGGAAATATTCCAGGGAGACGAGAAATGGCCTTGCATAGAATCATTAGCTTGGGAATTGCGACCAAATTCCAGTGCTCCATTTGGCCGGTGGAGTGCCCGAAGTTTGGTGACCTTGACTGAGGAAGGAAATTAGACTGATTCCTGCCAAATAACTTGTTTCCACTTGGGTTCATTGACTATTGTAAATTACCCCTTCGTAAGTGGCAGGAAGGAATCGAAGGGGAGTTGATGGGCATGGAAGAGAGAATAAGAAAGCAGGGCCCACAGGGAAATAAGGAGAGGAGGGAACAGGACTGATGGAATTACTCTGATGGAAGCTGGCATGGACCCAATAAAGCCGGAGACGCAAGAGACTGCAGATGCTGGGATCTGAAGCCAAAAAAAACAAACTGCTGGAGGAATTCAGCGGGTCAGGCAGCACTGCGGACAGTTGATGCTTTGGGTTGAGACCCTTCATCTGGACTGAAAGGTGGAGGGGAGATAGCCAGTATAAAAACGTGAGGGAAGAGGGGTGGAGCAAGAGCCAGCAGTGTGATAGGTGGATCCAGGTGAGGAGGGGTGATAGGCAGATGGGAGGAGGGGAGAGTGGAGATAGTGACAGAGACCGGGGAGGTGACGGGTGAGGCAACAAAGGGCTGCGATGATGGAATCTGATAGGAGAGGAAGGTGGAGCGTGGGAACCAAGTGAGGGAGGTGGGGAGGGCAGACAGAACAGTAGTGGGGAGGCTGGTTTAATTTACTTTCTGCGTCTTACATGGCAGGCACGGTAGCGTAGCGGTTAAACGTAACGCTTTACAGCACCAGCGACCCGGGTTCAATTCCGGCTGCTGTCTGTAAGGAGTTGTACGTTTCTCCCGTGTCCTGCGTGGGTTTCCTCCGGGTGCTCCGGTTCCTCCCGCATTCCAAAGACGTACGGGTTAGGAAGTTGTGGGCACGCTATGTTGGCACCGGAAGCCTGGCGACACTCACGAGGCTGCCCCCAGAACACTACGCAAAAAGGTGCATTTCACTGTGTTTTCGATGTACATGTGACTAATAAAGATCTAAAAAGTAAGAGTCTGGATGGACCCAAGAAGCCAGAGACACAGTGAGTGGTGGAGTGATGTTCTATCCAACCTCCAGTAATACATGTGTTTAACTTCATTGCCGTACTAAGGACAGTGCAGCAAAATATAAATGGGGTTCATGTGTTGAGAGGTGTAGAGGATCAAGGGACCTTGAGGTGTCACACATCCTGGAAGGCGGGAAAGATATGTATGCTAAAGGGTTACCAAACAGACAAGATAGTTTTCTGATTGACTGAGATACGCAAGGAAGTGAGATTATGCTGAAGGTGTACTAGATACATGTTAGGCTACAGTTAGAGCACTGCCTACATTTCTGGTCAGAGGAGGATGTGGTTGCAGTAGTGAGAGCACAGGGGAGATTTCTGAGGAGATTTCCAGGACAGGAGAAACTGAGGAAAGCTTGGATAGGCTGTGGCCTATTTTCCTTGGACCAAGGAGGCTGATGGAGGTTTAATTGGGTGTGTGATATTTAGGCTGGGATGGGGTGGGTGGGTGGGAGGGATTCATGTCTCTTAGCTTTGGGTTAAGAAATGTTGCAGCTCTATAGAACTCCGGTTAGACCACACTGGGAGTATTGTGTACAGTTCTGGTCGCCTCATTATAGGAAGGGTGTGGAAGCTTTAGAGAGGGTGCAGAGGAAGATTTACCAAGATGCTGCCTGGATTGGAGAGCATGTCTTATGAGGATAGGTCGAGCGAACTAGGGCTTTTCTCTTTGGGGAGAAGGAGGATGAGAGGTGACTTGATAGAGGTGTACAAGATAATAAGAGGCATAGATCGAGTGGACAGTCAGAGACTTTTTCCCAGGGCGAAAAATGGCTAACATGAGGGGGCATAATTTTAAGGTGATTGGAGGAAGATATAAGGGGGATGTCAGGGGTAAGTTTTTTACACACAGAGTGGTGGGTGCATGGAATGCATTGCCGGCAGAGGTTGTGGGGGCAGATACATTAGGGACATTTAAGAGACTCTTAGATAACCACATGAACAATAGAGAAATGGAGGGCTATGTGGGAGGGAAGGATTAGATAGATATTAGAGCAGGATAAAATGTCAGCACAACATTGTGGGCCAAAGGGCCTGTACTGTGCTGTAATGTTCTATGTTCTATGTTTTATAAAATGGTTGGAACGATTATTCACTAACTGAATAGTGAGGGGGTCTGAATCTCACTGATGAAAAAGGTGATGGAGCAGATCCCTCTCAATACATTTAAGAGCACGTGATGAAGAGCTGGGGAGCCAAGACCGTGTTGGATGGACCATCTTGCCCAGTTTGGATGTAATGGGCTGCATGGCCTCATATTGCACTGTAAGTTTCTAAGCTTCCACTGTGCTACAGGAAAGCTGTCACAAGTGTTAACAAGAAGTTGTACATTAGGGATCTGAAGCAACTTGAGACAACAAAAAATGTATTTTTAGCCAGGTGTGAGCGCGGCACAGCTTCTCCAAGTCCGAGTCAGATGGTTGTGCATCAAGTGCCGAGCTGAGGAAGTGCCACATTGTCAAAAAGTGCCATTAATCTGACAAGATGTCAAACTGTGGCCCCATCTGCTAATTCCACTGATTCAAGAATGCATTAGCAATACTTGGAATAGCAGGAAAGTCTTCCCTTTGGTTTTACGAAAAGCAGTGTACATCTCACTATCTCGTGTTATTGTTGGCGTATAATGGGAAGAGGTGGGGCAGGTTTTGTAAATTTAAGAAGGGCTTTGTTGTAAGTTTAAAAATGTTTGCTGCAGCAAATACTTAATTCGTTGTTCAACTGGTCCACCCTGCAATTTATGGCTGCAAGTAAACTAAGCTATTTAATGATGTGTTTGGTGAAATGCTGGCTCATTAAACACCCTGGCCCCCAGAAGCACGTCAGTCTGGACCCATTATCCATTTTATTGGGGAGGGAGGAGAAAGGACGGTGGCTCAGACTGAATGAGAGACCGAGGAGGAGGGTAGCACTGCTGATACTGGAGAGCAAACAGCCAGTGCAGCCAGGAGGAAATGCAGGAAGGATGTCACTTCCACTTCAGGATCCAAAGCTGATCGTGTTACACTCAGCCTGAGTTCAGACAGGATAAGTTCCCTTTAAATTGATCCATATAACAAGATCAAACAATGCAGCCTTGTTTGTATGGACATGTTTAGGAACATTATAAAAGTAATGACAGACTGATATTTCCTACAACCTATTTCATGATCTTTAAAAATCACTTTGCAGCCAATGAATTACATACAAGCATACACATTATGAGCAGGAGTAGGCCATTGGCCCCACGAGCTTGTTCTACTCATTCAATAAGATCATTGCTGATCTGATTATAACCTCAGTTCTGCATTCCTGTGTTTACCTTTCATCCCACTGCTGATCAAGAATTGATCTCCCTCTGCCTTAAATATACTCAAAGACACGGCTTCCCACCAACCTTTGAGGAAAAGAGTTCCAAAGACTCACAACACTCGGAGAGAAAAGATTGCTCTCACCTCTGCCTTGAATGGGCAACACCCACATTTTTAAACGGTGACTCCTTAGTTCTAGATTCTCCCATCAAATGAAATGCCCTCTCCATGTTTGCCCTATCAAGACACCTCAGGATCCTAAATGTTTTCAATCAAGTTGCCTCTCACTCTTCCAAACTCTGGCAGAAATAAGCCTGATCTGTCCAACCTGCCGATGCATATATTTTTCTCTGTGTTAAGTAGTGTTCAGAACATAACGGGTTATTTGTGTACAGCAGGCTCTCACAACAAGCAATGAGTTAATGATCAGGTTATCTTTTTTTATGGTCTTGTTGGTTGAAGGTTAAATATTAACCAGATGCGAGTGACAACTCCTCTTCTGTTGTCAAATTAATGCCGTAGGATCTTATACAACCACCTGAAAGGGCATTGCAGAATGCTCTAACTTGTTTGGCAACCTTTTTTCTTTTTGCATGAGAGATCAAGGGATGTGCGGTATTTTCATCTGAGTGATCTCATGCATGTTGATCAAAACTGCAGATGCTGGAAATTTGAGATAAAATGCTGGAAATACTCGCCAGGGTCAAGCAGCAACTGTGGGAGAGGAAACACCATTAACCTTTCGGGTCAATGACCTTACATCAGAATAGGAAATATTAGATATTAAGCATGTTTAATTTGCAGAAAATGGGGAGGGATGGGGAGAACAGAGGGAATATCAAATCTGGTCATGCCTGTTTGCAGAGGCTTGTTTGTCACAGAGCCATGGGGTCCCTAGAGTCATACAGCACGAAACTAAGTCCTTTGGACAACTGTGTCCATACCAACCATGAAGTACCTATCTATACTAATTCAATTTTCCAGCACTTAGTCCATCACCTTCCATTCCAAGGATTTTCAAGAGTTGATCTAATGGCTTCTTGAATGTTATGAGGGTAACTGTGCCAACTCCTCAGGCAGTGCGTTCCAGATTCCATTCAGCCTCTGGGTGAAAAAATTTTTCCTCTGTTCCCTTCTGAATCTCATACCCTTTGTGTATATATCATGCCCTCTGGTTATATACACCACTGCTAAGAGGAAATATCTATCACTGTCTACCCTGTCTATGCCCCTCATAATTTTGTACACCCCTATCAGGATTCCTCCCAAACCCCCCCCCCCAAGCCTTCTCCGCTCCAAGGAAAACAAACCCAGCCTATCCAGACTTTTCTCACAGATGAAATGTTCCATCCCAGTCAACATGCTGGGGAATCTCCTCTTGAACTCTCTCCAGTGCAACCTTCTCCTTCCTGTGGTTTGGTGAGCAGAATTCCACACAACACCTCAGCCTTGGCAAAACTAAAGTTTTATAGAGCAGCACACACGAACCGCAGGAGGAACTCAGCAGGTCAGGCAGCATCTATGGAGGGAAATGAACAGTCGACGTTTCGGGCCGAGACCCTTCATCAGGACTGGAAAGAACGAGGGCAGAAGCCAGAATAAAAGGGTGAGGGGAGGGGGAGGAGCACGAGCTGGCGGGTGACAGGTGAATCCAGGTGAGAGGGGGAAGGTAGGTAGGTGGGGAAGGGGGAGAAAGTGGGAATGATGCGAAAAGCTGGGAGGTGATGGGTGGAAGAGGAAAAGGGCTGAAGAAAATGGAATCTGCAAGGAGAGGACAGTAGACCATGGAATAAAGGGAAGGAGGTGAGGAACCGGGGGAGGAAGGTGTCGGTGATGGGCAAGTCTTGAGGGCAGGGGAGGGGAAGAGAAGGGGTAAAGGGGCCAGAGGAATAAGGCAAAACAAAGGGTGGGGGAACAGAGGGTTTTATAGAGTTGTATATTAACCTTCTTGCTCTTGCATTCTATGAGCTGTCTAATGAAGATCCTATATGCCTTCATAATCATCTTATCTATCAGGGCTGCTACCTTCAGGGATCCTTGCTTTTGTACACCAATGTTCCTCAGTACTTCCTAGGGTTCTATTGTTCATTGTGTATATTGTAGCCATACTAGTCCCTCCAAAATGTATCACCTCATATTTTTCAGGATTAAATTCTATCTGCCATTTCTTTGTCCATCTTACCAACTCATCAATATTGATCTGTAGCTGAAGACTATCCTCCTCAGTATCAACACCACCACCAATGTTCGTGTCACCTGTGAACTTACTAATTGTAACTCCTCCATTCATATCTTGTGTAAATTGCCTCAACAATGACTGGATTTCAAATGTACATCTTTGGTAGTGATGTGAATGCAATGCCCTAAAGTCAACATTCTTCATAAGTGCAAGCATTTTTGTTCTTTATACTGAGGTAAAATGTGAAAAGTTACATCAGAACTCATGTGATTGATTTTTAGTCCCTATCTTGGCAGCTACAGAGTGACAGAGTGGATGGCATAATTGAACTGCAGCAGTTCTGCAATAGGGCTGCAACAGTTCAGAGATGTGACTCACAGGACCTTCTCAAGGGCATCTAGGTTTGGGCAATAAATGCTGGCCTTGCCAATGAGCCCAGATCCCAAAAAATGAATAATTTAAAAAAAATTAACTATTAAAACCTCCAAGATATACAGTATATCATAAATGCAGCATTTTGGTTCTTCCAATAGTCAGTAGCTAGCAACAAACAATTTGCTGGAGGAACTCAGTGAGTTGAGCAGCATCTGTGGGGGGAAAGGAATTGTAGATGGTTTGGGTCAATAATTCCTTCCCCCCACAGATGCTGCTTGACTGACTGAGTTCTTCCAGCAGATTGTTTATTGCTCCAGATTCCAGCATCTGCAGTCTCTTGTGTCTCCGGTCAAATAGGTAGAGCACTCATCTAGTGTGAGACTTTTGGACTGGTTCCTAACTTTGATCGCTGGTCAATTACTATGTACTTCCTGCAAGGAAGAAAGTCTGCCGTCCCTTAGTCATGCTTATATGTGACTCCAGACCCATAAATGTGGTTGACTTTGAATTTACCCACTGAAATGGCCCAGCAACCTACTCCATTCAAGGGGAAATACAATAAATGTTGACCAAGCCAGCATTGTACACTTCTTTTGATCAAATTAAAAAAAACATTGATACAATGTGGAAAGTAAAATTGGTCTCAAAGGTCTTGAGTTCAGGAGGTGAAAAATCTATTGATCAGTATCATGTATTAGAAATGCAACAGATGGTTGATAAGTATTTTTGGCGTTGCAATGCTGCTTTTATAGCACCTCAGGTGTCATCTGTGGTTTTGTTCTTGCCTGAGTCAAAAGGTTGTGGGATCTAGTCCCACACTAGACACTTGAGTGCATGTTCCCAGTAGCTACTACCATTGCAGTACTAAGGGAGAGCTATAAAAATCAAAATAACTTCAGATGCTAGAAATCTGAAATAAAAAGACAAATGTTGAAAACATTCAGCAGATCAGGCAGCACCTGTTGGAAAGAGAAACAGTTAGATCTGACAAATGGTTTTCGACTGGAAATGTTAACTCTGTTTCTCTTTCCACAGATGCTGTCTGGCCTGCCGAGTGTTTTCAGTTTTCTCTGGTTTTATATAAAGGAAAGCTGTACAAGGTGGGATGTTAAATAAGGACCCTATCTACAATCCCAAATGGATATTTAAATTTTTTTTAAATTTAAATTTTATTTACAGCGTGGTAACAGGTCCTTCCAGCCCAATGAGTCTGTGCCGCCCATTTTAAACCCAAGTTAACCTACCCGTACATCTTTGGAATGTGGGAGGATATGTGGATATAAATGATCCCAGGACATTCAAGGTCGATTAAAGGACTTCTCCCCAGTTTCTTGAGTAATACTTATCTTTCAACAAACATCAATGAAAACACAAGAACTGTTATTACATATGGGTGACTTTAATCATTTAGTTATAAATGTGATGCCTATATTCTGGTGTAAACTTTATTCAATACTATTTGGTATATTTAAAACTGTTCTTCCAATATTTTTCACTGGAGGCCTGTGAAACCAAGAGCTTGATTTAAGTGAATTTCCCTAAGACATCAGAGCAAGTGTCGAATCTCAGCAGGGTTTTGGATTTTTCCTCCTAGTGGGCATCCTGTATTCATTATTCTCCATCATCAGATATTTCATGACTTGAAATTCATACACACCATCCTTCTGCAGCAGTTAGGATGCAGTGACCGAGTTAGAGAAACCAATTTCCCTCTTGGAAAACTTAGATTGGAATTAGAATTTGTGTTTTGCTGACAAAATAATCAAAACTGTGGACTTTTCAACATTTTTCAGGTGATTTTTGACAGGGGAATAGTTTAAAATAATGCACGTTACTAACTTTATGTCTCCTGCTGATATCCTCTAAGGTTACTCTTTTAAATGTTCTTATGTTCAGGATTGTCCATATATTGACCCCTGCCTAATTTCGTCTGTGAATGGAACCTGGCGATACAATAATAATTCCTTTGTGATAAACATGGTTCTCCATCCAGTTCCCCACTGTTCCTGTGTTCCTATGTTCCATTTGTTCTAAAGTCATACTGAAAGTGGGATCACAGTTAGACAGGGTGGTGAAGAAGGCTTTTGGCATGCTGGTCTTCATCAGTAAGGGCACCGAATATAGAAGTTGGGATGTTATGTTGCAGTTGTACGAGATGTTGGTGAGGCTGCATTTGGAGTATTGTGTTCAGTTTTGGTCTCCCTGCTATAGGAAAGATGCCATTAAGCTGTAAAGAGTGCAGAAAGGATTTATGAGGATGTTGCCAGGACTCAAGGGAGTTCTAACTTGAGTTATACAGAGAGGTTGAGCAGGTTAAGACTTTATTCATTGGAGCACAGGAGAATAAGGGGTGATCTTATAGAGGTGTATAAAATCATGAGGGCTATAGATAGGGTGAATGCACATGGTCTTCATCCCAGGGTTGGGGAATTAAGATCTAGAGGGCATGTTTAAACTGAGAATGGAGAGTTTTAATAGGAACCTGAGGGACAACTTTTTCACCCAGAGGGTGGACTGTGTATGGAATGAGCTGCCAGAGGAAGTGGTTGAGGCGGGTACATTAACAACATTTAAAAGACACTTGGACAGGTACATGGATAGAAAAGGTTTAGGGGAACTTGGGCCAGATGTGGGGAAATGGGACTAGCTTATAATGGCATCTTGGTCGGCATGGACCAGTTGGGCTGAAGGGCCTGTTTCTGTTCTGTGTGACTCTAAGTCTCTATAAAAGGCTTTAGTGAAACAAAGCCATTCTCAAAATGAATTCTTGTACATAGGATGAGGCAATTGATCCTCATTTTATCAGCTTGCAATGAGGTGTGCACAGTGACATTCCAAAAAGTTGCTGGACTGGATTTAATAAACCTCTTCAATGCTTGCAGCCTGCAGATTTTTTAGACCCTTTGAATGCTTGAGACAGTCAATACCAACCTTGACACAGTAAAGACATATATTGGGAGATAGAAAAGGTGATAACTCACCAGTGCCTGTTTCACATTACAGAACGCTTGACTTTGGACATCCCTTTATATGAACAAGCTCCCATAATGTCATTAAGTTCAAAAGCCGCACGTACAGTATGTACAATACATACATTTTTTCTTATGAAGAGCCAAGCTAGTTTCCCCTCTCTCTCCACTTTTTGTCATTGTTCCTTCTTATCAGTCTTATGTACTTTTGATGCTAATCCTTGTGATACTATGGCAGTGTGGTTACCATATGGAGTAATTTTTATGTATTTTCTGACTTATGGACAAAATTGACTTATGGATGTCTGTAAAAACAGAATCTGTTCTTTTTACCCGGGATTGGCCTGTATTGCAAAAAGTCAGCATCTAATCTATTTTGCTTTAAAATGCAGTGCTTGAATAACACCCATTCCCAATCATTTTTCTCTGAAATAATGATCAAAACTCACAAAACATGGCGATAGGTAGTCTGAGGAAAGCTTGATCAGGTTAGGCTTGTATCTGCTGGAGTTCAGAAGAGGGAGAGGAGCCTTGAAACACAAAATCCTGAGTGGTTTTGACAGGGAGGATGTGGAGAGTGTGTTTCCTCTTGTGGGTGAACCATGAAAGCTATGGGTCACTGTTTAAAAATAAGGGGCGTCCACTTAAGACAGAGATGAGGTGAACTGTTTTCTTTCAGCGTTCTCAATACTTGCTTCCTCAAAGGGCAGTGGAAACAGAGCATTTGATTTTTTTTCCTGACGTATTTTTATGTATTTTTTATAAGTAGATCATTCTTGATAAGCATGGGGCTGAAAGGTTACTGTGGGTAGATGAGAATGCAGAGTTCAAGATGCAATCTAACCAGCCATGATCTTATCAAATGTGGAACAGGATGGAGGGGTGAGTGGCCCACTCAAGCTCCTAACTTGCATGTGTCTAACATCTAATTGTTGTTTATTAATGCAGTCAGCTTGTTACTTTGTACTACAGAGACATGTTCCCTCACTGTAATTGCCCTCGTCATTTTCCGTCAGGGATACCAGCCAGGGTTGTTTACTCACTTCCGTTTTGTTCTTAGAGTGACACCCTTCGCACAGTGTTCCTGGTTCAAGGCCCCTGCCAAAGGTTCAAGCCCAAAAGTGCAGCTGATGAAGCTATTATGTTGTTGTGTGTTTTGGGCTGGACCTTGGACTTTGCTGATAAGCTCTAACCACAATAATACCTATCAGGACAACACCAGCAGCTTCAAAACAAGGGAGTGTACTTTATTAAGGACTAACAGCAAGGTTCACCAATGCATGTTACTTAAATCTTATATACGCATGACAATATAATTTCTTGTTCTTCTTCTCCTCCTTCTCCTTTGGGTTTGAGGATGACTTATTTCCACCCTGGTTTTAAGAGTTCTGTGCTAGCTAATGAGGGCAATGTGGGTACCACAGACCCTTCCATAGATGGGGCAAGAGGTGGCTGATGAGGCGGGAAAGTGGGTAGTTTGTGAGGTACTGCGTTCCTTCCACTGCTTACATAGAGCTTCCGTGTGCTCCCATTGCAAGTCCTCAGGGTGCTCATACTGCCCTGAATGCTCCTACTCCATTTCAAACTGTCATGGCCCAGAAGTTCCCAGGAGATGGTGGAGGTGTTGAACTTCTACAAGGAAGCTTTGAGCACAAATTTTACTCTATTCACCTAGTAATCTTCTTCGACCACAGAGCTGGGAATAGAGTGTCTAATATGGAATGATATGTAGCCAACCCTATGCAGCCAACTAGCAGTAACTAGGGCCTCAGTGTTGGAGATCTTGGCCTTGGAGAGGATGCCAGTGTTGGTTTGCTTATCATTGAAGTGAATTTGGAGGATTTTGCAGAGACAACATTGTTTCTATTTTTCCAGTGCCTTGAGATACCTGCTGTAGGTAGTCCAGGTCTCAGACACAAATAGGAAGGCAGGGATCATTGCTGTCCACTAGACCATAAGTTTGTACCAGGCCTGAGGTCTTGGTCTTCGAGTAACCTTTTCCTCAATGGATCAAAGACTGTGATGCCGCATTGAAGTCTGTGATGAATTTCATCTTTGATGTCTGCCTTCACCGAGAGATGGTTCCCAAGATCTGAAAAGTGGTCCATGTCTTCCAGGGTTCGCTGAGAATCTTTATTGTTGGAGGATGATGGTCTTGCCTCTGCTTTCTGTTAGCCAGACCAAAAGTTTATCTTCTACACCATGAGCTTTTATTTCCTATGGTATACTCTCTCTCTCCCCACCCCTCTCCCTCCCACCCCTTCTCTCGCGCTCTCTCTCTCTCTCCCCATCTCCCCATTCCTTCTTCTCTCTATCCCCCTCTCCCTGTCACGCAAGAAAAAGGCACTGACATCAAAGATCAGCGATAATCTTGATGAATAGTGCACTAGCCTGGAAAATAGGTGACAGAGAATGAATCATTAATCCAAAAGCAAAATACAACAGATGCTGGAAATCGGAAATAAAACAGAAAACTAAAGTTAGTTTGAAAGGACCAGTTAGTTTGCTAATCAGTTGTTTTGCACTACTTTGCCATTAAAAACACATAGATGTTATGTAACTAAGTGCTGCCAGGGGAAGTGGTGGGAACAGATACAACAGCAACATTTAAAAGGCATTTAGATAGGCATATGAACACGCAAGGGATGTAGGGATACAGACCATGTACAGACAAATGTGTAGTTTAAATTGGCATCATGGTCAGCACAGACATCATGGACCGAAAGGCATGTTCCTGTGCTGCACTGTTGTATGTTCTAAGCGAGTAACTTTCATTTAGATTATTTTGTTAATACCTGAAAACTCATGTCATCTCAAGCAATCTAAATACGTGGTGATGTGATGAATTACTAACAGCCCATATACTCTTGAATTTAGAAGAATGAGTTTAGAAAAATGATATGTGATTTCACTAAACCATGTAACATTCTTGAAGGATTTTACAGCTAAATTCAGGATGCTTTTGTTGACTGGGGTGTCTAGGACAAAAGGGTAACAGATACAAAATAAGTTGTCAACCATTCAGGACTGAGCCAAGGAGAATTGCCTTCTCACAGAGGGCAGTAAATATTTGGAATTCATTGCCAACAAAGCAGTGGGGGCTCTGTCACTTAGTACATTTAAGTTAGAGACTGATAGATTTTTTGGATATTAGGGTAATCAAGGGATACAGGGCCATTGCAGGAAAGTAGCGCTGAGGTAAAAAGTCAGCTCTGATTTTATTGTATGGCAGAGCAGACAAAAGAGGCTGAAAGGCCTACTCTTGCTAACATTGTCAAAAACCTTCAGGCTTGAATTTAAAGTAATCGCAGAAGAGAGAAGAATTAGCAGGGAGCTGAGACTTTTTTTCACCGAGTGGATGTTAGGGGTATGGAACTCACTGCCTGAGGGGCGGTAGAGGCAGAAACCCTCACCTCAAATACAGAATGCTGGAGAAACTCTGCAGGTCAGGAGGGAAATGAACAGTCAACGTTATGGGCCAAGATCCTTCATCAGGACTGGACCGAAACATCGGCTATTCATTTCCCTTCGTAGATGCTGCCTGACCTGCTGAGTTCCTCCAGCATTTTGTGTCCATTGCTCCAGATTTCCAGCATCTGCAGAATCTCTTGTGAAACCCTTACCTCACCTGGGTGTGTACTTGAAGAGCTGACTGTAGGGCTACAGAACTAGTGCTAGAAGGTGGGATTACCAATCACCAGGTACCAAGGGCAATCTATTGAGATGTGCGAGGGAAATGTGTGGAGCCATGTGAGGAAACGAGGACAACCTCTGTACAAATAAATTTTCCCCTGAATTGGAATCTGGAGCAAGAAACAAACTGCTGGAGGAACTCAATAGGTCGAACAGCATCTGTGGGGGGAAATAGACAGTCGACATTTCGGGTTGGGACACATCATTCCCCAACACTGCACTGCCCATTTCTAGCTCCTACCCAAGATTCACAAACATTTTTTTTTAAAGACAGTCCAGATGAAGGGTCTCGACCTGAAACGTTGACTATCCATCTCCCACCACAGATGCCGCCTGACCCGCTGAGGTCCTCCGGACATTGTCTGTGCCTTCGGATGGATATTAAAGATTCACTGCCATAAGCAAGTGAGATTGCACATCCCACCCCACAAGTGCCATTTGGTATTCCATGGCCACCATCACCCTCCTCTGCTGTGTTCAAACTCGAGACCCTAAGGGACCTTGACAGGATGGATGTGGAGAGGATGTTTCTTTTTGTGGGAGAATGTAGAACTGGGAATCACTGTTTAAAAGTAAGGTGCTGTTCATTTAAGAGTCAGGAGGCAAAACATTTTCCTCTCAGTGAGTTGTGAGTATTTGGAAATCTCTTTCTCAAAAATATGGTGGAAGCAGAGACTTTGAATATTTTTAAGGTAGTTAAATAGATACTTGTTAAAGGTTACTGCAGGTAGACAAAAATGTGGATTTAACATTATAGTCAGATCAGTCATGATCTCACTGAATGGAAAAAAAAAAGGCTCATTAACTGGGTGGCCTACTCTTTGTCTTAATTTGTATGTTCATGTTTTTTGATTGCCATGTTAATCCATACATGTACAAAAACCTCTGTGTCAGTTTCATGGGGTAAAGGCCATCAGTTTCTCTGTCATTGCTATTCCTTGCAACATGGACTTAGTAGACTGAACAGCCTGTTTCTTTGTTGGGATTACGTACAAAGGTCCTTCCCAAGACAATTGGTCAAAGTCAAAGTCAAAATCAATTCTAGTTTATTGTCATATGCACAAGTCCATGTGTGCACAGGTGCAATGATAAACTTACTTGCAGCAATATCACAGGCACATAGCAGCAGATAAGCAGCATTCACAAGAAAAACATAACTTAAACATAAATTATGCACAATTTTTACAAGAAAGAACACAATTAGAACAAAAAAATGAAGTCCATAGTTGTGCAAAGTGGTTGTTATACTGAGGTAGTGATTAGGGTTGTGCAGGTTGGTTCAAGAAGTGAATGGTTGAAGGGATGTGGCTGTTCTTGAACCTGGTGGTGTGGGACTTCAGGCTTCTGGACCTTCTGCCCAATGGTAGCAGTGAGAAGATGGCATGGCCCGGATAGTGGGGATCTTTGACGATAAACATTGCCTTCATGAGGTAGCATCTCATGTATACTACCGATGGTGGCGAGGGATGTGCCCATGATGTATTGGGCTGAGTCCACTACTATCTGCAGCTTCTTATGTTCCTGTGCATTGGAACTGCTGTACCAGACCATGATGCAACCAGTCAGGATACATCTGTAAAAGTTTGTTAGAGTGTTTGGTAACATGCCGAACCTCCTTAACAAATGAAAGTTAAGCCAGCATCTCCAGTGTAACAAGAACAAACTTGGCATTTCAAAATAATTCAGTATAAATAAAGCTCCCAGGAAGCTTTTCTGAGGGGGTGACCAGAAACTCGATGGGAATTGATGACGTTATACCAATGAGAGGTTTAGCAACACACGTGCTGGAGCAACTCAGTGGATCAGACAAAATCTGTGGAGGGAGATGGACAGTCAATGTTTCAGGTTGAGGCACTTCATCTGGACTGAAAGATGGAGGGGAGAGAGCCAGTGTAAAGAGGAGCAGGGAAGGGGTGGAGCAAGAGCCAGCAGATAGCTGGATTGAGGTGAGGAGGGGTGGCAGACAGGTGGAGCAGGGAAGAGTGGGAACAGTGACAGAATCTGGGAGGTGACAGGTGAGGTTCTGAAGATGATGGAATCTGATACGAGAGGAGGATGGAGGATGGAGCCAAGTGAGGGATGCGAGTAGTGGGGGAGGGGAAATCAGTGGGAGGTGTGTGGGTGATGGGCAGAATGTAGTTAGAACTGGGTAGATACGGTAGTGTAGTGGTTAGTGTAATGCTTTACAGCGCCAGCAACCCAGCTTCAATTCCAGCCACTGTCTGTAAGGAGCTTGTATGTTGTCCCCGTGTCTGTGTGGGTTTCCTCCGGGTGCTCCGGTTTCCTCCCACATTCCAAAGACGTACGGGTTAGGAAGTTGTGGGCATGCTATGTTGGCGCCAGAAGCGTGGTGACACTTGTGGGCTGCCCCCAGAACACTCTAGGCAAAAGATGCATTTCACTGTGTGTTTCGATGTACATGTGACTAATAAAGATATCTTACCTTATCTTGTCTTAAATCAGGAGGAGAGAGTAAAGGGACAGATGGAGAGCAGTTTACTGGAAGTTGGAGAATTCAATGTTCATGCCGTTGGGTTGCAGACTACCCAGGCGGAATATGAGGTGCTGTTCCTCCAGTTTGTGTTTAGCCTCACCCGGCAGTGGAGGAGGCCGAGGACAGACATATTGGTGTAGGGATGGGGTGGAGAACTAAAATCGCTAGCAACTGGGAGCTCCAGATGGTCATGGTGGATGGAGTACTGGTGTTCGACAAAGCAGTTGCCTAGTCTCACCAATGTAGAGGAGACAAATTGGGAGCACTGGATGCAATAAATAAGGCCAGAGGATTTGCAGTATTGGGGGAAGAGGAACTCGAGAGTTAATTTTATTATATAAAAAAGAGGGTTTAACAATTATTGTGGTATGATTATTAAGAATGCATTTTATTTCATCAACAGTTTTAAGGGTTACCAATTCAGCGATATTTCAAAGTGCATCTATAATATATAAAGAGACCATAAGACCACAAGACTAAGATATAGGAGCAAAATTAAACTATTCGACCCATCGAGTCTGCTCTGCCATTCAAACATGGCTGATTATTTTTAACTCCATTCTCCTGCCTTCTCCCCGTAGCCCTTAACCCCCTTACCAATCAAGAACCCGTCAATCTCTGCCTTAAATACACCCAATGACTTGCCCTCCACAGCCCTCTGTGGCGACAAATTCCATAGATTCGCCACCCTCTGGCTGAAGAAATTCCTCCTCATCTCAGTTCTAAAGTGCCCTCAGATCCTAGACTCTCCTACTGATGGAAACATCCCCTCCATGTCCACTCCATCCAGGTCTTTCAGTATTCGGAAGGTTTCAATGAGATGCCCCCCTCATCCTTCTGAACTCCATCAAGTACAGGCCCAGAGAGATAAAATGCTCCTCATATGTATGGAGGTTTAACAAGTGGGTGATTTAAGATTTGTTTTATAGTATATAGAGACTAAATAATAATGGGGTATTTAGGAGTGTAATTGAAAGATGTTTAACAGTTTCAAAAATATATTAACAATTTGAAGGGGTTTATACAATAAGATGCATATTAAACAGTTTTTACAACATAACGGTAATAAAGAATGCATTTATTACATTAAAAGTTTAACAATTTTGTGGGTTTGAAAAGGGTATTTTGTTAGGAGAGGTTTAACAATTTGGAGATTTAAGGGTTAATTTTATTATATAAACAAGGACATAACAGCATGGAGTATTTAAGAGTATGTGTTATATAAAGGGCTTTGGTAATTTTGATGTCTGCAAGAAAGCATATTAGTATTGGTTTAATTATTTGTGGTGGATTTGAAGATGCATTTTATTTTACATTAAGGGGATTAACTATATGTGAGGATATTCAACAGTATGTGTTTTGACAATTTGGGAGGTTTATTAAGTGTGCATATTGCTACATAATTTATGGGGGATTGATGATGACTTCAATTACGTTAAAAGGGATGTAGCAATTTGAGTGTGCATTAAGAATAATTTGAAAGTGCACTCCTATTAAGTCAAAGTCAAGTTTATTGTCATAGAGCCATACAGCACGAAAACGGGTCCTTCGGTCCAATTGGTCCATACCAAGCAAGAACAGTGAACAGTCCCCTAGTATGATAAGATGGACCTCACAGTCTACCTCATCATGCCCTTGCATCTTATTGTCTACCTGCACTGCACTTTCTCTGTAACTGTAACACTTTATTCTGCATTGTTATTGTTTTTTTCCCTTGTACTACCTTGATGCACTGATGTGATGAAATGATCTGTAAGGATAACATGCAAAACAAAGTTTTTTCACTTACCTCGGTACATATGAACAATAAACCAATTTAATTTACCAATTTAGGTGCAATGAAAAACTTACGTGCAGCAGCATCACAAGCACATAGCATCAGATGAGCAGTATGAAGGGAAGTAGATGTTCTTGAACCAATCTGTATAACCATAGTCAAAGTCAAGTTTGTCATGTGCATGTATATGTATGCACAGGTGCAATGAAAAACTTACTTGTAGCAGCCTCACAGGCACATAGCATCAGATAAGCAGCATGAAGAGAAGTAGATGTTCTTGAACTAACTTGTTCAACCATAATCAAAGTCAAAATCAAGTTTATTGCCATGTGCACAAACATGTAGGCACAGGTGCAACGAAAAATTTCCTTGCAGCAGCATCACAGGCACATAGCATCGTATAAGCACCATGAAGGGAAGAGGCTGTTCTTGAACCAACCTGTTCAACCATAATCAAAGTCAAAATCAAGTTTATTGTCATGTGCACATACATGTAGGCACAGGTGCAATGAAAAATTTCCTTGCAGCAGCATCACAGGCACATAGCATCGTATAAGCAGCATGAACCATCTTGCATCTTGAACCAACCTGTACAGCCATGAAGTCAAATCTGTCATGTGCATGTACATGTGTGCACAGGTGCAATGAAAAACTTACTTGGCAGCAGCAACACAAGCACATAGGATCATATACGCAGCATGAAGGGAAGTAGCTGTTCTTGAGCCAACCATAATCAAAGTCAAATTTATTGTCATGGTCACTTACATGTAGATACAGGTGCAATGAAAAACTTACTTGCAGCAGACACAGCATCAGATAAGCAGCATTCACAAGGGAAAAAAAGCATAAATTAAAAGAAGAAAAGAAACAATCAGAACAAAAACACACCCATCAGCACCTTCAAGTCATTGCCTGCAGCAGCCCCCTTGGCAGAACAGGGAGCAGGGAAGAGGAAGGAGTGGTGCAACAGGTTTAGAGTTCCCCCCCCCCTCCGCCCGCTCCCCAGCAGCCGGGGTGTGCGCGGCGGACGGTGTTGGGCAGGGCACAGGCCGGCGCAGCCTCGTTGTGGCGCGGGGCTGGCGGGGGAAGCGCGGCGCCGCCATATTGTGGGCAGTCGGTGTTTTCCGTGCCGAGTCGGGCGGTTCGGAGTTAAAGGGGAGGCCGCGGCCGGACGCTGCTCGGAGGGGGAGAGGAGAGAGAGAGGGGGGGGGGGAAAGAAAAAAAAAAGAACAGGAGAGACCGAACTACACGCACGCAAAAAAAAATTAACTGAAAAAAAAGCCCCGACCCCCGTCCCCCCCCCCCGCCTCAAGCAATTACCTCCCGAAAAGAAAGAGAGAGTGAAAAATAAATCGGCGCTGGCAGGTGAGCGGGTGGTGTAATGGTGGCGGGGGTGGGGGGAGTCCGGGGGGGGAGTGGGTGTAATGTCCCCTCGTGGGATTGTGGGTGGGGTGGGAGAAGGTGGGGGGGGGGGGGGTTGGTAATGGGGAGGGGTTGTAATATGGGGGGGGGAAGGGGGTTTGTAATACGAGGGGAGGTGGTTTCTAATGCGGGGGAGGGTTTCTAATTCGTTGGAGGGGATTATAATACAGGGGAGGGGGTTGTAATACAGGGAGGGTTTGTAATATGGGAGGTTGTAATACAGGGAGGGTTTGTAATATGGGAGGTTGTAATACAGGGAGGGTTTGTAATATGGGAGGTTATAATACAGGGGGAGGGGGTTGTAATACAGGGAGGGTTTGTAATATGGGAGGTTATACTACGGGGAGGGGGTTGTAATACAGGGAGGGTTTGTAATATGGGAGGTTATAATACAGGGGGAGGGGGTTGTAATACAGGGAGGGTTTGTAATATGGGAGGTTATAATACAGGGGGAGGGGGTTGTAATACAGGGAGGGTTTGTAATATGGGAGGTTATAATACAGGGGGAGGGGGTTGTAATACAGGGAGGGTTTGTAATATGGGAGGTTATAATACGGGGAGCGGGTTGTAATACAGGGAGGGTTTGTAATATGGGAGGTTATAATACGGGGAGCGGGTTGTAATACAGGGAGGGTTTGTAATATGGGAGGTTATAATACGGGGAGCGGGTTGTAATACAGGGAGGGTTTGTAATATGGGAGGTTATAATACGGGGAGCGGGTTGTAATACAGGGAGGGTTTGTAATATGGGAGGTTATAATACGGGGAGCGGGTTGTAATACAGGGAGGGTTTGTAATATGGGAGGTTATAATACGGGGAGCGGGTTGTAATACAGGGAGGGTTTGTAATATGGGAGGTTATAATACGGGGAGCGGGTTGTAATACAGGGAGGGTTTGTAATATGGGAGGTTATAATACGGGGAGCGGGTTGTAATACGGGGAGCGGGTTGTAATACAGGGAGGGTTTGTAATATGGGAGGTTATAATACAGGGGGAGGGGGGTTGCAGCACGGGAGGTTATAATACAGGGGGAGGGGGGTTGCAGCACGGGAGGTTATAATACAGGGGGAGGGGGTTGCAGCACGGGAGGTTATAATACAGGGGGAGGGGGGTTGCAGCACGGGAGGTTATAATACAGGGGGAGGGGGTTGCAGCACGGGAGGTTATAATACAGGGGGAGGGGGTTGCAGCACGGGAGGTTATAATACAGGGGGAGGGGGTTGCAGCACGGGAGGTTATAATACAGGGGGAGGGGGTTGCAGCACGGGAGGTTATAATACAGGGGGAGGGGGTTGCAGCACGGGAGGTTATAATACAGGGGGAGGGGGTTGCAGCACGGGAGGTTATAATACAGGGGGAGGGGGTTGCAGCACGGGAGGTTATAATACAGGGGGAGGGGGTTGCAGCACGGGAGGTTATAATACAGGGGGAGGGGGTTGCAGCACGGGAGGTTATAATACAGGGGGAGGGGGTTGCAGCACGGGAGGTTATAATACAGGGGGAGGGGGGTTGCAGCACGGGAGGTTATAATACAGGGGGAGGGGGTTGCAGCACGGGAGGTTATAATACAGGGGGAGGGGGTTGCAACACGGGGAGGGTTTGTAATATGGGGGTTGTAATATGGCAGATGGGGATTTCTAATATGGGGGTTATAATACATGGGGTAAGGGGGCTTGTAATTCTGGGGGGGTTGTAATATGGAGGGGAAGGGATTTGTGATACTGGGATTGTAATTCGGGGAGGTGGGAAGGGGGCACGCAATATGCGTTGTGGGGGTGGGAAGCGGGCACGCAGTATTCCCTGTGAGGGGGTGGAAAGGGGGCCTGTAATATGTTGGGGTGATGGTAGGAGTGGGAAGGGGGCTTGTGATATTTGCTCAGGGAGATGATGGGTTGTGGGAGTTTGCATTGCTCCCTCAGGGGAAAGGGCAGGTGGTGGTGGTGAGGGGAGGAGGGTGCTTGCAGTCTTCCTTCAGGGGAAAGACATTGCGGGGGCTGATATTGTGTCTTTTGTGCAATACTTGGACAGGTCATTTTTATACCCTGATCTCTCTCCCAATGATTGTAATCTTCTTTCTGGCCACATGTGGCCCCAATTACCGTAATGGTTACCCCATCTTAACGATTAAGACGCAAGATATTTGTAGTACTCTTTTCTGCATGTTTAAAGTAACGTAGTTCCCTTTCTAACAGTGGATAAAATCAGCAAATGTTTGAAGCAATCAGGTCAGTCAGCATCTGCAGAAAGAGAAACAGGGATAATGTTTCAGTTGAAGTCCCTTCATCTGAACTGAGGACCTTTGACTTGAAACACTAACTGTGTTTCTATATCTGCAGATGCTGGGTGTTTCTAGTACTTTCTGTCCTCATTGAGGAAACACTGTCAGGAAAGGATAGAAAATAAGTTTGGCCAAATGGATGTGAATTTGCACAAAAGCAAAAAGCTATGGATGCAGGAAAACTGGAAAAACTCTTGGAAGTACTTGGGTCAGGCAATAGTAAGAGAAACAATTTGTACATCAGGACAATGACTCTACATTTCTTTGGAAGGACCTTTTTTCCTTTGGAGTTTTCAAACTTGTGGGGATGGAGTACTGGGTGCTGTAAAGCAATGTGTCTTCAAGCGTGGCCTTAGTTGTCTGACCTTGGCGCAAACCTTTCCCCCGGGCTGCATTAATACCCCATGATGTGGTAGGTAGCATGATCATTACCTTATTGGATTTGTATCCAGTGGCTTGGTCCATTGGTTCAGAGGTGTGATTTTGAATGCTACCATGACAGATGGGGAATTTATATTCAAGTAACTAAATTCAGAATAAAAGCTGGTATCAGTAATGATCATGAAGCTACCAGACTGTTGTTTAAAACCCTGTCTGGTTCACAAGTGTCCTTTAAAGAAAGAGATCTGCCGTACTTGTCTGGCATTGCCTTTGTGATCGACTGCGCCATTCTCCCCTCCCCACCCAATACCAAGTTCAGGGAAAATTATGGATAGTCAAGATATACCATTAATGGCAGCCATGTCCATAATCCCATAAATGAATGTATTTAAATCATTGGAGGCCTGTTTATGTGTTTAATCTCAGTCATTCATTTGCAGGAAAGGTGGAAGTGGAAAAGAAGCTTGTAGGGATTAAAATAAAAAGATGTACTAGTTGGGTTTGTGTGATCTAATGTTGAAGGATTGAACTTTTATGTAGGAATGGTTTTCTAATGGTAAAATTCAGAATGCAGTAGACTGACAAATATATGCTTTTAAATCTATCATTTTATAATCTGTAAGTATAAATTGGGTATCGAGTGACTTAACTTTTGGGAACCTGAAGGTTTTTGGGACAATTTGATATGGAATATTTAGTACTAGTATGATGGCAGCAATGTATGAATTGTCAGATTGGGCCTGTAGAAAACACCATTATCAGAAATCAGGTCTTAGATGTGGATTTCTCTATCAGTTTTCACTGGAATGACATACAATTGGTTGCAGTTTGGAAATGAATATTTTTAATTTCCCTTCACTGAGATTTCAGGGTGTTCTATTTAAAGTAACTTATAAATAGATGCCTCTGGAGATAAAAAAATATGTATTTCATGAAAGATATTCCAATGCAGCTTTCTTTTCCCCAGGTCTATTCTTCCTCTGTTACTTAGATCAGGAAAGGTGCTGAAGATCATTCTGATTTGTCTGCTGAGTCCATGTTGCTTAATTCAAATTAATAGATAGTTCAAATCATTTTAATGAAAAATGATTCAAATTATTCTATTTCAAATTATTTTGCTGCAAAATTTATGACTTTAACAACTTTCATAAGCTGTGTTTCTTTGCAGGGAAGAAACAAGTGGACTGTGGTATGATTTTTGCAGGTAGCTGAGACTAGAAGTTATTCACTTGGGAGAGGCGATCAACTAGTTTATTCACTGTGTGTGTGTGTGTAAATTTGGATGTTGGAAAAATGGTTACTGTTGAATACAATAATTCTAAAGACTACCTTTCAAATATAGAATGAGTTATAAAGAAAGAAACATTATTTTGATGTTCAACAGATACACTGAATAGAAATAAAAACAAGTACAACATGAGATTGCACAGCACACCTGTCAGTGCACAAAAGGAAGAAATAAGTGTTTATCTGAAACGTGTACCTATTTTTCTGATGTTTGAATCCCTTGAAACTTGGGCTTCCATTGATGTTTATTCCAGACTGTGAATTAACTCCCAAATTATGGAGAGAAGAGTCATAAGAATTAAGAGAAGGGAAGTAAAGTTGATGTGTACATAAAGCTCAGAAAGGTTGCAGCATATAAAATTGGGCCATTTGGCTCATTGAATCTGTGCTAGCCATCTGTAAGAACATTCCAGCTTTCTCAGATGCCTTCCTCTTCCTCAACAGAAGACTGTTGAGTTTGATAAAGACATGCTTCATAACATGAGCAGAAATTGAAACGAAAGAGTTAGATCCTGGAGGAAATGTTGCGGTAGTCTATGCTGATGGCGTCAGTATGTGTCAAACAGATCTCAGTAGTACATGCAGGGATGTAAAAGGTGAAATTGAATGCAGAGAAATGTGGAGTGATTCTTTTTAGGAAGAATGAGGAGCACTAAACTAAGTGCGAAGTGTAATAAACCAAGTGCTACAATTTCCAGTTAGATGTAAGAACTGTGCATGTATAAAGCTTTGAAGGGATGCAGGGCAAATGGAACAGATTTCAAAAATAAGGCATGTGGAATCCTCGTCTTCACAAATAGACGGATGGTGCAAATAAGTTGTATTGAACCATTAAAGTATCAGTATGCCATTTGGTATTGTAGCCACTTCTGGCCACCACACTTGAGGAAGGATGTCAAGTCCTTTAGTGATTGTACCAAGCATAAAGGATCAGCTATATGGAGAAGTTTTCCAGAAAGCAGATGAATTTGAAGGTGTTCCTGGTAGTTAAGAAGGAGTGGATTTTGATGGTAGGAGGTCCATAATTAGAGGACATGGATTCAAGATGATTGGCAAATAAACTAGAAGAGATTTCATTTTTTGCTGAAGTGTTGTGATCTGTGATACAGGGAGTGCAAGGTCTGGAAACACGATGATTTTCAAAAAGGGAATAGAGGGGGAAAGTATGCTTGGCCGTGAAGAAAGTCGGGGGGAGTGGGCTAATTGGACTGTTTTTACAGAGAGCCACTGGCAGGATTGATGAGCTAAAGGCCTCCTTGCTGAATCATTCAACGTACTTTCAAAATTTTGTAACAATTTCCATTGTGCTTTGAACTCAGAAGTTGTAAAAAGCTTCAGAGGTTGGAAGTCTGGGAAATCAGGGCATGAAAGTTATCTTTGGACTTTAAGAAGGACTAAGTTTCGATCTGTGTTTTTGTAATGATTACCACCTCTAGCTAGTATGTAGATATGTTTACTGGTACTACTTTCATAAATTACACTTCCTGATTTTTTTACTTTTTTTGTTGTTTTGGTATCTGCTTTCAGATAAACGGTGGATATTTGAAAGAAGCAGTAGTAAGTCTTTATTTTTGTTTTAACCAGCTGGAGAGGCCATGGTTTGACATACCGAAGTGTATAAAGGATAACATCAGAACTGACTTGCTTTACATTAATTGAGTTGATGTTTGGGTAACATTTTGGAATTTTAGTTGTGTTTACAGTGTAAAATTCTTTTGTGCTTTTTATGGTGGGGTTTGAGAATGTTGATTAAAATGGGAGAGAAAATTAAATATTATAAAACTGAATGTAGTATTTGGGCCAAGATTTATTTATTCCCTTGTTAAAATTTGTTAGGAAATTTAAAGAATAGGCTAAAGTTCTGATCTAGGTTCTAAGCCTCTTCTAAAATAATCATACAAAAGGTGTTTGTTGGTAATCAAACATTAATCACTTGTTTCAATTTAAAATTCATAAAGGTTGTAGATTTTTAATAGTAATACACAAAAAGTGCTGGAGGAACTCAGCAGGTCAGGCAGCATCCATGGAGGGAAATAAACAGTCGATGTTTCGGGTCAAGACCCTTCATCAGGACTGGAAAGGAAGAGGGCAGAAGCCAGAATAAGGTGGTGGGGGGGGAAGGGGGAGGAGCACACGCAAGCAGGGGATAGGTGAGTTCAGGTGATCAATTAATAGTATTTTCTTATCACAGTGAGATTTTTGTGATGGTTTGAGTGTTGCAAATTTGGGCTGAATGGATTGTTGCAATATTTTTAACCAGGTAACTGCAAAGAAATTGAGTCAGTTGTGATCTGAACTGTGACGGATTATTTCAGATTCACTTGCAGGTGTTTTCTGTTCTATTTGAAGGGCAGGATTAACTGATTGGATGTGTGTTCATGGCTGCTAAGTGTGTCCCTTGCAGTTTACCATTGAACCTGCCAAACTCCTGACCAAGTTTTGCAGGCTGGACCTTGGGTTGAAGTCTACACCAGCTTATGGATCATCAGCGCATTGAGGAGGCCATGTGACCAGTCCCCATGTGCTGATGGTATATGATGCTTCATCCTCCCAGATGATTGACAGAGAAGCCCTTGAAGACATTTCTCAGTTGAGTCTGTTTTGGAGTGTGTGGGGTGGGGTTGGGGAGAGAGACTTCTCCCTATCCCAATACCAAAGTAGAACACAGCAGAGAAACATCACCAATGTGAATCACCTTGATGAATTTTAAAATTAGATACTAATCGTGCAGCTGGCTTTTATTCTCTTTATAAAATGCACCAAACTCATGCCAACTAAGACCAAAGCTCAAAACTGTCCCTTTCCTGTCCCCAACTGGATTGAGCCAGCAACCTTATCCCTTCCTGAGATCCCACTCAGTCACAGGCCTCTTGCCAAAAAAAAATCTTGGAGGATCCTGGATTGCTGAAAATGGAGACTATGTGCTGATGCACAGGCAAAGAAATTAAGCTCCCTGCGGCATGACAAAGGACCCCACTGATGGGGGGACCTTGCCACCTGAGTTTGAAGGTAAGCACTGGAACTCTGTATAAAGCAATCCAGTGTGTTAATTGTCAGTGTACAATCACGTCACAATTAGTAAGTGCAAATCATTCTTTGTTAATGGTTTTAAAATTTGTTGATTAATTTTGGAATCTGGACTCTGCTGGCACATCCCTAATTACCATTCCGAAGGCAGTGGTGAGCAACTGCCTTGAACTACTGCAGTCCAGATCTCTTTTGAGTGTAGTGGTAATGGACCATGGATTTGGAATCCTACATAGGCCAGACAAGCATGGCAGATTTCCTCCTGAAAGGCATTAGTGATCCAGGTGGGATTTTAAATAATCCAGTAAATTTTTCGATCATCATTACTAAGACTCATAAAAATTTCAGTTATTAACTGAATTTAAATTCCATAGCTGCTGTGGTGGGATTTAAACTCTGATCTCTGGTTTGTTTGTTCAGACATCTGGATTACTAGTTTAGAACTTTAACCACTGCACTACCCATGTTGGGGGAAAATGATAAATTTTACCAGTGCACATAAGTCTCCAGAAGCTAAAGACTATGAGAATAACTGGCAGATGTTCTTGTACTTAGACTGTGGTTTAACAATGACAATTGTTTTTGTTGCTGTTGAAGTGGGGTTTTATGGAAGGTTGCTTGCTGTCTCTTAAGATGGCAGTCTAAGTTCAGTTAGAAAATTCTGGATTTGGTAGAGGTTTGCAGGTAAGTGGCTTGCAAATTTCCAGTTCAGAAGAATGAAGTGTTTGCAGCTATAGATTCAAAAGATGGAAAAATGATCATTCTAATACCGTTGTCAATGATGTAAATAGCACAGATAAATGTACAATGTAGTCTGCATCTAAGCCACATAAACAGCATTTTCACCAATTACTTTACTGTCGACCACGTACGGTCATAGCAGCACTACAATTGTGCAGTTGATATTGGAAGAAGAGGAAAGTTTTCTCTGAAATGTGCACTTTGTTGTTTTCCAGTAAAGTGACCACTTGAGAACAGGTCCTGAGGTGATTTTTTTTTAAACTGGCAGTGATGGGTTCTAAAAGTCAAAAGTCTCTTGATAGACATGTCCAAATTCACAACTAAAAAGATGGTTAGTAGTTGAATGAACAGGAAAAACCAGTGGGATTGAAGGTTGACTGTTCCGTTGGACCTGATGGCCTACGCCCTTGGGTCTTAAGTAAAGTGGATGCTTTGGTTTTGATCTTCCAGACTTCCATAGATTTTGGAAATGTCCTACTATATTGGAAAACTGCAAATCTATTTTTGGAAAGGAGGGAGACAATATTGGAATCTGTTATTAAGTTAGCAGCAGGATCTTTACAAATGGAGCAGTGCTAACTCCGCTTTGTGTTTGACAGATTTATCAGAATTCTTTGAGGATGTAATGAGCATGGATAAAGGGGGGTCAATAGATGAGGTGTATTCAGATTTCCAAAAGATATTTGATAAGGTGCTACCTAAATGGTTACTGTACAAGATAAGAGCGCATGGAATTGGGGATAACATTTTATTATGGAAAAAGGATAGGCTACTTCAGTGGTTTTCAAAGTGAGGGGGAGGATTATGGTAAGTTTTAAAAAAAAATGGGTCACTATCTCTGCTTATGTAAATACCTGTGTGCAGAGTGGACACATTATTATTGGAAAGTGAATGTGAACCATCCAGTTAAAGTTGTCACCTGGAAAATTTGCTTGAAAGCCTAAATAGCAAAACAAAAATTGGATTAAATGAGTTATTTTCAATTTGGCAAGTTGTAAATAGTTGCGTGTGTATAGATTAAGTGAATTTGGGTGTGTATAGATGAAGGCAAGAATTTGGCAGATGGAGTATAACGTGATTATCCACTCTTGATAGGAAGAATAAGGAAACATAGTATTGTTTACAAAATGCTGCTTTGGAGAAGGATCTTTGTGTTCTTGTCCATGAAACAACGAAAGTTGGTATTCAAGTGCAGCAAGTAATTAGAAAGGGAAGTGGAATATTAGCCTTTATTGGCAAAAAGGGTGACATGTAAAAGTGGGGAAGTCTTTCTGCAGCTGTACAAAGGATTGATGAAACTATACCAAGTATGCTCCTTATTTAAGGTGAAGTATGCATGAATTGGCATTAATTCAGAAAAGATTGGCTAGGTTGATTCCTAGAATGAAGTGATTAGTTTATTAATGTAGGTTGTGGAGGTTGGACCTATTGTCATTGCAATTTAGAAAGCTTGAGGTGACCTGATTGAAACATACAAGATTCTGAGCAGACTTTGCATGTTATTTGCTGAGAGGATCCTTCCCTTTGTAGGGGAACCTACAACTTAGGGGTATGGTTTTAGAATAAAAGTGAGGAGGAATTTCTTCTGAGGATTGTGAATCTTTGGAATTTCTATCCCAGATTTCTGTGATGGTTGAATTATTAAATATATTTAGTGCCAAGCAAGACAACTTTATGGTCCATTGAGAAGAGCATTAAATACAGGCAGGACGTTTGAGATTCAACTTCGTTTGAGGAATTTGAGAAATTTGTATTTAGCTGGTAACTTGCATTGCAGTGGTGAGATTACCATAAAGTCATCCATTGAATATAAAGGGCATTAAATTTGAGCAAGGTTCTATATAAATCCAAATTCTTTCTGGTCTTTTGCTGATGATGACTTATAAAATGTCACTCACTGCATTGGTGCAAACAGGAGCATCTGCAAGTTGCCATCAAATGAAAGAAATGACTAGGTTACTAACCTGATAGTTTTGTTTAAGGAATAAATGTTAGTCGGTGTTCACTGCTTTTCAAATAATGCCACTTCAGTTTGACGTGGTGGTGCACAACACGTGACCTGTGGACCACATCTGGCCTACCTTAGTGAAAAGTGAGCTGCCCATGCTCTTAGCTCCTTTGTCTCCATTTAACTGCAATGCCAACTTGTGTCTCAAAAGGCAGCTCCTGATTGATGAGGTTCTGAGTAGCAAGTCCCATCCTCCAAAAATGGTTTGAAGCCTGTTAAGCCTCAGTCGTAAGAGTACCAATTGTCAAAATGTTTAGGTTTGAATATTTGTGAATGTCAATTTTAATACTTCAGATTTTTATTTAGCATTTGTGAATGTCAATATTCACAAATACTAAATAAAAATCTGAAGTATTAAAATTAATCCAAAGTATGAACAAAACTTGAAAATGTAAGCAATTAAATACATATTAAATTAACAACACCTCTAAAAGTTTGTTCATCTGGCAGGCTGAAGACTTGTGGTGCTGGACAGATGGATTTTCTGGACATTTTATATGATTCCTATTAATAGCCTGACACACTTTGAATTCACTCTTCCAGTTGCTACACAATATTATAAATTTTTCGGTGAACCAGGTGAGTTTAAGAGGTGTGCAGTAACCGAGGTCATGGTGAGTTTAAAGGGTGTGTTGGAACCAAAGTTCTGCTGAGTTTCAGGCAAGCACAGGAAACATCACTTTGTGAACCAGATGTTGAACCACCAGGATTTCCAAATAGGTAGATAGCAGATAATCAGTTTTATTATAAATACATTAAAATTAACTCATTTCAAAACAAGAATGTAAATTACCTGAAAGTTACCAATTTCATTAAAGATTAAAATAATAGGAACTCATCTAAGCTACAAAGTGACACTAGGCATAAGAGCAGTTCAGTATCTGAACACAGTTGTAATGGCATGGGGGTGCACCTTTCAGAAGTTTGGGATGTTTGCATGAGTGGTCCTTATGTTTTTTTTGGATTAATCGTCCTGCAGAAAAAGTTGTGTGACATTAACAGTCTCATCCTTAAACAGTGTCTGCTGAACACTAACAGTTACTTTTTCATTCTTGGGTAGTTCATAAGCTTTGGACATCAGGCTCAAAAACCAGAGTGAGAATTCATTAAATTTAAATGTTGGTAAAGCAGATGAAAATATAAGGCCATGGTGTGTGGAGAAGTTAGAACAAATCTATCTGAATGGTTTCTGTTGTTCTAGTTTCCATTTTGTGAATGAACTGCAAGTTTAAATGATGGTGTCAGCCTTGGCTCTGGGTAGCACTCCTGCTGAGTCAAGACCCACTCCAAAGAAATGAACACATCAACCACGTGGACGTTTCACTGAAGTACAGAGTGGGTGCTGCACTGTTAGATTTACTGCCTTTAGCATGAAATGTTAAACTGCGTCAATCTCAAGTGGATTTAAAAGATCCCATTACTGGAAGGCAAGCAAGGCTGTTCTGATGATCTTGCCAATATTTGGTCCCCAAACCCTCATAATTTAAAAGCATATAATCTGGATGCCTATCCCATTGCTAGCAGAAGTTTTACTTTGACAATTTTTGAGAAGTATTTAATTTGCTGTAAAGTGCTTTGGGATATTTGGAGGGACTGTAGAATTGTAATTCCAAGTTCTTAAATTTATGTTAGTATCTGGAATGAGCTGTTAGGGGAGGTAGTGGCGTCAGGAACAGTAACAACATTTAAGAGGTATCTGGATAGGTATTTGAATGAGCAAGGCATGGAGGGAGTTAATGCAGGCAAATGGGATTAATATAGCCAGGCATGATGATTGGCAGAGATGAGGTGGGCTCAAGGGCCTGTTTCTATGCTGTGCATCTCTATGACTCTACATTTGAAAAGCCTCAAATCAAATTGTCTTGGCTTTTCTTTTTGTGAAGTTCAGTGGCAGAGGTCTGTCTTGCTCAGATTCTTCATCTTGCTAGGAATCCACCTCTCTTACCCTGCACCAGTCAGACCTTGTTCAGAGACCTTGTTCATTACGAGAGGAATTCTTGGGGAGATTAGGAAGAAAGCTTGATTTTTGTTTCAAACCTGTTTTGCTTTGTTTAATGTTTTCAATTATTTAATATTTTAATGTAGTTGTTTCAATTTTTAAAAGCTTTTAATTTTTAAATTACTTAGTGATTTTAATAGGTTTTGAATGTCTGGGGACAGACATATTAAAAGCTCTCAAATATCCTTTTGACAGGAGATAAAGCTCTACACCACTCCTCCCACTCCCCTACCATTTTGCTTCCTGACAAACAGTCAGGATGTTCTAGAACGGGGGCTTAGCAGTGCACTACAGGAGATCTACTGCCTGCTGAGGTTGATCAGCCTTTGGCATCCAGCCCAGTTGATTGCAGATGGGCAGAACCTGCATGCGATGTGTTTGGGCAATTTAGCTCATTTTCACAATTGTGTTAGTTGTCTGCAGATCTTCCACAATATTTCATAACAGAGCATGTACTTTATCTAGTATTCTTTCACTGTATAATGGAGATGTAAGTTATAGAAGGCATAATTTGGGTCCATCTTTCTGAACAAGGAAATTGAGCATGCATTCATTAAATTTGTGTAATAGAGTTATATAGCATGGAAACGAGCCCTTTGACCCAACTCGTACATGCTGACCAAGTTGTCTACCTGAGCTGGTCCCATTTGCTTGCGTGTGGCCCATATCCCTCTAAACCTTCCTTATCCATGTACCTATCGAAATGCGTTTTAAATGCCTCTACCACTTCCTCTAGCAGCTTGTTCCACAGACCCACTATAGCCTCTGTGTGTGTGGGCGGGGGTGGGTGGAATGTTGTCCCTCATGTCCTCTTTAAATCTTTCCCCTCTCACCTTAAGTCTATGCCCTCTAGCTTTAGACTCCCCTACCGTGGGGGAAAAAGACTGTGACCATTCACTCTATCAATGCCCCCTCATGATTTTATATACCTCTATAAGAGCTCATCTCAGCCTCCTACACTCTAGGGATAAAAGCTCCAGCCTCTCCTTATAATTCAAGCCCTTCTGTCCCCATAACATTCTTGTGAATCTTTTCTGTGCCCTTTCCAGTTAACAACATCTTTCCTGTAGTTTGGCAACCAGAATTGAACACACTACACCGTGTGGTCTCAGCTACGTCTTGTACAGTTGTAATGTGACATCCCAACTGTTGTACTCAGTACCCTGACCAATGAAGGCATGCGTGCCAAATGCCATCTTGTCTATCTGTGTCACCATTTTCTGGGTACTATGTACTCGTACCCCTAGGACTCTCTTTTCTACAACATTTTCCAGGGCCCTGCCATTTACTATGCAAGTCTTGCCCTGGTTTAACTTCCCAAAATGCAACACTTTGCACTTGGCTGAGTTAAGTTCCTTGTGCCATTTCTTTGCCCACTTTCCCAGTTGTTCTAGATCCTTTTGTAATCTTAAATAACCTTCACTGTCCACTATACCGCTAATTTTGGTGTCTTCACTTCAAAATAAAATTTGGTTCAGTTTAAGTACAGGCTGTCCCCAGGTTATCACTGGGTTCCGTTTCTAAGAAACTGAATAAAAACCGTGTGGGCAGGATCACAAAAAACAGCCATGAAGAGAGAGAGCTGGTGCATGCAGCTGCGAGCCAGCTTCATTGACTCAGTGAGTGAGCAAGCGAGTCTGCTCAGTGCTCCCAGCTCTGCTCGGCTCGGGTGGGGTGGAGGCAGGGGAGAGAAGACGTGCAGAAATGTCTGTTCCCACCTGGCAGAAGATGCTTGTAGCTCTGTAGTAGCTGGCGAATCCATCCCCATCCATCACATCAAATGCTTTTTTTGTGCGTGCAGGCTGTCGATAAATAAGTTGGGCATTAGTAAACTGGGGACGACCTATATGGACTTGTAGGGTTATTTTTATAGAACAGTACAGCACAGGAAGAGGCCCTTTGGCCCACAATGTCAGTGCCAGCCATAATGCCAATCCAAACTAATCAAATCTGCCTGTACGTGGTCTGTATCCCTCCATTCCCTGCCTGTTCATGGGTCTGCCTAAATGTCTATTATACACTGCTGTCATATCCACTTCCACTACCTCCCTTGGCACTGCCTTCCAGGTACCAACCACAAAACCAACAGTTGCCTGGTAAATCTCTTTTAAACCTTCCCCTTCTCACCTTAAATCTATGCTCTAGTATTTGACATTTCCACCCTGGGAAAAAGACTCACACTGTCTACCCTATCTATGTCTTGTTATTTTATATACTTCTATCAGGTTGCCCCTCAGTCTCCGATGCTCCTGAAAAAACAATCCAATTTTGTCCAATCTCTCTTTATAGCTAATACTCTCTAATCTGTAAATCCACCCTAAATTCACAGCAGAGGGGGTGATTGCTCAAATAGATTCTCCTGCGAGATTAGGATCACGTCCTGGTGAACCTCCTTTGCACCCTCTCCAAAACTTCCACATCCTTCTGTAATGCAGCAACATGACTTCCGAGCTTTTATACTCAATGCCTTGACAAGCTCCTGAGGGTCCTGCCATTAACTGTATACTTCCCTTTTACACTTAACCTTCCAAAGTGCAACACCACACACTTGTCTGGATTAAATTCCATCTGTCATTTCTCCGACCACATTTCCAACTGGTCCATGTCTCATTGCATCTTTTGTCAACCTTCCTCACTGCACATTAACTCCACCAATTTTTGTGTCATCTGCAAACTTAGTAATCAGCCCACCTGCATTTTTGTGCAATTCATTTATACAGATCACAAACAACAGGGGTCACAGCACTAATCCCTGTGGAACACTACTGGTCACAGACCTCCAGTCAGAATAACACTTTTCCTCAGCTTTTTCAAGATTTATCAGCAAGAAGATGCAACTTTCTGAGCAATCAATTTTGAGATAGAAATGATTGCAACTGCTGTTAATAATACTATGTAATTTTGTATAAATGGATTATTATCAAGGGGTGACTTTTGTTAAGACTTTTATACCCCCAACCTAAAATTGAGGACATCCTAAATCCCAAGTGAGAAGGTACGTAGGATCTGTGATGTTAATATCAAACTGCCTGATGGCCTATGAAATTCAGAGCTGCAGATTCTTGTGGCTTTGTCAATGTGAAGAGACATTTCCAATTGGTGATCTCTCCAAGACTTGTTCTGCAGTCAAGTCCAGAATGTCTTCATGCCAACCTTTTTGTTCTGCATATTCGCTCTAATGAATAGAATTTTTGAGCAGGGAGAAATAGATAACCTAGCTTGCTCGCAGAAGTAGGCATCGATGTGCTGTCGAATTTCTTTGTATACCTGTTGCTTTATTTTTTAGTAGTCCTCTGTTGTAAATAATATCCTTGACCAAAAAAAATTCCTGATGATAAATAAATTTCATTTGAACACTCTTTAGCAGCATTTTCTCTGAAATAAAATTAAGCAGGTGTTGGAAATTCACAGATGCTCTTGTATCTAGAAGAGACAGCAAATTTATGAAAACTGGAAAATTAAATGTTTATATTTTTCAAAGACCAATTAATACATTGTGCCTCCATGGCTTTCTCCTTTTATTTTAAATGTTCAGCATTTGCTGTATTTAAGAAATAGTTCTCTTGTCTCTGCTTGTTCATTGCACTTGTTACATGTTTTGAAATGCAGACATCTTGGAATTGCTGAATCATGTTTTCATGACTTTTTTTATCTATAAAAAGTCTGTTTTAAGATTGTTGGTGGCATCAAGATTATGTGAAAAGGATCAGTGCCAGACTTTTTTTTAAATAGGGCTAATACAACTTGACATTTATTGGTAACTCCCTTTTTCTGTGGTGCAGTACTGTCAAGGCAGATAGTACTGAGACTGGCTCTTGATTATGAGTTCAGTGATTATGGACTTGATTTTAGAATTTAACCCTTGGTTTCAGTTTTGAGAGATGTTGAAAGGGGCCATTTATGTTTTTCATTGATGCATGTTATTGCTACTGAAAATCGACTGCAAGCTGATGGTTTTGAATGTAGTAGTAATACATACTTCCTGTTTTAATTTTGTATTGATAACCTGCTTGAGTTTAGAGATATGTGACACAACAATTGATTAAGAAATTTTTGTAAACTGGTTTTTAAGCAATTCTCCCAGCAGTATTAAGCAACTGAATTGTCATATATACGTAAGTGAGTAAGTTCCTTTAACTTAAGAACATGGGAGGAGAATAAGCTCGTCAACCATTCAATAATTTCATGATCTGCACAATCTTTGAACTCATCCATTTTCTTATCTGAGTTTTGCAAAACCCTTTTCCTCTTTAGTTCAGAAATCCATCTTAGCCTTGTAAAAACTTAAGAATGCATCTCTATGAAATATATTTTTGAAGTGTAGTTTTTCATGTAATGCAGGACAAGTCGTTACCCATGAGGCAACCGCCATTTGATAAACCACCCACTTCTTGACTTGTGTCCTGTTTACATTTCATAATGGTTTCCTTGAACAGCAGAGAAGTAGCACGTTTTAAACCTATGACTGATAGGGATAGACTAGAGCTTTATGGATATGGTAGCTACATGTAGCTAGATGGCAAATCTGTGGTCTGGGCATTTATAATGTAAATATAGTTTCTGTTCATAAGCATTTGAAGTTTTATTGGTAAAATGACAATCTTGTTCATGAATTATGAGAGGCATGAATCACCTTAATGCATGTCATTCTAATTTAGGATGGTGGTGGTTATAAGATTACATCCGAAATGTAGCCAATGTCGCCATGAATATTCTAATGGTCAATCCTCATGAGGTAATTTGGTGAATTCACTGAAGAGTATGCACACCAAATTGAAAACAAAACATGATCAAAGGATATGCTCCATGTTACATCTTTTATGATCTTGATCTCTCAAGAGGATCTGCTTTAGTGATTTCCCCCCCCCCCCCCCCCCCCCCCCCAGCCCCCAAACCTGCTGTGAATTTAAGGTGGATTTATAGAGTACTGATTACAAATTGTGGACTTAAAATTACTTTGAAATGGAGTTAGTTTTGATACCTCAATGTGAATTGAGTTGCTTGTGGTCGAGTAATAGTTATGCTGTCCAATAGTTATACTATTTAGACCATCCACTGTTTGCATTGAGGCTTTACCAGCTTTACTTGTGTTTAGCACAAGTAATATGTACTGGAATTGTCTATAGATCTTGCACACACAATATCAGTGGGATTAGTTCTTATTCTGCATCAGATTTTTATGTGTTCCATGTTTTTGGCTCTGATGCAAAATGGACGTTGCCTGGGAAGTCTCAACTCTTAAAGGCGCATTGCTGCTTTGCTGTTGAGCTTGTTATTTACTGTATCTATGTATATAAATAGCTGAAAGGAAAGTCAATGTAAAGAATTTGAAATGTACTGAGAGCTGCTTAAAGCTGTACCTCATTGGTTAATGTCGTTGTTTTCCCCAAGGATTGTTTGTGGGTGTGAGAAGAATGTTGGGCAATCCTACTTTGTAGTTCTAGAGGAGGAGATATGCTAGTTTCTGTGTTCCACATTGAGAATATTCACAGGCACTTCTACTCAGATCAGCATCCAAGAGTCTTGTCACTGAACTTTGATTTTGAACTTGCATGCAAACCATTCCTGACATCAGATGTCACTCCCACTCAAGGATGCTGAACTGTGAATGTTCACACCACAGGTTTCTAAGCAGCATCAGGAGCTCTCTGGCCAAATGTCTTTCCGAACTGCTTGTGCCATTTTTGCTTTGCAGATCATTGACATTCCTGATAGCAACTGAGGAGAAGCCAGCACTTTTTTTTGTCTAATTGGATAGCACATGCACATGTGAGCAATTATTTCCAGTATTACCCCTCTCACAATAAGAAAGTTACTTTCTGCACTAATATCATTAATCATTAATGTGTTGCTGCTATTGTGATTGGGCTATGGTAGTATAGTGGTGAATTACTAGAGAAGCAGCCAGGGTTCTAAACCATTGGTCCAGAAGCATGAATTCAAATCCCATTGCTTCAAATTATTTAATTTCAAGTAACTAAATTAATCTGGAATTTAAAAAAAAGGCTGGTTACTCCAATAGTAAGCACAAAACTACTGGGTTGTTGTAAAAGTTCATGTGGTTCATTAATGTCTTGCTATCCTTGCCTGATTAGCTAAATGTGACCTAAGACCTACCAATGTGGTTGGTTATTATTTGCTTCCTCAGTTTAGAGAAATTTTGGGATGGCAATAAATGCCAGCATTGCTAGTAATATTCTTTTAACTTTTTTTTAATAAGGGTCAATATTGAATTAGAATTGGATAATGTACCATGAGGCCCAGCTTCATCTGGTGGTTGCTATGAGTCATTCATTTGATAATAATCAGTGATTTCACCATACTGATATTAGTAAGAAAGACCAGCTAGTTGGCTACTGGTGGGGCTGAGGCTATCTAATGCAGCTGTGGTTGTTAAGACCATTGAGTTTGTTTCTGTCTTTGCAGAAGACCATATAGATCACTTGGCAAACATGCTGGGGAACCAAGAGTCCAATGAAAAGGGAGAACTAAAGGAAATTATCAGTAGAAAAAATGCTGGAGAAAGCAACTAAATCCCCAGGGTCCAATAATTTGTATCCCAAAAGAAATAGCTATGGGAATTGTTTGTCACCTTCCATAATTCAATAGATTATGGAATGGTTCTTGCAGGATGGCAAATATAACCCCACTATTTGTAAAAACAAAAGCGAGAACAGGGAATCACAGACAAGGTAACCTAACATCAGTAGTATGAAAAACATTGAAGTCCATATAAAGAATGTGATAGCAGGACACTTAGAAACCAGCCCTTTGCCTTCACAGATGCTGCTTTGACCTGCTGCGTTCTTCCAGCAGTTTTTCATTTTGCTCCAGATTCTAGCATTTGCAGTCTCTTATGTTTCCACTTAGAAAATATCAACAGGGTTAGACAAAGTTAACATGAATTTATAAAAGGGAAATGATTTTTCACAAACCTGCTAGAATTTTGAGGATGTAACTGATAGACTAGATAATGGTTATTTAGTAGATATGATGCATTTGGATTTTCAGGGTCCCATGTGGGGAATGTGGGAATTAAAGTACATGCCGTTGGGAATAATATTACTGGTTTGGATTGAAAATTGGTTGACAGGCTGGAAACAGTAGGAATAAATGGAACTTTCTTGGGTTGGCAGGTGGGGATGAGTGGGGTTTTCAGGGATCAGTACTTGGGACTCCAGCTATTTACATTATTTATAAATCAATATAATATTTCTAAATTTGCCAATGATATGAAACTGGATGGGATTGAGTTGAGGCAAATGCAGAGGCTTCAAGGCAATTGAGAGTGGGGAAATACATGACAAATGTAGTACAATATAGATAAATGTGAAGTTATCCAATTCAGAAGGACAAATACTAAGAATATTATTTAAATGGTCATAGATTAGGAAATGTTAATGTACAAAGGGATCTGGTTGCACTTAAGTCACTGAAACCAAGGATGCAGGTGCAGCAGCCATTTAAGGCGTCAAATAGGATGTTGACCTTTGCAGCAAGAAATTTTGAGTATAGGAGCAAGGATTTCTTTCTTCCAAGTATGTAGGCCATTAGTGAGATCACACTTGGAATATTGTGTACAGAGATCCAAACTGTACTAAGAAGGGAGCAACAATCTGCTGGAGCTCCAGATTATAGCATCTGCAGTCTCTTGTGTCTCCATTGTACTAAGGGTATATTTTCCACATGGTGCACAACAAAAGTTCACCAGATTGATTCCTGAGATGGTGGGACTGTTGCATGAGGAGCAATTGGGTTAGGCCTATATATGCCAGAGTTTACAAGAATGAGAGAGAATCTAATTGAAGCATACAAAAGTCTGACGGGGCTTGACAGACTGCGTGTAGATAGGAATGTTATTGTGTTCAGGGGATACTTCTGGTGGGGTATAAAGAACTGGGGCACTGGTAATGTGAATATCTATATATAGATCTGTGAATAAGATATTTAGGACTGAAATGAGAAATTTCTTCATTGTAGTGAATCTGTGGAATTATACAGTGGAAGCCTAGTCACTGACTATGCTTAAGGAGATAGATTTCTAGATGCAAAAGACATTAAGGAATATGGATAGAGAGTGGGAATATGTTGTTGAAATGAATGATCAGCTGTGATTGGACCAAATGGTGGAGCAGGCTCAAAGGGCCATATGGCGTACTCCTATTTTTCTGAGGTGATGAGCAGAAGACTGGCATGTATCATCAAGTGGGGGTTCAAATACTGGAGATCTCACAATATAGTTAATCATTTTGATGATTGTAGGCTGTCTTTATATCAATACCATCTTAAACTGGGGTGTTTTTCATTGACCGGATTATTGAAAACATGGAGTAGTCTATTGAAAATGAGTGAAATCAACTAATTGCATTGGATTACTGTGACCAAAAGCTAGAAGGCACTTTTGCCAAAGTAATGGGCAAGTTAGCAGTTGTAATGTAACACTCTAATGGACATTACTTAAGTACATGACAGTTCATTTTCCTTTTGCTGCAAGCAAATAAAGCATTGTCACCAATGTGCTCAACGGTTGTTGAAGCCACTAAATGCACTGCCAGTTCCCGCCAAGTACAGGTGATGCTTTTCAGTGCTTTCTGTTTGTCAAACTACACCTACCTTCTTGCACTTCCCATTGAGGCATAGGTGTCCATTTTTTTCTTCCCCACCCCCCCCCCCCCCCCCCCCAACTCTGTTTGGAATATATTGTATTTCTATTAATTTACCTTTAAATAGGATGATGTGTTGATTTCAAATTAGTTTGTAGTTCCGTTCAAATATGTATGAAGTGGCAGTGTTTATTTCACTGGTTAATATAGAATCTGTGCAAATAATAGGATAAATGTAGCTTTAACTTTACACTGTTGTGCCAGAGGGGTTTCAAACTTGTCTTTATGGATTGTGTTGTTGTGAGATCCATCTATTACCATGTCACGTTGTTGATATTTTGGGATTTTTACATCAATGAACCAACAAGACTAAAACCAGCCATTCCCAAATTTCCAGCCTTCCAAATTGAAACTGGGCACAGTAGCAAGGAGATAATAGGAGCAAAGTAGAGTTTAACAGCATGATTTTTATGATGCCATGTATTGGAGACTATGAAATTTACGGGATATATTCAGGCACCATATTAGTAATGGGTGTCTCTTTAATATTGCAGTGTTTCAGGAATGCAAGGCCCTTCATGCAGCTTAGAATCTTCTGCATTAAACAGTTTTTTTGTTTTTCATACTTTTTGAGGGACTTGGGAAATTTGTATTTTGTCAGAAGTATTTTTTATGGAGTAGTCTTGAAATGTACATTAAGATTGGAAAGATTTGACAGAGGCAAGATTTGTATTTAATTTCTTTATACATTTGAGAAAAAAGTCTGGTAAGCCCGTAAAAGTGGTAGACTTGCTGTTGCTGATGTTGCATGTGTTCATTATGTCAATGCACTGTTGATATTTTGATTTGACATTCTAGGACACTACACTAGGATTCATTCTGGGAGTCTGGTGTTTAACTAGTAACCTATGACTTACAAATGCAGCTGTTTTTAATTGTACTCGTACACCATCTATTATTGGGGAAGAGATGTGCATCTTTAGTACCCTTTTGTGCTTACCATGGCCATCAATGGAAAAAGTGGGATCTTGTATATCAAGGACACAAAGTGGAAATTGGCTTCTGGGCTTTTGTGTGCCAGCTGGCAACAAAATCAATATAAAATTGATTTGTTAAGGCCATTTAGATGGCCTGAATTGGGGAATTTTGCTAATGTAATAAATAATAGGTAGCATAGAATTGATGTATGTAATGTTCAAGCACTAACCCTATGAGCTATGGTCCCACTGAATAGTCTTGATGGATGAATTAACCCATCTTTTCCTGTGTTTAGCCCAGGACAATTTTGGTTAATGGCATGCTTCCCAAATTGTGTTCTTGATTCATAGATATTCTTATAACTATATTTGATCTCATTCCTGTAAGATGATCCACATTTGGTTACTGGAAAAATCTACACAAGTATATATTGTCAAAAAAAATCAATTAAATTTTTTCCTTCATTTCCTCATTCCTCACTCAATTATTTGCAGATGGTTAATAAGCATTTCTTAGATTTTATTTGTGATGTGAGCCAAATTCAAATTTCTGTTTTTGCAGAACTAAACGTTCACCAGATGATTCAATGTAGAATGGGATAAAAGCAGTGATTTTTTTTTTTCCCTCTGCTTTGTGATTTAGCTTTTTGGTGCTGTTCAACTGCTAAGGCATCACAAATTTTAATTTCAGTTGGTGTGGTAGTTAAAGATAGTATGACAGGGATCTATGTTAATAGAAGGTGATGAATGCTGGAGTGAGGATCATTTAGGGTTCTTGCAGATTGTTTTCAGTAGCTTCCAGCAATAAAGTGTGAATGAGTGTTTGCGCCAACAGATGGCTTCCCCATGTGCTGGTGTTTAGCACACATTGATCCACAATTGCTTTTCAATCCTGTGACCCAAATTGATAAGTATTTGCAGAACTCTTCCCAAACCTACCTTGAAGTTTGAGATCATAGATACAACCTTTGAAAAGACTTGTCAATTTCTGACATCACTGTAGATTCACATCTTATTCAGGGCCCAAGTGGAAGTGCCAGGATTTGATTTCCAACTTAAGACTTGAATAGCCCTGAATAGTATAGTACCCAGTGACGAAGATACATCAACCTCATACATAAGTGATAGATTAAGGAAACCTCTTGTGTGTAATTGTGGATATGTAGAGTCAAAACAAAATTACTATATTATATAATCACAGCCTAAATGCTGTTTTATTGGGAGGTGTTGCAGACCTCTGATGAACATGATGCTATCAAATCTCAAATGCTGTTATCCCTCCCCACAACTCCCACTGGAATGAAAACTAGACTTTGGTGTTTGGCATCAGGCATGGTAGCTGCCGGAATGAAGTGTTTGAGAGCTGCTTGTATGGCATTATGCACCAGTGTATTTCAGTGCTTTTAAGGTGAAGGAAAAATAATATGGGGTGAAAAGAGATTTCAGATTCTGTTTGTTTGTTCATTCATCGTGAGTAAGAAATATAAGAGGAGGTTAGTGGAGTGGTTTGTTATTGGACTAGCAGCTAAAGTTCTGGATCATTCAGAAATCTGAATTCGAACCCCATCATAGCAGCTGGTGAATTTACTACAAGTGATTAAAGTTAAACTGGAGGTTTTTATATACAAAAAAAAGGCACTGGTAACGATGAAGATGCCAGATTGTGGTTAAAAATGCATAGGTTCACTGCCGTCCTTCAAGGAAGAAAGTCTGTCACCCTTAGTCCATCTGGCCTCTATATCAGTCTAGATCCACCAATGTGGTTAACTCGTAACTGTTTCCTCAGCTCAATAGCAGTTAGAGATGACAATAAATGACCAGCATTGCCAATGATATCCACGTCACATCAATGAATAGAAAAATAGCTGACTCCTTTAATGCTGCTCAGCTGTTCCCCATCCTCTATAAATGTAAGCTTGTACAAAAATCTGCTGTCTATGCCCTGTTCTGCTCTCACATCGATCCTGCCATTTCAGGATGACTATGACTTCTACTGTTGTTTAACCTCTCGGCACATCACTGTCTTTTAAGACTCTTAAAATCTTTGAAATAGCCTTTTTTGCCTCTTAATTTTTGCTTTCTATTGGTGTCATTTTTTATAAAATCACAACTCAGCAGTACCAAAGAATGTTTTTCCAAGTTGAAGGTGCTACATAATGCATGTTGTCATGTGAACAGAATGTGGAATCATTAATCGACACTGAGATAAATTGTTGAATATAAGATTATTTCATGTAGGCCATAGTTTTTTGCATTAATCGAACCAGGACTATCTTTTTTCCCAAAATGGCTACTATATCTTCACCAAATGGATCTAAATCAACCAAGATTAATAGTAATCTTAATTGTATTTGCTCAGCTTGAGAAGCCTAATGGCTACACTGATCAATTCATGTAGAATTTCAGGAGGTGGGTGTCACTGGCAAGGTTAACGTTTATTGCTGGCCCTTAACTCCGCTCGTGAACGTGGTGGTGAGCCACCTTCTTGAACTGCTGTAATCCATCTATAGATGATATTCCTACAGTATTGTCATGTAGGGAGTTCCATGATTTAGACCCAATAGTGATTAAGGAGCAAAGGTGTATTTTCCAGTCAGGATGTTGTGTGACTTGGAGGGGAACCTGCAGGTATTGTCTTTTTCTTCTTGGAGGTAGAGGTTGGGGATCTGGGAGGAACTATTGCAGTAGCCTAGCTGAATACAGGCCATCCCCAGGCAATTAAAGGGATTTGTTTTTATAGACGTTCATTAGTCTGTTCTGTCCGTAAGTTGGAAGAAACACAAAAATCATATTATGGTTACCATCCCTCCACAGTATTGTAATGAATGACATCAAAAATGTGCAAGACTGATAAGAAACAACAATTACTATCAGTGGAGAGAGAGAGAGAGAGAGAGAGAAAGGAAACCAGTTCTGCCATTTGTAGGAACGAACATATAGGTCATTTCTATGTAGGGTATGTCCATGGGCTGGGTGTTCATAACCCATGGACAGCCTGTAGCTGCAGTGCATTTTGTCGATGGCACGCTGCAGCAATTATGCCCCAATAGTGAAAAATTAATATTTAAATGGTGGATATCAAACAAGTGGGCTGAATTGTCGTGGATGACAAAGTAAAAACAGAAAATGCGGGAACACTCAGCAGATTAGGCAGCATCTGTGGGAAGAGAAACAGTTAAGATTTCAGATCAAAGACCCTTTGTCAGAATGGGGAAAGAGAGAAAACAAGTTTTTGGTTTAAGTTGTGGACAGGGTGGGATAGAGATGGATAGAACAAGGAAATACCGCTGATAGGATGAAGCCAGAGTTGCCAATGGGGATAAGCTTTTGAAGTTATCTGGTTGATAGGTTCATGATAGTGATTAGGGGGAGAGAGAAAGAAAAAGCAATGTGAAAATTGAGATGCAGAGCTGTAGGAAGTGCCCAGTATATCAGAATGTGCTAGTGGAGAAAGAAAAACTAATTTTACAGATGGGTAGCCTACAATAGAACTGGTAAGAATGGAAGTGGGATGGAAGGTTAAACAGCAGCAACTAGAAGCTCGGGATTGCCCCTGTAGATTGAATCTAGGTGCTTCACAAAGCGATTACCCAATCTGTGTTTGGTTTCTCCAATGCAAAGAAGACCACAGTGCTTCTGTCTCCTGCTGCATATCCACAAGCAGGATTCTGCAGGCTGACCCATTGTTTCAGCCAATTCTACCCCCACCAAATTTTTCTTCTCAGCTTGATTCCAATCTTTTACCCCTGGTGTGGTCTTTTCCCACTTACACCTGTAACTCTTCTGCCCTTTGTCACTTTAACAATTTCCAATTCTCTCTTGCCATTGACTCATCTTTACCGTGGCTGTACAATCCTGCTACACCTCCATTGCACACTAATGGTCTGATGGCCATCCTCTTCTTCCTTGAGCAGAGGCTCAACTGGTTCCTACCCACCAACATCCTTTTGCACCTGGCTGAACTTTCTTCAAGTGCAGCTATGGGAACTTGCGTGGGGCCGAGCACCACCTTTTTTTGTGTGGGTTATGTGGAACATTCTTTGTTCCTACTCTGCCCGATTCTGGCTCCTGCCCTCAACTCTTTTTTCATACGTCAAAGACTGTATTGGCGCTGCTTCCTGAACTCATACAGAACTCAAACTCATTATATTTACTACCAATTTCTACCCATTTGTTTATGATTTTAATATTGCTCTGATTGTGTATCAATTCCTGGAAGCTAAATGAGTTGAGTTTTGAATTCTGCTCAAATTGGTCATAGACTAATCACCCTTTCAATGTAATTTGTTTTTAATTATACTCAAGCATACTCTCCTTTTGGAAAAATTCTTGAGCATAATCCCAATTGTACAACTTCATTCTGAGGCACTTCCTCAATCTTGATATTTAAAATTGACATAAAGGGAGTATCTCAGCTGCTGGCGTCTGGTACTGCATATCCATGGTACAAAGAGCATTCTTGGGGCTGCACTCTGATGGGCTTAATGAAAAGCTCTGTTTGTATTTTGTAAGGACACGCTTGGTATTTTCTGCATAGTGATATTTTGCAGTATGACCATTTTTGGCATCTTTAAAAATGTGAAATAACAGATTGTTTTCATTTAACTGGAAAGGTTGAAAATATTTGCATGGGTACTAAAGCATGCAAGACACGAAGTCTGAACATTTCAAATGTTGTAAAGGTTTTCTCTATTCAAAAAGGTTAGCCTGTAAAAGGCAACTTTCCAATGTATGCCATTATTTCTATAGCAACGGTTTAGAAATGCCAGCATTTAGTCTCCTGTTATTTACAAAGAAACGTCTAGATTGTTTTTGGGAATGTTTCTAGTACGTTAACTTTCTCCTGAAAATTGTTTTTCTTTAGCTACAGCAAAATGACATGCTGTTACACGATCTCCATTTGAGGTCAGCTAATTAATCACAGCTAGGTTTTAGTGAATTGGATAGACCATTGAAAACCTAGGAAAATGGGCTGAAAAATGGCAGATGGAATTTAATGCAGACAAGTGCAAGGTGTACTTTGGGAGGACAAACCAGGGTAGGACTTGTACAGTAAATGGTAGGGCACTGAGGTGTGCAGTAGAACAGAGGAACCCGGGAATACAGATCTATAGTTCCTTGAAAGTGGCATCACGGGTAGATAGTCATAAAGAGAGCTTTTGGCCTTCATAAATCAGGGCATTGAGTACAAGGGTTGGCATGTTATGTTGAAGTTGTACAAGATGTTGGTGAGGCAAATTTGGAATATTATGTGCAGTTCTGGTCACCTAGCTACAGGAAAGATACCAATAAGTTTGAAAGAGTGCAGAGAAAATTTACAAGGATGTTGCTGGAACTTAAGGACCTGAGTTAAAGGGAAAGGTTTGAATAGGTTAGGACTTTTATTCCCTGGAGCACAGGAGAATGAGGGGAGATCTTATAGAGGTATACAACATTGAGGGGTATAGATAGGGTGAATGCATACAGGCTTTTCTAGAGGACTAAGTTTAGGGTAAAAGGTGAAATATATAAGGGGAATCGGAGGGGGGATCATCTTCCCTCAGGGTGGTGTGAGTGTGGAATAAGCTGCCAGCAGAAGTGGTAGATCTGGGTTCAATTGTAACATTAAGAGAGGTTTGGATAGGTATATGGATGGGAGGGGTTTGGAGGGATATGGTCCAGGTGCAGGTAGATGGGACTAGGTGGAAGATCAGGTCAGCATGGACTAGATGGGCCGAAGGGCCTGTTTCTGCACTGTAGTACTCTGACTAAATTCAAGCTACAAGTAAGTAATTTTATATGGGATGCAGGAACCTGCTAACCTGGGATTCAGATAAGAAAATCTTTGAAGATAACTAGACAGATGATGAGGCTTTTTTTATTGAAGGGGGTAAAAGAGACTTTGGTCTTTCTGCAGGCATGGAGTGCAATAAGGCTATATTAAATCTTTGCACCATAGGTTAGCCCTTATTTGGAGTACAGAGCCTAGTTACGAAAACTATACTTTAGGGACATGAAATCTCTGAGGAGGATGCAGAGGAGATCTACAGAATATTACCAGAGGTGAGAAACTATAGAAGGTAATGCTGCTCTTTGAGCAGAAAAGGGGGCTGTATTTTTTTAAATTATGAAAGATTTCGATGGAATTGATTTTCCATTGAGTGGATTGGTAACTAAAAGGCATAAATATAGATTGGCAATGGGATCAGAGGGGAAATGAGAGCAGTTTTCTTGGTGTGATCTGAAATGCAAGTTCAGTTGTAACATTCAAAACAAATTGGTGATGCTCTGGAAAAGGATTATCGGTTATGGAGCTAATTGGATGGTTCTTTCTAAGCACTGGCAGAGGTGCACTGGCACACATGGCCACCTGTGCCTTGTGCTTTGTTTGATACCATTATCTATTTGTTTTTCTCAATGGTAGGAAATTAAAACACTCCTTTTCTCCAGCTTCCTTTACTGTGTTTCCTGCGTAATATTCAGTTAATAAAAGGGAAAATTGTATTGTACTCCAATGTTAAATATTTGAATTGTTTTTTGGTTTTACATTCTGAAGTGTGCATTGGTCTGTTAAATTTCAAAGATTGTATTTGCAGTCAGTGTTCTTTACGTTGTGTAGAAATTCTTATTCCCTGGCATTGGTGTTTTATTTTTAACTATTTAATGATCTATGGTTTTTTTTCCCCCAAGACTGCCAAATAATTCTGATCCATGTGGTTGTGGAAACAATAACTCTGTTTGACACTTGAATATGGTATAGTGTTTTAATGAAGTTGTGACTTAAAGTTGGCACCATGACATTTTCAAGAAGGTACACTTTTGAGAAGAATGATTTATAGTTGTTAAAAGTAGAACGAGCTGCCAGAGGAAGTGGTTGAGGCAGGTATAATAACAACATTTAAAAGACACTTGGACAGGTACGTGAATAGGAAATATTTAGTGGAATATGGGTCAAACGCGGGCAAATGGAACTAACTTAGGTGGGAATCTTAGTCGACATGGATGAGTTGGGGCAAACGGTCTGTTTCCATTCTGTATTAATCTGATTCAATAATTCTGTAAACTGAGTTCCAGTTTCTCAGGCCATGGCAGATTCACTTGGTGTTACTTGCATTAAAGTATATTTGAAATTGGTGTGGATAAAATTATCAGTAGCAAGTATGTTCAGTTCATAGCCAGCTTATTTATTACATTAAATATGTAAAAGATTAGCTTTGTACAGTCCAGTCTGTGGCTGTGGTTTTCTCTTGCTGGCTTGAATTCTATAGTACTAAATGCAGTGTGAAATTTTATCCATAAGAAGCACCTATGTAAAGATTCATATTGTATAAATATGAAGGCTATTTTAACTTGTATTCCAACATAACCCTAGTTAGGATTAGGGTAGCTAAGTTGGACCTGAGTAATGTTGCATTCAGACTCCTCCCAGATATAGCCTTTAAGACATTAGTAAGTTTTATAACAATATTTTAAATATCTCCATCAGCTTTGAAAATTTTCAGTAAAAAGCTCAGGACAGTAGGAATCTTCTCAGTGTAATACTGAATAGCCAAAAGCTTAAGTACAAGTGTACCACAGCCAATGTGCAGTCTGAAACGTGCCTGTAATTGGTTGTTTCTTCATGCTGTTTTTCAATTTCTTCCATTTTGCTGAGTACTTTGAAACTTGCTGCATTTATTTTGCTGTGGATTATGGAATAGTTTTACACACGAGTCTTGAAGAATAGATACAAAACTAATGAGTTCATATTTTTTGACACAACTCAAAGATACCCAATGTTAATTATCACTCTCTGTGCTCTCCTTAACAGTGAAAAGTGTCATCTAAGAGAGACCCTTCCTACTCCGTTGATTGTCAACACCAAAAGTAATTGCTTGCCCCCAGCTGTTAAACCACTTAACATCTGCTTCTGAACTGCCTCTGGTCTCCTCCAATAAGACATGGCAGGACCTGTGCCAAGCAGGGCCAGAGTTTACACTGATGTGAATACGCACAAACCAAGAGAGTACTGGGACTATGAATCTCACGTGGTGGAATGGGGGTAAGTTTGTTTCAATCAGATTGTTCGAATGTTCAACAAATGAACTTCTAATTAATATTGTCTTTTGCAACCCAATGGCATCCTAAATGGTTCACTAGTAATTGATTTAATTTTGTGTGATTTTTACTTTACAAGCAAATATCCAATCAATTTGTGCATGTTATGATCTTGCAAATCTGTTTGAGTAGGGTAGGTTGTATGAATTTGTTTCCTTGGGCAGTGGAAGAAGATGCAGTGGGTTAAATCTCACCCATCTGAACAGGCAGTGTAAGATTTCATCCGAAACGTAGCAATTCAGGAGATGTGGCGCTACATTGATGTGTCAGACTAGGCTCTGTTTGAGCCCTGGAAAATTTTTTGAAGTCACAATTTTTTGACTCAAACACAATAGAGTTAACCTTTGAGAAAATAAATCCTTGAAACAACAGTATTTAATCTGTGTGGTTGAAGTTATTCTCTTTCCTTTCATTCTATGAGGTGTTCCAGAACTTAGATTCAGCAATGTTGAAAAACGGTGGTATATTTCCAAGTTGGGATGAAATGTGATTTGGAAGGGATTGTGGAGCTGTAGTGCCTACTCTTGTCCTTCAAGGTGGTAGAAATCTCAGGTTTGAGAAGTGCTGTTGAAAAAGCTGTGGTCTTCATCACTGAAATACTCTTTGTAGATGGTCCACACTGCATCTTAGGAAATGAATGATGTTAGTAAACTTGGTATGTAGACTTTTTGTTGGAAATGTAACCAGCTATCCATATAGAACCCAAAATTAATACAGACATTTTTATTTCCTATAATTAAGTGATTACCTCAATCACCGCTCCCCCTCTCTTTATACTGGCCACCACTTCCCTCACCTCTTTATGCTGGCTGTTTCCCCTTTCCACTCTTAGTTCTGATGCAGGGTCTCAACCCAAAACATTGACAATTGCTTTCCCCCACAGATGCTGCTTGACTCACTGAGTTCCTCCAGCAGATTGTTTGTTGCTCCAGGTTCCAACATCTGCAGTCTCTTGTGTCTCCATGATTTTAATTATGTCCGTTTTCTTTTCTAAGTTGGCATGGTTGTTTTCCCCATTGTACTTACTGTGATGCAGCATAAATGTACACTGGTACTTTCACAAAGTGCTGATTTGTCGAAGCGCTCTTGGTACTCACAGGTATGTAACCCTGTACTTTTTTTTAAAATAAAAGACTTGCTTAAGCTGAGTTCTGCTGTGCTGGGTACCTGGGTGTTGTGAGCCTGGATGAAGCACAGCCCTTCCTTTCAGTCTGTTCTGAATCTGGCCAAATCCCTGCCCTCCCTACTACTATGCATTGCTGTGATGGAAACCTGCCCTAGAATGTATTGCCCCATGACTTGGTGCGGAGAGGCTACCTGTGCAGGCTAGGATTGGATGATTTGGGTGATCAATGTAGTTGCTGAGTGGTGAGATCTGGGCCTCAGGGCTGCTTCCTGGCCAGCATAGTGGGTGTGGGCTATTGCTGGGAACTGGCAGCACCTAATTTTGTTTGGCTGCACAGGTCTCCCTAGCCTAAAGACTTCTCTGTGGTAACAAGTGCAATGCCACTCTTGGCTACTGAGCTTGTTGCCATAGAGAAATCTCTGGGCTGGGGAGAGCTGTGCAGCCAAACAGAGAGAGAGAGAGAAACAGCAGCTTCCATTACATCCAACAGGAGAAGAGACCATAGGATCTGAACAGTCTGTCAACATGTGATGCAGTTGCTGACAGTCCACAACAACAGCCCTTTTTCATCTTGTCAGATGATGTGCAACCCCAAACGTGACATCTCTGTGCTAAGCAGCCGTACCACTAACTCCAACTTGCTCAGGTTGACTTTCCACATCAAGCCATTTGCAGGGGGAGCTCCAGGTTCAGTAATGCATCTCTTGTAAAATGCTGTAATTACCCCTTTTAGTGCTGATTCCATTAATGTGTTCCTGGGAATGCATCTTAAGTGGAGGTTTCAGTGGAACATAATCAGTGGTTTAATTAAATTTTATTGATTATTGCTTCAAGATAGAGGGGAGAAATTCAGTCTGTCCCCTTTGACTCTCACCAACTTTTATTGATGCACCATAGAAAGCATCCTATCTGGTTGTATCACGGCTTGGTACAGCAACTGCTGTGCCCAGGACCGCAAGAAACTGCAGAGAGTTGTGGACACAGCCCAGCGCATCACGGACACCAGCCTCTCCTCCTTGGACTCTATCTTTACCTCTTGCTGTCTTGGCGAAGCATCCAGCATAATCAAAGACCCCACCCACCCGGGACATTCTCTCTCCTCTTCTCTCCATCGGGTAGAAGATACAGGAGCCTGAGGGCACGGTACCACCAGACTTAAGGACAGCTTCTACCCCACTGTGATAAGACTATTGAACGGTTCCCTTATACGATGAGATGGACTCTGACCTCACGATCTACCTTGTTGTGACCTTGCACCTTATTGCACTGCACTTTCTTTGTAGCTGTGACACTCTACTCTGTACTGTAATTGTTTTTACCTGTACTACATCAATGCACTCTGTACTAACCTAATGTAACTGCACTGTGTAATGAATTGATCTGTACGATTGGTATGCAAGACAAGTTTTTCACTGTCCCTCGGTACAAATGACAATAATAAACCAATACCAGTACAGATTTGTCAACTCATCATATTGTGGAATTCTAAAACATTCCTCCTCAAATAGGAGGAACAGCAGAGAAGGAAGAAGGGTGATCGGTTAAATTACCTCTGTTCAGTCAGATATGTTGAGCAGATAATCCATCTCCACTTCTGACATCTCCAGAATCTTTGAAGTTTGACTCATCCTATATTATACCAGGAACTGGCTGAGAGCACAGGATACAACAAAAGGGTATTGGACCTGACAACATCTTGGCTGTAGCACTGAAGAGTTGCAGCCCAGAACTTGCTGGACTTCTAGCCAAACTGTAGCAGTATAGTTGCACACTGGCAATGTTGCACCACCTGGCGGTGTGGAAAATTACCCATGTATGTCCCATTCTCAAAAAGCAGGACACATCCAATCTGGCCACACCACCCAATCTGTCCAGTGTCAATCATCAGCAAAGAATTGGCTGTTGTTGTTGGCAGTGCTATCAAGGGGCACGCACTCTCCAATAACCTTCACACCAATGCCCAGTCCAGATTTTTCCAGGATTACTTAGCTACACATCTTAGCACAAATTTGGTCCAAACATGGATTAAAGAGCTGGATTCCAGCAACAAATTGAGAGTGAATTCCCTCGACATTCCCTCGACATCAAGGCAGCATTTAACTTAGTGGCATCAAAGATCCATAGTAAAATTGAACTTCATGGGGGTTAAGGTAAAAACACTCCAATGGTTAGAGTTGTACCTTCCACAAAGGAAAGTGACTTTGATTGTTGGGGATCAGTCAACCCAGCCCCAGGACTTAACTGGGAGTTCCTCAGGCCAATATCCTAGAACATCTTCAGCTGCTTTGTCACTGACTGATCTTTCAATACAAGATCAGAAATGGAGGTGGTCACTGTTCATGGGAACATAAAGAAAAGAAGCCATATGGCCCTTCAGGCTCCAGCATTCAAGAAGATCATTTTATTGATCTTTTACTTCAGCACCACTTTCCTGAACTAACTCCATAAACTCTTGATGACTGAAAATCTATTGATCTCTATCTTAAGTATACACAGTGACTTGGTCTCCACACTACTCTTGGATAGAGTTTGTTTAATCTGTCCTTGTATAACTAACTAGCTATTCCAGGAGCAATACACAAAAGTGCTGGAGGAACTCAGCAGGTCAGGCAGCATCCATGGAGGGAAATAAACAGTCAACATTTCGGGCCAAGACCCTTCATCGGGACTGGAAAGGAAGATGGCAGAAGCCTGAATAAGAAGGTGGGGGGAGGAGTAAACGCGGGCAGGTAATAGGTGAGTTCAGGTGATAAGTGAATCCAGGTGAGAGCGGGAAGGTAGTGGGTAGGGGAGAAGATGTAATAAGCTGAGAGGTGATAGGTAGAAGAGGCAAAGGGCTAAAGAAGGAGGAATCTGGTAGGAGAGGGCAGTGGACCATGGAATAAAGCATGGGAGAGGAGATGGGCAGGTCATCAAGGGAGGGGAAGGGAGCCTTAGGAATAAGGGAAAACACAGGAGTTGGGAGGGAGGGGGAGAGGAAAAGAAGGGGTGGGTTTACCAGAAGTTAGAGAAATTGGCTATGAGAACCTGCAGGTGGTAATGTTCCTGTTGTCCTTGGTGGAAAAGGTCATGGGTTTTGGAGGCTCTGTCAGGTCAACCTGAGCAGGTAAATGCAGTGCACTCTGTAGATGGTATACAATGTAGCACTGTCCGCTGGTGGTGGAGGGAATGAATGTTTAGGGCAGTTGCCAATCGAGTTGGCCGAGTTGTCTTGGGTGGTGTCAAGCTTCTTGAGAGTTGTTGGAGCAGGCAAGTGGAGAATATTTTTTCACTCTCCTGACTAGTACGTTGAAGAGACGGTGGAAAGGCCTTGAGGTGTCTGGTGGCAAATCACTCACCAAGTGATCACTATCCAGCCTTTATGCGAATGGGTTGCTTCATTTTCTGAAGAGTTGCAAATGGAATGCAACGTTATGCAATCATTAACAAACATCCCCACTTCTGACTTTGCAATGAAAGGGAGATCATAAATGAAGCAGTTGAAGCTGTTTAGGCCTAGGACACTGCTATAAGGAACACCCACAGTGGTATCCTGTGCTGGGATGATTGACCTCTACCAACCACAACCATCCATTGCTATTAGGCTAACAAGTCTACAGTTTTCTCCCTCCCTCCTTTCTTGCATAGTGGAGTTACATTTGCTACTTTGCATTTTGTAGGAACTTGTCCAGAATCTATGGAATTTTGGAAGATGACTACCAATGCATCCAGTATCTCCATAGCCACCACCTTCAAAACACAAGGATGCAGATCATTAGGACCTAGAGATTTATTACTTTTCAACTTCCTTATTTTTTTTTCCAGTATTAATTTTTAACTGCTAATTTCTTTTAGCTCCTGCTTTATTTCTAGACTTGTGGTCTGTCATTGTTTCTGGGAGGCTTCCTGTGACTTGGGTGAAGACAGTGCTAAAATATTTTTAAAATTTATTTGCCAATTCCTTATTTCCCTAGTATAATTTCTCCTGTCCCATTCTTGCACAATGTTTAATTCTACTTGCAAATCCTTTGTAAATGAAGTAGTCTCTAGCTGCATATGGCAAGACCTAGAAAGCATGCATGCATGGGTGAATAAGTGCCCGGTAACATTTGTGCCACAAAAATGCCAGGCAGTGAACATCTCCCAACAAGAGAAAGTATATCCACCTGCCCTTGGTATTCAATGGTATTTTGGGAGTATGATGGAATACGCTTCACTTCTCTGGTTGCATGCAATTCCAACAGCTTTCAAGAAGCTCAACAACATACAGGGCAAAGCAAACTGCTCATTGCAACCATCCTGTTCTGTCCCTCCTCTGCTGTCACACTGGTTGTGGTATGTACAAGATGCATTATAGTTACTTGCCTGAGCTACTCTGATAGTTAACTTGTGACCTTGACCACTAAGGTTAACTTGGGCAGTGGGAACTCTCCACTTTCTCCTTGAGGGCATTTATTGATTGGTCTGATTAGCCTGTAATCTATTTCCCAGAGATTGCAGAGACTCTGAGCTTGTGTACCTGGACTCTCAGTTATGGAATATTGTGTATTGGTCCCCCAGAGGAATCCTCTCATACAAGCCATCTTCTTTTGTACCCTGTTGGACCAATCCATTGTTCACCCTGAGTTAATTCCTGTATACTGTTGCAAGTATTTGTAGAAGCCAGGCTAGAGGTATCCTAATTATTTTTGGTTTCTCAAAACAAAATGTGATTGCTGTTATCTACTAGGGCTCTTTAGAAGTATGTTGAGCACTATCAGCAGCCTTCATCTGGGAGCCAATTTGTTTATCTTTAAAATGAATTAGTGGTAAATTCTACTGTTTCTAAAACTTAGTCCTATGGGAGTGTTTGGTTTGTATTATGTGAGTTTGTTTCCTTGCATTTGTTTCTTTAGTAAATAACTGTGTTTAAAGATGAAATAAGTTTTTTTAAAAAAATATATTTCCATTTATACTTCCTATCTCTTCCATGTTGCCCATCTCTTGTTTCTGGTATTTTTGCGCTTAATTAAGCTGCAGCTAAGAGAGAATCCCATGTGGAGCATTTCATTTGACATGTCAGTACGTCATCCCTTAATGGGTTCTGATTACTCTCAAGTCTGTATAACATAACAGGCCTCAGTTTTATAATCAATTTAAAAACAATATAAAATTCCTCCAAAAGGTGTAGTACGGTATAGGAAGAACACCTATCGGAACATTAATGGCCAAAGCAAAGATGTCTTCAATTCGAATATGATAAATTTGATATTTGTTATCATTTCTGAGTAATGATGTTTTTGGCATTCACCAGCTTCTGTTTTTAAAATTATTGTAGGTGTTTTGTATGGATGATCCATTTGCTGTCCTAACTTGATTGATTGGATTTGATGGGAAAGTAGGATTAGCAGAAAGTGAAAAAGATTCAAGGACAGATCTATTTTGCTGTAAACTTGACAGCTTGACACTTTTGCTGCCACTCTCAACTCTGTGTCCCACTTTAAGATTTGAGCATGGTGGGTATATGGAATGAGCTGCCAGAGGAAGTGGTGGGCAGGGGGTAAAATCACAATGTTTAAAAGACATTTGGACAGGGTTATGGATAGGAAAGGTTTAGAGGAATATGGGCCAAATGCAGGCAAATGGGTCTAGCTTGGGAAGGCACCTTGGTTGGTATGGGCAAATTGGTCAGAGGGCCTGTTTCTATGCTGTATGTCTCTGACTTTATAAAATTTAAGTTGGTGCTGCAGTGCCATACTGACAGAATGCTGAGATCAGAAACTAAACTAAGATTGTGGCTATCTGCTGATCTGACTTGAACAAAATTTCATCCAAAAAGAGTAGGAGTTCTCCCAATGCCTTGGCCAAAAATAAGCTCTCAAAGATCTGGTTGCATTTCTCATTGTTTACCGGTTCTTGTTATGAGAAAATTCATTGCCCAATCCCAATAACTTTTGTTGAGAAGGAACACATTGGTTGTGAGGCACTTTGGTTATTTGGAAGACTTAAGAAGTTAAATTCAAGTTTGTTCTTGATGAGTAAATGTTCTTAATGACTGGGGAAAGATATTAGAGTGTTGTATTCCTGAATGAAAAATGGTGTAAAGTAGGGACTGTGAAACATTGAAATGTTGATATATGTTTTGGCTTGAGAAGCACTTGCTGATTTAATATTTTGTCTTGGTTTAAAACTGATTTATTTTCTCCTGTATAATTATCCCATATCCCAACTAGGAAACACTCAGGTGGCTTTCTGTTGCTGATTAATAAGCCTTGATGGTAAACAAAGGAAGCGGTGAGTTAATGTAGAGTTTTCTTCAACCAGATTAAATCGGGTTCTGAGCAAGTCACTTTTTGCTCATGAATTCACAATTACAACAGAATAGAAATTCTAGAGTCAAAGGGGCTTGTTTTTCTTTTGAAATGTTTGATGGCGTTCACTTGGTCAACTATTGCATTATTTTCAACCTACAATTGTTTGCTGTTTTACATGAAAATCTGTCACAGGTGACTTGAGGTCTTGCTAATAAAATGGTGTTTGTGTGATATTGTGCATATTCATGCTTGTAGTGCACGACTTCACATTCCCAGGTGGGTGTGAGGGGTTCAGTTCCTCCTTTGAATGTGTATGTTGCAATTATATTAAAGGAAATTCTTGTAGCTTTATTATTAGCCAATCAAAGAAGTGCGGTAGTTCTTCACTGGATAAGTTTAGATTTAACATCAGTGCTTAACAGTGACCAGAAATTTGGTAAAAGCCACCTTGGATTATCTGTACATCCACATCATTTTCATAAGCATTGTGATTCTGAAGAGCTTTTAATTAATGTGAGACAGCCTCTCACATGTACAATTTAATCCAACAGTGGAAGCCTGACTGCTTCAACAGTAATATATTTAGCACTGCCTCTATACATAGAAAGATTTTTAAATTTTCTAACATTCAGGATTTTTGGAATGGTAGAACAGTACTAATCTGAATTGCTTGAAATGAGGTGTATTATGAATGATTGTTCACTATGCAGAATTTGAAGTGCAGGTTCCTAATGGCTCAAGAAATCTGAGGAATGGGGCTTTTATTTTTAGTCTTCTGGAGAAAAAAATTAACCTTTAACTACAGAGCTTACATCTCACCATCAGCAGCAGGAGGCAGGTTGGATTCAAGAAGAACTGCTGTTTAATTATCAGGCACTGAAGAAATAGAGCAAAGTAGTTGTTCAGAATGTGCTTGGCCTCCTTATTAGGAGGTGATATGATTTTTTTTAACCTGAAGTTCTTCCTGCTGTGCAATTAATTAAACCATGACAGTAAGATATGGTGATTGTGAGTTTGTCCCACTCCAGAGAATTGAGCCCAACAATCCAAGCTGACACTAGTGGAGTGTTAAGGGATTGTTGCACTGTTGGAGGTGCCACTTTTCAGATGAAATCTTAAACTGAAGTTCCAGCAGGACTAGATGGGTTCCACCGGATTATTCTAAAGAAGCCCTCCTTTTGAAATATAGTTGCTGTTGTGTTATAATAAATGCAGAACCCATTTTGTGCACAGTAAATACATGTGAATATTCTAATTTTGCCTTAAGTGGAAAATGGAAGCTCCTGTACTAGCCTTTGAAATTGCCCCATGGGATCTTAAATTCACCTGAGACAGTTGATTAGATCTCAATTTAAGACCTTACCTAAAAGACAGCACCTCTGACAATAAAACATTCCATCACTGGAGTACTGATATGAATAACAACTCAATACAGGAACAAAGCAGAAATAGACTATTTGGCCCTTCATGCCTGCTCTGCAATTAAATAAGATCTGTAACCTCAGAGCCACTTTCCTGCACTAACCCCATATTCCTTAGATCAAAAATTACTTTTCATTTGGCCCACTTGCTTGTCTGTTTTTTGCTTTGAAAGGACATATTATTTGTAATCTACATATTAATTCTTTAAAAATTGCTGCTTTACTGTCATAACTTTATAATGAAGTTTCCCAGGCCACCATAGGCAAATCATGCATCATGCCTTTGTCATTTGTTTTATTCAGATATAAGACCTTGGTTTCAGGTTGAATTGAATCATTTTAAATCCTTATGCAAAATTCCTCATATTATGATCACTCTTCTCTAAAAGCCTCTTCACTACCAGATTGCAATCAAGCTTTTCTCATTATCACATCTAAAATTGACTGCTCTCTCAGAGTCACAAGAGAGACTGCAGATATTGGAAACCTGGAGGAGCTCAGCAGGCCAGGCAGCATGAATGGAGGGAGGGAAATGGGCAGTCAACATTTTGGTTCAGGGTTTTTCTTCAGGACTGGAAAGAGAGGGGAGAAGCCAGTATAAAAGGATGGGAGTAAGGGCTGGAGCAAGAGCTGGCGGTTGATAGGTGAATCCAAGTGAGGGGGGAAGATAGGCAGGTGGGGGAGGGGGGAGTGGGAATGATGCAAGAAGCTGGGAGTTGATAGGTGGCAGTGATAAAATGCTGAAGAAGATGGTATCTGATAGGAGAGGACAGTGGAGCATGGAATAAAGGGAAGGAAGTGAGGAGGGGAACCCGAGGGAGGACTATCTGGGTGATGGACAGATTGAGAGGGTAGAGGAGTGGAAAGAGAAGGGGTACGGGGGCTGGTGGGAAAGGGAAAACAGAAAGGGGGGACAGGTGCGTTGTTACCGGAAGTTGGAGAAATCGATATTCATGCCAAATATTCAATGTTGAAGCCAATGTTGGTTCCCCAAAATACTGATCTAGGAGCACATCTCAGTTAATCCTCCATGCTGGTACTGTTGATTGGGATTGCCTGATCTATATAAAGATTAAAGTCTCTCATATCTACTACAGTGCATTGTTACATATACCTCTATTATCCTGATTTATATTATGCCCAATGATACTATTAATGTTTGTAGGCCTGTCTGTAACTACTGCCAATGTATTCTGTCCTTCCTGTTTCTTGGATTCACCCAAACAGATTCTATTTCTTGATTTCATGAGCTGAGATTCTTCTCTACCGCCACGTCCTACAGCTGCAAAATATCACCTGTCCTAATTTAGACTCCAAAGTGTTATTTTCCATGTGCACAGGATTTGGTATACTTTCATTTTCCATGGAGTAGCCTGCCCCATATTTATATCTTTTGTTTTTAACCCACTATTCTTCGAGTAGAAAGATGCACAGATATTAGACTCTGGCCAGAAATAATAACTGCTGTCCCAGGTACTTTGTTGGAGCGTTAACATACAAATAGCAGTCTGCCATGATGAAATTTTGTTGTTTGGGGGAAAAAAATGGAGAGTTGGTGTTACTTGAAAATTTAGCTTTGCATAATTTGCAAGCTGTAAAAACTTATTAAAAAGACAAGTGATCTGCATTGTGGGGAATAGAAATCTGCTATTAACAAATTAAAATAGCGATAAGTTGAAACGAATCTTAGGAACAGCATAAAAACTTGCATTTAATTGCTGTCATTCATGTTGTAGTACCCTGAAGCACTTGAAACACGGCATCCAGTTTGCTCATGTTAAGGTACTGCAAGCAGTAATGAGATAAATAACTCATGGAATAAATGATAAATGCTGTCTAGCTCAGCCAAGGGATCCTATTTTTCTAGTCAGGCAGAGAGGCCATGGTACAACTTTATAAAACTTTGATTAGGCGACACTGGATTATTGGGTGCAGTTTTGGTCACCATGTAACAGGAAGGATGTGCGGGTACAGGAAAATTTACCAGGGCATTGCCTCAGTTGGAACTTCTCGGGTATGAGAAGAGATTGGATAGGCTGGGTTTGTTCTTCTTGGAGCAGAGGAGACATGTTGTGGTGTGCAAAATTATAAAGACATAGAGTGGATAGTGAGAAACTGTTTCCTGAGGAGTTATGAGGGATGAGAGGAAAGATTTTTTGCTCCCAGAGGGTGGTTGCAATCTGGAATGCACAGCTTAGAAGGTGCTAGAGGTAGGTGCACCCATAACATTTTTTTAAAAAAAATTTCTGCGTGATCATTTGAATATGCTGGCTTCTATGCCTATGGACCAAGTGCTGATAAATGGGATTAGTATAGATGGGTACTTGATCAGCACAGACTTGGTGAACTGAAGGGCCTCTTTCTGTGATGTTTGACTCTGATTTTGCGAAGTAATGGACCATTTTGGCCGCTTGTGCCTACCCCTTCATTCAGTAAGATCATGGCTAATATTTTACCTCAGCATCACTTTCTGAAGTAGCTTGCTACCCTTTGATTCCATTAATACTTCAAAATGTATCCATCTGTCTTAAATATACTCAGCTTGGAAGTGGAGAATTCCAAAGATTTACTGCCCTCTAAGTGAAGATTGTTTTCTTGCTCTTTCCTGAATGGCTGACCTTTTATTTTGAGACTGCAACTCTGGGTTCTAGTCAAACCAACCAAGGGAAACATAGTCCCTCCATCAACATTGTCAAATCGTGTGAGAATTTTGTATAGTTCACCTCTCATTCTTCTGAGTAGAGGCTTAATCTCTCCTCATAGGACAAACCTTGCCATCCCAGAAATGAATCTGGTGAACCTTCACTGCCCTCTCTATTGCAAGTCTATTATTCCTTGGGTAGGGAGGTGAGACTTTTACACAATATTCCAGGTATAATCTCACCAGAGCCCTGCATAATTGGAACAAAATGTCTCTAATGTAGTCAAATCCTCTTGCAATAAAGGTCAATGGTACCATTTGCCTTTCTAATTGCACGTAGACTTTCAGTGATTCATGTATATACGAGGATCTCCAAACTTTGTCACCGTTTAAAAATCCTGTGCATTTCTTATGAGGCAAAGTTGGTGAGGGTCAAACCAGGAAAATTGCATTTCTGATAAAACTGCTCACTAGGTGCTGCACAGAAGTGTTTGCTAAGAGAACTAGGAATAGGGTTAGTCCATCGGGCTTTTTTCAGCATTGTAAGGTCATGGCTCATTCATGATCTTACTCCATATATTTTGTACATACAGTGGCATGCAAAAGTTTGGGCACCCCTGGTCAAAATTTCTGTTTCTGTGAATAGCTAAGCAAGTAAAAGATGACCTGATTTCCAAAAGGCATAATGTTAAAGATGACACATTTCTTTAATATTTTAAGCAAGATTACTTTTTTATTTCCGTCTTTTACAGTTTCAAAATAACAAAAAAGGAAAAGGGCCTGAAGCAAAAGTTTGGGCACCCTGCATGGTCAGTACTTAGTAACACCCCCTTTGGCAAGTATCACAGCTTGTAACCGCTTTCTGTAGCCAGCTAAGAGTCTTTCAATTCTTGTTTGGGGGGTTTTCGCCCATTTTTCCTTGCAAAACGTTCTAGTTCTGTGAGGTTCTTGGGCCGTCTTGCATGCACTGCTCTTTTGAGGTCTATCCACAGATTTTCAGTAATGTTTAGGTTGGGGGACTGAGGGCCATGGCAAAACCATCAGTTTGTGCCTCTTGAGGTAGTCCATTGTGGATTTGGAGGTGTGTTTAGGATCGTTATCCTGTTGTAGAAGCCATCCTCTTTTCATCTTCAGCTGAATCATATAAGATTTATGCATATAAGAATTGTTCAGTAGTGTTGACTATAACTACCAGCAAAGGTAATAAAAACATGCAGGGCTAAATGCTCTTTTAGGTTGCCCCCATCAGTCTGGTCTGGATGTCCACCAATCTAGTACTGTGAGTTGTTGCTTCTAATCTGTAGTTTTGCTTACAGCTTGAGCATTCCACAGTGTGGTCTTGTCAGTTTTTTTGGTTAACTTGTATTAAGGCTTGGATTGTGTCTCCTGTCTTATTCCTTCCTTGCCTTGGCATATTTCTTCATTTTCACTTTGATCTAACTTTATAATTTTATGAGACGTGAACATTATTATTGAAATTCTCTGAATCATTTGTAAAATAGCAGTATCCTTTTGGAGGATGAGATGCCTAAAATGCAAACTATTCCAAACACCACCTTAATGGATGACAGAGGGCTATATTAACTACTTTCAATAAGCCTGTCAAAGTGTAGCAATGTACTGCATAATTTGTGTGTTTTTTTTGGGCGGGGGGGGGGGGAGCATTGATAATGGGCTAGTAGAGATGTCTCAGCTTTAGCGACCCAGTTCACTCCCTAACCCTGGTGCTTTCTGTGTGGAGTTGCACATCCTCCCTCTAACCACATGGGTTTTCTCCGGGTGCTCTATAGTCCTCCCACATCTCAAAATTGTCCAGGTTGGTAGGTTAATTGGTCACTGTAAATTACCCTAGTATCTAGGTGAATGGAAGAACCTGGGGCTATTGATGGGAATGTGGGGAGAATAAAATTTGGATTAGTACAAATGGGAGCTTGGTGCTCTCTTCCTCCCTCTGCCCCTCTCCCCTAACCCAATTCTTATTTTACAACAAAGCAGGACCATTTTTTAATGTAAAGTAGTTCCCAGCTGTTTGGAGGAATGACCTGAAGGTTGGATAAAGCACTCGTTTTTAAAAGGGGAAGAAGGAAAGAAGAAAATAGTGTGTTCAGAACTCTTTATTTAAAAGAACCCTTTGTATATGAATCCTCTGTCCTGTTATCTTCAAATCAAAAATAACAGCCATACTAGGTAAATGGGAAAACTGTGGGAAGGTGGAGTTGCTGTAGAATTTAAACCATGATCTGTGCAGTGATGCAGCTGAAAAGGCCATATGGCCTTTTTCTTCTCTCATTCATTCTTTTGATCTTCAAACTCTTTATTTATCCTGGTTCTTTTAGTAATCAAAAAGTCTGTTGAGCTCTGTCTTGAATATATATTTGATGACCAACTTAGAGCTATAAGCAGAGGAGAATTCTATTGATTTGTAACCCTTTGAGAGAAGAGATTTGCTTCCTTTCAGTCCAATGTGGCTTATTCTGAGACTGATGCCCTCTAGTGGGTGTAGTACTAGTTTAGTCTATCTGTTCTCAGGGCAGTTCTTTCATTCCAGGAATCAGGTCAGAGCACTTATTTTGCACTTCCTCTGACCACTCTTCTTCAAACAAGGAGACCAAAACCATACACAGTACTCCTGCTATGATCAAACCACAGTCTATGATTGTAACAAGACTTCCTTACTTAGCAGCTGCACAGTTGTGCGACAGTTGCTCCTCTTGCATCCAACCGCTTTTCTCTCTGTGATGCTCTAGTTTTTGTCTGATGTCACTTCAAAGCTTTCTACAACTTTATAATTGAGACTGAAGTCAATTTTCTGGAAGGACATCATTACCTATATCTTGATTAATTTCTTGGGCTGCTTGCTGGATCTGGATCTGTTGATATGCAAATATATGATTGGACCGCGACTCTGGTGTTAATCAGAATCCTGCCAAAAGGGACTGAAATTTGTTTTCATCTTTGGGTCAATTTGGGTTTCTTGTGGTTTCCATAGGTATTCAGCAAAATCAGGTTATTTTCTCTTTTTAGTCAAGCAATGCATCAACTTTTTGAACTGTATAAAACACAATTGAAATTGGAAATAACTTGTACATTCAAATTCATATCGATGTTAACATTTACCATTTCTACTTGATCACCACTGTATGGCATTAACTAGAACATCTGGTTTGGCAATTGCTATTTCTCTTCAATTCTGGCCTACTGTGCATTCCCTTTCCATGACCCTTTTGCTGATTGTCAGTCTTCAATCACTTTGGCCCCCTACTTGTATGCCCCCTAATTACTTTGCATTGCATTTTCTCTCCACTCCATCAAAAATCTCATCAAACACTTTGACCGCTGTTTTGCTGGTGTCCTTTGCATGAATTGCAGTGGGGTGTTTTAGTACATTAATATAAATGAATGTAGTTGTAGGAGCAGCAGCAATGAGATTGGAAGCTTCAAGTGAATATGTTTAGGTTGCGTGCAATAACACACGTTGTAGTTTATAATTTGTTTTTCTACATAATTTCTGTTGCTTTGTTTTCTATTGTTAATTTGCTTCCTTAGTTTTGAACCGTTTTTTTGCCCCAGCCATATAGACCCCTCCCCTGAGCTGTGTAATATTCCCTAACCAATGGAGCAGGCAGGTGTCCTATTGAAAGCATTAGATGCTGTGCAATTAGCTGCAGAATGATACCGCAGCACAGCCCGAGTTAATCTTCCCCACCAGTTTATTTAGGCTTTCACGCTTGATCTAAGTGACCCCGGAATGAATATTCATGATTTTTTTTCTCTGCACTGTTTACACCAGCAGATTGGATGGGTGACTGGGTAACTTGCTCTCTCTTCATTACCTTAAATAGGACTGAGGCCCACATTCTGCACTTTGAACGTTAGCGCTCCGTTGAATAGTAAGTTGTATTCCCACCCTGGACATTCTCTCTTTTACCTCCCTCCCATCAGGCAGAGGATACAAATCATAGAAAGTACAGCACAATACAGGCCCTTCAGCCTACAATGTTGTGCCGACCTTTAAACCTCGCCTCAGACTATCTAACCCCTTCCTCCCATGTATCCCTCTATTTTAAATTCCTCCATATGCTTAGCTAGCAATCTCTTGAATTTGTCTAATGTACCTGCCTCCACCAGTGCCCCAGGCAGCACATTCCATGCCCCAACCACTCTCTGGGTAAAAAAAAACCTCCCTGTGATATCCCCCTTGAACTTCCCACCCATTACTTTAAAGCCATGCCTTTTTGTATTGAGCATTGGTGCCCTGGGAAAGAGGCACTGGCTGTCCACTCTATCTATTCCTCATAATATTTTGTATACCTCTATCATGTCTCCTCTCATCCTCCTCCTCTCCAAAGAGTAAAGCCCTAGCTCCCTTAGTCTCTCCTCATAATGCATACTCTCTTAAACCAGGCAGCATCCTGGTAAATCTCCTCTGCACCCTTTCCAACGCTTCCACATCCTTCCTACAATGAGGCGACCAGAACTGGGGACAGTACTCAAGGTGTGGTCTAATCAGAGTTTTGTAGTGCTGCATCATGCTGCTGAAAGCTCGAACCACCTGGCTCAAGGACAGCTTCTATCCTGCTGTTAAAGACCATTGAACAGTCCCCTAGTACCATAAAATGGACTCTTGACCTCACAATCTACCTCGTTATGGCCTTGCATTTTATTGTCTGCCTGCACTGCACTTTCTCTGTAACTGTAAGAATTTATTCTGCGTTCTGTTATTTTACCTTGTACTACCTCCATGCACTGTTGGAATGAATTGATCTGCATGGACGGTATGCAAGACAAGTTTCTCGCTGTGCCTTGGTGCATGTGACAACAATAAAACCAATTTACTAATATAAAAGCAAAGAATTTACCATATCATTGCCATTTTGTAAGATAGATATAATATTTATTCTGGCTCAAAATCCTCTGATCTTGCAAGCTGCTTCCCAAATAGGCACTAACAGGTTTTTATCACCTTAGGAATTTATTCCAGTACCTTTCATGTATATTTGAAATTAACAGGTTGTATCTATTAAGTTCAGTACCTTCCAGTTCACACATTTGCTTATCCATTGTGAGAAAATCTAGAAAGTAAGACATCAAAATAGCTAGTCTATTTTTTTTCACAAGATTGCAACAGAATACCCAAAAATATGGTTAAAAACCAATTCTATAAATATTTTTGAGTTGAATAGGTATATTCAACTCTTAAAGGGTCATGCAAACAGCTGTCACAAGCATAATGGGCCATCTTGCCCCCTATGCATTTGTATGATTCTGGCTAATTAAGTTTGCTTTGCTTTGACTAATGGCCCCTTCAGATTCCTTTCGTCCACTTTTGCATCCCCTCTCCACCTCATCACCCTGTCGCCCCCCCTTCATGGTATTTGGCCCTCCTCCTGTGTCCCGCATGTGCATGGCCCCTGCGTGTTAGCAATTTTGACTACTTAGCAGTTTCTGAATTCAGATTAATTATTTACATTTTAAACTGTGTCCGAATAGGTTCATAACAGTTCAGTTTTATCTTTGAATTCCATGCTGATTGCTGCTAACTGCACTATTTTCTTGGCTGGCTTCTAATAATAAAATCCATTATTTTGCATGGACCAGAAGATGCACTGATTGGCCCGTTGTCATCTCTGACTGTGTAACACTATGCAAGATAAGCTACATTGATAAAAAAAATAGTGGAGCCTTCTTTGATTCAAGTACTTTTCTCATTTGTGCAATTAAGCTTTTTTGTGTGGATGATTACTTTTGGTATTGTACTGATGCTCTTATTGAATGGTTTTTGCAAAGCCTGGTGTAATCACCAGAAAATATGCAGTAAGATTTAATTGAAGATGGGAAAACCAATGTCAATTTCTCTTTGTATTATATTCAGTTCAAAGTTGATTACACAAGTTCTGCAGGTGTTGGTTAACAACATATAATAGTCATCAGATGATTTTTGATACATTCAGTGTTGAGTATTTTGGCGTTTGATTAGGAGGACTATGTGATTTTTAACAAATGCTTCCATTGTTCATCCTTTGTGTAACACCAAAATACCTAGTTTATTCTCAGTTGATGGTGAGGTTTATTCTCCATTCTGGCTGCAGGTAGAGGATGTTGGTGAACTGTGTGTGGATAGTTGGTTTTGATCAGTTCTAACAATATCTGTATTTGGGTTTTTTAACTTTTCCACAGATTTTATTGGAAAAACTGAATTTTTTTCATTACATTGTACAGTTTGGATGTACCTGTGGATGACTCATAAGTGTTGTTCTTGTGCAGTCTTCCTGAAAATACATTTTTAGTCTGACCAAATTGCAAATTGGGAGGTGTCAATGTTTCAAAGCTGTTTTATGTGTGTGTGTAAATATATGTATAGTATGCACTGACTGCAGAATTTCTAGAACATCAGTAGCAAGTTAGTTAAAATTACCAAGTACAGTTTCTTCATTAATGCAGTCATTATAATGAACCCACTTAAAGCGATGTTCCAAAAGTACTGGGTGTAGATGTTTCAAGCTATTACACTTGGGGTAGAGGTCATTAGCACACTACAACTATCCCTCAACTCCGTCTCTCCCACTTCAGTTAGACTGCAATCTTAACACTAATTGTAAGATGCTTTTTTATTGTCATCTAAATAAGGCATTTCATTTTCCTCAGCTTCTGCAAATAGCCTTGTGAAGATGGTGATATCAGATCATTTAAATTCTTGCCTTGACTTCTGCCTGGGGATTAATAATTCCTCACTTCCAATTGCCTCCTTGTTTATGCCATCGATTTCAGTGATTTGTTCAGATTGTTCACCTGAATTAACGTCGTCTTGGCAGTGGAAAGAATAGAATTGTCGAGTGGTTTGAATAAAGCCATTTTAATAAGAGTATATATTTTTAGCTTAAGCTGCACTTGAGTAACTTTAATGACTTAGGGTAGGGGAAGACAGAATGGAATATGTACAACAGACTGACTAGATGCACTGCATACATGCACTAGATCTCTCAATTAATCCTGAAGTCTGTTTATGGCTACTTCTATTATAAATATTGATACCATAGCTTGGAACTATGTGCCATTCTTCATTCTATAATTGAATATTTTCTAGGTATGAAATAGGAAGGATATCAGTAAGATTGAAAGAGTGCAGAGAAGATTTACTAGAATGTTGCAGGGTCTCCAGGAGTTAAGTTACAGGGAAAGATTGAAGAGGTTAGGACCTTATTCCTTGGAGTGTAGAAGAATGAGGAGAGATTTGATAGAGGTTTACAAAATTGTGAGGGGTATAGACAGTTAATGCAAGTAGGCTCTTTCTACCTAGATTAGGAGAGGTAAGTACGAGAGGACATGGCTTTAGGGTGAAAGGGGAAAGGTTTGGGGGAACTTCTTCACTCAGTGGTGGGAGTGTGGAACGGGCTGCCATCTGATGTAGTAAATGCGGGCTCACTCTTAAGTTTTAAGAATAAATTGGATAGATACATGGACGGGAGAGGTCTGGAGGGTTATGGACTGGGTGCAGGTAAATGGGACTAGTGGAATGTTTTGGCACAGACTAGAAGGACCGAATGGCCTGCTTTCTGTGCTGTAGTGTTCTATGATTCTATTTGCTGCACCATGAAAGAAACACTCACTCATAGAATGTCCTCAATTCTAATGAAACTGTTTTACCCCGTGCTCTCAGGTGTTCTAGTCCAATTGAGTGCAGTTCTTGCAGTTATGTTTTCTTGTGGGTGAATAAGAGTTTGTTACTGAGTTTTTTTTTCCAGAAATGGGCTTCAGTTTCTATCACCAGTTATCAAAACAGCTGCTGTGCATTGTTCATTTTGAAAATGGCTTTGATCAATGTGAATCCATGACTTTTTCCCAAACAAATTCTAACTTGTTGTGTCGCTTGCATCTTATTTACCCAAAGGTATATTTTTAATAAGTGCACAAGGTAATGTAGGTCTTTAACGTTCAGGGTAGTGTTGATTATAGATCTCTGTCTCTCAGATATATTTTGCATCCTCTTTAGGACTGCTCCTCCTGTTCCTTTACAGAGTTCATTCATGAGGGAACTTTGGGCCTGGAGAGGTGGTTTTAAAGTAGTGAGTAAGATGCAGGCAGCAGATTTGAATTCTAACTGCAAGAAATGATTTTCAACTAAAGCTCTCATTTACAACACTTGAGGAATGTCTATGAATTGCACCAATTATGCCAAATTATGATTTAAAAAAAAAACTCTTATTTGGGGGTAGATTGGATGAACGCACTATATATTTATTTGCATCAGAATTTTTGATTATCATCTTATTAATCAGGTATGTTTGTATCTTCTATTTATGCAACATATTTATCATTTTGTGTATATTGATTATTATGCACATCTTTCACACAAAATCAGTTTTAGCATTTTGCTATTGAGGGCATGCAAACAATATTCTCAACAGATGCTGAAATACAAGATTCTGCTGGTGAGGAAAGTATTTGTGAGCCACATTTTTCATTTCTATTACAATCGAGTCTTAGTTGGAAGCAGTTTTGTGTTTTCATTTTTGGAAAGGTAAGGCTGCCTTTAGAAAAAGTTTGCTTTGTCTTTTGAAGTTAATTGTTTTATTTTAACTTTGCTCATCCATGTTTTTGTTTTGTGCAGAAATCAAGATGACTACCAGTTAGTTCGTAAATTAGGTCGAGGGAAATACAGTGAAGTGTTTGAAGCCATTAACATCACAAACAATGAAAAAGTAGTTGTTAAAATACTTAAGGTAAGCCATGCCTTAGTACAAATTAACATTGCATACTAATATTTTGTTTTCTCAAAACCCATGTCCGCAGCATATGTTGTCAAAATATGAACTAGACAGTAAGCTTCCTACCAATTTCATCTCAAGATGTGAATGATATAAAATATTGAAGCCATTCAGTTGGTAACTGGATCACAATATTCCAATTAATGACAGAGCACAGGCTATAAACAGGCCTGACAGCAGAGAAGGCCCCATGTTTTTGTCTTACCATTGAGTTTGCAGTGGTAATCTTCATTAAGCAATATTCACCCTCTTGACAATCTTGGACTACTGTCTTCCATGCACTGATCTGGACTAGATAGAAAAGGAAAGTAATGAAGACGGGTGAACAGAGATGTGGATTCTGCTTGTGTTATTTGAGCCTTATTGGACCATTGGCTCCATTGTGAAACCTCATTCAGATATGCATTTCTTTTCTGAACCAAATTTAGCCCCACTATGCAGATTCTTTGTCCAAATACTGTTCCATGGGCATTGGATACATTTATAGACTTAAGTCAATACCATTTCTTCTTGTGTAAGTGTTGACAGAAAACGTGACTTCCTATTTGACTGTTTGGGGTGTCTGTTTGATAATAATTAAGATCATGTCCACAAATGCCTGTAGCAGAATTTCTGATTTTTATTTTGCCTTTTTGGCATACTGCCAACAGATTTGGTCTCCTGATCCAGGAAAAGATGTACTTGCCTTGGAAGCAGTGCACAAAGGTTTGATTCCTGGGATATGTGGGTTTTTTTGAGAAAAAGTTGCACAGAAATGCCTAACATGTTGTGTTTAAAGCTTCAGGAGGTGACTTCATTAAAATATGTAAGATTTTGATGGGGCTTAACAGGGCAAATGCTATGAGGATGTTTCCCTTAGCGAAGTAGGTTCAGAAACTAGGGGGCATAATCTCAGGATCGAGTCTTTTACTTAAAGCTGAGATAAAGAGGAATTTCTTCTGAAGGTTGTGAACCTTTTGGAATTTTCTATTTCAGAGAGCTGTGGATACTCATTCTTTAAATATAATCAAGTTGACAGGGATTATTGGATTGCAGGGGAATTGAGGGTTATGTAGATCTGACAGGAAAAATGAACTGAGGCCAAAATCAGATCAGCTGTGATCTTATGGGATGGTGATGCAGGTTTGAGGTATTGTATGACCGCTTGCTTAGATTAGATTCTTGTGTAATATGGACATTAAGGATCAAGGCAACATCCTTCCATTGCCTTGATTCACATTTGTTAATTAAATTTGCATCAGGATTTGGATTTGTTAATGGCTCAGCTTGATGTGTAAATTTGCTGAGCAATTGTAATTTCTTGCTTAATTTTCTTTATAAACCCTTGTGAGGCAGCCTTTCTCCCTTCCAAAGCTGCAAAATTATTAGTAGCTAATTAGAGGCTTGATTCTGCCTTCAAGCAACAGTGGATGTCTGTATTTTGTGTATTTATGTATATGTATTTTCAACACAGTATTGTTTTAAAATCTATATACACCTTTAAATTATATTCCTTTCTGCCACATCTCCAAATTCAGTGAAGGTTCTATTGGTATTGCATTACATCTGACAGTGAAAGTATCTTGAATTGTTTCTCGATTTGAGTTCCTCAATCGCCTCATCTGTTTCTCCCCAAGTAATATTAAGGGACACTTTATGCCTCTCAGAAAGTACACAACTTTAGCAAGTGCTATATGAGGTAATTTATGTGCAGACTGAAATTCGGTCTTCAAAAGGATAAATAAAACAACACAATTTACTTTATAGTCTTTTTATTGCAATCAACATTTTGTTTACTGCAGCCTGTAAAGAAGAAGAAAATAAAGCGTGAAATTAAAATACTGGAGAATCTGCGTGGTGGTCCAAATATTATCACTCTCATAGATATTGTCAAGGATCCAGTGGTATGTGAAGATTTCTGTTCTTTCGTACCCTCCTTTCACCCTTCTTTAATGTATGACAATTACTGTTGTGAAAGTTCAATTGTAAATCGCAACTTATATTGGGGAAAGGTTTTTATTTTGGCCATTTTGTACATCTTAACATGGAGAAAAGAGTCCTGAAATCATAAGAATACAAATGAGAAAAATGCTTGAGATTCAGCATTTCTTAACGTCATATCTTCCTATGGATTCATTGATTCTGACTCTGGTGTATCTCCTCCACTTAAGTTGCTGTCCTCTGGGTTTCTGAATAGCAAATTGATTTTTATTCCATTTTTATTCGAGATAAGGGTTGTGTTACACAGATGTAGTTACTATTATCCAATTCATGATAGGGTTCCCAATAATTAATTGAATGCAAATAAAGTCTTAGCAAACTTACTCAGTGATTATATCATGATCATTAATAGTTCGATGGTTATCAAGAATAATGCTCAATGGATGGTATCCTGTACTGAGCTTATATTCATTAGATGCTATCTTAAATCTCTATTGAGTTAACTAGCTTCTTTGATAGTGTTTGTTCCAAAAATGTAATTTGTGTGATAACAAATGATGTCAATTCCATTTTTGCCTGCTGCCTGAATCCCAAGTTGACCAATATTTGGTGTTTCCTTCAACTGGATGTAGTTGTGTCAGGTTTTGAGCATGAAGGCTGACTGCGTTGCACTTTTTTTTGTTAACGTAAGTGTGTTAGGTTTCACCCATTTAACCTATAATTTTTGTGAATTATTTTGTGGGACATTTTTCCTTCTGCCTTTAAATGCAGAATTGCTTGTTTTATACAGTTACAAAATACAGACAGAATGAATTGATTGGCTGACTTGGGTGCTGTATCATTTAATCTGAATGAACAAATGTTGATTGGGTTGAATATATCACTGATCTAGTAGTCTCTGGTGACCAGCTGACATCTGTAGTCAGTGATTAAATTTGGGGAGAACACAATCATACATTTAGAAACCCTTTGCATACTGAGTGAATGCATGAATGTCTACAGATTTATTTTTAACAATTCAGAAAAAAGCTACTTTTTTTTGTGACAACTACTGTGGCTTCACAAGGGCTGCAAATTAACGAGAGATGGAGAATTTAGCTGACTCCCAAGTTACAATTACAATTTGACTTTGAAGAACCTGGATAATTTAGCATTTATTTGGAGTCAGCAAGATGTTCTAATAAGCATGAAAGTGCTTGTATGGCTGTAATATTGCCAGAATAGTAACCACAGTTGTAAAACAAGTCTTGAATGAAAGGAAAGCCCTGCAGGTATAGGAAATCTGAAATAAAACTAAAATGCTTGCAGCAATAAGCAAGTTGGCAGCAGCCTGATTCAAAACCCTTGCAATTTGTGGTCATGTGCTTACTGGACATCATGCAGCAAAAATTAAGCTCACTGCATATATAACAGCTTTCAAAGACCAATTAATTTCATTCTCCCACTTTCAACAGTCCTTTGAAAAAATCTTCTTCAAATACTTATACTTTGAAATCTAATGTGTTTGGTTTCCACCCCTTACATGGTAGGACAAGCTATGTCCTAATAAATTGCCACATAAATATAAACTTCTGCTGTCCCTTTTGTGTTGGATAAATTTATGCACGCTGATCAACAGAGCTTTCTTTTTGCCAGAGTTGTAGCTCTATGAGAGGAGGTGGATTAATTAGACAAGATGAAGAAATAGGGCTGAAATTTAGTTGAACTGAAAAATGGGAAAGCAGTGAGTCACTTGCCAAAATGGTAAGAGAAGTCAGAAGGAAGAGACTGACCACAGTCTTCCAAACATCCTTGGATTTGCTACCAGAAAGCCATGTGTTTGCCTGTAGAACAGATGGCACAGTTCGGGCATCTGCTGGTTCCAGTAAAAGTTCTTCAAATTCTTTGAAACATAAAGAATTCTTAAGCGGCATGACAGGATTGATGCTGATCTAGTGTTTCTCCTACTTTGGGTATCTAGAATAAAGGGGGGGGGGGGGGGGGGGGTCACAGTCTTAAGGGAAGGAGCCAGGCATTCACGACTGAGATAAGAAGCAATTTATTTTGGAGGATAGTGAATCTTTGGAATTCTGTACCCAAGAGATCTGTGGAGACTGTGGCTGAGACTATTCAGGAGACAGTTGCAAAATTTTAAGTATAAAACAAATCATGGGATATGAAGACAGTTCAGGATGCTGAGGTAGAAGATCAGTCATGATTTTATTGAATGGTCAGCAGGCAAGAGGGGCCAGATGGCCACCACCTGCTTCTGTGTTTTTTATGTTCCTGTATTATGTAAACTGACTGTAACCTCAACTTTGAGACAGTTTGTACTTTGTCATCTGAGATTTGCACAGTTCATAGTTATTCCACTAAAAGGTTTGTTTTGGGAACTCGAGGCCAATCATAGTCATGCTAAAAATGCCGGGGAGGTGATTTCTTTTTTCTCTCTCTCATAAGACTTGAGCGGGTTGATGAAATTTAAATAGTTCAGTTATAGAGGATTCAGAGAATGTTGGGAGTCCTGTCTGATTATGAAGAATAAATTTTTTATTTGAACAAAGTTTTGCTTTGGTATGCTAAATCATTACAGCTTTTGTCATTTAGTTTTCGTGGGTTTTTTTATTCCGTTTCGCATTCCATTTTTCAGCACTAAGAGCTCCCAGTCAATTTGATTACAAAGTTTCTTGTTCTTTGCATCCAGTGTAAAGCATATCCATCTCTATGTGCATCCATCCATCTTCCTGTAAACTTTGTACTGTGGACAATTTATTTATATTTAATGTTAAGTTAGGTGCACATTTCTTAGATTGCTTGAATTTGAATTTTGCAACAATCATTCCACTAATCTAAATGAATTAAAACCCAAGCCTCGGAGGTGAAAAGGCCAGTATCTTAAGACAGTGAACCACCTAGATCCCAATGTTTGAGACCTAAATTATCACCATCTAGAATTTGTGGATTATTTACTACTTCCCACCCCGCCAATCCCCACAGAAGAACATGATCTTCATCTGACTTCTCATTCTCAAATGTCTGACTGCTGGTGGTAATGAGCCACGCAGAGGATTGCTGGTATGGTCATAATTTCCCCACTTTTTTTGCACGGATGCATTTACCAGTGCATGTGATATTTTGTGCATGTCCTGTATAGGAAAGTGTTCTCTGCCCAGTACTGAAATTTTCTGAAGATCAAACTGCTTCACTTGCATTCAATTTTATGTAAATGACTTGCTCTATTAATCATTTCAGCAAAATAGGGTGACTACTTTGTTCCACTGGCAATTTGTGGTTGTGAAAATGTGAGGTGCTTTGTGGGTTTGAGTTTGTTTATTTATTCTGATGTTTTAGATGTACATTTGTTTAATTTCACCTATTATTTCAGGTGCAATTACAAAAAACTCATCATTGGACATTGCTGCTTTTGTGCACACAAGGAGTTAACTAATTTCAGTTGGAGGTTTTATTTTTCAGTGTGCATTTGGCTAATGTGAAAGATGTATTTGGGGCAGTATGAAAATCCTACTAAAAGATACCAGAGTAGGTACATTCTCTTGTCAATTGATTGACTGCCCAAAACTTTTTCACCACCTACATTGCAAAAGTCATGAGTCAAACAAAATATTGTTTTTTTTTGTCTGGTTTAGTGGCATTTGCAGCCACACTCAAGAGTCTCATTACCACTAAGAGAGATGTTCACTTGAGCCAGCTCCAGTGTATTTCAGCCTAAGTATGTACTGTTTGTGGTGCGTGTGTGCGTGCGTATATATAAAAATAAAACTTTAAACTATCAATCTTTGTTCTCCTCTAGTCACGGACACCTGCTTTGGTTTTTGAACACGTAAACAACACAGATTTTAAGGTAAGATTGGACATCTTAAACAAGTTATCTGAATAGTAATGATATTCATCCCCCACCATTCCTGCCACCCAAAGTAGAAATCTTAGTTGGATACAGCTGGACCAACACTTGAAGTTCAGCACCATTAAAGCCAAAGATTTTCATCTATCACCATTGTACTGTGGCTGGGGGATTTGTTGCATTGTTTTCCTTTCATTTGTTACACCTGGCATTGTGCGTGGATATCAACTTTCCAGTTCAATTTTCTTTGACAGCAGATCCAAGACTGCAATATGTACTTGTTTCTGAAAATCTTATCTTTGTGCCTACTGTTTAATCCATGCAGCATTCTCCTTAGTTCACTGGTTCTAATTTTATTTCTCCACCTGTGACTTGGCATCTTCTTAAACAGATTTCATAATCCCCAGCCTTTCTAATTTTTCCATCTATGCTTGGACGTTAAAGGTCAATGAACTATGTTTTAATTCATCTGAAGATGTTCTTTAACTGTATATTTCAAATGTCAAAAGTCTGCTGACTGTAGTGTCAAAGTCCATGATGTTTCGAGCGTCACAATAAATTTTCCATGTGTGCTTTAAAAAGGATGTTTATAAAAGGGAGCTTGTATTTCCAGTATACAACGATCTTCCCATTAACCACAAATCTCTGCTTCCTAACTATGGAGATAACGCTCTAAAAATACGTAGATTTGTAAAAAGATCTGTCTGTTAATAGTCCTCATCTGCCAAAGAGCATGTGCATTAGGAGTGGGAATAGACCTTAAGGCCCCCTCAAGCCTGCTTTGCTATTTAGTAGTGCTGATCTTTTATTTCACTGCACTTTCCTGCTTGCTCTTGAAGGATAATTCATCTTGAATTAACCCATAAAGTGCAAAAATTGCGCTATGTAGCTTCGATTAAGGGAAAAGAAGCTCTGTTCTTGACCAATTCTTATCTCTAAACCTTTCCCATAATGGTGTAACCTGAATTTTTGTAAATTCTCAATGTCATCTACATGGCCAATTTTTGTATGGCCTATGCACTTCCAGAAAGAATAGTAATAGGAGGATGATGCAGGAGGGAGAACTTGAGATCCTTAGGGCATCCTGACTGGGTCTGAGGGAGGTGGAGTGCTGGGACCGATATCCTTGTAGCAGGTTTGTTGGTGCTGTGGGGGAGCATTTAAAGTAGCCAGGCGAGGAGATGGTAGGATGAGCATAGATTCAAAAGGGAGGAAATCAGAACTGGAAATGAACAGAAAATTAATGAGCAAGTTTGGGCACCAGAGTAGACAAAAGGTCAAAAATATAAAAGGCATTGGGCTATGCTTAATAGAGAGGATTAAAAATGGAGGGATGGCAGCATTACTACAAGCAGGGGGTGATATGTCAGAAGGATCATCAACTGAAACCATCTAGGTGGAGTTTAAAGTGAGGAACATTCACACTTTAGACCTCTTGAATATTCTGAGGGGGATAGCAGTCCAAATTTGTAGGTACATTTCTGATGGGCGCAAATGTGAGGGGTGGGTGGGGTGGACATTTCAATGGCCCCGATTATTAACTGAGAATACTGAAAGGCATAGAGGACTCGGAATTCTGATTTGCATTTAGGAGGTTTGCTTTTTTTCCTAGCCAGCAGTAGCAAGTCTAACAAGATAGGCTGATTATGGGTGGAGAGAGGCAAATTCGGCATTTGAATGAAATTGGGTGAGTGAATGGAATATTAGAGAATATTTTTGTGGTAGGTTTCATAATTCAGTTAGGTTTAGAATAATTACTGAAAAAATTATATAAGAGTCTAAATTGGGATAATGCTGATATTAATAGACTAAAAGGCGACACGTCAAAGGTGAGCTACTTGAAGGTAGATCAATCTAAGAGTGATACGAGATATTTAAGATGATTTAAAGGGTTTGAGAACATGTTTCCACAAAGGAAAAAAGATGGGACTGCAAGATATCCCCCTTGTTGATAAAGTGTATAGAGGGTAAGGTGAGGCAAAAAAGGACCTGTTTGTGTGTTTACAGATTAACACTGGAGAAAGTCTGGAAGAGTATAACAGAGTAAAATTAAAAGGGAAATTAGGAAAGCAATGAGAGGGTTTGGAAAAGTACTGGTAAATAAAAACCAGATCAAGAGGACAACGAAGGAAAGGATAGGATCTATTCAGGACTGAAAAGGTAACCCATGTGTGGAAGCAGAGGACATGTGTAAAAGTTCGATGAATATTTTGCAGCTTTCTTCACGAGAGAAATGTTGCAGTCATATAGTAATTAAGGAGGGCAGGTGTGAAATATTAAATGGGATAACCATAGTAAGAGAGGAAGCGTTAAGGGGGCTTAGATGCTTTGGAAGTGGATGAATTGCCATACCTGGACGAATTGCATCCCAGTTTATTAAAAGAGTAAAGGAGAAAATTATGGAAGCAATGCCTTCTCTTGGGGCTACTTAAGGGTTCCATTCCACTCTCCCTGTTTAGAAGCAAATTCGGGTTTCTGCTGAGTAAGCACACAATCTAAGTTAAGACATTAATTTAAGTATAAATTTATTACCATGTCTCTCCAAAATTTGTGCTTGAAATAGCTGTTTTCAACATTTTTATTGATCCTGCCATTTGTACAATTAAAGGTTTCACTTTTGGGGGGGAAGCTTGCTGTACCTTTAACCCATTTGCTGCTTGTAAAGGCAGGCAGTCTAACCCATCTCACTGGCTGTTGCTAACACTGTTACCTGGAAAATATTGGAATGGATGGTGACAACTTTCAGTCATGAAGTGCCTGACTTCTGCATTGTTCCTTATATAATGATCATTGCCCTTCTATCCAATTTGTTGTAGGAGTTCTATAATTTATATTCTGTGTGTTGTCTGTACTTACATGCTTATGATGCTACTGCAAGCGCATTTTTCATTGTACTTGTACCTCACCATACTTGCGCACATGACAATAAACTCGATTTGATGAAGAGACGTTGGGATTTCTGAGAGACTTGCTAACGTATATTTAAATTGTTGATGTTGTAACTGAGATTGTGAACTTGCTCACTAGAAGCATCAGTGTGATTGTCCATACAACTCTCTCACTGTGGTACTGACACCTTTTCAGGGGTTTAATTTCTATTGCCATGCTTTGGTCCGTTTTACAAATACTATCCATTTATATGGAGTCAAAATATGTTTTGTCATTCATCTTTGCTTAAGTTTTGTTGCATCTTACGGTAAAATGCTCCCAGCTTAAATGAAAATATTAACTTTTTTTTTGGATGTATTTCCTACAGCAGCTGTACCAGACCTTAACAGATTATGATATAAGGTTCTACATGTATGAGATTTTGAAGGTATGTTGGAAAAATGTTACCTTTTTTTAAAGGATAAATAATATTTGATAGGGTGAAAACTAGAATTGGAATTTGTTTATTATTGTCACTTGTACCTAGGTACAATGAAAAACTTGCATACCGTTCATGCAGATCAATTTATTACACAGTGCACTGAGGTAGTACAATGTAAAACAATACCGAATGCAGAGTAAAGTGTCACAGCTACAGAGAAAGTGCAGTGCAGGTAGACAATAAGGTTGCACTGCATAATCTAATGACTCCTGATGGTCAATCTCCCAGAATAAATAATTTCCTTGATGGCATGCACTGGGTTGACTACAGTTTTAAGGAGATCATTTGGGGCATTTGTGTCAGTTATGGATTAAAACTAGGGAGGCTTTCCCCCAGAATTTCTGATTGGAATATTATTACTGCTGGCCTGTTGAGGAATCTATAATTGACTGCCAGGACAAATTGTGGCATTTGGGTCTTAGATTTACTGCTGATCTAAAGGTGATCTCACTACAAGGCTTAGGGACACATTAAGTAGGGATGATTACATTGATTTACCAATGAATTTATCAATTGAACTGCAGCCTTTTTTTAAACAAGCGAGTTCTTCAAAATAGTAATTTGCAGGTTTAGTTGATGGATGTCAACCACTCAAATTTTTTCAGTAGTCTAAAGTCATGATTAAGTTAATGCCTTGTAATCCCTCCTGTAGTTCAAGTTATTTTACAAAGATGTAAACAGTCTCAGGTGATGTGTGTTTTTGAGTTTTTTGTTGATATGAAGTGCCCTTTCCTTACAAGTTGGTTTGCAATTTCTGGGTTATGTTTCTGGCCTTGCTCAATTCTACTACAGTAAACTTGAGAGTGCTGAGTGAAGATCAGCTGTACAAGTACTTCTCTGTACATCCACTCTGACATTTTTAAAGTTGGGAGTAGCAGTAGTGATGTCTACTTGCTGCTAATGTGAAGTGGCCACAGAAAGAACTGGACTCTTTATTAATGGTGCTTGTGTGCAGAGAAATGTACTGTTGCTGTGAATGTTGTTTTTACCGTAGTATTTGCGTGCCACAACTTTTGAACTGAAGTCATTTTGTGATACCAATTAGCAAGCCATTCTGTTCAGGGATAATTAAGGATGGAGAATAAATGCCAACCTTGCCAATGACATTCACATCCCAAAAACACACACATGATTATTAAAAAGTGGTTTAAAGCTGTGATACAATACAGCATCATTTGGATACTGCTTCAAGTGAAACTGCTTTGTATTTGTCCAAAAGCAAACTGTTTCAGTTGTTGGAAATATGAAATAGAAACAAAAAGCACTGGGAGTACTTAGATCAGGCAGCATCTGTGGGGGGGGAGAATCAGAGTTAACATACAAGATCTATGACTTATTATTAGGTCTCGTACATCGGAATTTATATGCGGGGGTTGTACTTCAAAAGTAAGGCAAACTGAAAAGTTAAATGTTTAACTGTCAAATTGTGAGCGCAGCCATTGTCCAATATGGTGGTTGTTTAAATGGCATTTGTGCCAGTAATTTCTAAATATTCTGTGGTGCAAATCTATAAGAAAGCTCTATAGTAAACAAGACAATATACATAATTGTTGCTTATCATTGAAGTTGTCTTTTTTTTTAATCCGGTTGCTTGGAATCTGGATGTTACTAGCAAGACCAACATTTATTTGCACTTCTCTAATTGCCTCAAGAAGGTGGTGGTGAGCCACTGCCTAAAATCCTGCTGTCTTTCTGGTGAAGGTCCTTTCATAGCGCTCTTAGCTAGGAGTTCTCAGATTTAGACCCAGTGACAATAAAGAGCAGCAGCCTATTTTGAAGTCAGGATGGTGGTGTTCCCATGCATTTTCTGCCCTTATTCAGGAGGTGTGGTTGGAATAGCCTTGGTGAGTTAGTGCAGTGCACCTTGAGCCACTTGTGTGTGGAGGGGGTAGGAGGAAAACCAAAGGAATGACCATCATTTTGAAGTAGAGTAGGTCTGCCGACTTCATTACTGCATATCCCTGTTCCTATTCTGCAATCCTGTCTTTGCTTGATATTAGTATGTCATAGGTCTAAGCAACTTAAGCTGATGTTACTGAATGGCAGCATCCCACAGTCAAAGACAATTGCATCAGTGCATTTAGTTTGGAAGGTAGTACTTGCTTTCACAAAATATGTTCATAAAAGGTTTAGTCAGTCCTTTATCTGTACCTCATAGGATTAGCTTCATTAAATCTCTCATATTAGGAAAACTGAAGGTTTTTGCACAATTGCGAATCAACCAGCTGTAATATTTAAATGCCACTGGCACTTTAATATGCTCTGATGCTGACCAAGCCTTTTGGTGAAACTGAACTGCTCTCAGACATGTTGGATTTTTTATGACATGATAGAGGTATATAAAATATTGAGAGGAATAGATAGACAGCCAGCGCCACCTTCCCAGGGCACCAATGCTCAAGATGAGAGGGCATGGCTTTAAGGTTGGGGGTGGGAGGTTCAGGGGAGATGTCAGGGGGAGGTTTTTCACCCAGAGAGTGGTCGGTGCATGGAATGCACTGCCTGGGGTGGTGGTGGAGGCAGATACATTGGACAGGTTCAAGAGTTTGTTGGATAGGCATATGGAGGAATGTGAGATAGAGGGATATGCGGGAGGAAAGGGTTAGATAGTGTGAGGGTGGTTTGATGGATGGCACAACATGGTGGGCCGAAGGGCCTGTTTTGTGCTGTATGGTTCTATGGTTTTTGGTTCTATGACATGGAAGTAGAGTACCAAGTAGCTGGATGAGAGAGGATCATAAAATTGAGAATAAACCACTCAGTCTCTTAAACTCTTTAATTAGATTAGATAGATTGTGGCTTATCTTTCCCTCAATTCCATTTATCTTGTCATAGGTCCATATCATTTGATACCTTTCCACATCAAAAATCTTAAGTCGGTGCTGAAAGCTCAAATTATCCCAAGGTTTGGAGCACTTTTTGGTGAAGGGAATTTGATTCCTTCTTTCCTTAATAGGTGGGTTTTAATTTTATTTCTGAATGGCCAACTGCTAATTTTAAGATTTGTCACCTCATTTTTGATGGCCCTGCTGGAGGAAACAGTTTCTCTCTCTTATTGAGCTCTTTTAGCATTTCACTTAGACCACCTCCCAGTCTTCTTGGCTCCAAGCTCTACTTGACAAGTTTATTTAACCTGTTCTCATAAATAAATCCCTTGGGTATTGGTCTGACATTCAATCACTGCATTAGAATTGTCGTGAGGAGAGCATGAAGATGAAAGCAACTTAATACAAACCATTAGAGTGCTGATCAATTTGGACTCCAAAATTGGCATGTTGTCTGTCGAAAGGTGAGAAAGACCCTACACAATAGACCGTATGAACAGGAGTGACCCTTTTGGCACCATGTACTTGTTCTACCATTCAACAGAATTATGGCTTGATTATGGTTTTGTTCCATATCCCTGATATATTTGGTTAACAAGAAACTGTCAAGCAATTTTTTTCCTAATTGCAATTCTGAAAGATTTTGTTTTTTGTTTGGTTAATGGTTATCTCTATTTACCCTACCTGTTTAGTATCATTTTCTACATCAGCCTGCAACCACTCTGCTTAAATTCTTATGGTTACAGAGTGCACTTTACAATAAATGCTGCATCAGTTCTGCAAGTCTAGTGTGCACAGTGCTGCTTATCCAGAACAGCATTATGGTTTTGTGAACTTATTCTGCAGTGAGACTGCTGGGCCTTGTAGTTTTGGTGCAGTGTTGCTTCCCTGAGACTAAATATTTAATGCTGCAATTGGTTGGTTAGTTTTTTTTTATTTTGGGGCTGTAAAATTTAATTTGAATGGAGGCTGCTTGTCTGTACTTCCTCTTTACACAGCCCAGTTGTTCTCTATTTAGTTTAATTCTTCATGTCTGCAGGCAGCCTGCTGCATTTAAGCTTCCTTGTGGTTTTCCATTTACTTGCATGTAATAACCTGTGTAGGTGATCAAACTGGCAACTTGTTTCTTCACTGTGGCTCTGCAGGTCACAAGTAGCTGTTATATTGTTGTTGGTTTAGAGTGGATAATGAAAGACTGGCCATTCTGTAAGGACAAAAAAGCCAGATAGTGCTATTCTAATTGGTACAAGACACTTCTGCCAATCCAGATCAAACTGCAGTTCTCTCCCTTCCTCATGGTCATTACTTGTCCTTGGGAAGTTGCAACTAAATTACAAAGGGGGCCCAGGTGGTTGGCTATTTGGAAAAATTATGGACATGCATAATGCTTTGAGAGTATTAATTTTAGCCACCATTTCAGTTCCACTGAAAATATTTTAGTGGTAAGTCTACAGTCGGATCTGGTGCCCGTTCGATGACACCATTCCACGATCTGTCACGTTATGCACCAATACAAGTAGTGTATATGTTATGCATCACTGATATACATGAGAGAAAAACTTCTATTTATGTTTTTAATGATCTTGATGTGCTAACGTACTATGCAGCAATGAAGTGGTTTTGATGTAGGACATGAGGTAGCAAAATAGTGCACAGTAAGATTACACAAAAGGAAACGTTAAAAGAAAATACAAGAAGCACTCAGCATGTCGGGCAGCATCTGTAGAATGAGGAACTGAATTAATATTTCAGTTTGAAGACTCTCAGCATATGGAGCTTTTTCATTTGATTTTCATCCACAAACACTGGATTGATGCTGCCAGTTTTCAATAAGTTGGCCAAAATACCAGGGAAATCTCCCTTGCTGTTTAATATTGCAGTCTCAACAGCCACTTGAGAGGTAAGGCTGCTTAACATAATAAAAGAGCATGATCTACTGAGCAGCAGGGCAAAGGGATAGTTGACATTCTGGGTCCCTTTGCCTCTGCAGATGCTGCCTGACCTGCTGAGTTCCTCCAGCAGTTTTATGTTCTAAATCCCAGCATCTACAGTCTCTTGTGTCTCCACTCTTCTTCCTCACTTGGCCTATGATAAAGTAGGCACTCTACCGGATAGGGAAGCCTCAACTATCACTTGGTGATTTTTTTTGGTCATAATTTCCTAAATTCCAGACATAGGATAAGACTTTCTGGTGAAATTGTATGGGGGAAGCCATGCATGTTGGAGGTTCAAGATAATTAATGCTTCTAACATATCAACTAAAATTAGTTACTGATGGGATGAAATCTTAATAGAATTCTTGTATTTCATCTAAGAATAAACCTTTGTTTGCAGGCTCTGGATTATTGCCATAGTATGGGAATCATGCACAGAGATGTGAAACCACACAACGTTATGATCGACCATGAACACAGAAAGGTAACCTGAAATAACCCAATTACTTTAATACAAGAAATATGTGTACAATTTTCCCTTTTACAGCAAGAATTAAAATCTCGTAGGCAATGCATTTTCTGGTTTCTGTAAATCAAAGAAGGCATTAAACACAGGCAGTGTTCAAATTATTTTTTAAGTGTTTTCACATTCCACTCTTTGAGCTGTAGCTGTGGTATTAGAGCTTTCAAATCCTGTAATGTTTGGAATTTTCTTTGTTTTGGAACGGGCATTGTAAGTTGAGCTATATTTTGCAATCTACATTAGTTGCTTTTATGTTCTTCAACTTTAGTTCTAGTTTTGGTAGTCTGAAACATTTGTTGCTGTTTTATTTCTTTGACTGATTTTGTAAGTACTGAGGTTCCTGATCTAGGTTATATAATTTTCAGTATACCTCTGAATGTTTATTCTGCATCTTCCTGTCCCAATTTTTGCACAAGGTCACATTTTATTTCATTAGTGAAGGCAAAAAGTTTTTAGCCAGAGTGAAAGGGTTGGGAATTGGGCTAAATCAAAATTCTTACTGATAAACCAGCCAAGGAAACATTTTTGTTTTAAGTAATACACAGGGAATGAGAAACTGTTGCCTTTGACTTGTTGTTGAACATGTTTTGGAGATGCAATTTATTGGGATCAAGAATAATTCTACGAAAACAGTAAATGATGGATTGTGACAGATAAAGTTTGAGGGGTTTTTCAGTGTACATTCTTTTGTAAGGCTTAATAGAGACCATTAAATCAACTTGGACTAAATGTAGATTAATATATCTAGTTTAGAAGAAAAATGCTATTACCTGTACAAAGCTGGTTTACAAAACTTCTCTTGGGGCTGTGTTTTACTCATGCAAGGATGTTCCTGTTGCTGGTAGGACCATTTATTGGCTGCCTTGGAGGAGGTGATGGTGGTGAGCTGCCACTTCAAACAGCTGCATTGCAGATAAAGGTGCTACGACATTGTTAGTTAGTGAAGTTGCAGGATTTTGGCCTGTGAGTGATTGGTGGTGCTATCAATTATGGATGGTGTGTGACTCGAAGGTGGCAGTGTTCCCTTGCCCTGCTGCATTTACCTTAAAGGGTGGAGATTATGGGTTTACAAGTACTTTTGGAAGCATTAGTGAGTTACTGCCAATCAGCCATTCTGTGACTGCTTAAGCTAGAGACTGGACTGCTGATCAAGCAAGCTGTTTAGTCCGGGATGGTGTCAAGCTTCTTGGGTATTGATGGGAGTTGCATTCATCAAGAGGAGGGTGGTTCTGATTTTTTTTTTTGACTCATGGATGGTGGAAAAGCTTTGAGAAGTCAGGTGATAGTCACTTGCTGATCTGCTTGTTCAGTCAAGGTATTTATCTGGCCAGTGTAGTTAAATTTTTGGTCAATGGATGTTGCCGAAATGCACCATTGGAGAGGGTTCAGAGGAGATTTACGAGGATGATTCCAGGAATGAAAGGGCTTACGTATGATGAGCGTTTGTTGACTCTTGGACTGTACTCACTGGAGTACAGAAGAATGAGAGGGGACCTCATAGCGACATTTAAAATGTTGATGGAAAAGGACAGAGTAGATGTGGCTAGCCTGTTTGCCTTGGTGGGTGAGTCCAGGACCAGAGGGCACAATCTTAGAATTAGAAGGTACAGTTTCAGAACAGAGATGAGGAGAAATTTCTTTAGCCAGAGGGTGGTGAATTTGTGGAACTCCTTGCCACGTAAAGCAGTGGAGGCCAGATCAGTGGGGTCGTTCAAGGAAGAGATAGATAGATATCTAAATAGTCAGGGTATCAAGGGATATGGGGATAAGGCCGGAAATTGGGATTAGAATAGGTTTTTTTTCTCCCCATTCCCCATTTCTTTTTCCCTTTTCCTGGGAGCAAGACTCGATGGGCTGAATGGCCTGCTTCTGCTCCCTTGTGATCTTGTGATGTCCATCATCAAGAGGAGGTTGTTATCTTTTGGAGATGGTGGTTGCTGCTACCTGTGGTGCAGATGTTTTCTTACCATGTTGGCCCAGTCTTGAATGTCCTTTGAAGGTTTGAAAATGGAGCTGAATGCTGCAAAAATCCCCACATTTGACTAACATGATGAAGTGAAGGCTATTGAAAGTGGAGGTTGACTTAAAAGGATTTCATCTCTGTAAGGACGATGGCATAGTGTTTCCTATCAATGCTCTTGAGAATAGATGCATGTACAGGCTGTGGTCAAAGAGGACTATCCGTCAAGTTAGTTCTGTCATCCTGATTTCGATTCAGTCTGTCAGCTTTGTGCTGTAGAGCCACTGTTCATGGGGCATTGTTGTCCCTTCCCCAGAGGATATTCTCTGTCTCTCCTATGCTCAGCGGTTTTTTCCAGGTTGTACATAATGTGATGCACTGGCTCATCAACTGAGGGAGAATGATGCATGGTAATGAGTAGGAGGTTTCCTTGCATGTGTGACCCGATGCAGTGAGACTGGTTCTGGGAGTCAATTTGAAGGATTCTCAGGATTACTTCATGACACAGTACCGCTGTTCCTATGCCCTCTGGTGAGATTGTTCTGTGTGTGGGAAAGGATATACCCAAGAATTTTGAGTTTGGAACGTCATTGAAGTGTTCAACTTTCCAATTTTGGCATGTCCCCAGAAGTAATGGGGAGGATGTACAGGGATGGCTGGTTGGTGTGTCTTTCTTGTGAATTCGGTGTTGAATTCTATGCTGGTGGCACATTCCATTTTAATACTTGTGTTAAAGTGAGAAGTATAACTGTAATTCAACTACCTAAGAGTGGGTGGATGTGCTACTATCTTCATTCTTGTGAGTGAACTGTTATAATTGATGTGAAAGTGCTGTAGATTTAAAAAGTGCAGTCAGGCAGGTTCCTGATCATGGGTCTTGTCAGTGCTGTACAAAATTCTGATAGACGTAACCTGCTATTTCAATGGTGTTGTGTAGGTAAGTGCTTTCTGCTATTGCAGGTGGGGGAAATCAGTGGACATGCCATAGTTGGTCTTGGCACTGGAAGGCCAGGAGAGAAAAGTTGTGTGTGGGAGGATTCAGTGAGGACTTTTTTTGCTTTTGATTGCTGTGTACTGATCCCTGCTGGCAAATGCACTCGTGGGTGTCATTTGAGGAAAGGATTAGATAGTCCGTTTTATCCTCTATGGTCCGGTAGCTCACAAATGCTCTGCATGCAAGCTGGCATTTGAAGCACTAGAGACTTGGATATGAGAATGGAAAACAGGGAATACTGTATCCCTGCAATGCCTGTAGAAAAGATGAGGATTAAATATAGATGTTGGGGTTTGGTAGATGCTGGTGGGAATGTTAACGTAACCATATTAAATGTTATTTCAATTACTTGCTCTGACCTAGTCAGATGAAAATGCGTTCTGCAACAATCTGTTTGTGATTTGTTTTATCTTTGACCAGTTGCGGCTGATAGATTGGGGTCTGGCAGAATTCTACCATCCTGGCCAGGAGTACAATGTTCGAGTGGCCTCCAGGTACTTCAAGGGACCTGAACTACTTGTAGATTATCAGGTAAGGACAAACAACATTTTTGAAATGTCAGCACTAGTCTACAGAATTAATTTGCACTGACCATAAATTTTGTTGGATTGTAACCATGCTACTTTGGTCCATTTTGCAGTTTAGCACACATGTAAATGACTTTGGTATGGAGTAAATAGAAATGCTCAGATCAGCTAACTGCAATGGAGAGAGAAACCAAAATTACGGTTTCAGGTCAATGACCTGGCATCAGAACATAGCAACTGCTGACCCACAGAGTACTTCCAGCAATTTTGTTTTGTCTTTTTCAAATTTGTAGCTTCTGCTTTATTTAAAGCTTTGCTTTTGTTTAAAATGGTGACAATTTTAATATGTAGATAGTAGATGTGGAACGTAGTACAAAAATGTTTAGTTTTATTTGGTTTTGAGCACATTTTCTTTGCATTCAAAGACTTGGGCCACCCTGTGGGTGAACTTGCATTCCATTCAGCCAACGTCATGTGAGTGTAGTAAACATGGTTGCAACAGAGAAAACTTGGCACAGGACACTCTAACCCACTAGATATATCACATGCCACTGAGATTTCATCAACTGTAGAAAGTAAGGATCATGGGATAGTGCCTTGGATGATTATAATACAGTTGATTTATTCAGCTGAAACCTTTACTCGCTGAACACTTGTAAAAGCTTGAGGTTTAGAACCTTGTACATTTTACAGTAATAATATACAAGGATTATCTTAACACTGACTGAAAAAGTAGATTGGCAGATCATCATCTTGATGCTTGATTCCAATCCACCTCAAATAAATGGGATACAAGACCTGTCTGTTTTGTTCTCTTGCATAAAAATATTATCATAACCAAATGCGTTATAACAGCTTTAAATCCTCGGCAGGAATTCAATAAACTTGCTTAGTTGATAAATATCAGTTCAGACAGTTTCAGGTTTTTATCAGTCCTTTGGACCTATCTTACCATTGGACCTTCGTTGAAGTTAGGACCCAGCACAGACTTCTATTCTGACGTTCTTTCCTTAGACTTTCAAGCGAAGTTGCTCAGTCTCTATGCGCAAACCTAAATTTAATGACACTTTGTTTTTTCCTGATTTGTTTTTGTTTATGTTTTAAGCCTTGCCCTTCACCTCATTTTTCTTTACAAAAAGTAGCGAACTTCTTTGGAGAAAGTGATTTCCAGAAATCTTGGTTTCCTGCTAATATTTTCAAAAACAGATATATTGCTATTGTTGAATTTACACTACGATTACAGATGATTTTATAAATGAAGAATTCATCTGCTCGTTTCTAGTCTTGAGATTCTAGGGGGGCAATGAACAATGTTTTTCAAACAGCTCAGTCAGAAAGGATTCTGCACATATAGTATTCCTTAAAATGTAAATCCTAACAACTTTCTTTTCCACTTTATCCGCAAATATCTAAAGTGAAAAAGATTTTAAAAATATAAAGCACTTTTTAAGCATTTAGCAAGAGAAAAGATGCAATTGTAAGCCCTGGGTAAGATGACTAATTGCAAACTCTCAAAGCTTTTTGTTTTGCTCATATGCACCCCAGTCATGTTTTACATGAGCCAAACCTGACAAATCATATGGTCAATTTTAAAAAGCATAACTTATCACCAGCTGTTAAGCGTCTTCCTTGCACAGGTTAATCACTTTTCATATTGTCTTAAAACAGGACTTTTGATTTAACTCAAAGGCATTTGCCCAAAAGTTCAGATTAACTTGTTTGATCCAGATTTTCCAAGAATGAGCAGAGTTTATTGTACACAAGTCAGAGAATTTCTCCCTCCCCCCACTCCCCCTCTTGTGACTTGTATTCTGCCAGCCATAAAACTTGTGTTACTGCATAAAATATCCTTAAGCAAAGTACGAAGGGAATGCCTTGGAGAAAAATTTTATTTGCCCCTTTAGGTTTTCAGAAGACCGATATAATTACCTTCACTCTTGTGATGAATGTAGAATATTTGAAACTGGAAGCTTAAACTTGGATGTTGCTATTACTTGCTATCACCTTGGAACTTGTGTTTCATTTGTGCAGTAGCATTAAGTACCAGGAAATGGAAAAATAACCTTTAGGGTTTTCTAGATTAGATCTTTTTTATAATCTTGACATGTTATACACATTGAGCAGCAAAACGATTTTAAACACCATTACTGCCCTGTGAGGTTGAGGTTGTCACTGGTGTGGTGAGATGCACCTGATGAAATAGCAGAGGGATCTAGAGGCAACATTGTACAGCAGCTAATTACATGGCAGTGTTGGTACTGAATGCCTTGTTGATTGTGGGGAATGGCATTGAGAAAATGTGATTTGAGTCAAACATTTTGATGGTGATCCAAAGTAAATATCGAGACACTTTAAGAGAATCCATTTTTATGATGGTGTCAGCTTCTCAAAGGAGAGCTGGAATTGATATTCAGCATACCAACAAAAATAATGTACTTGGCAATTAACAAACAAATATGGTACTGGGTGGACAAGAATGTGACCTTCAGAAAGAACTAAAACCAGACATGGGATTATTTTAGTGAAGTCTACTTGTATTATTTCTGATCTCGTCTATTAGGGATGGCGCTTGCAATGCTGCTTCAAACACCAGAATCTCTGTTCATGTTTAGAAGGATAAAAATCTGATCTTGGGTTACACTTGTAGTCTCCAGCTTTAAGTATGAAAACAAGTGGCCTGCAGCTGATGATTTAACTTTATATAACCTGTAGGATTTACTTAGTTGAAATCATGTTTTGTTTGTCCCATGTTTGGGATTTCTGTACAAGGTTTGATAGGACAGGTGGAGGACTTGTTATGAAAGGGTTTGAATTAGATTTGACGATCGTTGTATGTATATCTTTGGCTTTTTTGCCTGACTTAGATATATGTGAGTTCACTTTGAACCGCAGGTGTTGATCATATAATCTCTGTTTGCACTCCACTTTCAAACTAAGGAAGTGCTGCGCTGTCAGAGGTGCTGATTTTCAAGCCTGTCTCGTGGCTATAAGTTAAAGAACTTATGGTACTTTTGAACCACAATGTATTCTCATGGTTTTGGACATGTTTCTTCTGTGCCTCCTCAGTCCATGCCATTTGAATGTATAATCATCTATTTCTTTACTGTCAATGGAATTTTGTCGTGAAATTGTCTTCCAATTTTCTATTTTATAGCATAGTTAAACGCAAGTACTTTATAACTAAATTATGTTTAGATCTCCTGAATAGGTCAAAGATATTACATTCTTCTGTATCATGGTCGATCCAATTCAATAACTAGCTGAATCATAAATACAAAATAGTCCAGAGTTTGATCATTAGTCCGTGCTGAGTTAACATCTCAACTTATGCATAATGGTTGGTGTTATCACCTTTTGAGGATGGAAAGTGGACCACCATTCAGGGTCCTTGTTCATAATTACTGTCTCATAGTCCCTTTGGAAAGCCTGTCTGAAGTTCAAGTTAATCAGTGATAATCTTGTGTAGCAGGAAAGATTGAATACAGGCCATCCCCGGATAATGAATGAGTTCCGTTTTTACAGACATTCATGAGTCGGAAAATACACAAAAATCACTCAATATTGTAATCACACCTCCACAATATTGTAATTAATGGCATCAAAAGCATGTAAGACTGGTAAGAAAGAACAATCACTAAAAGTGGACAGAGATAGGAAACTAGTTCTGCCGTTCGTAGGAATGAACGCATGTATGTCGGTCTTTTGAATTTAATAATATTATGGGAGCTCGTTCGTATATAGATGTGTCCATAAGTCGGGTGTTTGTAACCTGGGGGCAGACTGAAGTTACTTGGATAAGATACCAGAGTAACCCTAATGCAACCAAATCCCAACAAAAGGTAGCAACTGCAAAAGGCAACGTTAAGAAAAGATAGTATTTGAAGAATTTTATGGATGGAAGGTTTATTAGTTTGGAATTCTCTTTTGTGATAGAATATTAGTGGCAATTGTTTTCCTAAAGGATACATTCAGCACTTGGGCTAATTGTTGCCATGTTTGAACCAGATCAGTGTTTAGGAAAAGATCAGTTGACTGAACAATAGTATTTACTTGTCTCTCCAAACCGTGGAATATTTTACATGGTAATCGTACATTGAAATTCTTTTGAAAATGGATTATAAAGGGATCATATCACTTTTTCAAGTGGTACTCTTTAATTACCATCTCTTCCAAAAAAAAAATTTTGTTTGGTTCATTGCAGATGTATGATTACAGTCTAGACATGTGGAGTTTAGGTTGTATGCTTGCCAGCATGATATTCAGAAAAGAGCCATTTTTCCACGGCCATGACAATTATGATCAGGTAAGAACATTCACTTTATCTTTTTGCAAGGTCCTGTTTTTAAGAATACTTCTTCTTGCCACTACCATGCTATTGAATGGATCTACCACCTGACAAGTAATGGCATTACTATCAGCCTATATGTATTCTGTTTTGTGGTACAATCAAGATTACCAAATGTGCTTCAGTAGAAGTGGTAGTGCTGATCTTCATCAGGTTAGGGTAATTTATCCCAAGCTCCTCGCTGGAAGACACTGCACTTTGTATTCCTGAAAGTTCACATTGAAAGATTTCATTTTGCAAAAGATCATTTCATCAGTTACAGCCATTCCCAACTGGGAAACTAGAGTGTTGAAATTTGTCATTCTCGGTCTGAACAGACATTCAGTAAAGTCGTGGTTGATCAGCATCTTAACGTCCATTTTCCTCTCTGTGGTTCATGAGCCCTTGTTGTCCATCGGTTCCCTACTCCATTTAATGAAATTTCCCTGCTTTCAGTCTGAGATAATTTATTTGTTCTACATGGTGTTATATTCAGACTAAAAACTAAAATTCCATTGCAGAGGAATGATTAGTATGATGTTATGATTAATCTGAGGTGCAGAATCCTGAGAATGCAATGCCTGACATAAAACTTGTTATTAGGTTGTGAGCATAAATTATATATACTGGGATTTAGTTATACATAGTATATCAAAATTATATAAATAGTTCCGTGAAATATGCAACCAGCGTTATGTCAGTTACAAGTGTTCAGAAAGAATTAAGGAAGCATTCTTTGCTGCCTTTTATACCCACTTGCAATCTTGACTCTTCATTTGCTCAGTGATACAAACCCTGCCTGTTGCTGTTCATCACTAAGGTAAATTTTCCTTCACCTTGCTCCTTTGGTGATGCAAGTGGGTGGTCTGTCCTCCCTAAAACTCTGCCAAAGGAATGTGATAATTGAAGATCTTAAAATCCATGTTGGGTGTAGAAAACGTGTTACCCTGCGGGTGGGGGAAAAAAAAGCTTTTGCGTTGGTCTTCGAAAAGTCCTTTACTGGGGCAAGTTGCAAAATTGGTATGGATTAACAAGACAATTTGCCAATCTTAGCTGACCTGTTTTAGAAGGAAGGTACAAGTCCCTCTACCCCACAGCTGTTTTCCCCCCTCCCCCCAACCCTGTTCCCGAGTAAACACCAGTATCTGGTTGTTTCTTAAATTATGTGGGAGTTACCCTTGTCTAATGTGTCACTTCAGGGAGTCCATTTTACTTGTTCCTGTTTTGTAGGAAGGGTTTCTAGATGTCTAAACTTGCTATTTCATGATTCATTAAAATTCAAGCTGTTCTTGTAGATTTTAATACTATGATATAAAATCATTGAAACTAAATCTGGATGCAACTTTACTGACAAACCATGATTAACTATAGTTATAGTGGATTGGAATATTAATCTGATTAGCTCAGTCGGTTTAACATTCCAACCACATTGGAACTGTGTTCCAAGATGAGATACTCAGGGAATGTAGGCACACCTGAGAAATTGCAACATCTTCAAAAGATTGCACTCTTGAAACCAGTGAGTGGATGGGTGTTACATTCTGTTGAGTATGCAAGAGAGCGTCATTTGAACTAGTGAAGCAGTTACTGAAGTTACAAAACACAACTAGTTATCTATTGTGGAATAATTTCTATGTAGCTTTATTTCCCTGATTACACAGACAGTAAAAATATTAATTTGCTATCAAACCATTGCATTCCTTCAGTAAGCTTCTCAGTGGCAACATTGTTATTTTATGAGGAAAATAATTTCAGAAGAGCTAACACTTGTGGTCTGACTCCCTGTATAATCTCTTTTCTCCAAATTATTTCAACTTGTTTTTCCCTCTGTCGCTGAAGTTGGTCAGAATAGCCAAAGTGCTAGGCACAGAAGACCTATATGACTACATTGACAAGTACAACATTGAGCTGGACCCTCGGTTTAATGACATCCTGGGCAGGTTAGTAAACACCTCTTCTGTTTGTGTTAAAATGGGATGATATATCATTTATATTACGGCATTAAAAGCAAATTTAAATAGTGGCTTTATGTTTTGAGAAATTGGATGAACCATTCTGTTTCTGTTTCAGACATTCCCGTAAAAGATGGGAACGCTTTGTCCACAGTGAGAATCAGCATCTTGTCAGTTCAGAAGCACTGGATTTCTTGGATAAGCTGCTACGATATGATCATCAAACACGTCTAACAGCACGAGAAGCTATGGAGCATCCTTATTTTTGTAAGTCCTACTCTTGTGCTGTCTTGTTCAAAGTTCCAGTGGGAAGTACACCTCTCTGCTATTCCACTCAACTGCAAGCCAGTCTCTTATTGCCAGTAAGGCATCTGCTGCTGACAGAAGAGAATATTGGAGGGAATTTGTTGCATGTTTCCTAACAAATTTAAAAAAATATAAAGATTTTCTTTCTTTCCCTGTTTACTGGGAACAGGGGGAATGGATAAAAAGAAGCTTTTATCATAGATTTGAATTAGACATGTCTTCAAAGCTGATTATGTTTGTGTTCGTGGAAAAATCAGGATAAATTATGGATGCTTGTACCAAGTTTTGATTCTGTTTTACTCTACAGACCCAATTGTGAAAGACCAATCCCGAATGGGCTCCTGTGGTAACATGCCAACTGGTAGCACTCCAATCAGCTCAGCCAGTATGATGTCAGGTCAGTTCCACTGCAGTTAGCAACTTGCACCCAATGGTCGGGTTCATCTGTCGGTTGACGTCCACTCAGTTTAAGTCTGTTCTAAAAGCTTTTGTTCTTTCATGAGGTTAATATTATTTAATATGCTTCTGTACAGGGATATCTGCAATGCCAACCTCATCACCACTGGGACCCCTTGCTGGCTCGCCAGTCATCTCTGCTACCAACACCCTTGGGACGCCGGTTCCTGCCACTGCTGGGGCCCAGCCTTGATGTCGCCCTCCTGACTACTTGTAACCCTGGCAACAGCCTGGTCACCCCTTTCCACCCCCTCCTTTCCACCTCACTCCTCTTTGGAAGCACGGGGAACCAGCTGGGCTTGTCACGTCTGAGCAGTTGCTTATGGATTCTCTTCAGTTCAATCATTTTGAAAAGGAAAAAAATGGCTGATTTTTACTTGAGAATTTTTTTTTGTGTTTTGTATGTTACAAACTTAGAGACAGTATACCTCTTTTAGTCCTAACTAGGCCATATGTAATGCCTCTGTCAGAAATTGTTGCCTACACAAAAGCACTTGTTCAGTGTTATCACATTTTTCCCCCAAAGGTTTTTGAGTGGAGTTTGAGCAGATGATGTCAAATTCTGTGAGCATTGTCTGCTGCCATAACTTAGTAACTTGGAAATAATTTATTTTGAAATAATCAATTTTTTTTCATTCAAGTCTTTTTACCAGCAATGGGAATAAATGCAATTTGCAACTTTGCCATTTAAAATCCAAGTGGCCAGTATTGGCTTATGCTAAGAGAGATTGTCTCTGACCTGAAACCTATTGGAAATATTAAATACTGGAAGCACAACATTAATTTATACTGTGGCTTTTCAAAGTACTCTGTAAAACTGCTCTTATTTAAGAGCATCATGAAAGCTAATCCGTTCCTCCTGATTTTTTTTAAATGTTTTTGCTTGGACAAACCAAGTGAACCATGAACTTTCTTCTCCTATTTTTGTCCCAAGCACAGTACACCCTAAAGTTCCTTTGGATAACGCAACTGTTTTCAGAGTTTGAACCATAGTGAACTTGTTTTCAGACTCTTGGACTGAAAGTTTTTAACAGCTTTGAGAATGTTTCCAAAAAAAAAAGGCAGCACCAGTACCATTAATGCCACGTAGACAACACTTTATATGCTCATTTTCCATTGTTTCTACTTTTTTTTTCCAGTTGCCTTTTATTTAACAGCATTAAAGGGAAGTGGGGATGTTGAATCAGAAAACAGAGGTTCAGCTTTTTCGGGAGGGTGGGGAAGGAAAATTTGTGGGTGTTTTTTTTTGTTTTAAAGAAAAAATGTTTAGAAGCAGCTGCTGCTGGTGATTAGTGAGATGGCAGTTGAGTAAATACTGTGTTTGACTACATTTTATTAAACAGCCCTGATTACACATTCATCATCCAGTTAGGTGCATTATTTGTTCTTTCCACTCTGCATTTTATCACATGGTTGTTTTCATCTGCCTTCCTCAGATCCATTGGGTCAGACCGGATCATTGGCGAGCTCACTCATGCGCCTGCAGGCTAGAGCGATGAGGCACTTCTGCATCTCAGTTAGTGCTGGGGCTTAATGACATTGTGCATGTTTATATGCAGAAATTCTGTGTTTATGCAGTGGCCATACATTACAATGCTATTCATTGAATGGTGGTACCCTTATACATTCACATATTAGTAAATGCAGAGCAGCGCTGTTTGCTTTGTGATCACCAGTGACCCCAAATTAGTTCCAGTCCAGGAAATATTAATATTTTAGGAGGTATGTATGCTTTATGTTTTAACCACCCATTAAATTGGTTATTCAGGAGCTGCTTTCCTTGGAAATGCAAATTTGGAGTAGTGTTGGAATCTAAAAGCATACTGATATGAAAATAGACAAGATTCTTCTAGTCATTTGTTTTGTGTGGCTCTTGTGTATCCCTTGTTGGGGGTCAGTGTGTGCACTGCATTTGTGGGTAAACAAATTTGGTTTCGATACGGGAACAAGAAATAGCTTCCTCTCAATATACCAAACCTTGTTGACATGCTTGTCTCTTCTAAAACACACCTCATGTAAATAAGCAGCAAAGATCATCACCAAAACCTCTTGCAAGACTTCAGTTTCAAAGAAAACTAAAATGAAAGCTATAGGAAGCACTGCAGTATCTTGATTTATTTTTGTGGGGTGTGAATGGTCTAATATAATCATTGGAATGGTATTTTGGCTTAATATGATGTATATTCTGAAATTATTACTAAAATGTTTTAGCAATGCAAGTTAATAGCCATTTTCGATATTTGACCCTAATTCTGATATTTTCTTAGTATTTTTCATTTAGTTTATTCTGAACAAATTCTAATGAAATTCCCCTCATAATGAGTGCCACAACTGGATTCAAAAGGCTGTGCGTGATGTTAACACTCGTGCTTTCCTTTCTAAAGTCACATTCCATTTGGTGCAGATGGTTCATTAGCACAATGATACAGCAATGCATTGTATATGTTACTGTTTCACAGTAAATATTTGAAACCCCTCTCCTTCCCCTTTATAATTTTATAGCATTTCTGGGCATGGAGTATCAAAACTCCACTAACTGGGTCCAAGATCTGCTTTTCAAATTACAGTAACTTGTCTGAATTTAGGACCTGTGCAAAACTGAAGACTTTTTAATAAAAGAAATGGTAAAATGCCCCAAGAATCTTTTGTGATACACTGCACGTCGTATGACTTGTAGTTTCATTGGTCTGTCTTGGTTTGCATTTAGCAACCTTGTTCTTGTGTCATGGTATATTCAGCTATGAGGAAGAAGATGTCAACATTTACCAACATGTTTGCAATGAAATATCAAGGCTATCAACAAATTGGTTGAAGATGAGATTAACAAAAACTTCCCTCAAAGGGTTAAACTTTACACCACCAGTTGCTATCGAGTCTTAAAGGTTTTTTTTTTAACCTGTTTGATTTACTGCCTCCTTAATACCACTTGGATGTATGGTCCATATTGTTGTACTGCACTTTGCTGATTTTACTGTTGGATATTGCTTTGTCTATTAGCAATGTCATCATAGAGAATCAGCAGCACATAACTCTTAAAACTCATGGGTCCACCTCGATCTTTGTGTACAGTATATTGGTCCAACAGCTTCACTCCTGATGATTAAAATAGTCATCATAAAAAAGCATATCTATTCTTTTGAATTTCCTACCAAATCCAAATGTGTTTGAAGGTTCTAAATGTCAATACAAATCAGGCATTGCCTCTCCTTTTTAAAAAAAACACCTATGGCCATGTACATTTACAGAATTAAATGGAGCTAATTGTTATCCTGCAGTCTTAGGAATAACTAATTTAGATGTGAAATGCATTTTAGACTTGATAGGTGGTTAAAAAATAAATTGCTAAAATTGCAAGTCTCTGTTTTGTTTTAAAATTAATGAGATAAACACAAAGCTTAACAATATTTCATCTGAACTATGGTGAAAAGTGTCTTGGTTTCATTATGGCTAAAATTGAGTTGTCAAATCTTTTGGCAAGACCAATGCTTATAGAAGCCTCTCATTTCTAGAGGTATGAAAGAAAATGGTCCTCCATTTATGTTAGGAATCTTCTGGCCAACAATTATTTGTGGCCTACACTTTTTTTTTGGAAATTTCCTTAAGTATTGATTTCTTTTTGAAGTAAAAATTGTTGCAGTCATTTGAGAGTTTCAGAGTTGGTGTGTTTTCCTTCTAACTTTTTGAGCGGAGTGATATGGCGCCTAAGCAGGTTGAAGATACCTGTTCTTGTCCCTGTCACCTCTAAATTATTACAATTCTTCTACCCCTTCTCTGCCTCTAGATGAATCATCTATTGCATTCCAGAGTTTTTCAACACAGGTGGGGGTGGTAAGGAAGTGGTAGAACTTGACACTAGCATTTCACAATTGTAACCATCGTCAAATCTATTATAAATCTTGCCCTAATCAGTGTTACCCCTTGGAGAAATTATCACAACTGCCCGATTCAAACCCTGCCACCTTCATTGAAGTCTCATCCACACCCTTCATGCTCTAACTTGACCAGAGTTAGATCTGTTGTTAGTATTCTTAAATAGCCATGCTGTACTGGGGCATTCATGACAGCCTGATCATACAAAATCTTACAATGCAATAATGAGTCACTTTGTTGTGACAATGAATACCAATATAGTGCTGTGGCTCTTGTAACTTAACCTTGCGAGCACCATATCAACCTGGGGGTTGGGGTGGACAGCTTGCTGTTAAATGACTGTGTCAAGATTTGTAACCATTAATTCCAAGTAAAAGTAACTGGATAAAAAAAAATAGAAATTATTTTGAAAATTCTGAATCTCTGTTGCATTTATATACAAGTAGTTGTGAATGATTTGTATTTTTTCCCCTGGGGTGTGTTCAAGCACTTTCAGTGGACCACAAACTTCAGATTTTTCATCACTGTAGTGTTTTGCCAAGTGCCTGGGCTGTTAGGCATCTACAGGTTGACAAAAGGATATAGAATGTAATCATGCTTGATGGAATAAACCATCAACCCATTTGAGTAAATCCCACAGAAGCTGCATGAGGAGATCAACTCATTGGAACTTTGCTACAGTATTGAGAGGAAAGAAACGTCTATAATAACATTACTGAATGCTGTTTCATCTGCTACTGGATACAACTTTATTTTGTACATTTATTTTGACACACATAGTTTAAGCACTGTAGATAGCAAAAGAAATATTGCTTGAAGATGTACTTTCTGATTGACTTGCGCTTTCCCACAATAACAAGCAACTGAACGGACGGAAGACTGGTTTGCAGCAACAGTGTATCTTGGTTGGACTTCTGCCATTCATTGCAGAATTGCAATGTTAACTGCATCTGTAAATTGCCTTGTGTTGGAAAACAATTGTGCTTCAGCACCTCTTGCATCATAATTAGATTTTGAAGGTTAAAAGCCAATATTTTACAGTGCTGCTGAATTAACGTCTAATCTGTTTAAAAATACAAGAAAAATCACTAGTAGAAGTAACCTGTTTTTAATGTTGGGAGTTTAAAGAAAACAGGCTGTAGTTTTATTCTTGTTAAACTGAAATTGATAAATATGTGCTAGAGGGGAAACATGAAATTGTGCCATACAGCGTGGGTTTTTTGTTCTGCTTTGGTTGTAAATGTTGAATGAATGCAAATACAAGAATCCTGACAGCTAGCCTGTCCTATCAGTGCCTGGGACAGAAATTCCGTCATCCATCAAAACCTATTTTCCTTTCCTTCAGTATTTTTCTAAACTTGAATAGAGGGGAGAAAAGATTTTGGATGGTGTATAGATTAATTTTGTGAAAAATTTACAACCACAACACTTTGGAAAATGGTGCATTCTGAACCACAATGTCCTTTTTAACGTGGCTTGGATTCAGTGCAGAAAGTGCACCTCTTCAATACCGCATTCACATTACACCTTTAAATAGATCGGATTGTGTGTGTGTGTGCACGCGCGCGTGTAAATAAGATGACTGTGGTTCATGTAGTGTTTCAAGTGCTCATTTTTACCTGACCTTGTGTCAGTCACCCTTACTCCAATTTAGTTTTTGGGTCAAAATATGGTACGATGCCATTATAAATATACAGGTACTTGTTCGCTGTGCAGTGGTGCTACTGTACCAAACACCAATAAATATTCTACCACGTCACACTACGCTTTTGCAGCAGTGTCTAATTGATATCAGGAAACAAAAGGAGTTGGCTTTCCTTCAAGGTAAAATTTAAAGTAAAAATTTTCAGTATTCCCACATCATTTCTAATGTTGGGGCACTTGTCCTAGAATGCTGCCCTATCTTTCATTTCAAAGATTTGGTCAAAGAAGGGAATTGACAACTGTGTTTTTCCCATTACTGACTGGATTGATGAATTTGAAGTGCATCCCAATTTTTTTTTCTCAACTATTGATAGCCACGGTAGGGTGGTAATTCTGTTAACACTGATCTGGGCAGGACAGCTCCTTTCATGTAGATTTCCGTCACAAATATTTGCATGTTCATGCATTTAAGTTAGTTTACTTGCCTGGCACAGTACACCAGCTCCAAGCAATGAGAGGGGATCATTCTTCTCAGGTTCTGTGTATCATGGTTGACTTTGTGATTTGGGTTTTATATGTGGAAATTTCACCTGTTTGCCACTGTGAGGGTTCTAATGACATTACTGGGTAGGGAGCTCTATTTCCAAATTCTTGCAAACATTAATGTCCTTCAATGGTTAAACAGTAAAGTTGAGTAAAGCCAATCAAAAATGCTAACTAGATGATGCAAATCTTGTACCTAGAGATGGTTATCACATATCTAAATGTTAAATTAGGAACACACTAGATATTAAAACTTAGAAGCAATGAAAACTCTATAAATCTTTGATTTTAATCTTATTTTACCAAGTGGTTATTGCTATGTTAATTGTCACAATGTAGCTGTAGCTATTAGATTGCTCTGCGGAATAAGTTTCTGAAATCTTGCCACCTGTGTTTATACAAAGGAGTGATTAATTAACCATGGTCGATATCTTTGGTAACTGGTTAATCATCATACCATAGTTCTGGAAGAAGCATTTCCAACTAGTAAAATATTCTTTTTTGTGCCAATAATTTTAATATCCACCTCAATCGAACATGCATGTAACAACACTGCCATTATAATTGAACATTCCCAGTGTTTGAGTTGGGGAAAAAAGTTTGTGTTGGGTAGTTGTAATGTATTGTCTCAGGAGACAAATCCAGTTTGTGTACTGGATTTATAAATCCTTATTGTGTATAAGTTGATAGACTCCAAAATGAATTCACTGGATTGTTTTAAATGATATAAGAAAATATGCTACATAAGTTTAAGCAATTGTTTTTATCATTTGAACTTGTAACCTATGTATGGATACAATCTCTCAAAGTAACATCAACTCTTGGTCAGGATAAGTTAGAAAAAATTGTTCTTTGGTAGAGTCTTCAGGCTGCTTTCAATGTGGGCACTTGTACTGCCAAATACAATGAGTGATCAGGAACTCTGGTTGAGCTGGGTGTGTTCCCTAGCTGTAGCCCGGAAATGGAGGTATGTATGTCACCCCAACTGCTGCACTGACCATGACTGGCTGACTTGGCAATAAGCAAGCATGCCACCAGGACAATAATATTTCTTTATTCACGCAAAGAACGATCTTGCTTCATTCTAAGAATAATAATCTTGGCATTTTTGCAAATAGATTGAGAATCCCAAAAGGGCTCTTTTTGCTAGCAGTTGCATCTGTAACTTGAGACAGAAATGTAGAATATTAAACAAGTAAAATGAGCCAAGCAGTGACCCTCATAAGCAACATCCTAGGGTTACAAATGACCAAAACCTCAACTGCACTACCTATATAAATACTGTGGCTGTGAGAGCATGTCAGAGGTTGGGTATGCCATGGCGAATGACTAACTTCCTGATGTATCAAAGCCTTTCCACCAGGCACACAGCAAGGCTGTGGTGTGCGTGCATTTCACTTAGCTGTACGATCACAACTTCAACAAACAATCTCTTCACTAGCACCTTGTCTATTATCCAGAACATATAAACCACATTGCTATTGGTGCTCTGTCTGTCATTTACAAAAAACATGCAGTTACTTACTCAGCTTTTTCCTACAACTCCCGAATCTGCAGCCTCTTCTACCAAGATAGACAAGGACAAAATGTGATGAGAAGAACACCTACAGATTCCCCTCCCAAGTCACAAAGCACACTGACTTGGAAATCTGTCAGCGTTCCTTTACTTGGTGGGTCTAAATCCTGGGTCTTCTCACCTAATAGCACTGTGAGAGTACCTAAACCAGAAGGGCTCAAGGCTCACCACCACAAAGGAACTAGGCTAATAAAAACTCCCTCAACTGCCTAATACATAATCTAGACATTCGCATATTGGTGTTTGTGGAACCTCCCTTGGTGCAAATTGACTGTTAAATGCACTCCTATTTGCTGTACTGTTCTATGTGACTATTAGCCACATAGAACAGTAGAGGCCCTTCGGCTCGTGATGTGCTGACCTAAATAATCACCTATTTGATCAATCTAACCCTTCCCTCCTACACACCCTCCATTTTACTTTCTTCCCTGTGCCTATCTAAGAGTCTTTTAAGTGTCTCTATTGTATTAGCCTCTACCACCACCCCTGGCAGTACGTTCCAGCACCCACCACTCTGTGTTTTAAAAAAAATCTACCTCTGACTTCTCCCCTAAACTTCCCTCCTCTGACCTTAAACTGATATCTTCTGGTATCGGCCATTGCTGCCCTGGGGAAAAGGCGCTGGCTGTCCACTCTAGCTATGCCCCTCATAATCTTATACACCTCTATCAAGTTGCCTCTCATCCTGTGTCGCTCCAGAGAGAAATGCCCTAGCTCACGTCAAATCTTTCCTCATAAGACACGTTCTCTAACAGGCACTATCCTGGTAAATCTCCACTGCACCCTCTCTAAAGCTTCCACATCCTTATAATGAGGTGACCAGAATTGAGACACAATACTCTAAGTGTGGTCTAACCAGAGTTTATAGAGCTGCAACATTACCTTGCGGCTCTTGAACTCAATCCCATGACTAATGAAGGCCTGCACATCATGTGCTTTCTTAACCACCCCATCAACTTGCGCGGCAACTTTGAGGGATCTGTGGACTTGGACCCCAAGATCCCTCTGCACATCTGGTAAATGAACACACACATTTTTGTATGAGTACAACTTTGGGTGTCTGAAAGCTACGGTGGAATCATTCTTGAAAAGGAAGTATAGGAGGGTTCTGGAAGTTGAAACAGGAGGTAGTTCCAAGTAAAGTTGATGCATTGGTAAAGGGTATAAAGAAAAGACAGCACAGTATGACCAAAATTGCACACCAGGAACTTCTATCGATACTTCATGAAAACATGACCAATTATTTTTCTGGAAATGTATGAGATGGTTTTATTCCCATTGCTCATTTTGCTGAACTACTTGCTAGCTGAAAATCCCAATGTTAAAATTTGTGCTGTGGAGTTGGTGTCTAAAATAAGGACAGTTTGTCTTTCGTCATGCTTGCATGTTCAATTATTTGATGAAAGATAAGAAAACAAAGATTTATATTTGTAACTTTAGGGTGGCCTAAAGCCAATTAAGCGCTTTGCAGAATTGTAGTCATTAGTGTTAGAGAAAACAGCAGCTGATTTTTTTTTAACCAAAGATGTTTCCATAAACACCATCATGTGAAGGACTAGCTTGTCTGTCTTTAGACATTGAAGGATAAATGATGCCCAGGGCCACTAGTTTGCACCTCCAGGTCAGGAATGATTTAACACTTTTGATATACTATGCCAGTAACAATGCAGCATTGAGTTGACATGTCTGTCCCCAGCAGCAATGCACCCCATCAGAGCCGAGTTTAACTAAGAAAGCTCTGAATGGTGAAATTCTCAATGCCCTGTTGATTTTAAGTTAGGAATCCTGATGAAGTTTAAGGGTTCCTAGACTTTGGTAATGACCAAACTATGTTCAAATTCTATGACTCTTATCTGGTAGGGTGACATCGTAGCTGCAATCTATATAACAGACTTTCTCCAATTGGGTTGAAGGATATTTAAGCAAGCTGTAATGTGTTTGTCTTACACAAAATGGTTACAGGCTTAAAACTAAATGGCCATTTTAAGCTCTGGGAGTTGTGATTTAATAATAGAAATGTTGATTTTGACTCCTTTTGAAATGTGGAAGAAACAGGATTTTGAGGGTCAGAGGTGATCAGTGATCGACTCCATTCTTTTAATACGCAACAGCGTTTTAAAATAATATTGAGGAAGCAAATGAAAATGTCCCTGTTGATGTTTGCACCTGGGCCCAAGGAAACACATATGTGGCCAAATAACAAACCCAAGGAAGTGCATATTTGGGCAGCTCAGCTGACATCAATAATGTTGACAACATAATACAGAGGCAGTGTCAAAGTATTGCCAAATAAATTATCACAGGGATTATTCATTGCCAACTATTTTTCACTAAATTTGTGCAGCAAGGAAGAAAACATTGGTCAGCTTTTATTTAAGATGATTATTTGGAATCCAGTCATCTTGAGCAGTTTCTGCAGCAATGCAGAGCAGCAAGCACAAAACCAAACGAGGTAAGTAAAATCTTAAAACATTGCAAGTAAATAAAGTGTAGTTATAAATACCAGCAATTTGCATGGTTAAAAGAGGAATAAAGTGAGGGCAGTTCCAAAGATGTGTAGAAAAACAAAGGACTGTAGATGCTGGAATCTAGATGAAAAACATGATGCTGGAAGAACTCAGCAGGCCAGGCAGTATCTGTGGAGAAAAGCAGGCGGTCAATGTTTCGGGTCAGGACCCTTCTTCAGGACTGAAGACAGGAAAAGGGGAAGCCCAATATATAAGAGGGAAAAGCAGAGCAGTGATAGGTGGACAAAAGAGGGGAGGCAGGGTGGGCACAGGGTGGTGATAGGTAGATTGCAGGTAAGGAGATAGTGATAGGTGTGGGGGAGGAGGGGAGAGCAGATCCACCAGTGGATGGGTCAAAGGTAAGGAGGAGAGAGAAAAAAGGAGGGGGGGTGGGGTGGGTAGAAAGAGGCTAAGAAAGGGAAGAAGCATGCATGGGGGGGGGGGTGTGGGGATTACTTAAAGTGGGAGAATTCAATGTTCATGCTGTTAGGCTGCAAGGTTCCAAGACGGAAAATGAGGTGCAGTTCCTCCAGTTTGCACTTGGAATTCTCCTGGCAGTGGAGGAGGCCGAGGACTGACATATCAGTGATAGTGTGGTGGGGGGGGGGGGGGGGGGCGGGGGGGGGGGGGGGAGGGGGGGGGGGGGGGGGGGGTGGGGGGGGGGGGGGGGGGGGGGGGGGGGGGAGTTGAAGTGACTAAAGATGTGTAGATGGTAAATTGCTCCTAATATGTAGAATAGGACAATCTGGAGGGCATTTGATTGGGGGGAGTAAAATGGGATTAGTGAAAGAGCGGTGTAAGTAGGTGCTTGATGGTTGGCGTGGACTCAATGGGCTAAAAGCACCAGATTCCACACTGTGTGGCGCTATGGAAATAACAGCATCTTCCTCCCTCGTGTCTTAAATCAAAAGCTGAAGCAAAGTTTAGAAAAGATGATGCTTAATTTTGGAGAGACAAGACTGCAGATGCTGGAATCTGGAGCAAAAAACAAACTGCTGGAGGGACTCTGTGGGTCAGGCAGCATCTGTGGAGGGAAATGAACAGTCGACGTTTCAGGTCGAGACCCTTCATCTGGACTGAAAGGTAGAGGGGAGGTAGCCAGTATAAAGAGGTGACGGGAAGGGGTGGAGCCAGAGCTGGCAAGTGAAAGGTGGATCCAGGTGAGGAGGGCTGATAGGCAGATGGAGGAGGGGAGAGTGGGAATAGTGACAGAGGCTGGGAAGTGATGGGTGGAGGCGACAAAGGGCTGAAGACGATGGAATCTGATAGGAGAGGAAGGTGGAGCATGGAACCAAATGAAGGTGGGTGGGCAGATGGGAACGTAAGTGGAGGGGACCCAGTGGGAGGAGTGTGTGGGTGACGGGCAGATGGAGAGGGTGGGGAGGGGAAAGAAATGGGGTGGAGGAGGTGGGTGTGGGACACTTTTATAGTTAGAGGATATCATTTGTAATTTTGATGGGGCAGTTTTTGTTCTAACAAGGAAATCTGAATAGAAATTCAGATGTGAAGTTGTAGGAAACTAGGGCACTCTGCCTGTGGGAGATGAAGGAACATGAGCAGAGTTCTGCGAATTGAAATAAAAACAACAAAAAACTGGAAATATTAAGGCCAGTTAACATCTATGGAAAGAGAAAAAGGTTAAAATTGGTAAATTGGTTTATTGTTGTCACATGTACCGAGGTACAGTGAAAAGCTTTGTTTTGCATGCCATCCATACAGATCATTTCATCACATCAGTACATCGGGGTAGTACAAGGGAATAGCAATAACGGGATGCAAAATAAAGTGTTACAGAGAGAATGCAGTGCAGGCAGACAGCGGTTATTTTTGCCTAGTTCTGATGAAAGGTCATCAACCTGAAAGATTATTTGATAAGGTTCCCACATAGAAGGCTACTGCACAAAATAAGAGCTCTTGGCAGGAATAATATGGGATTACTTAACTAACAGAAAACAGATTTGGGATAAATGGGTCATTGTTGAGTTGGAAAGCTGTACCTGGAAGGCAACTGCTAAGACCTCAACTATTCACAATCTACAGTAATGATTTGAATGAAAGGACCGAGTGTATTGTAACCACATTTGCTATGATACATGGAAAAATATGAGTATATAATGAACCTTCAAAGGCGGCTAGGTAGGTTAAGTAAGTGGACAAGATGTGTGCTGGAGGAGAATAATGTAGAAAGTTCATACCTATAGTCCTAGTACAGTTTTGGCTTTCTCATTTAAAAATCCATGAAAATAACAGCAGCAGAACCCTGCCTGGCCAGTCAATAATGATCATGGCTGATCTGTCACAGGGCTCATTTCATTTGTGCCTGTTCCCTATAGCCTTCAAATCCCTGATCTTTCAAAAATGCAACTATCTCCACTGATACAGCCCACACCTCCCTCCAGGATAGAAAATTCCAGACATCCACCACACTTTGTGAAATGAAGAAATAGACGTGTACTTGCGATCGTTTAGAGGAGCATGACTAGGCTAATTCCCAGAATGAAGGAATTGCTTCACAGTGAAAGACTGCACTCCTACTCATCTGGCTTTATAAAAATGAGATGTGATCTCAATGAAACATGCAAGATTACGAGACTAGAGCAGAAACGTGTGCATCAAAAAAATCAAACAGCTGGAGGCACTCAGCGGGTCAAGCAGATCGTCTCCAGAAACTTGTGAATGGCAGGGAGTGGAGATTACAAGACCTTCTGAGAAATATGAATACATGTGTGTCAAACCTAGTTTCCTTGTGCATATAAAAGTAAAATATACTGTTGGTGCAGAATATCAGAATTAGAGCAGAGTGCTGAAAATATTAAGTGGGTGGGTAACATCTGGTCAGAGATGAAAAGGCAGCTTATGTTTCTGGAGGAACTCGGGCATCAGGAGTCCAGAATGAAGGGTCTTGACCTGAAGCATCAACTGTTCATTTCCCTCCATAGATGCTGCCTGACCTGCTGAGTTCCTCCAGCTGTTTGTTTGTTGCTCCAGATTCCAGCATCTGCAGTCTCTTGTGGGTCCAGCTTGTTTCCGGCCTTTCATCAGAATTGGAACAAAAGTATGAAGAGTTGCAATGGGTTTTAAGCAAGTACAGGACTAGTGCAATGAGGAGGAAAGAAGAAAAGTATATAGTCAGAGGAGGTTAAATGACAAAAATCTTGGTGCTACAAGGCTTAAAAAGTATTTTTATTTCAAAAATAAACTTTAATCATAAAATATATAAACAAAAAGAAAAACTGCAAAAGTTTTTACATTCCTAATGTCATTTGGTCAGTACATTCAGTAGTGTTAATGCCTTTTTTAAACCATAACACCATTGTCACTCATGTGGTCCCCTGGGGTGATACACTCCTTCATTGTTTGAGGGGCTTCCCCATCCAACTCCATGTCCAGTGGTGGAAGGATCCTAGACTGTGGTCCTTCCCCACAGAGCCTTTGCATTGGCTGAACCGAGCTTCAGTCCGTCCCTCAGCACGTACTCCTGCACTGGAATGTGCCAGTCAGCAGTATTTCCTAACCAACATCTCACTGTGCTGGAAGACCAACAAGTTTCGGGCAGACCAAAGCGTGTCTTTTACTGAGTTGATGATCTTCCAAAAGCTCTAGATGTCTGACTTGGTGTGTGCCCCTGGGAACAGCCCGTAGATCAGAGAGTCCTCTGTTATGCAACTGGTGGGAATGAACCGAGACACGGACCCTTGCATCCTTCTCCACATTCTCTTAGCAAATCCACTAGTCTGCAAAGGTGTGGGTGATCGTCTCTTCGCCATTGCAGCTGTCCTGAGGGCAGCTTGTGTTGGGGATGATATTTTGTCTGTACAGGAAGAATCTGACTTGGAGGGCCCCTCCCACCACTAGCCAAGCGATGTCTTGGTACTTGTTGGTGAGTTCTGGCAATGAAGCGTTCTGCCAGATGATTTGGACGGTCTTTCTCGGGGAACCACCCCACAGTATCTATCGACTGCCTGTCCCGCAATACCTGAAGGACGTTCCGTGCTTGGCCACTGCCTGCTAAGACTTGTGGTCAAAGGTGTTGCTTGGAAGGACTCTTCCACAGGGGACTGTGCTGGACCCATTGTTATTTGTCATCTATATTAATGACTGGATGAGAATTTAATTGGAATAGTTAGTAAGTTTGCAGATGACACTAAAATGGGTGGTGGTGTAGACAGTGAAGAAGAGTATCAAGAATTGCAGTGGGATCTTCATCAGCTGGGTAGGTGGGCTGAGGAATGGTAAATGGAATTTAATTCAGATAAGTGTGAAGTGTTACATTTTGGAAGGACAAATCAAGGTAGGACTTCTTTCATTGAATGGAAGGGCCCTGGGCACCATTGTAGAACAGAAAGATCTTGGAGTACAGGTGCATAATTCCCTTAAAGTGGAGTCACAAATAGATAGGGTGGTGAAGAAGGCTTTTGACACGCTGGCCTTCATCAGTCAGGGCATTGAATATAGAAGTTGGGAGCTTATGTTGTGATTGTACAAGACGTTGGTGAAGACACACTTGGGAGTTTTGTGTTCCGTTTTGGTCACCTTGTTATAGTAAGGATGTGATTAAACTGGAAAGAGCTCAAAAAAGGATTTACAAGGATGCTGCTAGGACTTGAGTTACTGAGTCATGGGGAGAGGTTAGATAGACTGGGCTTTTACTCCTTGGAGTGTGGGAGACTGAGGGGTGATCTCATAGAGATATAAAATCATGAGGGGCTCAGATGGGGTGAGTGGTCTTCTTTCCAGGCTTGGGGAAATCAAAAACAAGAGGACATCAGATTTATTATCACTGATTTTTATGACGTGAAATTTGTTGTTTTGTGGCAGCAGTACAGTGCAAAGACATAAAATTACCATAAATTAAAAAAATAATAGTTTTATAAAATATAATAAGTTACAAAAATAAGTTTCATAAAATAAAATAATTTTAAGGTTAGAGGTGAAAGGTTTAATCAGAACCTGAGGGGCAACTTCTTTTAAAAACACACAGAGGATGGTAGATATATGGAACCATCTGCCAGTGGATGAGGCAAGTACATTAGATACATTCAAGAAGTATGCGGACAGGTGTATGGAGAAGAGTTCAGAAGACTGCAGATGCTGGAAATGTGGAGCAACACACACAAAATGCTGGAGGAACTCAGCAGGTCAAGTAGCATCTGTGGAGGGAAATAAATATCCAATAAATGTTATACATACAGTCAGTGCAATACAGCAATGGATACAGGCCCTTCGGCCCAACCAGTCCTTGTCGACCATGATGCCCACCCAGCTAGTCCCAATTTCCTGCATTCAGCCTATATCCATGCCCCGCCCCTCCATGTACCTATCTAAATGCTTCTTAAATGATAGTGGTAGAGTTAAAAGGATGCAACAGCACTATTTTATACATCCTAATGAGGAATTACACAGAAGTATTTCCAGAGTACCTTGAAATTGCATCAGAAGCCAAATAAGGGAGCAAAAAAAAAAAGTCGAGGTCGATGTTTTACAATGTTCAAAATTCGACATGTTCAGGATTTGCCATCAACAGAAGTTACAATTAGCTGTGCTGCATAAAGGATGTTGCCAGAACTAGAGGGCCTGAGTTATAGGAGGAGGTTGTTCATGTGTGTGTGGCTCAAGAGTTGTGCCAAGTGCTGGGAAACGGCACCAGCTTGACTATCCATCTCGCTCAGCGTGGACCACTGAGGTCCCAAGGACCCCCGTGCAACTCCTGACGACCCCAGCGCGGCCACGTCCAGCTCATGGCAGTGCGCCCCTTCAAACGGCGGCGCGCACGCCCGCCCTGTGGAGCGGCGTGATGACGCGACAGACCACACCCCCCCTCCTCCTCCTCCTCCCCCCACCCCTCCCCGGTGACGTCTCAGTTGCCATGGCGGGGTGACGCAAAAGCCGCGGAACGTGCGTGCGCACGCGCGCCGGGGTGGATTTAAAAAAAATTCCAACCGAAGCGAAATTCACCTGAGCGCCGACAATGACGCGGATTCTTCCCTTTTAAGCCGCAAACTGCTGGAGGCCGCCTTGAAGATGCCCCGCGGTCAGCTGCGCCAATGTATCTGAAGAAATCTCGAAGCACCTCGATAAACGGCATCGGAAAACAAGGTATGGGATCTTAAAAATAAAGGGGCGGGGGGGGGGATTGGCAGCTCCCGTTATTTAAGGCGCGTCGTGTGGATAAGTTAAACCGTACCCGCGTTTCTGCTGCTCCTTCAACTCGACGTTAGTTGTTGCCCTGGTGTTTTATGTTTGAGGAGGGGAGTTGGAGCTCTCTTCTTGCCGCGTCAACCGAACTGGATCCGGGGCGCCCTCCGCTGTGATGGACGGCGGCGCCGTACCAATAAGGGAGGGCGGTTGGGAAAGCGGGCCAATGGGAGGGGGAGGGGGAAAGGGGGGGGCGGGACTAGATGACAATCAGGTTAGGTTGTATGGGACGTGACTGCTGTTTGCATCTGGGGGAGGGAGACAACTGACGCTGTCTGTTCAAACCCTGCAGAGTGACTGAAAATCAGCTCAAAACTTTGTTTGCTCTGCATATTCTCAGTTGCATGTTTGCAATCTTGCTTTTGCCGTGCAGAATTCCAACAAGGGAAGCTTGTTTTGTAAACTGTCGACCACCCTTCTTCAATTCTTTCCTCCCTCCCAAGGCATCTCTCCAAAACAGTCATCTGCACAGTTGTAACACGCCAACACAGTGATGAATGTTGATTGTTTGTCTCTGCCATTCATGGCAGCTGTACTTTGCGACGTGGGATTATTAAATAGGGGGAAGAACTCCTGCAGGGATTGGCAGATGTGCAAGATGAGAGGTTTCTGGTTTAAGTGACTCAGCATCACGCAGCTTGTGTGTCCATCACTTATTTTTCCCCTTCGGATTCAGTTGGCTCATCTTGTCCCTGAGATTCCTTTAAAAAAACAACATTCCCTTTATGCTTGTAAGCTTTACTCAAGTTCATAGAGGTGCGGGGTGAGTTATCTCGGAGAATCATAACAAATGTGTTTGTTTTTGCATTGGCAAAAATCTTCTAAATTCACTCGCATGGAGTAGGGATGATGTAGAAGAGCAGAATGAAATGCCAGCTGAAATTAATTGGTAAGCAAGAGTTGGAAACTGAAAGCCACTAATAACAACATAGTGATCAATGTAGGGGAATGAGACTTCCTCAGGGATTCCATTCTGAATTGCAGTTGATTTTCATTTGTTTGGCAAGTAAAGTACAAATATCTTAAGAGACATCGTGGAGCAGTGGCTGGCTGTTTAGTTGCTTTGTTTTAAATTTTCCATCTATTTAAATGTTTAGTTCTGCTTTTCAGTCATTAAGCTGTGTCAAATCCCTTTAGTGTGTGAAATCACAGCCTGCTTGCTTATTTTCTGGTTTCCTCTTGGTTGCTTGCTTGTCTCAAGTTAAATTTAGTTTCTGGAGTTATAGTGCTGTACCTCGGCAATGTGTGAGAGGAGCCAGCTGCAGGCTTTAGATGGCTAGGAACACAGTTTGGCATTAGCTTCCCAACGGCACTGTACCTAGGATTTGAAACTTGCAGTCTAGAGAGCTGCTCAATTGACCAATGTTTTAGAGCATCGTTTCAAATATAAAAAGAAGTTGCAATTAAAAAGATTTCTTAATGAATTTAAGACTAATGAGCCAGATTTATCTCAACCATTTTTAACATACCCGAAAATTCGCAGAACCATTTATTATTTACGTGTGTATGCAGTAGTCCATTTCTAATTCCATGCCTGTTATTTACATTGTGGCAAAAAAATGTTTTACTTCTTTGGCAGTTCTGTAAATTATTAAGGAATTCCAGAAAGCTGTTCATTGCAGAATGACGCAAAAGATTACAGAAGCTCGATTTGCATTGGTTGTAACAAACGCTGAAATTCCTCCATCTTTTTGGTTTTGACTTCTTCTGGTTGAGTGTCAGTGGAACTTGGTAGAAACGTGGTGTGTTGAAAATCAGGAGAGAACTGAATTGTAAAGATCTTTTAAGATTGCTGTAACAGCAACCTGATTTGTATTTCACTTGACTAGTTCTTGTGGAATCATCGAAAGCCCCAACGTGGCAATGAGTTGTTTGCTAGTTTGTGTATAATACATGCCAACTTGTTCTATTCTGCTATACTCATTCCCAAATTGCTTATTAATTTTTCCAAATAGTACTACCTTTCTCTTTTGTTATTAACTACAGATGTTATTTCAATCGTTAAAAAGCTGTTTCCCTTCATTCTTTTAGATAGGCAAACGCTGGAGAGGAGTGGATTTTGAATTTGATGTATTGGGGTTGAAAGAAAGCCTCGGATCTTTGATGTTCAGTACTTTGTAGCAATGCAATGTTTACTTATGACCCCTTAATTTTCTCTTGCTATTCAAGTGAAAATGGGCCTAATTTTGTGTTCTTCATTATAACTGTGACCCTCATTCCTGGTAATATCTGTGTGTCAGCACATTTTTCTTTTTGATGGTGTGAATCCTTATGATTGATCATTCTTAGCATGGTCAACAGTGCATCTAACATTTAAAACACTAGGGAGAAGTCTGAAATGATGTAACAACATCAAGCTCTTTCACATAGTCAATGTCCCATTAGTTTCATTAGCAAATCCAGATGGTTATAGCAAATCAGTTTGGGACAGCGACTAGAAATGTGACCCAGTGGTTCTCTGTATGGGGAAGCAAAATACAAGGAGTTTTCTGGATACAGGCTACCTTTGAAGTAGTGGTTGGCACATACTGATGCATAGAAAGGGGAGTACAAGAGAGAGACAAATTTTTCAGCGATACTTTAAGTACTGAAAAAGAACCTTGCATTTCAATGGCATTCTTCACAGCCTCAATGTCTCAAAGCTTTCTGGAGCTGGGGGAATGGTGGAGGATGGTCTGTAGTGTTGATATGAAGAGAGCAGACCTAGGTCCAGGACAGGCTAAAGGACGCAGTTTTGGATAGCAGGCTATGGAGGCTTCTTTTTACAAGTATACCACATCTAAATACAGTATTACTGAAAAAGAACCTTGCATTTCAATGGCATTCTTCACAGCCTCAATGTCTCAAAGCTTTCTGGAGCTGGGGGAATGGTGGAGGATGGTCTGTAGTGTTGATATGAAGAGAGCAGACCTAGGTCCAGGACAGGCTAAAGGACGCAGTTTTGGATAGCAGGCTATGGAGGCTTCTTTTTACAAGTATACCACATCTAAATACAGTATAACAGGAAAGTAATCTTACACAAAACTTGTTTCACAATGAATTATTTTTCTGCCCTAACTGGGCTAATTATATTTTCCAGCCCTCGGTGAGATCTGGTGAGGTAAGTGGTGGTTTATCAGAATCAAATTTATTACCACTGGCTTACATGACGTGAAATTTGTTGTTTTGCGGCAGCAGTACAGAACTAAGACATAAAATTACTGTAAATTACAAAAATAAATATAGTGCAAATAAAAAAAGGAATAATGAGATAATGTTCATGGATGGTTCAGAAATCTGATGGTGGAGGAGAAGCTGTTCTTGAATCGTTGATTGTGGGTCTTCAGGCTCCTGTACCTCCTCCCCGATGGTAGTAACGAGAAGAGGGTGTGTCCTGGATGGTGAGGGTCCTTAGTGATGGATGCTGCCTTCTTGAGGCACTGCTTCTGGAAGATGTCCTCGATGGTGGGGAGGGTTGTGCCCGTGATGGAGTTGGCTGAGTCTACAACCCTATAGCCTCTTGCGATCCTGTGCATTGGAGCCTCCATGCCAGGCGGTGATGCAACTAGTCAATGCTCTCCACTGTACATCTATAAAAACTTGTAATTTATCAAATAACATTCTTTTTTAAAAAAGGAATACTTACTGAGGTCACTTACTGGTGGGGTGGAGGAAAGTAAAGTTTAAATATTACAAATAAGAACCTTTAATTTTGTGATAGTGGAAGCTGCTGTTTTGGTACCCTTATTTCCTTTATCATTTTTGGTGATATTGGTTCTTGGGAGTGGCTTTTTCTTCCTAGCGTGGATCCATTCTCTTCACTTAGGTCAGGATATTTAGATAGCCCTCAAAAATGATGCATGATATTTGTGGTGTTTTTATGCATTTAAAACAATTGCTCTGGGATTGGTCAGAACACATTAACAATTTTCAGTTTTGTACAATATGGTGAAATTATGAATCAGTTACTGGGGAGATCCAATTTATTTCTTTGCAAGGGATTGTTAGAAAAGATACATAAAGAGGAAAGAGAAAATGATTTTGATGTTGTGTTTTAATTTGTATTTCCCATCAGACAATGAATCAAAGAAAAAGAAAAAGGCAGCAGAAATCCTCCAGGCCTTGAACAGCTCTCCAGTAGATGTGGCTGCATTGAGAAGAATGGCAATCAGTGAAGGTGGTCTTCTGACAGATGAAATCCGCTGCAAAGTGTGGCCAAAGCTCCTTAACGTAAATGCGTGTGATCTACGCCCTAAACCAGGTAACTCTTCAGTATTTGTTCCTGTACTGAAATGCACAGTGAACATTAAAGATCAGCGAGGTTAGTGTTGATGTGAGCATAGAAATAGTCCTTGGGGAAAGTAACTATTCACATCATCTTGCATAGTTTCAGAAAAGAAGCTTGAGTGACATGTGGTCTCTTGAGCTTATTCCAACATTTAATGAAATCATGACTAATCCAAGATCTCAACTCCATTTTCCTTTCCGATCCCATTAACCTTTGGTTCTCTTGGTTGCTTCATTTCGACCTGGAATATATTTAGCTACTGGGCACACAGTATTTGGGTTAGAGACTGCATAGGATTCCAAACCCACGGACTGAAGAAATTCCTTCTCGCCTTTGTCAGAAATGACCAACTCCAAATGTAATCTCTTATAGATTTTTGATTTTCTTGCAAGATTTTCTTGCTCTTCAACCACCAACAACCCCACCCTGAACTCCATTTTAATGTCATTTGCCTTCATAATTGCTTGCTCTCCTTGCAAACTTTGTGCTTTTTGTGCACCAAATCCTTTGTACACCTGCATTTAATAGATTTTTGAAAAATACTTTTTGTTCTTCCAAGTATGTAACCTCTGTATTGTACTATATTGTACTACATCTGCTATCTTCTCACCTTCCTTTTCTATAATCGCATTGCAGACATGTTGTGTCCTTGCAGTTTGCTTTCCTACCTAGCTATGTACTGCAGCAAACTTGCATACATTACACTTGGCATCTTCACCTCACTCAGTGGTGTGGATAGTAAGTATCTGTGGTCCTAGCACTAATCATTGTGACATCTCTGAAGCCAAATGAAAGTAATTTGTTTCGTATCCTTGTATCAGTGCTAATACACTGGAGAAGCTTGGCATCTTTTTGCTGACTCCAGTAACTGGTACCTCCTGAGGAATTGCTGGATCAAGATTGGGCAGTACCAAGGGAGCGCCCAAGCCGACACTATCCTGATCCGATATCTATTTTCCATCCTCCGTGAGTTCTTGTTCAAAACCTTGTCTCCCATATGCAAAGTCAGACTGTCCTGTTCATCCATCACCCCAGAACCTCTCGATGATGTTAGTCCTTGATTCAGCATGAGCTTTATTTTAAGATTATTGTATATGTGTCTAAAATTCTTCCCTGTGTTCTCTATAAACCACCTTCAGTTCCACAAGCCCCTATATTTCTCTCTTTCTAGTCGCTTATACCTGTCCATTTTCTTTCTTCCCCAGCATTTTTTTTTACCTTTTCAACACTTTTTGTAACACCTCTGCTTGATCTGCTGTCCCAATATCTCTGGATGTGGCTCAATGTCAATTTTGTCTGAAGATACTCCTGTGAAGCACAGTAGGACCTTTTGCTATGTTAAAAATACCTTGCAATGCAGGTTATTAACATCCTTCTTTGTACGTTTGCTATCAGGGTGAGAAGTGTTGACAGCAGGAATGTAATTATTAGTCCATTGAATTAACCGCACTCCTGGTGTTCAGTTGTTTTTTGCAAATGTACAATCAATGCATAATATCTGACTGTCTTGAGTTTTACCTATCTTTTTCTGAGCTGCTTTGTGCCCTTTCTCAGTGAAGGATCAGATATCACTTCAACTGCAGTACTTTTTTTTCCACCATCTTTTCTTGAAGTCATTAAACTTGTGGAATATAAATTTTTTTTTTGGGTGCTGTTTACCCAGTGGCTGTTTTAGTCCAAAGTCAAGACTCTGGATCCTACTTTTGACCAGCTACCACATCTGCCATTGTCTAGGGGAAAATTTGAATTAATGAGAGGCTTTCACAGTCTCAGGATGTGCACAAATGCATTACTGCCAGTGATGTACTTCTGAAACTTGTTATTGTATATTTAAAAAAATAAGTGGGGAATTTTAACGTATCATAGATAAATTATCAATGGATTTTTATGTAATACTGGTGATTTGAAGAATGCTCCAGCAACTGATAATACTATGGATATTTATCTATTTGAGAGGGGAGTGGGTCTTGGATTTGCACCTCATTCAGAAGGAAGGCCCTCCAACAATGCAACACTCTCAATATTGCACTGGTCTTAGGCATGTCTGTCTTTGAGCCTATATACCTTCTGATATGAGAATACTACACCAAGTCTTGCACTTTACTGGATAGTAATTTCATGGCTTTTGAAGTCAAATTACTTGGTTCAGTAATGAATAAAAATAAATATAAAATATCTGAATAGTGGAATATGAGTGTTTTGAGTTCAATATGTTGTATTGCATATACATTTGTATTGGATAGATTGCATCTGTAGTGTAGAACTTCTACATGGCTGCTGTTAATTATGCAACATTAATTCAATAATAAATACTTGATCTTTGCAACAGGACCAGAACTCCGAGAGAACAACAAAGACTATCAGCAGGTGCGACTGGATGTACAGCGATCATTACGGCGCTTTCCACCTGGTAAGCCACATTGATGCGAAATACAGGTTTTGCTGGAAAAGGAGACTGCTGTTACAGTGTGTTGTGTACTTAGGAACAGGTTGATGTAGAACCTTAGTTCCAGTAATATAATAAGGCACAGATTTTAATTTATGGAGAGATTGGGCATAAGCCTTGACTGAACACTGTAAGAGTTCTCCACTTGTCTCTGAAGTGGATTTTTGTGCAGGTTAGCTTTACACAAGTATCTTGGTGCATTTGTTTTTGACGTAATTAATATTACAAAAGTGAGAAAACTCCACGATCTACTTCATTGGCTTATCCTAATTTTGTGACAGGTGCTATATAATTGCAAGGCATCATTTCTTTTTATTATGCTAAGGTGCTAACTTCTGCAGATAATCTTCAGAATAGAGAGAACAGTCCTTTTTTGCTTTTCGTCACTACTTTTAAGAACTTAATTGTTTCCCTCCGGATCCTTAAAGTGGTTAATTGAATGATTTTTAGGAGATGTTGCATATTCAACAACCTATCTGATATAGGAAAAAAGCTACTTGATCTCAACCTCACCAATCTACTTGTCGCAGATGCACTTGTCCACAGCAGTATTGCTGGGAGTGACCACACAATCCTTGTGGAAATGAAATCCCATCTTCCCAGTGAAAATGCACTTCATAGTCTACCACCCTGCTAAATGGGGCAGACTGCAAACAGATCTAGCAAATTGAGACTGGGCATCCACAAGGTGCTATGGGCCATCAGCAGCTGCAGAATTGTACTCAACCACAATCTGCAACCTCATGGCCTGGCATATCCCTGTTTTACCATCACCACCAAACCAGGGGATCAACCCTGGTTCAATGAGGCCAGGAGGGCATGCTAGGAGCAACACCAGATATGCCTCAGGATGGTGAATCATCCTGATGAAGCTACAAGACAGAACTACTTGCATGCCAAGCAACATGCAATAGACAGAACTAAGCAATCCCACAATCAATGGATCAGATCTAAACTCTGCAGTCCTGCCACATCCAGTCGTGAATAGTGGTGGATAATTAAACAACTCAGTGGAGGAACCATCTCAGCCTCCCCCAGTGGTTCCCAGCATGACAGATGCCAGTCTTGAGCCAATTCAATTCACTCCATGCGATATCAAGAAACCACCAAAGTTGGATACGGCAAAGGCTATGGGCCTTGACAACATTCCGGCAATCGTGCTCCAGAACTTGCCGTGCCCTTGGCCAAACTGTTCCACAGCAACACTGGCACCTACCCGGTGATGTGGAAAATTGCCTAGGTATGTCCTGTCCACAAGAAGTAGGACAAATCCAGCTCAGCCAGTTACTGCCCCATTAGTCTACTCTCAGTCATCATGAGAGTGATGGAAGGGATAATCGATGGTGCTATCAAGCGACACTTGCTTAGCAACAACCTGCTCACAGAAACTCTGTTTGGGTTCTGCCAAAGTCACTCGGCTCCTGACCATGTGACAGCCTTGGTCCAAACATGGACTAAAGAGCTGACCTCCAGAGGTGAAGTGAGAGTTACTGTCCCTGACATCAAGTCCCAGCTAAACTGAAACCAATGGGTATCAGGGAAAACCCTCTGCTGGTTGGAATCATACCTAGCACAAAGGAAGATGCTTGTAGTGGTGGGAGGTCAATCATTTCAGCCACAGGACATCTTTGCAGGAGTTCCTCAGAGTAGTGTCTGAGGCCCAACCATCTTCAGCTGCTTCATCAATGATCTTCCTTTAGTCGTAATGAAGTCAGGTCGGGATGTTCACTGCTGATTGTGCAATGTTCAGCACCATTTGCAAATCCTCAAATAATGAAGCAGTCCACAACCAAATGCAGCAAGACCCAGGCAGTATCCAGGCCTGGGATGATAGGTGGCAAGTAACATTCACACCACACAAGTGTTGGGTAATGACGATATCCAGCAAGAGAAAATCCACCTATCACCCCCTGACATTCAATGACATTGCCATCACTGAATCCCCCACTATCAACATCCTAGGGGTTACCTTCCACCAGAAACTGGAGTAGCCATATACATAATGTAGTTACAAGAGCAGGTCAGAGGCTAGAATCCTGTGGTGAGTAATTTCCCCTCCTAACTCCCCAAAGCCTGTCCACCATCTACAAGGCTCAAGTCAGGAGTGTGGTGGAACACGCTCCACTTCCCTGGATCAGTGTAGCTTCAACAACGCCCAATAAGCTCGACACCGTGCAGGATATAGCAGCCTGCTTGATTGGCACTCTATCCACAACCATTCACTCTCCACCACTGATGCACCATAACAGTAGTTTGTACCATCTTCAGGATGCACTGTAGCAACTCAAGACTCCTTAGGCAGCACCTTCCAAACCCACGAGCTCACCAGCTGGAAGGACAAGGGCAGCAGGGGCAATACCACCACCTTGAAGTTGTCCTCCAAGCCACACACCATCCTAACCTGGAAAAGTATTGCTGCTCCTTCACCGTCACTGGATCAAAGTTCTGGAACCCCTTCGTTAACAGTAAAACCTCAAGGACTGCAGTGGTTCAAGAAGACAGGTCACCATCACCTCCAGGACAACTAGGGACAGACAATTAAATGTGGGCTCAGCCAGTGAAACCCACATCCCTAGAATGAATATATAACAAAATATATATATTTACTACAATGTGTGGCTCTCTGTAAACCCTTTCTGTCAGTTATGATTACTGCTGGTAGCATGTGCTGAGGTTGGGAAGTCTGCCTTTTTTTTTGCCCCTTAAGGAGCATAACTAAGTACTGAGTTTCACTGATAATCTCCCTGTGATGTTCATACAATGTTTATAGGGACCGTGGGGCAGAGAGGATGCCTGCCCTCCTGACTGCATTATGCACAGCACATACTAGGAAATTAAGTGTATGCAATAACATTTGTAAAATATAAAGAGAGCGTTGTCCTTTAGAAAGGAATTGCATAACAACTTGTACGTAACAAGTTTTCTCCCTGTCCTCCAGTTTGCCTGAAATACTGCTGTACTCTAGATGCTGCTAACTAAGAGTATCTTTGGTCACGGTTACCCAACTATCTGTGTTTTGTTTGCCAGAATCTGTTGCTCATGCCCTGATCTGCTGTAGGGATTCTGGTCCTGTGGTCATGATTATATAATCTGGAAAACTTCCATTGTGCTACTTGTTTTTTTGTATACTTAAAGATCAGAGGATCTATCTTGGGCCCAACACGTTGATGCAATCACGAAGAAGGCACGCCAGTGGCTCTACTTCATTAGGAATTTGAGGAGATTTTGTATGTCATCAAAGACCCTTGCAAATTTCTACAAATGTACGGTGGAGAGCATTCTGACTTGCTGCATCACAGCCTGGTATGGGGGCTCCAATGTGCAGGATCGAAAGAGGCTGCAGAGGGTTGTAGACTCAGCCAGCTCCATCATGAGCACAATCCTCCCCACCATTGAAGACATCTTCAAGAGGCAGTGCCTCAAGAAGGCGGCATCCATCATTAAGGACCCTCCCCACCCGGGACATGCCCTCTCCACGTTACTACCATCGGGGAGGAGGTACAGGAGCCTGAAGACCCACACTGAACATTTCGGGAACAGTTTCTTACCCTCTGTCATCAGATTTCTGAACAGCCCATGAACACTACCTCGTTATTCCTCTTTTGCACTATTTATTTAGTTTTGTAACTTCTTTATGTCTTGCACTGTACCTACCACTACAAAACAATAAATTTCACGACGTATGTCAGTGATAATAAATCTGATTCCCATTAAGACTAGTATATAATACTGTGTGTGGCTTCATGGGTAGTATTTATCCTCTTTAAGTCAAATGGTTCTAGGTTGAAGAACCACTCCTGAGACTTGTTCAGCTGTCTAGTTCTTCAGTGCAGTAGTGTCTTTCAGATGTGAGGTTAAAGTGAGGGTTGGTCTGCTCTCAAGAAGATGTGTAAGACCCAGTTCTCATAGCTGGGCAGTTTCTTCCAGATGTCATGACTGATGCATATTCTTCACCTGAAATTGCAAGAACATATTATTTGGTTATTATCACTTTGCTGGTTTTGGGAGCTTGCTGTGTGCTCATTGTTGGCTGCATTTCTGCATTCCAATAGTGAATATGCTTCAAGCAGTTCATAATGGTTGCAAAACACTTTTTGGAGTCTTCTGAAAAGGACGTGAAAATGGAAAAGCTGTGCAAATTTAACATCCTGATTTGCCAATGTGCAGTTGGATTCACTAAAACTAAATGCTCATATTAGTTGTTTTGATTTTAAAATGCTATTACAAAATTGCAGTTTGCATTGTTAAAATGCAACCTAACCTGTAACCTAATCTGTAACCTAAAAATTATTTATTAAAGAACAGTTTACAAGGTAATTGAAATAGTAAATGGAAGTGGTTAACCATTGACAGCAAAGGTGTATGTGGAAGGATTAGCTTACTGAAAGTGAAGAGTTCTGAATGTTGTTGAACTTTGAAATCATTTTGTCCTTTATCATGGACTTCAGTGTAGCCATTAGTGTTTATGGGTATTATGACTTATTCCTGCTCTCAAGATGGGGAAATTGGGGGGAAAAAAGTGAGATTTTGTACTTTTTGGCAAATATTTGTTATTGATCAACAATGGTTTGTAGGAATGCCCGATGCAGAGCGCGAGGCACTGCAAGAAGAGTTGATTGACAGTATCTTGGAAGTACTGAAGAAAAATCCCCAGCTTCACTATTACCAGGGTTACCATGACATCGTGGTCACCTTCCTTCTGGTTGTTGGTGAGAGAATGGCGACAGCCCTAGTGGAGAAACTTTCCACACATCATCTCAGGTATTTGGTACATAACTGTTTTTAATCGTGTTGGTGTTTCTATATGTTACCCTGCTCAGTTTAGAAGGCAGTGTTCATCTGCCAGGAAACATTTGCTTCTTCCAGCCCCATGTTTCATTCCCTTCACTAATTCTTTTGCTATTCTTTCTTTGCTGTTCTACTTTTCTCTTCTAAATTTTCAGAATCATTCACTTGGGAATTCTGCAATTGACCAGCATCTCCTCTGTACCTTGTTAAGGAAGCCAAGTTTGTGTCTATATCAAGAAAGATGGCCTGGTGGTTTTACATCTGTAATCTTGCAATTATCTCGAAAGGACAATAAACAATCCCCTAACTACATACCTAACTTAAACATTGATCCTCCATTCAAATAGCTCCTATATACATAGAGTTAACAGATTATTATAGATGTACAATAAAACTTCTATAATCTGGTATACAATTATTCTGAAATCCCAATGCTTTGGCATCTGGGTCACTCATTCGTCCATACTGTGGACTGGGTGTGTGGCTGGGACTGAAGTCTAGACTATAGAATATGTGGCTGGGGTCTGACTGTGGACCAGGGTGCAGTGTGCTTGACAACCTAAAACTTGCCGGGTTCTTCCTCGTCTCACTTTAAACTTGCCAGGGCTCAGTTTCCATCTCCATTATACTACATATATTAAAATAAAACTGAGAGAAATGGAAGCGTGTCTGGCTATTGATAGAAGTAAATGGTCTAGAAAATCTGTTAGCTTGGCACCACCAAAGAGCCAATGGTGCCAGCTTACTGTATTTACCTATCTTCCCTTGCCCCTCTCTTTTGGTTCAAACTCGAGCTGTTTAAATGGAAATTTGTTACCCTATTGTTGGAGCTGCCTTAATTTAAATTTGACCCTTGGAGCAGCAATGTTCCACTTCCTCTAACAGAGTCTGGGGAAAAGGGGAGAGCATAGGATCCAGAATTCAAATAAACTATTTTGCCTTTGAGTGGTTTTTGGATCTTGTGTTCATTTGATTTTTCTGTCTTGAACTTATTCCGCATCCTTAGTGCTAACCGTTGAACCACTGTAGACTTCAGTTTGGTGTCCATTTTAACCAGGTCCACGATGTTCCAGATATTGCTCAGCAAATTGTGGACAAATTATTTTTCAAATCTGCAATAGAAAGTAAATTTTCATCATTCAGTTTCAAGATTTAGACAAATTAAGCATCTTTATGATGGTGAAAGGAGTATAAACCAGCCCTTAGATTAGACTGTCAGGTTATCATTACAGCTTGAAACATAAAGTTGCCTTGTAATTGAGTCCTCTTAAATCTGGCCCTGTACATAGACCGAAATGCTCTAACAGTGGAAATAAAGAAAATTATGTATTCACCAGAGAGGAAAGATAAACATTTGCAGGCTTCATAATCAAATGCTTTGCCCTATGAAAATTCTGGCAGTTAGTTAGTGTGGCAATTCATGTTCAGCTGTATTCTGTACATTCAACATGCAAGGTATGCTACAGGGAGCATGCTAGCCCTCTCTGGCTTACAGTGAAATGAAACCTCTGTTCTGGCTGCAGGAATCTGAATCTATGGGGTCTACAATGAAAGACTGAAAGTGATCATACCCACATGTCTGTTAAATAAATTGCACAGAGAATGGTCTTTTATTGTTTCTGTCAGTGATTAACGGAAAGGTGGGGGGTTGGAAGAAGTAGAAAGGGTTCAAATGGGATATTTTTTGATTTTCATAGTATCACTAGATATCTTTTTAATGGTTGTTCAGTGTCATCCAATTTATGGATTGTTACATGAATAATCTAAACCTGGCAAGTTAGATTGCAATCATTTAACACTGATAAATATGCATTTTTATCTTTTTTTTTAAATCTCTGATCCTTCCAATACATCTAGTGTAGTGATTTTATTTTCAAGTAGATGTTTGCACTGTGTATATATTTAAAAGAAAGTCATTTTAACAGTTAAACATTCTGGCTGCTTCATTGTTGTAAGTTAAATATTGCTTTTGTTTTATAGGGATTTTATGGACCCAACCATGGACAATACAAAACACATTTTAAATTACCTTATGCCAATAATAGAGAAGGTCAACCCAGAAGTACATGATTTCATGCAAAAGTGAGTGTATTGCTTTGGATTCATTACAGCAAGTGGTTTACAAACTTAGGGGAACTCTTGCAAATATCATCTGACTTATGGGCTCCAAGTTTTATTTCCCATGTCTAGATTCTGTCTAGACAACAGTTGCAAAAATCTGAAATCGGCTACATATTATAGATTTGGCAGTCTGTTTAAAGACACTTTTCCTTTGTCCTTTGAAGAATTCGCTGAGAGGAGATAAACATCCTGCTGCAAATAACCAGGAACATGTGACATGGGCTGTATCATAGACCAAAGGTTTCCAGTAGCCCAAACAGCTATTTAGATTGATTGCAGTGATAAGCTTGTTCTTCAAAAACTTAAAGGTTTTGGCAGTAGGAGACTTTGAATTGGGAGCCCTCTGATCAGAAAACTTGCCTTTAGACCCAAAACCTGGTATCTGAAAATCAGGCCTTCCAACTCTAATTAATGAAAGATTGTTAGAAAAATCAACTAATTTTTGATCAATGAACTTAGTTTTATAATTGATATAAAACCATTTCATAAAATAGTTGATGTTCACCACAGTGCTTCCTGGCAATAGGAAACCTTAAGTTTTTAATAGATGATCAAAAGAAACATATTAACTACTGGCACTTACCTGTAATAAAAACCTGAAAAGCTTGCGGTAGCGTATCCTGGGATTTTTAAATCGGTTTTGCACATTCAAGAAAGACTATACGTGAGACACCTTACAGAGAATTGGTTTTTTGTAACTTTGTTTCAAAATAAAGTTTTACTGTGCAGTAAAATGGTTTGTGTCAGGAACACCGATGAGCAATTTTGTCCACTGCAGGATCAGACAAACCTCTATGAAATGAAAGAAACCTGACATTCAGTCCTAAACTGGTGATAAGAATCTCTAAATGGTGTTTACTTGCATTAAAGATTTTTCTATTTCCCTACTCTTTTGTGTTTTTTTTTGTAGAGCTGAAGTTGGTACAATTTTCGCCTTGAGCTGGCTAATAACGTGGTTTGGTCACGTGCTTTCTGATTTCCGGCATGTAGTTCGGTTATATGACTTCTTCCTGGCATGTCATCCATTAATGCCAATCTATTTTGCTGCAGTGGTAGGTGCATCCCTTTCCCTCCTTTCTTATTTGTTTTGGATCGAGAACATTAATTTGTTCAATATTTTAGAAAGAATTCAGATTTTCCAACACCAAATCAACTGAATTTGTGAATACTAAAGTATTGAATGCTTGTCTGCGTGGGTTTCCTCCGAGTGCTCCGGTTTCCTCCCACATTCCAAAAATGTACAGGTTAGGAGGTGTGGACATGCTATGTTGGCGCCGGAAGCGTGGTGACACTTGCGGGCTGCCCCCAGCACATTCTCAGTAATGCAAAAAGATGCACTTCACTGTGTTTCCATGTACATGTGACTAATAAATAAATATCTTATCTTACCTTAAAAAAAAATCTGTTGGCTTTCTTCCTGATGATTTACCACCTGTTTTTATTGTCAGTTTCTATGTTAAGGGTCAGCTGGATGTAAAATGTTGTCATCCACATTGTGTGTTGTTTCCTTCTTATTCTAGATCGTATTGTACCGAGGTCATGAGGTCCTGGAGAGTGAATGTGACATGGCTGCTGTCCACCATCTGCTATCCCAGATCCCACAGGACCTGCCATACGAGACTCTGATCAGCCGTGCTGGTGACCTCTTTGTCCAATTTCCTCCATCCGAACTTTCCAGAGAAGTTGCTCAGAAGGAAAGGTAAGAACCAACCACTCTTGGAGCCAATTAATAGCAAATTTCTTTTAGTTAGAAGAAACCAAACCCTTTGATTTGTTCTTTGTATAAGATTCGGTATTTTTAGCCACTCTCATCTACATCAAGGCCAAGGACTCATTTGCTACCCCTTCTCTCAATGTTCCCTCCCTGTCCTCGTGAAAATAATCAGTCATAGGTTTTAACAATTCCCTCCGAGAGTGCTATCTGCAAGGAATGCTGGTGTGACTGACTTCCGTTCTGGATTATATGATATTGTCTACAGCAGTGTGTGGCCTTGCTGCTGTCCTTGCTACTTATTTAGCCAAATAAAGTTGTGATGGCTGAGACATTGTGCTGCTGACTCAGTGGCTCATCCCTTTTGTGACAGGGGACATGCAGCCCAGTCAAACCCGCTTATGAAAGGAATTATTAAAAATTGTAAACCATGATTTTCACCAGAATTGGGGGAAAGCATTTTGAGAGAAGGGATAGCTAATGGGCCCTTTGACTTTATGAAATCAATCTTCAGCATTAATTTCTTTATATATAATTAAAAGTGAATAAAGTGCAAATGATGGCTAAATCTAGGGAGGAGTCAGGTGAGATGTCAAACAAATTATCTCAGCACTGGGATCTGGTAACCTATCATCTGTATCCAATTGGCTTCATCCTTGAATATATTTTATCAGCTTGCGTCAAACTTCGAGTATTCTGGGTAGAAAATTATTTCTGTGAAGAATTTTTTTATACAGTTCATAATTAGATTTTTGAGTGCATCCGACTTAAAAATGTGAGATTCTCTTTGCTGTGGTTTTGTTGCAAATGAAATATTTGCTGCCTCATTTTTGTTTGGATTTTTTTCTCTACTCTTGAAAGAAGCTATTTGTATGTATTGCATGAGCAGCATTAAATCTAATGGGGAGACTTAGTTTGCTTCTCCCTTCTGTCGCCAAGAGATGGACAGACTAATCTGGAACTTTCATGATTGTATAATAAGTGTGTCCACCATGTGTAGAGAGAGGGAAAATGTTCATATTTTAATGATCCAGACACAATGCTCCAAAAGCAATAGAAGTATTTCATTCTTTGGAACTTCTATTTAGTAACAAAATCGCAACAATTAGAAATGAAATTCCAAGTCAATCTAAAAACATCTACTATAAGCATTTGTAAAGGGAACTTGTAAAAGCTACCTGGTGTACATCAACTGCAGATTTGCCAACTTCCTCTGGTCAAGTGAAAATAGGTCAAGATGAGACAGAGGGTTTGGAAAACTGTAGAAGTTTTGAATGTATTTTTTGTCACTCCCCTGTAGACTGCAAAATGATTCTTTCTTAGTTTTTATAAAGACTAGTGCACTTTTGAGGGAGCTTGGCTTTCTGTATAATTCCCAGCATTGAACTTGGTTAGTTAAAGCTGTGGATAAAGAGGAACCAGTATACAGACTATACTTGGATTTCCATAGGCATTTGATGAAGTGCTGTGTCAAAAGTTATTGCAGCAAATAATAGCTCGTGATATAGCAGATAACATTCTCTGGGATAGAGATCATGAATTTGGGAGGTGGGGTCAGAGTAGCCGAAGCGAATAACTGAATTGTCTTTTGTAAGAAGGTACACACTGCAGCCACTGTGCTCTGGTGGTGAACAGAATGAATTTGTAGAATGGTTGATGGGTTGCTTTGTCCTGGATAGTGTTGAGCTTGTTTGTATTGTACTTATCTTGGCAATTGAAGATTCTGTGCTTTGCAGATGGTAGAAAGGCTTCTAGTTGTCAGGAGGTGAGTAATTCGCCACAGGATACCCAGCCTCTGATCTGCTCTTATAGCCACCGTATTTATGTTGCTGATCCAGTTGACTTTCTGATCAGTAGTAACCACAAGGATATTGTTGGTTTTGAGTGGATTATTCTTGCTTTTAGTTCATAAATTTGTAAGGACTGTCTGTAAAGTAGTCATTTCTTTGTAAATCTTCTCTGAGACCTGCATAAAAATATTTGCCCTGAGTCATACAGCACAGAAGTAGGCCCTTCAGCCCACCCTATCCGTGGCAGTAGAGTTGTGCAGTTCAGAAAGAAATCCTTAAGGTTATATTTGTGACAAACGGTGCTACAATTGGAGCTTGGTGCTAACATTGCTCCTGTTGGGTGAGCCCCCCCCCATTGCAGCTGCCTTTTATGACCTCTCCCTTTCATTACAGACCAGTATAGTTTATTAAAAGATGCATGCTATTAACTTTGAGTTGCCTTTTATTATATAAAGGTGGCACTGGTATGTGAAAACTAAATGTCAGAAGGATTTGGTGTGGATTGAATAGGGCGAAGTGTCCTTTTAAACCGTTATTCTCATGAATACTATGATTGTCTGTATCTGTGAATGTCGCACTTCAACTGCCAAATTTATTTTTTTGCATTTTACTGTTTTCCCAGGATAGCAGGCATATTTGCTAATGTAAACTCCAGAAAAAAGAAATATTCTATAATTTAAGACAGTTGGTGACCATTCAACCTTGGTGGAAACTGTGATCTCTTGGTTTGTCTGCGGTTACTCTGACAGCACTCTGCCACCATGCATCCACTTGCCCATATCCATTTCAGAAGCTGAGTTGAATTGTGTTGGTGAATTTTGACTTGATGCACATAATTAGAAATTCCAGACTTTTTGTAGTATGCAAATACTAACAAATGCTTTCAGTTATTCTGATGACACTTGGATTCACTTCCTTTTTGCTTTCTGTTTCACCTCTAATCAAAATATGTTTTGTAGCAGCAGTTTTGGCCAGTTGTGGTGCCTGCAGCCGTGATATCTATTAAAATAGCGAGCTATAAAAACCCATAATCTCAATGTAAAGCCCCCCTTGATCAACGTTCTTGAGAGACAACATTGACCAGAAGCTTGACTGGGCCAGTCACATAAGTATCATAAGAGCACGTCTGGTGTATGATAAAATGCTTTCCACTTGTCTGGACGAACATAGTTCGACACCACTCAGAACAATGCAACCCACTTGATTGTCATCCTATCAATCGCCTTAAGCATTCATTCCTGTCGCCACTGGCGCACAGTGGCTACATTTAGCATGTCCCACCAACAAAATGCACTGCAATTGTTAGCTTGCAGTTACTTTGAAAGCATCTCTACTGCATAGAAGGGCCTGGCACACCATCACCTGCAGGTTCCCCTCCAAGCTGACTTGAAAATGCATCACTGTTTTCTACGTTGTCATTGTCCCTGGTATTCCCTTCACAACAGTGCTGTGGGAGTATCCTCACCAGTAGGGGTAAAATGATTCGAAAAGGCTGCTCACCACTACCTTCTCAAGGACAATAAATGCCAGCTTTACCTGTGATGACCAGATCTTGAAAATGAATTAAGTAATGGTTTAAAACTAATATTACTGTCTCACTCTTATTTTTCTTGTGAGCAGCAGAGACCAAGTAACGTAACCATTTCATTGGCTGCCTGAGAAAATAGTTCAGACTGGTACAAAGATATCTATGAAGATTAAGCCATTTTGTGTGTATAATAGTAGAGTGGATAGTGCAGTTAGTACTAAAATCTGAGCTTTCATTGATGTCTTCTTTTCCTTGCAGGTTATGTTCACAAGCAGAAAGCACCCCAGTGTAGTTTGGTCCTAAATTCACCAGTAAATATTTTTACACTTGAAGCTGATAAGCAAGTGGGGATATGTTATTTTACAAAAAGGACATCTTTGTAAAGGATGGGTACATCTGTTTAGTATTGTACTGCAATAGGGCAGTACAGTGGGCCTGATACAGCAACAAGGCGATTTGTCACCAACTCCATGCATTCTCCACTGTCATATTTAGATGACACAAATTTGATTCTGAACTCTGGCTTTGCTGTAAAGATCCAGTCTCATGCAAAAGTGAGAGCGAGGAGCTTGTGGGTTATAATCTGACCAGGGGAAGTGCTTTATATGATTGAAATAAATGACAGGCAGAAAATTCAGCAGTGTTTACATTATAACAGCAAATTAAGACAGGGAAAGCTAAAGGTAAGAGTTTTTAAATTAATGAACCATTTTTCAGTTTGGATGTTTGTTTTATTCAATATAAAATCAGGGCAGCAGACCAGGTTAAAACATACCATTGTCACGTGTAACTCTAAGATTAAGTTACTACTCGTGATACCCACTTCACTCCACCTGCCTTTTTTTTAATGCATGATTATTTAGTAACCACTGAGCAACGACTTCCATTCTGTTGGGAAAAGTCAGTCAGTCCAGAGATAGAGAAGATTAATAAAAGGTGAAGAGCTTTAGTGGAACTGAAGCAGGGATCTGAGACTTCTGTCTTATAGATTGGACTTTCCCTTTTTAAAGTAAAGATAGTTAAGCTGAGGAAGGCTGGAGGAGGGGTAAATTTTAAAGTGGTATTCAAAATCATGAAATTTTTTTAAGTACCTAATTAAAACTGGCAGGTAGATCGATAACCAGAAGAGACAGATTTAAATTAATTGGCAAGAGAACAATGGGAAAGGTAGGATTTTCTTTTCTTTTGCCACTTATTGAACTTTGGAATCCACAGCCTGGTGCAGATAGATTCAGCAATAACTTTTAAATGGGAATTTGATAAATACTTAAATCATCTTGCAGGGAAGTGAACTAATTGAATAAACCTTTCAAAAAACTGGCACAAGTGTGTTGAGCTAAATGAGGCCTTTTGTAGCCCTGTGATTGCATGATTCCATTAATGTTACTTTTCTCAATCAGTTGAAGATAAATTACTTACTCAGTTTTGAAATTTTCATCTGCATCTTCATGCTGAAGTGTTGAGTGGATAACTCCTCCAGATGTCCCCACGATCGCAGAAGTCAATGTTCAGCCAATTCAATTCACTCCATGTGGTATGCAGAAACTGCTGAGTGCAGCGACAACTACAGGTCCCAGCAATAGCAACGTCCCAGCTGTTGTATGGAAGGCTTGTGCTCAAACCATACTTGTCCCTTTAGCCAAGCTGTTCTGGTACTGCCACCTACCTGACAATGCAGTAAGTTACTAGATGTGACCAACCCTCAAAAAAAAAACGCAGGGCAAATCCAAACTAACTAATCCCCACTATTCAGTTGACTTTAAATCATTAGCAAAGGGATGGAAGATGAAGTTGATGGTGCAGTCAAGTGGCAGTTGCTCATCAATAATCGCCTATTCCTCTTTCCAATTAGAGCCGGAATAATTGTTATATTTCTTTATAGCCTTGGTTTAAACACAGACAATGGGACAGAGTTATGGAGAGGGGTTGAGCAGGTTGGGACTGTTTTCATTGGAGCATAGAATGAGGGGTGATCTTATAGAGGTGTATAAAATCATAAGGGGCATAGATAGGGTGAATGCGCACAGTCTTTTTCCCAGGGTTGGGGAATGAAGAACTAGAGGGCATAGGTTTAAGGTGAGATGGGAGAGATTTATTAGGAGCCTGAGGGGCAACTTTTTCACCCAAATGGTGCTCAGTATATGGAATGAGTTGCAGGAGGAAGTGGTTGAGGCAGGTGCATTATCAACATGTAAAAGGTACTTAGACAGGTACGTGGAGAGGAAAAGTTTACAGGGATATAGGCCAAAATGGGACTAACTTAGATGGGAATCTTGGTCGGCATGGACTAGTTGGGCTGAAGGGCCTATTTCCAAAGGTGAGACATGAATGACTTTCTTTCACTTCAAGGTGGCACGTGACCAAAGGAGCTCTAATAAAATTGAAGATGGTGGGAATTAAGAGGCTGAAATCTCCCACGGCTGTAGTGACACCTAGAACAAAGGAAGATGATTTTGGTTCTCCAAGGTGAATCATCCCCCCACTCCACCATTCAATAAGATCATGACTCATCTATCCGTAACCTCAAACCTTCATTCCTGCCTATCATCTTCAACCTTTCACCTTGCTTTTCCCAAGCCTAATCACCTTAATTTGGCCAGAATTGGGGATATTTGCTGGTGTTTACATTGTTCAGTTTCAAAAAAATGAAGCCTGCAGCAAAGCCAGGACAACATCCAGGCATCAATTGATTTGTGGCATGAATGTTACCTGTTGACCATTTCCACCTCCCCTTGATGTTCAGTGGCATATCACTATAAACATCCAACATTTTGGGTGCGAGGAGCTGGAGAAACTTAAATGATACAGTCACATGCATACTATGGCCGCTAGAACAAAGGATTGGCTTTTGTATAGTGAGCAACTCATTACCTGACTCCACAGCCTTTCCACCATCTGCGGAGTAGGTCAGGATTGTGATGCCCTTCTAACCAGAGAATGCTCAAGCTCAATATATCATCCAGGACACAGCCACATTCTTCTTGGCATCCCATCTCTTGCCCTAAACATTCGCTCTCTCCACCATTGATGCAGCCTGGCTCCATTGTGTGCCATTTACAAGATGCTTCAACTTGCCAACCGTCTCCCAAATCCAAGCCTTTGGTCACTTTGAAGAACGAGAACAGCAGGCACCTGAGAGTTTCCCTCCATTTCGCAGATCATCCTAATTTGGGAATGAATTGCTAAATAAAGAGTACCTGTTAGATAAGATGTTCCTGGATTTGGATCTGCTGTTCATGAAGTGAAGGTGGTGTGTAGTAGCCACAAGGACTGCAGAAATTCAACACTCATTACTATCTTCTCAAGAGTAAATTGGGATTAGGCATCGAGTTCTTGGTCAGGACTGAGGTAACTGATCTGACAGAGCACTGCTAATGCCCAGAGGAGTGTGTGAGCGAACAAAAATAATGGAACATCAGCAAACTTCCCAGTTTGCTGGAAAAAGTTGAGTGAGTTTGGCAGTTGTACATGGGGACTGGTAGCCTTGGAGTAGGAAACTGAGTGTTGAACCATAAGGCTTGGGAAGTTCCAGCTGAATCCAGTCTAAAAAAGTGGTGCTGCTGAGGTAAAAGGATTGCTCATTTGGATGCTGAGATTTAACCATTAGTTAATGCTGGGATCTAATTCTTCTGAGCACTGCTTTCCCCGTCCCCATCCCATCCATTCAGAGAAATGTTTATTATTGGATTCCATTTAACAGTTGGTGGCTCTGTTCTTTCAACTGTACTCTCTCCATGACCTCGCTATCAGAAAATTTGAGTCCGTGTATTCACAGGCTGGCTCAAGTAATTCCCATTTAGTTCCTGTATTTTACTGTCTTTAGCTACTTGAGAAAACTCTATAATTACTAGTGTATGGTTTTGCTACCGGTTTAAGATGACTAACTAAATGAAGGCAAAAACTCTGAGGAACAACCAGCCAAATTAAGGCTTTGGCAGCTTTAGAGTTATCTGGAATGGATGTTTAAAGAAACATGTATTTTGGGATTGAAGAAAGTATTCAAAAGTCATGTTGTCAGATGTAAAGACACAGGTTAAAGATTGGAAAGACAGATTTAGGCCTGATGTTAGGAAAAATTTCTTTACATGATTTAAATGGGCTGTCAGAATTGTTTAACTAAAATTGAGGAAAGCCCAAAGATGTTCCATAAATGTGTAAATAGTAAAGGATTAAGGCTTTTAGAGTCTAGAAAGGTAGCCTGTTGTGACAGGGTCAGAGTTAGGTGAGGTTCTGATATAATAATTCATATCTTTTTAGAGGGACATGATAAACTGTAGTTGAGGAAGATTGTGAAATACTGAATATGATGCAAGAGGAACTTTCAAATTGCTTGGTAGTCCTTAAAAGTAAATAATTCAGCAGGGCAGGATAAAATATATCCCAGGTTATTGAGAGGAAGTGCTGAAGGTTCTGGCCATTAGTTTCCATTTCCCACTAATTATTGGCTTGGTGCTGGTGGACTGGAACATTGCTAATGTAGTGCCATTAATTTCTAAAGGATAAAGTGATCGACTGAGTAATTACAGGGCAGTCAGCCTAACCAGTCTTGGGCAAATTATTGAAAATAAATTGAGGCAGCTTAAATCACAATTTAGATGGTCAGAGATTAATTGAGTGCAGCCAGTGTATGGATTTAAGGGAGGGTCATGTGTGACTAACTTGACTGACCTTGTTAAGATTTCAGTGAGGGGAGTGGATTTAATATAGTCTGTATTGATTATGGCATGGCTTTTTAACAGGGTCCCACAGCCAGATTGATCAGCAAAATAAAAGCCCATGTAATCCAAGGAGATGTGGCAAGTTGGATCCAACATTGGCTCAGTCATGGGTAACAAAGATTAACGTCATAGTAATGGGTGTTGTATTAAATGGAAGACTACTTTCAGTGTGGTTCAGCAACACTCTGTGCTAGCGATGCAAGTCTTGTCATTGAATTATACACAGGAGCCAGGAATATGACATTGGCAGATGATTTTTTTAAATGATTTGCATGGCTGCTGGTGTGGATCAGAAAGGTGTGGACTCATGACAATGCCAATGGGTGGTCATACAGGTAGAAAAGAGGCAAAGGGGCTTCAGTCCAGAGAAGTGCATGATAATACTTTTGAAGGGGGCAAACAGTGCAAGGGAACACACAGATAATAGGAAGCTGTGGCACATGATTAAGAAGACGTATGAGATATTTATGGAGACATAAGACATGGCGGTACGAACATTAAATTCTCCAACTGCCAGTAACTGTTTCCCCCCCCCCACCCATCCCTTTTCTATTTTCACTCTCCTGATCCACCTGGCTCCCAACACCATGTCTCTCTCCCCTCTCCCCCCCCCCCCCCCCCCCCCGCCCTTCCCACCCACCTCCCTTTATTCCGCGCTCCACCTTTCTCTCCTATCAGATTCCATCATCTGCAGTCCTTTGTCGCTTCCACTTGTCGCATCCCAACTTCTGACACTAAACCCACTCTCTCCTCCACTACCTGCCTATCACCCTCCCCACCTGGATCCACCTATCACCTGCCAGCTCTTGCCTCACCCCTTCCCTTCACTTCTTTATACTGGCCGTCTCCCCCTCTATCTCTCAGTCCAGATGAAGGGTCTCAACCCGAAAAGTCAACTGTCCATTTCCCTCCACAGGTGCTGCCTGACCCGCTGAGTTCCTCCAGCTTTTTGAGTGTTGAATGAGATATTTATATTCATTGGTGAAGAGACTGGAATACAAGACCAGGAAGATGATGCTTGAATTGTATAAAACACTTTTCAGCCCACAGCCAGAGCAGTGCAGCACAGTTCTGGTCAGGAATGTTGTCATCAGTGCTAAAGCGAGTGCAGAAAGCTTTGTATTTTATTGCCAGGGCTTGAGAAATTAGCTAGGCTGGGGTCATGTTCTTTCCAACGGGAGACTTAATCCAGATGCATAAAATTAGGAGAGGCTACAAAGGACCTGTTTCCCTTAGAAGAGAGGCTAATAACTTGGAGTAGTATTGAAGATAATTGTACAAGGATTAGAGGGAAATTACTTCTGAGAGTGGTGGAGAAGCTTCTGTGGTACTGTAACCCAGAAGGCAATGAACCAAAAGCTGGAGCGTAAAATTTACCTACACGGATGCAAAGGGCTGAAAGGCTTCTTCCTTTGCCACAAATTTGTGTTTCTGTAAATCTAGATATTAAACCGATTTTACAAAGTAACCAGATGCTGCCTGACCTGCTGATTTCCTCCAGCATTTTTGTCTTGCTCCAGATTTCCAGCATCTGCAGTCTCTCTTGTGCCTGTGTTTACAAAATGACCAGATGTAGCATGGGAAATGAATAGGATGGGTAAGATCTTGCAAGGTTGCAGTAAAATGGGTCACACTGTATTTTTTTCATTCATGTGCAGGGCAGGTTTTTTTTTACACAGTGGAGGGTGCCTGGAAGACACTGCTAGGGGTGCTGGTGGAAGTAGACACAACAGTAACATTTAAGAGGCCTTTAGACAGGCACATGAATATGCAGGCATGAAGGCGTATGGATCCTGTGCAGGCAGATGGGATTAATTTAATTTGGCATCATGGTCGGCACACATTGTGGACCAAAGGGCCTGTCTGTCCCTGTGCTGTACTGTTCTGTATTCTAACCTTTCTTGTGACATAGTAAAATAACAAAATAGACCAATAACATTCTTTTGAGCTTTACTTGGATGATTTATGCTGGTTGTCTGCAGTAACTTAATACAGTAAGGGTAAAAAGCAAGGCTGCAATACCTGAAAGGATTAAATGAAACATAATTTCTAGTCCTGACCTTGTGCCTTTATGGAGCATGCTGAATAGATGCCACGTACAATGTACCAGGAATGGGAGTGTAGCCTACAAGTATTTTGTTCATTGAGCAGCTCTTGGGAAGGTTGTGCTTCAATAAAGAATTGATCAGGGAATTCACATGTGCTACAGGAGAATGTGTAAGCTCACTCAGGTACTTGCATTGCAAGGGGAAGAAAGAACATGTATTTCTAAAGTAATTTTCACAGCAGCCCAGTGGTTTACAGCCAATGGAGTACTTTTGTAGTGCAGTCATGTTACAAAGCAACGTGGTAGCCAATGTGCACAACAGAATCCCACATGTACCAGAGAAATAAATATCAAGATTATCTGTTCTTGTTGGTCGCGAGCATCAGAAAAATTCTGGTGCTTTGAAGATGAAGAAAAAAAAATTAAATGCTGAAGCTTTTTGAGAGGTTACAATGAGTCTATATCAACTAATTTGCAATGCTCCACTAATCATTTCAGATTCTTGTTATAACTTGTCAGTTAACTGGTCAGGAGACTATCAGTATTGATTTTTTTACCAGGGCTACCCTAAGTACAAGGGTGCAAGCCTCCGTCCTTGGCATGTGTAGATCTGTAGCTATTGCAGGGTGGTCATGGAATTTGAGGCAAGAGCTTTGTGCAACTTGCTGTTGAACAGTCATTCTAGGCATGTGAATGTTGTTCAGTGGGGAATTTGAGTAACATTTTGCAGTACTTCATTGTTTGGAGTTCAAGGATAAAGGGAGCTGACTGCTTGATGTTTCTGGCTACTTAATATTTCTGTGGCTGATGCCAAAGGCCATTACTACAGAACATTGGTATAATGAACCCTGAGTCTCAACCAGTTACCTTAGAAAAACACCATCAGATTAGTGAGGCCATTGTTCAAGTACTTGCACCATTCTGGAGCAGCTTTCCAGGATCGTATGGCCTAAATATTATTGCAGTGAATGGAGCTATGCTTTCCTAACAGCATTGTATTCCTCTGCCATCTTTTGTTTTGTCTTTTCTGTTTCAGTTTATCCTGGATGCATTCTGTTGATCTCTTTAAACGTCACAGAATGGTGGCTGGGTACGCAAAAGCAACTTGAACGATTCAGCACGTTTTGCAGAATAATAAATAAATGTAGCTGCAGACTTCAAAATAAAACTTATTTATCTAATGGCAGTCTTGATGAATTTTGAAAAATTAGGAAGATTCCCAATTAAATGTTAAAGGTTTAACTTTTTGAATTTAATAATTTTCAAGGTTATTGCTGTAATTTTAATGGGATTCTATTGGGCATTTTGAATAATGGCCCTAATCCCATTTTGGCATTTTGTAGTTTAATAGCATGCACGCATGAAGCAAGAAATTCATTTTACAAAATGTACAAATTTAGGATCTGTTTGAATTCCCTTTTTATCCTTGTTTTCTCTTCTCCCCGAAAGTCTTAACAAGTTTTCACTAATAATGTTTGTTATCCAGAGCCTCACCTGGGCTTTCTGGTCACGTGAGTTGTGGTGAGTGTTGGTTGGCTGTTTGCTTCTCGTCGCTGCTCTGAAATGGTGAAATGCACTTCTAGCATAAGATACTGAACAGCAACAAAGATCAGGGGGCCTGGTTTGTGTTGTCTTTCCCAGTCCTTAAGCTGATCCACCTGAGATCAGTGAATGCAGCATAACTCAATCTCTCACCTTCCTGACCTGTTGCAAATTAAACTCATTGTGCCAACAGGGCATCACACTGGGGGAACGTAGACATTTTTAACCAGGGGTAAATTCTAAATTAGGATTTTAAAATGTGTATTATGTTGACTTTATCGTCGGACTGAATAGGTTAACTTTACACTGCATGCGATTTGTCTAATTGAGGATTTTGTGCCTGTCCACTTCCACAGCACCGCTGTCTCGACCTTCAAAGACTTTGAACTGGTGTCAGCTCAGCAACATCCTGATACAGTGCTCCGGAGACGGTTTAAAGACCAAGTGCAGCAAGCACCCAGAACGAGTACGATTGTGGCAATAGCGGGGACCAGGAGGTTGATAAAACTGGCAGTGATGGGCCTGACTGTAGCACTGGGGGCAGCAGCCTATGCAGTGGTCAATAGTGCATTGGAGTGGGCACCAAAGTTTGAACTGCAGCTTTTTCCATGAAAGCAAATGGCATTTTTAGCCAATTTACAAAACCCCAATCATCTACTGGGAGAGAGGGGTGTGGTATTTTTTGCTGTTATTGCCTTTTAGCTCTGAGTGCATAACTAAAGACTGGAAGCGGGTTATTCCACACATTGGACTGGATTGAACACAGAATTTTTTTTTGACTTCCACTTTGTGCGTGAATTGCACCAAGGATAAAGCTGCAATATATTGCAGAATATCAATTTTACCACCACTTTTATTTTTGAAACAAAAAATCTTGGGCTATGACTTGTTAAAAATCTACTGCCTCAAAGTGATGCAATGTGAAGTTATCCCACTGAATTCTTATATGGCACGTTACTAATCTTATTTATGTTATCGAGGAAAGGAGGTGGTTGTGCGGTGATGGATGTGCGATTGAAATGTGGTTATATTCTAGCAGGCAAATTATTGTGCTATTTAGGGCAGTGTGATGGCAGAATTAATTTATCTGACCACCCCCCCCCCCCCCCCCCCCCCCAGATACTAAAGTGTAGAGCACGTGGTAAAGTGGGGAAAGGATTTCACTGGTTATGTGCAAAAACTAACTGATTTTTAACAGCATGCATAACCCAGGTAAGGAGAGGAGTCTTGCATCTTTAATGGTTAATAAAGTTGTTTCACATGTTACTCAACTAAATTTTGAGACGTATAGTAGAATATAACTTGTTAAGCACTCTTTTATACCATACAATATCTAGAAGAGATCAGGCCCAGTGCCATCTCAGAAAATTGTTGAACCGTGCCTTGTTGTACATTCATTCCCCTGGCTTATTTAGCAAGAGCAACATTTTGTTGAATTATGTAGAGCTGGAAGTGGTAGATTTGATTTCAGATTTCTGCAGTTTGCTAACCTCTGTCAGGTTGGCATTAGGGGGCATTTGGCTGACAGTTCCTGCTGTGCAGTTTCCAATGGAACAACTGGTTTGGCTGAGTTTCCAACCCCCCTGAATGGCCTGCCAACATTGTCAGTGTGCAATCATGAATGGTCACTTCAGTTATTATCAACTTGACACTGCTCCACAGCAGGTGTCAATACCTTGAAGAGAGGGGGAGAAAATGGGTGGTTGGAAATGAAATGCATGCCCTTTAATGGGATTAGATCATTGACCGAAGTTCCCAGTTCTTCACTCTGCCTTCCTACGTGATTAACAGTGGTGGTGACTTGGTGCAGCAGAAGATGCTGTGCGGTGTGTTGGGCCTTGGTTATGTGACCACACCATTATACAAGGGGGATGAACTTGGCATGTCAGTGAGCTTCCTGAGTCCCATTCTCTCAGGGTAGTTATACTTTCTCTCTCAATTTTCTCATTTCACTACTATCCTCTAAATTGCCCTGCTTTTAGCAATCTTATCTGTACCATTGTGACGAGATACCTCAACTGATCTGCAGGATATTTTTTTTCCCTTGTGTTCTGGGTAGCACAATAAGTCAGTGTCACAAACCAAACAATCATTTTCAAGAAGTGCAAAAACACTGTCTTTAATGAGCACTTCAATGCCAATTTTATCACTGTAGGTTTAATTATATCATTGTAAATATGGAACATTGACTTAAGTTAGTGGTACCTGTTCAACAAATGTGACACCGGCTACAAGCCATCTATTTAATAAATAAACTTCAATTGATAGTTATATTTTAACTGTAGTATATTGCAGCCTTAATATTGGTGTCAACAGGCACACTAACCTCACTAAAAGTGTTCGTAACTTGTCTTGCTAGCCCTTATAAGGCTGTGTTGCTTGAGAATTTGGTATGAAAGGATTGTGTTCTTGATATATTGTTAGCTTTGAGCAATATACAAATCTTTGATCCACTTTTTTTGTCATTACAAGATTTTACTAATAATTTTGTGAAGCTACCCAATATGCTTATGGAATTAATGATGGTAAAATAGCTATGACATGCTATAATACGTTTTTATTTTCTTTTAGTGTTTTCTTCCCACTGTTGACGTTTCTGCAGATAAGCCACTTTGTTGGGGCTTGAATTCCGACCTTGATGTTTCCTTATCTACGTTACAGTTGCTACCTCCCGTGAGGTGCTAGCCGTGGCCTTTTATAGCGATGCATTCTGGATGGAGTTCATAATTCATGGAATATGGCCGATGTTGACAAAATTTACATTTATTGCCCATCTCTATTGTCCTTGAGAAGGTGGTGTGAGCTGTTTGTCATGAACTACTGTAGTATTAGTGATTGGCGCTCCCACAGCCTGCAGCAGTTCATGACAATAGCTCATCACCACCTTCTCAAGGACAATAGGGGTGGCACTGAATGTTGGTCTTCCCAATGGAGCCCATATTCCATGAATGAAAAATAAATTGTTCCTTCTATCCAGAATCCATCTCTGCAAAAGAGGTGATGAGCACCCCAAGGAAGCAGCAACAGTACCACTGTTACTCACTCCATGCATATGTTCCCTTTAGTGCCTGTAAATGATAGTGACCCATTATGCTGTGGTCAGGCTTATCTTCTGAAACCTGCTCTTTGCCCCTTGATTTGTTGTAGGTAGAAAATGGAGATCGAAACTAAACCACTAGCTACAGATTTTAATAACACACATTATTTTTGTCAGTCAAATGGGGACCTGATGACCAAATGTGATATGCCTTGGATTATTATTGTGGTTGACTTGATTGCTGGAGGTGGAGCTTTTAAGATGAGATAACAGAGAGAGGAGCCAGTGCCTCAGTTTAAGGTTGATGTATAAGAACTCTCGGTACTGTTTGAACAAAAGTAGTTATTGTCACTGTTGTAAGGAATATCTGGTTATTATCACAGCTGTTGGTCAGAGCTTGCTCTTGCATTTTCCACATTACAGTAGTGACTCCATTGATTGTAAAGGGCTTTGGGCATTCTGAAAGGTGCTATATAAATTTGAGTCTGTATTTTTTAATTCAATAAAGGGTTATTAACAACTAATGCAGAATTACTTTGCATTATAAATTCTAAGAACAAAGAAGCCATTAGCGTCCCTCTTTCATTGGTCAATCTGTCACAAAAACTGGATACAAAGGTTTGTAATATTAGCACCCTGGTAATGTTTAATACAGGACTAAGTCTAATAAAGCTTTCCTTATTAAGATAATTTTGTGAATTGTAGTGAGATTTGTTTATGCATTTGGACCTTTTTAATGGTCAACCATTTTCTGAAGGCTTGACCTCTCTGAATCCTGCAGTCCTTTTGTTCTACGTGTCTTTTCTTCACACTTTCCCATTCAAGTGTAGATTTCATTGTCAGATTCGTGCATTAAAATTTAGTTTGTTGGTTACTTCCCAGTTAGATGTCTTGTTTGAAATTAACTAAATTGCATCTTAGATAATTTGCATTTTGTGCATACTAATTAGACTGATGTACATTCCACTAATTACCATCTATTGTACTGTGAGTAACTAACTTGCACAGTAGAAGGGTCAGTTTTGGTGTTGCAGCTCTATAATTACTACTCCAGCCTTGGCTGGAGCAACAGCAAAGCACTACAGCCAGTTACCAGCTCCTTGGCCAGAGAAGAAACATTCATTGTCTATTTGCAAGTAAAACAGCTTGCCAGAGCCTAATGTCTAGGAATAAAAACACAATGTTGGAAACACACAGCAGGTCAGACAGCATCTGTGGAAAGAGAAACCAAGTTAACACTTCAGATCTGAGGCTCTCTGTCAGAAATGGGGAAGAGAATAAACAAATCAGTTTTGTATTGCCGAGAGGGTGCAGGATGGATGGATAGGACATGGGGAATGTCTCTAATAGTGAGCTCAAACGTGTTAGTGTGGCAGTCAGAGGCTGATTTATACTTTGTGTTGTGTGTTGCTAAGTCTGTGGGATGTGTCCAGCAGGTCAGGCTGTTTTAATGGATACAGAAAACCTGAGCCAAAATCACAAAGATGACTGGGTAGTTCTGATGCAGACAAAACATGGCATGTTAGCTAAAGGAGAATTCAATATGGAGCCAGGAAGGTGGTTGCATACCCAGAGAGGCGTGTTATTCCTCAAGCTTGCACTGGACCTACCTGTAACAATGCTGGAGGCCACAAACATGGGAGTGGGTTGGAGAATTAAAGTGACGGGCAATAAGAAGCTCGGGGTCACTCCTGTGGACTGAATGCAAGTGCTCCACAAAGCAATCACCAGAACCTAAGTTTGGTTTCTCCAATGTTAATAAATGCAGCACACTTGATTGGAAGAAGTATGAGCAAATCACTACTTCACCTGGAAAGACTATTTGGGTCCCTGGATGATGGGAAGGGGAGAGGTGAAAGGACAGGTGTTGTATCTCCTGCAGTTGCACGGGCAAGTGTCATAAGCCAGAGGGGTTGGAAGAGTGGATCAGGGAGTTGTGAAGGGAGGGATCCCTTTGAAATGCCGGGGAATGTGTGTCTGGTGGTGGAATCTTGTTGGAGCTGGTGGAAATTGTGAAGGATTTTGCATCCGTGGTGAAGATGAACTGGTTGGGACCAAGAAATTGGAAACTGTTGAATTCGTAGAGGGCATGCAAAGTATCATGGATGTAAGTGGGAAGGGAATGGACCAGGGCAGGAAGGATGGAGTCAAGATATGGAGAGAGAAGTTCTGTGGGCAAGAACTGGCTGAAACACTGGGTGTCTGGTATGTCCTGCTTGTGGATCTTGGGCAGAAGGTGGAAGCGGGTTGTGTGGGGCAGGAGTACTATTAGGTTGGAAGCTGTGGAAGGAAGATCTCCCAAGGAAATGAGGTTAGTGACTGCATGGGAGACAATGGTCTGGTTTTTCAAGTAATGAAATCGTATCTAGACTTGTGCCTGGTAGCTGGAAAGCTGCAGTTCGGTTGCAGCAATCCTAGCTCATTACCATCTGGAAGGCAGGAAAGAAAGGGAATGATCTCATCAAATCTGAACAGCTGATAAGTCTGCAATGTTATCATAACTGTTTTCTGATCATTAGTGCATAGATAAACCACTGTTAACTCAAACATTAGGAAGAGTGAAGCCATAATATTCTGGTCCTCTTATGAAGTTCTGTTCAATTGGCAGAGATTTCATTTCCCCACCTTACTGGAGGATAACTATACCCATCTCAGGACTAATACTCACCCCTGCCCTCCCTAATGTTAATATGTTTGACTTGCCATTGTTATTCATTGGACCATGCTGGTTTCTGGCTTGTTTTATTCAAGTGTATTGGTTTATTATTGTCACTTGTACCAACTTCATAGTTGTGCCAGGCAGGCTTGCTGCCAGTCAGCTGGTGGACCAAGCTGAAAAGCGTACCAGGTAGGTGTTGTTTCCATCTTTGTTCAGCTGCAATGAACAAGCCTCTGCTCTCGGAGTGAAATAATTCACTCTAAGCTCATCTACTGGAACTCCCAAGATTTGTGCAAGACATAAGCTGTGGACATATCAGGAGGGGGAACTGGAGGTGCTCTCAAAGACAGCTTTGCAAAGGGGTTGCTGGGGTTCATGGCCAAGAGCAGCAAAATCCTGCAGATGCTAGAAACCTGAAATGTAAGAAAGCTACTTTGCATCTGTGGGGAGGGGGAGAGGAGGTAAACATTTTGGGTTCAATTTGACAGTCAAGGGCAGGGAGAATGGATAAGCTGAGTAGGTATTGGTGCCACTTCTGTCGAGCTGCACTGCAGACTGAAACGTGCACGCAAATCTGCACTTGGCTTTGTTTTTGATGATTTAGTTGCTTTTACACTGATATCTGTGTCTACAGATAAGCAGATGAACAATCTTGTGACATAAAATGCAAAAGCAGTACAAATCACAGCAAGGAAATTATGGGGCTTAGATGTTTCCGATTGGATAATTATATAAGCAACATCTATAGTCACCTAAACAAATCAAGTATCTCACAGAATATGATCATTCCAAATAAGCCTCTTTCCAGAAGCTCTCTCATTCTATGCATTAGATGACTGGATAATAATCCACGTGTTCAGTAATGACAGTACTGGGACCATGCAGTGCCTTGTGCAGCTGGCCCCATTTTAGCACTCAAGGGTTAACTTACCAACAGGACTTACCTGCTTGAAGAAAAACACAATGATGCTGGAGGAACTCAGCAGGCCAGGCAGCATCTGTGGTGAAAAGCAGGTGGTCAGTGTTTTGGGTCAGGTCCTTTCTTTGGGATGGATGCTGCCTGGCCTGCTGAGTTCCTCCAGCATCAGTGTTTTTCATCTCTTGATTCCAACATCTGCAGTCCTTTCGTTTCTCTGGACTTACCTGCTCGACCACTAAGTTGTGTTTGTTCACAGGATCTGAGCATTGTTGGTGAGGTGAACATTGGCCACTCCTGAAATGAATGGCTTGCTCAGCCATTTCAGAGGACAGTAAAGTACCAACCAAGTTGGTGTGCGTGCACATGCATATAGGGCCAGGCCACACAAGGATGCCAGCTTTCCTCCCTGAAGGACATTGGTGGGCCAAAGATCTTTCTGACAGTCCCGATAGTTCCATGGTCATCATTACTGACACTGGCTTTCCATTCCACATTACTCGAATTCAATTGCCTCAGTGCAAAGGTGGTATTAAACTTGTCTGGCCCAGGACTCTGGAAGCCTGTGCAGCAACCTGAGCATTATTCTACCGTAACAATTGGGAACCTGAGGAAACCCGTGAAAATGCTATTTGCAACCTTTATCAGGGAATAGGAAGAGGATGGTGGATGAATGGGGAGAGACCTTTTATGTGCATATGAGAGTTTCTTTATTAGATTGGAAATGTACACATTGAGAAGTGAATAAGAATGAAATTATAGAAACAAGATTATCTGTTTTTAAGTGTGTGCTGAGTCCCAGCTTCAAGCCATCCAAGGCTTAGTACAAGTCCAGAGTTTCTACAAAAGCACATGTTAACTCCATTCTTGGAACTTACTTTTTCCCAGTTTAAAGGAATGAAACTGACCAGTTTCATTTTTTATGTAATGCATTGGATGTAATTAAAGTTCTTAACTCCAGGCTAATGGTCTAAATGAGGCCTCCAAATTAGTGCTTGAGAACTGGCACTACTCTTCCTCATTTCACTTAGAACCTTAGCTGCTATTGGTGAGATGCTTCATCCTGTGCATCTTCACATGATTTGCATTCTGCTCCCAGCGGATGGTGATAACTCTTCACAACTTCAGGAACTAATTCATTGTGCCAACCGTCCAGCTTTAGCAAACAATGGCTGGGAAGTTCATAGTGCTCCCTTGTTCTGTCACTTCAATACAGTTTCTGACGTTGCAAGTGCATGAAGTGTTTCACCCAGTTACAGAGACACCTGAGAATAGTGCTTTGGAAATCTTTCATTTAGATGCAGTAAAGTTTTTTTTTATCCCCCTAAAAATATTGAAGCCAGTATCTGGATTCTAATGAATTTCGGGAATATCACCAATGGTTTTAGTTTTCTCGGCAGCTGAGAATGCTTGTCCAGCAGAAATAAGTCTCGGGTACATTGCTGTGGGCTTAGCTGCATTGTTGCACAGGTAATCAGTGGCAATTCTGACATTTGGGATGACATGGTACACCATTGACACGGCAACGGCATCCTCCACTGATGTCACCAGTCCCCTGAAACGCATTGGAAAATAAATGAAATCTCCGCATTGACAAATAATCAAGGTATAGAATCTACCAGATCCCACAGTGCCAGAGCACAAGCCCAAGTTGTTGTATTGCTTCTGTTTCTTGTTTTTATCTAATCAATCATCTTTAGAACAGCTTCTAATTCTGCCATCACTTTTTTTAACGTCTGTTGGTTCCTTCTGAGGCCACTTAAGTCTGCTCCACCATTCAATCATGGCTGATTTTTTTTTTAAAAACCCCATTCTCCCACCTCCTCCCTGTAACCCTCGACTTCCCCCTTATCAATCAAGAACCTATGAATCTCTGCCTTAAATCCACCCAATGACTTGGCCTCCACCACCCTCTGTGGCAATGAATTCCACAGATTCACCACCCTCTGGCTGAAGAAGTTCCTCCTCATCTCAGTTTTAAAGGCTGTGCCCTCAGATCCTAGACTCTCCTACCAATGGAAACATCCTCTCCAAGCCCATTCTATCCAGGCCTTTCAGTATCCAGTAGGTTTCAATGAGAATGCCCCCCTCATCCTTCTGAAGAGACATCTGGGCCTGTATTCACTGGAGTTCAGAAGGAATGAGGCCCTGCTTTCATCCTATAAAGAAGTTGGCTTCATGGGATAAGGTTAAATGAAGGAAGGCAGGAAGAGGTTCCTGTGTAGCATGATGGTTTATTTCTGAAATGGCTTATGGCTAAATTTTGTTATATATAAACATTTCTTAAAATGACATCGTACCTGAGGTCCCCAGCGAGGTCCCTTCGTCACCCAGCAAATTTCTGTTCTGCACATAGTGCAACATATCCAATCACATCCATCCTTCTTCTGCACCACAATCTTGCATTTAGGACAATACATGGCTTCCCCCTGATTCAGAAGTGTCTGTAAGGAAATAATTAGAATATAAGACCATTCAACTGATTCAATCTGAACTCATGGGGTTTTGATGAGCATGATTTTGTCCAAAACAAAAGCCAAGGGCTAACTGGCTCATGCTGAAGTAATGGCCAAAATTGGGAAGAAGACTACCCTGAATGCAAGAGACTCTGAACCACAACCAAGTCCTTTCCACACACATTTTCTTTTTGGGTAACCTTAAGTCAATTAGCACTGCTTCAACAACACTCCAGTAACACTTCATTCTGACCTCCCATGCTGTCTGTGTGGAGGTTGCACGTTCTCCCTGTGACCTCGTTGGTTTCCCTCCATGTCTCAAAGATGTGCAGGTTGGTAGGTTACCTGGCTGCTGTTAGTTATCCCTGGATAAAGTGGGTGGTAGGAGGCTCAGGGTATGTGAGAAAAGATACTGGCAATCTGGAGCAACACACAAAGGAGCTGGAGGAGCTCAGCAGATCAGGCAGCATCTATGGAGGGAAATGAAGAGTCGACATTTCGGGTCAAGACCTTGAGTCCCGTTGAAGGGTCTCGACCCAAAATGGTGACCGTGTATTTCCCTCCGTAGGTGCTGCCTGAGCCGCTGAGTTCCTCCAGCACTTTGTGTGTGTTGCTAAAGGTTAAGAGAAATAAATGGGGGGAATGAGACTAGTGGGATTACTGACAGCTGGCATAAACCAGTTGGGCTGAGTGGTGTACTGTGTTGTAGGAGACTGGGGATCTGGGAAATGGAATCAGTTCCTAGTAACATCAGGGACTCCCAGTGCAACAGTATCTACAATCTAGCATCATTTTAATAGGGCAAGATATCCTACATTGCTTCACAGGAAGACAAAAGAAAATTTCATAGCAAGGTACATTTCAGAAAGTGTGCTTAAAGCTAAGTTCTGAGGAGGAAGAGAGGGGCTTAGGGAATTAGAGCCGAGGTAAGACACAGTTGCTACAACACTGCAATTAAGATGGGGATTTTACAGCAGGTCAGAATCAGGGGAACGTAGAGATTGGGAGGTATTTTACTCTTTTCCTTAATTTCCTTCTGTACCAGTTGCCAGATGTACAGTGACTTCTGAATAACAACTGCTGCCTTTGAAGATATGATCCTGTAGGGCAGAATGTGGATCGATACAGTACGGCCCCTCAGTGTTGGCCACAGCCATAAATTTGTCACAGTGTTGTCCTGAAAGTTTGTTGATTTATACTTTTTCAGGATGCAGTGTCACTGGCAAAGCAGACATTTATTTATTATCTAAATGTGATGTGTCACTTGAGCTGTTGCATTAGAACATAGAACAGCACAGGAACAGGCCCTTCTGCCTACACGAGGTCCATATCCCTCCATTCTCTGCATATTCATGCGCCTATCTAAGAGCCTCTTAAACACCTCCACTACCACCCCTGGCAGTGTATTCCAGGCACCCACCACTCTGTGTAAAAACAAAAAAACACCTGCACATCTCCTTTTAACTTACCCCTTCTCAACTTAAATGCATGCCCTCTAGTATTAGACATTTTGACCCTGGGGGAAAAGATACCGGCTGTCTATCGATGCCTCTCAATCTTATAACAATCTGATAGGTCTCCCCTCAGCCTCTGCTGCTCCAGAGAAAACAACCCAAGTTTGTCCAATCTCTCCTTATAACACATGCCCTCTAATCCAGGCAGCAACTTGGTAACCCTCTTCTGCACCCTCTCCAAAGCCTCCACATCCTTCCTGTAATGGGGTGACCAGATGGGGCATTGTTTTAACATAGCAGTCACCATACAACTGAGTGACCAGAGAGGCCTGATGTAGCCAGACAGGCATGGGTGCCAGATTTCATTAGTAAACTAAATGGGATTTGTACAGCAATCCAGTTTCATAGCTACCTTTACAGAGACTTTTTAAAAAATTCCTGATTGTTTAATAAACTGAATTTAAATTCCACAGCTGTGTGATTGGATTAGAACCTACGTGTTTGGACTATTAGTCCTGACCTCTGTACATTGGATCATGGACACTTCTCCAATCAGACAAACTAAAATTCACGGGATGAAAACAAATTGGCAAAGAGAAACAAAATGTGACGGGGTGGATGAAATACAAGATGGTGCAGTCTCCCGACACATAGGCTGAACATTTCTCAGTGTAATCTCAATCAAAGTCTGTTTGGCAAGGCCCCTACCTCTTCAGCTCCTCAGTAGATTTTATAACATTAAAGGTGCCATACAATCGCATTTTTTTCATCCGAGCTGAGAATGTTTGCCCCTACCCACTCTCTTGCTCAATGGATTTGGGGACCCAAGACTTTAAAATAATACTTAGTTAGAAAATGATAAATTAATTTACCTTGAGCATCTCAGCAGTTTGTTTTGCAGCTTCATTATTTTCAGCTTGAATTTTGAGGTCATCTTGGTATTCCTTGCAGTTTATCCCTTCGTGTATAGCCTGTGTAAGTGACCAGAAAAGATATTTCTTTAAAATGATGCAGGTTTTGATCATTGCTGGCTTTATTTATTGCAATGGTAATGAATTCTACATTGTATTCCACAACATGTATTGTTTAAACCTTAGGCTACACCAGATTCTAATGGCTCCCCTTTACCATTTGGTACCAATAATAGCTCAGCTGAAAGCACTCTAATTCACAGGGATGCAAGTTCAAGCTTCCTGATTCAAGTTCTCTGATCTTTCAAAAAATTTATCTACTTCCTCTTTAAATACCCCAAATGATCTGACATCCACACACCTCTGGGGTACAGAACTCCAGAGATCCACCACCCTCTGCAAGAAGTTCTCACACAACTGGGTTTTAACCGACTGCTCCCTTACCTTGGAATTATGTCTCCTTGTTTGAGACTCTCCCACCAGTGGAAAATCTCGACATCTACCCTGTTATGCCCTCTAAGAATCTTGCGTGTTTCAGTAAGATCTTCCACACTCCAAATAATATGGATCTAATTTCTTAAGCTGCTGGGGACAGGCCAACCCTCTCATCCCAGGACATCTGATTCCACTGTATCCTTTCTTAAACAAGGGGATGAAAACTACACAGCACTCCAGGCATGGTCGCACCAGCACCCTGTACAATTGTAACAATGGTTCCCTATTTCTAGACTCCAACAAAGGCCTGTATGCCCTTTGCCTTCTTAACCACTTGTTGTACCTGTCTGCTAACTGTGCATCCGGTCGATTAGACCATGGATAATCTGCATTTCACCTCTGGTCTCATCATTGTTTGATTGAAATCTCTTTAGTACCCTTGATTAACTATCAGTTTTGGTCTTGAGACTTTCAATTGACTTGGTTTTCTGTGGAGAGAATTCCAGATTTCTGTGACCCATAAGCTGTGTACATGCATATATTTGGGTACTGATGGAATTGATGGCTTCGTGGCCAAATTTGTGGATGATACAAAGATAGGTGGAGGGGCAGGTAGGGTTGAGGAGGCAGGGAGTCTGCGGAAGGACTTGGACAGGCTGGAAGAATGAGCAAAGTGGCGGAATACAGCGTAGGGAAGTGTATGGTCATGCACTTTGGTGGAAGGAATAAAGGCGTGGATGCTGAGGCTTTATAAGGCGTTGGTCAGACCACATTTGGAGTATCGTGAGCAGCTTTGGCCCCATATCTAAGGAAGGATGTTCTGGCATTGGAGACGGTCCAGAGGAGGTTTACGAGAATGATTCCAGGCATGAAAGGGTTAATGTATGAGGTGCATTTGATGGCTCTGGGCCTGTACTCACTGGAGTTTAGAAGGATGAGGGGGGGAAATCTCATTGAAACCTAACAAATATTGAAAGGCCTGGATAGAGTGGACATGGAGAGGATGTTTCCAGTAGTGGGAGAGTCTACGACCAGAGGGCACAGCCTCAGAATAGAAGGACATCCCTTTAGAACAGAGGTGAGGAGGAATTTCTTTAGCCAGAGGGCGGCGAGTCTGTGGAATTCATTGCCACAGACGGCTGTGGAGGCCGAGTTGTTGGGTTTATTTAAAACGGAAGTTGATATGTTCTTGATCAGTGAGGGCGGCAAATGATATGGGGAGAAGGCAGGAGAATGGGGTTGATGGGGAAAAGTAAATCAGCCACGATCGGACGGCAGAGCAGACTCGATGGGCCAAATGGCCTAATTCTGCTCCTAGGTCTTATTTCTGTCTTCTGTCAGAAAGCCCTTTGGTGCAAGTCCTACCTACCTTGCACACCAGGCAGTTCTTCTTATTACAGAGGGGACAGTGAAAATCATTGACGTCATCTTCGTAGATGCACCAGCCCCTGCAGTCAGGAGTCTTGCAGTGGTAACTGTTCTCGCTGCAGGTCTCTGCAATCGTTAAACTTCTGTCCAGGTAGCTACAGTACTCGGCCCCTGTCAGGAGCTGGAAGGGAACACGGCAAAGGCAGAGTTAAAACCAGGAGACCAATCCTATCGGAGTCACCTAGAAATCAAGAGGTGTTTTAAAATAAAGTGACACAGAATTTGAAGCCCAGAATGAAGCCATTGGGTAAAGCGAAGTCTGTTGTTGCAATGTTCCAAATCAGCTATCTCCTTCATCGTTTGTTCATAGAGTTATACAGCACGGAAACAGGCTCTTCAGCCCAACTGGTCCATGCTGACCAAGATGCCCCACCCAAGCTAGTCCCATCTGCCGGCATTTGGCCCATAACCTTCTAAACCTTTCTTATCTATGTACCTGTCCAACTGTCTTTTAAACATTGTTACTGTACCTGCCTCAACCACTACCTCTGGCAGCTCATTCCACATAGATATCACCCCTTGTGTAAAAAAAAAAGTCACCCCTCAAGTTCCTATTAAATATTTCCCCTCTCACCTTAAACCCATACCCTCTAGTTCTTGGTTCCCCAACCCTGAGAAAAAGACTGAGTGCATTCACCCTATCCATGCCCCTCATAATTTTGTATACCTCTGTTAGATCCTCGAGAAACAAAGGACTGCAAGACGCTGGAATCTAGATGAAAAATGCGACGATGCTGGAGGAACTCAGCAGGCCAGGCAGCATCCGTGGAGAAAAGCAGCCGGTCAACGTTTCGGGTCAGGACCTTTCTTCAGGACTGAAGATAGGAAAAGGGGAAGCCCAATATATAGGAGGGAAAAGCGGAGCAGTGATAGGTAGACAAAAGAGGGGAGGGGAGGGGGGGTGGGCACAGGGTGGTGATAGGTAAATGCAGGTAAGAGACAGTGCTCTCCCCTCCTCCCCCACACCTGCCCATCACTATCTCTTACCTGCATCTACCTATCACCACCCTGTGCCCACCCCGCCTCCCCTCTTTTGTCCACCTATCACTGCCCTGCTTTTCCCTTCTATATATTGGGCTTCCCCTTTTCCTACCTTCAGTCCTGAAGAAGGGTCCTGACCCAAAATGTTGACCGGCTGCTTTTCTCCACGGATGCTGCCTGGCCTGCTGAGTTCCTCCAGCATCAGAGTGTTTTTCATCTATCAGGTCCTCCTTCTGTCTCCTCCACCCCAGGGAAAACAAACGCGGCCTATCCGGTCTCTCTTCATAAGTGAAACGCCCCATCTTGGGCAACGTCCTGGTGAATCTCCTCTGCAGCCTCTCCACCCTCACCTTCTTCCTATAGTGTGGCGATCAGTGTACTATACAGTTATACCACAACCTCCCTGCTTTTATATTCTGTGCCCTAGCTAATGGAAGAAAGTATTCTGAATGCCTTCTGCCTCTTTTTCCACTGTGCTGCCACCTTTACAGATCCTTGAGCTTGTACCTCTGTTCCTCAACACCGTTTGGGCCCCAACCATTCATTGTGTTCATTCTAGCCTTTAGTCCTCTCAAAATGCATCATCTTGATTAAATTCTATCCTACTAACGTCCCAATATCGTCCCAAGGCCTAAGACTGTCCTTGTCAATGGCACCATCAATTTTTATGACCTTGCTCGTCATACCCCTTACATTAAAATCCAGTAACGTTTCCATCACGGATCTCTGCTGCACACACTAGTCACAGGCTTCTAAATCACAAAAACATCCCTCCACCTCTCCCCTCTGCCACCCATTTCCGGACCAATTTTGGATCTAATTTGATCTAGACACACAAATTCATGGTAGTGTAGTGGTTAGCGTAACGCTATTACAGCGCCAGCGACCCAGGTTCAATTCCGGCCGCTGTCTGTAAGGAGTTTGTACGTTCTCCCCATGTTTGCGTGGGTTTCCTCCGGGTGCTCCGGTTTCCTCCCACGTTCCAAAGACGTATGGGTTAGGAAGTTGTGGGCATGCTATGTTGGCGTCGGAATCATGGTGACACTTGCAGGCTGCCCCCAGAACACTCTACACAAAAATACATTTCACTGTGTGTTTTGACGTACATGTGGCTAATAAAGATATATCTTAACTTTAAATTCAAATCTGACAGTGGTTGCTATTTAAACACTAGTAAATAAATCTGGAATTCTAGCTGGTCACAGTAATGGTAGCAGAGGATCCACTGATGCCCTTCAGGAAGGGAAGCCTTTATCTGGTGTGGCCTACATGTGACTCCAGACCCATAAAGCACTTTCCCTTGACTGCCTCCTCAATCCAAGGGACAATTAGGGATGGGCAATAAACACTGCTGAAACCAGTATCAATCACATCCTTGTGAATTGAATTTAAAAGAAACATCTTTGAGGCAAGGCTCTACCATCTGTCAAAAGTGTCAGATCCACTCATTGACTCTATGATGTTGCCCAGCAACCCAGTGCCATGCAGGCCCTTGGGTCCAAGAGGCTTTTGTTCCATTAGTTCTTTGCAGATAAACACAAGGTGCAGGGCATCGGCTGGTCCTGTCCAGCAAAACCCAGGCCAGCGAGGTGGCAGCTGGCAAGGACCTTCCCTGCCCTCCTAACCCCTGCTTGTGCTGTTCCCGCTGGCCAAAAGAAAGGTAATTAACATACCCCCTTTCTCCCAAATTAATGGTTGGATTGTTCTCGAGGTAAAGCACAAAGTGTTGGAGATGAAGAAAACTCACGTATTTTATCTCGCGTTCAAGGATCTTGCTTTTGCAGGAGTAAAGCTCGTTCATAAATGGACATGTCACATCAGCTTCTGTGCTGTTTAGAATTGTCCCCTTCAGGCAGTCTCTGAAAGTAGTGATATCATTGTCAGTAAAATTCACTCAATTCCACTCATTTTCTACTCCCAACCTCCTCCCTCAGGTCTTCCTAACGAAAGCCCATTGACAAGGAAGGCAGCCAATTTGTTGCACCTGTATTTGTGTCATAATTATACAGAAGAGAACCAGGCCCTTCACCTCACTGAGTCCCTGCCCATTTACACCAATTCCATTTTATTCTCCCCACATTCCCATCAACTCCCCCCAGATTCTACCACTCGGGGCAATTTACAGTGGACAATTAACCTACCAACCTGCCCGTCTGTAGGATGTTGGAGGAAACCCATGTGGTCACAGGGAGGTCAGGATTCAAGCTTGGTAGCTGGAGCTTTGCGGCTTGAACACTGACCTTCATGTGACCAGTGTCTCACTCTGCCTCCCACTTGTGTGGCTGTATTTCACAACATCTGGGTCCTTAATTCACGGGGAGGATAATTGACTAACATCACTGCCTTCTCCCAGCCAACATCCCTGGTCATACCCGAGTCAGTCCATAAATCACACTGTTCTTACGCCCAACACCAGACTCCTGAAACATGCTCTATTCCAGTGCTGTCACAGGAGGAGATTCAAGGATCTGCTTAAAGCCATCTTGGGGAAATAAAATGCAACTCATGGGAACCTCTGGACCATGACCACTCAAGGTTGAGGAGGAGTATTCAGGATGGTATTGGTATTGGTTTATTATTGTCACTTGTACCGAGGTACAGTGAAAAACTTGTCTTGCATACCGATTGTACAGGTCAATTCATTACACAGTGCAGTTACATTGAGTTGGTACAAAGTGCATTGATGTAGTACAGGTAAAAACAGTAACAGTATTGAGAACCTCAGGTCCATGCATCAGGGGCACACAGAAGCCCTGCGTAACTGGCAGAAGGAGCGCACCACCTCACAAACTCCAGTGTCCCCCCACATCCCAAAGACTCGCGGGTTGGTAGGTTAATTGGTCGCTGTAAATGGTCTCCAGCGTAGGTGAGTGGTACAACCTGGGAGAGTTGTAGGGAACGTGGAGAGAATGAAATGGGATGAGTTTAAATGGGTGGTTGATAGTCGCTGAGAGTTGGTGGGCCAAAGGGCCTGCTTCTATGCTGTGTGACTCTATAAATATTTCTTAAAGGGGGTATCACATCTGCCAACCAATTGTGTCCAAACCACTTTGTTCTGTGCTAAACTGGTCAGCATAGGATAGGCATGACAAACTAGAGGGTCATTTATTGCTTGTTATCATTCAAGAATGGGATGTAGGTGTTAATTGGAAGGCAAGGATACATTGCCTGAACCTGCCTTTGAAGAAGCCTTCTTTGAACAACTGCAGACAGTGTGGTGAAGATACTCATATTCAAGCAGGGAGTTCCATAGTTCAGAATCATAAAAGGAAGGGCAATATGTCTCCAAGTCAGAATAATGTGCGACTTGAGGGGGAGCTTGTAGGTGGCACGTTCCCATGTACCTGCTGCCGGTCATTCTAGAGGGTAGAGGACACTGGTTTGGGAGGTGCTGCTCGATTCTGTACTGGGATACTAGTTATTGCATGCAATAAATCTAAAACTCACTTGGAACCTCCAATTTGGTAAATAATCAGAAAACTCTAGTGGGATATTTTAGATACATAATTAGCTCTTAATTGAATTTGACAGCTGATTTACATTCTAATTCCCTCTTATGGGGATTGGCCTAGGGAGAATGAATATATCATGGCCCTTGCACCTTATTGTCTGTCTGCACTGCACTTTCTCTGTAACTGCAGCACTATATTCTGCATTGTTTTCTGTTTACTACCTCGATGTACTTGCGTCTGGAATGATCTGTCTGAATGGCACGTAAACAAAAGCATCGGGCAGAAGATACAAAAGCCTGAAAGCACGTACCACCAGGTTCATTGACAGCTCCTACCTGCTGTTATAAGGCTATTGAATGGTCCCCTAGTACGATAAATTGGACTCTTGACCTCACAATCTACCTCGTTATGGCCTTGTACCTTATTGTCTGCCTGCACTGCACATTCTCCGTAACTGTAACACTTTATTCTGCATTCTATTACTGTTTTTTTTTCCTTATACCACCTCGATGTGCTGAAATTATCTGTATGGATGGCATGAAAAACACGGTTTTTCACTGTACCTCAGTACATGTGACAATAATAGACCAATTTACCAATTAGTACATGAACTGCATGCCTGATATTTGATCTTCAGAATTAAAATTCTGCAGAGATTCTCCCAGTCCTTCAGTGAAATGAGCAAAGCTGAGCATAATTGCATTTTTTTAAAACAATTTATCCATATGAATTTTCAGCATTGCACAATATTAGGGATTTGGAGGGAGGCAGACAATTTATCAACAGCAGTGCACCACAGCTTTGTATAATCACTTGTGCAAATATAGAGAATAAATATGTATAAATCTATAATAAAAAATCTTATCTGCTGTTCATTACATTTCACTTGCAAGAAACAAAACTGAGAAAAACAAATACCACATCCTCAGACCATTTGTTTCATTTTAAACGGCTTGTCCGATGGTCAATTTATTAACGAATTCTGATTGTTAACGATGGAAATATTTATTGCCAATCTGTGAGGGGGCAGTGAAGTTGACATCTGCCAGTGAAAAATTGTATCCTGCCGAATATGAGAACATCTAGCAAACTTCACCTCTAGACAATAACTGTTTTCTCTCCTTGCGAGCGCTATTCCCAGGGACCACTGTGTTTCGCGCAGCCTATGAATATCTCGTTTCTTGGGCACAGCAGCATAGTAACAATCCAAATACATGAGTTCAAATCCCACCGAGGCAGTTGGGGGTAATCAGTTAAATAAATACATTTTTCCTTTATCATGGCTTTGCCTCTTGCCATAGCTGAGAGAGCTCTCAACTTCTGTTATCTCAGCCAAAGCAAAGATTGTGTTCACCTTGCACACCACCAGCCTCTGCATTCAATGGGTCATCACCACCCTAACGAGATTCCACCACCAGCCTCTTCTTTCCCTCCCCGTTAACATTCCAAATGGAGCATTCCTTTGCAGCTCCCTGAACTGTTCTCACTTCCCCAGTTCTGGTGAAGGGTCTTTGACCTGAAACGTTAACTCTGTTCCTCTCTCCATAGATGCTGCCTGACCTGATGAACATTTGCAACATCTTCTGTCTTTATTGCAGAATCTACAGCTCTTTGATTTTCAGTTACAGTTAAATAAATAATGCCAGCATCAGGAATGGTGACCTTGAAACTACTGGATTCTTGTTCAAATAAATCTCTGCCTCACTAACATCCTATGGGGATGGAAATCTGCCTCCCCTTTACAAATGCTGTTCACTTTCAGGGCTCTAAAGGGGTAGACAGTAAACTCTGGGCAATACATGCTGTCTGAAGATGTAAAAGAACTTTTTTTTAGAGTATGCATTAGAGATTGATGTTGTTTTACACGCAAGTACTCAGCCATACTGTTCAATAATGTGCCCTATAGCACCTGCCCTTATTACATTGCAACAAAAGGTTTCTCTTACTTGCAGAAGGAATGTAAGCATTCTCGAAGAGTAACACCTTCACCGTGCTCCAACGTGACGTAACAAATTGGGCACTCAAACTCCTCACTCGCTGAGATCAGGTTTTGTTCATCCGTTTCCAACATCTGCCTGGTAATTCCGTTGTCGCCTCGAGCACTATTGACTGAGAAATAAAGATAACTGCCTTAGACGACAGAATTCAACTACCAAAACCTGGCCTGACCCCTGTGTGGATTCATGCCTCTGAAATCCAACCCCTTCAAACAATTACATTTTCAGATACCAAACATGGTCAGGAACAGTCACTGACTGGTGTCTAGATCATAGCCACAGTACGGCACAGGAACAAACCCTTTGGCCCATTAAGGCTGTACTGAACACGGATGCCAAATTAAACTAAGTCCCTTCTGCCTGCACATGATCCACATCCCTCCCTTCCCTGCATATTCATGTGTCTGTCTTAAAAGCCTCATAAATGCCTCTGTCATATCTGCCTCCACCACCACCCCTGGCAGCCTGTTCCAGGCACCCACCGCGCTCTGTGTAAAAAAACTTGCCCCGCACATCTCCTTTAAACCTCTCACCTAGAATGAGAAAAATACTGTGTAACCCATTTTACTGCAACCTTTGCAAATCTTACCTATGCTACTCACTTCCCATATTATATCTGGTCATTTTGTAAAATCAGTCTATTATCTAGATTTTACAGAACACAAACTAATTAATCGCCTAACTAAACTTATCCCTTCTGCCTACACAATGTCTATATCGTGCCCCCCACCCCCGCCATTCACTGCACATCATATGTCTATCTAAGAGCCTCTTAAGTGCCTGTCATATTTGCCTCCAACACCACCCCTGGCAGCACATTCCAAGTACCCACCACTCACTGTATAAAAAAATTCGCCCCTTTAAACTTTCCCCCCTCACCTTAAATACATGTCCTCTATGTATCTGATATTTCTACCCTGGGAAAAAAGATTCCCACTGTCTACCCCTATCTATGCCTCTCAAATTTTTTTATAAACTTCTATCAGGTCTCCCCTCAGCCTCTGATGCTCTAGAGAAAACAACCCAAGTTTGTCCAACCTCTACTTATAACTCATACCCTCTAATCCAGGCTGCATCCTGTTAAACCTCTTCTGCACCCTCTCCAAAGCCTCCACATCCTCCCTGCAATGTGGTGACCAGAACCGAACACAATACTCCAAGTGCAGCCTAACCAAAGTTTTATACAGCTGCCACATGACTTCCTGACTCTTACACTCAATGCCCCAAACACCCGCCTTCTTTATCACCATACCTACTTGCGTGGCCACTTTCAGGGAGCTAGGACTTGGACCCCAAGATCTCTCTGTACATGAAAACTGCTGCAATCTCTCAAGTTTTTACCTGCAGTAGATGAGACACTGGGTCTCTGATTTTTGTTCATGACAGAGGGTCAACATTTGGCTGTAGCAACGTTCAGGGATCCATGGACTTCATGAAGCAAGTGGTATTCCAAAGGCCATGCTCATCCCTAACAAGGTCAGGTTGACCTACCAGTTTTCGCTAATTGTAGTTTTTAAGTGTAAAGCATCTCTGAAGATTACTCTCGCAATCAATGTGCGACTTACATCTGGAGTGGGCAGTTCATGGAGTCAGGTATTTGTCAGATATGGAGGGTTTTCTTGGATGGTCAAGCTAAGAGGGACTGAATCGCCTTCCTCAACAAAACTAAACTTGTGTCAAATGCCATGGAAATCCAAAGTCAAGTGTAAAGAAAACTGGAGCAAAATTCAAATCGCTGGAGGAACTCAGCAGGTCAGGCAGCATCATAGAGGGAAATGGACAGCCGTTCAGATTACTTCCTCTCTTCCCTCCTCCATCTGCCTATCACCCCTTCACCTGGATCCTCCTATCACCTGCCAGCTCTTGCTCCGCCCGTCACCTCTTCATCCTGGCTATCTCTCCGCTATCTTTCAGTCCAGATGAAGTGTCTCGACCCGAATGTCGACTGTCCATTTCCCTCCACAGATGCTGCCTGGCCCGCTGAGTTCCTCCAGCTGTTTGTGCTCCAAATTCTAGCATCTGCATTGTGTCTTTATAAAGAAAGGTGCTTCACAATGAGAGAGGTACCATCACATCCATCTTAGTATTAGGAATAAATTAGGAAATAGGAAAGGAAGGACAGGATAAACGAGGTGATTTGTTTGTTTGGTTGCTTTATGTGGTTGTGAACACATGGAGCTTCCTAACAATCACACTGTGCATTGTTGTACATGGGGTAAATGTTCACGTACGTAGTGGGTAAGTTACTCGAGTAAAGGTTTGGAAACATGAGTTCAAATCTCAACAGAGCAGCCGGGCAATTTAAAATTAACTAACTAAATCTGGAACAAAATGCCAGCATCAGTTGAGGTTACCAGATGTTGTATAGACCATTTGGTTCATCTCAGTCCTTTCCAGGAAGAACTCTCTGTGACCATAGATGGTTAGCAATGTGATTGGTACCTAAATAGCACAGAGAGTCACTCAGTCCCGGGACAAAGAGTGATGGGCAGACCAGCCAGCAACAGCCACAGCCTGTGTAAAATAAAAATTTAAGAATTCAAACAACAACACGAAAAGCCAAATGGAACGGTAGTTGTCAAAAAACCCTACTTGTTCATATTGTTTAAGAGCTGCTTCTTCGTCTTTTATCCTCTGCAGTTCCTCTTGGTCAGGTTTGTAGGTGTTGGGTACCTGGTAGTCATCTGGTCTGGCAGTGCCACACATCTCACATCCTGGACGAGTTGGTTTATTGATATATGTGCATCCTGGACACTCCCAGCCCACCTAACAGGAAGGAAACAGATACACATTTCTTCTGGTGGTTCTGCTTTCCCTGTGGTTAGGGCAAACATTTTTAGTGGGGCTCTGTAATATCAAGCCGTACATTAATGTCTTAATCCTCACATTAATGCCACACTCCAGAGAGTGCACAATATCTAGGTATGCACATGGGTACAGCTCTCCCCACCATTGAGGACATCCACAAGTGGCGAGGTCTCAGGAAGGCGACATCCATCATCAGGGATCCCACCATCCGGGCCGTGCCCTCTTCTCGATGCTGCCATCGAGCAGGAGGTACAGGATGTCTGAAGACCTGTAGGTTAATTGGCCGCTGTAACTTGTCCCTAATATAAATTGGTAAGTTGATTTATCATTGTCACACATACCAAGGTACAGTGAAAAACTTTGCTTTGCATGCCGTCCATACAGATCAATTCATTACACAGTACATCGAGGTAGAAGGCAAAGCAATAACAGAATGCAGAAAAAAGTGTTACAGTTACAGAGAAAGTGTAGTGCAGGTAGACAATAAGGTGCAAAGCCATGAAGAGGTAGATTGTGAGGTCAAGTGTTCTTCTGATTGTACAAGGAGACCGTTCAATAGTCTTATAACAGTGGGATAGAAGCTGTCCTTGAGCCTGGTGGTACGTGCTTTCAGGCTTTTGTATCTTCTTCCCTAGGGGAGAGGGGTGAAAAGAGAATGTCCAGGGTAGGTGGGGTCTTTAATTATGTTGGCTGCTTTACCGAGGCAGCGAGAAGTGTAGACAGAGTCCATAGAGGGGAGCCTGGATTCTGTGATGTGCTGAGCTGCGTCGACAGCTCTCTGCGTAAGTCACTGGTAGAATCTGGGGGAGTTGATGACCAATGTGGGGAGCATGGTATATCAGGAGGATGAGGGTAGTCAGAGAAAAAGTGGGTCCCCTTAGGGACCAAAGGGGTAATCTATGTATTGAGCCAGGGAATGTGGGCGCAGTCCTAAATGAATCCTCCTCATCTGTATTCACTGACGAGAAGGGCATGGAGGACAGCAAGTTCAAGGAAGGGTAAGTAGATAATCGTCAGCAGGTCTGTATTAAGAAGGAGGTGGTGTTTAAATGTTATGGGAACCGTAAGGGTTGATAAATCCTCAGGGCCTGATGAAATCTATCCTCAGATGCTACAGGAGCAAGGGAGCATATTGCTACAGGAGCAAGGGAGCATATTGCTGGGGTCTGGTGCTATCTGATGGGGATTACTGCATCTTCATTACGCACAGGTGAGGTGCCAGGTCCGAAGGGATAGGACTTAAGTACATTTGGAAACCCAGGGGCTGATCAGGGGTAGTCAATGTAGCTCTACTGGGTGGAAATCCTGCCTCACAAATTTGTTCTTGAGTTTTTTTTTTGAGGAGATAACTAAGAAAATTGATGAAAGCAGGGTGGTAGGCGTGGTCTATATGGACTTTAGGAAGGTCTTTGACAAAGTCCTGCACGGTTGGCTGGTCCAGAAGGTCAAGGCACATGGGATCCTAGATGAGCCAGCTAATCGGGCCCAAGTTTGGCTTGGTGATAGGAGGCAGAGGGTGGTGGGGGAGGGATGCTTTTCTGATTGGAGGTCTATGACCAGTGGTTTACTGCAGGATTTAGTGCTGGGACCCTTGTTGCTTGTGATATATATTAACAACTTGGATGTGAATGTTGGAGGTATGATTAGTAAGTCTGCAGATGACATGGAAGTTTGTGGTGTTATGAATGCACAAAGATCTGGACCCACCTGTGGCTCTGCTTCTGCCAAAATCTGTGCTTCACTTAACTGTGTTTGGGTGCCACGGGGTTCCAACACCGCGAGAAATTCTCCATTACTTGGTCTTGGTTCATCTGTTCCCAGAGGAAAAAAATTGATGACTTTAGTATTCCAAAATCATTCTGCAGTCAAATCCATGAACCATTTATAAATCCAAGATTTTTTGTTTAATTTAAAAGCAGAGACTCCCCTTCGTACAGTATGACACAGGACACAGTAGTCTCGGGAGTAAGTTACTAAACTAGCAATCCAGGAATGGATGAGCTAAGATATCTTTATTAGTCACATGTACATCAAAACACACAGTGAAATGCATCTTTATGCGCAGAGTGTTCTGGGGGCAGCCCGCAAGTGTCACCACACTTCCGGCGCCAACATAGCATGCCCACAACTTCCTAACCTGTACGTCTTTGGAACGTAGTAGAAAACTAGAGCACCCGGAGGAAACCCACACGGACTCGGGGAGAACGTACAAACTCATTACAGACATCAGACGGAATTGAACCTGGGTCGCTGGCGCTGTAATAGCATTGCACTAACTGCTACACTACCGCGCCTGCCGTGACTACCGTAACTTGGGCTAATGATCTGGAGACTGGAGTTCAAGTTCCAGGGAACTTAAATTGTTAATTTTGATATACAAAGTCAATATTCGCATTAGTGACCATGAAAACTGGACTGTTTTAAAAGATCACCAGGGACAGAAACCTGTCCGCTACAGCCACTCCAGGCTTCATGTGATTCGACAGCTGCCAGCCTTCACCACCCTCTGAAATGGCCAACAAGCCATTCAGTTTAAGAACCACGAGGGGTAAGCAACAGATGCTGACCTTGCCAGCGAAGACCTCTTACAAAACAGAATTATCTACATATCAAGGGCACCATTGCTACTGTAAGTTTCTGTACATTATCTTCCTTTGAACCACAGGTCAAAAGCCTCCAAAAATAATAAAAAAACAAAGAATTGTACGATACTGAAACAGGCCCTTTCAGCCCATCTCAACACCTAGCTATGCTAATCCCATTTGCCCGCATTAAACTGTATCCCTCTATGCCTTTTCTATCCAAGTGCCTTTTAAATGTTTTAACTGTATCTGCCTCTACCATCTGCTCTGGCAGCTTGTTCCAGATTACCACCAACCTCCATGTGAAAAACCTACTGCTCATATCCCCTTTAAATCTCTCCCCTCTCACCTCAAGCCCATGCTCTCTTGTTCCCTGCCCTGGGAGAAAGATTCTATCTATGCCCCTCATCATTTTGTAAAGATAAGATACAAGATATTTATTTATTAGTCAAACGTACATCAAAACACACAGAGGAATACATCTTTTTGCGTTGCTAAGAACGTGCTGGGGGCAGCCCTCGAGTGTCGCCACTCTTCCGGCACCAATATAACATGCCCATAGCTCCTAACCTGTACGTCTTTGGAATGTGGGAGGAAACCCACGTAGACACGGGGAGAATGTACAAACTCCCTACAGACAGCAGCGGAAATGGAACTAAGGTCATCACCCAGCCTCTGATGTTCCAGTGAGAATAAACCCAGCCTATCCAATCCCTCCTTATAACTACATCCCTCCATTCCAGGCAGCAGGCACAGTAGTGTAGCGGTTAGCATAACGCTATTACAGTGCCAGTGACCCGGGTTCAATTCCGGCCGCTGTCTGTAAGGAGTTTGTACGTTCTCCCCGTGTCTGCGTGGTTTTCCTTCGGATACTCTGGTTTCCTCCCACATTCCAAAGACACGGGTTAGAAAGATACGGTTCCAAGATATGGGTTAGGAAGTTGTGGCATGCTATATATAACACCTCTGGGCTGCCCCCAGAACACTCTACGCAAAAGATGCATTTCACTGTGTGTTTCGATGTACATGTGACTAATAAAGATATCTTATCTTACAACAGCCTGGTGAGCCTCTTTTGCACTCTCTCTATTGCTACCACATCCTTCCTGTGGTGTGGTGACCAGAACTGTACACAATACTCCAAGTGCGGTCTAACCAAGGTTTTGTATAGCTGCAACATGACTCATCATTATTAGAGGACAAATTGACCTGAAAGTCCACAGGAAAAGGAGATCTACCACAGGTTGCAAAACTTCAGGTCTTGCCAGACGATTTATACGCAAAATTATATACGAGCTAAAGGGTACAGGACAATGTCCAACCCGTGTGGCACACCATGAGATGTCCTGCTACAGATGAATACTAAATAAGGGCAAGACTGTCTTTCAGATGAGTCATGGCAAAGCACAAGAAGAATGGGGAGATGAATGAAGGACAGAGAATCAAATTTGGGTCTACTTAAAATGACAAATCTGCTCTGCACTGTTCAGGTCTCCATCTGAGAAAAAGGATTTGGAAGTTCTGCAAAAATAAAAAAATGCCAAGAGTAAATAGATTACACATAACTAAGATATAAAATTAGCAAAAAGAGAGTGGAACATTTAAAAAGCTGAAAATTGACCTGACAGATAATTTTAAGGACATCAAAGGATGGATGGAGCAGCTCATTGGGCACCTAGGAAAGACTTGTGCTGGCGTCTTAAATACAAGATCACTAATGAATTCAGGAGAGATTAATTAAAAAAATTATTAGCTACAAAATCAAAGCAGTATGCAAACTAATTGCTCAGGCTAGTTTTCAGCGAGGACAAGCCCAATCCATGTCCACACATACACAGAAAAATGGGCTCGATGCCATGTTCCCACTGAATGGCAGAGCAGGGTCAAGAGGCTGAACTGTGTGTCTCACACATTCACAGAGCCGGCACAGGTCAAATACTCACACACACACACTGAGCTGGCAGAGGTCAGATACACACACACACACACACACACACACACAGAGCTGGCACAGATCAGATACACACACACACACACACAGAACTAGCACAGATCAGATACACACAGACACAGACACACACACACTGAGCTGGCAGAGGTCAGATACACACACACACACACACACAGAGCTGGCACAGATCAGATACACACACACACTCACAGAACTGGCACAGATCAGATACACACACACACAGACACACAGAGCTGGCACAGATCAGATACACACACACACACTCACAGAGCTGGCACAGATCAGATATACACACACAAACACATAAGAGCTGGCACAGGTCAGACACACAGCTGGCACAGGTCACACACACACAGCTGGCACAGGTCAGTCACACATACACACAGGTGGTACAGGTCAGTCACACATACACACAGCTGGTACAGGTCAGTCACACATACACACAAAATCTGATTACTGGTGACATCAGATGTGGGGCACTTTCTCCCAATACCTCAATAGACATTTTGACATTGTTTAAAATTAGTAGTCAGAAATGACTCAGAATTAAATTAAGCTTTTGATATAATTGTTGGCAACAGTAAACTGTGCTCTGTAAATTATACAAATGATATAGCCAGGAAGTTATGTTACAGCTTTATAAAACCCTGGTTAGGCCACATCTAGAGTACTGCTTTCAGCTCTGGTCACCTCATTATAGGAAGGATGTGGAGGCTTTGGAGAGGGTGCAGAGGAGGTTCACCAGGATGCTGCCTGGTTTCGAGGACATGTGCTATGAGGAGAGGTTGGACAAACTTAGGCTGTTTTCTCTAGAGTGGCAGAGGTTGAGGGGAAATTTGATAGAAATTTATAAAATTATGTGAGACATAGATAGAGCAGACAGCCAGTATCTTTTTCCCAGGATTGAGATGTCTAGTACTAGAGGGTCTGCATTTAAGGTGACAGGGGAAAAAGTACAAAGGAGATGTGTGAGGCATGTTTACTTTTAAACACACAGAGAGTGGTGGGTGCCTGGGATGCACTTCCAAGGGTGATGGTAGAGGCAGATTGCATAGGGGCGTTTAAGAGACTCTTAGATAGGCACATGAATATGCAGAGCAGGGAGAGATATAGTCAACGTGTGGGGAAGAGGGATTAGATTAATTAGGAGTCATTGGTTTAATTAGTTCGGCACAACATTGTAGGCCTAAGGGCCTGTCTGTACTGTTCTATGATATGTTTGCTGACTAACTTCCATTAGAACAAAATTATTCAGACTCGAGAAATCTCTATTTACTATAATTGGCATCTGAATTGACAGAAATTAAAGACATTTCATTGAGATCCATTAGCTCAGACTGGCTTTGAGGCATCACATTTCATTCCCCCTTCTCTTATTCCCATAAAGACTAGAAAGAGAGGAAGAGGTGTTGCTTATTCGGCTGTTAGAGCCGAATCTTAATTCCATCTCACTGCTTTGGTTTTGTGTCTGTAGATACCCTTGTCTAACATAATTTATCTATTTCAGTTTTAAACCTTCGGTGTGGGGCTCCCATTGCACAGCGGTTATTACCATCTCAGTAACAATGAGCTACCAGATATCACAAAAACCCATCAGTTTCACTGACGTTCTTCAGGAAAGGAAATCTGCCAACCTTACCTGATCTGGCCAGACTCACCAGTGTGGTTGCCTCTTAATTCCCTTCTGAAATGGCCTCACGATTCATTCAGTCCAAGGGGCAAATAGGGGTGGGCAATAACTGCTAGTGATGTTCACACCCTATGAAGGTATAAGGAAGGATAATTCCCCACCCACAGTCTCAACAGTATTTTGGTGGGGGGGGGGGGGCGGTGTAGAGGTGCTTTCTGAGACCCATTACTCACCTTCAACCATCTGAGTTGCTTCTGCTAGAAGCTGCACCTGTTCATTCCGTGTGGCGTTGGCCTGCTTCGCTGTCAACAGGTACATGTAGGCTGTGTCCCCGTCCTTTCTGATGCCGTGAAAGAAGAGCGTTTCATGGTCCTTGGCCAGCCGCTGTGCAATGATCCACTGTTGCAGCTTAGGATGGAAACTGTAGTCCTTATGCATCTTTATGGACAACAGAAAGAGGAAACTGTCAAAGAGTCAAACAGGCCCCAGCCCTTGTCAGGGACCCATCAACACTAACCCCATTTACTAGAACTTGGTTCATAGCCTTCTCTGCCTTGGTGATTCAAGATACTTTTTGTTTTATGTGCCGTCTTAAGCTAGTCTAGGTACTTCGGTTTTCCTTGGAGTGAAGGAGGCTGAGGGGTGACCTTAAGGAGGTTTCTAAAAATATGAGAAGCATAGATAAAGTGATTGATCACAGTCTTTTTCCCAGGGTAGGGGAGTCTAAAGCTAGAGGGCATAGATTTAAGGTGAGAGGGGAAAGGGACCCAAGGAGCAAGTTCTTCCACACAGAGGGTGGTGGGTGTGTGGAACAAGCTATCAGAGGAAGTGGTAGAGGTTAGTACAATTACGACATTCAAAAGGCATGGATACATGGATTGGAAAGGTTTAGAAGGATATGGGACAAACACAAGCAAATGGGATTAACAATAGGCAGTTTGGTCAGCATGGATGGGTGGGGCCAAAGGGCCTGTTTCCATGCTGTATATGACTCTAACGTTGCAATAGTACCTGCCTCCACCACCCCTCAGACAGCGTATTCCAGACTGTAGCACCCTCCAAGTGAAAAAAATTCCTCCTAAAACTCTTACCCTTGTCTATGCCCTCTGGTTTGAGACACCTCTGCTCTGGGAAAAAGTTTCCTGTTATTTACCCCACAAGACTAAGAAATTCGGTTTGTCCCCTTTGACACTCACCAACTTTTATCGATGCACCATAGAAAGCATCCTATCTGGATGCATCATGGCTTGTTACAGCAACTGCTCTGCCCAGGACTGCAAGAAATTGCAGAGAGTTGCGGACACAGCCCAGCGCATCACGGACACCAGCCTCCCCTCCTTGGACTCTGGCTTTACCTCGTTGTCTTGGTGAAGCAGCCAGCATAATCAAAGACCCCACCCACCCGAGTCATTCTCTCTTCTCTCCTCTTCCATCAGGTAGAAGATACAGGAGCCTGAGGGCACGGTACCACCAGATTTAAGGACAGCTTCTACCCCACTGTGATAAGACTATTGAACGGTTCCCTCATACGATGAGATGGACTCTGACCTCACCATCTACCTTGTTGTGACCTTGCACCTTATTGCACTGCACTTTCTCTGTAGCTGTGACACTTTACTCTGTACTGTTACTGTTTTTACCTGTACTACCTCAATGCACTCTGTACTACCCCAATGTAACTGCACTGTGTAATGAATTGATCTGTACGATCGGTATGCAAGACAAGTTTTTCACTGTACCTCGGTACAAGTGACAATGATAAACCAATACCAATATCCCCTCACCCCCTCAGACACCTCCACTCCAGTCCCTTAACTGAAAATCTCCATCCCAGGCAACACCGTGGGGAATTCCCTCTGCACCCTCCGAGTGTAAACACATCCTTCCCGTAACGCGGTGCCCAGAACTGCACACGGTTCTCCAGCTGCAGCCTAACCAATGTTTTATAAAGTTGGACCTTTGCCTCCCTGCTCATATATTCTCTGCCCTGGCTAATGAAGGCGAGTACCCCATTTGCCTTCTTCACCAGCTTATCTACCTGCGCTGCTACTTTCGGGAATCCTTGGACTTGCCCCTGTTCCTCAACAGTCTCTAGGGCCCGACCATTCACTGTGGATATCCTAGCTTTATTAGTCCTTCCAAAGTGCATCACCTAAGAAACAAGTTGATATTCAGTTTTCTATACCCTCTGTGCCTGTAATACCATCAGGTGCCTGTAATACCATCAGGTTCCTGTAAAGTTGCTGCAAGCAAGTATTCCCATTGTACCTCTACCTACCTCACTGTACCTGTGCACGTGACAATAAACTCAATTTGACCCCCTCTCAGACCTGCATTTTACAGTGAATGAAGTACTCTTCAAGTTGTGGTCATTGTGACTGCCAATTTATGCACAGTAAGGTCCCACAAATGAATTAGTGAGTATCTACTTTTACGTTAAATAATCCAATGAACAGGTTCAACAAATAATAGGCTAAATACTGCTACTCCTGTAATATCAACCACTACCTATTCACACCTTCAACATACAATCTTCCTACCAGCACTGTGTCATCGGTTCAACATATTATGGAAACCATCCTCCCCTCCAATGGACTGTCTATACTTCTCGCTGCCTCTGTAAAGCAACCAGCATAATCAAATACCCCATCCACCCTGGACATTCTCTCGTCTCCCCTCTCCCATCAGGCAGAAGATACAAAAGCCTGAAAGCATGTACCACCAGGCTCAAGGACCGCTTCTATCCCGCTGTTATAAGACAACCTACCTCATTATGACCTTGCACCTTATTGTCTACCCGCACTGCACCTTCTCTGTGGCTGTTACACTTTATTCTGTATTCTGTTATTATTTTATCTTGTGCTAACTCAATGCACTGTATAATGAATTGGTCTGTATGAACGGTATGCAAGACAAATTTTTCACTGTACCTCGGTACGTGTGACAATAATAAACCAATTCCAATTCCAGTGTCAGACCTGGACCTCAACATGTAGGAACAACCATACCTCACAGCCTCAGCAACCCAGCTTCAACCTTGACCTTTGTTGCTGTCTATGTGGAGTTTTCACTTTCTCCTTGTGACCCCATGGGCTCCCCCCCCCCGCCCCAGGTGTTCTAGTTCCCTCCCACATCCCAAAGACGAGTTGGTAGGTTAATTGGCCACTGTAAATTGTCACTAGTATGTAGGCAAGTGATAGAATCTGAGGGGAGTTAATGGGAATGTAGGGAGAGTAAAATTGGGATTAGTGCAGGATAAGTGTACGTGAATAATCAACAGTCAGTGCAGATTCAGTGGGCCGAAGGCCTGTTTCTGTGCTGCAAGATTCTACGATAGGTGACAACTAAAATGAGGTGCCGGGGAAAATGCTGCAAGTGAGGAGAGGCTGTATAAGAAACAACTTCACTAGATAAACAACAGGAGTCTGACCAATCCTACGCCAACTCAACAGACATCAAATAAAATAGAAAAATCAAAAAAGCAAGCTTGAAATCTGAAGTAAAACAGAAAATGTCAGAAGCACTCAGCAGGTCAGGCAGCATCTGTACAGAGAAACAGCATTTCAGGGTGAAGATCCTTTGTCAGAACTAGTCGCGCTGAGGGTCTTTGAACTGAAACTTCAGCTGTTTCTCCTTCCACGGATATTGACCTGCTGCGTGTTTCCAGCATTTTCTGTCTTTTTTCCCCCCCAAGGGTGAAATAATTTGGGGACCTGATGAGGGAGAATATCCTCCCACAGTGCACAAGGGAACAAGGTTGCTGATGCAGAGAATGGCAGGACAACGTCAGAGCAACAATAAAGTCAGATGGTCTCCCCTGCAAGAGGCCATTGAAGCAGCCAAGGTCACGGTCATAACGCACTGTGAGATACAAATGTGATGCATTTACCTCGGCCTACTGAGACAGATTCTTGCACTGAAGTCCTGAGATCAGTACGAAACTGAACTTTTAACCAAGAGAAGATTTGAATACAATGGACTCCAGCCCATTCCATATTTTTGACTATAGTTACCCCAGGGTCACTCGAGCTGCTGGATTATTGGCAAGTCCTCTGCTGGTTTATAACTTCCACCAGATGTGACTGTGTAACCTAAGCCAATAGTACGATTAAAAAATATGGAAAATCCACACACTAAAAATATAACCAGCTGCCAATAATTTCTGTCCACTATCTTTAACATCATAAGGTATATTTTGCAAAGAAAAATGTATTGTATATTAGCGTAATAAAATGTAATCCTCTACACTGGTTGGTTACTGAACAGAAGTCAGCTTGCATTTCTACTTCTTTCTAACACAGGTTTTGCTCAACGTTTCAACATAGTGACGTTCAGGAAGGGTGGTGTTTGAACTCCCACTCAGCTCGACTGCAGTGTGGACACAGTCAGGGATTGACTCCATGCCAACATGTTTCCACTGTTCTACTTCAGATCTAAAGTCTGTGCCAGAAATTATTCCGAGTTAGCTGGCACCTCGGTAAACCCAGATCATTAACCGCTCATCCTCCCAATGCCAGGATATTGAGAGACACACAGTTCAGTACTGGGAGTGCCACACGTTGGAGGGGGCGGTACTGAGGGAGCGCCGCACTGTGGGAGGGGCGGTACTGAGGGAGTGCTGCACTGCACTGCACTGCGGGAGGGGCAATACTGAGAGAGTGCTGCACTGTTGGAGGGGCGATACTGAGGGAGCGCTGCACTGCCAGGGGACAGCATTGAGGAAGCATCGCACTGTTGGGGGGCAATACTGAGGGTGTGGTGCCCGGTAGGAGGTGCAAGGAGTGCCACACTGTTGGAGGAACAGTCCTGACAAACACTGCACTGATATGACCAGTTGGGAAGGAACTGCTCACTGTCAAGCTGTGGTACTGTAGAAGTGCTGCACTGGCCAACAGTGTGGCACTCCCGCAGCACTGTAACGCCATGGGGCAGTACTGCACGAGTGCTGAGGTGTTAAAGGTGCAGGGGTGGGTACAAGTAGTGGGCAGTACAGAGACAGAACGGTCTGTCAGGAATGCTTTTTTTGTTTGAATAAAAACAAACAAGTCAAAGGCTAATGGAACACCCAGAGTAGTTTCTGTGTCCACCCTTTCAGCTCCACGCTCCAACAGTGTGTTGCTTCTCCCTTACAGGTGGGGCTTCAACCTGTAACTTCCTGGTTTAGGGGAGCAGGATCACTGAGGCAATCCCAGTGCCAATGCATCTTTTTGAGCAGAATAAGCTTCAGTAACCTGGTTGGGTAATTGTATTTAACGAGACATTAATGGGTATTAGAGTCGTAGAGAGATACAACACAGAAACAGGCCCTTCAGCTCAAAGTCCACACCAACCATCAACCACCCATTCACACTCATCCTACATTATTCCCATTTATTTTATCCTCCCCCCATTCTTATCAATTCCCTTCAAATTCTTGCCCTCACCTACACACTATGAACAATTTACACCAGCCAATCAACCTATCAACCCACATGCCTTGCACGTGGGAGGGACAATAAGCTGCAGAGAGTAGTGGACTCAGCCCAATACATCACGGGCACATCCCTCCCCACCATCGGTAGTATCTACAGGAGGCGCTGCCTCAAGAAGGCAACATCCACCATCTTCTCGCAGCTACCATCGGGCAGGAGCGTACAGAAGCCCTGAAGTCCCACACCACCAGGTTCCAGAACAGTTACCTTCCTTCAACCATTTGGTTCTTGAACTAACCAGCACAACCCTAATCACTACAGTTTAGCAACACTATGACCACTTTGCACTAAAATGGACTTTGTTTTTTTTGTTCTAATTGTGTTTTTTTTCTTGTAAAGATTGTGTATAATTTATGTTCTTCTTGTGAATGCTGCTTATCTGATGCTATCTGCCTGTGATGCTGTTGCAAGTAAGTTTTCATTGCACCTGTGCACACATGTACTTGTGCATGTGACAATAAACTCGACTTTGACTTTGGGATGTGGGAGAAACCAGAAGAAATCCATGTGGTCACAAGGAGAAAGTGCAAACTCCACACAGACAGCACCCGAGGTCAGGATCGAACCTGGGTTTCTGGCTCTGTGAGGCAGGGGCTCTATTAACTGCGCACTCTGTCACCCATTAGATTTTGCTTTCTTCAGATTGTTGGGTTTGCTCTCCTTCCTATACATCATCACAATTTGTCCATCATTCTGCATGTAACCTTCCTGATTATGTATTGTACTTCACGGTGACAAGCTTCTCACCTTACCTTTGTCTTCAGTGTTGCAATAGTTGTGTAAGGAAACACTTTCATTGTGATGGTTATACCACTTGTCCGCGAGTCTTCAACGCCAACTCTTAACCTACAATGCAAGTGGTGTGAATTCACTACCTCAGGAAGGTAGACAGCATTATTTTTTTGGCATGACTGTTGTGCTGTGTTTAAACAATAGCAGTGCAGGCAGCAGTACAGAGGAGGGACTGACAGTAGGTGAGGTGTGATCAGGAATTATGGTGCATTTCTCGATCCAAGAACCGAATCTTGTGTCTGAGCCGAGTTTGTCTGCAGAGTATTTATTGATAAAATGACTATTGACTAAAGCTGGGTTCACAAAAGCCAACAAACAAAGTCAATTTACTCAAAATGAGTTTAAAACCAGAGGTAACAGAAAGTACACCAATTTGTCCCAATAAAACCAATGCAATTTTTCCAGGAAAATACAGTGAGTGGACAATGGGTTATGTGCATAAAATCAATCTCAGTCACTTATAGCAGTGAAGGCAACAAACTTGATTGGTAGGAGAATAACCTAATGATCTCCTCTCTGGCTGATGATAGCATTGTCATTTATTTGCAGGCTTATCTATGTAGTTATTTCACCAAGCATCAGGGGAAGTGTGTACATTTGATCTAGATAACGGTTTCTAGAAAGCATCTGCTTAAGAGTTTGGTTCCAGAATCAACACTCCCAAGGTTCATCAGTTCAGCCAAGTGAACAGAGGGCAGGTCGGAGTTCGGATGCTGTTGTGTTAGGGACTCAACCAACAGCATGTTTCACCACACACCCAGCCTGTGCTCCTCAAAACAGTGGCAGATGTATTGGGATAAAATTGGCACTGAGTGGAACTGCACTGGGTGTAAGATCAAGTGGAAAACACTGAATAAGATGGAACACACGCAAATGGACTAGAAGGCTTATATTTATATTTGATCTCTAAGGTGTGTAGTATATAAATCCAGATATGCTCTGTTTAAGGTTAAGGCCTACAGTTGAGACTGAATGCTATTAGTTTGACATTCAATCTAATCCATCTTGCATTTGACTTGGAAACATTTGCAAGGAAACTGGCCCCAGTGTTACAAGGAGAGTCAGTGTTGGCCCAAAGTGGAACTCCAGATTACAGCCACACCTTTTTAAAAGTATGGATCAGTGTTAATTAACTCCTGCTGTTTCACAGTCTGAATAACTCAATAATTTCTTCTGGAGAAGACTCAATAAGCTGATTTAACTCATGTTGCCAAGCACGTTTCATCACAAGGTCCATCTACTTCTACCAGGAAATGCGACCTGCCTTTGCTTTCAACACGACCTCACCGTGCCATATCTTTGAACACCACCCCCCCCTGCCCCCCCACAACTGACCAATAATCTATTTGCTGCTTCCCACTCTATACCCTGGGGTGGGGGGTGGGGGAAGAGCTTAAGATCCCAAGCCAGAAATGTCCTTGTTGACACACAGACTCTGTGGGGCGGGAACATTAAGTGCCAGGCAATGCTTGATGACAGAACTTGTGCAAAATTCTGCCCTGTATACAAGGGGCCATGGAAATGCCAGAGCAGATTCTAAGACCTGTTGCAGTATTAGCTAAGGAGCTGCATACTTCCTGGGGTGTTGCAGAGTCTCAGGATGTTGATCTTTCTCCAGGGAGTTGCTTTCCATAACAATTTTTTAATCATTACTAACCACCATCACCACAGCTGCCCATATTCTTAGCACTAACTTCCATCTGACCTTCTATCAGCCAGTGTTCTGCCTTTTGTTCCAGATTTCACCACCTGTGGTTTCTTTGATCTTCACCATCATTTGCCAACCTCTCCCACCGATGGTCTCCCTGGTCTCATCCTCCGCCCTGACTCACCTCCTCTGCCATTTCCAGATTAGCAGGAGAACACGGAGTAACTTCTACCACACAGTTGCACAGGAGGGCCTTCATTGGGTTGTGCTAAGAGTTGCCATAGTTTGACATCTTTGCTCTTCTACACCACACTAGATCCAGTTCATCAGTGAACGTTTAAGGTGGTGAACGGAATATCAATTAAGCAGACTGCTTTGCTCTGGATGGTATCCCATCACATTCCTGGCTAGTGCCTTGCAGATGATGGAAAGGCTTCGGGGAGTCGGGAGATGCATCATAGCCTTACACCTGCTGTTGTAGTAGCTGTTCAACTGCAATTGCCAGAGTCAAGATAATGGGATATTTGTCAATGGCAAAACTGTTTTATGTTCAGGGCAGAGGAAGGGTCTCAACCCGAAATGTCAACTGCCCATTTCCCTCCACAGATGCTGCCTGACCCACTGAGTTCCTCCAGCAAGTTATGTGCTGCCGAAGGTTAAACAAACCTTGTTGGAGATGGAGATCTGTGAGTGAATATTACTTGCCCCATGCGTCTTCGTCACATTAACGAAAATCACTTCTAAAGTATGGTTTCATTAAAAGGTACTACCACCCTCCCCCTCTGACAACGAACTTACCTGATCTCCTGTTGATGGTACGCAGAGTCCTTGAGTTGGACGTTGACGGGCACACGTTGCTCAGCCAGGATCCCAGCACACTCAATTGCAGTTTCCTTGTCTCCCTGTTCAACCGCTCTGCTCAGCTCCTTAGCAACAGTTTCTGCTAGAGGATTAATACAGGACTCCTTACTGATCAGACAGAGTAGGGCGGAGTCAGGGAAAAAGCAACAGATTTATATCATCCCACCTTCTTGCCTTGACATTCTTTTTATCGTTCAATGATTTGCACTGGAACTTATGACGGGTCTTTCTTTCAGTTATTGTATACTTTTGCACAACGCAGTGACAACCAGGAAATCATGGCATATTTCCCACTCCACTCTGGGACTTGGGGAACCTGCAGGTGGTGGCATTCCCCTGCACCTGCTCCCTAGCCTTCATGGTGGTGATCACAGCTTTAGGAGACGCTGTCAAAGAAACCTTGGCTGCAGTGCATGTTCTAGACTATGGCCGTGCTATGGGTGAATGAAGTGATTGTTTAAAGATGCTGATTGTGGTGTCAATTAGGCAGGCTGCTTTGTCCTGGATGCCGTCAAACTCTTTGAGTGGTGTTGGACGAATGCAGCTCCACTGGAAGGAAATGTTAAACCATGTGTCCATCTGCCCTGCAAGGTGGATGAAAGAGATCCCTTGGTGCCATTTTGAGGAAGAGTAGGGGAGTTCTTCCTGTTGTCCTGAATAATATTTATAAATCAATCAACATCACCAAAAGCAGATTATCAGGTCAATGTGATGTTGTCAATAGTGAGAATAAGCTATGTGTAAATTCTTGACGTGCTTTCCACAAAAGACGCTGCCCTTTGGAGTACTTTGTTGCCCCTTTGGACATCCTGAGGTTGCAATAGGCACTACAGAAATGCAGGACTGTTTTTAATGCCAGCATTTGCTCCAGGTGTGAGGGACCTATTATCTGCACTACACATCTCCTTCCAGAGATGGAAGGAGGTGGTGCCAATTGCCTGGTACATCTCTGGAAACTTTCATTAGTGCAGAAGTGTTGCGTTGTCTCTCAGCGTTATCCATTGGAGAACTCGAGAGAAACCTCCTTACACAGAATGTTTCAGGAGCCAAACTGTCTGCCAAACGGGCTATGAGGCAGCAGCACAGATGTATTACAGGGAGTGCTAGATAAATACGGAGAAAAGAATGGTTGAAACAAATTGGTTGAGATGAAGACGGCTGAGAGGAGGCTCATGTGGAGCTTAAGCACAATGCAGACCAACTGGGTTGAATGATCTGTTTCCACACTGTAAATTCTAGGCCACATCACCACCAACAAAGGGTGTGGGTTGCAGGAAACTCACCTCTATCTATCAGGTCCATGCTCAGATTCCTTTTGGTGATCCAGCTGGACTTCTCCATCCTTTGAGACCAACTACTGCAGGCAAGTGTCTAGGGATCAATGGGAAAGAAACATATCATAATTAAAAAGAGAAAGACTGAGATCTCTGCTGACAGAGATGTAAATGTACCTTCAAAGATTATAGGAGTGCTTCATTAGTCGTGCTCGTGATCAGGCATTAAACTAAGTCTACTCAGGTGGAATTTAAAGATCAAAAGGGTACCCACAGCCAATAACATCAAACAAGTTAACAGTTCTGTATGAGATGTTGCACTGTATAAAACAGCAATGTTGCTTATGTACAATAGTCACTGCTAATTCACCCTCTGCAGAGCACTTTAACACATTAGAGAGGGAGTGAGCAAGTTCTATATGTGCAAGACTCCCTTTGCTTAACAGCTGATTAAAGAGAGTGATAATCACACTTACAAATCACCGCCTGGTACGGAGGCTCCAATGCACAGGATTGCAAGAGGCTGCAGAGGGTTGTAGACTCAACCAACTCCATCATGGGCACAACCCTCCCCACCATCAAGGATATCTTGACGAGGTGGTGCCTCAAGAAGGCAGCATCCATCACTAAGGACCCTCACCATCCAGGACATGCCCTCTTCTCGTTACTACCATCGGGGAGGAGGTACAGGAGCCTGAAGACCCACACTCAATGATTCAGAAACAGCTTCTTCCCCTCCACCATCAGATTTCTGACAGTCCATAAACACTACCTCGTTATTCCTTTTTTTGTTACACTAATTAGTTTTGTAATTTATAGTAATTTTATGTCTTTGCACTGTACTGCAGCCATAAAACAACAAATTTCACGTCATACACGTCAGTGATAATACACCTGATTCTGAATCTAACAATTGCTGTTACAAACTGATTAACTCAAGGTGCCTCCTACTCCAGAACCTTCAGGAGCTGAGCTCCTGCACTCTCAAACCTCTTGCTACCTCTCACTATGCTCAGAAGTCAATACTTTGTCCCCTTCTCTCCCTTTGCCTGATGCATTCCCTACTGGGTACGTCAAGGTCAGTGCAAAGTCCTAACTGCTGCTTCAGCTGAGATGTACTCTCTTGCAACAGATAAACACTTCAGGCAAACATCATAGTCTGTAGTGTTCTTACACACAGAACCTTCAGGGAGACTCATAAGGTGGTCTCCAAAGACCATGAAGTGGTCATATCTACAAGTCCTGACTAACAATTGTACAATACAGGCTTCGTGGGTTGAAGGGCCTGTTCCTGTGCTGTACTGATCTATGTTCGAATACAAAGCAATGTATTCGATTTTATACGGTATAGTTAGAATGATACGAATTAAACTTTGATGGACTTTTACCCCAAATGTGACTTGTATCCCTAGTCTTTACTTTATTTGTTTTCAGAATGTGGAGGTCACTGACATGATGAGAATTTATTGTCCATCCCCAATGACCTCCTGAATTGGATCCCTCACTAGGTCCTTTTATATACGACTTAAGGTTCAAATCACATTCATCTGTCTGCAGTTGTATTCAGGCCTAACTGGGTAAGGATGGTAAATTTCCTTCCCGGGAAGACACTAGTGAACCATTTTTGTTTAAAACAACATTCCAGTAGTTTACCAATCGCCATTACTGTTACAAACTTATTAACAAGGTTTATTTAATTATCTAGTGAGGCATCCAATTCAGGGGGTACTTGGCATCACAGGTGGACAGGGTGGTGAAGAAGCTGTTTGGCACACTGGCCTTCATCAGTCAGAGAACCGAGATAAGAGTTGGGATGTTATGTTAAATTGGTTTATTCTTGTCACACGTACCGAGGTACAATGAAAATCTTTGTTTTGCATGCCATCCATACAAATTATTTCATTACAACAGTGCATTGAGGTGGTACAAGGGAAAATAATAGCAGAATGCAGATTAAAGTGTTACAGAGAAAGTGCACTGCAGGCAGATAATAAGGTGCAAGGCCATAACAAGGTGGATTGTGAGGTCAAGAGTCCATCTTATTGTACTGGGGGTCCATTCAATAGTCTTATAACAGTGGAATAGAAGCTGTCCTTGAGCCCGATGGTATGCATTTTGAGGCTTTTGTATCTTCTGCTTGATAGGAGGGGGAGATGTTATATTTGTACAAGATGTTGGCGAGGCCACACTTGGAGTTTTGTGTACAGTTTTGGCCATCCTGTTCTAAGGACGTCATTAAGCTGGAAAGAGTGCAAAGAAGATTTACGAGAATGCTGCCAGATCTCGAGGGCCTGAGTTATAGGGAGAAATTGGGCAGGCTAGGATTTTATTCCTTGGAGTGTAGGAGACCTTATACGAGGTGTATAAAATCATGAGGGGCATAGATAGGGTGAATGTACACAGTCTTTTTCCCAGGGAAAGGGAACCAAAACCCAGAGAGCATAGGTTTAAGTTGAGAGGGGAAAGATTTAAGAGGGACCAGAGGGGCAACTTGTTCACGCAGAGGGTGGTGTGTATATGGAACAAGCTGCCAGAGAAAGTGGTTGAGGCAGGTACAATAACGACATTTAAAAGACATTTTGACAAGTACATAGACAGGAAATATTTAAAGGGATATGGGCCAAACGTGGGCAAATGGGACTAGCCTAGGTGGGGATCTTGGTTGGCATGGATGAGTTGGGCTGAAGGGCCTGTTCTGTGCTGACGCTATGATTCTACCTGAATCTAAATTTCCCACCTGTGGTGATGGAATTTGAACTTGGGATCAATAGCTTAACCAACTTGCTACGATAACATCTGTTATACCTGACTGAGGAAGTGACTGAGCAGTTTAAAATGTGAAAAGAATTTGATAATGTGGAAACTGATGGGAAAGTCTAGAACATAGGAACATTATCTTAAAGTCTTAAATGAGGTGGGGGGGGGGGGAAAGGGGAAAAAAAATCACACGAAGGGTAGCAGAAACCAAGAAATCACCATCAAAACCCTGTGGAGGCTGGGTCATAACGAGAGCCTTCAATATCAATAAGATTTTTTTTAAAAAAACAAGGATATCAAGTGATATGGAACAAAAGAACTGGAAGCAGGTGAATGCAGCTGTGACCTAATTGAATGATGGAACAGGTCTGAGCAGTTGAAAAGTCTCCCATTGTTTCACTAAACGCCTGGATTGTTCTTCCTAACTCAATGATGCGGTTCCATAACTTCACTGCGGGTTCCAAACTGTTAATGGAAACAGAAAATGCCTAATTCCACTGCCTCCACAACTTAAAACCAATTTTTCTCACTCTTCCAGTTCTGATGAAGAGTCTTTAACCTGCAACGTTAACATCGTTTCTCTCCATAGATGCTGTCCGACCTGCTGAGTGCCTCCAGCACTTTGTTTTATTTCAGACTTCCAACACCTGCAGGTTTTAATGTCTAATGATGTTATAGGATGATAGTGGAGCCCACAAATACATTTTGAATTGAATCAGAAACATAGTCTATGAGTTCACAAATGATAAAACACTTCAATAGGAACACAGATATCAATGTTGGAACTAAGGAAATAATGGCATTTATTTGAAAGGTACACAAAATTGAGCCTTTAAGCTGGCTCAACTTCTTTCTAATAACAAGATAATTATGAACAAAATTTGCACCTGTCCAAGGAAGTTTATGAGACTGCACCAAATTAACAAAGGTCAAAATCTGAAGAATAGTTGGCTATCATCGCACTTGCATCTCCTGGCTCTTTCAAAACAACAGACCCTATTCTTTTTTTCTTTTTGTCCTCCCACCACCCAAAATCAAATCAAACAGGTTTCACAAACACAAAATTTATCCCCTGGAAAGTTACCGAAGAGAGAAGTGCATGCCTCACCTGATTGCTGATGAACTTATCTCAGGAATTGGGGAGTGCTGTTCATGTCAAAACGGCAGGAGCAATTTTTCACTGCTCAAAAGAAAAAGTGAAACAAACTTTGTTCCAGGAAGCAAGAGGTTGTTTTTTTCCAAAGGATGAGGCCCTGCTTTAGTAGGCCACACAGATGCCTAATTAAAAGAAAGTGATTTGGAATTGGGTGGTTTGACAGATGTGACAATGACTCGGCTGGAATTGTTCAATCCCCATGTTTAGTTTGTAATGTTAAGTTTTAGAATATTAGCTAATCGATACTGAAGTTAATATCACAGGATGAGGTGTAACACTAGTTTTAAGCTTGTTTGCTTTTACTCCTCAGTAATCTCAATAAGACATCAATGAAACTTTGACACGTATAGAGTCATACAGCACGAATACAGGCCCTTCGGCCCAACAAGTCCATGCCAACCACAGTGCCCGCCCAGCTAGTCCCAATTTCCTGTGTTTGGCTCATGCCCCTCTAAGCCCTGCCCCTCCACGTACCTATCCAAGTGCTTCTTAAATGATGTTATGTGTAGGTGTATGTGGAGGGGCACATCACAGCCTCCATAGATACTGCCCGCCCTGCTGAATATTCCCAAAATTTTGTGCTTTCCAGATTTCCAGTAACTGCAGTTTTTTTTTCGCTTTTCAATTATTGGAGCCTAATCTTGTATCAATTCCTTCTTGATCAATAAGCATACCTAAGGTTTGTTACAAGAGAAATCAACTTTTATTAAAGAAAGAGACAAGACACAGGAGACAGAAACCCTGCCTTTTTTTGTTGAGTGTCCCACCCAAGAAATCTTTAGAATGACACAAATACCAAGCCAAATCATGTGACCTCTACGCAGTGATTATTTGGTGATGGAGATGGAGCTCCTTCCACGTCTATCCAAAAAAAATTACTATTTAAGTAAAACAAACAACAAGCAAAATAAGATTACACAGACCTTAAAGTAAAGCTGCCAGTTGACAATGGCTTCCCAGTGTACAACCAGTGGCTGACTTCAGACTCATTGGATAAGAACTGTTGCTTCAGTCATTGTATCTTGGTTTGGTGATTGTGAATGGTTCAGAGAGCCACTAGGGACCTGTATTTTGGAGCAATCCCATTTGTTTTCACCACGGACAGTTTATCAGATGAATCAAGTGGCTCCGAATCTCTCTGAAAAGTGTACGTGAGTCTTCCTTGGACAGTATTGAAGATACTGCAGTAGGAGATAGTGTGCCTGCAGCCCATTGGTCTTGGAACGGACCTGGTGCTTCAACATCTGTTGTTGACAAGATACTGGAGTCTATAAACAGGGAAGAAGTAGCTAGTCATTACAAAAGCTTAATGTAATCAAATCAACATGATTTTATGAAAAGTAAACCATGTTTGACAAATTTACTACAGTTCTTCAAAGATGCAACAAGCAGAGTTGATAGAAGGGAACCTGTAGATGGATTTCCAAAAGGCTTTTGACAGGGTACTACATAAAAGGCTGAAGAGCAAGAGAAGAGCTCACTGTACTGGGGGAAGTGGATTGAAGTTTGGTTATCATGTAGAAGACAGAGACAGAATAATTGTGAGGGGCATGGATGCCGGGGTAAACTTTTCCCCATTGGAGTTGAATCTATAACCAGATGAAGAGGTAAAGATTAAGAGGTTTGGAGGGGATATACTGCAGAATTCTTTTCATCCAGAGGGTGACTGGATTTTGGAATGCACTGCCTGAGAGGATGATGGAGGCAGAAACTCTAACAATGTTTCAGTAACTTGAACCACCAAGGCAAAAGCGGCTATGGACCAGGTGTTGGTAAATGAGATTAGAATAAATGGGCATTCTTAAGGCTGTAAGGCTATAACTAGTGGAGTGTCCCAAGAGACAATTTTTGGCCCTCAATTATTTACTGTATGTATTAGCGACCAAGAGGAAGGAGTGTAATGTTTGCCAGTGAAACTAAAATAGGTGGGAGGGCAGGTTGCGATGGAGTATAATGTGGGCAAAGTGTGAGGTTGTGCATTTGGGAAAGAGAAAAGGCAGGCTGCTATCCAAATGGAGAGAAATTGCAAATAAGTACAGTGGGACCTAGGTGCATGAATCACACAAAGTTAGGAGACAGGTGCAGCAAGTAGTTAGGAAGGCAAATGACACACTGGCTTTTATGTCAGGAACGTTGGAGTTTAAAAATAGGGAGGTATTGTTACAATTTTACAGGGTGTTGGTAAAGCCACACCTTGAGTACTGTGCACAGTGTTGGTCCCTTTAAGAAAGGATAAATTAGTGTTGGTCCTTTTAAGATATATTAGTGTTGGAGGAAGTTAGGGAGTCACTAGGTTAAGTCTAGGGATGAGAGGTTTGTCCTATCACGAACAGCTAAAGAAGTTGATTCTGTATTCTTTGGAGTTTCAAAGAATGAAGTGTGATTTTACTAGAACATTTAACATCCTGAGGAGTCATGAAAGGCTGGGTGTTGAGATGGTCCCACTAGAGGGAAAGTTATAAGAGGGTCGTTATTTGAAAGAGAATTTCTTCTCACAGAAGGTGGTGAATCTCTGGAATTCATGGCCCTAGAGATTTGTGGAGGCTAGATCAATGAAATATTTAAAGAGAATGTAGATAATTTTTTTTGGGAAGATTGGTGAATTCGAGGCTATGGGGAACTAACACAGGAGTTGAGCCCTGGGGGAGATCAGCCATCATCATATTAAGTGGCATGGCAACCTTGAGTGTCCAGGTAGTCTACTCCTGCTCTTATTGTCCTGTGCCAAACCGATAAGGCTGAAAATTCAAATTTAGTGGACTCTTTGCATTTTATGAAAAATCACTTAATAGTTTTGACAGCCTTATCATGTGATTATGGTTAAAGATGATGATGTCAGATTCAAAAACTCCACATCATGGCAAACACTACAAACTATGTAAATTGTGACCCAACATCAGTACCTAAGAATTCTAGAAAACGTTATTTGAAATAAAAACATTACTTGAAACAAGAACATTATTGGAAGTTTGTTCAAACCACAGTCTAGCCACTTCAATTTTTACCGTAATGATCACACAAACGTCATCGAGATCAGCGTCAAGCTTTGCCCACAGCCTAGCCACAATGTTGTGCTGAAGTAAAAGTTCTTGGCATGCATCAATGAGCTAAACAAATATCGCACTATTGTGGAGACACATGAGACTACAGATGCATCACATTATTATTTAAGTTCAGAAGGCACTTTAGGCCAGCTGAGAAAATCTAAGAGCTTGTGAATACAACTGCCTGCGCCAAGTTGTGTTAAATGAGCAACTAGCATTAGCTCTTTACACCGCACAGCTGGTACCACAAGTTGTCATTCTTTGAATGGTAGATTTCCTTAATTCATCTTAAAAATCAGTGTAAGGATAGACGCATTTGACTTGACTCTTGACCACAAGATCACAAGACAAGGGAGCAGAAGTAGGCCATTCGGCCCATCGACCATGCTTACTGAGAAACAACTTGCAGTTTCTTCAGAAATGGATCACCATTAAACTATTCCCATCACATTGCCTCAGTCAAAGGTGATTAATTTCTTCCAATTCACTTGCAAAACTCACAAGAGCAAATCTCTTACAGGTATTGGTAAATTGGTTTATTATTGTCACATGTACCGAGGTACAGTGAAAAACTTTGTTTTGAATGCTATCCATTCAGATCGTTTCATCACATCAGTACATTGAGGTAGTACAAGGGAAACCAATAACAGAATACAGAAACACGAGATTCTACAAATGCTGGAATCTGAGCAACACACACAAAGTGATGGAGGAACTCAGAATGTAAAGAGTTACAGTTACAGAGATAGTGCAATGCAGGTAGACAATAAGGTGAAAGGCCACGACAAAGTAGATTAAGAGGTCAAGAGTCCACCTTATCGTATTCGGGGACCATTCAATAGACTTATAACAGCGGGATAGAAGCTGTTCTTAAGCCTGGTGGTACGTGCTTTCAGGCTTTTGTATCTTGTGCCTGATGGGAGGAGAGAGAATGTCCGGGGTGGGTGGGGTCTTTGATTACACTGGCTGCTTTACCGAGGCAGTGAGAAGTGTAGACAGAGTCGATGGAGGGGAGGCTGGTTTCCATGATGTGCTGAGCCGTGTCTACAACTCTCTGCAGTTTCTTGCACTCTTGGGCAGAGCAGTTGCCGTAACCAAGCAGTGATGTATCCAGATATGTATGATCTGGTCAATGAATTTCCAATAACATTTTCCCGTTTTGCATAATACTTTCAAAAAAACCCTATTCTTGACAGCATTCTCTGAAATCTCCTAGGAAAGTTATTTAAGATTTGAGAACAATTGTTTCCAATGGATTTGCTTCTACATTCACCTTGTCCCATCCATACACATATAGTTCAAACTAGACACAGGCAAACGCAATTGCAAGAGTTCCTTCTCAATTTGTGCACTTCTCAGCTCTGTTAATGTCCTTGATATTTCACATTTCTCAATGACATGGAAGAAGGCCATTTGGCTCAGTAAGTCTCAGTCCCATTCTCTCACTTAATTCCTTGTGGCCTATTCTCTTTCATATGACAAAAAAACTCCACCCTGATTCTCTTACCTAAATTTACAGCAGCAAAATTAATCCACCAACCAGCCTGTCTTTGAGATATGGGAGGAAACCAGAATACCAGAGAGAGATGCAGGTTTTCTTCCCAAAACATCAACAATTCCTTCACCTGTGACCCTCCCCTGACAGATGCTGTCTAACCCATTGAGTTCCTCCAACAGATTGTTTGTTGTTCCAGATTCCAGCATCTACAATCTCCTGTGTCTTCATGCAATGTCCACATTGACAGTACCCATGGTATGGATTGAACTTGGGTCCCTGCGAAGAAGCTGCACTAACCACTGCTCCAGCACGCCGTCCAGCGTGACTAGATTTCGATTTTGCATTATGTCGCTCCAAGTCCCTATCTATGATAGACTACATTACACCCTTGCCATTATCATCGAGAGACCACTGTACTGCTGTCGCAAAACAACAAATTTCATGACATATGTCAGAGATAATAAACCTGATTCTGATTTTCTGTTTTTATCTTAGATTTTATTTTTGCCATAATATTAATGTTTGATAAAAGGAAATTCTTGCCTTGGATACCATATGGATATTTATTGACAGTATCCTTGCTGACTCATTCCTTCCGCCCACAAGATCCCAAACTTGCCCACAGTTTAGAACTCAATTAACATTTAACGGCACCAAGAATTTTACCAATAAGTGAAAATCAACAAAAGTGCCAATCCTGAAAGTCTGAAATTAAAACAGAAAATTCTGGAAACACTCAATAGGCCAGGCAGCATCTGTGGAGGGAGAAACAGTTAAAATTTCAGGTCTAGAACTCTTTGTCTGATGACACCAGCTCCACTATAAACTGTAATCACAGATTTAATAGTTCTATCTTTGAAAGTTTAAAATCTTTTTGTATAAGTGAAGAGTATATACATATCGGACTCCTGTGTCTACTTGAAATCCCAGTTAGTTACTCGATTCTAGTTTAAATGTAACTCACATAAATCACTGACATTGACAACAAAACATTCCTAGTTCATCTTCACGAAACAGAACAATTGATTCTATGTCATGGCCTTACTGAGCAAAATTATTAATTTTTTCACATTTGTTACATATTTGACCAAGAACAGGACACAATTCTTTCTTATGGAACTCATTGATCCCACAACACAGTTGTGTCTGTAGGGTTTCTTTAGTCTTAACTGGAAGCTTTTTTCTGTCATCCTTAGAGATTTCTTTGGCTTTACATATCAAAGTTGAGTTGAGTTTATTGTTATATGTACAAGTACATGTGTGCACAGGTGCAATGAAAAACTTACTTGCACCAGCATCACAGGCACATAGCATTAGATAAGCAGCATTCACAAGAAAAACATAAATTATATACAATTTTTACAAGAAATAACACAATTAGAACAAAAAAGTCCATTTTAGTGCAAAGTGATCACAGTTTTGCTAAACTAGTGATTAGCGTTGTGCTGATCGGTTCAAGAACCGAATGGTTGATGGGAGGTAGTTGTTCCTGAACTTGGTGGTGTGGGACTTCAGGTTTCTGTACCTCCTGCCTGATGGTAGCTGTGAGAAGATGGCATGGCCCGGATGGTGGGGATCTTTGATGATGGATGTTGCCTTCTTGAGGCAGCACCTCCTGTAGATACAGCTGATGGTGGGGAGGGATGTGTCTGTGATGTTTTGGGATGAGTCCAGTACTCTCTGCAGCTCCTTACATTCCTGAGAATTCAAATTGCCGTACCAGACCATGATGCAACCAGTCAGGATACTTTCAACCATACATCTGTGGAAGCTTGTTAGTGAGTTCAGTGACATTCTAACAAACTTCTAAGATGTACTGTTGAAAGTATCCTGACCTCCTTTACCTCCAAAGAAAGTAAAGACACTGGCACACCTTCCTTGTGATTGCATCTCTGCGCTGGGCCCAGGACAGGTCATCCAATATGTTAACGCCCAGGAATTTAAAGCTGCTGACTCTCTCCACTGCCGATCCCCCCCAATGCATGTTCGCCCTCCTTCCCCTTCCTAAGGTCAACACTCAGCTCTTTAGTTTTACTGGCCTTGAGAGAGAGGTTGTTGTTGTGGCACCACTCAACCAGGTGTCCTATCTCGCTCCAGTGAGCTGACTCATCACCATCTGTGATTCATCCAACAAAGTGGTCTCATCAGTGAATTTTGCATTCACGTTCTGAACTGTTCACCCATTGGTGACTTGTGTTGAACTTCCATGTTTTCGGCAACATGAAAACCCTCCGGCTTTCTCTCAGGTGAGCTTTTGAAGCAATTTTTCTTCAAGTCTGCAATTTTTCTACTTTTTGTGATTAAATCTCTCCCCTTTCACCTGAAAACTAGGCCCTCTTGATTCCCCAACTCTGGGAAAAAGACTGTGCGCATTCACCCTATCTATGCCCCTCATAAGTCTATATGCCTCTATGAGGTCACCCCTCTTTCTCGTACATTCCAATGAAAAAGTCCCAACCTCTCTCCATAACTCAGTCCCTTGAGTCCCAGCAGCATCCGCATAAATCTCCTCTGCACTCTTTCCAGCTTAATGGCATCTTTCCTATAGCAGGGTGACCAAAACTGAACACAATGCAGCCTCACCAATGTCTACAACTGCAACGTAACGTCCTAACTTCTAACTCAATGTCCTGACTGATGAAGGCCAGATATCAAAAGCCTCCTTCACCACCCTGTCTACCTGCGACGCCACTTTCAGGGAGTGTTCCTGATGCTTTTTAAATGTCATGAGGGTCTCTGCCTCCACTACCTCCTCAGGGAGTATGCTCCAGATTCCAACAATCCACTGTGTGCAAAATTTCCCCTCAGATCTTCTCTAAACTGCCTACCTCTCACATTATACCCATGTCCTTTTGTTTTAGACACCCCCATCATGGACAGAAGATTTTTACCATCTACCCTACTTATCCCCTCATTTTTCTCTCTCTTCTATCTGGTAGTCCCTCAGCCTACTCCACCCCAGGGAAAACAAACCCAGCCTGTCCAATCTCTCCTCATAACTGAAACACTCCATTCCAGGGCAACGTCCTGGTGAATCTCCTCTGCACCCCCACCAGTGCAATCACATCCTTCCTGCAGTGTGGCGATCAGAACTGCACATAATACACCAGGCGTGGCTTAGCCAATGTTTTATATAGCTTTTACATGACGTCCCTGCTCTTACATTCTATGCCACAGCTGATGAAGGCAAGCATCCCATACACCTGCACTCTACCACCCCAGACACTCTCTCTTCTCCCCCCTCCCATCAGGCAGAGGATACAAAAGCCTGAAAGCACGTACCACCAGGCTCAAGGTATTGGTTTATTATTGTCACTTGTACCGAGGTACAGTGAAAAACTTGTCTTGCATACTGTTCAATGCACAGTGCATTGAGGTAGTACAGGGTAAAAACAATAACAGAATAAAGTGTCACAGCTACAGAGGAAGTGCAGTCCAGGTAGACAATAAGGTGCAAGCTCATAACAAGGTAGATTGTGAGGTCAAGAGTCCATCTCATCATATAAGGGAACCGTTCAATAGTCTTTTAACAGTGGGATAGAAGCTGTCCTTGAGCTAGCTCCATTGAGGACAGCTTCTATCCCGCTGTTGTGACTATTGAACGGTTCCCTAGTACGGTAGGATGGAATCTTGACCTCACAATCTACCTCGTTATGGACTTGCACCGTATTGTCTACCTGCACTGCACTTTCTCTGTAACTGTAACACTTTATTCTGCATTCTGTTATTGCTTTTCCCTTGCACTACCTCAATGCACTGATGTGATGAAATGATCTGTATGAACGACATGCACGACAAGTTTTTCACTGTACCTCAGTACATGTGACAAGTATAAATCAATTTACCTTCTTCACCACCCTACCACCTGTGCTGACACTTTCAGGAATCCATGGAGTTGTACTACAAGGTCCCTCTGTTCATTAACACTCACTAGGACCCTGACATTTACTGTGTATGTCCTACATTTATTTGACCTTCCAAAATGCATCACTTTGCACTCATTGGGATTATATTCCATTTGCCATTACTCTGCCCAACTTTCCAGCTGATCAATATCACATTGTAGCCTAAGACAACCCTTCTCATTGTCTACAGCAGCAGCAATGTTTGTGTCATCAGCAAACTTACTAATCATACCTCCTATGTTCATTTGCAAGTAGTTAGTGGATATCACAAAATTCAAGGGTCTCAGCACCAGACCCTGAGGTACATCATTGGTCAAAGACTTCCAATCAGAAAAGCATTCCTCCACCACCAGAGGCACTGAATGGATGGACCGCCTCTTCAAATTGCCACTAGGACTCAGTGACTCAACTCAAGTATGATGAAACCCACTACGATTGTTGCGTTAGGGTCAGGTTGAGTGTTTATTCTGATGAAACATCCAGGTTCAGGTCAGGCTGGATTCTGTTGTGTCAACCAGGCTTAATATTTTACCCATATCAGGACGATTTGCTTAGCGTTACCCCATTGGTCCTTTATTCTCAATCAATATTTAGTGTTTCATCCTCAAATAGATCAATAGCATGAAAAACACAATGACGCTGGAGGAACTCAGCAGGCCAGGCAGCATCCATGGAGAAAAGTAGGTGGTCAACATTTTGGGTCAGGACCCTTCTTCAGGACTGAAGATAGGAAAAGGGGAAGCCCGATATAAAGGAGGGAAAAGCAGAGCAGTGATAAGTGGACAAAAGAGTGGAGGCAGGGTGGGGCACAGGGTGGTGACAGGTAGATGCAGGTAAGAGATAGTGATAGGCAGGTGTGGGGGAGGAGGGGAGAGCAGATCCACCGGGGGATGGGTCAAAGGTAAGGAGAGAAAAAAAGGGCGGGGTAGAAAAAAGAGAGAGGCTCAGAAAGGAAAGAAAAGAAGAAGCATGGTGGTGGGGGGGTGGGTTGTGGGGAACGGATTACTTAAAGTGGGAGAATTCAACGTTCATGCCATTAGGCTGCAAGGTTCCAAGATGGAAAATGAGGTGCTGTTCCTCCAGTTTGCGCTTGGAATTTTCCTGGCAGTGGAGGAGGCCGAGGACTGACATATCAGTGATAGTGTGGGAGGGGGAGTTGAAGTGACTGGCAACGGGGAGGTGCAGGTCGCGGTCATGGACAGAGTGCAGGTGTTCTGCGAAATGGTCACCTAGTCTGCGTTTGGTCTCACCAATGTAGAGGAGGCCACACTTGGAGCACTGAATGCAGTAGATGATATTAAGGGAGGTGCAGGTGAATCTCTGTCTCACCTGAAAGGACTGTAAGGGTCACTGGATAGAGGTGGTGTAGGGGCAGGTGTTGCACCTATGGTATTAGTTTATTATTGTCACTTGTACCGAGGTACAAAGAAAGACTTGTCTTGCATACCGTTCGTACAGACTACGGCGGGGGCAGTGGAAAATTCCCGGGGTGGGAGTGGGATGGATGTGGGGGTGTGGAGTGGGGGAGGGGTGAACTAGGGAGTTGCAGAGAGAGCAGTCCCTGCGAAAGGCAGAAAGGGGCAGGGAGGGGAAGATATGCTTGGTAGTGGGGTCCCGTTGGAGATGGCGGAAGTAGCGGGGAGTGTTTAGATAAGTAGGCTGCTGGGATAAAATGCGAGGACAAGGGGGACCCTATCCCTTTTGGGTTTGGGAGGGGTGGGGGTGAGAGCAGAGGTGTGGGAAATGGCAGAGATATGGGTGTGAGCTCCCTCTACCACAGTCAGGGGAAGCCCTGTTTAGAAAAGAAGTTGGACATCTTGGATGTCCTGGAGTGGAAAATCTCCAAACTGGAGGAACAGCACCTCATTTTCCGTCTTGGAACTTTGCAGCCTAACGGAATGAACATTGGATTCTCCCACTTTAAGTAATCCCCACACCCCAACCCCACCCCCAACCATGCCTCTTCTTTTCTTCCCTTTCCTAGCCTCTCTCTCTTTTTCTCTAGCCCCCTTTTTTCTCTCCTTCCTTTGACCCATCCCCAGGTGGATCTGCTCTCCCCACCTCTCCTGCATCTATCACCACCTTGTGCCCACCCCACCTCCCCTCTTTTGTCCACCTAACACTGCTCTGCTTTTCCCTCCTATACAGTATATTGGGCTTCCCCTTTTCCTATCTTCAGTCCTGAAGAAGGGTCCTGACCCTGAAACGTTGACTGCCTGCTTTTCTCCACGGATGCTGCCTGGACTGCTGAGTTCCTCCAGCATCATCATGTTTTTCATCTAGATTCCAACATCTGCAGTTTTGTTTCTCTAGGTCAATAGCATGTTTGGAGATTGTTAAATTTACAACAAAAGTCAGGTCAGATTGGACATAGATAAAAAAAAATAAGTGCTCAGGTCCCAGTTGCATTCACATTGTCAGTGGTTGGGCCTGATTTGAATTTTAGACATGAGCAAACCTCTAATTCCCAACATTAAAGAAGTCAGTCTTCAGCTATTTCTGCCCATTCTACATGACTACGTTGATTACAGTAAGGGCAATAGAACTGGACAATATCCCAAATGTGGAGGCAAAGACTTGTACTCTCCAACTAAACTTGTGCACTCCTACCCAAGGGACAATTACGTGCTTAAAGTCTGGATGGGTGCGGTTCCTATAAAAAAACTTTAAAAGCAATACATTTATCCAGCTGAAATTAAACTGCTTGATTAATGACCCACTCATCACTACACCTCCAGTGTCTGTACCTGCAATGTGGACTGTGTACAACATGAACTCAGTAACTCACCAAGGCTCTTCGGTTGCACTTCTCAGACCAACGACCATCTTGACGCCAGACATCAGACACCCAGGAACACCACCACTGTCAGGTTCACCTCCAAGTCAGGCACCATCTTGACTGGTAAGTATACCATTACCATTCCTTCTACAGCATTGCAGAAGCACTTTTACCAGAAGGACTGTAGTAGTTCAAGCAGATGTCTCACCACCAAATCCTCAAGGGCAACCAAGTTTGGGCATTGAAGTTGGCCTACCAGTGACAATACTGACTTGGATGAATGGGAAAAAAATTATACATTGGTTAAGGCTTCATGAGCAAAGACATAATGGTTCACCCAGATTCAAACAACGACAGGAGAAGAAAGAAGGTGGTTCTTTGAAATGGATTCCTGAACCTCCCTTTTGGGAAGAGTGGGACTACAACGCCCGTGATGCCGTGCGCCTGGCGCGCAGCCGCAGTGAGGTGGAGGGCGAGCGGCGGCGATGGCGGTCCTGGGCTCGGGGCGGCCGCGGTGAATTCCTGTTGGGACCGGCGGTGGGAGGAGGAGGGACCGGCGGTGGGAGGAGAAGGAGGAGGAGGGGGGACCGGCGGGGAGATGAAGTTGTTACCGAACGCGAGCTTCGAGGCGATTAATTCCCAGCTCAGTATCGAGACCGGAGACTGCGGCATCATCGGCAGGTGGGGGCAGGGAGAGGGGCGGGGAGGGGGAAGAGGGAGGGGAGGGGGAAGAGGGAGGGGGAGGGGGGGAGGGGAGGGGGGGAGGGGGGAAGAGGGAGGGGAGGGGGGGAGGGGGGGAGGGGAGGGGGGGAGGGGGAAGAGGGAGGGGAGGGGGGGAGGGGGGAAGAGGGAGGGGAGGGGGGGAGGGGGGAAGAGGGAGGGGAGGGGGAAGAGGGAGGGGAGGGGGGGAGGGGGGAAGAGGGAGGGGAGGGGGGGAGGGGGAAGAGGGAGGGGAGGGGCAGGAGGGAGGGGAGGGGGGAGGGGAGAAGAGGGAGGGGAGGGGAGAAGAGGGAGGGGAGGGGGGAGGGGAGAAGAGGGAGGTGAGGGGGGAGGGGAGAAGAGGGAGGTGAGGGGGGCGGGGAGAAGAGGGAGGGGAGGGGGGAGGGGGGGAGGGGGGAAGAGGGAGGGGAGGGGGAAGAGGGGAGGGGGGAGGGGGGGAGGGGGGAAGAGGGGAGGGGGGGAGGGGGGAAGAGGGGAGGGGGGAGGGGGGAAGGGGGGAGGGGGGAGGGGGGGAGGGGAGGGGGGAGGGGGGAAGAGGGGAGGGGGGGAGGGGGGAAGAGGGGAGGGAGGGGGGGAGGGGGGAGGGGAGGGGGGAAGAGGGGAGGGGGGAGGGGGGAAGAGGGGAGGGGAGGGGGGGAGGGGGGAGGGGAGGGGAGGGGGAAGAGGGGAGGGGAGGGGGAAGAGGGGAGGGGGGGAGGGGGGAAGAGGGGAGGGGGGGAGGGGGGAGGGGAGGGGGGAGGGAGGGGGAGGAGGGGAGGGGAGAAGAGGGAGGGGGAGGAGGGGAGGGGAGAAGAGGGAGGGGGAGGAGGGGAGGGGAGAAGAGGGAGGGGGAGGAGGGGAGGGGAGAAGAGGGAGGGGAGGGGGAGGGAGGGGAGAAGAGGGAGGGGAGGGGGAGGGCGGGGAGAAGAGGGAGGGGAGGGGGAGGGGGGGAGAGGGAGGGGGGGGGGGAGAGGAGGGGGGAGGGGGGGGAGGGGGGAAGAGGGGAGGGGGGAGGGGGGGAGGGGGGAAGAGGGGAGGGGGGGAAGAGGGGTGGGAGAGGGGAGGGGGGAAGAGGGGTGGGAGGGGAGGGGGGAAGAGGGGTGGGAGAGGGGAGGGGGGAAGAGGGGTGGGAGGGGAGGGGTGGGAGGGGAGGGGGGAAGAGGGGTGGGAGGGGAGGGGAGGGGGGAAGAGGGGTGGGAGGGGGAAGAGGGGTGGGAGAGGGGAGGGGAGGGGGAAGAGGGGTGGGAGGGGAGGGGGGAAGAGGGGTGGGAGGGGGGAGGGGAGGGGGAAGAGGGGCGGGGAAGGGAGGGGGAAGATGGGGAAGAGGGGCGGGGAAGGGAGGGGGAAGATGGGGAAGAGGGGCGGGGAGGGAAGGGGGAAGAGGGTGGGTGAGGGGTGGGGTGGTGGGGTGGGGGCGTGGGTGGTGGTGGTGGTGGTGGTGGGAGGAGTGGGTGACGGGTGAGGGGGTACCCAGGGAGGAGGTGATGGGGAATGGACCATCAGATTTAACATCAGGAGTGAAACTGGCAACTGATTTAACGTTACATTAGCCATTATGTAAACCTGACAATAATACAAGGGGAAGATACCATTATTCATGAATACTATTGCTTTACTGTTGCATCTGAAACCCAGCATCTCACCTAATGTTGCAGTGGGAGTGTTGGTTGCAGTGGGAGTGTTGGCCTGGATCTTGTGCTCAAGTGTCTTGAGAGGGTTTTGAATCTACAACCTTCTGACTCAGGCAAAAGTTGGATGCCGTGACCACCTGAAATAAAATATCATTTTTCGACTTTTTTTCAGGATAGAAAGTTACTCGTGCAAGATGGCTGGTGAAGACAAACAGATGTTTAAAAATTTCTGCCAGGAGGGTCAGCCACATCTTTTGGAGGCTCTTTCACCACCACAGACCACAGGTGTCAGCCCAAGCAAGTAAGCTTTGCTGTCATTTTAATCATCCTTTTGCACATTAAATCAGAAATGAGACTTGGTCACATAGAGAAACTTTTTAGTGAGCCCTTTCCTCATTATCCAAGCAAATGGTGTTAGAAGCCCTCATGCAGCATTTGAAGAAGTTCCTTGAATATTTTTCCTGTTTCAGTGAGTGGTTAAGAACCGTTAAGGTTATCAGATGATTCAGTAAGTGATGGTGGCCTCCCTGAGGATCAGTCCTGATCTTTTATTTAGGTATAAAGATCTGCCAGGAATTAACATCTTGGCGTAGTTTCCTATGGCCATATTTCCCCCCAAGTTCACTAATAATAGGCGACAGAAGAGACTGCAGATGCTGGAATCTGGAGCAACAGAGAATCTGCTGGAGGAACTCAGCAAGTCAAGCAGCATCTGTGGAGGGGAAAGGAATAGTTGACATTTTGGGTCGAAATCCTGCATCAGGACTGAGTTCCTCCAGCAGATTATTTGTTGCACTAATAATTGGCATTCTTCTTCTGAGTTGCCATCCCTGAATACAGGTGTTGTCAATGCTGCACTGATTCCACTGAGACAGCTCACGTTGAATTACATATTGTTAGATCTGAGAGAGATTTTCGAACTGCGTTGTGCTTGACATGGAAGTGGGTGGCACAGATAGAAAATGTTTCATTCCCTAGCACTAACGCATTTCATCTCTGTAGCATAAATTTTTTTTTAATCCAAAAAAATATTGGGAGCCTCATTGAATGCAGCAGCGGCAACAGTTCAAGATATACATTCGATGAGAAATCAACAGACTCAGGTGATAGATAATGGCTTTGTTGGTGAAGTTAAAGCATCTTGGTGTATTATTGAGCAGTTAAGGGAAATGCTACAAGTTATGCTTCAGGAAGTGTGATCTAGGTAGCACAGAGAATCTCTCATTGCAGTGTTATTTTCTTTAAACCAATGTTCAACCAGGTCTTGTTATGTGTGATAACTTGATTACGTGGTGATTGTGTACATGAAAGTATCTTTGTTCTGTGGTGTTATGGGCTCATTTACTTCATTAGTACAGGAAATATCTCAATCTTAAATCTAATTTTATGCTGAGGTTTTTGTTGTATATTAATATTATCAATTACCAGCACAAAATTTCACATTGGTGTCCTACAGCTTCCAATATGCTCTCTACACAATCCAACATCAGAAGATCAAAAAGTAAAACAAAAATGCAGATGCTGGAAATATTCCCTGGTCGGGTAGGTTCTGTGGAGAACAGTCTTGATGATCTGTCATCGATCTGAAATGTTCAAACCTTCTCTCTCCGCAGATGCTGCCTGAATTGCTGAGTATTTTCAGCATTCTGGTTCATAGTTGAAGTGGAGGACTTTTGAGTAAATGTTTGGTACCTGAGCTTTGCTTTGGGAAAGTAAACACAGGACAAGAATCAGAATCAGGTTTATTATCACTGACTTGTATGACGCGAAATTTGTTGTTTTGCAGCAGCAGTACAGTGCAAAGACATGAAAAAGATGAACAGCTTAACCCCTTTCAATTGTCCATCTTTCAGCCTAAGTCGGAGTCAGATTGGGGACGGTGGCAATGGCCCATTATGTGACAATTGCAGTCGCAAGACCTTGTTTTATTTAATCGCCACACTCAATGCATCCTTCCGACCAGACTATGACTTCAGCAGAGCAAAAAGCCATGACTTCAGCAGGGAGCCCAGCCTCAACTGGGTAAGTGGAAGCTGGAGTGAAATTGCAGGATACTGGTCCAATTTAAGCTTGGGTCAAAAATGATTTCTCTCCCCTGATTAATTTTAAGGCAGTACAAATGTGCCAGGGCCTTGATATAATGGGTCAAGTTTGCAGTTTAAAAATCTGACTTTGACATTCACAGATTTTTACTGTGAATAGTTTGCACTGTTTTCAGGCTACATGTCTGCCAGAATTGTTTAGCAAACGTGCATTCTTTAGGAAACTAATTATGCTTAAATGAATAATGCCAGTATGACTTGTATGATGCTTTCGCACAACTTAACTCAGTGTCTTGCACAAAGGCTAGCTGACAGCATGCAACCAGAAGTATTTAACCCAGTGTTAAGCATCTCAGTATAAACGCACACGCACAGCATTTAGATTACACCGACACAGTGATTGAGATGAGTTTGTTCTTATGGTATTACTCAATGTTATCTTCAGTCAGAGCATTCTGCACCCTTATAGACGATTACTAATCTTGCTACGTGGGTTCCACAGGTTGTAAATGCCGTGAACGGCAGCTTGTCCTCAGCTGCTGGGGAGGAGTTTAATCAGCTGAAGCCTGAACTGTGGAAGGCCATAAATGATGAGATTTGCCTTTTGGAATGTGAAATTTACAGGTAAAACGTTATCGGGTTTTTGGGCATTTCTCCTGGGCAAGTGGGTGAACTGCATTAGCTGAAAGAGCATGCAGTATTTTGTTCTTTGTAACAAGCTATCAACATGTTTTGTTGTGTTGCAGCTACAATCCAGATCTGGATTCGGACCCCTATGGCGAGGAGGGTAACTTGTGGTCATTCAACTACTTCTTCTACAACCAGAGGTTGAAGAGAATTGTGTTCTTCACCTGTCGTTCAGTCAGGTGAGTGTACGTCGATTGCCGATCAGCACTTTAACTTGTTTTGCTTTGACGGCCTTGAGTTGGAATGGGCTCCTTTACTTGGCTTGGTGCATCTACCATCAGAGTGATAGGAACATAAACTTTCAATCTATCAGTCTACACTGGATTTCAAAGTGTTTTAACACTGCCACCAAGTTCTCTTGTTGAAGAAAGTAACAGGATTGTTTCAGACAAGTGAGCAAACCAATCTTTTAATCCTAATTTCCAAGGCTCAAGGCTTTTACTGAACATACAGTTTTGGCATATTGGAGCCCCCTGCATTAATCCTGTGTGTATATTTTTTCCAGTGCACTGATGGTTCCTAGCGATTCAGGGCTTGGCAATGAACTGGACATGGAACTGGAGGGTGAGAATAGTTTGGAAGCGGAAGGGAACCTGGATGAAACGAGGTGAGTTGGTGTATCTGCTCCCTTTGTATGTACTATTGGATCAAGTTTACAGAGTCCCTTAAAGGCCAAAACCTGCCAAACTGACTATCTTTGGATATTAGAGTTTACATAAATGCATTTAGTCAACTTTTAAAATAAAGCATTACTCATGGCTGGGCTGGTAAAGGAGAGACAAATTATCTCAGTGATGCCATATTTGGTAACTGCAGATAGATAAAAGCTTCCCAAATGAGGTTAATTGTTTTTTTTTGAATGAGCTAAATGCACCTCATTTTGCCTTTTGAAGAAGATGTATAATCTGCCATGGTATTTCTGCAAATTTAGAGAAGTCTTTCCCTTAGTCAAAATTAATAAAATATAATATCTGCTCAGTATCACAATGGCATTGGTGGGACCTTCCTTTCCAGGAGTAGACATTAGCTAGTACACTTTGAAAGTAATTGGTTGTAAAGTGCCTGGGGCTGAGGCCTTCAGAAACACTGTCTTTATAACAGAAACAAAAATATTAAGTTCTGCACAAATTTGCTATTTGTGCATCGAATTGAATTTGTCTACTATGCTTATGGACCCTGAAGCAGATTTTTGCCAATAAACTTATCAATCATGGACACTTGATTGGTACAGGTCCTGACATATTTTCCCCACCAGCGGCACACTGAATGGAGTGCGTAACATTTACAGAAAGCACTGCACTTTACTGCCAGGATGCTTTCACAACATTCCCCAAACCCGACACCTCTACCACCAAGAACAAGCGCAGCTCTTGCATTGGAGCACCACCATCCTCAGGTTCCCCTCCAGGTCATGCATCACCCTGACTTGGAAATTTAATGCTGTTTCTTCCTCATTGTTGGGTCAAAATCTTGGTATTCCCTATTATGGGACCAGAACCCTGAGATAGTATCTTCCAAACCCACAACCTCTACCAGCTACAAGGACAAAGGCAGCAAAAGCACGGGGAACACCACCACCTGGGAGTTGCCCTCCAAGTCACACACCATCCTGATTTGGAAATATATCGCTGTTCCTTCACTGTCACTGGGTCACAATCCTGGAACTCTCTCCCTAACAGCACTGTGGGTGTACTCGCATCTCAAGGGCTGCAGTGGTTCAAGAAGGCAGCTCACTGTCACCTTCTCAAATGCTGGCTCAGCCTGCAAAGCCCACATCCCTTGAATGGATAAAGACTCTGTAGTGGTTTAATGAGGCAATTAAACAGCATCACCTCAAGGGTAATTAAAGAGGCAATGAATTCTGGCTTGCTGGAGACATCCATATCCCACAAACTAAATATAAAAAGCATTTTACCAGCCAGCCATACCTTCGATGTACACGTGACTAATAAAATAGCTCTTAAATATCTAACATTCTTAAAAATGACACAGTGGACCTCCTACAATAACTTGATTTAAAATGAAACTTAAAATTGCCAAAATTTTTGTAATCAAAAATCAGGCCTAGTGAAGCATGCTTTTGCAACAGCAATGTCAGAAAGAACTTTGAAGGGCTTTGAATGAAGAATGGATATGTTGCAGATATTTCATGTATTGTTCACAGCACAGGCTGCTGAACGAATATTTATTCCCAATTAACTTGCATTTATAAGACTTGAATAAAATTTGTGCTTCTTTATGCTGTAGTGGTATCCTATTTTTAAACAGGAATTTTAGCAGGTGACAAATCCATTCATAAATAAGACAGCTAATTTTTTTTATTGTTAAAGTAGATTGACGTTATTTTGACCCAACTCTTGAAGCTACAACTTAATCTCATAAATGGAGTGCATGAACTATGTAAATAATTGTTGATTGTCATCTAGTTTAATCTGTATTCAGGTAAATTTTTATTTTCTTGAGGGTCAGCAAGAAGTTATTTTCCTCACATTAATATATGTTTCATTTGGTGGGGGCATGGTGCAGTTATTTCTCATAACCCCTTATATTGATAATGGAATTTTTTAAAAAAAGTGCCCAATTTAAATTGGCAATGAGCAATTCCTTTCTTTTTTTTTCCCCTGGTATTTATGGTGTTAAACTATTATCAAATGTTAGGTTGAATATTTGCCCATTCAGCAGATAATACTGTGGATTGGTTAAGGAGACAGCCTGAAATAAAGGACTCTGTTTTAAATTGCAGGTATAAAACCATTTGTGCTTGAAGCTGGAGCCCAATTAGACTGAAAATTCTTTTCCTGCATCTTGAGATGGACACTTCCAGCTTCTGCACAGCTTTGAAGAACTGAATTTACGTTTTGACTTGGCTTGCAGTGGGAGCAGAAGACAAATGCGCCTTATCATAATGTTGAACAAAGGGATCTTGTTGCCTGTTTTCCACCATGAACAAGAACTCCTGTGTTGCAAGCAGGATATTTACAGAACTGACAACAGCATTTATTTTTTTAAAGTTGTTAAGTAGTTTACAATCCCAAAGTATTTCTCTACCTATCCTTTCTACAGTTGTTGGTTGGATTAAATAATATTGACTTTCTCAGAATCTCATAACTCTGGAAAAATGTACTTTAGTAAGCATTACGACAAAGAAAAATGACAGTCAATGTCGACCTGTGTGTCCACTTCACCGGCCCCAAGTTAGAGCAGCACTTGGGCAATTCTTCTGCCACCAATTAATCATCTGGACATTGAGAGCATGGACTATGGGTAAGTGTAACCACACACTGCCCCTCCCTTTGTTTTAGAAAGAGAGGCTATAATGTGCCGGTAGGCTATAATTTTGTACCCTGGGCCAGTGCTGTTCCAGGAATGATGAGCACTTTGTGTTTTATCTATACTCACAAGGTGAAAACCTAAGCAGCGTTGACTTTGTTTCACTGCACCAACTTCTTTCCCCCTGTGCACTACGGTGTAAAGATAATTTAGTCATGATTTTATTCCCTGTATTTGGTCTCAACAATTTAATAAATTACAGAAACTCTGGGCCATATTCAAAGCCCATCTTGAACAGAGTGGTTAAAATTTTCTCCTTTCAGTAGCTCCAGTGGTCCTTGTGAAATTAGATTGCATGATTACAAATAGGCACAAATCCAAAGCACAATTGGGGTTAATTGCCACATTGATTACTTGAGCAGTTCATGACCCATCTGGCATACAGGCCGTACTTGAAGATCTGTTAAATGGGCAATGTGTACAGAGCTTATCGAGTCTCCTTTTAAGATGTTTTCAGTGGGATGTCACATGGGATGCAGCACGATGTTAATTTAATGAGTGCCGAACTCCCTCATTTAATCGAACACGAAGGTTTTGCCTCGACTTATCTCTGAGTAGTTTATGGAGCAAAAACTTCTGATCACAAGACAAAGGAGCAGAAGTAGGCCATTTGGCCCATCGAGTCTGCTCCGTCACCACCATGAGCTAAACTATTCTCCCATCTACCCCAATTTCCCGCCTTCTCCCCATTTACCTTGATACCCTGACTAATTAGATACCTATCAATCTCCACCTTAACCACCCCCAATGATCGGGCCTCCACAGCTGTATGTGGCAACGAATTCCATAAATCCACGACCCTCTGGCTAAAGAAATTTCTCCTCATCTCTGTCTTAAATGGGTGCCCTCTAATTCTAAGACCGTGCCCTCTTGTCCTGAGCTCACCTATGTTGGAATTCAGAAATTCAAACAATAGATGCCAGTGGGCAGAGAAACAGAGTCAACTTTTTGGATCAAGGACCTTCACCAGAACTAGAAAAGATCTATCCCCTACATCTTACCATTATTGTCCACGTTTGGGATATATTTATGGAGTTTGAAGTTCTGATGGAGGGTCCTTAATCCAAAACATTGAGTTTCTCTCCCTTGATGCTGCCCGGCCTGAGTGCTTCCAGTGTTCTGATTTTGTTACTAATCTCGGTTGACCATTGCCAGTATTTAATGTAATTTTTCCCTTGTTCAGTCAAAGCCCATAATGACATACTTCTATCCAACTGTTTTAGAGTCATCGAGAGACACAGCACTGTCCAGAGTCTGTGCTGACCATCAACCACCCATTTGCACTAATCCTACATTAATCGCATTTCTTTTTTATTCTCTCCACATTCTCATCAACTGTCCCCAAATTATACCACTTGGGGCAATTTACAGTGGACAATTAACCTACCGGCGTGCACGTCTCTAGGATGTGTGAAGAAACTGGTGCACCCAGGGGAAAGCCATGTAGTCACAGGGACAATGTGCTAACTCCTCACAGACAGCACCAGAGGTCAGGATTGAACCCAGGTCTCTGGTGCTGAGAGGTAGCGGCTGTGCCCCCCATGACTTTTAGTAGCATGTCGGGACATCCGTGGAAAGTATCACAGTGTCCATTTTGTTCATATACCTCATTGAAGTATTTTTCAAAGGGGTTTAGAACTTTTATTGCATTCTCCAATTGCAAATAGATTTCACAAAGTTTGCTTTATTGTTCAAAGTCTTCATGCCATCTGCAAAAACTGGACACTTGTACATTGAGGTCTTCTTGTTCTTGCATCTCCTTTAGAATTATGTTGATTTTCCTCATTCTTCCTGTGGTAATTGTCACATTGCACTTTTTTGCATTAAATATCATTTGTCTCTCTCTATCTTCATTCATGTCACAAATCTATACACTCAAGTGCAAGTGATGATATCGATCATGGTAAATTGCTGAGACACAGGAGACTCCAGATTCCGGAATCTGGAGCAACACACAAGATGCTGGAGGAACTCAGCGGGTCAGGCAGCATCTGTGGAGGGAGATGTACGGTCAGTGCTTCGGGTCGAGACCAGTCAATTGGTAAATTGTGGACCTGAAGCCAACCTGCATTTGTCTTCCTTCAGCCTTAAAGGCACCCATCCACTGCAGCTCTTTCCTACCCTTGAGATAATTTCATATTCTTGCAGTACCATGTCCTTTATATTCCAATGCCTTTTCCCAATTAGCTTCCATGACATTTTAATGAACAGCTTTTGAAAATCCACATCCAAAATATCAGTTGTGTTGTGCTCATTAACCACAATTCTTCTGCAGAAACATGCCGCAATTTTATTATCCACACTTGTCCAAATCGCTTAATGCCCTTGATTGTTTTCTATTGCAGCTTTCTCCACCAGGGAGATGAAAATGACCAGTCTGTAAGTTGCTTGCGTCCGCTTTGAACAAAGGTATATATTTGCCGTTCTTTGACTTCCCCAGTTATGGGTATTACCTCTGCAGTCAGGACACATACTTCCCACAACAGGCAATGTATCTCTTTTGGACCCGGTGATTTATTCACCTCAAATCAGCCTGTCAAGTATTTTTCCTTTAGCCATTATTATGACATTCAGTATTTTAACCACTACATGTTAGAACATGGAACAGTACACCACAGGAACAGACCCACGATGTCTGTGCCAACTATGATGCCAATATAAACTAATCCTATCTGTCTGCATGTTGTCTAAATCCCCCTGTCCTCTGCCTGTTCACGATTCTGTATACATACCCCTTAAACGTTGCTCCCCTATCTGCCTCCACCACACTCCCTGGCAGAGAGTTCCAGGCACCTACCATTCTCTGTGTAAGATAACTTGCCTCGCAAATCTCCTTTAAACATTTCCCCCTCTCACCTTAAATCTATGCCTTCTAGTATTAAACATTTCCACCCTGGGAAATAGACTCTTTCTATCCTATCTTCCTTAATTGCTCATTCCATACATCTACCCTGCCTCCAGCTTCTACCTGTGCATCTTCTTTTGGTCACTCATTGACCATATCCCTCACTTATTCATTTATTATCTGTTGGCCTATAGAAAACTTCTTGATTCTCTTTTATGTTAGTTTTTGTCTCTTCTGTCTTTTTTAATTTTGAATCGCTTCTGCCCTTTTTGTAATTGGTATGATCTTCCCTCGCGGTACCTACCCGACGTCTGTCTTGCGTTCTGTATCTTACTTGAGGCGCTGTTACTTTGGTTTTCCTCTTCCTCCCGAATGAAAGGTACCTCTGTTATCCCTGAGCCACAGGCACCACCAACTCAATAATTATAATTTTACCTATGAATTTTTGAGCAGACTAGATCCACACAGCCCACTGAAATCGGCACTTAGTTAAATATATTTACTCTGGATACAGTAATGACCATTTCTGAAATATTCCTTCACTTGCCCTGCAGGCCTCTTGATTTCCAGATCTAACAACATTTCCTTTCTCGTGAGATGTACTGCCTTTTACATTAATTCTATATTCACCCCAATCTATACTGGAATGATTCATGTACCCCATTATCAATATTCTGTAATTGTACCTGTAATTTACCTACAAATTTGTTCTTCCATATCATTCCCACTAGTTGGTGACAGAGAGGGTATCCCCATAAGTGTAATTCTTCTCTAGTTATGTGGATTTTGTCCTTGATTGTCAAGGACTTCCCCCCACCCACCCCCTCACCAGCACTGCAAAATTATTAATACCAAAACACCCGGTATTTCCTTTCTTGGTTCTCTCCTTCCAGTTTTAGGATGGGGAGGGAAATCAACTAATCAACTGTGATGGAGCTGCTTGGGTAAAATTGAGAAAACCAACAAATCACCGGCATTAATATTGCATTTCTTTGGATTCATATATTTCAACTGATTATTTCATTGTGTAGAAGCAATTACTGTTACCTATCCTAAATTTTCCCTGACCATCTCAGATGACAAATTTCCATATGCTTCGGATAGCTGGTTTACCCCTACTGCCGAGGTGTCTATGTTCAGGACTTGCTGCGTGAGAAATTACAGTCTTGATCCACTTCCCATGTATCAACGTGATGTATTGTCTTGTGTATTCATTTTTTAATGGAATTCTTTTTAATTATGGAACAGCTTAAAAAGGTCACAAACTGCTCACAATTGATTGTGCAAAGCTCTTCGAATTAGTAGCTGCTTGTGAAGACGTGGGGAGCTGTCATATAATTAAATTGAAGTGAATCAGTTATGGACACGACATCTGAAAGAAAAATTATAATGGTACCCAAGTCTCAAAATAAAAATTGCGTCGGCTTTGGTACAGAAATTCAGAAGTTTTTTTGACCATTGTGCTCGCAACAGCTGTTTGCATTAATATAGCTCCGTTCACACAGTTTCACACCCACAGTGCTGCTTTTTCTCCAGCTAGATTTTAATTCCGAGCAACAAAAAATGATATTGGGACAGTTTGGTTAAAAGTTAGGCTTTGTGCATCTTGCAAGAGAGAGGACCAGGGATGGGAATTCCAGAGCTCGTCTTGAACAGAGTAGGCTTGGTTAAAAAGAAAATTGGGAGATTGGAGCCACACCGAGATCTTTGAGGGTTGAGCAGGGTTTCAGAATATCTGGACAAATGTGTGGCTAACCTCAGGACTTCCAGTACATACTGTGTTGTGACTGTGTCTTCTAAAACGCAGGGCTGTCCTTTTAAGTTCCTGATCCAGAGATATTTGTGTCTTTGGATCTTCAAGTGTATAACTGAGTCTGAATATGCAAACATCCTTCAGCGATTTGAGACTTTATGTATGCACTGTTACCATAAATGGACATCCAGAGCACTCTTGGACAGTTTGTGTACAATTCCTATTAAACAAGGACTTATCTGACTTGATTGTATAATTCATGACAAATTTCTTCTGATGTTATTTCACAAGTTAAAGCAATGCTGTACAATATTTTTAATCAGCATTTTCTGTATATCAAGACAGTGGTGTTCTTTGTGACAAGGTGTAGTTCATGGTGCATGCCATTGAGTTTAGTCAGCAGCCTGTTGCCCACAGCGTGCCATGGATGATTTTCAAGATCTGAGTGGTGCTGACTGACTGCAAAAGCCTCTCCCTCGCCAGAGCTGGTTAAAAAGACCTCATTGACAATGTTACAGATTGATTGTTTGTTGATAGCCATCATGAACAGGGTGGGCTCATAAGAATTAGGAGGAGGCCATCTGGCCCGTCGAGCCTGCTCCGCCATTCAATAAGATCATGGCTGATCTGGCCGTGGACTCAGATCCACCTATCTGCCTTTTCCCCATAAACCTTAATTCCCCTACCATGCAAAAAATTCCCCTACTCTGCAAAAAGTTGAAGTCAAGTTTATTGTCATATGCATCAGTACCTGTGTGCACAGGTGCAGTATGCAGCAGTGTCACGTGCACATGGCATGAGAGACTACATTTACAATAAAAAAGATAAACAGATTATACAAGAAAAAACAATTAGAATTAAAAAAAAGTCTATTGTAGTGCAAAGTGGTCATAGTGTTGCCATACTGAAGTACTGATTAGGGTTGTACAGGTTGGTTCAAGAACCGAATGGTTGAAGGGAAGTAGCTGTTCCTGAACCTGGTGGTGTGGGACTTCAGGCTTCTGTACCTCCTGCCCGATGAGAGCTGCGAGAAGATGGCAGGGTGGGGATCTTTGATGATAGGTGTTGCCTTCTTGAGGCAGCGTCTCATGTAGATACTACTGATGGGAAGGGATGTGCCTGTGATGTATTGCGGTGAGTCCACTACTCTCTGCGGCTTCTTGTGTTCTTGCATATTTGAATTGCTGTACCAGACCATGATGCAACCAGTCAGGATACTTTCAAAAGTACACCTGTAGAAGTTAGTTAACCTAAGAAAGTAGAGGCGCTGGTGTGCCTTCCTTGTGCTTCCTTCCTTACTGAAGGACCCGTTCCTGTTCTGTGATGATACAGCCCTCGACATCATCAGCATGTGGTCTGTTTGATGGAATGTCGCCTTGTCAGCCCTTCGCACCCTGCTTTACTGAGTCACAGACCCTGTGAATCCATGCAGTTGAGCCTCTGTGTCCATGATAAGAACCGGTTGTTGGCTAATGTCAGTCTCCTGCCACAAGACCACATCAGTTATGTCCTCAAGTGACGTACCCACCCACAAAAGGTCTGTTGTAAAACATGCAGCTGTTAGTCTGAAGCAGCTTTACATTGGCATGACCATATAATATAGGAGCAGAATAGAGTCTGATTTGCCATTCAATCGTGGCTGATTTTATTTACAACCCTACTCTCCTGCCTTCTCCCTGTAACCCTTAACCCCTTTACCAATCGAGAACCTATCAATCTTTCTTTAAATACACCCAATGACTTGGCCTCCGCAGCCCTCTGTGGCAACGAATTCCACAGATTCGCCGCCCTCTGGCTGAAGAAATTCCTCCTCGTCTCAGTTCTAAAGGGGCGTCTCTTTATTCTGAGGTTGTGCCCTCAGATCTTAGACCCTGCTACTGATGGAGACATCCTCCCCATGTCCACTCTGTCCAGGCTTTTCAATATCCAGTAGGTTTCAATGAGGTCCCCCCACCCCCCCCGCCCCATCCTTCTGAACTCCATCAAGTACAGGCCCAGAGACATCAAATGGTCCTCATCAAACGCATCTTCTGGAGTCACTTATTTGTTGCAGGTTCCCTCCTACTGGGAGGGGAGGTGATGTAGCTCATGGAAGAGGAGTTGATTGGATAGTTCCTCTGATGTACATTTGTTGACTTAAGCTGGAAGTACGTGAGCTGCTGCATGCTAACTGATTCCATATTGATGCTCAGTGCTCTGACTACACGATGGGTAAGGCCTGATACCTGAAGGGTTGTGGAGCTCTCTTGGAAGTCCTGCTTTTTGTTTTGCTGAGAAGCAAAAAACCAAACTGCTGGAGGAACTCAGCATCTGGCGGAGGCAAAAGGAAGGTCAACATTGTGACCCTGTGTCAGGATACTGAGAGGTTTGTATCAGGTAAATTTGCATGTTTCATTCAAGGATAATGCCAAGATGATTTGTGGGCGCTTCCTGCTAGAGTCTGTGTTCTTGTTGTAATGGCTGGTTCTCTCCTAGTGTTGTTGTGGAGGGGGAATATCCTGTAAGTGGTCTTGTTAATGCTGGTTTGGAGGCACCATATCTGCTAGCTTACTAGCATCATTACTTGGTCACGTCACTTGCATGTCGGACAGCAGATTCCCAAAACAGGTACTCTGTTCCAAGCTCTGACATGGGAGAAAGTTTACCAGCAGAGGAAATGATTCAAGAACATGCTCAAAGCTTCTTCGAGGAAGTGCAGTATCCCTACTGACTCCTGGGAACCTCTATCCAATAACCTCTCCAAGTGAATATGGGGTGGTATCAAGAACCTTGAGGCCATACACCAGGAGTGTCTAGAAGTCCTGCATGTGCAGCAGAAGGGACTACCTACCTGCTAGTTACGTCAGCCATCTCCTGCCCCATCTCTGGAAGGTTGCAGTCCTTGCATTAGCCTTATTAGCCAGGCCAGGACTCTCAAAACCAGAGTGAAAAGAAGACATCTTTGATCCCAAGGTACTGCCTAAGGACAAAGGGAATTGGCACTAGGAGTCTTCTCCAGCCTGCAGGTCCTGTCTGCATAGATGAACTGTTGAGGTTGGCTTGATGGCAATGAATTGTTGTAGGGGTTGAACAAGCACGGGCCCCTAAACAAATCCTTGAGAGACCCACTCTTCTCTTCCAGGTACTTGTGTTCTCATAAGAATTCTTTATTAGTCACATGTACAGTGGCATGCAAAAGTTTGGGCATCTCTGGTCAAAATTTCTGTTACCGTGAATAGCTAAGTGAGGAAAAGATGACCTGATTTCCAAAAGGCATAAAGTTAAAGATGAAACATTTCTTTAATATTTTAAACAAGATTACTTTTTTATTTCCATCTTTTACAGTTTCAAAATAACCAAAAAGGAAAAGGACCCGAGGCAAAAGTTTGGGCACCCTACATGGTCAGTACTTAGTAACACCTCCTTTGGCAAGTATCACAGCTTGTAAACGATTTCTGTAGACAGCTAAGAGTCTTTCAATTGTTGTTTGGGGGATTTTCGCCCATTCTTCCTTGGAAAAGGCTTCTAGTTCTGTGAGATTCTTGGGCCGCTTTGCATGCACTGCTCTTTTGAGGTCTATCCACAGATTTTCGATGATGTTTAGGTAGGGGGACTATGAGGGCCATGGCAAAACCTTCAGCTTGTGCCTCTTGAGGTAGTCCATTGTGGATTTTGAGGTGTGTTTAGGATCGTTATCCTGTTGTAGAAGCCATCCTCTTTTCATCTTCAGCTTTTTTACGGACGGTGTGATGTTTGCTTCCAGAATTTGCCGGTATTTAATTGAATTCATTCTTCCCTCTACCAGTGAAATGTTCCCCGTGCCACTGGCTGCAACACAAGCCCAAAGCATGATCGATCCACCCCCGTGCTTAACAGTTGGAGAGGTGTTCTTGTCATGAAATTCTGCACCCTTTTTTCTCGAAACATACCTTTGCTCATTGCGGCCAGAAAGTTCTATTTTAACTTCATCAGTCCACAGGACTTGTTTCCAAAATGCATCAGGCTTATTTAGATGTTCCTTTGCAAACTTCTGATGCTGAATTTTGTGGTGAGGATGCAAGAAAGTCTAAACTGGTGTTTACCCATCACACAGGTAAATTGTCCTAATCAGGCCTGTCTCTGTTTGTATATCTATTTCCCTCCTTCATTTATCCAAATTAATATTGACATTGTACATGCTGTACAATTCGGTGATTCCCTTTGTCCTGTGATTCTGTCAGTGTTGACTTTTGTGTTTATGACTTGAGTGAGCTTGGAGGTACAAATGCTGCAAATGGAATCTTAGCAGCTACTCAAAAAAAAATCCTGTAATAAAAGCTAATGTTTGGCTATTAATTAAAGTATGTGTCATCCATGTACTTCGTCGGGGTGGAGCAGATCAATTGGTTTTTATTTGTATGTGTTTCAGGTATAACTTACAAGGGTACTAGGACCAGTACTAGTTCAGATAGGGTGAATAGAAAGAAGCTGCTTATATAAGTGGGTTATTCACCAATATAACATCTTGGGCAAAAGACACAAGGTGATGGGGCACTTTAAGGGTGTGATGTGGGTGTTGAGACATACTTTAAGAATAATTTTGAGCTGGAACTCAGTGCCTGTGAAGGTAGTGGAATTGGAATCAGTGGTCTTGAAAGAGAACTGGACGGGTCTTTGAGAGAGAATAATTATGGGAGAATGGGATTGCTGGGATTGACCACGGAACAGTACAGCCCACAAACCGGCCCTGCCATCACGATGTTGTGCTGAATTAATTAAACTAGTAATTAAATGCCTAACTAAACTAGTCCCTTCTGGCTACACAAGGTCCATATTCCCTCCATTCTCTGCACATTCATGTGCCTATCGAAGAGCCTCTTAAACGCCTCTATCGTATCTGCCTCCACCACCACCCCTGGCAGCCCATTCCAGGCACCCACCACTTTCTGTGTTTAAATAAAACTTGCCCTATGTATCTCCTTTAAACTTACCCCCTCTCGCCTTAAATGCATGCCTTCTAGTATTAGACATTTTGACCTGGGGAAAAAGATGCCGGCTGTCTGCTCTATCTATGCCTCTCATAATCTTGTAAACTTCTATCAGGTCTCCCCTCAGCCTCCTCCGCTCCGGAGAAAACAATCCAAGTTTGTTCAAACTCTAACCTTGTCCAACCTTGCTGTTCAATGAGCTGGCGTGGTCCAGAGGCTTTGATAACGACATCCTGGAACCAAGGTAAATAAATGTAGATACAAATTGGATGGTGTATCAGCTTTGAGCTGAGTAGCTGACTCCTGCTCCCACCCCCTCGTGGGATCTCTTTGAGAGGTATTTCAGGCTTTGGTTAAAGCCTCTATTTTTGCCTGAAACTGTGCACACACTACATGTGTGTCAACAACTAACCAACAAATGTGAGAATATGTATCCAGCTACTTTAACCAATCTGGAACTATCTCGAATGATGTGCTGTCAATTTAAAATGTTGCATCATGCACTCTGGAATTTTCAAAAACTGCAGCTGCAGTATGGTATTCGCCCAGCAGGTGGTGGTGGTGTGACATGTCCCACAGCCCTACCGTTGCCAACACATAACAGACACAGAAGCACAATCACTGTCTAACTGCCCCCATTCGCCCATTTGACCTGATCTCACCCAATCACAGATATTAGCTTTTTCTTGTCCCTCTCTCCCATCACCTTCACTGCAATATAAAACTAACTTGTTTTTCTCTCTTCAATTCTAACAAAAGGTCTTGGGAACCCTTGAGGAATATTAAGGAATCTGAAAAGAAAGAAGGAATTAGGAGGGCTGAAAGGGGCCATGAAATGTTCTAGGCAAGTGAGATTAAGGAGAATGCCGGAGCATTTAGTATGTATATTAGGAGCAAGAGGGTAGCTAGGGAAAGGGTAGGTCCACTCAAGGACAAACACTTGACAGTGAAGAAGGTTATCGTAGATTACAGGGGGGCCTTGATCAGTTAGGGAAGTGGGCCGAGGAGTGGGAAATGGATTTCAATACGGATAAGCGTGAGGTGATTCATTTTGCAAAGACAAACCAGTGTAGGACTTGTATTATGAGTGGTAGGGCACTAGGTGGATGGTAATAGACATTTTCCCCAGGGTAGGGGAGTCCAAAACCAGGGGGTATAGGTTTAGGGTGAGAGGAGGAAGATTTAAAAGGGACCTGAGGGGCAACTTTTTCAGACAAAGTGTGGTGAGTATATGGAATGAGCTGCCAGAGGGAGTGGGTGAGGCAGGTACAACAGTATCATTTAAGAAGCTCTTGGATAGGCACATGGAGGGGCAGAGCTTGGAGGGATATGGGCCGAAAGCAGGAAATTGGGACTAGCTGGGTAGCATGGTCTCAATGGGCTGAAGGGCCTGTATCCATGCTGTATTGCTCTATGACTCAAAGCAGGGGATTTATGCAAGGAGACAGGAATTGGGCAAGGTCCTTAATGAGTACTTAATGGTACTTGCCAAGGAGAAGGACACAGATGTTGGGGAGATCAGGGAGATTTAAGGTGAGAGGGGAAAGATTTAAAGGGGACCTGAGGGGCAACTTTTTCCACACAGAGGGTGCTGCGTATATGGAACGAGCTGCTCGAGAAAGTGGTAGAGGTAGCTAAAAGTGCAACAGCAATGTTTAAAAGACACTTGGGAATGAACAGTGGAACTAGCTCAACAGGGACGAGTTGGGCCGAAGGGCCTGTTTCTGTGCTGTAGCTATGACTTGAAACGTTAACTCTGTTTATCCCTCCACAAGTCGGGCAGAATGCTGATTATGACATGTTACAAAGGAGAAGCTGAAATATCCAAGGAGCCACGTTAGTGGAACAAGCAACATTTGTGAGATCTCGTGAAAGGTGGAACCTAGTCTGTGACAAAGAAGGATAAGCATTAGCTCGATCTGCAGGACCAGGCATAAGATGGCTCCAGAAATTGGTAGTTAATTGCTTTTTCTCGTTATTTTTAAATATGGGGTGTAAGTTCTGTGTAGTTGTTAATATGTTTATGTAATTTATGTTCGTAGGCATGGTAGTGTAGCGGTTAGCGTAACGCTATTACAGCGCCAGCGACCTAGGTTCAATTCCCGCCGCTGTCTGTAAGGCGTTCATATGTTCTCCCCGTGTCTGCATGGGTTTCCTCCGGGTGCTCCGGTTTCCTCCCACATTCCAAAGACGTACGGGTTAGGAAGTTGTGGGCATACTACATTGGCGCCGGAAGTGTGGCGACACTTGCGGGCTGCCCCCAGAACACTCTACGCAAAAGATGCATTTCACTGTGTGTTTCGATGTACATGTGACTAATAAAGATATCGCATCTTATCCTCGCCTAACAATATACTGTGCTGCTGCTGGAAAAAGCTCACTGTCATGGCATTTATGGCTATGACAACAATAAACTTGAACTTGGGTTAGAAAGAAGATGACAAGAAGGGAAAGAGCCTGCAATAGGGCACAAAAGGAAGAGACAGTACCACTGTCATATTGGATGGTGAAGTCTCTAATGCATAGACAGGTACTAATTATCTTTTAAGGGCTGCTTCTTTGTCTTGGATGCAACTTGGTTTATCAATCTGTTGTTGCTGATAACCAATGGATGATTTGGGCTGAAGGGCCTGTTTCCATGCTGTAGGACTCCCAAGTGAAACAAACTTCAGAGTGGCAAATCTTACAAATGTTTTTCTTAAAAAAAACTATGACCCTTGGTTCTAGATTCTCCTACAAGAAGAAATGGCCTCTCCCTGTCAAGACCCCTCAACATCTTACTTAAATCGTCCCCTCTCTTTGCTGAAATCCAGAGACCAGTGTGGTTGTTATGACACTATTGAACGGACCTCTTTTAGGGTAAGATGGACTCTTGACCTCACAGTCTACCTCGTTATGGCCTTGCACCTTATTGTCTGCCCGCACTGCACTTTCTCTGTAACACAATATTCTGCATTCTGTGGTTGCTTTTCCCTTGTACTATCTCGATGTGATGAAATGATCTGTATGGATGACATGCAAAACAAAGTTTTTCACTGTACCTCAGTACATGTGACAATAATCAACCAATTAGTGTGCCCAACGTTTCCTCCTATGACAGCCCAACCATCCCAGGCGCCAAACCTTCTCTGAATTGCATCCAATGCATTAAAATCCTTAATAGGGAAACCAATACTGTACAAAATACTCCCAAATACCTACTTTTCTGTTCAATTCCCCAGTGTAACATTCTGTTAGCTGTCCTGTTTGCTGCATCTTGCCTTTTGCAAATCATACACTGCACCACCCTCTGTACCTGAGCTCTGTAACCTCGCGCCATTTCGATGATATGCTTCACTACATTTTCCCCCATCATGTTCCACGGCCAGATCTTTGTCCTCCCATGTAACCGTTCTTTATTCCTTTGGATCCACCTTCCTTCCTACCAACCGATAAGAGGGGAAGCTTTAGAGGGAGGGATTAATTGAACAAGGAGATGCAAGCTGGAAGAATGCGGTTATCTTGGGGGGAGGGGGTGGGGTTATGACATTGTAAGAAGTTAAATGGGAAAAGGAGGTGAGAATTCCTGGATTACAGTCAGTTTGAGGCTCTTTCCCGTTGGCTACATGGGATATGATTACATATCCAGTAACTCTTGTCCTGTCATTTTCAGTTTTTGGATATTTGTGGAATCAAAATGAGTCATGTTTTGTAATTTCCCTCATTGTACCCAGATCAATGTCAAAATGGCATGATGCAAAACAGCTTATCAAAGATCGGTGCTGTGCAATATTGCCTGTTATCTGATGGGTTTTTTTTCCAAAAGTGAGATTAAACACCAAACAAAAAATACATTTTTTTAATTGAAATTGACAAATATACAATCAGTACATACACGCAATAATTCAAATGTAGTGTTTGTGTTGTGTACAAGTTACTAACATTTACACCGACTTGTCATAGATAATATCCTGTACAAAAAAATCTGCAAAAAGAACCAGCAACTGCCCAAGAGTCAGTCCTTCCACTCATGGGTTTTGGGCATTATGGTGCATGGTTGGATTGGGAATGGGCAGGAGTTACTAACTGATAGAAGGCACAGCACCCGATGGTGAATGTTTGTCCTGACCGACAGACTCACCCAGCCCAAAGTCTCTGCAAATAGTCACCACAAGAAGTATTATCTACCTTTATTTTTGGCAAGTTAGGACTGAAGTAGATTTGCCCTGTTGTAGAATACTTGTTGACTAAAGCTTCGACCAGCTCTAATGCTCACAACAGAGGCATCAACTCATTTCTGAAGGAGACTTGTGCCATCCAAATGTATGTTGACTGCAAATGCCAAAGTGGACACACTCCCCTAGAGCGTGCAGCCTAACTCAAGAGTCTTTTGTGCATGGTGTGAGTTAATCAGAGGACAGTATGGGTTTAATGTCCACTTATCTCAGGCAATGGAGCCTCAAACTCCCTGCATTCTGTTCTGTAAACACCGAAGAGGCTTTAAAAGTGATCAAGTATCAAGTGTTTGCACATCAGCTTCCTGGAACAGCATGCCATACTGTAATAGTTCGAGATGACGACACACAAGATAGTTCCCTCTGTTCCTCAAAAGCACTGGTAAGAATCCTTCAGTTTTGTAAGGATAAAAGCGCCAAGTTCAGAGCACCTACAGAATGCAAGCTCTTCTTCCTTCAGGTTCACCAACCCTGGGCAACTTGCTTTAGGCTGGAGGGAGTTTGGAGAGCCCACATAATTGCAGCAGAGAGCCTCACAGCCTGCCCCAAGTCTCTCAGAGCGCAGAATTAATAAGGACTTCTGGTCCCCAGCTTTAAAGAAAGGGCAAATCCTAGAAAAGGCACAATGCAATCAACCCATGAACTACTACCTCTACCAGGTGATAGAATGGATCAGCAGTCAATGGTTTTAGGTCTGACCTCACTGGATGGACTGTGAATTCTCTCCTCTCCCTCACGAGGATTATTTTCATCAGAGTTTTCTCTTAATCCTGCTAACAACTTCCACTAAGATGGCCAGAGGTTCTCACCCCTCTGCCCTCTTAGTGTACAAGAGTTTTGGAAGGGGTGAGGGTCAACTGCACACCTTCCCCTGTCCAGACACCCCAACTTCCTCTGCAGACTCCAGCTGTCGAGAAGACACCCCACCCATGATTACTGGGTACACTGGAACCCCAAGGTTAGTTATTTCCCCTTCAGGAACACACCACGGATGGAAAGTTTGAGATCTCTGTCCAATTCACAGTCAAGGGAGGCAAAACGTGACTCTCTGTAAATATCTTTGTTTATCTGTCATATAAAAAAAGTCTCTACAAATCGTTCAGGTCATCCCTGTAACCATCTGGGACCAATTGATCAGTCAATGGGGCCAAGCTGGGGTTACAGGTTACGTTGAAGTTGGAGTTGAACCAGGGATGATCCAAGATCTCGCTGGCTGTCAGTCTATCAGCCGGATCCCGCCGGAGGAGACACCGGATAAGGCACTTGGCTTTGGGGGAGAGGCTCTCCGGAATGGTGAAGAGTCCGCGGCGGATCTTGCTGAACAGGGCCGCTGGCTCGGTGTCCTGGAACGGGTAACGGCCCACCAACATGGTGTACAGGACCACGCCCAGGCTCCAGATATCAGCTGCCTTCCCTGAGTACGACTGCTTGCCGTTGAGGATCTCCGGCCCAACGTAGGCGGGGCAGCCATGTTTGTCCATCAAGGAGTCATCCTCTCCCTTGAGGAGACAGGAGTCCTCCAGGTTTTCCAGCCTCAACTTGTTCCTGAAGGAAAGAAATAAAAAAATGTTATAGAATGTATGCTCTAAACACATTAAGACCTGCATTTATGTAGCAACTTGAATCTGAGGTCACTTGTTGAGGTAGGACTGGCGTGTAGAAGGTAGAATAACAAAGCCAAATGTGGGCGATGATAGCATGCACTAGATGGGCCAACTGGCCTTCCTCACTGTAATCTTGTTCTATTGTTAATGAATGGCTGGTAAATTGGTTTATTATTGTCACGTGTACTGAGGTACAGTGAAAATCTTTGTTTTGCGTGTCATCCATACAGATCATTTCATCACATCAGTGCATTGAGGTAGTACAAGGGAAAACAATAACAGAATGCAGAATAAAGTGTTACCGTTACAGAGAAAGTGCAGTACAGGTAGACAATGAGGTGCAAGGGCCATGACGAGGTAGATTGTGAAGTGAAGAGTCCATCTTATTGTACTAGGGGAACCGTTCAATAGTCTTATAACAGTGGGATGGAAACTGTCCTTGAGCCTAGTGGTAGCAACCTCACCTTTGAATCAGAACTTCAAACCCCATTCCAGAGACACTCAGTCTAGATATCCCCTGCACAGCAGTTGCTGCACTGTTGGAGGTACCTTTGTTTGGGCAAGGGGTTAACTCGATGGCCAGTCCAACATCTCAGGAAGGCGCTACTTGAAGACTATTCGATTCTCAGCCAATATGACTAAACCAGGCAGTCAGATGGCTTGCTCCACTGTTATTTGTGGAGCCTTGGTGTGCATGTATTGGGTATGGCATTTCTTTCTTCATTGACTTTCCGAAGTCATGGTCCTTGAGCAGTTGTGGACAATCAGAACTGGTTGTTTGATTAAAGCAGGTTTCCCACCTCTTTTACTTTCAGCCACGGCATGGCAGCATGAAGATACCACACAGGTCTTCACCCACCGCTGCTGAGTGGCTGAGGGCATCGCAATACCTCCCATCAAATCAGAACCTAAACTATCCAGGTGGCCAGCGTGAAAAGACTGTATATTTTATGTACTTTTATTGAATATTTCATGCATATTTCATGAAATACATATAGGTGACAACCAGACATTTAACTAATTACCAGGGTAAAGGGGTTGTAAAACTAGAGGGCGTAGGTTTAAGGTGAGGGGGGAAAGATTTAAAGGGAACCTGAGGGGCAACTTTTTCCACACAGAGGGTGGTGGGTCTATGGAACGAGCTGCCAGAGGAAGTGGTAGAGGCGGGTACAATTACAATGTTTAGAAGACATTTGGACAGGTACATGGGTAGGAAAGGTTTAGAAGGATAAAGGCAAATGGGACTAGCTCAGGTAGCATGGACGTTGGGCTGAAGGGCCTGTTTCCGTGTTGTATAACTCTACGACTGTACTTCTGTGCAACTGTCTCACACAGAAAGGTTGTTCAGTCTACCAACTCTACGCTGGACTTTAAAGCAACATCACAATCAAAGCAAACCGAATTAATTAGTGGGGAAGAAGGCAAGGAGAGGTTTCGGCTCCTTGCAAGATGCCAAGGAGGGCAACTATGTGACCAGAATTAGTGAGCGCTCACATGAAGCCCCAATCTCAGTCACTGGCAATTTCAATGATACCTCTGCCAGCGTGTTTTTCTCAACTACCAAGCCATCAGAAGATTGTGTCACTCTCAATCCTCAGTCCTTCACTTTCAGTACAGTACCTCTTGAAGTGTAGCTGTTGTGGTATTGCATTGAATGGGCATTTTCAAAATGAGGAGGTTGGCTGCTTTGGACGGGAGATGAGAAAGAATTTCTTCTCCCAGAGGGTAGGGAATTTTTGGGATTCTCTACCCCAGGAAGCTGTGGAGGTGGAGTCACTGAGGGAATACAAGGCTGTATTCTCCTGGTGTTTGTACTCCAGAAAAGGGAGTCAAGGCAGGAGAGTGAACATATGGCCAAGATTAGATCATCCCAGATAACCCATCTCCTGCTGCTGTTGGTTGTGTTATCATGAAACACATCAGCCAAATATATGCACAGCAAGAGCCCACAGCAGGCAAAATGTTAACAACCAGGTAATTTTTATTTTTTTGCAAAAGCGATGATGTTTGAAGATTAAAATTGGGTGCAGCTTGCAAAACTGCTGCCTCACTGCTCCAGAGAGCCAGGTCCAATCTTGACCTCGGGTGATACCTGTGTGGAGTTTGCACGTTCCCCTTGTGACGTGAACTTCCCCCGGGTGCTCTGGTTTTGTCCCAAAGATGTGTGGGTTGGGGGGGGGGGGGGGGTTTAAATCAGCCACTGTCAATTGCCCCTAGTGTGTAGGTGAGTGTTAGATCCAGGAAGGATGTTGATGGGAGTGTGGGGAGAGTAAGTTACGTGGAAAACTACTGGGGGGAATGGGAATGCTCTAAAATCCAGCAGAGATCCGATGGGCTCAATGGCCTCCTTCTCGGTGGTACAGAAAGATAGATGGATGGGAGTTGGCCAGCTCAACTCATGGTTCCTCCTGGAAGTGTTGCCGTGGGATCTTTGTATGGCCACTTTGGGCTCAAGCAAGGGTACCAGGATGCACTGATGGACATGGTGAGTGTAGTTTCCAGAGCACCAGCAGTTCAGTTGCATGTTGGATAACCTGCCCACTCCCTCCCCCCTTGCCCCTCCCTCCAGAACCCACCTCCGCCTGTCAGTGAAGACGAACTTCCGCAGCTTGAGGTCCCTGAGGACCACTCCATGGCGATGGCAGTGCGCCACTGCGCGGACCATCTGCTGGAAGAGCGCAGCCGCCTCCTCCTCCTGGATCCTCTTGCAGGTCCGCACGTACGAGTGCATGTCGCCGTGGCCCCGTGGGAACAGCACATAGGCCTTGCGGTCGCCCGCGATCACTTCGGCCATCTGCCCCACGTGGGGGTGGGGCGGGAGGCGGGCGTACGGCGCGATCACCTCGTTGTAGTGCTTCATGGCGTACACCTGCGGAGGGGAGGGAGCGAGCTCGGGTCAGCCACAACCTGCATTTGTGTACCCCCCCCCCACCTCCCCAATCATCCACAACGAGAGTCAATCGGCCGCTTTCTCACAGAATGGGGCAGAGTCATAGCACAAGTCTCGGTTTAAAGTTTTGTAAGGTCAGTATGGATCAGTTGAGCTGAAGAGCCTGTTTCCATGCTGTATGACTCCAAGTATAACAACTTCAGAGTGGCAAATCTCTCAAATGTTCTTTTCTTAAAAAAAACTATGACGCTTGGTTCTAGATTCTCGTACAAGGTGAAACGGCCTCTCCAGCACTGGAAAAGGCCCTTCAGTCCATGATGTTGTGCCAAACTAGTAACTAAATGCCTAACTAAACTAATCCCTTCTGCCTACACAATGTCGACATCCCTCCATTCTCTGCACAAAAGAGTCCTAGAGTAACACAGCAAAGAAACTGGCCTTTCGGCCCAACTGGTTCATGCTAACCATGGTGCCACCAAAGCTGGTCCCATTTGCCCGCGCTTGGCCCACATCCCTCTAAACCTTTCCTACCCATGTACTTATTCAAATGTCTTTTAAATGTTGTTATTGTACCTGTCTCAACCACTTCCTCTGGCAGCTCGTTCCATACACTCAACACCCTCTGCGTGAAGAAGTTGCCCCTCAGGTCCCTTTTAGTCTTTCCCCTCTCAACCTAAGCCTATGCTTTCTAGACCCCCTTACCCTGGGAAAAAGACTGTGTGTTATTAGGACAAATATCCAAAGGTTTAGCTGGAGTACAGTGGGATGGAGAGATGCAGGGAGGGAATTCCAGAGTCTAGGGTTCAGACAGCTGAGTGCGACACAGTAGCGTAGCTGGTAGTGCTGCTGCCTCCCAGATCCAGTGACCCAAGTTTGATCCCAGTCTCCAGTGCTGTCGGTCTGGAGTCTGCACGTTCTCCCCGAGACCGTGTGGGTTTCCTCCGGGTGCTCTGGTTTTCTCCCACCTCCCAAAGATGTGCCAGCTGCTAGGTTAATTGGCTGCTATAAATTACCCCTGCTGTGAAGGTGAGTGGCAGAATATAGAGGCGCTACCGGGGATGTAGAGAGGATACAGTGAGATTCATGTAACTGGGTGGTTGATAGTTGATGCGGAGTCAGTGGTTTCTATCCGTGTCACTCTAATAACCTTGCTCTCTCATACTTCACATAAAAACCTTCGACTATCCCACTGGCCCTGAGGTAACCTTCTCAAGTAACAGGGGCTGTGGCCTCGTTGATACCGACCTTCACGGACACTTGGCTGCCAATTCATCCACACTGCAACCACTGGTAATAGAAAGCATGGGGCCAGGAGGTGCAGTCCACCCTCACTTCCCCGTGACCCACATGAAACACGGAGGGGTTTGTTCTCCCAGAGGGAGAATTCAGGGGAGTAAAAGGCGAAGTAAAGTTTGGTTCTTGAACCAACCGGCACAACCCTAATCCCTACAGTTTAGCAACACTATGACCACTTTGCACCAAAATGGACTTTTTTTTCTGTTCTTTCTGTAAAAGTTGTGTATAATTTATGTTTAGTTAATGTTTTTCTTGTGAATGCTGCTTATCTGATGCTATGTGCCTGTGGTGCTGCAGCTGCAAGTAAGTTTTTCATTGCACCTGTGCACACATGGACTTGTGCGTGTGACAATAAACTCGACTTTGATGCATGACTTATTGGAAGTATGAGAATTTTAATTAACGAGAGGGACGTGAGATGACAGGTGGTTTTAATGAACCCATGACATCGCAGGGTCACAAGAAGATATGCTAGGGTTGGCCACTGAGGTTGCACTGGGTTTGACAGCGGGGCAGAGGACTCCTTGACCTTCTGGATGAGACCCCATTCCAAGGCTGAGGCACCGACCCCAATCCCCTTCCCATCATGCCAACCATCTCCCACCACCACCTCACAGGGTACTGAGGCCAATTATCTGCCAGCCATCTGTACCACCTGCCTCTCCCTCATCACACGGCAAGAGGCCAATACTCTTGTTTCACACGTTCCCACGCCAACTAATCACCAAGCATAACCACCCCCAGCCAACTCAGTTGCGATCAGCAGAACGTGAATGGACATGGGACCAAGACCTCTATAAATCCCCGGTAGTGTAGCAGTTAGCATAACGCTATACAGCACCAGCGACCTGCTTCAATTCCGGCCGCTGTCTGTAAGGAGCTTGTACGTTTTCGCCATGTTTGTGTGGGTTTCCTCCGGGTGCTCCGGTTTCCTCCCACGTTCCAAAGACGTACGGGCTAGGAAGTTGTGGGCATGCTATGTTGGCACTGGAAGCGTGGCAACACTTGCAGGCTGCCCCCAGAACACAATGCAAAAAGATGTATTACACTGTGTGTTTTGATGTACGTGATTCATAAAGAAATCTTATCTCCATAAACACCATACCTTGCAGATATATCCCTCTTCTGTGTCGGTGTGGATGGCTCGGTAGCAGTTATTAGCCTCTGTGGGATTGAGCAGGAGATAGGGTCCAATGCGTGACACGCTGTTGTCATCGGTGGAGGAGGAGGACGGCGTGGGGGAAGGCGATCCAAGACATGGCGATAAGGCTGGGATGGAGAGCTGACTCAAGCGCGCCCGCTTGCACTTGGGAAGGTCGGGGTCATCTGTGTCATCGAAGTCTAATCTCTTCAGCCGGGCATGGTGAGAGGTCAGTGATGTCTGGGCGTTCACACTCATTAGGATCTGGGGAAAGAGAGTCAGAAAATGGTTTTAAAAAAAACGGCGTCCTATACAAAACATTACTGATCTTTTTGCCCCTTGAGTTTATTCATCGCATGCCAGACAAAACCCCGCAGATGTTGGGAACCCGAAACAAAACTAGGGAAAAGCTGGAAATCCCCAGTAGGTCAAGAAACATCCGTGGACGTAGAAACAGCACTAACGTTTCAGGTTAATGACCTTTCATCAGAGCTCAGAACGTCTGATGAAGTCACTGACTGGAAATGTTAACTCTTTCTCTCTCTCCACAGATGCTTTCTGATCGGCTGAGTATTTCAAGCATTTTGCTTTTATTTCAATAAGTTCCTGGCAGATTTGTATTATAATTCCTTCTGCATATTTTGGGTATTTCTTAAAACTTCTACCTAGCCACCCATTTCGAAATGTCCACTTGATCTCGGCAATGTGTGCCAATAGATAATTGTACCACGTGACTACAAACCTGTTCTGCGGGCCACACTCAAACTCCCTCTCTCGCACTTTTTGAGTAAAGTTTTACATACTTAAGGGAGTTCCTGTTTGGCCACCCTCTTCCTTCTCGATAAGAGCTGTGAAAGATTAAGGCAAGAAAACAGTTTGGGCCCCGGGTTGTTTACAACACGTCTTCCTGGTTCGAAAATTCCAATTATGTAATCAGCTACTGAGGCAAAAGAGGATTCGTATTCAAGGGCCTTCAGCTGCAATCTCAAAAACAACAGGTCCACGATACTAAACAGATTGTGCAAGGGGGCAGTTTATATGCATCAAAGGCACCTTGTTGGCAAGCAGAAATGCCAGTATGGGTCAGTAGGTGGTGCTGGGGTATGGTGAAAGTTGCAATTGTAATGGCTTATCCAAGAATTGCACATAAATTGAATGCTTCACACAGTTAACCACCGCCAAAGACACGGGGGTCCCCTTCTCCAACATAACCCCACAACCGAAACGAATCCCCCTACCATACCGACACCCACCCGTTATCCGGGCCCAAACGTTCACCACATTCCCTTGCCGCACAGGCTGATAAACACAAGAGATCGCACTCAATTCTGCCTCCAAGCAACCCCTGCACTGGGTGGCTTCTGGTGAGTCACACACGGGATGAATCAACTAACCAACTTCAGGTAATAAATCACGGCCCAGCCAATCAGAGCTCAGGGTGATGAGGTCAAGCATATGCCTCATTCATGAGTAGCACTGACTATCACTCTGTTTATAGATAATACAACCCAATTTTTTCAGAATGTGGAAACCGTAATCACCCTGTTACTGTAGGAATACAGTCCGTCACACTTCTGAGGGAGCGGTTATTGCTTGTACTTGAAAGGCAACCTCTGGTTCTGAGGGGAGCTTAAAGCAAGAGTCTCCACGATTTTACCCCTCCCTCTCGACAACCACCCAGGACTTTGCATGCTTTCCACCTTGGCATCATGATCATCTGTGGTTTTTATTTAATGAGACCTAAGGGATTCCCTACGTGAACCTTTCCCCCCGTTCCCTTAATAACCTCCTTAAAATCTACACTTTGCACCGAGCATTTGACTCAAAGACTGAATAACCAAGGTCCCTTGCTTACTGCATCACTCCTGTGAAGGGCAGTGAGATGATTGAAAGGTCTGGATAGAGTGGACGTGGAGAGGATGTTTCCAGTAGTGCGAGAGTCTCGGACCAAAGGGCACAGAGGGTCGTCCCTTTAGAACAGAGACGAAGAGGTATTTCTTTAGCCAGAGGGTGGTGAGTCTGGAATTCGTTGCCACAGACGGCTGTGGAGGCCAAGCCACTGAGTATATTTAAAGAGGAGGTTGATTAGTAAGGGCATCGAAGGTTACGGGGAGAAGGCTGGAGAATGGGGTTGAGAGGGAAAAAAAAATCAGCCACGATTGAACGGCGGAGCAGACTCGATGGGCCGAATGTCCTAATTCTGTTCCTGTGCCTTATGGTCGTATTTAGTGATTTACAGGCGCTATATAAAGGCGGGTTGTGGAGAGGTAGTAGCTCAGATCAAAACCGAAACCTAGGTGGGGAGGAACCCACCCATCTGTAGCTTAAGAATGGAATGGCAGCCAGAGTGAAGGGGATGGGGAGGGGATGGGGAGGAGGATGGGATGGGATGCGGCCATGGAGCTCACATCACTGAAAGCTCAAAGCAAATGGACTCCATTTCCCAGGTTCCCTCGTCGGTGGTGGTGGTCGGGGGGGGGGGCACATGCCCGACAGACAATGGTCACCAGGGGTGGGCAGCGGCGAAGCCCCAGAGTGAACCCACTCCACCCTTCCCCCTTGAACAAAAGGATCAGGAAAGACCCCACTCAGTTCCACCAATCCCACCTTCCAACTTCTACTGATTCACCAGCCACCGTCGCCCGTGCCTGCGGGGAAACGAAGCCCATCTCAACCCCGAAACAAAAACTTCCAACACTGCCCACCCCAAGCAGCTTTTTGGGAAGGGTGCGACAGGGAGTTAGTTCCATGTTCCAACTGGGAGAAAATCCACTCGCTGGCACCGCCTGACCGAAGTTTGGGGCTCTTTCCCTTTGTCAGTCTTTATGAATTCCTTTGATTATCTGAAGAACTAACCCCCACAACCCACCACCAGTAAAACTCCCAAAACATCCCCCGTACCCTGGGGTCTACAATAGGGAAGAGCGAGGGTTAAAACACATGTCCAGGTAAGGTAACCTCACATTAAAACTCCGCCAAAGCCAGAAACAAGCAGCATTAAGTATCCACAACACACAAGGGGTCCAAAGATCGGCGGAGGGCGCGTTGGTCACCAACATCGAAGCAACAAAAGGTCTGAAATTAAACCCCAGCCCGTTACAGAGGCAAGTAAAGGGCGGCGGGGGGAGAGTTCGGTGCGGATTTGTGTGACGTTAAAACGCTGGACAAACGGCTGCTTTGCCCAATGTGTGTGGACGCAAGGCTTATGGGGAGGGGTGAAATATTTCCAAGTGTAATCATCGCTGGTTTCTCAACACTCCGAGAACGGGGCGCTGGCTAGGACAAAGAGCCGGAGTTAAAAGACCGCACGGTTCAACTGCGAACGCGTTAAGTTGCAGAAACTTACCTGCGGTTACTTCTTGTAACGCACCGACTGGGTTGTGGCAACGATTGAAGACTATCCCCCCCCCCCCCCTCGCCTTTCTGCCTCCTCTCTTTCCCTGTTGCTGGATACCGATTCCCTGAGTTGCAGAGATTACTTTGTCCCTCTTTTCTTTCCCTCTCTGGATGTCCCACGCGTGGCTCACACTGGCCCGGAATCCCACCCGGGGTTAAGGTCCGGATCCAGTCGCGGGCAACATGTCCAGTGTTCCCGATATCTTCCCGGAGGTATACAATTCCAAGAAAAACAAAATTAACCTGTTTAAAAAACTTCCATCAGAGAGAAATAGAAACTCAAACGTAAAGTTGTTTCAAGTCTTCAGAAGTATCCTCTGGCTGTAAAGGGGGATCTGGTGTAGCCGGTACTGAAGAAACCAGTCACCAGACGGATTTATAATGTGAGGCTACTGTAATCCTAGTGAATTATTACTGAGCTACGCGCTTTCACTCTCACTCTGAGCTGGCTGACGTTGGCTGGTTGACTTATTGCAACATCCTTCCCCCCCCCTCTCCCCTCCCCTCCCCATGTAACACTCGCAGGCCCATTGGCAACAGAACGGGGAGGGTGGGGGGGGGGGGGAGGTGAAAAAAAATACCTTGTTTCAAAATCCTTTCCGACCGGTTAACAAGAAGTGGGCGGGCAGGGCAGAGATCACGAAGATCCGCCTCCTCTGTCTGACTCAATGTTTGGTTCCCGCCCCGTTCAGTAAACGCTTTAAGTGATCTATTCCTGTGCTTTGGAGGATGTCTCGTCTATTGTGAGCATGCTTATTCTCTTATTATGACTAATAGAAGCAGCATTTATTACCCATTAGTAATTGTCCTTACGAGAGTGGGTGGTGAGTGTCTTGTTGAAACTCTAAGATAATTCTAAATAAATGACTTCTAAGAAAAGAGGCACAAATTAGAACACCTCAAACATGCACATCTCAAGGATGTGTGCTTAGCCCACTGCTCTACTCTCTCTACAGTCATGACCGTGTAGCTAAGCACAGCTCAAATGCCATCTATAAATTCACCAGTGACAACGCTGTTGTTGGTAGAATCTCAGATGGCGGTGAGGAGGTGTACAGGAGTGAAATATATCGGCTGGTTGAACAGTGTTGCAACAACAACCTCGCATTCAACATCAGCAAGACCAAGGAATTAATTGTGGACTTCAGGAAGGGGAAGTCAGGAGAACACACACCAGTCCTCGTTGAGGGGTCAGCAGTGGAAAGAGTGAGCAGCTTCAAGTTCCTGGGTGTCAACATTTCAGAGGATCTAGCCTAGGCTCAACACATTGATGCAATCACGAAGAAGGCACACCAGCAGCTCTACTTTGTTAGGAGTTTGAGGAGATTCAGTACGTCACCAAAGATTTTTAAAATTTCTACAGATGTACGGTGGAGAGCATTCCGACTGGTTGCATCACCGCCTGGTATGGAGGCTCCGATGCACAGGATCGCAAGAGGCTGCAGGGGGTTGTAGACTCAGCCAGCTCCACCATGGGCAAAACCCTCCCCACCATCGAGGACATCTTCAAGAGGTGGTCCCTCAAGAAGGCGGCATCCATCACTGAGGACCCTCACCATCCAGGGCATGCCCTCTTCTCATTACCACCATCAGGTAGGAGGTACAGGAGCCTGAAGACCCACACTCAATGATTCAGAAACAACTTTTTCCCCTCTGCCGTCAGATTTCTGAACCCCTGAACACTAATTCGTTTTTCTTTTCTTTTGCACTACTTATTTATTTCTGTAATTTATGGTAATTTTATGTCTTTGCACTGTACTGTTGCCGCAAAACAACAAATTTCATGTCATCTAAGTCAGTGATAATAAACCTGATTCTGATTTTGACATTTTTATTTCAAAAATAAACTGTAGTCATAACAAAAATATATATACAAAAGAATAAACACAGTGCAAAACATTTTATATTCATGATCAAGACATTCAGTAGTGTTGACTTTTTTTTAAACTATAGCACCATTGCCACTCATGGGGTGACACACCCTTTCAACGTTTGAGGGGCTTCCCCTCCATATGAAACAGACACACCTATTCAGTGCCTAACATACACCTGTAGTTCCCATCACACCCCTGCAGTGCCCTTTACATACTCACCTTTGCCAGATGCTCTCTGACCTGGTGTGTGTTACCTGCTTCCTTCTGTTTCCGTTTTAGATTTCCAGCACTTGCAGTATTTTGCCAGTGCCTTAAGGTTCCTTTCATTCCCGGTTGGCCTCAGAGCCATGATCCAACGAGACAACAGGACACGTACCAGACACTGACTGGATCACTGTATGGATTTCACACTAACCTACAGAGAGCATGGTGTAAATGCTCACAGCCATTATACTTAGTATGCTGCTGCAATTTCCTGAATGCTAGATTAAGGATTATGTCTCCAAATTATTAAGAAATCATTGCAATTTTGCTATAATCAAATCAGCATATAAATTAATGATTAAAATTGCCCCTGTAGAGTATTTGCACTAATGGCTCTAAATACTTTTAAATTGGTAAATTTGTTTATTACTGCCACATGTACCGAGGTACAGTGAAAATTTTTAAAAGGGAACATGCCATCCATACAGATCATTTCATAACAGCAGTACATCGAGGTAGTACAAGGGAAAAGAAATAACAGAATGCAGAATGCAGTGTGGGGTATGGTGCTGAAATTTAAGACTGCAGATTAATTAGTTATTTATTAAACAACCCTACTTCACACAAACCTGCTGCTGACAAAAAGCTGCTCACAGGAATTGTCTCCAAGTCTAATGGTCATGTGGTCCAGTCCACATTCAAGGGCTTGAGCAGCTAATCTAGACTGAGACTCCAGTACAGCACTGGTCCCTGAGTCTGGCCTCTGAGACAGAAGGTCATGGTGAAGTCCCACTTCAGAGGCTTGGATGCTGACACTCCAGGGAAGTACCGAGAGAATAATGCACTCGAAGGAATGTCAACCATTGCATGAAGAATTAAGCCAAGAATCTGTTGACTGAGCATAGGAATGTAGGAAGAAGGAGCAGGAGTAGGCCAATCCTGCTTTTCAAGTTAGCTCCACCATTCAACAAGATCTTGCCTCATCCTCCACCTCACTGACATTTTCCTGGACTATTCCCATATCCCTTGATTCCCTTAATATCCGGAAGTCTATCGATCTTGGTTTTGAATGAACTCAGTGATTGAACCTCCACAGCCTCTGGGATAGAGAATTCAACAGATTCACCATCCTCTGAGTGAAGAAATTTCTCCTCATCTCAGTCCTGGACAGTTCACCTATTATTCTGAGACTGTGAGCCTTGGTTCTGGACTTCCCATCTTCTGGAGGTATGTAAGTTTCAATGAGATCTCTGCACGTTGTTCTAAACTCTAAAGAATGCAGACCTAGTCTACACAATCTCTCCACATATAAACTCACCACCCCTAGAACTTGGCACTTTTGACTGTTTAGTTTAGGTTGTAGGATAAAGGTTCTACAAACTCTGAAGTGCCTGTATTTATATCTTTATATTTCCCTCAGCATAGAAAGAGGCCATCCAGCCCATCAAGTCTATACCAGCTCTCAGAGCAGTCCCATCTATCCCATTCCCCCAGTTATTTCTCTGTAGCTTATTCTCCTCACATTCTCATCGACTCCCCCCAGATTCTACCACTCACCTACACACTAGGGGCAACTTACAGCAGCCAATTAACTTACCGACATGCCGCCTTTGGGACGTGGGAGGAAATCAGAGCATTCGGTGCAAACCCACAGGGTCACAAGAAGAATGTACAGACTCCACACACAGACAGCACGAGAGGTGAGGATCGAATGGGAGTCCCTGGAGTTGTGCAGCAGCAGTTCCACCAGCTATGCCACATAAGAACATAAGAAATAGGAGCAGGAGGAGGCCATCTGGCCCGTCGAGCCTGCTCCACCATTCAGTAAGATCATGGCTGATCTGGCCGTGGACTCAGCTCCACCTACTTGCCTTCTCCCCATAACCCTTAATTCCCCTACTATGCAAAAATCTATCTAACTGTGTCTTAAATTTATTTAATGAGGTTGCCTCCACGGCAGAGAATGCCACAGATTCACTACTCTCTGGGAAAAGCAGTTCCTCCTCATCTCCGTCCTAAATCTACTCCCCCAAATCTTGAGGCTACGTCCCCTAGTTCTAGTCTAACCTACCAGTGGAAACAACTTTCCTGCCTCTATCTTGTCTATCCCTTTCAAAATTTTATACGTTTCTATAAGACCCCCTTTCATTCTTCTAAATTCCAGTGAGTATTCTGCCATTGTAGAACCAAGCTGCATCTATGCAGTGCTTTTAACATAACTTTTCCAAAACTCAGCTGCCTCTGTAATAATGTGCTGAATGCAATACTGCAATGGTTAAGTTACTGAGTCCTACACCTGTGACCTGACCATTGATCAAGTTCAAACCTCACCACTGCAGCTGGTGGTTTTAAATTCAATTAAGTGACAATGGCCCATCCGGTGACCATAGAACTTATGGAAACTGATCTCCTCCACAGATCCTTGCCCAGTCTGTGATTCCACCCCACTTCAATGGGGTTGCCTCTTATCAGTCCTCCGAATTGGCACAGCAAGTGAGGATTAATTCGGATTGGGAAATAATTGCTGACTCTGCCAGAGAGGATTGTGTCCATTTACAGGATGAAGACCTGTTTGCTGCACTTCTGGTTAAACTGTCCACTGTGATTAAAAAATCTCACCCATATTTTCAAATCCCTCTCTGTCTCTGTATTCTTCCCCCCAGTCCGACAGCTCTCGGGGATCCTTGGCTTCTTGAGCAGCCCCTGTTTAGTATCACCTTGCCTCTGGCATCATGGAGTCCTACAGCAGGGAAACAGGCCCTTCGGCCTATCGAGTCAGCACGGCTATCGACCACCCATTTACACCAATCCTATGCTAATCCCATTTTATTCTCCCCACATTCCCATTAACACCCTCAGAGTCCACACACAAAGGGCAATTTGCAGTAGCAAATTAACCTACTAACCCACACAAATTTTGTATAATTTATATTCTGTGTGTTGTCTGTACCTATGTGCCTGTGATGAGCTGCAAGCAAGTTTTTCATTGTACCTGTTCCTCACCGTACATATGCACATGATAATAAACTCGACCTGACTTAACAGAATTAATACTTCTGTACTTCACCAAAGATGCTTGCAAATTTCTATAGATGTACCGTGGAGATCATTCTGACTGGTTTCATCACCGCCTGGTATGGACGCTCCAATGTACAGGATTGCAAAAGGTTGCAAAAGGTTGTAGACTCAGCCAGCTCCATCACGGGCACAACCCTCCCCACCAAGGAGGACATCTTCAAGAGGCGGTGCCTCAAGAAGGTGGCATCAATCACTGAGGACCCTCACCATCCGGGACATGCCCTCTTCTCGTTACTACCATCAGGGAGGAGGTACAGGAGCCTGAAGACCCACACTTAATGATTCAGGAACAGCTTCTTCCCCTCCGTCATCAGATTTCTAAACAGTCCATGAACCCATGAACGCTACCCTGTAATTCCTTTTTTTTGCACTATTTATTTATTATATAATTTATAGTAATTTTATGTCTTTGTGCTGTACTGCTTCTGCAAAATGAAACAAATTTCACGACATATCAGCCAGTGGTAATAAACCTAATTCTGATCTTGATTATTAGGAAATATCTCAGGGGATTAAAAAGAGGGAGGAGGGAGGGCGCGTTAAACAGGAAATTAATGTTTTCAGGCAGACTTTGCAAAGGCACTAGGCGATTGCACCATCTCTAACTTACTCAAAGCTGCTGAGTGATAACATTGCAACATTGCACATAGATTTCACATGCTCAACAATGTACAGGGCAAAACAGGCGGAGCCTGGGAAGCTGTAATCATAAATAACACTGTTGCCATGGCGAACGTGAATGGACTGAACTTAAAAGGCAATGTTTGAATGATGCAGTATTTTCGGTGCAGTGGCTAATTTATTAGCATATTTTTAAAAGAAGCAGTAGGTTGGTGTGGCCCGCTGATTGGAACCTTTATTTAGAAGTTGTGTCAGTCGCTAATTTGTGTTTAAGAAACAGTTCTGGTATCCTGAGGCCCGGTGCATTAACCCAGAGGCAGGGGTTCGAATCCCGTCACGGGAGCTGGGGAAGTTAAATTCAAGTGATCAAGTTAAAAGTTTGCAGTAGTGACCACGAAACTACAAGGTTTCTGTAAAAGCCGATCTACTTCACTAGTGCCTTACAGGGGTGAAATCTGCCGACTTTATCTGGATGGGCCTATATGTGACTCCAGACCCATCACAGAGTCTCATAGAGAGATACAGCACGGAAACAGGCCTTTCGGCCCATCAAGTCCATACTGACCACCAACCACCCATTTACACCAATCTTGCACTAATCCCATTGCATTCTCCCTGCTTTCCCATCAACTCTCCCCTCAGAGTCTATCACTCACCTACACATTAGTGGCAGGTCAGACCGGCCAGTTAACCTACCAACCTGCACATCTTTGGGATGTAGGAGGAAACCGGAGCAACCGGAGGAAACCCACGGGGTCACAGGGAGAACGTACAAACTCCACACAGCACCCGAGGTCAGGATTGAACCTGGGTCTGTGGTGCTGTGGGTCAGCAGCTCTACCAGCTATGCCACTGTGCCAGCTGAATGACCTTTGGCTCTCTCTTCAGGTCAGGAGCAATTGGGGATGGACAATAAATACATTGCTGGAGGAACTCAGCGGGTCAGGCAGCGTCCGTGGAGGGAAATGGACAGTCGACGTTTCGGGTCGAGACTCATTTGTTGCTCCAGGTTCCAACGTCTGCAGTTTCTTGTGTCTCCAGAGATGGACAATAATTGATTAGCTCTGTACACATCTGTGAAAAAGGAAATTAAATTAATTATGATTTGGGTGAGGGGTTTAGGGGTTCACTCTTATCCTGGGGTCCTGCTCATGGAGATTTACAGTGGATGAAATCAATAGAACCAGGTCCTTCGGCCCAACTGGTCCATGCCGACCAAGATTCCCATCTAATCTAGTCCCATTTGCCTGTGTTTGGCCCGTATCCCTCTAAACCTTTCCTATCCATGTACCTGTCCAAGTACCTTTTAAATGTCGTTAATGTACCTGCCTCAACCACTTCCTCTGGCAGCTCATTCCATATACTGACCACCCTCTGGGTGAAAAAGTTGCTCCTCAGATCCCTATTAAATCTCTCCCCTCTCACCTTAAACCTATGCCCTCTAGTTCTTGATTTTAAGATAGATATCTTTATTAGTCACATGTACATTGAAACACACAGTGAAATGCATCTTTGCGTAGAGTGTGCTGGGGGCAGCCCGCAAGTGTCGCCAGGCTTCCGGTGCCAGCATAGCATGCCCACAACTTCCTAACCTGTATGTCTTTTGGAATGTGGGAGGAAACCGGAGCACCTGGAGGAAACCCACGCGGACACGGGGAGAACGTACAAACTCCTTACAGACAGCGGCGGGAATTGAACCCGGGTCATTGGCGCTGTAACAGCGTTATGCTAACCGCTACACTGCTGTGCCTGATTCCCCCAACCCTGGGAAACAGACTGTGTGCATTCACCCTATCTACGCACCTCATGATTTTATACACCTCTATAAGATATACAGTATAACCGACACCTCATTCTCCTATGCTCCAATGAAAACAGCCCAACCTACTCAAGCTCTCTCCAGTTGAGGTCATCCAAGTCAGACATGAAATTTGTCCTCAATTGCTTGTGCTAATTGTGGAGTATAGAGATGGATGTTCATTGAACACTGCCTCTGAAATTTGCTTCCATTGATTTCGACAGAACTGAATCTCAGAGGTGGAACAGAGTGCATTGGTGGTGACGTGTGTTTAGTCATACCTTCTGAGGACACCTGCACCACATAATTGAAGCTAAGTATTTTTGATTTTCCCGTACTACTGGGAAGTCATCAGAGAAACAGGAACCCTTTGCCATCTGAATAGCATTTGGTCAGCAAGAGTAAGTGCACTGGAATTCCAAGCTTCTGGTTTCCAATTCCTTTGTGACATTAAGGAATTGGAAACTTCTGTTATGGTGCTCAACAGAACAGACAGCAGGGATATCCAGTGGGAATAAAACGTGCCCCAAATGAGAAATGACTCCCAACACCAAAAAAGCTCGATAAATAGAACCATACACACTGGGAAGTTATGCCGAACCTAAATAAAACCCAGTCTGTCCCCAGTGGGAGTCCTATGTCCAATTCTGGACACTGTGCTTTAAGGAATGACATGATAGATTTGGAAAGAGTACAGAAGGGACTTTCTAGAACGGTGCTCTGGTGAAGCATCCTCCAATCTATCCGTCTCAGAATCAGATTTATTATCACTAACTTATATGACATAAAATTTGTTGTTTTGCGGCAGCAATACAATGCAAAGACATAAAAATTACGATAAGTTACAAAAATAAATAGTGCAAAAAGAAAGGAATAATGAGGTAGTGTTCATGGCTTAGAATAGAGGGGAGATCTGATCGAGGTATTCAAAATTATGCGTGCTTTTGAAGGAATAAATAAAGGGAAACAAAGACTGACTGGATTGGAGACGAGTGGCAAAGGAGCAAGATGGGAAGAGGTGAAGAAGCCACTTTTCCCCGATCAACAGTTATGATTTGGAATTCACTGGCACCGTGGTGGATGCAGTTTCAATAGCAGCCACCAAAAGGGAGATACTTAGTAAGAAAGATAAGGGGGTGGGGGGGAGAGAGGGGGAGAGTGGAGGAGGATAACCAAATGGATTCTTCCTTGCAAAAGCCATTGTGGACTTGATAGGCTGAATGATTTCCTTCTGTGTAATACAATTCTTTAAACCTATGAAAGAGATGCATTTTCACAGCACCTTTCATAAGCTCACGTGGCCTCCAAATTCCTACCAGTTAATTTCTAAAATCTGCAGATGTTGAAAATTCAGAAACATAGCAACCAAACTGCACATGGCAAGCTCCCGACAAGAAGGGATTGTAATCAGACAAACTGTGTTAGTCCAGATGAAGGGTCTCGACCCAAAACTTCGACTGTCCATTTCCCTCCGTAGGTGCTGCCTGACCCGCTGAGTTCCTCCAGCACTTTGTATGTTGCTCCAGATTCCAACATCTGCAGTCTCTGTTTTAGTGATATTGATTGAGGGACCAAACACAATGGGGAAAATTCCCTTCCTCTCCTTAGGCGACCAGTTCTGCGATCCTTTACATTCACCAGAGTGGGCAGACTTAGTTGACGTAATCCAAATGACTCCATCTCTATTGGTGTAGCACTCTGTCACTGCCAGGCTATGGTATTGGTCCACGTTGACCCACTGATTCACTGGAGTGGGTCTTATCAAGGGTAATGAACAATCTGCTGGATGAACTCAGCAGGTTGAGCAGCATCTGTGGAGGGGAAGGAATTGCCGACAACCCTGCATCAGGACCAAGTCAAGGGTAACTGGTCGAAGGCACAGCAACCCCAGTCTGACAGTAGTCCCTGGTTGTATGCAGAGGCAGCTGGCTCGGAGGTGGTGTACTTTGGATCAGAATTATAAATAGCAGCAAGTCATTGATGACTAATGAAGCTCACTTCACACCTACATAATCAGAGCCCACCCACAAAGCTAAACAGGACCAAGAACACGTTTAACACATCCCCCAACACGTACCTTTCAGCTCTCCGAATGCAGACTTCCAATGGCCATCGGGCAGCCCGATTCGATATTGAAATGCAAATGAAGCCGGATTTAAAGTGTGTGTTCTTTAGCCAGTTTACAAATCACAGTTAGAGCTTGTTTCTTGGAAACTAAGTCGTATTAAAATAGTGCAAAAACGCTTCAGCACTCCAATCGAGCATCCGTGAGTCTTTTTCCTTCTCTCTGTGGGTCCTTCTGTAAGCAATGGACAATTCAAGCTGGAGGCAGCAGTGCCCACCCTCCATGTTCTTGTTCCTACATTGATATCTGACGTCTATTTCCATTCAGTCCATCTAGTCTGTTACTGTCCCACACCAGCCATCCCCGCAGTCACTACTCACTTTAGACAGACTTGCATGATGCTGACTTCTAGCACTGTGTAGCTGGTCTCTGCAGACAGAAGAAATTCCTCCAGCCCAATCCCCATTCGTAGAACATAGAACATAGAACACAGGACATAGAACATAGAACAGTACAGCACAGGAACAGGCCCTTCGGCCCACGATGTCTGTGCTGAACATGATGCCACATTAAACTAATCCCTTCTGCCTCAATGTGGTTTATATTCCTCCATTCCCTGCATATTCTTAAGGCGCTTAAACGCCACTGTCAATCTGCTTCCACCACCACCCCTGGCAGCCTGTTCCAGGCACCCACCTCTCTCTGTGTAAAAGAACTTGCCCCACACATCTCCTTTAAACTTTCCCCCCTCTCACCTTAAATGCATGCCCTTTAGCACTTGACATTTCTACCCTGGGAAAGAGATTCTGACTGTCTACCCTATCCTTGCCTCTCATAATTTTATAAATTTGTATCAGGTCTCCCCTCAGCCTGCGATGCTTCAGAGAAAACAACCCAAATTCGTCCAATCTCTCCCCATAGCGAATACCCTCTCATCCAGGCAGCATCCCAGTGAACCTCTGCTGAACCTTCTCCAAAGTCTCCACATTCTTGCTGTAATGGGGTGACCAGAACTGAACACAATACTCCAAGTGCGATCTAACCAAAGTTTTATACAGCTGGAACATCACTTCCTGACTCTTATATGCAACGACCTTATATACAATAAGGTCCTGGCTGATTCTTTGCCTCAAGACCACCTTTGTACCCAACTCCATACCCATGATTTTCTTTGAGTCCAGTTATCTATCAGTCTCAGCCTTGAATGTAAAACGAGTGGTACAGTACGTACAGCTGCTACCTCACACCTCCAGCGACCCAGGTTCAATCCTGACCTCCGGTGCTGTCTGTCTGTGTGGTGTTTGCACGTTCTCCCTGTGACCACGTGGGTATCCTCTGGGTGCTCTGGTTTCCTCCCGCATCCCAAAGGTATGCAGGTAGGCTAACTAGCCGCAGAAAGTTACCCCTAGTGTAGGTAAGTGGCAAAGAATCAAATGGGAGTTGACGGGCATGTGAGAGAGGACAAGTTGGAGTCACAGAGAGATACAACACAGAAATAGGCCCTTCGGCCCACCAAGTCTGTGCCGGCCATCGAACACCCATCTACACTACATTACTCCCATTTTTCATTCTCCCCACATTCCCATCAACTCCCCCCAGAATCTACCACTCACTTACACACTAGGGGCAATTTACGGTGACCAGTATGCCTACCAACTCATGCAGCTTTGGGATGAGGGAGCACCTGGGGAAAACCTACACGGTTATAGGGAGAACGTGCAAACTCCACACACACAGGCGCCCGAGGTCAGGATTGAACCCGGCTCCCTGGTGCTGTGAGTGGCAGGGCCACAGGGAAACAAATGAGAGGTAATGGGACTGATAGGATTGCTCTGCTTGGAGGAGGTAAGGACTGAATGGAGCCGCAAGCAATCTGCTGGAGGAACTCAACGGGCCGAGCAGCATCTGTGGGGGGAAAGGAATTGTCGGCGTTTCGGGTCGAAACCCCGCATCGGGCTGAATGGCCTGCCTCTGTGCTGTAATAGGTACAATATGTGCGTGAAAGACAAAAGATAGTGGAATCTCTCAGAAGGTGGGGAGAGAAGCTGAGTCAATGTTCCAGGTCACTGACCATTCATCTGAATACACTGCATTTGGAATATTGTGAGCAATTCTGGGCCCAGCATCCAGGGAAAGGAGGCGGCCCTGAAGAGGTTCACAAGAATGATCCTGGGAGTGGAAGGCTTAATGTATGAGGAGTGTTTGATGTCTCTGGGCCTGCTTCCAATGGAGTTCAGAAAGATGGGGGTGGGATCTCATTGAAACCTACCGGATACTGAAAGGCCTGGATAGAGTGGATGTGGAGAGGATGTTTCCATTAGTGGGAGAGTCCAGGATCTAAGGTGATAGTCTCAGCTTATATATAGCGAATGATCGAGCTTCCACCAACCCTGGGGGCGGAAAATTCCAGAGATTCACCACGCTCGGAGAGAAGCAGTTTCTATGCACCTCAGTTATAAATGACCGGTCCCTTATTTTGTAGTTATGTCTCCTTGTTCATGACTCTCCCACTTGTGAAAACATCCCAACATCTACCCTGTCGAGCCCACATAGGACCTTGTATGTTTGAATAAGGTCACCCCTCAGTCTTCTAAACTTCAAGGACCACAGACCCAAACCCTCTTGATAGGACATCCCTCACATCCCATCTCATCCTGGGTATAAGATAAGGAGATATTTCAAGCCCATGGAGGCTCAGTCTTTGAGTAAATTCATGGCTGAAATTGGTATTGGTATTGGTTTATTATTGTCACTTGTACCAGGGTACAGTGAAAAACTTGTCTTGCATACCGACCGTACAGGTCAATTCATTACACTGCAGTTACATTGAGTTAGTACAGAGTGCATTGATGTAGTACAGGTAAAAACAATAACAGTGCAGGGTAAAGTGTAACAGCTACAGAGAAAGTGCAGTGCAATAAGGTGCAAGGTCACAACAATGTAGATCATGAGGTCAGAGTCCATCTCATCATATAAGGAAACCCTTCAATAGTCTTATCACAGTGGGGTAGAAGCTGTCCTTAAGTCTGGTGGTACGTGCCCTCAGGCTCCTGTATCTTCTACTTGATGGAAGAGGAGAGAAGAGAGAATGACCTGGGTGGGTAGGGTCATTGATTATGCTGACTGCTTCACCAAGGCAGTGAGAGGTAAAGACAGAGTCTGAGGAGGGGAGGCTGGTGTCCGTGATGTGCTGGGCTGTGTCCACAACTCTCTGCAATTTCTAACTCTCTGCAATTGCTAGGTTTTTGGGTGCTGTGGGAATCCAGGGTATATGGGATCAGACAGGATCTGCAGGACCACCCAAGAACTTCTCAGATGGTGGAGCCAACCCAAGGGACTTGATAGCCTACTCTTGCTGCTATGTACCATGAAAGATTGTGAGAAAAAAAAGATGGGATTTTCTCTGGGGAAAATTGAGGTTTGAATGAATTGTGGAGTACTTACGTCAATCATTTCTTTCTGTCTGTGTAAAGTTGGGCAGTGCTTTGTGTTTCCCTTGTGACTCCTTGGCAAGTTGTCAACTGTCAGCTGAATTTTTCTTCCCATCTGTTCCCAGGGCTGTTTTCACCCGTCTCTGGCACAATGCCTGCCTGCCTTTGCCCATCTCTAACGCAATCCCAACTGCCTTCGTTTCATCATTGGTGATCCAGTCTTGTGAAACAGCTGAATGTGTAATTTCATCCATAAAACCCCCCCCCCCCCCTGATGTACTTCAGAACATGTGACAATAATAAACCAATTTACTAGCCATCCACAGTGCATAAGGACTAAAAAGCTTGGTTGAAGAAGTAGTCTATCAAGGTTATTGCTCTTCCCCTAACTAATCTTCTGAAGAAGGGAGTAAAGTTTGTTTGGACAGATTCTTGTCAAGAAGCATTTAAGAAGCTGAAAGCCATTTTATGCTACCATCCTGTGCTCAGAACACCTGACTTTGAAAAGCCATTTTCATTAGCAGTAGATGCCAGTGATGAAGCTGCAGGAGCTGTGTTGTTGCAGAAGGGTGACCTTGATGATATTGACCATCCTGTAGCTTACTTTTCAAAGAAACATAATGAGCATCAAAAGAATTATTCCACCATAGAGAAAGAATTACTGTCGCTTGTTTTAGCCTTGCAACATTTCAGTGTATATGTTTGCACCGCTCAGAAACCATTGACTGTGTATACAGATCATAACCCATTGGTGTTTCTGAGCCGAGTCAAAAACAAGAACAGAAGGCTGTTAAACTGGAGTTTAATTTTGCAAGAGTTTGATCTCATGATAACTCACATTAAAGGCAAAGATAATGTGATTGCTGATTGTCTTTCCCGATGTTAAATGGGAAACATGTATCTGTACTAATCTGATAGTCTGTAGTTGTGTAGCATGATAATTATTAACATTACTAACTCTATGCGCGGTTAAAATTTTCTTGGGAAAATTTTTTTTTTAGGTGGGAGGTGTTATGGACTCAGTGAAAGTCCCTTTAAGATAGAGAGTGTGTGTGTATGTGTGTGTGGGGCGTACTTACGTCAATAGAAGATAAAGGACGTAATGACGTTGTTGAAGAAGAAGAAGAAGAAGAAGAGAGAGAGAGAAGGGAGAGAGACACCAGCCTGCTTGTTTTTCTCTATTGAGGGATGAGAAACAATAACTGTGTTTACCACTGAAATCCATGTATGGAAGTTGGAAGTAATCCGGTGGAGTTCACTTTGTTGCTGACCTGTAGAAGGAAACAGGTATTTGTGTGTGGACGACCACGATTCGGATGCTTTTCGGGGTGAGGAAGTCACTACCAAGTAAACACTGAAGAGTCGTTTGGGTTTCATTGTGGAACATTTGGATTTCGTATGTACTCTCTGAAGTACAGTGAAAAACTTTGTTTTGCATGCCATCCATACAGATCATTTCATCACATCAGTACATCAAGGTTGTACAAGGGAAAAGCAATAACAGAATGAAGAATAAAGTGTTACAGTTACAGAGAAAGTGCAGTGCAGGTAGACAATAAAATGCAAGATCACCACAAGGTAGATTGGGAGGTCAAGAGTCTACCTTATCGTACTAGGGGACTGTTCAATAACCTTATAACAGCAGGATAGAAGCTGTCCTTGAGCCTGGTGGTATGTGCTTTCAGGCTTTGGATCTCCTGCCTGATGGGAGAGGGGAAAAAAGAGAATGTCTGGGGTGGGTGGGGTCTTTGATTATGTTGGCTGCTTTACCGAGGCGGCGAGAAGTGTAGACAGAGTCCATGGAGGGGAGGCTGGTTTCCGCGATGTGCTGAGCTGTGTCCACAACTCTCTGCAGTTTCTTGAGGTCTCGGGCAGAGCAGTTGCTGTACCAAGCCGTGATGCATCTGGATAGGACGCTTTCTACTGTCATCGATAAATATTGGGTGAGTGTCAAAGGGGACATGCCAAATTTCTTTCGCCTCCTGAGGAAGTAGAGGCGCTGGTGAGCTTTCTTGGCTGTGGCATCAACGTGGATAGACCAGGACAGACTATTGGTGATGTTCACTCCTAGGAACTTGAGGCTGTGTCAATTATTGTCTGATGAATTAGTTCGGCAAATCTTTTATACAGAATGGTAGGTGCATGGAACTCACTTCCCAGGGAAGTGGTGGAAGCAGATACAATAGCGAGGTTTAAGAGGCATTTAGGCGGGCACGTGAACAGGCAGGGGATGGAGGGATATAGACCATGTACAGGCAAATGGGATTGGTTTGGATTTGCATCATGGTCAGCACAGACATGCTGGGCTGAAGGGCCTGTTCCTGTGCTGTACTGTTCTACATTCTATGTATTTTACTAACATGAAAACACTGTAGAGATACCAGTTGCAGTTGATATTTTGGCCTCACACTTGCTGAACTAGTCATTGTTTTTTCCAACGCCTGAACAAAAAAAATCTCCATTTTTCCATCCCTACTAAATCTTAGATCTTAATTCCTTTCTATTCGTGACTGGTGCCTGTTCTGATGTAATGCTCCCGTTCTCTTTTGAATTCCCTCCAAAATTACAAAAACCTGCACATTATCCTTCCTGTTGCCTCAGGCAACTTTGTCTTTTCCTTCCTGCAGAGTTTCCCACTCCCCCGCTCTCTTCCTGTACAGGAGAAACTCCACAGGGATGCAGGCAGATGTGGATCAGTTGAAGCTTCAGGCCTTCAACATGGGAGGGACAGACAAAAGCACTCCCATGGTGACAGAAGTGTGGGTGGCCTTGTGAACCAAAACCACAAGGCGTACCATAGTGAACAAGCAACTCTTTGCCTAGTGCAGTGTGAAGTTGCCATGTCTTGGAGAGAAACTTTAAACTGAGACACCATCAGTCCTCTCGTGAAAAACGTGAAAAAAATTCCACCCGCTCTATTTGAAGAAGCAATGGTGTTCTTCTTGGCGTCCTCTCAATATTTATCCATCTACACCCTCACTGAATAAAAACATAATTATCTGATCATTAATGCACTCTATTTATGGGGGCTTGGCTGCTGATTTTTCATATGGCGATTGGGACTGTTCTTCACAGATTGCTGGTATAGCAATTCGAACGTGCAGGAACGTAAGAAGCTGCAGAGAGTAGTGGACTCTGCCCAATACATCACGGGCACATCCCTCCCCATCATTGAAAATATCTACATGAGGTGCTGCCTCAAGAAGGCAACACCTATCATCAAAGATCCCCGCCATCCGGGCCATGCCATCTTCTCGCAGCCACCATCAGGCAGGAGGTACAGAAGCCTGAAGTCCCCACACCACCAGGTTCAAGAATAGCTCCTTCCCTTCAACCATTCGGTTCTTGAACCAACTTGCACAACCCTAATCACGACCTCAGTATAGCAACACTATGACCACTTTGAGCACTTTGCACTACAATGGACTTTGTTCTTTTTTGTTCTAATTGTGTTCTTTCTTGTATAATTTTGTATAATTTATGTTTAATTTTATCTTTTTCTTGTGAATGTTATATCTCTGATGCTATGTGCCTGCGATGCCACTGCAAGTAAGTTTTCGTTGCACCTGTGCACACATGGACTTGTGCATGTGACAATAAACTCAACTTTGACTTCATTCCATGCAAAGTCCGTTGGGATGTTTTAAGGTACTGGAAGGTGCTATAGAAATGCAGGTCTGTTGTTTGTACTTCCATCGATTTGTAGTGTAAGAGGCATTTAGACAGACATTTGAATAGACGAGGTATAGAAGGATACATTCCTAATGCAGGCAAATGGCATTAGTATATGGACAAAAGGATTAGCAAGGACATGATGCACAGCTCCATGACCGTATGAAGTCTAGGACTATAGTTTCTTACTGATAACTACATAACTTATTTATTTGTTTGCAGGATGTGAATGCGGTTGGGCAATAGCAGCAGTTATTGTCCACCGCTAATTCCCCCTGAAGTGAGGAAGACAGTTATAAGCCAACCACATGGGGTGAGCCTGGAGTCACATATATGAAGGCCATTGGTGAACAAGAGGATGAGTAATCCTGTGACAATATATTTAGATTTACATAACTCCTTTACTTACATTTACATGTCACCTTTCCTGTAACACATCGACAGGGTCGTGGAGTCATACAGCACAGAGATCCGTGCCGAGCATCACATGCCATTTACACGGTAGCGTAGAGGGCAGGCACGGTAGTGTAGCAGTTAGTGTGACGCTATTACAGCGCCAGCGACCCGGCTTCAATTCCGGCCGCTGTCTGTGAGGAGTTTGTACGTTCTCCCGGTGTCTGTGTGAGTTTCCTCCGGGTGCTCCGGTTTCCTCCCACATTCCAAAGACATACGGGTTAGGAAGTTGTGGACATGCTATGTTGGTGCCGGAAGCGTGGCGACACTTGGGGTCTGCCCCAGAACACTCTACACAAAAGATGTATTTCACTGTGTGTTTCGATGTACATGTGTCTAATAAAGATATCTTATCTGAATCTTTTTGGCATCCTTTCCAGCTTAATGACATCCTTTCTACCAGCTTTAAATTGATGGGCTGAATGGGATTTTTCTATATCATAAGGAAGGAAGATGTGTGAAATATGAATGTGAAACAGTGGCAGCCACTTGTGTGGTGGGGAAGTTGGGGTGTTTCGTAGTAGAGTACTGTGTAGTAAAGAGTAGAAATGTACAGGTTGTACTGTGTGACCTTCCAACATCTTTGCATTGGTCTTAAGGAGAGAATTTGGACAGGTGAGGAAAGTGGCTTGGATGAGACAATCCATTGCATGCTGCACCCATTTACAATACACTGAATATCCTGTGGGTACCTTAAACAAGCTCATCCTTATATGGGTTGTGCACAAGTTGACATTATGCAAATGGAAGCATGTTATGCAGATTATGGCAGGTCCCTCGATGAAGATGAGTAATCCTGCGACAATATATTTAGATTTACATAACTCCTTTACTTACATTTACATGTCACCTTTCCTGTAACACATCGACAGGGTCGTGGAGTCATACAACACAGAGGTCCGTGCTGAGCATCACATGCCATTTACACGGTAGCGTAGAGGGCAGGCACAGTAGCGTAGCAGTTAGTGTGACGCTATTACAGCGCCAGCAACCCGGGTTCAATTCCGGCCGCTGTCTGTAAAGAGTTTGTATGTTCTCCCTGTGTCTGCGTGGGTTTCCTCTTGGTGCTCCGGCTCCCTCCCACATTCCAAAGACGTATGGGTTAGGAAGTTGTGGGCGTGCTCTGTTGGCGCCGGAAGTGTGGCGACACTTGCGGGCTGTCCCCAGAACGCTCTATGCAAAAGGATGCATTTCACTGTGTGTTTCGATGTACATGTGACTAATAAAGAAATCTTATCTTATCTTAACTCCAGTTTATCCTTCATACATTCCCATCAACATCCGAATTCTACCTACAGAGTTGTGGGAATTCACAGTGGTCCATTAATTCTACAGCCAGCAGGACTTCGACGTGTGGGAGGAAACCGGAGCACCCAGAGGAAATGCAAGTGCAAACTCCACACAGTCAGCAGCTGAGGTCATGGTCCCTGGGGCTGTGAGGCAGCAGCTTTGCCGCCTGCACCACTGTGCCGCCGGTAACTCGTGACTTGAGGTTTGCAGGTGGTCCAGGGTCACGGACGTTCTAGGCCAGTGAATTAGAATTGGAATTGGTTTATTATTGTCACATGTATCGAGGTGCAGTGAAAAACTTGTCTTGCATACTGTTCATATGGATCAGTTTATACACAGTGCATTGAGGTAGTACAAGGGGAAACAATACAGAATGCAGAGTAAATTGTCACAGCTACAGAGAAAGTGCAGTGCAGGTAGACAATAAGGTGCAAGGTCATAATGAGATAGATTGTGAGGTGAAGAGTCCATTCAATAGGGGACTGTTTAATAGTCTTATAACAGCGGGATAGAAGCTGTCCTTGAGCCTGGTGGTACGTGCTTTCAGGCTTTTGTATCTTCTGCCTGATGGGAGAGGGGAGAAGAGAGAATGTCCGGGGTGGGTTGGGGTCTCTGATTATGCTGGCTGCTTTACCAAGGCAGCGAGAGCTAAAGACAGAGTCCATGGAGGGGAGGCTGGTTTCCGTGATGCGCTGGTCTGTGTCTGCAACCCTCTGCAGTTTCTTGCAGTCCCGGGCAGAGCAGTAGCCATACCAAGCCATGATGCATCTGGATAGGATGCTTCCTGTGGTGCATCGATAAGGATTGGGGAGGGTCACTGGGGACATTCCAAATTTCTTTAGCCTCCTGAGGAAGTAGAGGTGCTGGTGAGCTTTCTTGGCCCCGGCGTCTACATGGTTGGACCAGGACAGGCTATGGGTGATGTTCACTCCTAGGAACTTGAATATCTCAACCCTCTCGACCTCAGCACCGTTGATGTGTAGACAGGTGCATGTGCACTGCCCCCTCTTCCTGAAGTTTGGTGACTAGAAGTCACCAGAAACTGGTGGAAAACCCATCATTCCGGAGGTGGGCCTCGAAACTGCTGAGGTGGGCAAGTAGGAGGGGCTGTAGGTTGGGTGCTGGTGAGGGCAGCTCTCTCTCTGTGGTCATTACAACATGTTTGAACCTCAGTTGGAGCTGAATTAAGGTGGCGATGGGGAAGAGAACATCTCTTCAGGTCATGGAAGGAAGTGGAGGGACGAATCTGGATACAGGCATCAACTGCTGCTGGGAAACCATCGACTAGTTGAAAGAGGTACCCCACCACCCAAAACCTGATGGTCTTCCCGTGAGTTAAAGGAACTGTCCACAGTCATGTGTTGCCAGCCAGCGGACTTCAAACTCTGGGAGTATGTGTACAACTTGTGCAGAGGACGCAGGGTGGCTCAGTGGTGCAGCTGGTGGAGATGATGTGTCTCAGTGCCAGAGACCCTGGGTTTAACCCTGATTTCAGTTGCTGCCTGTGTGGAGTTTGCACATTCTCACTGTGACAGTGTGGGTTTCCCCTGGGTGTTCTGCGTTCCCCCCACATTCCAAACACGTGCAGGTTGGTAGGTTAATTGGCTGCTGTAAATCCTGTAAATTGCCCCTAGTGTGCGGGCGAGTGGTAGAATCTCAGGGTGGGGGGAAAATAGGTGATGGGGAAAATTAGTGGAAGGGATGAGACTGTTCTGTGAGCCGGCATAGACTCAATGGGCCAAATGACCTCCTTCTGTGTCATATAGACATTTGGAAAGACCACAGTGTTTGGCCACCTACACCAAACCTCTTCTGCACACAATGCTTTTGTGGTGGTTTCCTAATGAAGATGAGACTGTTCAGTGTATGACTGTAATGTAAAACTCTGTTGGCGGTAAATATATAAAACGTTGTCTGTGTCAGTGTGACTGTGTACATATTTCTCTATGGAAACATTTTCTGTGGAGTAAAGTAGTTTTTGTTAATTAGGAAGATAAAATCTCTGTGATCTTTTGAGTACCTGTTGGTCTTCCAATGGAAGGACAAATCTATGACCAAGTGTTGACAGCCAGCATGTTCCAAGGATCATGTCTCATGGGGCATACTGAGGCTTAGTGTGACCTATCCAAAGACCCTCTGGAGAAAGGCTTTTGCGTCAGGCCCCTACACCCATCCTTGTCCGTACACAAAGCATTAGAAGGCTCAGCCTACAGTTGTTTAAAAGTAGCAAAGGATTAGTGGTTCGTGGGTCTTTGTCACATTGAATTATGCATGCCATCCAGTTCCAATTAACTGTGTGCCTACAAATCATTACAACTAATGAATGGGTTCAATTTTTACAGATGTCCATAAATCGATTTTGTCCATAAATCAGAAAATATACCAAAATCGTACCTCCACAGAAATGCAGTGGATGGCATCAGAAGCACATAAGACTGATAAGAAAGAGCAATGACTAAAGGAGGAGAGAGAGAGGAAAGTCTCACAGATATGATAGTAGCGTTCAAGAGGCTTTTGGGTAGGCACATAGTTATGCCGGGAATGGAGGGATGTGGATCATGTGGAATGGATAGGATGTGGAAGCTTTAGGGAAGATGCAGAGGAGATTTACCAGGATGCTGCCTAGATTGGGGAGCATGTCTTATGAGGATAGGTTGAGTGAGCTGGGGCTTTTCTCTTTGGAGAGGAGGAGGATGAGAGATGACTTGACAGAGGTGTACAAGATGATAAGAGGCATAGATCGAGTGGACAGTCAGAGACCTTTTCCCAGGGCGAAAATAGCTCACACGAAGAGGCATAATTTTAAGGTGATTGGAGGAAGGTATGGGGGGGATGTCAGAGGCAAGTTTTTTACACAGAGAGTGGTGCGTGCGTGGAACGCACTGCTGGCAGAGGCGGTGGAGGCAGATACTTTAGGGACATTTAAGAGACTCTTAGATAGACACATGAATGATAGAAAAATGGAGGGCTATGTGAGAGGGAAGGGTTAGATATTAGAGCAGGATAAAATGTCAGCGCAGCATCGTGGGCTGAAGGGCCTGTACTGTGCTGTACTGTTCTATGTTCTATGAAACTAGTTCTGCTATTTGTAGGAATGAACGTATGTGTGTACATCGGACTTTTGAATGTAATAATATTATGGGAGCAACATACACAAAATCGACCTGCTGAGTTGCTCCAGCATTTTGTGTGCGTTGCTCTAGATTTCCAGCATCTGCAGGATCTCATGTGTCTAATGTTATGGGAGCTTGTTCATATGTATGGGTGTCCGTAAGTTGTGCATTCATAACCTGGGGATGGCCTGTATGTATAATCTTGTAATGAAGTAAATTATATAAAATAAACTTAATGAGATAAAATTTTGTTAAAAAAGCTGTATTTCTTCCCTGACTAATGTCCTGATAAAATCTCATTCTGTTGGAAGCCAAGTTTTGCTCCAGATTTTCTTGGGAATCATCAACAGTGAGCAAAAGCAAAGCCTCTCTTTATGTTGTCTGGAATTTCCTGGCCATTTTCTCACATTAGTGTTGTCAACATCTAGCGCTGTTTGGTCTTAATGGATTCAGACACTGGTGTAATGGTTACCACATGGTTACTGCTCAGCAGAAACCTCTGCTTGGAAGCTTATAACACTCGGCAGGATGGAGTGCCTATTGTTTGGTTAGGTGTGTGTGTGTGTGTGTGTGTGTGTGTGTGTGTGTGTGTGTGTGTGTGTGTGTGTGTGTGTGTGTGTGTGTGTGTGTGTGTGTGTGTGTGTGTGTGTGTGTGTGTGTGTGTGTGTTTGTGTCTGGTGCTGGGCTCATTTCCTGACTCAACCAGAAAGTTACACAGATGCTCAATGTGCCCCACCTGCCCCACTCATTCAGACACACATGCCTCTTTCTATCAATGCTATGTCACCTCTCCTCTGATTCATCCTCATGTCTTTAGGTCGCAATGCTCCCAAGTTATCTGGGAATCTACAACAACCAGTTGCATTTATTTAGCACTGTAGCATTGTAAAGCATCTCAGAGTGGCTCAGACTGTTGAACAAAGGAGCTTTGAGCAACATAAGGATCAAAGAATGTGGACTTTAAGGAATTTAAAGAGGGAACGGGAATTTCAGAGTTCTGGGCCCAGGCCGCTGAAGGAATGGTGGCCAATGGTGGAGGTTTGCAAATAGCCGTACAGGAGGCCTGAACTGAAGGAGAGCAGAGATCTCGTGGGCGGAGAATGTGGGATCTTTCTGTGCAGAAATTCTTACAGTGCAATTGTGATTATACTTGGAAGGTAATTTATTGGATGTGCTGTGCTTCAGAATGTTGTTGGGTTATGAAAGGTGCACACCCCATCAAATATAAATGCACACCTCATCAAAACATTCCAAGACCTTGGTTTGCAGATTTACTCCTAACTAAGCCACAGTGTGTTATACTAATTATTCTTTTCTTTTTCCTGCCTTTCACCACAACCAAAAACAGATTATCTTCCCTATATCGCGTTCCTTTTACTAATTCTTTGAATTTATTCATATTCATCATGATAAAGAAGGCCATTCAGCCCATCGAGTCTATGCCAGTTCTCAGATCAATCCAATCCCCCATTATTTCCTTGTAATCTGTTCCCTCTCACCCTCCCATCACCTGCCACAGATTCTCCTGACACCCACCCACTACAGAAGGGATAGTTTACAGCAGCCAATTAACCTAATAACTGGGACATCTTTGGGATGGAATACCAGAGTATCCAGAGGAAACCCGTGTAGTCACAGGGAGAACATGCAAACTCCACACAGACTGCACCCAAGGTCAGGACTGAACCCGGGTCCCTGGCACTGTAAGGCAGCTGTGCTCATCCATAATTGTGAGGTCAAGAGTCCATCTTATCATCCTAAGGGACCATTCAATAGTCTTATAACAGCAGAATAGAAGCTGTCCTTGAGCCTGGTGGTATGTGCTCTCGGGCTTTTGTATCTTCTGCCCAATGGGAAGGGGGAGAAGAGGAAATGTCCAGGGTGGGTGGGGTCTTTGACTATGTTAAATTTTAAATTTTAAATATTTAAAATTTTTTAAAAATTTTATGTACAGTGTGGTAACAGGCCCTTCCGGCCCAACGAGTCCGCGCCGCCCATTTTAAACCCATATTAACCTACCCGTACATCTTTGGAATGTGGGAGGAAACCGGAACACCTGGAGGAAACCCACGCAGATACGGGAGAACGTACAAACTCCTTACAGACAGTGACGGGAATCGAACCCTGATTGCTGGTGCTATAATAGTGTCGCGCTAACCGCTACGCTACTGTGCCACCCCAATTTATATTGGCTGCTTTACCGAGACAGTGAGAAGTGTAGACAGAGTCCATGGAGGGGAGGCTGGTTTCCATGATGTGCTGAGCTGTGTCCACAACTCTCTGCAGTTTCTTGCGATCTCGGGCAGAGCAGTTGCCATACCAAACCGTGATGCATTCGGATAAGATGCTTTCAATGGTGTAAGGAAAGATTGGTGAGGGTCAATAGGGACATGCCAAATTTCTTTAGCCTCCTGAAGAAGCAGAGGTGCTGGTGAGCTTTCTTGGCCATGGCATCTATGTGGTTGGACCAGTTTAGGCTATTGGCGATGTTCACTCCGAGTAACTTGAAGCACCTTGTCCCTGGTGTCAGGAACTACAATATCATTTCATACAATATTAAGAAAAGAAAAATTTGGAAAGATGGGTTGCGGATTGGCAAGGAAGAGCTAGTACCACATCGAGCACAATGGGCCAAATGGCCTCTTTGGCCATTCAAATTTAAGTCTAACTCCAGAGGCCTTTATAAAAAGTGGGTGGAAGGTTACCAGGGACAAGGCAGGAGTGCAGAGCCGAGGGTATAACGAGGTCAGCCCTTATCTTGTTGAATAGAGAAGCCAAGTGATTTGCTCCTGACCCTAATTCACATGTTTACAGGTGGAGGATCTGAGGGACTGTTGCACTCCCAGTGCTGCTCAGCTGGATGAGACATTGATTCAAAGCCCACCGACTTTTTCAGGTGGGCGTTAAAGATCCCATGGCTTTAACCTGGACAATATTTGTCTTTCAACATCACTAAAACGGATTATCGGCTCATTGTCATTTTACTCTTTGTGCAAGTTTGCTGTGTGAAAGCTAGCCTTCGGTTACTACTGTATCGGCTGTAAAGCACTTTGGACATCCTGAAAGGGACATGAAAGGCGCCATAGAAATGCAAGTCCTATTTTTGCTTTGTTGACACGTGATCCTGATCCTGAAGGAACCAACAGTGCGAGGCTGAGAATCACATCACCCACTCTCTTGTAATGGCACACCACACCTCTGGGGGCAGTCTCGGCCAGAAGCACATGGCAACAGGCCGCTTAAGAAAGGTGAAGAAAGAGATTGATATCAACCTCAGGATGCCCTGAAGTACTTTACCCTAATGAAGTACTAGGCTATTGATCGACACTAACAATCTAGAGACCTGAGTTCAAATCTCACCATGATAGGCCTGGAATTTAAATTCATCAATGATCTGGAATTTAAAAACAATGCTACCTTTTGGAAATGATGAATGAAAAACTTCTTTGTGTGTTAAAATCCAATTGGTTGAGGGGAAGAAATCTGCTGTTCTTCACCAGTCTGCCCTCTAGACCCAAACCCACCAATATGATTGACTCTGAAATGGCTCAGCAAGCCATTCAGTTCAAGGGCACCTTATTGTCTGCCTGCACTGCACTTTCTCTGTAACTGTAACACGTTATTCTGCATTCTGTTATTGTTTCTCCCTTGTACCACCTCAATGTGCTGATGTGATGAAATATTCCGTATGGATGGCATACAAAACAAAGATTTTCACTGTACCTCTGTACATGTGACAATAATAAACCAATTTACCAATTTATCAAAGGTAGTGGGGTGGGGTGCACAAAAATCTAACCTAGCCAGCTTTTGGAGGGATAATGATGATTACAGTAGGGCCTTTGCTCCTGCTGGTTCCTTCTGCCAACTTTGTGCACACCCTGTACATGTACTAAAACATTGCATATTACAATAACCCTGCGTGTGAAAGAAGTCGTCTATCTTCCTCCTTTATTCACGAACTCCCAATTCATCAACTAGTGGCAACAATCTTTCCCCATTACCCTCTCAACTCCAAACGTACTAGGTTTCATCCCACCACCCCCCACTTAACCTTTTCTCTGCCAGTGGAAAAAATTCCAATGTTTAAAACCATTCGGAAGTGTAACCTCAGTGCTAGGACTTTCCATAGATATTCCTATGGGTGGTAGCCCAAGGACACCTCATGTTATCCTTGCTGTTTTCCAAACAACATTCCATGCAACTTCACCACTTCTTGCTTGGTTTTGTATTGAATGCCTCAATAAATCTGTTACATGGCACTTTGTCAGACTCCTTCCCAATGTAGAGTATCTGCAGTATCCCCATAATCCACACATACTGTGAGTACTACCCTAGGATCAGGTATAGCTGTCCTTCACAAACCTGGACTGTCCTGTTGTTGTTCTAAGCACTCATTAAACTCAGCCTGTGTTCTGGGCTGAAGATGCATTCCCACAGCTGAGGCAGAACTAATTGGTCTTAATATCCAGTGTTGTAAAACAGCTTCCCACAAATATAAACAGAGCAATTCCTACAATCAGAAACGATGCAACCACAGAAACACCTCTGCATTAGTCTGCCAGTCTCAGTTAATCCCTCTGTTTAATTCCTTCCCTCAGAGTCCCATCTCCCCTGTCTCCACATGTGCCTCCGTCCACCTCAGCTGCTTCTTGATCTGTTGTTTTGTGTCTTGATCTTCCTTTATGGTTGCATCTTCTTAATGGGCAGCATCGCCGACAGCAGCACACCCCTTCCGGATGAGCTGAACGCTATGACCTTGCATCTTACTGTCTACTTGCACTGCACCTTCTTTGTACTGTAACAATTTATTCTGCACCCTGTTATGGTTTTTACCTTGTACTACCTCAATGCACTGTTGTGATGAATTGATCTGGGTGGATGGTATGCAAGGCAAGTTTTTCACTGTACCTTAGTACATGAGACATTAATAAACAAATTTAAACCATTAATTTATTATCAATGTAACAAAGAAAGAGGTTGCCTTTCTCATATTGCCTTACGACATAGCAGGAGGCCTTTTAGCTCATTGAATCCGTGCTGGTTCTCAGAGAAAACCCATCAAAGCCATTGTCCCCCTTATTTCCCTGTAACCTATTCTCTCTCACATGCCACCTTGAAAGAGATTCTAGCACCAGATGTATCTTCCCCTCTCCTTCCCTTTCAGCATTTTGCAGGGACCATTCCCTTTGCAACTCTCTAATCCACTCTTCTGTTCTTACCAACCAACCCCTCCCCCCTTCTTACAGCACTTCCCCTGCAACCACAGGTCCTTTCACCTCGTCCCTTCCACCTCGTCCCTTCCCACCATCCAGGGACTCAAACGGTCTTTCCAGGTGAAGCAGTGAATCACTTAGGCTTCTTCTAATCTAGTGTACTGCATTCAGAGTTCATATTATGGTGTCCTCTGCATCTCTTCCTGCTCTGCATTTTGCAACTCCTACATTACCTTGTATATTTTCCTTTATCTTTGTTCTTTTGTCTATGTTCTCATTCTCTAACTGCTCCCATTCACTTATCGACCAGGTAACCTTGTTTACAGCTTATTTCCATGGTGACCCTAGTTTTACCCTATCGGACATCCATCCTCCCTAGTTAACAAGCTTTTTTTTCTCTCCTTCCCAGTTTTGACAAAGGATTTTTGACATGAAACATTAATTCCATTTCTCTTCCCACTGATGCAGCCTGACCTGCTGAGTATTTCCAGCATTTTCAGTTTTTATTTTGGATTTCCAGCATCTGCAGTTTTTTTTTATCTTCATAAAAGATTCCGTAGCTGTATTTCAAGAGTAAGGGAATGCTTGCTGGAATCCTGGTCCAGCTCTCAATTAACCCTACTGAAGCAGATGGTCTGGTTGTAAACATATTGCTGTTTCTGCGTTCAATAAAGCTACTGAATTTTCTGTGTTCTATGACCACTCTTCCAAAGTACTTCACTGGCTGTAAAGTGCTATCTTTATATCTTTATCAGGATAGAGAATCTATCCTGGGCCCAACACACTGATGCAATCACCAAGAGGGCACACCAGTGGCTCTACTTCATTAGCAGTTTGAGGAGATTCAGTATGATCTATCCTGGGCCCAACACATTGATGCCATCACAAAGAAGGCATGCCAATGGCTTTACTTCATTAGGAGTTTGAGGAGTATGTCACCAAAGACCCTTACAAATTTCTATAGGTATATGGTGGAGAACATTCTGACTGGTTGCATCACAGCCTGGTATGGAGGCTCCAATGCACAAGATCGCAAGAGGCTGCAGGGGGTTGTAGACTCAGGACTCAGCCAGCTCCATCGTGGGCACAACCCCCCCCCCCCCCCCCACCATTAAGGACATCTTCAAAAGATGGTGCCTCAAGAAGGCGGCATCCATCACTAAGAACCCTCACCATCCGGGATATGCCCTCTTCTCGTTACTACCATCGGGAAGGAGGTGCAGGAACCTGAGGACTCACAGAATGATTTGGGAACAGATTTCTTCCCCTCCACCATCAGATTTCTGAATGGTCCATGAAACCCACGAACACTACTTTGTTAGAACATAGAATATAGAACAGTACAGCACAGTATGGGCCCATCAGCCCACAATGTTGTGCAGACCTATATAAACCTACTCTATGATCATCTAACCCTTCCCTCCTACCAGTCCACAATCTTCCATTTTTCTTACATCCATGTGCCTATCTAAGAGTCTTTTAAATGTCCCTATTGTATCAGCCTCTCCCATCCTGGCTGTGCGTTCCAGGTACCCACCACTTCCTATAATGAAATGACCGGAATGGAACACAATACTCTAAGTGTGGTCTAACCAGAGTTCTATAGAGCTGCAACATTACCTTGCAGCTCTTGAACTCAATCCTCTGACTAAAGAAGGCTCACACACCATATGCCTTCTTAACCACCCTATCGACTTGCGCGGTAACTTTGAGGGATCTATGGACCTGGACCCCAAGATCCCTCTGTTCCTCCACACTGCTTAGAATCCTGCCATTAACCTTGTACTCTGCCTTCAAGCTCAATCTTCCAAAGTGTATCACTTCACACTTGTCCAGATTGAACTCCATCTGCCACTTCTCTGCCCAACTCTGCATCCTGTCTATATCCCGTTGTAACCTGCGACAACCTTCTACACTATCCACAACCTCTCCAACCTTCGTGTCATCTGCAAACTTACCAACCCATCCCTCCACTTCCTCATCCAAGTCATTTATAAAAATCACAAAGAGCACGGTTCCCAGAACGGATCCCTGTGGAACACCACTAGTCACTGACCCCCAGGCAGAATACTCTCCCTCTACTACCACCCTCTGCCTTCAGTGAGCAAGCCAATTCCGAATCCACGCAGCCAAGTCTCCATGGATCCCATGTCTCATGACTTTCTAGATGAGCCGATCATGGAGAACCTTGTCAAATGCCTTACTAAAATCCATATACACTACATCCACTAGTCTACCTTCATCAATTTGTCTTGTCACTTCTTTAAAAAACTCAATTAGGCTCATGAGGCATGACCTGCCCCTTACAAAGCCATGCCGACTATCCCTAATAAGACTATGAACCATAGAACACTACAGCACAGTAAACAGGCCATTCAGCCCTTCTAGTCTGTGTCGAAATGTTATTCTGCTAGTCCCATTTACCTGCACTCAGTCCATAACCCTCCAGACCTCTCCCATCCCCTTGTCTATTCAATTTATTCTTAAAACTTAAGAGTGAGCCCACATTTACTACATCAGATGGCAGCCCGTTCCACACTCCCACCACTCTTTGAGTGAAGAAGTTCCCCCTAATGTTCCCCCAAACCTTTCCCCTTTCACCCTAAAGCCATGTCCTCTCGTACTTATCTCTCCTAATCTAGGTGGAAAGAGCCTACTCGCATTAACTCTGTCTATACCCCTCATAATTTTGTAAACCTCTATCAAATCTCCCCTCATTCTTCTACGCTCCAAGGAATAAAGTCCCAACCTGTTCAATCTTTCCCTGTATGCTTCTCCAGATGCTTGTAAATCCTGTCCCTAAGAATCCTCTCCAAAAGTTTTCCCACCACTGACGTATTTTTATTCCTTTTTTGCACTATTTATTTATTTTTATAATTTATGCTAATTTTATATCTTTGCACTGTACTGCTGCTGCAAAACACCAAATTTATGGTGTATAAGTCAGTGATAATAAATCTGATTCCAGTTCTGATTTTGAAGTGCTTTCGGACAAGCTGAAAGGGATGAGAATGGTGCCATAGAAATTTAAATCGATTTCGCTTTTCTTAAATCCCACTGGCAGTGAATGTTCAACTACCATTAGTCCCTGAACAACGATTATGTCACCGGATCTTATTAACTATTAATAAAATTCAAATCTGAGACTATTCTGTGTGTCCTAGTAAAATGAATGAGCTCCTTTATTAGTTACATCAGACAGTTTGCATCAATGCAAAGCAGTCTTGGCACTCCCTCAGTACTGTACTAAAGTGTCAGCATAGAAGATGTGTTCAAATCACCGACAAGAGCTTGTAATCTTCTGATTTAGAGGTGATGATGTTCCCACTGAGTTCTGGCTTCAACATTAACAGCACAGAACACACTTATCTGAGTTTAATTTTATTTGTGATGCTTTGTTAAAGCTTCAGTTAACGCATTCGCATAAGTTCCTATTAACACTGTTTTAACCGCTTTCATTTCATGCAACCTAGTGGCTTGTCTCAAATTATACATTAGGAATCCAAGCATGTAGAAAAACCACGTTACCATTAGACATGTTACAACCAGAAACAGGATTGTAACATAACATCAGAACCATTAAATGTTAAGGAACAGCTCATCCACTCATAGCCTCACTTTGCAGTTCGGTTAAGCTCACAGATAATTTATTTGAGCTTCACTTTGATCACTTTGCACTAAAGTGGACTTTTTTATTCTAATTTTGTTCTTTCTTGTATAAATTGTGTATAATTTATGTTTAATTTATGTTATTCTTGTGCAAGCTGCTTTTATGACACTCTATGTCTGTTATGCTGCTGCAAGTAGGTTTTTCATTGCACCTGTGCACACATGTACTAGTGCATATGACAGTAAACTCAACTTTGACTTTGATCTTTATATTTGGTTGATTTTTCAATATCCCTCTGTGGCGATAAATGTGAGTTGAGCAGTGTTTGGTCTGAGGCTCATGAATCTTTGGATCTCTTTACTCAGGAGGCTCTCAGTTGTTGGTTTCAAGGCTGAGTTTACTGGAGTCGATGAGGATCAAGGGACGTGCACAAGTGGGTTGGATCTGGAAGATCAGCTGTGATCTTATTAAATGGCAAAGCAGCCTCCCAGGGTCTGAATGAGCGATCCCTGCTCCTATATGTTATATTTTAACGTCAGCTCATTGATGACTTGCTCTCTATAAAAGATAGATGTTCTAAAGAGAGTACAAGTAGGATAGAATCCTCCCATGGAAGTTATACTGTCTAATTCCCTGGACCGTCATTATTCTTTATATACTATCTGGAACCCTTGCTGAGATTACTGTTTGATAATAACTCTGGGCATCCATTATATTTTTGAATATAATTAATAGAATAAAATAATAATAATGCCTTGTCCAAAATACAATTTTTGTTCTTTTAATTCACAATCCCTCTCCCACTCTGACCTATCCGTATGTAGCCTCCTGCACTGTTATAATGATGGCCAGTGTAAGCTTGAGGTCGTCTATCTGTCGTATTGATCCAGTTTTCTCTTCCCTGAGCACCTCATCTTGTCTTCGGCACATTGTAGCTTTTCCGAATCAATATCGTATTCCTCAAGTTCAGATAACTTGCTTTCTCTGCTTGGTTAGTTCTGATGTAGGTGATCCAGGTGTAATATTAGTCCAGTTTTCCTCTATCCCTGACACTGCCTGATCTACTGGGTGTTCCTTACAGTTCCGCATTTCACAGCTTTTACCTGTTCCTTTGTTTGTAATCTCTCATTAACTTCCTATAACCCTCATTAACCTAGCAACCAGATGGCTTCTGTTGACCCCCTGTCAGCTAACTTAGGTTAGGTAAATGACCGGACGAATCTTAACTAATTCAAAACCTGCATTGTATTGTAACTTGATGTGCAAATGTCTACATAAATTATGTTGGCTCTTGGCCAACAACTTAGATTCCTAAATGCTACTGTTCCCTTTGTACCAGTACTCATTCAGACCACATAACACCAACTCATAACACTGAAATAAGGGACCTCCCATTGGCCAAATGATTGATCCTACTTCTCCCAGCCCCAGGCATGGGGGGTCTTCCTTGTGATAGTTAGTCTCTGGAGTTCTTGCTTTCTACATCAAAAATTCTTCATTATAACTCTCTTTTCTTATCAGTTCTGCATCCTTATGCTTCATTTCCATTGGTTCTGGCTTTATCTGGTCAGCCTGTGTCCACTTTTCTTTGGCTCTGGCCCAAGGCTACAGGTAACATTACCTCATTGCTCTCCGCCCAAATAAGGACTCACCTCTGATGTCATTCTCTTGCTTCTGGTCACTTTCTTTGTTTCTCCCTGAGTCAGGCCCAATCAAACAAATTACAGCCACCTCAGATCAGACACTGGGCTCAGGTTACTTCAGTTCACAGACATAAGCTGTTCTTTTTATAATCCTGCAGCTTCTATCATATCAAAGGACATCCCACAAATAACCTCGTATTTGGAAGTGATCTCTGATTTAGCAAGTAATCTGTAGGGACCTCGTTGTGTCCCCTTTCAATTGTTTTGATCCAGCCATCCCCGAGCAAGAACTAGTTCAGGAAACAGTTCACAAAACGGTGGTCGCAAGAACAGCCTCACAAAATGTTGGCCTCCATTCCTTCCACAACATGGCAACAACAAAGACATTTGTTTTGTCTACTTCCACTGTCCTTGACTCATTCCAGTTAGCTGTTTTGCAGATTTTTAACTCCTTCAGGCCAACATTCATCAACAGCTTATCATTATCGCAACCCTGGCCTCACCCTTATAGAGCTACTCCCTTTGACATAGTCATCCCTCGCCACTCTCTCTCTCTTTCTCAGTTCTTACAAAGGTCTTTGACCTGAAACATTCAATCTGTTTCTCTTTCCAGATGCTGCCTGACCTGGTGAGTATTTCCATCATTTTCAGGTTTTAGTTTGGATTTCCAGCATTAGTAGCCTTTTTTTTGACTCCTCCAAACGCAGTTTGCTCCATGCTCTAGCCAATCACTCACTATTTGTGGTCTTGGCTCTGTATCTGTGGAATGATCTTCATCTATTGGTATTGCTATTGGTTTAGTATTGTCACTTGTACTGAGGTACAGTGAAAAGCTTGTCTTACAAACCGATCGTACAGGTCAATTCATTACACAGTGCAGTTACATTCTCTCTATCTACCTATGATTTCCAAATCCTACTCAAGACCCAGCTGAATGAACAAGCTTTGTGTGATTCCCCCAACCCACCTCCAAAACCCCCTATTCTATTGTAACCCTCATTCCCCTATCCCTAGACTTTCCTTTCTAATCATTCATTTGTTACCTAAAGGCTGCGGGTCTAATGGGTGTATCTTTCCATGTGATGTACTCAACCAGAAGGCAGAAGCATAATCTGGGTCCGTCTCTATGAGCCAGTACTCTGATCTGCTCTGTGGGGGGTGGGGGGTGGGGGGTGGAAGGATTGCAAATAATAGAGATTCCTTCAGCTGCTGGAAGAGGATGTGAGCGACACTGAGAAGGTGTTTCTCTGCGATGCGGATATTGTTCCTCTTTTTGTGTTTCTGCTGGTTTGGTTTACATTAAATTAAACTAACAAAGGGGAAAATTTCCTGATGACACTGCTGATTAAGTCTGAGCCATAACTGAGCTGAACTAAACTAACCACAGACCAGGGGATTAACTGAACTGAGGTCGAGGTTAATCCCCTGATCTGTGGTTAGTTGGCTAATCTCAATTTAACCTCTGCATGAGTCCTGGGTCAGTGAAATGCCCTGAGTCAGGAGATCAAGGGTTCAAACCCTGCTCTAGAGGTTTCACCTCACCATACCTATTGAGGTTAGCGTGACGCTATTACAGCGCCAGCGACCCGGGTTCAATTCCCGCTGCTGTCTGTAAAGAGTTTGTACGTTCTCCCCATGTCTGCGTGGGTTTCCTCCAGGTTCTCCAGTTTCCTCCCACATTCCAAAGACGTACAGGTTAGGAGCTGTGGGCATGCTATGTTGGCGCCAGAAGCGTGGCAACACTTGCGGGCTGCCCCCAGCACATTCTCAGTAACACAAAAAGATGCATTTCACTGTGTGTTTCGACGTACATGTGACTAATAAATAAATATCTTATCTTATTTTGGAGCATTATCTGAGAGATTAAATGGTTCTCGCATAAGCAACACATTGATTTTAAAATTTATATTCCTTTGTGTTGAAATCCCACCCTATCCCCATAACCCCCTCCAATAAAAATTTTTACCCTCCTCTAATTTTGATCACACTGCCCAATTTTCACTCATCATCACCAGTAGGGTTATGTCTTCACTAACTTTGGCTCTAACCTCTAGAATCCTCTCCCTGACGCTCTTCAACCCACTGCGTTTTTCTCCTCCTTTGAGATAATCCTTCAACTCCACCCCATTGCATTTGGGTCATGTTCTAGTTTTGCCTTATGTAGCTTGGTGTCAACTTTTAGTTTGCCCGTAAGTCAGCAAAACACCTTGGGAGGTTTACTGGAGGTTTGCTGACCTGCTGACCATTTCTAGCATCTGCAGTATCTTGAGATGAAGGGAAAAGGATTTGATCCATTGAATTATGCAGGCAGTGAGAACAAATACAAAGAGTTAATCTTATTTTAAGCATGTAAATCCAGTTTTCTGGTGGGGTCACTTGCTTCTCTAGAGACGGCACCATCTGCATTTGGTTTTCCTGTGATGTCTCACATCCAAATAGTGGTCAGGGTTGAGTCAATTTAACTGGATACTCACAGAAAGCTTACAACCATTCACCAATTGCCCCCCCCTTTGATCCGTGAATCCATGCTAACATGTAAGGCTGCACACAGCAGCCGCGTTTTGACCAATGGCAGCGCGAGCTGATCAAGCATTCCCAAATATGGGTATGACTGTGCAGTACGTGCGCGGCCTAGGAGGGGGGTGGAGTTTTGGAGCAGACACCCGCCGGAGAACAATGTATTTAAGCTAAGTTAACACCCTGTATTTCTTGAGTCAGGCCACGTGCAGGGAAGAGCAGCACTGACTGTTTTCTCCTCCATGTACCCTCCACTCCTGCTAGCATCAAACAATAAAGCACTTATTGTACGCTCCTTGGTTCTGTTGTCTGCTTTATTACAGCGCAAATAGACATGCACATTGCACATTGATTCTGGTTTTGTTCAATTGAACTGGGGAATCTTGACTCCATTGCACTAGGAGCGGTGAGAGGGGAAACGATTTAAAAGGGATCTGAGGGGCAACTTTTTCACACAGAGGGTGATGTGTATATGGAACCACCTGCCAGGGAAAGTGGTAGACATGGGTACATTTACAATGTTTAAAATACATTTGGACAGGTAAATGGATAGGAACGGTTTAGAAGGAAATGGGCCAAACATAGGGAAGTGGTTGTCAAGCAGACAACTTGGTCGGCATGGACCAGTTGGGCCGAAGGGCCAGTTTCATGCTGTATAACTCTATGACTCGATGAAGTGAACCTACCTGCCATGACTCTGATGAATGGTGGAGCAGGCTCAAAGAACCAGATATCCTACACCTGCTGCTAAGTCTTATGTTACTGGATACTGCTCACAATATGATCTCCTTTATCTTGGGCACACATTTCTGATACTATCTTAGTGGCCATATCTCTGCTTCATCTTTTTAAGATGCACTGCATAGGGTCACATTAGAAAGTACTGCCCCACATAAAAGGCAGCAGAAATCCCAAGGATCTTCTGGGGCTGAGCGTGCGGTGCAATGGGTGAGACGGAGGTGTGGAAGGTGGCAGCATGGAGTCGATTCTATCACTGAGGGTGGTGGATCCTTTAGACAAATGGTTGAGATTGCAGATGGAGTCAAGGTACAGCTGAGCCATCACTTATTACAATGTCTGAACTCAATCAAAAGCATGCCTTCTTCTCGATGCTGCCATCAGGCAGGAGGTACAGGAGCCTGAAGAGCCTGCTCCATTCCTATCAGGTTCTTGTACTGACCTGAAAACCCCTAATTCTACCTTGGACTATATATTTTTTCTTTCTCTCAATCTTGCGCTGATGTTGTTACATTTATTTTGTTGTTCATTTTGCGTACGTGTAAGATATGTATAATTTATGTTAATTGGTAAATTGGTTAATTATTGTCACATGTACCAAGGTACAGTGAAAAACTTTGTTTTGCATGCCATCCATACAGATCATTTCATCACATCAGTACATCAAGATAGTACAAGGGAAAAGCAATAACATAATGCAGAATATAGTGTTACAGTTACAGAGAAAGTGCAGTGCAGGCAGACAATAAGGTGCAAGGCCATGATGAGGTGGATTGTGAGGTCAAGAGTCCATAAGATAAGATAAGATATCTTTATTAGTCACATGTACATTGAAACACACAGTGAAATGCATCTTTTGTGCAGAGTGTTCTGGGGGCAGCCCGCAAGTGTCGCCACGCTTCCGGTGCCAACATAGCATGCCCACAACTTCCTAACCAGTACGTCTTTGGAATGTGGGAGGAAACCGGAGCACCTGGAGGAAACCCACGCAGACACGGGGAGAACGTACAAACTCCTTACAGATAGTGACCGGAATTGAACCTGGGTCGCTGGCCCTGTAAAGCGTTATGCTAACTGCTACACTACCATGCCTGCCTCTTATAATACAAGAGGTTCATTCGATAGTCTTATAACAGGTTATAATTTAGGTTTATGTTAACAAGTTTGTCCTCGTCTTATAATGTACTGTGCTGCTGCCGCAAAAAGCTAATTTTCATGGCATTTATACCATGTGCATGTATGCCTGTGACAACAATAAACATGAACTTGAACTTGAATTTGCCCACCCCCCAGCTCAGTAAAATAAAATTAGTGGGATTAATCAGCAGGTCAGGTAGTGTATTTGGAGGAAGAGCCTGACTTGATGTTCCACTGTGGTCAGTGGCACAAGCTGTGTTATATTGCACTCTACCTTTGTAATTCATTCCACTGAAGTCAATGGAAGGAACTCAGAGACAGAGGATGATGCACCACTGTGACCATGTAGGGCTCTTAGCACCTATAGACCAGAGATGAATTTCACAGCAATAGAATTAATACTTCAGGGTCCTTTCAACAGAATATCTATTCTTGGTTCATTACTATGGAGAAATAATTACAAATGGAGATATATAAACTGAGGGTTCGATGATGGGATCCAGAATTAAGGGGTTATGGATTCAGATTATGGCTTGCCCCTTTAAGAGGGAGATGAGGAGAAATCTGTTCTCTGAGAAATCGGTGAACCTTTGGAAGTCTCTGCCCCAGTCAACGAACGTACTCCAGATTCTTGGACTCTCAATATGCAGGAAAGTGGAGTTGAGGCCAAGGTCAGATCAAGGTCAGAAGGATTAGAGGAGAGATAAGTGAAGTGTTTTTCACTCAGAGAGTGGTGAGAACTAGAACTCACTGGAATATGGACCAAAACCCTCACAACATTTGAAGATGTATGGATGCAATGTGTGAAGGTGACTCAGTGCTGGAACCTAGGTTGAGGAGGAGTAGTACCAGCACAGACACAATGGGCTGAATAGCCCCCTTCCTGCTGTAAATTTTCCATTTCCTGGATGAAGGAACTGATAGCATAATGGCCAGGTTTGAAGATGGTACCAAGATAGGTGAAGGGACGGGTTGTTTCACAGATGCAGGGAGTCTGAAGAAGGTCTTGGACAGGTTAGGTGAGTGAACAAAGAAGTGGCAGATGGAACACAGTGTCGGGAAGTGTGGGGTTATGCACTTTGGTAGGAAGAATAAAGGTGTAGATTATTTTCTAAATAATCAGTGGAGGTGCAAAGGGACTTGGGAGTCCCAGTTCAGGATTCCTTTAAGCATAACTTGCAGGTTTAGTTGGTAGTGAAGAAGGCAAATGCAATGTTAGCATTCATTTCGAGAGGACTAGAATATAAAAGCAAAGATGCACTGTTGAGGCTTTATAAGGCATTGGTCAGACCGCATTTGGAATACTGTGAGCAATTTTGCGTTCTGCATCTCAGGAAAGATGTGCTGGCCCTGGATAGGGTCCAGAGGAGGTTCACAAGAGTCATTCTGGGAATGAAAGGCTTAACGTATAAGGAGCGTTTGATGGCTCTGGGCCTGTACTCAATGGAGTTCAGAAGGATGAGGGGGGATCTCATTGAAACCTACTGAACACTAGATAGAGTGGACATGGAGAGGATGTTTCCATCAGTGGGAGAGTCTAGGATCCGAGGGCACAGCCTCAGAATAAGGGGATGTCCCTTTAGAACTGAGAAGAGGAAGAATTTCTTCAACTGGAGGGCAGTGAACCTGTGGAATTTGTTGCCACAGAGGGCTGTGGAGGCCAAGTCATAGGGTGTATTTAAGGCAGAGATTGATAGGTTCTGGATTGGTAAGGGGGTTGAGGGTTATGGGGAGAATGGGGTTGAGGAAAACAAAAATCAGCCATGATTGAATGGTGGAGCAGACTCGATGGGCTGAATGGCCTATTTCTGCTCCTATATCTTATGGTCTTATGATTCCATGTTCTTACTGAATGGTGAGACAGGTTAGACAGGCCCTACAGTCTAATCCTGTTTCAATTTCTTAGTCCTTAAGTTGATTTGCACTGTCTTCTGCTCGCTGTGGCGAACCCCATATCACCCACCGTTTACTGATCCCTAAGCCCCCCCACTCTCCCACCACCACCATCCTCCCTTTCCCAACTCTGAGATGCTCAGCACAAACCGCAGGCACACCTCTGGTGGGGATCTCAGCAGCCGAACTCTTGCTCGCGAAGCACAGCGGCTGCCGTGGACAGGAAAGGATCACAGCTCCCCAAACGTTGTTTAACAGGCACATCCAACATGTTTCTGCAGATGTTATTGCACACAAGCCATTTGCAGCATTGTGATGACACTCACACATTCCTGTACAGTGAAAAAATGAGATGAAGCAAGCTTACCCAGAGCCAGAGGGCTATTTGCAATCACCACGCATAGCAGGAGACGTAAGAAGTTCCTTTTGGCGGATGCTACTGCTTACACAAATGTAAATTCTCTTCTGCTTAATTGGCACTGGCTTGCCTATTTTCCATTACTTATAAGTCATCCCTACCAAACACTCTGACTGAAGCAGTCAGCTTCTCTCGTCCAGTCAGCATCCAATCAGATCGTGGCTGATCTTTAACTTGCCCTCCTCCTTACTTCTGTAACCTTTTGTACTCTTTGCCCACCCACCCCCAAGAAAAAGATCCACGAATGAAAATCATAAAACTGCAGGTGCTGGAAATCTGAAGCAAAAGCAATAAATTTTGCAAACACTCGGCAGGTTAGGCAGCACCTATGGAAAGAGAAACAGTGTTAACTCTTCAGATAAAGATGCTGAGAGTTGCCAACAATTTATGCTTTTGTTCCAAAAATCCACCGACCTGCTATGGAAGTCAGAGAATCATAGAGCAATACAACATGGGAAAAGGCCCTTTGGTCCAACTTCTCCATGCTGACCAGGATGTCCATCTAAGCTAGTCCCATTTGCCTGTGCTTGGCCCATATTCCTCTTAACTTTTCCCATCTCTTAAATGTTGTTATTGTACCTGCCTCAAACCCTTCTTCTGGCTGCTTGTTCCATAATCAGACCACTCTCTGCGTGAAGAAATTACCCCTTGGGTCCCTTTTGAATCTTTTCCCTCTCACCTTAAACATGTGCCCTGTGGTTTTGAATCCCTTTCCCTGGGAAAAAGACTGTGTGCATTCAGCCTGTCTATGCCCCTCATGAATCTATACTCAGTTGATCATTATGGGGTAATATGATCTGGTTACTGTGCTTGTATTTCAGAAGCCTGGACTAATGACTCTGAGACATAGCTACAGATCCTCGCTGCTAGGGAATTAAATTAAAATTAGTTAGTTAAATAAATATGGACTAGAAAGCCAGCCTCGGTAGTGATGAGCACAAAACTATTGAATTGTCATCTGTTCACCAATTTGGTTCAGGAAAGGAATTTGCCATCCTTATCCAGTCTGGCCTCTATGTGTGGTTCACTGAGATAGCCCAAGGAGAATTCTATACCCAAGAGGCTCTGTTGCTGAGTATATAAATGCCCTCCTTTGCTCTGTATGCCCTATCAAAATCTTTCATTATTTGAAACAGATAGATCACCTTCTTGAACTTTTATGTACAAAGGAGTAGAAGCCTGACGTTTAACCCAACATAATCCCTTTGACCCAGGTATCTTTCTGCACACTTAGGTGTGGTTATTGCACGAATGCCTCTGAGTCATTAAATCATGGGCTAAGGTTGTAATCCAGGATCTGAGTTTACAACCTAGGCCATCACTAGCAGTAGTGAGAGAGTGCTACATTGTTGGATGTGCGTCTTCTCACATGTGATGTCAAAACCAGGCAAATGAAAATCAGAAACACTGCAGATGCTGGAAATCTAAAACAGAAAATGCTGGAAATACTCAGCAGGTCAGGCTGCATCTGTGGGAAGAGAAACAGAGTTAATGTTTCATGCTGAAAATCCTTTGTCAGAACTGGCAAGGAGAGAAAAGAAGCTTGTTAACCAGGGAGGGATGGATGTCTGATTGGGTAAAACTAGGGTCTCCAAAGCGGAGGTGAGGTAAGAAGTTTAGAAGGGGTCTGAGGAGGAATTTTTCACCCGGAATGTTATTGGAATCTGGAACGCACTGACTGAGGGGAATGGCGGAAGCAGAAGCTCTCACAACATTTAAGAAGTATCTGGATGAGCACTTGATTTGCAAAGGCTTGGAAGGCTACGGAGCAAGTGCTGGTAAATGGGATGAGTATAGCTCGTATATGCAGATGGTAGGCACAGACGTGGTGAGCCGGAGGGCCTGTATGATTCCATGAGCATGACGAACTGACTCAGGGGGCTAGAGGTGAGCCATGGATGACAGAAGGTGGTCCTGGAAGGGGCTAGGAGAAAATTAAAATGGAAACAAAATGACAGTGATGTTCATTGAGGGAGCATCAGTGCAAAAGTAACAGTGAGCTATAAAAGGACCAGTAACAGACATATTAGCATTTGGGAGGAAGCTAAATTAATTTAAAATAAACCACAGTCTAATTTAGTGCAGCTTGGGCAATTGATCAAGTTACGCAATATCAAAGAGAAACACTCAGTTACTAAATACAGACTTCCATTCGATTTCTCAACAACCCCCACCACCACTGCCACAACCACCCCCCCACCCTCCAGTCTCAGCCTCACAGGATTTCACCACTTTCTGGAGAAAGTTACAAAAGGAGTGACACATTCTGGGCCAGGGTCACCACAACCCTCACTCAAGTTGTCCCACGGGTAGTGTGAAGTCAGGGCTGCAGTGAGCAAGGTTTGCTGAGGGAGTTCTTACACTCTCCGGTCAGGCTTGGCTCATCTCAGCTTCTGCCCAGGGCGCCTACTGTTGGCCTCAGTGCCCTTAGCCCAGTGCAGAGGGGGACATAGAGAAGTTATGAAGTAAGGGTTTCCCCATCCTTGACTTGCTCTGTCCCAGAGAGGGAACAAGTTTCAACCTAGACTGGGCAAACTGAATAATGTTCAGAATCAGAATCAGGTTTATTATCACTGACTTAGATGACATGAAAATGTTGTTTTGTGGCAGCAGTACCAATGCTCCTGTATGCATCAGAAACCTGGACAACATACCGACGACATCTGAAGGCACTTGAAAAGTTCCATCAATGCTGCCTTCGAAACATCTTAAATATCAGCTGGGAAGATAAAAGAACTAACGTCAGCGTGCTAAATGAAGCAAAAACAACAGGCATTGAAGCCTACGTTATCAAGAACCAACTAAGATCGAGCGGTCATGTTGTTCGGATGAAAGACGAATGTCTGCCGAAACAAATCTTCTACTCCCAGCTTAAAGTAGGCGAACGTAAAAGAGGCAGACAACAGAAGAGATTCAAAGACATCTTAAAAGCCAACATGAAGAAATGTAACATCGACATCAACAATTGGGAAACCAATGCCAAGGACAGGAAATTCTGGCAAACCATCATCCGAGAAGGAACAGCAACTTTCGAAGCCGACAGCTGTGCAGAATTAGAGGAAAAGAGAAGAAAATGGAAAGAGACACAGCAACACCCAAAGCCCGATCTGCCATCTGGAACTACCAGTCCTGAATGTGGAAGAACTTTCAGCGCCAAGATTGGACTCATAAGCCACTTGAAAGCCCATAAATAGATCAACAGAACAAAGACCATCATCCTCGACCTCGAGGGATAGCCACGACAACGATGACGGTGACAACAGTGCAAAGACATAAAATTACTATAAATTACAAAAATAAATAAAGAGTGCATAAAACAGGAATGATGAGGAAGTGTTCGTGGGTTCATGGACCGTTCAGAAATCTGATGGCGGAGGGGAAGAAGCTGCTTCTGAATCGTTGAGTGTGGGTCTTCAGGCTTCTGTACCTCCTCCCTGATGGTAGTAATGAGAAGAGGGCATGTCCCGGGTGGTGAGGGTCCTTAGTGATGGATGCTGCCTTCTTGAGGCACCGCCTCTTGAAGATGTCCTTGATGGTGGGGAGGGATGTGTCCGTGATGGAGCTGGCTGAGTCTACAACCCTCTGCAGCCTCATGCGATCCTGTACATTGGAGCCTCCGTACCAGGCGGTGATGGAACCAGTTACAATGCTCCCCACCATATATTTATAGAAATTTGCAACAATATTTGGTGACATATCGGATCTCCTCAAACTCCTAATGAAGTAGAGCCGCTGGCATGCCTTCTTCCGGACTGCATGGTACAGAAACTGGTGCCATCTATGTCCCATTGAACAGACCAGTGACATCGAGGGTTTGAGCACCACCTAGTCTCACTTTCTAAAGGCATTAGCACGGCATAAATGAGCAGAGAATCATGGTTCAAGGCCAGGCCTGTTCACGTCACGCTAGGGAAGTTCTTGGCGATACACAATTCTGATTGGACTATTGCTTATTGACCATGGATAAGTTGTGGATCATATCTCACTACGTGTAGCCTCCCATACAACCTCAGATAGACTAAGGTGATGTGTCATTATTGCTCTTACCAAGGGTGCAATGAATGTTTGCTTGTAGATTGGGTGACAGCTTCATCGAGCACCTTTGCTCCGTCTGCCGCAACACCCAGGACATCCCGGTGGCCACCCACTTCAATTCCACATCCCACTCCCATACTGACATTTCTGTCCACGGCCTCCTCTATTGCCACGTTGAGGCCAGGCGCAGGCTGGAGGAACAACACCTCATGTTCTGCCTTGGGAGTCTCCAACCTGACGGCCTCAACATCATTTTCTCTAACTTCCGGTAACCCCTCCCCTTCTTTTTCTACCCCCCCCCCCACTCCTTTGTCTTCCCTTATTCCTGTGGTTCCCTTCCCCCGCCTTGATGACCTGCCCATCTCCTCTCCTCCCCTCCCCCATCCTTTATTCCATGGTCCACTGCCCTCTCCTACCGGATTCCTTCTTCTTCAGCCCTTTGCCTCTTCCACCTATCACCTCTCAACTTATTACATCTTCTCCCCCCCCCCACCTACCTACCTTCCCCCTCTCACCTGGACTCACCTATCCCCTGCCCGTGTGTGCTACTCCTCCTCCCCCCACCTTCTTATTCTGGCTTCTGCCCTCTTCCTCTCCAGTCCTGATGAAGGGTCTCGGCCTGAAACGTCGACTGTTTATTTCCCTCCATGGATGCTGCCTGACCTGCTGAGTTCCTCCAGCACTTTTTGTGTATTGTTCCAGATTCCAGCATTTGCAGAATCTTTTGGGTCTCTGTGAATGTTTGCTCTCTCTCCTTTGCACGTTCTACTCTCCATAAACGTTAACCCACCCAAAACTCTGCAGTCTGAACCCTAACTCATGCAAGCCCCCATCACCCAGCTGATCTACATAGAAGGACCATCCTGACTTTGTTTTCAGGCCTCTCCACAGCCTGGCTTTCTCTATCTCTGCAAACTCTGCAGCTTGTACAGTTCTCTGAGACCTCCACATTCTTCTAATTCTGGTCTCTTGAACCGCCTACCTCAGGGGCGACACAGTGGCGCAGCTAGTAGAGCCACTGCCTCACAATTCCAGTGACCTGGGCTCGATCCCGACCACTGCTGCTGCTGCCTGGAATTTGTACGTTCTCCCTGTGAACGGTTGGATTTCTTCTGGGTGCTTTGGTTTCCTGCCACTTCCCAATGATGTGCGGGTTGGAAGGTTAATTGGTCACTGTAAATTGCCCCTAGTGTGTAGGTGAGTGGTAGAGACTGTGTGATGACAGAAATGTGTGGAGAATAAACTGAGAGAAATGTAAATGGGTGCATGATGGTCACTGAATTGAAGGGCCTGCTTCCATCTTATATGACTTCATGATTTGAATTTAATCATTAACGGCTGTGTCTTCAGTTCAATGGAACCTAAGTCCTGGAACTCCCTTCCTAAATATCATTTTCCTCCTTTGAGATGTCTAGTTTTTGACAAAGTTTTTTTCCATCTGACCTAACATCTCCCTACATGTCTTGATGTCAAACCTTTCTTTTATGAAGTGCTATGGAGGGTTCCTGTGTAGATACAGGGTTATTGTTGTGGTCAAAAGCAGAAAATGTTGGAAACACTCAGCAGGTCAGGCAGCATCTGTGGAGAGAGAAAAACAGTTAAACTTTCAGACCTGGTCTTCTCCCCACAGATCCTGCCTGACCTGCTGAGTGTTTCCAGCATTTTCTGTTTGTGCTTCAGATTTCCAGCATCTGCAGCATTTTTGGTTTTCATTTGCTGTTGTGGATTTTTAGAGGAAAAGCTGCTTACAAAGAACTCTGCCCAAATTAGGGTTGTAAAATAGGACAAACTGCTACTGGTGCACAAATGGGAAGCTTGCGCTGAGCTTTGATGGGGTAGAGAGAATAAAACCGTCAGGAGGAGCAGTAAGCAGGGGATGGTCAAAAGATAATCAGCATAACATCCAGTGAGGAACAAGAAAGAATGGGTTGATGTAATGAGGAGTGCACTGTCTGAAATGAGGTAGAGACACCATTGACCTGAAACGTTGAACATACTTTTCCCGGTCCACAAATGCTGCCTGATGTGGTAAGGTCAGGGATCTTGGGGTCCAAGTTCATTGCTCCCTGAAAGCGCCCATGCAAGTAGATAGGGTGGTAAAGAAGGCTTATGGCATGCTTGCCTTCATTGGCCAGGGCGTTGGGTATAAGAGTAAAGAAGTCATGTTGAAGCTGTATAAAACTTCGGTTAGGCTGCACTTGGAGAGTATTGTGGGCAGTTCTGGTCGCCCCGTCACAGGAAAGATGTGGAGGCTTTGGAAAGGGTGCAGAAGAGGTTCACCAGGATGCTGCCTGGATTAGTGGGTGTGAGCTATAAGGAGAGGTTGGACAAACTTGGGTTGTTTTCTCTGGAGCGTCGGAGGCTGAGGGAAGACCTGATAGAGGTTTATAAAATTATGAGAGGCATAGAAAGGGTAGACAGTCAGAACCTTTTTCCCAGGTTAGAAACGTCAAATACCAGAGGACATGTACTTAACATGAGAGGAGGAAAGTTCAAAGGAGAAGTGCAGGGGCAAGTTTTTACATAGAGAGTGGTAGCTGCCTGGAACGGGCTGCCAGGGGAGGTGGTGGAGGCAGATACGATAGTGGTGTTTCAGGCTTTTAGATAGACACATAAATATGCAGGAAGTGGAGGGATGTGGATTGTGTGCAGGCAGAGGGATTAATCTGGCATTGTGTTTGTCACAGACATCGTGGGTGAAAAGCTTGTTCCTGTGCTGTGCTGTTCTGTGTTCTATGTTGTATGTCCTATGTTGTATGTTCTATTTCCAGAGGTTGCTATAAGGGAATAGATTAGAAACTTGAGAACAAGAGGGCAAAGAGCAGAGTCAGAATAGATCAGTCCTTCAAACAAATGACACAGGGACAATGGGCAGAATGTGGACTATAAGATATAGGAGCAGAATTAGGCCATTCAGCCCATGGAGTCTGCTCCGCCATTCAATCATGGCTGTTTTTTTTCTCAATCCCATTCTTCTGCCTTCTCCCTTTAACCCTTTAATCCCCTTACCAATCAAGAACCTGCCAATCTCTGTCTTAAATACACCTAATGATAATGAGATTCCTCTTCATCCTTCTGAACTCCATCGAGTACAGGCCCAGAGCCATCAATTACTCCTCATACATTAAGCCCTTCATTCCCAGGATCATTCTTGAGAACCTCCTCCTCTGGACCCTCTCCAGGGCCAGCACATCTTTCCTTAGATACGGGAGCCAAAATTGCTCACACTATTCCAAATTGCCTGCAATATTCCAAGAATGGCCTTATTCTTCCCCAATCAAGGAAGATCGGAAATAGCGTAGGAATGGGATTAGGCTGTTTAACATCTCTGGCCTGTTCAGTCATTCAATGAGGTTCAATTTTCTGACTCCATTTATCCTTGGTGGTGCCCATCAGCTGACAAAAATCTGTCAGCCGAGATTTTAAAATTTTCAATTGAACCACCCACCATCTCTCTGTCTGCGGAGATTCAGAGAGTTCTAGGTTTCCACTGCCCTTTGTATCAAGAGGAGTTTGCTGACATTGTCACAGATCGGCCTTGTTCTCATCTTCAGGTTCTTCCCCCTTGTTCTGGACTCCCTCAGAAATAGTTTCTCTTTATGCTGTCAAACTTTGCACATTGAGATAATATCAGTACTTCATTGATTGCGCAAGAGAGTACAGAGCCAGTCCATACTTCATGGTTGTGAGATCCTATGTGCAATGTCTCTGAGCGAGATGGAGTACAATCCCAACCGTTAATTCCCCCAAAATACTCAGCATTCGCAAAAGTGTCATTTCAACGGAGCAGAGGGATAGGAAACTAATGAGAACCACGACCAGGCAATTGAACAGTGAGGAAAGTCTTATTGAAACACTTGTCAAGATGTGTCACGGTAAACCACAAACTTGTGGTTTCTGAGACAGTGAGTCTAGTACCCAATGCTTGGGTAGGGCTTATCGTGAAACAAGTCAAGTGATGACGAAGAATCTTTTTTTACAGTGGTACGTCAGTGAAAATTTGAATTATAATTAGTTGCTCAATATATTGTGTGGGCAAGGCAGATGGTGAAAATCTGGGTTCCCTTTTTCAACTTACTTCTTCTGGGTGGTTGTCACCGCATTGGGACCTGGACAGATGATGCAGGACAGAAGGAGTTCAGTTCCTTCCGTGTAAGCTTCAGCAACTGAATTCAGGTGTTGAGACAAGTGGGCAAGGTTCCATCAGATTGTCATAGTCACCCTAAGTGCTTCAACAGGAAGGAATAAGTCATGTTCTTGTTTAGTCTGGGTCTCTGTGTGATGTGACTCCAGTGTAGTTGCCTCTGAAATGGACCAAGACAAGGCCAAATCAGAGTGATATCAAACAGTCCTCCATCTTTGGGAGGTTCCACCTCAAAATTCCCACCTTACTCGATTCTTTAACCAGAGGGTCATGGATTTATGGAATTCGTTGCCACATACAGCTGTGGAGGCCCAATCATTGGGGGTGGTTAAGACGGAGATTGATAGGTATCTAACTAGTCAAGGTATCAAGGGATATGGGGAAAAGACCGGACATTGGGGCTAGGTGGGAATAGTTTAGTTTAGCTCATGGAGCAGATTCGATGGACTGAATGGCCTACTTCTTCTCCTTTGTCTTGTGATCTTGTGATCTTGTGACGCTGACACATCCCCTTCCCACCCAACCCTCCTCCTGCCCCACTGTGTCCATAATCCTGAGGAGAGGGGATTTCCATTAATGAACCTTCCCAGGTTATTGAACATAAGACCGTCAAAGTAGAAGCACATTTAGGCCATTTGGCTCCTCAAGTCTGATCCCAATCATGGCTGATTCTGTGCTATTACCTTGCCTGTCCCTATCTGCCTGTTTCCTTGCTTCCCTGTATCACTTGACTCCCGTACCATCCAAAGGTCTATCAGTCTCAACCTTGAACATCCTCCGTGACTGAGCAACCCACAGCCTCTGAGCTGGAGACTTGTAAGGTCAACAGAGCGGAGTAGTGCTTTTAGTTATTGGGCCAGCAATCCTGAGGCCTGGACTCAAGACTGACATTTACGTGTTCAAATCACACCACAGCAATTGGAAGCTTATATTTGGTTGAGTAAATAAATTATGGAATAAAAAGCATCCATCTGTGATGACAAGCATAGATTGCTGTCGAACAAGATCGACAGAGCAATTAATGATTGTAGGGTTAGTGCAGGAAAGTATTGCTGAGATAACAGGTCTTATTGACTGGCAGAGCTGAATGACTATTCCTGCATCTCTTCCTAAATGGCCAGCTCTTTACCCTGATGCAGCGGCCTGTGCTCTACACTCTTCAGCCTGAATGCTAAGACTCTCAGCACCCTGTCAATCCCTCTCAGAACCCTGCGTGCCGATGAGATCACCTTCTATATCCAATGAGTAGAGGCTAATGTTACTTAGTCTCACTTCATCTCTATCACTCTGGATGCTTTGTGCACACGTCAAAGTCAAAGTCGAGTTTATTGTCACGTGCACAAACACATGTGTGCACGGGTGCAATGAGAAACTTACTTAGAGCAGCATCACAGGCACATAGCATCAGATAAGCAGCATTCGCAAGAAAAACATAAATTAAACATAAGTTATATACAACTTTTACAAGATAGAACACAATTAGAACAAAAACAAACAAAATCCATTTTAGTGCAAAGTGATCAAAGTGGTCATAGTCTTGCTAAACTGTAGTGATTAGGGTTGTGCCGGTTGGTTGAAGAACCAAATGGTTGAAGGGAAGTAGCTGTTCTTGAACCTGGTGGTGTGGAGACTTCAGGCTTCTGTACCTCCTGCCTGATGGTAGCTGTGAGAAGATGGCATGGCCCGGATGGTGGGGATCTTTGACGATGGATGGTGGGGATCTTTGACGATGGATGTTGCCTTCTTGAGGCAGTGCCTCCTGTAGATACTTTCGATGGTGGGGAGGGATGTGCCCGTGATGTATTGGGCTGAGTCCACTACTCTCTGCAGCTTCTTACTTTCCTCTGTGTTCGAATTGCTGTACCAGACCGTGATGCAACCAGTCAGGATACTTTCAACAGTACATCTGCAGAAGTTAGTTAGAGTGTTTGGTGACAAGCCGAACCTCCTTAACCTCCTAAGAAAGTAAAGATGCTGGCGCTGCTCCCTGTGTTCTGTGCATTAATCACTGGCTAGGTGACTTCATACTGAAACATACCTTTTCACTACAGTGTCCAAACATAGCTTGCCGTTTTGATCATTCACAGACCCTATTCAATTCCCACACTATCCTCAAGTGACAGAACAAGAATTAAGAATTAAATGAGCCCTTTAAAATGCCCTGTTGTATTGCTTTCAGATACTACATTTATTTTGACTGATATGTAATTCAGGTTAATCCCTCTGCCTTGCGCCTGTGTACACTGTGAGACTATTTAATGTGTTTTGCAATAACTGTCCACCCTTTGTTGAATGTTTTTCATTCAGCCTGCACATTGTGACATTACTTTCTTCAAACTTCCTCCCTGTTATTCATCGGATTTAGGCATTGTGCAATCCTTGTCTGCTGCAAGGGAGGGAAAACAACAGAGGGAACTTTCTGGAACATTTTAGAAAATGTCAGAACCAGAATTAGATTTATTATCACTGACTTATATGATGTGAAATTTATTGTTTTGCGGCACCAGTACAGTGCAAGGATATAAGGCTTATTATAAATTACAAAAATAAATAAATAGTGCAAAAAACAGGAATAACGAGGTAGTGTTCGTGGGTTTGTGGACTGTTCAGAAATCTGATGGCAGAGGGGAAGAAGCTCTTCCTGAATCATTGAGTGTGGGTCTTCAGGCTCTGTACCTCCTCCCCAATGGTAGTAACGAGAAGAGGGCATGTCCTGGATGGTGAGGGTCCTTAGTGATGGAGGCCGCCTTCTTGAGGCACCACCTCTTGAAGATGTCCTCGATGGTGGGGAGGGTTGCGGCCTTGATGGAGCTGGCTGAGTCTACAACCCTCTGCAGCCTCTTGTGATCCTGTGCATTGGTGCCTCTGTACCAGGCAGTGATGCAACCAGTCAGAATGCTCTCCACCGTACATCTACAGAAATTTGTAAAAGTTTTTGGTGACGTACCAAGTCTCCTGAAACTCCTAATATCGGTGGTGTACCTTCTTCATGATTGCATCAATGTGTTGGACCCAAGATATATGCCCAGGAACTCGAAGCTGCTCACCCTATCCACTGCTGACCCCTCAATGAGAACTAGTGTGTGCTCTCCTGACTTCTCCGTCCTGAAGTCCACAATTAATTCCTTGGTCTTGCTGACGTTAAGTGTGAGGAATGCTTCTCTGGTGCTACACAGATTGGATGAAGTGGTGAACTTAAAATGTTTTGCAAGTTTGTTCATTTCGTAGGTTCTTGTCTGACTGTCTCACCCTAATTTCTTTTCCCTCAGCTTCCACCCCACTCCCCTCAGAATTCGCAACTCCCAGGCCAGTTGTCAAGGACTCTGAAATTGTGCTCAAGGGAGGCTGAAGGTGGAGTAGCGTGTTATTGGGTCAGCAATTCCGAGACCTGGACTCAAGGCTGACATTTATGTGTTCAAATCTCACTATGGCAACTGGAAACTTAAATTTGGTTGAGTAAATAAATTCTGGAATAAAAAGCATCCATCTGTGACGACAAGCATAGATTGTTGTGAAAAGAGATTGATGGATGTTGGGCTATAAAAGCAATCAAAGGATTTGGGGTTGGTGCAGGGAAGTGTTGCTGAGGTAACAAATCATCCATGATCTTATTAACTGGTAGAGCAGGCTTGGGCTGAATGGCCTACTCCAGAATCTCTTCCTTACATTCCTCTGCATTTATGCTTCAAACCCATGTTTTATCTGCTGCAAGACCGCTCACCTCCTTCTCTGCAACAGGTGGGTGCAGAGGTGGAGATAAGCACTTATGGAGAGGGTGCTGAAGAGATCTACCAGGATGCTGCCTGGATTAGAGGACATGTGCTATAAGGAGAGGTTGGACAAACTTGGGTTCTCTGGAGGGGAGACCTGTTAAAAGTTTATAAAATTATGAGAAGCATAGATAGAGTAGACAGCTGGTATCTTTTCCCCAGGGTTGAAATGTCTAATACTTGAGGGCATGCACTTAAGGAGAGAGGGGGAAAGTTCAAAGGGACATAGCCTCAAGATTTGGGAAAATAGATTTAGGATGGAGATGAGGAGAAACTGCTTTTCCCAGAGAGTAGTGAATCTGTGGAATTCTCGGCCCAGGGAAGCAGTAGAGGCTACCTCATTAAATATATTTAAGTTACAGTTAGATAGATTTTTGCAGAGTTGGGGAATTAAGGGTTATGGGGAGAAGGCAGGTAGGTGGATCTGAGTCCACGGCCAGATCAGCCATGATCTTATTGAATGGCGGAGCAGGCTCGAAGGGCCAGATGGCCAACTCCTGCTCCTATTTCTTATGTTCTTTTGTTCAAAGGAGATGAGCTAAAACTATGAGAGGCATAGATAAAGTAGACAGCCGGTATCTTTTTCCCATGGTTGAAATGTCTAATACTAGAGGGCATGCGTTTAAGGTGAGAGGGGGAAAGTTTAAAGGAGATGTGCGGGGCAGGTTTTTTACGCAAAGAGTGGTGGGTGCCTGGAATGTGCTGCCAGGGGTGGTGGTGGAGGCAGATACGATAGAGGTGTTTAAGAGGCTCTTAGATAGGTACATGGATGTGCAGAGAATGGACGGGTATGGTCCATGCGCAGGCAGAAGGGATTAGGCGTCATTAGTTTAATACAACATTATGGGCTGAATGGCCTGTTCCTGTGCTGTACTGTTCTATGTCCTATGTTCTAGATGCCTGCCCCACCACACTGCCAAATCACTTATCCACACTGTAGTGAAAGAGATGGATAGAGTTATGGACATGCAGGGAGTCAATGGATGTGGGGTTAGTGCTAGATAGTGGGGCAGAGGTAGGAGATTGGTTGGCCATGATATGGAGTGATGGAGCGGACATGAGGGGGCCAAAGCCTTATTTTTTTATTTACAGGCAGTCCCCAGGTTGTGTAGGGGTTCCACTCCTAGAAACGTCCGTAAACCGATTCCTCTGTAAGTCAGAGACGTTTGTTTTGTACAGCTTTCCATATTGTATCACTTTCCTTAATTCTTTCATTTCACTGAACATTCACCCAAGCACGACCCATTGTTAAACTAACAGAATATATATTGTACCCAGTCATTAATAAAAACCATGAAACATTTTATTAATATTATTACTATCTTGAAAAATGCTTTAAAAATATGTGAGAGAATTTGTGTAAAGTTGGATTTCCCTGAGTCAGGTCACTCATGAGACCCCCTGTAGTGACTTCCACCAGTTTCACTAAGGTCATTAGCTGTACATAAGACATTAAGAAAATAAATGGAGAGATGGAGATAAGCAGTCTTGCAGTGAATAAAATGTGGGTTTGAAACATAAGCACATGAGGACATAAGGAAGAGATGCAGGAGGAGGCTACTCAGCCCTCAAGCCTGCCGCTACTAGTCAGATTCTGCATTAAATCCACCTACAAGTTTGCAGATGATACAACCATAGTGGGCCATATCTCAAATGATGATGAGTTGGAGTACAGGAAGGAGATAGACTAGTGACATGGTGTCATGACAACCTTTTCCTCAATGTCAGTAAACCAAAAGAGTTGGTCATTGACTTCAGGAAGGGTGGGGGCAGTGCACAGGCACCTGTCTACATCAATGGTGCTGAGGTCGAGAGGGTTGAGAGCTTCAAGTTCCTGGGGGTGAACATCACCAATAACCTGTCCTGGTCCAACCACATAGACACCATGGCCAAGAAGGCTCACCAACGCCTCTACTTCTTCGGGAGGCTAAATAGATTTGGCATGTCCCCTTTGACACTCACCAATTTATATCAATGCAGAGAAAACATCCTATCTGGATGCACCACAGCTTGGAATGGCAACTGCCAGTGACCGCAAGAAACAACGGAGAGTTGCGGACACAGCCCAGCATATCACAGAAACTAGCCTCTTCTCTGTGGACTCTGTCTACTCTTCTCACTGCCTTGGTAAAGCAGCCAACATAATCAAAGACCACACCGACCCCGGACATTCTCTCTTCTCCCCTGTCCCATTGGGCAGAAGATACAAAAGCCTGAAAGCACGTACCATCAGGCTCAAGGACAGCTTCTATCCCACTGTTGTAAGACTATTGAATGGTTCCCTACTACGATAAAATAGACTCTTGACCTCACAATCTATCTTGTTATGACCGTGCACCTTATTGTCTACCTGCACTGCACTCTCTCTGTAGCTGTTACATTTTATTCTGCATTCTGTTATTGTTTAACCCTATACTAGCTCAATGCACTGTGTAATGAATTGATTTGTATGGCGCCTGCCCCCCATTCAATATAATCACAACTGATTTGCTGCAGGCCTCAAACCTTTTCTGTGCCAGTTCCCCATGGCCCTCAGTTCCCTGATCAATCAAAAATGTGCCTACTTCCTCTCTGAATGTCTACAAATCTCTGGGATAGAAATTCACCGCCCTCTGTGAGGATGTGTATAAAATCATGAGGGGCATAGATAGGGTGAATGCACTCAGTCTTTCTCCCAGGGTTGGGGAATCAAGAACTAGAGGGCATAGGTTTATGCTGAGAGGGAAGAGATTTAATAGGAACTTGAGGGACCATTTTTTACACAAAGGGTAGTATGTATGTGGAATGAGCTGCCAGAGGAAGTGGTTGAGGCGGGTACAATAACAGCTTTTAAAAGACCGTTGGACAGGTACATGGATAGGAAAAGTTTAGAAGGATATGGGCCAAACACTAGCAAATGGGACTAGCTTGGAGGGGGCATCTTGGTCGTCATGGACAAGTTGGGCTGAAGGGCTTGTTTCCGTGCTGTGTGACTCTATGACTCTCTAGGAAGCACCCTGACCACCCACCCCAGCCCCTGATCTTGTCCCTTGTCTGAAACTCTCCCTCTTGTGGAAACTTTCTGGCTTGCACATGGATCAAATTCCCAGCAATCTGGCTGACAACCAAGTGCCCTCTAAAACAGTCAAACCAAAGACAGATAGTTACAAGATTAGGGAGTGACCAGCTGCTCAGGAACTGATTATACAGAGGGTGAAGAACCTCTGGACTTCTCTACACCCCAGAGGGTTGTGGCGACTGGATCCTGGGGGATTTAATGAGGAAGTAGATACATTTTTGAAAGATCAGGGAATTGAGGGCCATGGGGAACTGGCACAGAAGAGGACTCGAGGCCTGGGGCAGATCAGCTGTGGTCATATTGAATGGCAAGGCAGGCTCAAGGGACCAAGTGGCCGACTCCTATTCTTATCTTCTAACGTTAGAGATGAGAAATACATTCTCTCCTGTCCAGAGATGCCACACTTTATAAATGACACCAAAATACAGAAGTGAAAGAGGAGTAAATTCTTTAGTCCCTCAGCATGCTCACCATTCAGTAGGATTGTGAGCTACAGTGCTGACTGGCTCAGTTTGTCTCTGATGGAATATTGGTTCCCTTGCAAGGCCAAGTCTCAGTGTATAGGTTAAGGGGCACAGGGTGATTTGGTGAAGCACATTGCTGGTGTTGACCCCTGTGTGCTGGCAATTCCTCACTGTGGGTCAGTAATGGGTGACCCTGCCCTCCTGGGCTGGAGCATTGGTGACACCAACACCTCCCTCACCTGCCCCTTGCTCTGAGGCTGTTGGTGGGCACCTGAGTGAAAAATCTAGGTCGATGATGAGAGGTGCTGAGTTCAGGGTGAGATGTGGCAGAGGCAAGGGCAAGGACAGGGGGAGGGACTGGGGCAGGAATTGGTTGGGCGGAGGGATCAGGGATAGGGAGAGAGGCAGGGATAGAGGCAAGAACAGGGATTTGAACAGCGATAGAGGCAGGGACAAGGGCAGGTACAGAGCGAGGGGCAGGGGAATGGACTAGGGCAGGAACATGGGGAGGGTAAGGGGTAGGGATGGGGGCAGGGATAAGAGCACTGTCAGAGTTGGTGCAACAACAGGGGTAAGGGCAGGGAAGAGATCAGGGGTGGGGGGAAGGACAACGACTGGGTGAGGGGCAGGGGTAGAAAGAGAGGCAGGGACATGGAGAAGGGAAAGGGCAGAGGCAGGGGCCAGGGCAGGGACAGGAATAGGGGCAGGCACTGGGAGGGGCAGAGACGGTGCCAGGGGGCAAGGGCAAGCCAGAGGCAGGGGCAGGAACAGGGGAACGGGGAGCAGAGACAAGTACAACAATGGGGGCAGGGGCAAGAGCAGAAGCAGCCACAGGGGCAGGGACAAGAACAGGAAGGGGCAAGAGAAGCAACATGGATAGATGATGAGATGGGGGCAGGGACCCCACTGTCCCCTGGTGGTATCTGATGAAGGAAATTGGATTTAGTGGAAGCTACCTTTCTCACTAAAGAACGGGAATGAACAGCCTTGCACTAAAACTGTGGCTTTCACAGAGCGCAGTGCAAACGTTCAGGCCCAGTGCACTCTCCATGAAGGTTCACTGAGGCCGTGGTATATTGCCCTTATGTAACACTGCTGTCTGTAAAACAACAAGATATCTGAAACTGCTGGCTGCCGAGATCGTGAGATGCTTTGACATGGCGCAACACAGCTCATGAGGCAGTGTGATTCTCACAGCTTCAAGCACTGTGTTGCAAAACATTTTCCTCCAGTGACACTTCAGCTACAGCTCCTGCTGCAACCACAAAGCTGGGGGTGGGGTGGGGTGGGGGAGATAGTCTCTGAAACTTTCCACAGGACGGCACAGTGAGTAGAGCAGCTGCCTCACAGCTCCAGTGACCCGGGTTCAATCCTGACCCCGGGTGCTGTCTGTGTGGAGTTTGCACATTCTCCCTGATCTCCTGGATATCCTCCAGGTGGATTTCCCCTCACATCTGCCAGTTGGCAGGTTAATTGGCCGCTGTAAATTGCCCGCAGTGTGTGGGTGAGTGGTAGAATCTGGGGGGAGTTGATAAAAATGTGGGGAGGATATTAGTGTAAATGTGTGGTTGATGGTCAGTGTGGATTTGATGGGCTGAAGGGCCTATCTCCATGTTGTATAATTCCACATGGAAGAAATATATTTTAAGGGGCATTATCAAATGTAAAGAACCATCAGAGCTGGTAAAATAGAAGTGGCAGGTTCAGCCAATGTATGTAAGAATGCACATCGATAGATTCAGATTCAACAAAGATTGGGCAATAGAAGATGGAGCCGCAGATCAGAAGAGCTTCCTACAGTCAGCTGCCCTGGAACCAACGTGATTTCATGTTTTCATGGAGTGATACAACACAGGCAGCCAATTGGTTAAATGTTCCTGCATTGGCACCTTGTAGAGTGAGTGTGGGGAATCTTGGGCTTTAGTTTCCTTGAACAGTCTCAACCAAGTTTCCAATGAGAGGCATGGATAGGGTAGATAGTCTTTTTCCCAGGGTGGGAATGTCAAAACTAGAGGACATAGGTTAAAGGTGAGAGGGGGGAAAGTTTAAAGGAGGTTTACGAGGCAAGCATTTTACAAAGAGATTGTTACTGCCCGGGACGGGCTGCCATTGGTAGTGGTGAAAGCAGATATGACAGCAATGTTTAAGAGGCATTTAGACAGGCACATGAATAGGCAGGGGATGCAAGGATATGCACCATGTGCAGGCAGATGGTAATAGTTCCACTGGCATCAAGGTTGGTGACGATATGGTGGGTCAAAAGGCTTGTTCCTCTGCTGTACAGTTCTATGTTCTGAGAGGTGAAATGGATGTCCAAGGGGCCTACTTTTAAAATACAATCACAAGGATAAGATTCATCCCTGAGGAAGTCCAAAACCCAGAGACTGAGGGCCACTGACATTTTTGCCAAAGGTTCCCATGTCTGTGAGTGAGGGTCAGTGCCAAGAGAGCCTGTTTGAACCGCCCTTCCCCCAGGGGTCTGCATTCTATAAGCCCACTTTTACACAAAGGGCCACTAATTACAGTGGTTATTGAAGTTTACAAATAATTGTCGGCAGCATTCCTGACGTAATTCAAAATTGGTAAAATGGTAATTGATTTATTATTGTCACATGTACCAAGATACAGTGAAAAAATTTGTTTTGCATGTCAACCATACAGATCATTGCATCACATCAGTACATTGAGGTAGTACAAGGGAAAAGCAATAACAGAATGCAGAATAAAGTGTTACAGTTGCAGAGAAATTGCTGTGCAGGCTGACAGTAATGTGCAAGGGCCATGATAAGGTAGATTGTGAGGTCAAGAGTCCAAGTTATCATACAAGGGGACCATTCAATAGTCTTATAAGTGCGGGATAGAAGCTGTTCTTGAGTATGCTGGTATATGCTTTCAGACTTTTGTATCTTCTACCCGATGGGGGGTGAGGGTGAGGGATGTGGAGAAGAGAGAATGACCAGGCTGGGAGGGGTCCTTGACTATGTTAGCTGCTTTCCTGAGGCAGCGGGAAGTGTAGACAGAGTCTGTGGAGTCCTTGGCCCTTCCCCTGTGCCTCTCCCTCTTCTCTGTCCCTGACTCTGTATCTGCCCCTGCCCCATCCCTGTATCTGCTCCTATCCCTGTCTCTGAGCCTGTTCCTGACTCTGTCCTGTTGCTGAGCCTGACCCTCTCCCTCTCCATGCTCCGACCCTGCATTTGCCCTGCCCGCATTCTTGCCCCTGCTCTTGAGCCCGTCCACAAAGGTCCTCAGCAACCCAAGATTCCCAAACCAATAACTTGTGCTGTGAGTCAATTTTCTGTTTTATATTTAGAGACAAAATGTTGACACTATCATGAGCCCATTGCGAAATCCTGCAATTGTTGACAGCAACCTCACCAGGGAGACTGACTTGCGGAGACTATAAGTGCAGACAACCAACCATAAAATGGTGCAAGCCAGAAGCTGATGAGGCTTTACTGGGCTCTGATCTTGCCGTGGCTCTCCCTGTCATGCTGTGGAACATCAGCCTGGGAGATGGTGGTGGATGACCTGTTTGGAAAGGATTTTATGCACCTTACACACCTTTCTGGCTGCATCAATGCAGTACACCTTGTTGTTTTGGCTACAAACCGGAATAATACTTGCCTCCTTTATTTTCAGCTGAAAAGTTCATAGAGCCATAGAATAATACAGCACAGAAAACAGGCCATTCGGCCCTTCTAGTCTGTGCCAAAACTTTATCCCTCTAGCCCCATTAACCTGCATTCGGTCCATAACCCTCCAGACCTCTCCCGTCCATGTATCTATCCAATTTATTCTTAAAACTTAAGAGTGAGCCCGCATTTAACACGTCAGATGGCAGCTTGTTCCACACTCCCACCACTTTCTGAGTGAAGAAGTTCTCCCTAATCTTCCCCCTAAACCTTTCCCCTTTCACCCTAAAGCCATGTCCTCTCGTACTTATTTCTCCTTTCATCTGAAATAAAGCTTGTTATTTTGCAAGGGGCAATTAGCCTTACCTTTTTACCACTTGGTTATTTATTTTTGCTCATCCAAGTCCATCTTTAAAGCCTATTTTGTTCTATTGGGGTCATGTTTGTGGGTTCATGCATAAAGGCAGCCCACCTGTGTCTCTCCCAGTCACACTGTCTTCTGGATCTCCCGAGATTCAACATCAAACATTAATAAAGCGCTGTCTTGGTCAACAGGACTGAGGAATGAACGTTTTTCTTCTTAGCTAGTCCCTTGGGATTGAGGATGATATTTGCCTCCATCTGGTTCTGTGGGTTCTGAGATTGGATGTTTTGAAAGTACATTCACAAGGATAAGATTCATTCCTGAGAAAGTCCAAAGCCAAGAGACTGAGGGCCGTTGGCCAACGATTCCCATGTCTGGGAGTAAAGGTCAGTGCCTGGAGTGTCTGTTTGAACTGACGTTCCCCAGGAGTCTGCATTCTGGACCATAAACCCATGGCCCATGTCTCTGCTGACCAGGCCTTTATGTCTACCATGTCTGCACTGACCATCAGGAACCCGTTTACACCAATCCCATTTTATTCTCCCCACATTCCCATCAATTCCCCCCCGTAGTCTACGACTCACCCACACACCAAGGCCAATTTACGGCAACTTTCTATCTATCCCATCTGCCTGCACATGGTATATATCCCTCCATTCTCTACTCGTTCAGGGTCTGTTTAAGTGTCTCTTAAACGTTGCTATCGTATCTTCTTCCACCACCTCCCCTGGCAGGACCCTCCAGGCACCCACCACTCTCTGTGTAAAAAACTTGCCTTGCAAATCTCCTTTCATCTCTCATCTTAAACCTGTGTATTTCTCTGCAGTTATGGTCAATTGTGTGCATTTCTGGTTGCCCAGCTATTGGAAGGGTGTACTTAAGCTGGAAAGGGTACACAAAAGATTGACAAGGATGTTGCACGGACTGGAGGGCTTGAGGTATAGGGAGAGACTGGACAGGCTGGGACTTTTTCCCTGGAGTGCAGCAGGGTGAGGGGTGACCTTATAGAGGTATATAAAATCATAAGGGGCAGAGATAAGGTGGATGGTCACAGACTTTTTCCCAGGGTAGGGGATTCTAAAACTAGAGGGCATAGATTTAAGGACAGAGGGGAAAGATTTAAAGGGGACCTGAGGGACAACTTTTTCATTCAGATGGTGGTGGGTAAGTGGAACAAGCTGCCAGATGAAGTGATTGAGGCAGGGACGACTGTATCATTTAAAAGACACTTGGACAGGTTCATGGATAGGAAAGGGTTAGAGGGGTATGGGACAAATACAGGCAAATGGGACTAGCTCAGGAAGGCACCTTGGTCAGCATGGACGAATTGGGCTGACGGGCCTGTTTCTGTGCTGTATAACTGATGAGGCCAATGTGGGACTCCTCCACAGATGGGGCGGGAGGTGGCTGATGGGACAGGTGGGTGGCTAGTTGGTGAGGGGGTCTGACCTTCAGCTGCCTGCACAGGCCTCCTGTGTGCTCCCAATACACTGACTTGGTTCTCAATGTCTTCCCAAACACTCCTTCTCCACTTTGTGTGGTCAAGGGCCAGGGATTCCCAGGAGTCAGCGGGGATGTTGTACCTCTTCAAGGAACCTATGAACAAATCCTTAAATCTTTCTCTGTCTACCTGGGAATCTCCTTCCTTGACAGATTTTGAATAGAACGTCTTTCTCAGGAGTCTGATGTCAGGCATGTGAACTAATAGAAATACTGCAAAATGCTGGAGTATTACGGCATTCCATATTAATCCATTACTGCTTAGAACCAGACTGGAAGCAAGTATTTTTAACCCCAAATGACCATTAAGGAGAAGGAGAGTAACCAGGGGGAAGAAAGTAACCTAAATTTCTTACCTATATGGTAATATACTATTACTACCATAATGTAGAGTGATAGTCACACTGCAGGAAACAGACCCTTCCAGATACTAAGTCTGCACTGACCATCAAGAACCTTTTTACACCAATCCCGTTTTTTCTCCCCATATTCCCATTAACTCCCCTCAGACTCACCCACACACTAGGGCCAAATAACAGTGACCAATTTACCTGCCAACCTTCACGTCTTTGGGATGTGGGTGGAAACCCAACCAGCCAGAGGAAACCCACGTGGTCACAGGGAGAACGTGCAAACTCCACACAGACAGCACTGGAGGCCAGGATTGAACCTGTGTCTCTGGAGATGTGAGGCAGCAGGTTTGCTAGATGCACCCTTTATATCCATTAGTACTGAATGTTTCAGCCATTTCTTACCACTCTACTGTACCAGCCCGGATCGGCTTACTTTCACCTCTAACAGTAGTGGATGGATAGTCTCTGTGTGGCTGGTGCTGGAAATGGGCCGTTTGATCCAACTGGACCATGCCGACCAAGACACCCATCTAAGCTAGTTCCATCTGCCTGTGTTTGGCCCATGGCCCTCTAACCTATCCTATCCATGTACCTGTCCAAGTGTCTATTAAATGCTGTTAATGTACCCGCCTCAACCACTTCCTCTGGCAGCTTGTCCCATACACCCACCACCCTCTGGGTGAAAAAGTTGCCCCTCAGGTTCCTATTGAATCTCTTCCCTCTCACCTTAAACCTATGCCTTCTAGTTCTTGATTCCCCAACCCTGGGAAAAACACTGTGTGCATTCACCCCGCCTATGCCCCTCATGATTTTATACACCTCTGTAAGGTCACCCCTCAGTCTCCTATGCTTGAAGGACTAAAGTCCTAGCCTGGCCAACCTCTCCCTCAGGCCCTCAAGACCTGGCAATGTTCTCGTAAATCTTTTTTTGTGCTCTTTCCAGCTTAATGACGTCCTTTTTATGAGTCCCAGCCTACTCAACACCTCTCTATAACTCAGTCCTTCGAGTCCTGGCAATATCCTTGTAAATCATAGTAATCCAATAATCCAATGAATTACAACTGTATTTACATTCTCAATCTCTCTGCCCTCCACAAGGTTTATATTCATTTAAGGGAAGGAATATCACTGGCAAGGCTAACATTTATTGACAATCTTTAATTGGACTTGAGAAGGTGGTGGTGGACTGACTTCTGTTCGCCCGCACAGCTTTTGGCTGCTGGACGAAAAGAGTATTTGCAAATCCAAACTTCAGACTAGCACAGAATTCATGGCCTACCAGGCAGCAGTGATCCTTGTCCTTGGTACACCACTGAGTCATAGATTATCTGATCAGACATCTCAAATCAGTCGAGAGATATCGCTAATGCTCCTCTTGCAAAATCATCCAAATTCACCGGAAGCACAAACAAACTAACTCTCCCAGGCCAACATCAATGAAGCTTCAATTACTCGTCCTCCCTAGGTCACAACAGGGTTCCATTCCTGAGAACTGTCCATAACCAGAACAGTTCGCAGGTCAGAAATGTGGTAGCTCAGCAATATATGTAAATAAAATTATAGGCCAATCAAGGGCAATATCTAACTCAACCATTCAGATTTCTCTGCAAGATGCAATAATGTTGCCGAGGACCGAGCTCCCACACAAGTGAAGATCGATCCCGCTGGTCTCCCAAATCCTCTTCTATATGTACGGGCTGTACATAAGTTGGGTGTTCGTAAGCTGGGGAGGACCTGCACGCTCAATCAGTTCTAAAAGGTGGGAGTTCACATGCCTGATATCAGAATCCCATAACAGGCCCTCTATTCCAAGCTCTGTCGTGGGATGAGATTACTGGCAGACAGGGGAAAAATTCAAGGATGTGCTCCCCACAATCATCACCAGATCCCAGGGAGGGCAGCAGACTCTGTGGAGGCCTCTCCTCGGAAACTCAGCTCAGCTTTCTAAACCACTGCCATGGTGTGGGCTAAATAAACAAGAGCTTTAATAGGTTACAGCATCAAGGGAAGGGAGTTGATCCCTGGTCCCTCTGCTGTTGTGCTTTCCTTTAATTCTTCCAAGATCTGTGGATGGAATTTATTTTAAACATTTCATCTCATTTCTAATGACATTCTTGTTTACACCACTTGTGGTATCGCATCGTTTGGCCTAATCATCGTAGCTTCAAGAAGCTTCCTTTACTCTTGCTTCTTGATTACTCCAAAGGGACTCCTCGGTCTTCCAGTGAACCCACAGCAATGTTGCTGAGCTTCACTCTGTCAGTGCCACACCTTTGATGCTCCCAACAGTAGATTATATCCAATCCCAGGGCCAGCTCTCTCAATTTTCTCCGCTCCTGTTCACTTCCCAAGTTCCAACACAATCTCCCCCTAACTCAAACCTCAAGCCCTGATCTTGGGTCTCCCACCCCTCAAATCCCGGTTCCTTCAGACCAGTTTCTCTCTGCCTTAACTGAAACTTCAATCTCCCCAGCCTCAGTCTCTGCTCCGACTAAAACCAGAATCTCCCCAGCCCCCACACTCCCTCTGACAAACTCAAACCCCAATCTCCCCAGCCCCTATACTCTCTCTGACCACTTCAAACTCCAGACTCCCCAGTCCCCTCTTTCTTTATAATCCACACAAATCCCAAGTGGCTGAAGCCTCAGTCTCCCTCTGTCTCAATGCCCATCACTAATTTTTACATTAATTTACACTCAACATAGAAACACAACTTAAGTGTGATGTGAAATTTACAAGTGTAACATTTTATTGAAGTGAAGTTCAATTCAGCACTTTTCTTTTTATTTTGAAAGCATATTCCACAGAAGAGAACATAGAACATAGAACAGTACAGCACAGAACAGGCCCTTCGGCCCACAATGTTGTGCCGACATAGCTAATCCCTCCTACCTACAGAATGCCCATATCCCTCTATTTTCCTCTCATTCATGTGCCCATCCAAGCCCCTCTTAAAAGCCCCCAATGAATTTGCCTCCACCACCCTATCAGGCAACACATTCCAGGCATCCACTACTCTCTAAGTGAAAAACCTACCCTTCACGTCTCTTCTGAACCTACCCCCTCTCACCTTAAATGCATGCCCTCTGGTATTGGATCGCTCAGTAATGGGAAAAAGATATTGCTTGTCCTCAGAGAATATTAGAGGTTCTATCTTCTTTGATATCCCTTTGTGCGTTTGCTGTGGCTTCACCCACATCTCTCGTGTTTCTATGTCAGAAGGTTTAGCGAACAAAATCCCATCCATGATACTTGAGCATAAAGCTCTAGGAGCCACTCTAGAGCAGTATTGGACAGAGGGAGTGCTGCCTTGTCAGAAGAGCTGTTTATCAGAGGAGACGTCAAACGGAGGCCCCGTTACCCTCTGAAGTAAAAGGATCCATGGTGCGAACGTGAAAAAGTTCAGGGGAGTTAGTCCAGTGGTCCTGGGCAATAATTATCCCTGAACCAACATTATGAGTGCAAGTTAGTTGATTACTGATGTTTGTGGGAGCTTGTTATGCACAAGTTGGTTGCCATATCTCCTACATTACAACAATGGCTTTACATTATTTGGCTCGTAAGTCCTTTAGACACTTGTAAGTCAATCCAAGTGTGTCCTCATCCCATCCATACTATAAGAATCTCTCTGCCTGATGTATTTGACTGCAGCAAACAACCACACACACAAAACATAAATTTAGACTCAACATCTCTTGCTTTCCACCGGAGGGCTTTGAAACCCTTAAAATATTTCCTACAGAACACTCATTCCTGATTCACAGCCATCTGCTTGAGTAGTGACCAAAGAGCCTGTGCAGTAATACAGAAACTAAGCAGTGTTTTGTGTTACCCGTTGAATCAGCAAGTTTCTCAATGAGTCACACACATTTCATCAGAGAAATGATGATGAAATCTCAGTTCTCCACACTGACTCATGCAGAGCTTGACATTTAAGCATCATGACTGTGGTCGGAAATGGCTTTTTCTCACAATAAGATTTTAAAAGTAGATCACTTCAGTCGAAATATATATTTTTTTTCAGATCTCCCCACGGTTGTTTAGGTACTTTTACATGTTTTCTCCTGTCTTGCTCCCCACCCTGACTTACTTTCCCAACTTCACTGCTGATATTGACTCAGGTATTATCTCATGGAATCCAGGCAGTTCTTGCCTCTAAAGAGTCATTCCTCAAGTATGATATTAAATAATGATGATTCACAGTGGGCTGTTAGTCCCATTCTATCCACACAAATCTTTTTGCCAAAGTACAGTGCATTTTCAACCAGAGATGTTATTAAGAGCTTGGATTATGAGCTGATTTTATCTAGACTGAGACTGTAGTGACAGAGTGCTGCATTGTTGGAGGTTTTGTCCATCCTCAGGCAGATTAAGGAAGATTGCTTGGCAGAGATCGACAGGCTTTTATCCCTGGTGCCCTGGCAATATTTTACTCCTCAACCAACGTTATTTAAGAGGAAAATAATTACCTGCTCCTTATCAAATTGCTGTTTTTCAGGGTCAAACCCAGGTCTCTGGAGCACAAACCATGCATTAATAAGAGGCGCAGGAAACACCTAATACGTGTCTTCTACTCTCTGCATATCTCTTTCAACAAGGGGAAGGATTTTATATCTTCATGGTTTATAGGAAATCATACTCTTTACATTTATAATCTAACAACTCATCCGAAAGAGTGTTAACATGAAAAGGGGAGAGAATAATGAGAAATAGATTATCATTCTCACTTTAAAGAAGCAAGTCTTTTAAACTTGTGGCAAAATAAGTATCTTTGTATAATACAACAGTGAAGTGGAGGGCCATTCTGGAACTTACTGCTCAAGTTTCTAGAGTGGAATTTAAGCACACAACCTTCTGACTAAGGGGTGAGTCTGTAGCCCATGGAATCTCAGTTGAACACCTGAGTGGTGGGTTGTCGTTTTCAAGGCACATTTAAGGCAGAACAGCTAATCTCGTAACCTTGTGATATGCTCATTGGTCATGTTTGCTGACTCTTACCCTGATCTCAGGATATCTCATTTCCTGTTGTTGACTCTGTGAGAATTCTTCCATCATTGAGTAAGCTGCAGTGCTTACGTTGTATTTTAAATGTGGTCTGGGGTGTTGAGCACCCGGCCATCTCTTGGAAGGTGTGCCGTGAAGATAGGAAACAGGAGAAGGAGAAGGGCAGCACAGTGATGTGTCAAGTGGCGCCGCTGCCTTGACCCATGTTCAATCCTGACCTCCAGTGCTGTCTGTGTGCAGTTTATACGTTCTCTCTGTGACCTCGTGGGTTTCCTCCTACATCTCAAACACAAGCTGGTTTGTCAGTTAATTGCCCCAAGGGGTAGAATCTGGGTGGAGTTGATGGGGATGTGGGGAGAATAAAATGGGATTAATGCAGGAATAGTGTAAGTGGTGGTTCATGGTCGGCACGGACTCAGTGGGCTGAAGGGCCTGTTCCCGTGCTGTATCTCTCAATGACTCTGAGTGGGCCTACTCCACCATTCAATAAGATCTTGGCTGACCTGACCTTAGTCTCAACACTTTTCCGCCTGATCCTCATATTCTAAAAATTTGCTCAGCTCTCTGTAGATGCTCCCACAGTGCTGTTTGGTCAGAAGTTCTGGGACTTCTAACCCAGTGACGATGAAGGGATGACTGAGTTGGGATGGTGCATGAACTGATGGAACTGTGGTGGGGTTCCCATGTGTCTGTAGCCCTTGTCCCCTGAATGGTGAGTAATGGGGTTGAGAGGAGCTATCAAATGAGACATGGAGAGCTGCCAGAGTGCACACACAGAGGTCAAGGTGTTCTGGTGGTGGCATGGGTCAGTATTTAGACCAGTGACATTATATGCGTCCTGGATTTGTCAGCTTTTAATAAAAGCTGCTTCTAAAGTAGGATTGGGAAGTGTAACGTGGTTAAGTGGCTTGCATTTGTCTGCCTGAGAAGGTTGTGGTTACAGGTTCTCTGCCTGTGCTGGGGTCCTCACTTCCATTGACATATGGAGAGAGTGTAGCATTTGGATGAGATTCCATCTGGTGGTTTAGACCCTATCTGTGAGCACATGGAACTAGAGAAGAGGAGGATCTCTATGGGTCACCATTCCTCCTACAACCAACACTATGGCTGAATGTGTGGCTCTTTAATTCCAAATCAGGAGATTGTCCAATTGAACTTCACTACCGGGACTTTAACACAAAAATCTGGGTTCCAATGTAGTGCAGAGGGACTGCTGCATTGCCTGAGGTTTTCAGGTGGAACATTAAACTGAGACCCTGTTTACAGTCTTAGGTGGATGCCCAAGATCACGTGGCACTATTCCAGTGAGGGTCATGAGTCTTTGGAGCTCTCAGGGGCGGTGGAAGAAGAGTCTTTGAACAATTTTGAGGCAGAGGTAGAGAGAAGTGTCATAGAGTTACACAGCGCAGGGACAGACCCTTCAGCCTGACTCGTCCATGCCGACCAAGATGTCCACCTAAGCTGGTCCCATTCGCCCACATTTGGCCCATATCCCTCTTAAGTCCAAGAAGGAAGGGAAAGGTTACCACAGGTAAAAGGGAACACAGAGTTGAGATCACAATCACATTAGCCATGACCTTATTGAAAGGGGGAAAAGGTTGAAGGGGTCAAGTGTTTTCCTCTCCCAGTTTGTATGTTCCAATGTACTTCTGAGGAATATGGAAATGTTCCGGAAGAAATTTTCTCTTATTCATTCACAAGGTGTGAGTATCACTGGCAAAACCAACTGCTAACTGCACTTGATCTAGGTGGCCTGCTTAGGCTAGTTCAGAAGGCAGTTAAGAGACCACCACTTTGCTGAGGATCTGGAGTCACATGTAGACCAAACCAGGTAAGGAAAGCAAGTTTCCTTCCCGGAAAGAGTTAGTGAACCAGATGAGTTTTTACACCAGGTACTGTCCTTCTGTTTAATTCCAGTATGTTTAATTAACCATCATTAATGGCGGCACCCATCATTAAAAACCCTCACCATCCGGGACCTGTCCTCTTCTCGATACCACCATAGGGGAGGAGGTACAGGAGCCTGAAGATCCACACTCAATGATTCAGGAACAGCTTCTTCCCCTCTGCCATCAGATTTCTGAATGGTCCATGAACTCGTGAAGTCTACCTCATCATTCCTCATTTAAACTATTTATTTATTTGGTTTGTGGTAACTTATAATATCTTTTATGTCCTGCACTGTACTGCTGCTGCAAAACAACAAATTTCACGACATATGTCAGTGATAATAAACCTGATCTTGATTCTGATTCTGAACCCAATTTAAACTTAAAGTACGTGAACTTATGGCTCTGGATCAATAGGTCTCTGGATACCTGTTCAGTAACAACCACAATGTAGCCACCCTTCCCTGTTGGATCAGTGGGATTGACTCTGCAGCAGGATGGTTTCTTTATCCTCTGAGAACGGAACAACCTTAGAAAAGAATTATGGAAAAGTTGCAGTACTGACTGAGGCAATTTGGCCCCTTGTATCTGTACTGCTTGGGACAAAGTCACACAGCCTGATCCCACCTCCCAGCACTCCTCCTGCAGTTTATGGCTGGTTAGATGTATTGAGGGTGAAAGTGTTTTCTCCATCTCCTCTCCAATCCTTCGACCAATTGCTTTACACCTCTGCTGCTTACTTTTTGACCCTTCTGTTCATAAAACAATTACCAATTATACCGATCCATCTCATTTACCCTTTCTAGGACCTCATAATGTACGCCTCAATTAAGTCTCCTCTGTTTCAATAAAAACATCACAGCGCATCCAATCTCTCCACACAGCTACACTTTCCCTGTGTTTATAAACTGACTGCGATCTTTTTATTCCAGGCTACCTTACATTCTCCTCATCGATCTTGTGGGGCAGACAGGTGGGCAGGCCTGACCTTTGTTTTCATTTGGTGGACTGAGTCAGATGGATTGTAGGGCAGAGAGACTTGTGCTCCTTCTTCCATGCTCTGTGCTGACTTCCCACATCTTCCGGTGACCATACTCCCTCTGATCTCCCGCGCTCACTCTACTCCCTGCTCTTATTGCAGAGTCAAAAGTATAGATTTTTGTGGTGAGCCAGATTGGTCTCAGATGGTGGCCTCCCACACTAGATGTTTATCAACCTATTTACTATCCCAGAGGAAAGTTAGCTCATTCTTCAACTGCCTGTGGATTCCCTGAAATTTCTGATTGTGAAGCATTGCGAAAAAATGACCTTCTTTGTGACATTCGGTAATGAGGAAGGGAATCAAGACATGTATTGGGGAGGAGGGGGATATCCTCAGGAAGGGAGGGTGGGGAAAATGTCTTCTGACTGGATGAAGTAACATAGCAGAAATCACAGGTACACTATACAGTCACGATTTCCACCAATTTTCTCCCATAGAGTTATTGAGAAATATAGCACGGAATCAGGCCCTTCAGCCCACCAAATCCATGCCAACCATCAACCACCCATTTACACCAATCCTACACTAGTCCCATTTTTCATTCTCCCCACATTCTCATCAACTCCCTCAGATTCTAACACTCACCCACACACTAGGGGCGATTTACAGCAGCCAGTTAACCTACCAACCCACACGTCTTTGGGATGTGGGAGGAAATCAGAGCACCCGGAGGAAATCCATGTGGTCACAGGGCGCACAGGCAAACCCCACACAGACAGTGCCCGGGGTCAGGATTGAACCTACATCTCCGGCACTATGAGACAGCGGCTCGACTCACTACTCCCCTGTGTAACCCAACTATCCTGGTGACTCTCTCTTTTCAACAAGGTGATGATGATGGGGGTGGGAGCGGGAGTGGTGGTGGCAGGGGAGGAGGGAATATGGGCAGGGACAGTATGATGGTAATCCTCTTGGTCAGGTGGATGGATTTTTCCAATGTCATGCTCAACCGGAAGCAGTCTCAGCTGGTTCAGAAGGTTGTGGGTTTTAGACCCACTCCAGAGACTTGAGAAATACAATGTGGTCTTACGCCCACAGCAGCTTTAAGACATGCACAGTCAGAATTGTCAACTTTTGGATGAGAAGTTAAGTTGAGCCCCTTTCTGGGTTAACAAGGTGGATGTGAAAGATCTCATGGTACCATTTTTGAAGAAGAGCAAGGTCTATAACCCTGCCCAGTAATTATCCTTAAGCAATACTAGTGAAGAAATGGATTATCTGTATATTATCACGGTGCTGTTTGTGGGAGATTGCTGTGCACAGATTTGCTGCCATCTCAAACTTGACTTCCAAATTTCCATTTTGACTTCAAATATTGCACTGATTGTGAAGCAATTTGGAGTGTTGTAAAATCTATATTTTCTTTACTACATCACCACTGAGGCAGAGATCATTTTAAGATGACGATAAACTCGACTTTGACTCCGACCTTGAAATTCATTATAACTCTTCCATTTCAAGGTCATTGTCATGCACAATACATGTATACGTGGGTGCAATGAGAATTTAACTGTAGCAGCATCACAGGCACACAGCATCAGATACACAATGTTTGGAAGAAAGACATAAATTAAACATAAATCATACACGAAAGACCATTAATTAGAACAAAAACAAAACAAAGTCCACTGTAGTTCCTTGAAGGTGGCGTCACAGGTAGATAGGGTCATAAAGAGAGCTTTTGGCATTTTGACCTTCATAAATCAGGGCATTGAGTATGGGAGTTGGTATTGGTATTGGTATTGGTTTATTATTGTCACTTGTACCGAGATATAGTGAAAAACCTGTCTTGCGTACCAATTGTACAGGTCAATTCATTACACAGTGCAGTTATGTTGAGCTAGTACAGAGTGCATTGATGTAGTACAGGTAAAAACAATAACAGTACAGAGTAAAGTGTCACAGCTACAGAGAAAGTGCAGTGCAATAAGATGCAAGGTCACAACAAGGTAGATTGTGAAGTCAGAGTCCATCTTATCATATAAGGGAACCGTTCAATAGTCTTATCACAGTGGGGTAGAAGCTGTCCTTAAGTCTGGAGGTACGTGTCCTCAGGCTCCTGTATCTTCTACCTGATGGAAGAGGAGAGAAGAGAGAATGGCCCAGGTGGCATGTTATGTTGAAGTTGTATAAGATGTTGGTGAGGCCAAATTTGGAGTATTGTGTGCAGTTCTGGTCACCTACCTACAGGAAAGATATCAATAAGCTTGAAAGAGTGCAGGGAAAATTTACAAGGACCTTGCCGGGACTTGAGGACCTGAGTTATAGGGAAAGGCTGAATAGATTAGGACTTTATTCCCTGGACCATAGGAGAATGAGGGGTGATCTTATAGAGGTGTATAAAATCATTTGGGGGCATAGATAGGGTGAATGTGCACAGTTTTTTTTCCCAGGGTTGGGTAATCAAGAACTAGAGGGCACAGGTTTAAGGTGAGAGGGAGAATATTTAAAAGGAACCTGAGGGGCAACTTTTTCACCCAGAGGGTGGTCAGTATATGGAATGAGCTGCCAGAGGAAGTAGTTGAGGCAGGTACGTTAACAACATTTAAAAGGTACTTTGACAGGTACATGGATAGGAGAGGTTCAGAGGGATATGGGTCAAACACGGACAAAAGGGACTAGCTTAGATGGGAATCTTGGTCAGCATGGACCAGTTGGGCCAAAGGGCCTGTTTTCCTGCTGTATGGCTCTATGACTATCATTTTATAAGCTTCAGCAGGCATGAGGAGACAGTTTAGATGAAGACATTTGAAATAAGGAATAATATTATGATTCAACAATCCAAGATCTCATTGGGAGGCCAAGTGATCAATGGAAAACATGCGTTGATATAGGGTCTTTCCACCTCAGGGCAACTCAAAGAGGAAGAAGCAACCAGTAAGCTCCTTAGGCCCGTTCAACCGGTCAATGCCTGTTCTGCAGTGAATTAGATGTTCACATCTTGGCTCCATGTCCCTTGATAACCCTCCTCTTCAAAAATCAGTTGATGATTCTCTGACTCTCCATGACTCCACGATTCCTGGGCCCAGCACATAGATGCAACCATGAAGAAGGCGTACCAGCGTCTCTACTTTCTGAGAAGTTTAGGGAGATTGAGCACGTCATTGAAGACTCTGACAAACTTCTGCAGATGTACAATGGAAAGTATTCTGACTGGTTGCATCACAGCCTGGTGTGGGAACGCCAATGCACAGGAATGCAAGGAGCGACAGAGACTGGTGGACTCAACCATTTCCATCATGGGTGCAGCTCTCCCCACCATCAAGGACATCTACAAGAGGTGATATCTCAGGAAGGCGACACCCATCATCAGTGACCCCTACCATCCCTCTTCTCGATGCTGCCATCAGGCAGGAGGTACAGGAGCCTGAAGACCCACACCTCAAGGTTCAACAACAGCTTCTTCCCCACTGCCATCAGGTCTTTATGCGACCTGAAGAACCCTATTTCTACCTCAGATTATATTTCTTTTTCTCCCTCTCAACTTGCATTAGTGTCATTATGTTTACTTTGTCGTGTAAGTTATGTATAATGTATGTTAACTTATGTTTGTCATGTACGTAACACACTGTGCTGCTGCTACAAAAAGCTAACTTTCATGGCAGTTATACCCTGGGTATGTGTGCCCGAGACAATAAACTTTAAAATCTTTACTTATACAGCAAGGTAACATGCCCTTCCGGCCCAACAAGCCCGCGCCGCCCAATTACACCTGTGCTAACCTACCTACCCGTACGTCTTTGGAATGTGGGAGGAAACCAGAACACCGGAGGAAACCCACGCAGACACACGGAGAGAACATACAAACTCCTTACAGACAGCGGTGGAAATTGAACCCCAATCACTGGCGCTGTAATGTTAACTGCTATGCTACTGTGCCGAAATTGAATTTGCACTTCGCAACTGCTCCACTGGCCATAATAAGTTTGCAGATGATACCCCTGTAGTGGGCCGTATCTCAAATAACGATGAGTTGGAGTATAGGAAGGAGATAGAGAGCTTAGTGACATGGTGTCATGACAACAACCTTTCCCTCAATGTCAACAGAACAAAAGAGCTGGTCATTGACTTCAGAAAAGGGGGCGGTGTACATGCACCTGTCTACATCAATGGTGCTGAGGTCAAGAGGGTTGAGAGATTCAAGTTCCTAGGAGTGAACATCACCAATAGCCTGTCCTGGTCCAATCATGTAGATGCCATGGCCAAGAAAGCTCACCAGCGCCTCTACTTCCTAAGGATGCTAAAGAAATTTGGCATGTCTCCTGTGACACTCACCAACTTTTACTGATGCACCATAGAAAGCATCCTATCTGGATGCATCACAGCTTGGTATGGCAACTACTCTGCCTGGGACTGCAAGAAACTGCAGAGAGTTGTGGACACAGCCCAGTGCATCACAGAAACCAGCCTCCCCTCCATGGACTCTCTCTATACCTCTCGCTGCCTTGGTGAAGCAGCCAGAATAATCAAAGACCCCACCCGCCCGGGTCATTCTCTCTTCTCTCCTCTCCCATCAGGCAGAAGATACAGGAGCCTGAGGGCATGTACTACCAGGCTCAAGGACAGCTTCTATCCCACTGTGATAAGACTATTGAACGGTTCCCTTATATGATGAGATGGACTCTTGACTTCACAATCTACCTTGTTGTGACCTTGCACCTTATTGTCTACCTGCACTGCACTTTCTCTGTACCTGTGACACTTTACTCTGTACTGTTATTGTTTTTACCTGTACTACCTCAATGCACTCTGTACTAACTCAATGTAACTGCACTGCGTAGTGAATTGACCTATATGATCGGTGTGCAAGACAAGTTTTTCACTGTACCTCGGTACAAGTGACAATAATAAACCAATACCAATACCAACCATTTTGGGAAGAGAGAGCTCCAGTTTAGGGAATAATGAAACTCTTGGTTAGAAACAGCTGAACAGATTGCCTTCCCAAACACGTTTGACGCACAGCTCTTGGAGAGAGGTCATTTCTGAGTGTGCCTCTGACCTCTCTTGCTTTTGAAGATTCAATGAATTGTTTCAGCAATGACTTTGACTTCTCTGTGACCTTCACCATTCCCACAATGTGCAGGGATCAACAAATGAACCTTTCCCAGTTTTCAGCAGGTATTGCTCCCCTGCACAATCACACACTCACCCGGCGATGAGTTCATTCTCTGTTTACTCAGAAGTCACGGGAGGCTAAAAGGTTGTGAAATATCTCCGAGACTCCACAATAGTGATTGCAAGAACAGTAGCACTGGCAATGTCCAGCATGTCCATTGGAACATGACTTACATTTATATACAGTTTTATGCCTCTGCACGTATTGCCTTACAGGACCACAAAGTGCTTTATTGCCAATAAAGTACTTTTCACAAATCCAAAGTCTTCTGTGGAGTGTTGTGGAGTGCTGGGAAGTCTTTTGTGGAGTGTTGCACCCCTCAAGGTACTGCTATTAGATCAGGTTCCCTCTGAGCTCTTAGGAGGTCAGTAGAATTCCCATTGCACCATTTTGAAGAAGAGTTCTCTCAACTTTCCCAAGTACACATCATTGTTTAATATGTCATCAACCTTGTTGACACCTCCCTGGTAACCGGCTTGAGGGGGGCAATCACATGCATACTTTCAAATATTTACAGACAGGCCGAGCTTGTTGTACTTACCGACTGGCTGGTAGCAAATAATTTCTAAAAAGCCACAAGGTAAGGCGGCGAATGTTAAAAGACGAAAGCTGCGGGATCATTGATCAAGGTGAGTTGGACAACTCAACGACCTTCATCGCGAAACAGGTAGGTTTTAGGCAGAGATAATAAGGAGACAGACCAGTGTGTTTAAAGTTGCTTATAAAAGGGAAGTTTAGCAATTGGATCAGGACCTATTGCTTCCCTGGGATGGAGGAGATGATATATGAACTCCTGTTTACTTAACATCCCCATACATGCCTCTCACTTTAGCAGTGCCTCAGTTTAAAATTTACATCCTTGTTTTCAAATGCCTTTAGTGGGCCGGATCTCAAATAACAATGAGTCTGAGTACAGGAAGGAGATAGAGAGTTTCGTGGAATGGTGTCATGACAACAACCTTCCCCTCAATATCAGCAAAATAAAAGAGCTGGTCATTAACTTCAGGAAGGGGGGCGGTGCACATGCTCCTGTTTACATCAACGGTGCTGAGGTCGAGAGGGTTGAGAGCTTCAAGTTCCAAGGAGTGAACATCACCAATAGCCTGTCCTGGTCCAACCACATAGATGCCATGGCCAAGAAAGCTCACCAGCGCCTCTAATTCCTTAGGAGGCTAGAGAAGTTTGGCATGTCCCCTTTGACACTCACCAACTTTTATCGATGCACCATAGAAAGCATCCTATCCAGATGCATCACAGTTTGGTATGGCAACTGCTCTGCCCAGGACCGCAAGAAACTGCAGAGAGTTGTGGACACAGCTCAGCACATCACGGAAACCAGCCTCCCCTCCATGGACTCTGTCTATACTTCTCACTGCCTCAGTAAAGCAGTCAACATAATCAAAGACCCCACCCACCCTGGACATTCTCTCTTCTCCCCTCTCCCATCAGGCAGAAGGTACAAAAGCCTGAAAGCACGTACCACCAGGCTCAAGGACAGCTTCTATCCCGCTGTTATAAGACCATTGAATGGTTTCCTAGTACAATAAAATGGACTCTTGACTTCACATTCTACCTTGTTATGACCTTGCACCTTATTGTCTACCTGCATTGCACTTTCTCTGTAACTGTAACACTTTATTCTGAATTTTGTTATTGTTTTCCCTTGTACTACCTCAATGCTCTGTTGTAATGAATTGATCTGTATGAATGGTATGCGAGACATGTTTTTTTACTATACCTTGGTACATGTGACAATAAATAACCAATTTACCAATTTAATTTATTCACCAATTTACCTTGTTTGGCCTTACAACTTGTGCAATATCGACACTCCCCCAGTTCTTGTCTCTTGCAGTTCTCTGATTTCCATGTTCTACCATTAGAGGTCAAGTTTTCAGCTGCATAGCTCCTGACTGCTGTAATTCCTCTCCTAAACCTCCCCATCTCTCTTTCGTCCTTTAGATATTCTGTATAATTTGGGGTGACACCTAAGCTTACAGTTGTCTGCATTTAAGTTTCCTTTTGAGGTTCATTAATGGGTTTGTTTAATTGCACTCCGTGGAAGCCCCTGCAACTTTCACTTTATTTAATACACTCCCTTGAAAGCTCAGAAGTAGGTCTCAGAAGTAGATGCTCTCTAACAAGCAGAAGAGAAAGACCCTGTGGATATATGGGGAGCAATTCCAATACTCATTAGATTATTGATTGTCCAGAAGCCTGGACTATTTATTCAGAGACATAAGTTTGAATCAAACCATTGCAGCTGGGAATTTCATTTCAAGTAATTAAATAAATCAGGAATAAAAACAAGCCGGTATCAGCAACCATGAAACAATTGGATTGTTGTGAAGCCCCATCATGTTCACTAATGTCTTTCAGAGGAGGAAATCTGTTGTCCTTACTCTGGCTTGCCTATATGTGACTCCAATGTGGTTGGCTCTCAACCACTCTCTGAAAGGACCCAGCAGTATTAATGAAAAAGGTGACCATGCCACCCATGTGAATGAATAGACGGCTGCGGTGGGGAGGTGACAGTCACCCACCTCTTTGTAGACCGTGGGTTTGCTAAGAGGGTGTGGAGAAGGATGCAAGGGTCCTTGTCCTGGTTCATCCCAAGCAGCTGTATAACAGAGGAGTCTCTGATCTACGGGCTATTCCCAGGGCCACACACTGAGACGGACATCAACTGCTGCTGGAAGGTCATCAACTCGTTGAAGGACGCCCTTTGGTCTTCCCGAAACTTGTTGGTCTCCCAGCACAGCGAGATGTCCGTAAGGGAATGCTGCTGACTGGCACACTCCAGGCTGCAAGAGTACGTGCTGAAGGACGTACTGAAGCTCAGTGCAGCCAAAGCAAAGGCTCTGTGGGGACGGACCACAGTCTGAGTTCCTTCTGCTACCGCACATGGAGGGGCTGTGTCGGGTGGGGAAGCCCCTCAAACATTGAAATGGTGCATCACCGCTGGGGGGGGGGGGGGGTGGCCACATAAGTAGCAATGGCGCTATGGTTTAAAAATATAAGTTAACACTACTGAATGTATTGACCATGAATGTAAAAGTTTTCCGCTGTTTCTTCCTTTGTATATATTATTATTATTGAGTCATAGAGTCATACAGCATGGAAATGGGCCATTTGGCCCAATTAGTCCATGCCGACCAAGATCCCCATCTAAGCCAGTCCCATTTGCCCACGTTTGGCCCATATCCCTCTAAACCTTTCCTATCCCTGTACCTGTCCAAGAACCTTTTAAATACCTGCCTCAACCACCTCCTCATGAATAAAGTTTATTTCTGAAATAAATGAAAAAGATAGAAAAGGAAATTTATACCTTTCTTCTGCTGCTTCTTGGCCACTTTGCCATTAATTAATCTAAATAGTTTGGCTTTTGATGGAGCTTTAAAAGGTAAAGGGAGCAGGGAGCAGGGAGCAGGGAGCCACCAATGAGCACCTGAGATGTATGAAATGGAAAATCTAGAGACCTATATTTATGGAAGGTTTAAGAGACCGATATTAATGCTAGATGTTATTGCCCTGGCTATCTTATTAACTCAGCTAATAGGAGCCCTCTTACACCATCTGTGAAAATATCAAGGGTCAATTATACAGAGTTCAGAACCAGCCTGAACATAACATTTCACCCTATTTAGTGACTGCAGATACAAATCTACATTGTTTTTAAAGAGGTCATTTTGTGGGTTTCATAACGTTGGAAATGCCTGCTGAATCTTTCAGTTCTATTAAATAACATTTATAAACCCCAGATCATGTGAAGATAGCAGGCTGTGTGTCTGCCTACATGCCCAACTTTGAGGGTGCAGGTGAATCATTCTGGTAGACAGAGAGAGTGCCCCTTCAGCAATCTGCCCCTTTGCACTGGGATGTGATGTGAAGGTGTATCTATTCACTCTTGGTCTTGCATTTTGTCTGTGGCTTATTAATTGTTCCTTCGTCAATTAGTGCAAGACGAGTCAGTCTAATGCGTCAGTCCTTGGCCTCCTCCACAGCTGAGAGAAATCTAAATGCAAACTGGAGGAACAGCACCTCATTTTCCGTCTTGGGACCTTGCAGCCTAACAGGATGAACATCGAATTCTCTCACTTTAAGTAAACCAACCCCCACATCTTGCCTCTTCTTTTCTTCCCTTTCCCAGCCTCGCTCTCTCTTCTTTCTCCTCACCATTTTTTTTCTCTCTCTCCTTTTCCTCTCCTCCCCTCCCCTCCCCCTATGCTGCCTGCCTCCATACCTTTGACCCATCCCCTGGTGGATCTCCTCTCCCCTCCTGCCCCGCACCTGCCTATCACTGTCTCTTACCTGCATCTACCTATCACCACCCTGTGCCCACCCAGCTGCCCCTCTTTCGCCCACCTATCGCTGCTCTGTTTCTCCCCCCTCTATATTAGGCTTCCCTCTTTTCCTACCTTCAGTTCTGAAGAAGGGTCCTGACCCGAAACGTTGACCGCCTGCTTTTCTCCACGGATGCTGCCTGGCCTGCTGAGTTCCTCCAGCATCTCGTTTTCTCGTTCCTGTATCTGCTGTCCTTTGCTTCTTTAATACAAGGCAGGCATTGGAATTAGAAATCCCCTTTCCCTCTGAGACAGATGTGCTGACAGTTATAATTTTAATAAATAAATATCTATAGACTTTCTGAAGAGGTCAGCAATTGGTGCCTGTTCATTGATGCCCTGAGTCACTTTCTTTAGATGCTGGCTGTGGCTTGATGCAACCACTGGGCCAATACAAAAGGCATTCAAGGTTCTGCCACACTGGTGTGGCACTGGAGTTAGATTTAGACCCAGACCAAGTAAGAAAGGCAGGTTTCTTTTTCTAATGAGGCATTATACCCCTTATGATTGTGAGGTAAATTTCCAACCACACCAACCTCAGTAAAACTGCTCCCTCGTTCCACATGCTGTTTGAACCCTCATTCATGTGGCCTCTCTGCTTGGAAATTCCGATTCCTGTTTTCCATCCTCTGTAAACATGAAAGCACCTCCCTTGCTCCATTGCCCACATCCTAACTCACACCAAATTCCATTGGCCCATTGCTCCAGTTCTCATTGACCTATCCTGGCTCCTCATCTGGCAACCCTTCAGCTCCCCTTCTTGCTTTCAAACCCTTCCATGAATTCAACTCCAATCTCCTCCGATTCTGGCCTCTTGCACATGCTCCAGTTTAATCAGCCCTACCACAGCTGCCTCGGGATAACCTCCGGAATTCCCTCCCAAAACCGCTCGGCTTCTTCTTCCTAAGTTCTTCCTTCCACACTGTCTCTTGGGCCAAGCTTTGGGTTCACTGTTCCAAGTCCTCCTCATTCACCTCAGTGTCAAATTTTGCTTGACTGTGCTCCTGTGAACCGCTTTTGAATGCTTCAGTATTTTAAAGGCACATTGTTGCCAACTCTCATTCCATTACGTTTGTGGTCACTTTGCTATGTTTTCCCCATGAATGATTTTCATTTCCCTTCTTCCTAGTTTCATTTCCACACTTCTGTGTTATGAATTTTAGAGATGGGATGGCCTGAAAAACAACGTGGCCACCCAATTCTCTTAATTCATTGAATCCCATTGACAAGCCAATCAACTGGCTTGGACCTGCTATTTCTAGTTCAGGGCAGGGATCAGGCTCTGAAACCCATGGGGTTTGATAGCCAACCAACAAAGTGTCAGGAATCACTGACGGCCAACAGCTGATGTGGAGGTGTTCCAAGAGCCCATAGCACAGGACAGAAGTCATCCATGATTAGGATTCAACCATTAACCATGTTACTTCAGCAATGGGAAAATCGCATGTAAAGATGCTTGTCTGATGGATCACTTTGCATTCATGGCTGATGCATTGCCATTGAGGTCAACATAACACAGTTGCTACCAACCAGGTGTGTCATGGCACTGAGCTCCTAGAAAAATGACACTGCTGCCATCTGAAGGTATTATTCATTAACCATTAAGGTCAGTGAACATTGCCTGCTGCAGAAAAGCCATGAACTATATTATTTTTTAATTAGTACCAATGACTAACAGACAGGGAAAGAGATGACTATGCCACCACTTTGGGCTGAACATTTTTTTAGCATTCCTTAAAACCACAGGAAGCCATGGAACTATGCTCAGACAGGTGAAAGTCTTCACTGGATCACAGTCCTGCTGTGGACAACATTGAGCCTGGCTGGGCAATGTCCAACAGTGAGGTGCACAAGGCACAGCAGAATGGACAATATACAGGGGCTCTTCAGATTATGGAAGACCTGACTTACGGAAATCTGACTTCACACAAATTCTCTCATAAATTTTTACAGCATTTCTCAAGAAAGGAATGTTAGTTACAGAAATGCGAACACCTTCAGGAGTTATGGAATAACCATAGCAGCTAATTAATTCAAAAGTCAACCGGTATTCAAAATAAAAACTACTTACATGTAACCTCCCTGCAGTAATCAAACAAACATCATTGTCTTTAAGAAGGCAGTTGCCATTCACAGCAGGAGACCACTTAAGAAATTTGGTTTGGAAACTGACAAGGCAATGTCTTCCATTGACCTTTGTAAAATACGTTATCAATTGATCCATTGATACTTTAAGGCAATTGAAACTAGCCGTTGGATGTGGGACATTCTAATTCTGTACCATTGTAACTACATGGGAAACCAGTGAATAAATGTTCATGTCAATTGACCATCATTGAAATTGTTCATTTCTGACTTATGGTCGGTTCTCAGGAACAGAACCCTATGTAACCCAGGGACTGTGTGTATAAGGCCTACTGATCCACTGACAATAAAGAACACCCCTGTGGGTGGTTCCTGTTGGACCTTAAAGCTACTGAGATCTGTGGTCCACCAAACTCCGAGACCTAGGACTCAACACCTCCCTCTGTAACTGGATCCTTGACTTTCTAACCAACAGACCGCAATCAGTGAGGATAAGCAGCAATACCTCCGGCACGATTATTCTCAAACTGGTGCCCCACAAGGCTGCGTCCTCAGCCCTCTACTCTACTCCCTATACACTCATGACTGTGTGGCCAGATTCTGATCTAACTCTATCTACAAGTTTGCAGATGATACGACCGTTGTAGGTCATATCTCAAACAGCAATGCATCGGAGTACAGGAAGGAGATAGGGAGCTTAGTGGAATGGTGTCATGACAACAGCCTTGCCCTCAATGTCAACAAAACAAAAGAGCTGGTCATTGACTTCAGGAAGGGGGGGCGGTGCACATGCTCCTGTTTACATCAACGGTGCTGAGGTCGAGAGGGTTGAGATCTTCAAGTTCCTGGGAGTGAACATCACCAACAGCTTGTCCTGGTCAAATCACGTAGATGCCACGGCCAAGAAAGCTCACCAGTGCCTCTACTTCCTCAGGAGGCTAAAGAAATTTGGTTTGTCCCCTTTGACTCTCACTAACTTTTACCGATGCACCATAGAAAGCATCCTATCTGGATACATCACGGCTTGGTACGGCAACTGCTCTGCCCAGGACCGCAAGAAACTGCAGAGAGTTGTGGACACAGCCCAGCGCATCACGGACACCAGCCTCCCCTCCTTGGACTCTGTCTTTACCTCTCGTTGTCTTGGTGAAGCAGCCAGCATAATCAGAGAGCCCACCCACCCGGGACATTCTCTCTTCTCTCCTCTTCCATTGGGTAGGAGATACAGGAGCCTGAGGGCACGTACCACCAGACTCAAGGACAGCTTTTACCCCACTGTGATAAGACTATTGAACAGTTCCCTTATACAATGAGATGGACTATGACCTCACGATCTACCTTTTGCTGTGACCTTGCACCTTATTGCACTGCATTTTCTCTGTAGCTGTGACACCTTACTCTGTACTGTTATTGTTTTTACCTGTACTACCTCAATGCACTCTGTACTAACTCAATGTAACTGCACTGTGTAATGAATTGACCTGTATGACCGGTTTGTAAGACAAGTTTTTCACTGTACCTTGGTACAAGTGACAATAATAAACCAATACCAATACCAATAGCAATATATAAACACAAGTATGCATAAGTATTCAATACACATCTGGCCAAACACACATACAATAAATACACAGTTTCACACACATTCACACATGCATATTTATGTATAGGTACACATGCCTGTACATGTAAGCTCACTAACACATATGCACATGTAAGATACACATTCAATTTACAAGCATGCAAGGGTATATATACACACCCACACATGCACACACACAAATACACACACATACAATCATATGCATGAACAAACAAACACACACACAGGCAAACATTTGCACTGTAAAAGGCTTATGTATACACATCTACACAAATGCAAACACACAAACGCATGTACACACACATAAACATACACATGCATGCAGATATGCACGCAAACATAAACGGAGGGAGCCTTATTTAATGTCAGCATCTCCAGGTATGCACACACATGGACACAGGCGTGAGGGAGCACTCACATACATACACTCAGGTGCACATGCACACACATAAGCATGTGCATTTACACACATGAACACATACATGAATAACACACATGTGCATTTGCATAAATACATGGCTGCCCAAACTAACAGAGAGAGACATTCTTACACATACACAGATACCCACCCAAACACACACACAAATATGCTCCAGACAGAAAGAAGTTTTGATCCTTGCAGATAAACAAATGCAAATACATGCAAAGGTTGGCTGATGTGGCAATGGGCAATAACTGATGTGGTAGCCTGAGGTGGATTGTGAAGCAATTGTTTTTCTTGGACTGAAACTAGTTCTATGAAGTAATTCTGATCACACAGAACGTGAGGGTAGTAACATGAAAAATGACATTGAAATACTGAGCAAACCCAAGGAAGCTCTTGCCTGCTGCTGTGATCTGCCCAGAGGTTGACGAGCTGACAGGAAACTCTGCTGACAACTTCAAGGAAACCCGTGGCTTCTGAGAAACTGTGTATTACTCTGCCAGATGGTTTCCCTTGTTTGGTGCTTGTGAGGAAAGCCTGTAGATTTAGCTGTGGTGGCCTCCTCTTCCAGCACCCTTGATAAGAGGCTGCATCTTAACCCCACACAAAAGCCTTCGCACTTCTTTCAAGGATGCAAGCCAGAACATTGCACCCTGAAAGTTCTCATCTGGGCAAGATGAAAACACAGCCAAGTTTCTGCTCAAGGTAATTAGATTCAGGCCAAAAGTAAGACCTCCCACAGTTAAGCAACAGAATTGACTGGTAATTGGAACAGAGCCAATTGGGTTTGGTGTGATGGGATGTCAGTAGTGGCTTTGACGGAATCTTGAGCTGGGTTCTGGGTTCAAGCACCACTCCTGCCACTTGGGCCAAAACACCCAGCCACACCGTTGAAGGACATCTACAAGAGGCGATGTCTTAGGAAGGTGCCATTCACCATCAGGGACTCCCACCAACCGGGCCGTGCCTTCTTCTTGATGCTGCCATCAGGCAGGAGGTACAGGAGCCTGAAGACCCCACACCTCAAGGTTCAACAACAGCTTCTTCCCCACTGCCATCAGGATTGAAAAATCCTAACACTATCTCGGATTATATTTCTGATGTACTAATGCGATGAAGTGATCTATATGGATGGTATGCAAGACAAATTTTTCACTGTATCTCGGTACATGTGCCAATAATAAACCAATTTACCAATTTTACCACTTGGAGACTCACAGAATGATACAAGTAAATAAGAGGGCACTCAGCCTGTTATATCTGCACTACTGCTTTCAGATATGGTGAAATGGTGAACTTCTGTTCGTATAGCAGCTCTAACATGGCGGTATATCCCAGGATACTTTCTGGGAAATCACACACCCTAACCCCAGCCATTAGGGCAAAAGACCAAGAGCCTGGTCAAGGAGGTAGGTTTTGTGTGTTGAAAAAGCAGAGAGAGGGACAGACATTTAAAGGAAGAGCCACCAATGATGAACATAGGACATAGAACAGTACAGCACAGGAACAGGCCCTTTGGCCTACGATGACTGCGCCGAACATGATGCCAAATTAAACTGAATCTCTTCTGTCTGCACATGACCCATCCCTCCATTCCCTGTATATTCACGTGTCTATCTAAAAGTCTCTTAAACACCACCATGTATCTGTGTCCAGCACCACCTGTGGCAGCTCGTTTCAGACACCTACCTCTCTCTATGTAAAAAAATTGCCCCGCATATCTCCCTTAAACTTTCCCCCTCTCGCCTTAAATGCATTCCTCTAGTATTTGACATGTCTACTTTGGGAAAAGGATTCTGACTGTCTCCCTTATCGAGGCCTCTCATGATCTTATAAACTTCTATCAGGTCTCCCCTCAGCCTCCGATGCTCCAGAGATACGATAGAGTGATTAAATTCAAGAATGATCAAAAGATCAGAAATTGAAGAAATTTCAGAGGGTTAGATCAATGGAAAATTGAGGTGCAGCATGGAAGAATTTGAAATGTCTGAAAATTTTGATGTTGAAAGGCTTCTTAGCAGGCAATGTTGCAGGGCAGTGAGCATCCTGGAGATGGGTGAGCTGGACAATGTGGATTGTGAAGTTTTGGATGTCCTCGTGTTTACGTATATTAGAACATTATTGGAGTAGTCAACTCAAGAACTACTGTGTTAAAAATAGAAGGAAGTATCTGTTGCAAGATACAGGAGAATGCATATTCATAATGAAATGGAGAGAGGGACTTTAACTTTCCTGCGACAATCTGGGTGTATACAAGGAGACAGTGTGCACCCTATTCACTGCTTATGCTCAAGACAACTGTTTGGACTTGTTAAAGAAAATGAAGGAAAAAAGAATGAATTGGGATTCAGATAATGGACAGGAGCAGAACATGTGTGTTGTTTGTTACTGGGAAATACAAAGTACCCCTGTCGTTTGGACAGGTACATGGATAGGAAAGGTTCAGAGAGATATGGGCCAAGCGCAGGCAAGTGGGACTAGCTCAGGTCAACATGCACAAGTTCGGCTGAAGGGCCTGTTTCCATGCTGTATAACCCTATGTCTCCATGACCCGATTCCTTCACAATCCATCAGCAAGGTCAAACCTCAAGAGAATCAATCTGGTGTGCAGCCACCCCAAACGCTGCTGGGACCCCCTCCCTTTAACCCCACCACCCCTCAGGCTCAACGCTGCTGGGACCCAATGTCATCCTGCCGAAACACTCCAACCCCCGTGGTCTCAGCATCCCGCATTGAACCAAGATGCGAGAGTGAAGGGAGGACCTGCTCATGTCAAAACCTGCGAGTGAGAGGGCTGGGTGGCAACTGGGAGCCAGAGGGTGGGGTGGGGGGAGAGAGGATGAGGGGGTTGGGGATAGGGGAGAGAGGGGGTAGAGAATCATAAATTGATAGTTACGCAGCATGAAAGCAGGCCCTTCAGCCTAACACATCCATGATATCCAAGGTGCCTTCCTGAGCTAGTCCCATTTGCCCACATTGGACCCATATCCCTCTAAACCTTTCCTATCCAAGTACCTGTCTAGGTGTCTTTTAAATGCTGTAATTTTACCCACCTCTACCACTTCCTCTGGCAGCTCATTCCATACACCCACTACCCTCTGTGGGAAAAACATGTCCCTCAGATCCCTTTTAAATCTTTCCCTTCTCACCCCAGCCTTTCTTGCTCCAAGGAGAACATTTCTCGCCTTGCCAGTCTATCCCAATGGCTGAAATCCTTCACCATTGACATCTTCTTGGCAACTGGAATCTCTTGCATCACAGTCTTTTCCTGCCACCTATCAGTATGAGAGAAAGCACACCGAACTCTAGTCTTCTGTGTTCTTCAACTCAAATCTGCTCAAACTTTGAGATCACCTTGCGCACAAGAGCTTTCAAAGCCTTAACCAAAGCTTCCAACCTTTAAAAAAATTGGTTGCAGCCTCACGAGTAAATTTCAACACATAGCTCAGAATCATTGAAGTGAAAACACGATTGAAAAAGTACAGAACATTCACTCGTTTATTAATTGAAATCTGCAAATAGTAAGTTTTATCAGGTCACTTGTTAACATTATGATTCCAACATTGGATTGGACGGTGCCAAATGTTGTCCCCTTATTCAAAAAAGGTAGTAGGGATAGTCCAGGGAATTATAGACCAGTGAGCCTTACATCTGTGGTGGGCAAGCTGTTGGAAAAGATTCTTAGAGATAGGATGGTGGTGTTGTGGATAGTGTAGAGGATTGTCGAAGATTGTAGAGGGACATTGATAGGATGCAGAGTTGGGCTGAGAAATGGCAGAAGAAGTTCAATCCGGAGAAGTGTGAAGTGGTACACTTTGGAAGGACAAACTCTAAGGCAGAGTACAAAGTTAATGGCAGGATTCTTGGTAGTGTGGAGGAGCAGAGTGATCTGGGGATCCATATCCATAGATCTCTGAAAGTTGCCTCATAGGTGGATAGGGTAGTTAAGAAAGCTTATGTGGTGTTAGCTTTCATAAATCGAAGGATCGAGTTTAAGAGCCATGAGGTAATGATCCAGTTCTATAAAACTCTGGTTAGCCCACACTTACAGTACTGTGTCCAGTTCTGGTTGCCTCATTATAGGAAGGATGTGGAAGTGTTGGAAAGGGTGCAGAGGAGATTTACCAGGATGCTGCCTGGTTTAGAGAATATGCATTATGAGGAGAGACTAAGGGAGCTAGGGCTTTACTCATTGGAGAGAAGGAGGATGAGAGGAGACATGATAAAGGTGTACAAAATATTAAGAGGAATAGATAGAGTGGACAGCCAGCGCCTCTTTCCCAGGGCACCAATGCTCAATACAAGAGGACATGGCTTTAAAGTAATAGGTAGGAGGTTCAAGGGAGATATCAGAGGAAGGTTTTTTACCCAGAGAATGGTTGGGGCATGGAATGCGCTGCCTGGGGTGGTGGTGGAGGCAGGTACATTGGTTAAATTCAAGAGATTACTAGATAAGCATATGGAGGAATTTAAAAATAGAGGGATATGTGGGAGGAAGGGGTTAGATAGTCTTAGGTGAGGTTTAAAGGTCGGCACAACATTGTGGGCTGAAGGGCCTGTATTGTGCTGTACTGTTTTATGTTCTATAATATTATAATGTTATATTTTGGGCTGTGAAGTGATTAATATTGAGATTATGAAACAATTGAGAATTAATTGTGGGTTTAATTTGAATAGTACAAAAGGAAAATGCTTTTTCTTTAAAGGGAAGGGAGAGAGTGTGTGGGAGTAATGATGATGGAGACACTTTCCACAATTGGTACCTTACAGACATTTTCAGTTTTCTTTAACTGAGCTGCCAGAGAAAGTGATTGAGGCAGGTACAATAACAGCATTTAAAAGACATTTGAATGATTACATGGATGGGAAAGGTTGAGACGGATATGGGCCAAATGTGGGCAAATGGGATTAGCTTGGTTGGCACCATGGTCGGCATGGATGAGTTGAGCTGAAGAGCCTGTTTCCGTGCTGTATGACTCTGTAACTGTGGCTCTCCCTCTCTCGTGGTTGACAGGGCTGCCAAATGCATCCCCTCCATTTCCCACACCCCTGCTCTCAACCCCTCTCCTCCAACCAGAAATAGGACAAGGTTCCCGTGTCTTCACTGTGTCTCCACATTCAATAGATTATCCTCCATGATTTCCCTCACCTTCAACATGATTCCGCCATCAGGTGCACCTGACCCTTCCCTCCCATAGAACATAGAACACTACAGCACAGTACAGGCCCTTCGGCCCACAATGTTGTGCCGACATTTTATTCTGCTCTAAGATCTATCTAACTCTTCTCTCCCACATAGCCCCCCATTTCTCTATCATTCATTTGTCTATCTAAGGGTCTCTTAAATGTCCCTGATGCCCCCCCCAACCTCTGCTAGCAGTGCATTCCATGCACCCACCACTCTCTGTGTAAAAAACTTACCCCTGACATCCCCCTTATACCTTCCTCCAATCACTTTAAAATTATGTCCCCTCGTGTTAGCCATTCTCGCACTGGGAAAAGGTCTCTGACTGTCCACTTGATCTATGCCTCTTATCACCATGTCAGTATTCCGAAGGGACTGTTCCCTCAGCAACTCCCTGGTCTGCTCTTCCATCTCCCCGAAAAACTCCCATTCTCAAAGTACTTTCCAATGCACCCAGGGGAGGTATGACATCTGCCCTTCTACAGCGAACAGTACAGCACAGGAACAGGCCCTTTGGCCCATGAAGTCTGTGCTAAACATGATGCCAAATTAAACTAACTCTCTTCTGCCCGCACATGATCTGTATCCCTCCATTCCCTGCATATTCATGTGTCTGTCTAAAAGCCTCTTAAATGCCACCATCATACCTGCTACCACCACCATCCCTGGCAGCCCGTTCCAGGCACCCACCACACTGTGTAAAAAACATACCCTGCACATCTCCATTAAACTTTC